>NC_059365.1:33747500-36147500 GCF_019703515.2 Myxocyprinus asiaticus | reverse complement strand
ATTGGTCTGGTTTTTAACATCTTCTGCCCTCCTTTATTTCAGTAGTGTCTCACTGTTTTTCCCAAACCATTCCCACGATTTCTCTTGTCTTTCATTTCTTCTATATTCTGTCATTGCTCATTTATTTGCACTGGTCGTCCCTGTATGGAAAGCAGCTGTTGCCATGGAAATGGCAGAATGGCCTTTTGCAGTGTGCTGAATTCTAAGAACAGAGCTGAAAGAAAAACATCGCACTTAAACTCTCTCCTTCTCTCTCCTTCTCTCTCTCCCTCCCTCTCCCTCTCTCTTTCTCCCTTTCAAAAGACACAAATATGCCTGTCTTTAATTCTCACATGTTTTGCACTAACATAAATTCAATGGCTTTTTCCTCTGATCAGACCTGTAACACCTCAAAGAGAGTTGATTACTGCTTTATCACATTTCTACTGTTCTGTTGAAATATAAATTCATATACTGACTGTTTTACCTCAGGTGATGCTAGATTAGTGGTTACATCATTTAGACACAACATATTCTCAATGTAAGCTTGTGTGTGTCTTTCAGTGTGTGAGCTGCATGTTCACAGTGATTGTGCCCCATTCAGCATTAGCGACTGTCGTTTCTGCCACCAAGATGGCGGGCAAGACATTGTGAGTACCAGAATCAGCACCATCCCCTTCTTTTTCTATGGATATAAGCCAGACATTTAAAGTTTTATAGCTTGTTAGAAGTCTTTTGGCCACACTTTATATTACATTGTCCTTTATTACATTGTAATTACAAAAGTAATTACTGAGTAATACCAATAAACTACAAGTACACATTGTGTAAGTATTTTGTGAAGTTGCACGTAATTGCATTGTTATTTGTTTAGTAATTAATTCTTGTAATAAGGAAGATATGTAAGCGAGAAATGGTTCCTTTTTATTAAAAAAAATAAATAAATATCGGAATCGATTGATTGCCCGCTTCCCAAACAAATGACTCTTCTGAGTCAGTTCTTTTGAATCTCAAAGGCCAAACATACAACCCGTTGAGTGTAGCCGATTCCCAAATGAATGACTCTTATGAGCTGGTTCTTCTGAATCTACTGGGGCAAAACACACAGCGCGATGAGTGTAGCCCAATTCCCGAATGAATGACTCTTTTGACCTGGTTAATTTGAATCTACAGGGTGAAACACACAGTGTGACCAATGTAGTCTGATTACTGAATGAACTACTATTCTGAGTCAGTTCTTTTGAATTTATGGGGGGAAAACATGCAGTGTGATGAGTGAAGCCTGATTCCTGAACTAATTACTCTTATGAGCCGGTTCTTTTGAATCTACTGGGCGAAACATACAGTGCAATGAGTGTAGCCCGATTTCTGAACGAACGACTCTTCTGAGTCAGTTCTTTGAATCTGCTGGGGTGAAACATACAGCATAATGAATGTAGCCTGATTCCCGAATGAATGATTCTGGGTTATTTTGAATCTACAGGGTGAAACATATAGCGCAATGAGTGTAGCCCGATTCCAGAATGAACGACTCTTCTAAGCCGGCTCTTTTGAATCTGAAGGGCGAAACATACAGCACGATTAGTGTAGCTCGATTCCTGAACGAATGATTCTTCTGAGCTGGTTCTTTTGAATTTACCGGGCAAAACATACAGCGCAATGAGTGCAGCCCGATTCCTGAACGAATTACTCTTATGAGCTGGTTCTTTTGAAATACACTGCAGTGCTACCTCACGAACAAATGATTTATCAGTCGGTTCTTTTGAATCTACACTGCGACACATACAGTACTACCTACCTCCCGAATAAATGTCTCTTATAAGTGGAATTGTTCGATTGTTCCTGCATCTGGATTCCCGAGTGAGCAACATGATTTACCCAAGCAGGACATGTAGTTATATCGACATCTATGTTTGGTTGTGAAACAGCATTACTATCAAACTGTAATAAGACAAACCCTAACCCTAAGTAACCTCTAAAATCAAATGGGAAATGATGAGAACTAATTTCTAACACAAGTTCTAAACTTAATCCTAAATTCTGATTGGTCGCTCAGAATGATGTTCCAGGACCAACAAGGATGTCCTACTTGTATAAGTCATGTTAAGCGTTCCCTAGTTGTGTTAGTGTTTTTGTCTCTGTAGTATACATGGTTTGTCATAACCCTTCACCACCTCCTACTCTGAAAGGATACGTTCCAGCACCACTGGCGGGAGGGCAACATGTCCTCAGGTGCCCGCTGTGAGGTCTGTCGTCGCACTTGCAGCTCCTCGGACGTCCTGGCTGGCATGAGGTGTGAATGGTGCGGTATTACGGTAAGTGTGTGTGTGTGTTTGTGTCTTGTATTTACTCTGCATCCAGCCCTTCATTGTCTTAGCATTCAGCACTTCCAATTTTTCTGTTCTTGGCTGTATTCGTCACAAAAAAAAAAAAGGCTCATTATTTAATGATAAGAATTAAGGTAAGTGGGCTTTCTGGCTGTCGTGTCTCACAATGAATGGATACATTATTTAACAGGTGCAGGTGCAGTCAGATGCAGTTCCTAGCACTCAAAACACTGTATTCGGTCAATGTTGAATAAACTGTCGAGTACCCAACAGACTCATGTTTGACTATTCCTGTCATCTGTAAATCAAAACATTGTATGAGAATCAAAAACGCACTATAAATGAATTTTGCCCAAGAAGAATGAATTTACCTGGCCTGGTTTCCTAGTTTTGATGCAGGTGGATGGACACATTATCTTCAAGCAATGTTAGTGAGGTTACAGCATGCCATCCTTCTGGTTCTCTGCCTCTCATTCTCCAGTTCTCCTGCATTATGTTTTATTTAGCTCTGGGTGACACAGAGTAGCACTTTGCACTCCATCAGCAGATCCTTAGTTCTTTCCGTCCGTTCCAGTGCTCTGTACAAAGCCCTTTTAGCTTAAGATTTTCAACATGATGTAAGCGTTAGTCCTTGAGCCAAAGGTTTTTAGAGGACAAATGTGCACTGAGACTATCCTTTCTGCAGGGTACATATTTGAAATAGCCTTTTCCAGCCTACTGTAAAACTTTGAAAGCACAAATTTCTAGGATTTTAAAGGATTTTTGAGAACAAGGACACAAGTAAGGGACATGTATATACTTTAGCTTTACCTTTGTTTTAGTTAGTGAAGTCCTAGTGGTAAAAGATTTGGGCTGGCACAATTTGGCCAAATAGTTCATTACATTTTGTTTCTGACAAATATTGTGACTGCGATTGGATCTGTGAAACGATAAACATTTAACATCTCATATTGCTTCTGCTAATATGTAGGCTAAAAGAGCAAAAATGCATAAAAGCATATTGAAAAAGCAACTTTCATGTTCAACAGTGACTGTAAAACAAAAGGAAGTTGCAGGTGATACCTTTTATCTCCAAATTCAGTCATATTTTGTTCATTACTCTCCATAGTTGTTGTTCTAACAAGTAATTTTTTTTAAAAGACCACCTGGTCTCATAGAAACATGTTACTATAACTAAATTTTTGCATAGCTCGTTGCACATACAGTATTGCGGCAGTTTCCTGGTGAAATGAACTCTATAGTGATGCTACAACAGCGACTTTTATTCCCTTTCACAGAAATTAAATGGCAGATTATCAGTTTATAAACATACTTTAGTCCTGTTCATCACTCAATGCTATCTTATGACAACAATTTTTTTTTTGACTATAGTGCATGAGTTGTAACGCAATCAGAGTTAGGTGTAATCTGATTAAAGTTATAGTTACTACGATTGAATTGAAAAAGTAGTGTAACATTACATTCTTGTAAATTCTTGTAATCAGATTACAGTTACTGACTTTCAATGAAGTTAATTACTTGAGTTACACATATTTCTTTAATAATATTTATACAGTATACTTTTAAAACATGAAATATTGTAGACTGTAGTAGAGTGTAGAATTTTTTTTTTCTATTGTAATATTGTAGTAACCATGATTGACATGATTTATGCCGGGTTCACTCATCTTCCATGAGCATGGCGTGAGCAAGGCATGAGCGGCGTGTGAGTGGGGCGGTCACGTTTGAGGTTCACATTGGCCGCATCTCTTCCACAAGAAACAGCAGCACCTCCGTGCAAGAAATAAAGTTATCTATGGGGTCCTACGCCAGATTTTTTTCTTTAATAAGGTCGGAATAATCTGAGGTTATTGCTGCTTCAAGGACAACAGCAGGCAGTCACGTGCACTTCATATTTATCAGCACACTTGGTTGTGATTGGTTAATGTTGTGTACACCTATATACATACACAGAATGGCAAAAGGACCGGCAGTTTATTAATTCTTTGCTTTTGTGTCTTTTCTATAATCTCCTGATTATATTGTGTTGTACTGCACCCAGAGCCTCTTAGCTTAGCGTGAGCCGCGCAGCAAAAATAGGCTCAATGCCGAAACTATCCGCTCACTGCCGCATCTGGGATGCTTCTGTAACGCGTCACCTCATGACTCACGCTTGCAGTGTAAACGGTGTCATCTGTTAATATGGGCGCGAAACGAAAACGCGCCGCTCACGCCCCGCTCATGCCTCGCTCATGCCCCGCTCACTCCCTGCTCACACCCCGCTCACGAAGGATGTGTGAACCCGGCTTAACCGTTTGTTTTTTTTAAAGTGTTTTAGAAAGTAACTTAAAAGTAAAGTGGTTACTTTTTTACCATTTTAGAGAAGTAATTAGTAGTTTGTAGTGTATTACTGTATTGAGGAACTTATCCAACGCTGAAGGTGATACATTTTAACATTTACATTACATAACCAACTTCATCTGTAAGCTTGTTCAAGCATGATCAAATTGCACGGTAGCTCAACTAATAGAGCGATGCAAAGGTTACGAGTCCTGAAGAGCGTGCGAGTTGACGTGAGACAAAATGTCACAGAAACACCACAAATAGGGCTGTGCGATATATCGAATATTCATGTTATAATCATGATGATTTGGCTGATGATATAAAATTAAGCATTATCGTGAATATCGCGATGATTTGAATGTGCTTTTTATTTGGCTATTAAGTTTCATAAAAAGCACATCAGTAGACTAAATTCACTATCCTTTGGGCTGCAAAATTAATAAAAATAACACCAAAATGGCAATATGGTCATATTTGATTATACAATTGCAATGGGCTGCTATAAAAGACAGATAAACATGGTCTGTGTGTGCTTCAGAATGGGTGACAGGCTGTTCTGTGCACACGTGGGACTCGTGTGTTTTTAGCGGTTTTAGAGCAGATCACATTCAT
Source organism: Myxocyprinus asiaticus (assembly GCF_019703515.2). NCBI lineage: Eukaryota > Metazoa > Chordata > Actinopteri > Cypriniformes > Catostomidae > Myxocyprinus > Myxocyprinus asiaticus. The sequence continues at coordinate 36,142,260 of NC_059365.1, read as the reverse complement.
TGTAAAAGAAATAAATTAATGAATGTTCAAGCACTTGCACAGTTCCAAACTTTAGTAACTGCTACAAATTATTATACAAATCTACAAAGGCTGCACAGTATAACAGAAGAGGAGTGGACAACAGCACTTCACCAGATGCGGAGCATTGTAAACTACACATTGCACTTTCGGTGTCAAAATAAAAGCTCCAGGTGAAGTGTCAAAATAAAAGCTCCAGGTGAAGTGTCAAAATAAAAGCTCCAGGTGAAGTGTCAAAATAAAAGTAAATAGGAAAGAAATATATTACTTTTAAATAAAAAATCTAATCCTCAAAATAATAATGATAAATCAGTTTTATAATAATAAACTTGACTGCGTCCCACAGCAATAATTTAGTATCATGCAATTTTCTTTTTTTTTCTTTTTTTTTTTTTGCGCACCTTGTTCATTTAAAAAAAAAAAATTTTTAAAAATATATTGTTAAATAATATTTTTATGAAGCTACTGTGTATCACTGTATACAATATATAAATATAAAAGTGCATATCAATGACAATGATTAGATTTCAATCTCCCTTGTGTTAATTTAGTGCAAAACTGTAGGGAAACATGCCTTTTTTTTTTTTTTTTTTTATTGAATGCCTTTATCACATCTACTTGGCTACAATGGCTGTTTGCATGAAATTATAGTTCCTCTGATTAAAAAAACAAAAAACAAAAATCACTTTTGAGCCATTTCAGAGTAAATACATCATTATCAAGATATATATTGAATATCGTCAATAGGCTGAGATATAATTTTTGAAGCCATATTGCCCAGCCCTAACCACAAAATGGCATGGTTTCTTCAGCAATTGCATTTTTCATGTCACATTTGCTTTTTATTACACTGTCGGTTAAGTTTAGATTCAAGGTTTAGGGTAGGGAGGTCAGATTTGTTGATTTAAAACTCGATAAAGCATTAACCTTAACCTCATCTGTTTGGGAGAAAATTTAACTCTCTTTTAGCACCACACAGTGAATAATCTACGACCTTAGTGCAGGTTATAAGTAATCTGCATAGCGGACATAAACCAAATACCGGGCACCTCCTGAGAGGGAGTTCATTTAAAGCAGTCACATATTGCAAACCAATTTGAGAACGTTGAAACGAACCAAGCACAAAAACACTGTATCATGAGCCCCACTCATGCTCTGAATATGTGTAGTTGATAAAAAAAAGAGAACAAAGTGGTGTCCCTTCACTTTGATGCACACAGTGCATGCTGACTAACTACACAATTAACCATATCACAGATACATTTGATTATTTGTGTAGCCCTACTTGTAACCAAAGTTTGTTTGTTTGAACCCTGCAAGGGACAATCCATGAGCTATCACCATTTTTTCCTTAAGCAACCCACTTCAGTTTGCTCCAGGGGGACTGTCCTTGTTGTAAGTGTGCTTTAAGATGCTTTGGATAAATGCATCTGCTAAATGTCTACTTACTTGAGTCTTCTCATCAGTCTTATTTTTGACATTACTGGATAGAAAGATGTTGTTTTAAAGCTTTGCTGTCATGTCCCAGACTTGACATCTTATCTGTGTTTATATGTTTGCAGGCACATGCGTCATGTTGCATAATCATTTCCCCGGAGTGTGGCATGGGTCGACTACGGAACATGATTCTTCACCCCAGCTGCGTGCGGATCTGCTCACGGAACTTCAGCAAGATGCACTGTTACAGAATCTCAGAGAATTCCCAGCATGGAGAGATGGGTAATCCCTGTACCCTGGCCTTTACACTGATGCTTTGAAAGTAGATGCATATCTGAATCTAGATCGGTTGCTATTTCACATTCTCTATCTCTCTCTCTCTCTCTCTCTCTCTCTCACCGAAATCCAGTGAGTGGCCCCCTTAAAGTTAAAGGAATTTTCAAAACAAAAAAGTTCGAAACACATTCTATCAACAGAATCTCTGGCACCAAGCAATTATTTTGACTCAATTTCAACTCTATGATTTTCTGGTTTTACATGGTTATGACAGGGGTTCAAATATTGAATGTAACTTTGCACAGACCAGGTTAAAAAGTGATTTTGTCGCACTAGTCTTATGTTAACACGTATAATGTTTAAATCTTGTGGCTATATTTTCAAAACATTGTATTTTAACATCCCATAGACCTCCATTGTAAGTACAGTACTGTACACTATTTTGCATGGTTTTCCCTACAGGGGGTCAAGTCAGTATAATTTTCTGTGGTAATTGACTATATGTCAGATATACTGAGCTTGTAATGAACCTAGAACATTCCTTTAATGTAAATGAACAAAATGATTGTAATGTTCTGTTGTAATTACTGTTGACTGTTAGCAAATTATGTAAGCCTGGAAATTGAGATGCAAGGGAAATTGCTCACTTAAGCTGTTTAATTCATTGTTAGGATTCTGTTATTCACTCCTGGATATCAAATAACAAGATCACATGACTGTAAATTCTCATAGAGAAGTGTGTTTTGTCTACAGATAATCTGGATGATGTTGACACTCAATGTACAGTAACGCCAAAGGACAGTCAGTCTACGGCACCACCTGACACAGGTAAATACCCTGATAAAAAATGACATTATGGCAAATGATAATCACCCTTGTTTCTAAAGTAATCTCACCACTCTTGGTCTACAGGGAAACAGACTCTCAAAGTTTTTGATGGCGAAGATGCAGCAAAGCGGAATCAGTTCCGTTTGGTTTCAATCCCTCGAATAATCAAGAATGAGGAAGTGGTGGTGAGGAATGTTTTTTCCTGCTCAGGTTTCACCTGAACAGAAGTTTAACATTATATGCCTCAAAAGTGACCGTGGCTTCAACTGAGCCACTCTATTTTAGCCTATCACCGACAAGCTAGGTCAATTATAACACGGTTAACGGTTATGGATTATAACACGGTTATGCATTGTGTTTTTGTTTTTTGTGTTTCATTAAGGCTAACATATACAATTATTAATGTTCTCCATAGTAAAGGTCATTCTGGTTGGATACCTACTGTATTTAGATAATGTAATTTCCAATTGTTTTTGGTAACATTTCTTATTTCACTGTTTACAACTGCTTTTTTACTTGTCGAAATGTAATGACTAGTCAGAATGGCTACTGTATTGTTTAATTAAAATTCCTACAAGTAAAATTAAAAATGTTACTAGGAACAAATTAAATAGAAACTAGTGTATTATAAATAAGAACTATTATCTAATAAATAAGCACTAGTAAAACTGGTATAGATGCAAGTCACTATTGGAATTAGTAGTAGTATCTAATGAATAGTTACTAGTAAAATTAAAAAGAGATACTTGTCACTACTGGAATACTTACAGTACTTAGTCAGAAGTGAATAGTGTAAATCTGAACCACAGATTCCCATAGAATTCAATGGCAAACATTTGCAATTGAATAGTTACTTGTCATTAGTTGATAGTGACTAGTTGCAAAGGAATAAGTAATACAAGTAAAGTTGAAAAAGAAACTAGCCACTGTTGGAATACTTACTAGAAAGTAAAAAAATAAGTACTGTTAACATAAAAATAGAAACTAGTAAGTTTTAAAGAATAAATGTTAAAAGCGCATACCATTCGCTGATGGCATTGTTTATTTGCACATTCTTATTTGCAATGTTTTGGCATCCAATTTACCAAAAGGATTATGCAAATCGGAAAGCACTGGATATACACTGGCGGCCAAAAATTTGAAATAATGTAAAGATTTTGCTGTTTTGGAGGAAATTGGTACTTTAATTTACCAAAGTGGCATTCAGCTGATCACAAAGTATAGTCAGGACATTACTGATATAAAAAAACAGCACCATCACTATTTGAAAAAAGTCATTTTTGATCAAATCTAGACAGGCCCCATTTCCAGCAGCATCACTCCAACACCTTATCCTTGAGTAATCATGCTAAATTGCTAATTTGGAACTAGAAAATCACTTGCCATTATATCAAACACAGTTGAAAGATATTTGGTTAATTAAATGAAGCTTAACATTGTCTTTGTGTTTGTTTTTGAGTTGCCAGAATATGCAATAGACTGGCATGTCTTAAGGGTCAATATTAGGTCAAAAATGGCAAAAAAAAAAAGAAACAGCTTTCTCTAGAAACTTGTCAGTCAATCATTGTTTTGAGGAATGAAGGCTATACAATGCTTGAAATTGCCAAAAAAACGAAGATTTCATACAAAGGTGTACACTACAGTCTTCAAAGACAAAGGACAACTGGCTCTAACAAGGACAGAAAGAGATGTGGAAGGCCAGATGTACAACTAAACAAGAGGATAAGTACATCAGAGTCTCTAGTTTGAGAAATAGATGCCTCACATGTCCTCAGCTGACAGCTTCATTGAATTCTACCCGCTCAACACCAGTTTCTTGTACAACAGTAAAGAGAAGACTCAGGGGTGCAGCCCTTATGGGAAGAATTGCAAAGAAAAAGACACTTTTGAAGCAGAAAAAGAAAAAAAAGAAAAGGTTGGAGTGGGCATTGGACAACATATAATTGGAAAAAAGTGTTATGGATCTTAACCCCATTGAGCTTTTGTGGGATCAGCTAGACTGTAAGGTGCATGAGAAGTGCCCGACAAGACAGCCACATCTATGGCAAGTGCTACAGGAAGCGTGGGGTGAAATGTCACCTGGGTATCTGTACAAACTGACAGCTAGAATGCCAAGGATCTGAAAGCTATCACTGCTGCATGTGGAGGATTTTTTAATGAGAACTCTTTGAAGTAGTTTAAGAAGTTCTGAAATTTTGTTTCAAATTGCAATAGTAATTTTTCATGTTATTAATGTCCTGACTATACAATGTGATCAGCTGAATGGCACTTTGGTGAATAAAAGTACCAATTTCTTTCCTTAAGAGCAAAATCTGTACATTATTCCAAACTTTTGGCCACCAGTGTATGCCTGTTTATAACACATTTCTCCAATCATTTGATTATTTATTTAATGAGTCACTAGTTAAAATGGATTGCGGATAGTTAGGAAAAAGATGCGTGAAATACCATGTGCGAAAGTAATGCAATTGCTTAATAAATTTGCCCCTTAAAATTTCTGTCCTGACAGGAAGCAGCACTTAGAACATTTTACATCCCAGACGAGCCGCAAGATTACGAGCTCCAGAGTTACGGCCAACAGGGACTGTTTACAGATGACATAATCAACCGTAATGGCACCCCGGACAACAAGCCTGTTTTTAAGGACAGTGTTCCTGATACTTGGGTGCTCAGAACGAAACCCAGAGAAACAGAAGTGTTGAAGGTCTACCCTGGCTGGCTCAAGTGAGCACTACTTCTGCTTTTATTGTGTCATGTTTTGCCACCATGTTTTATGTTGTCCAACTGTCTTGAATATGTTGATGCACAAGCAAGGACACATAAAGACAGTTAAACACCTTCCTTTAAAATTTGAGTTTTGTGGCTTTTAATTCATGTCTATTAGCTGTTATATGCTAGTGCACTCCTAAAAGTTCACTAAATTTACTTGTTTCAGAAATATGCATTTAAAATTTACAATCTCCATCTTCTAGGAAAACAGAAGATTGGCCCTCCCCCCCTTCTTTACAAAATACCGGAATCGGATGACCTTCGTGACTTTCCGTTCTGTTAACGATTCCCCTGCGTGAATTTCCGCAAATGCGGCTGGAACACCGTACTGAAATACTCTGATAGTGTTTCCAGCAGCGCATTTCTGCAGCGCTGCCCTCTACTGGGTCAAAAGTGTTAAACACACAAACAAATTACTCTTCTGAACTGGCTCTGTTGCATCTACTGTGCGAAACAGACAGAGCTTCCGGTGTGGTCAGATTTCTGAAATAATGATTTAGATGAGCTGGTTCTTTTGAATCTACAGCGCGAAACATACAATGCTTCCGAAACAGTCCAATTCCCGAAAGGATGACTCATATGAGCTGATTCTTTTGAATCTAAAGCGCGAAACATACAATGCTTCCGAAACAGTCCAATTCCCGAAAGGATGACTCGTATGAGCTGATTCTTTTGAATCTAAAGTGCGAAACATACAGCGCTTCCGAAACAGTCCAATTCCCGAAAGGATGACTCATATGAGCTGATTCTATTGAATCTAAAGCATGAAACATACAATGCATGAAATATGCCATCACATTTCTTGTTTGTTTAGATACAGTCCAGATATAGCCTAGTTAGGATCAATTATTGGATTGGATATATGTCTCTAAAAAGTCAGCAACCTGTAACAGCATAAAGGATAGGCAAGGATGAGGCGAGAACCGGACGAAGCATCAAAATAATATTGTAATGAAAACTTAAACAAAAAGACACAAACACACACACGGCAGATGCGTGTGGCTCTCTCTCTCCCGAACTGCCGCATCCGGCTCGGCCTTATCCCTCTCCTCAGCTGATTAGCCCGATTGGGGGCCGGCCGTGTGGACTCATGGCCCATCCCCGCCCTCCTCCTCATCACACTCCTCCCTCCTTTGCCTCAGGCCGGGGAACCCCCATCATGACGTACACCCACCCACACCCCCCCCCCCCCCCCCTTTCGAGGGCCGTTGCCCTTCTGGCAGGGAAAGAACGAGGCAGAGTGATGGTGAGAGAGAGAGAGGAGAGAGTAAAAAAAAAGAACGCCTCTGCATTCTGGCGGCCGGTAGCAAGCCCCACCACCCCAGGCAGTGGCTCCACCGCTCCAGGCGGCCGGCATTGAGCCCCTCCTCCCCTCGCAGACGGCGACCGTTCCTCCGACCCCTCTGTGTTCTGGTGGCCGGTAGCAAGCCCCTCCGCCCCTGGCAGCGGCTCCACCACTCCAGCTGGCCGGCAGCAAGACCCTCCTCCCCTCACGGACAGCGGCCATTCCTCCATGTCCAGGCGCTGGCAGCGGCGACTCCGTCCCCCGGCGGATGGCCGCGGCTGCTCCTTTGGGCGAACGGCAGTAGCCACAACAGTGCATCCCTCCTCCTTCCCGGGTTTCGGCACCAGTGTAACAGCATAAAGGATGGGCAAGGAGGAGGCGGGAACCAGACGAAGCATCAAAATAATATTTTAATGAAAACTTGAACAAAAAGACACAAAACACAAACACACACACGGCAGCTGCTTGTGGCTCTCTCTCCCCCAAACTGCCGCATCCGGCTCGGCCATATCCCTCTCTTTGGCTGATTAGCTCGAATTGGGGCCGGCCGTGAGGCCCGGCCCGGCCCCGCCCTCTTCCTCGTCACAACACCTTTTATAAGAATTGTATTACATTTATTTCTGGTTTGTTATAAGTAAAAAAAATAAAACTGCAAGATATTAACAATACATGTTTAGAAAAAATTTATTCAAATAATCCAGTTATAGTAGTTATTTGTTGAACTTCATGTGAACTTAAGGTGAACTTGAACTAAGTTACATGTTAGGTAGAATGTGTAATTTGCGTTGTAAATGCGCTGTTTCCGTAAAACATTCTACACATTACGCAATATCCTAAACAGTTTAAAACACTTAATAGTCTCTAAAGCATGAAGAATTCACAACACAGCAACTTCTAATGTAGGTGTTACTTCAGTATTCATTATATGCTATTATTTCAGGTGCTCAGGATGGTTTTCTCACTCTGTTTATATTGATAATTGAAGTCTTTAATATGTTTGATACATGTTTTAATAATTAAATGTTTGTACATTTTTCATACATGCATAATCTGTTTTTGTCATGTTATTTTCATTGACTGAAATTAAATGCCATTTTAGAGTAAAATGTACTAAAATTATGACAAAATATTCAATAAATTGTAAGTAAATTTTCATCAAAACACAAAAAATATAGCTAAAATAAAAACTGGGTAAAAATTAACACTGCCAGCTAGCAAGTAGCAATCCATGGTACATGACTATGAAATAACTAAAGTCTGTTAGCCAATTAAAAAAACTTTGGTACGAGCCATTCAACATGTCCAACCCAAACTTCAATAGGAAATAAGTCAACACAGAACAGAAACTGCCTTATCTTAAGAAAACTTAAATAAATGTTAAGTTTTAGCGACAGCGTCCGTAGCAAATAATTTTGAGCTGTATTTCAGTTTATAAAAACAAACACTCATTGTAACATCTCTGACATTTTTCGGTTTATAGCTTAATTGTAGTTAAGCAAACTGGAGTATGACTTGGTGTGAGTTCTGTGATAATTGAGGCCTGTGGTAGAGCTTAACTTATATTTAACCCGGAATGCTTCTTTGAGAAACCCTGCACAAACTATGCAAAGAATAGACTTTAGAACACAAAGCCAGCTTTATATAGAAAAGCAGAACAGAACAGAAGATTGTTTTTAAATACAGAGTTGTGTTCTACACATTTTGGCAAAGACGCACAGTTCTCATGTCAGACAACTAGTACAATCTCACAGTTTACATAACAAAGGGTTTAATGGGAAACCTCTCCTTGCTTCTCCAAACAAATCATATATCATTTTCAAACATCGCAAGAGATAGACAATAGTCATTTAGATGCGGGTCAGGAGCTTCGGTTAATGTTCACTTCAACCATCAGAATGGCCGTGGCATGATTGTTGGTGTCAGATGGGCTGGTTTGAGTATTTCTGTAACTGCTGATCTCCTGAACAGTCTCTAGAGTTTACTCAGAATGGTAAAAAAATATTTTTACTGGAAAGCAAGATAAAAATACTAATACAGAAAATGAGTTTTAGCAGTGCAAATGCTGATGTTCTCGCAGGGCTGGAAGTCGCTCCTCAGGAAACCATGAAAGTTAATGAAAAAAGAACAGTGGCACTCATGTGCTCAACTTTTCCATTAGATGGGGCGTTTTGTTTTGTTAATGTGGATCGGGGAATAATGAAGCATTTTTTGTTGACTTTGTTTTATTAATGCATTTTCGAATGAGTCAGGGAGGGATTGAGTCAGGATTACTCATGCACCTAGTTAGTGCCACAATCAAGCGCTTATGTTCTTATAAACTCAGCAAAAAAAGAAACGTCCTCTCACTTTCAACTGCTTTTATTTTCAGCAAACTTAGCATAAAAATATTTGGATGAACATAAAAAGATTCAACAACTAAGACATAAACTGAACAAGTTTCACAGACATGTGACTAACAGAAATGGAACAATGTGTCCCTGAACAAAGGGGGGGTCAAAATCAAAGGTAACAGTCAGTATCTGGTGTGGCCACCAGCTGCATTAAGTACTGCAGTGCATCTCCTCCTCATGGACTGCACCAGATTTGCCAGTTCTTGCTGTGTGATGTTACCCCACTCTTCCACCAAGGCACTTGCAAGTTCCCGGACATTTCTGGGGGGAATGGCCCTAGCCCTCACCCTCCGATCCAAGAGGTCCCAGATGTGCTCAATGGGATTGAGATCCGGGCTCTTCGCTGGCCATGGCAGAACACTGACATTCCTGTCTTGCAGGAAATCACACACAGAACGAGCAGTATGGCTGGAGGCATTGTCATGCTGGAGGGTCATGTCAGGATGAGCCTGCAGGAAGGGTACCACATGACGGAGTACAGGCCTCAGTGTAACGCTCATTCCTTTGACGATTAATGCAAGTCCGACCATCACCCCTGGTGAGACAAAACCGTGACTCGTCAGTGAAGAGCACTTTTGCCAGTCCTGTCTGGTCCAGCGAAGGTGGGTTTGTGCCCATAGGCGACGTTGTTGCTGGTGATGTCTGGTAAGGACCTGCCTTACAACAGGCCTACAAGCCCTCAGTCCAGCCTCTCTCAGCCTATTGCGGACAATCTGAGCACTGATGGAGGGATTGTGCATTCATGGTGTAACTCGGGTAGTTGTTGTTGCCATCTTGTACCTGTCCCGCAGGTGTGATATTCAGATGTACCGATCCTTGTTGTTACACATGGTCTGCCACTGCGAGGATGATCAGCTGTGCTTCCTGTCTCGCTGTAGCGCTGTCTTAGGCATCTCACAGTACGGACATTGCAATTTATTGCCCGGCCACATCTGCAGTCCTCATGCCTCCATGCAGCATGCCTAAGGCATGTTCACGCAGATGAGCAGGGTCCCTGGGCATCTTTCTTTTGGTGTTTTTCAGAGTCAGTAGAAAGGTCTCTTTAGTGTCCTAAGTTTTTTATAACTGTGACCTTAATTGCCTACCATCTGTAAGCTGTTAGTGTCTTAATGACCGTTCCACAGGTGCATGTTCATTAATTGTTTATGGTTCATTGAACAAGCATGGAAAACATTGTTTAAACCCTTTACAATAAAGGTCTGCAAAGTTATTTGGATTTTTACAAAATTATCTTTAAAATACAGTGTCCTGAAAAAGGGATGTTTCTTTTTTTGCTGAGTTTATAATATTTGACCACAGTAAATCAACTCATGCTCTGAAGTTTCAGTGGCAGACCAGCGTGCGAGTTACATGATGCCAAACCGCTTGTGAATCATGAGATGGAAAAAAAATTTATGCTTTACAAATGATGAATTAATGAGCTGGGTTCCTACGGACATGGGAAATCTTTATTGTGTTTTCCAAGGCCCTACATTTCAAGTCATGGAAATTAATGAAATCTGAAAAGTTATATAATTTTTTATAGCGAATATACGTTTTTCAGTTTTACCCTGTTTTAAAATATATCAAAAATTGCTCTTTTGTAGAGTAGAACTTGCTCACAAACCCCATTGATGTACAATTAGTGAGATAATTGTTCTTTTGAGTCACTTCTTTTCAGCAAATCAAATTGGTCTTGATTCATTATTGAATAGGTCTTAATTTGAATGATTTTTTAAAATCTCTATCCAGTAACCACAAAAGACTGGAAAGTTAACTTGGAAAGAGAAGGTTTTTTTAATTTCGTATTTGTGTGTGTGTGTGTGTGTGTGTGTGTGTGTGTTTTGCCAGGGTTGGAGTTGCCTACATCTCAGTTACTGCTGGGAAAAGCAGCACAGTAGATTCAGTGATAAAGGAAGTGCTCTCACAACTTGGAAAACAGGTAACTTGGAATTCACCTCTCAGAAACATAATTGAGAGTTATTAGTGGATCTTGCTGAGGGCAAGCATCACTCTCACCATTGTTCGTACTTACGGTTGGACATTTGAACAAGTTTTTGTTTAAAAAGCATTACACTTTATGCTTAACTCGTCCCACACTATTTGTGCAACAGACATGATACCTCAAATCATGTGACTTGTTGAGCAGAGGTGTGTTATTACTTTTCTACACTATCGGACTCACGATTTTCAGCTGGCAAAAAATCACATAGCCAGTAAGCAACTACAAAAAAGTTTTTATTAAAGTCCCTATAAGGCCAGTCAGGTCATTTGACGGTCATATTCGTTATGCTTCTGGGCAGCTATGTTCAATCACGGCTCTTATCTACTTAAACGGGGAACATGTATAAACAATAACAAAATTCAAATGAGCAATACAATCTGACATCGATATGCAGTTAGCAATTGTATAACATGTGCCTTTTTAGCACATAAAAATGCTATTTTTCAGGATGGTCCAGCAAGTGCGCAAGCATGTTCTAGAGTAAACAAACAAAAAGATGACTGGCTCTATTAACTGTAAGGCTGGACCTCCATTCCTACAGAAGCCATACTGACCGTTGCGATACTTCTATCAAAAAGGTGTTTAAGTCTTTTAACTGTAAGTTGGGACTTAAGCTGTATATAGTGATACAATTTCTTCATATGTATACAAGTGGGCCATCTCATACCTCAAAGTTTTGCGCATGCTAGCACCACTCACATTTCTTTAGAAAATGCAAAAAATCTAATTATCTGTAATTTCTTGCTCAAAGAAAGTAGTGTTAATCCTTCTGGTTTCTGTAAATCTCTTTAGAATGAAAACCCTGCTGACTTCAACCTTGTAGAAGTTTACATGAGCAGCAAACAAGGTAAGATCACCTGTACTGAAATCTTCAGATGATGATGCTCAGAGCTTGTACTCTTGTAATTCTTACGTGTTCTGTGCCAGATATTGCTGGGATGAGAGATTAAAACGTTTTCATTTAAAAGCCACATTTACATAATCTTACCATATGGCTTTCAGCGTTGGCCATAGGGTTTTAAAACACTGATTTGTCCTGGATTATTTATTTTTTTCATTTCATGTTGTCTGCCATTTAAAACCAATTTAATACAACAACTCAAAGACAGTAAATAAAAATGTCAGTTAAAGTTATAGTTCACCCAAAAAATAAAAATTCTCTCATCATTTACTCAGATATGTATGACTTTCTTTCTTCTGCTGAACTCAATTGAAGATTTTTAAAAGAATATCTAAAATATCTGTTGATCCTTACAATGCAAGTGAATGGTGATCAGACCTTTGAATCTTCGAAAATCACAAAAAGGCCACATAAAAGTGTAAGGCGTGGTGCCAAGATGTTTGCATTCAAAGGATAAAACTCCCCAGGGAGGCAAAGAGCAAATGTTTGATCTCTGAGAAAATCAGCACAGAAACTTTCTTGCAAAGATAACATCTCACACCCAACTGAGCAAGAATTGCCTCATAGTTGTCTTTCACATATGTTCTCTCCTCCTCCCCCCTCATGTCCCCCTCGGCTCAAAATCACCTTAATACACACATAAATCTTGTAGGTAACAAATGTCTAAATATATGTCTGGCTATTCAGGTTTCATTTCATTGTGTGACTGGAATGAAGGTCTCATTACCTTAACTGTAAAATACATGATAACACAGTTTTGAGAATTTAGAGGAATTCTGACCAATTCTAGGGGCGTGCCAACCTCCTGTGTGCAGATAAGTTGTGACCCCAGGACTTCCAAACCTATTCATCCCCAAATTCTTATTGTCATTCCATTTGGTTGTGGTTTGGGTATTTAAGGAAATTTAGCACATTGTTCATTGGAATTATCTGTAGTCAGAATAATCAATTATCCAAATCTAGATAAGATCTCAATTGATCAATAATAATTGGAATCTCAACCTAAATTCGAGGTCTAATTAAATTGGAGTCAGATTAAATTATTAATGGAGTCAGATTCGGTCTTAACTAAATCAAATAGTTATGACGCTACAGCCACACGCGCATGAAAAAGACGAACGCGCAGATACCTTAACCACTTCGCTGTATTCCGCCATTGGGACAGCAAGGTGGCATTTTTACAAAAGTAATCCATATGACTCAAGTGGTTTAATCCATATCTTCAGAAACTATATGATAGGTGTGGGTGAGAAACAGATCAATACTTCAGTTCTTTTTTTAACATAAATCTCCACTTTCCCTTTTACTATAAATATCCACTTTCACATTTTGTAAGTGAAAGTGGAGATTTATGATAAAAAAAAGGAAGAAAAAAAAGGACAAATATTTATCTGTTTCTCTCCCACACCTATCATGAAGAGAAACAAATCAATATTTAGCCATTTTATACCATAAATCTCCACTTTCGCTTTCACATTTTGAAAGTTGAGATTGAGTAAAAGTGAAATTGGAGATTTATGGTAAAAAAAAAAAAAAAAAAGGACTTAAATATCATATTGCTTCTGAAGATGTGGATTAAACCACTTGAGTCATATGGATTACTTTTATGAGGCCTTTATGTGATTTTTGGAGATTCAAAGGTCTAGTCACCATTCACTTGCATTGTAAGGACCAACAGATGTTTGAGATATTCTTCTAAACATCTTCAGTTGTGTTCTGCAGAAGATCCCCCATCTGGGTTGGCAAGAGAAGTGATGTAAGAATTTTCATTGTTCAGGTGAACTATTAAGGTATTTTTGCCCAGTTTGGTGTCATTTTCTCAGTAGATATCTATCTAAAGGGATTTTGATGCAGCCCTTTTCAACATGGGGTCTCTGAAAGTAAGCGTGCAGGTGTGTGTCAATTCTTATGATATTGCTAACCTCCATATCTGTGTCATGTTTCTCGTCAATCTTCAGTTCAACGGCAAGTCCTGACTGGTCAGGAGCTTCTACTGGACAAACTGCAGGAGTTAAGGAAGGTATGTGGATTCATGTTGATATTGCCTGGCATTTGGGTGAACACTCAAGGTGATGTGCCTTGATAAGAATACAGTAGCATATCTACTAATCTTATGATGCATTTGCATGTGTTTGGGGTGTTTCATTTTAGCCTTGTACAGTTGTATGCTTGCTTGTCTTCTATATGGATGAATTTCAAGAGCATGTCTGGGTCATATTCCCAACCCACTCATCCCCCACCCATCAAAAAAAGTATTAAAGATAAAGAAGATTGTTTTTATGAATATTAAGATTGCATAAATCATAGTGGCATTTTCAGTGCAACGCATGACTGCACCCACTGTCTCATTGTCATTACCATAATAATAAAAAATATATTATTACATTTTTTTATGTATTTATACATCATTGTAGCATTTATTATGGAATGAGAATTACAATATTCTATAATTATATTGGGATGTTGCAATTCTCATTCTATAGCAAATGCTATCATGATGTATAAATACATTACATTTTTAAAAATTTATATTTTTTTACCTGCCTAATTGTCAAGAAAATAATTTCACAATGCAACTAAAAAAAAAAGTGATACTAAAAAGCAGTCCTTTTGGTTTCTTGGTGAAATGTGACCTGGACATGTTTTTGTGAGTTTGACTCATGCAGTGTGATTGGTTGTGAGAGCTTCTCTGTTTAATCTGACTCGTGATTTTTAGACATCATTGCGGCAGATGAACCAGACAAGGTTTTACATCGAGGAGAGCAGGAATCGAGTGGTGCAGGTGAATCTGATGCTGGGAGGCCTTCCAACACAACTCAGCAAAGAAGAATACACACAACTGCTGTCAGAAAACCTGGCCATCAAGAGTGAGTCTGCACGTGTGTGTGTGTGTGTGTGTGTCCAAAAGCCCACTAAGTTAGACAAAAATAAAAAATTATATTTTGAATAATGAAAATGGACCCTTTTTTAAGACCATTAAGAATTTTTTATATTGCCATATTATATTCATAACAATTAAAGGAATACAAGATACAAGATACCTTTAGTGCCACTGTACATGTACAATGAAATGTCATGTTGTTTAGTTCACCAAAAATGAAAATTCTCTCATCATTTACTTCATGCCATCCCAGATGTGTTTGACTTTCTTCTGCAAAACACAAACAAAATTTTTAGAAAAATATCTCTACTCTGTAGGTCCATACAATGCAAGTGAATGGTGGCCAGAACTTTGAGGCACCAAAAAGCATATAAAGGCAGTATAAAAGTAATCCATATGATTCCAGTGGTTAAATCTATGTCTTCAGAAGCAATATGATAAGTGTGGATGACAAAAAGATCAATATTTAAGGCCTTTTTTACTATAAATTTACACTTTCACTTCCACATTCTTTTGTTTTTGGTGATTCGCATTGTTCGTGTATGTCGCCACCTACTGGGCAGGGAGGAGAATTTATTGTAAAAAAGGACTTAAATATTGATCTGTTTCTCTCCCACAATTATCATATCACTTCTAAATATACCGATCAGCCACAACATTAAAACCACCTGCCAAATATCATGTAGGTCCCCCTTGTGCCGTCAAAACAGCTCTGACTCATCGAGGCATTGACTCCACAAGACCTCTGAAGGTGTCCTGTGGTATCTGGCACCAAGACATTGGCAGCAGATCCTTTTAGTCATGTAAGCTGCGATGTGGGGCCTCCATGGATTGGACTTGCTGGTCCAACACATCCCATGGATGCTCAATCGGATTGAGATCTGGGGAATTTGGAGGCCAAGTCAACACCTTAAACTCTTTGTCATGTTCCTCAAACCATTCCTGAACAATTTTTGCAGTGTGGCAGGGCGCATCATCCTGCTGAAAGAGGCCACTGCCATCAGGGAATACCGTTGCCATGAAGGGGTGTATGTGGTCTGCAACAATCTTTAGGTAGGTGTACGTGTCAAAGTAACATCCACATGAATGCCAGGACCCAAAGTATCCCAGCAGAACATTGCCCAGAGCATCACACTGCTTCCGCCGGCCTGCCTTCTTCCCATAGTGCATCCTGCTGCCATCTCTTCCCCAGGTAAACAATGCACACGCACCTTGCCGTCCACATGATCTAAAAGAACACGTGATTTATCAGACCAGGCCACCTTCTCCCATTGCTCCATGGTCCAGTTCTGACACTCACATGCCAATTGTAGGCGATTTCGGCGGTGGACAGGGGTCAGCACGGGCACTCTGACCGGTCTGCTGCTACGCAGCCCCATATGTAGCAAGCTGCGATGCACTGTGTGTTCGCTACCATGGCCAGCATTAAGTTTTCAGCAATTTGTGCCCATACCGGGAACACCCAACAAGACCTGCCATTTTGGAGATGCTCTGACCCAGTCATCTAGCCATCACAATTTGGCCCTTGTCAAAGTCGCTCAGATCCTTACACTTGCCCATTTTTCCTGCTTCCAACACATGAAATTCAAGAACTGACTGTTCACTTGCTGCCTAATATATCCCACCCCTTGACAGGTGCCATTGTAATGAGATAATAAATGTTATTCACTTAACCTGTCAGTGGTTTTAATGTTGTGGCTGATCAGTGTATATGGATTAAACCACTGGAGTCGTATGGATTACTTTTATGCTGACTTTGTGATTGTTTTTTTTTTTTGCTTCAAAATATTGGTCACGATTCACTTGCATTAAAAGGACCTACAGAGCTGAGATATTCTTCTAAAAATCTTTGTTTATGTTCAGCAGAAGAAAGTCAGTCATACACATCTGGAATGGCATGAGGGTGAGTAAATAATGAGAGAATTTTCATTTTTGTGTGAACCATCACTTTAATCTAATTTAATCACATCATTTGTTTTCTGTTCAAATGCTTTTTTGGGTTTGTTTTTTTTCTGTTAAAGGTTTTTTAATCATCTTGATTTAATTGCATGCTTTAAAGTCATGGCTGCGTCTAAGAGGGGGTTAGGGTGCTGGCCCTGTTTAACGTGTTAATTTTAAAAGTTCTAAATGATATACAATTATTTTTGCATTACAGCAATAGGTGAGATTTTTTCGCATTACAACAGGCTACTAATAATTTGGGGGGACGGGCGTGCTAAATTGTCACATTATCAATTGAAACTAATGTCACAAATAAAAAATCTAAATGGTCTTGACAGTGTTCTTGAGATTCGCCCGTCTATTGTTCACATGACTCAGATTTTAGCCATTTATCCCATCGATCTCTTGCATTTTATTCATCTTTCTAAGAAGACAACTAAGACATTTTCCTAAAGCAGTGATGATCTATAAGTCTGACATAAGTCATCTTGTACTGGATCTGATGATAAATATGCTTGTCACTGCTTTGCTGAGACGGATTAGCGTGGATGACATAGTGACTCTCTCTCTCTCTCTCTATCTCATCTATCTATCTATCTCCCCTCTCCTCATATTCTCACTCCAGGTCACCTTATCACCATCACTCACGTGTACGGCGGACAAGGTAAGAGTTCCATGGCAACTGCAAGCATAATTCCTGGGGCACTGTGGGAGGACAGAGTTCTGCTTGTAAACTGCAGGACTTTATTTGATAACACTGAAGGTGGCTGGTGCATGCAGCAGAATAAACTGCCCGCTTTGTATTTCGATCACAGTCTGGCTGCTGAAGTCTGGCCTACTCTCAAAGCTCGGTAAATGAAAGTCGTTGTTCCACAGCACACATACGCTTTTAAGAGGGAACTCGCAGTTGTTCTCAATCATCCACGACATTCCCACTGCCTCATTTGCCTTGATGCGCTGAATTTTTTTATTATGTTGTTAGAATGTTTTTAGTTGGTTTGTGCAGAGCCATTAAAATTACAGTTTCCTGTTGGAGCTGTCAGCCAGCGGTTAGTGCATATCAAGTGGTTAAATCTTGGCTGGTTAACATGGGCCAGTTAGCTGCTGGTAGATGCCATAACTATGTTAAAACCAGTCTGGTGGCAAAAAATGTTCTTTATTGATGGCTATTCAAAAGTAGCACTGTGTTCTGTTGAAGTAAAATGTTATGAATTGCAAATATGCATTTTGAGTAAATATTGTGTTAAATAAACGTTTAATTTCAGCTATTTTATGTAGGTTATATCAGCCATTAGCCACCCCGTTATCTCAAATGAAATGGACACTTTAACATTGGCCATCATAAAACTCCTATCAGTTAGCACCAGTCCTGAGGAGCCTTGTATTGAGATTATTTTTTATATTCTTTATCCTTATGCCATTTTAACATAGGATGTAGGATTTAAAAATAATTGTGCTGAGAAGTCAAAATAATTGCGTCCCAGGTGTGAGTGGGTGTATAATTAAGCTGGTGTGTTGCGTTTCAGGTGCTGTGGTTCTGCAGATCAGCTGTTTCTCTGAAGCCGAGAGGATTTACATGCTAGCCAAAGACATTAACATCAGTGGCAAACCGCTCTACTCACTCGTCGTACCCGAGATCATGGTACAACATCATCTCACAAATACATATAGTACATACTGCTGAATGACAATGGCACACAATGGGTATATCTGAAGTGTGTATTAATGTAGGCAGGATGGGTTTTTTTTCTGAATTTGAATACTTAATTTGCATTCAGAAACTGTGCCTTAGGACTAGCCAGTGTAAATATAATGTGCGTGTGTGTGCCACATATTAGTGTAATAACTGTCTTTAGGACTTGCATGTGCCGTATCCTTATAGTCTAACAACACAATTTTAATAACGTTAAATGTAAAAATCTACTTTTAATATGTATCCAGTACCTCATTTCCATTTGTGGACACTGTATTTGCATTTTTTATCAGCTGACATTTGCCTTCCAGAGAGATAGTCTCAGAAGTCTAAAGTTATAAAGTATAATGGCGTCCAAAAGTCTAAAAACACTAGTGAAAATGCCTGTATTTTTCTAAAGTAATATTTATTTTTTTATTTTTTTATTATGTGATCCGCATTAGAATTGGAGTGAAAAGTTATACTGAAAAATTAACAGTTTAAACATTTCTTAGTGTTTGGTATTTCCCCCTTTTGCTTTAATCACAGCATGTAGTTTGTGCAAAATCTGATGATTATTGATGTATGTTACTGTATGCCAGTCTTCAAATCTTCATAATCTTATTTATTTCCGGGTTTAAATTCAATTTTGAATCCCAGATTTTCAATTTGGACTTGAGACTTTTGGACCCTATTTTACTTTTATGTTTGTTTTTTAAGGAATAGTTTGTCCATTAAAATTCTGTATCATTCACTCACACTTATGTTGTTCCAAACCACATGTCTTTCTTCCGAGGAACACAAAAGCAGATGTTAGGCAGAATGTTAGCTTCGGTCACCATTATTGTATAGAATCAGTGTTCTATGAAAGAAAGAAAGGCATAGGGGTTTGGAACAACATGAGGGTGATTGAATGTTGACAGAATTTTCTTTTTTGGATGAACTATCCCTTTAAGACCAGTGGGGCTGAGGCTTAAGAACTTAAGTTTGATGAGACCCATAGCTGGTATTGATCAAAATGGTCATCTATATTGACTTCAATGTGATCAGTAGGTCACATGCTCTTCACTGCATGTGAAATAATAAACAATAGAGGCTTGTTCATCAGAGCTTACTGTACAATACTGATCCAAGCTTCAGATGCCACTGCCCTCTAGTGGCTAACAGAGAAAATATAATATAATCGAAATGTAATTTTCTTCTACCAGTGTAACCAATGTTTTGTGTGTGTGTGTGTGTGTGTGTGTGTGTGTGTGTGTGTGTGTGTTTATCTCTCCTCGCAGCAAAGTAAGCTGGCCAAAGGAAGTTGTCCTTTGCTGGTCTTTGTCAACCCTAAAAGTGGCAGTCTAAAGGGCAGAGAGATCTTGTACAGTTTTCGGAAACTTTTAAACCCTCACCAAGTGTTTGAGCTAAGCAGTGGAGGACCACTTCCTGGGTCAGATCACCCTTCTTCACAAACCACTATATTTATTATTGTATAATCCAGTTAAAGATGGTTATATTTGCCCTAAGAAATTTTTGTTTGCTGCGCTGCCCGATATGGCAGTGACACCTAGTGGTGTGGATGCAACATTTAATGAAAGCAATAGTTCTCTATCGATTCAGTTCACGAGACATTGCTGAACGCTTTGGGGAAATTCCTTTTCCACGACCTAGTTGAAGCCTTTGTATCATAATGTCAGTCTTATGATCGGCAATGGTGTTTGAGCCCCACCCTTTTAGGCATGCATTTGCCCTATATAAGTGGGCACATATGGTATATTGTAAAAGTTCCAATAAAAGGAAGGAAGCGAGAGGCGGGGTGGCAGTCCAGGTAAGTCAAGTTTTAATGGTCTCTCAGTTTCACAAACACAGTCTTTGGGCTTTTCAGCTTAACAAGCACAACATTAACTCTTTAGCTTCACAGATACCAATGGTAAGCTTTGCAATAGGCACGCACACACACAATGTCACTGGACTGTCTCTCTCTGGTGTTCTCGGCAGCCTTTTCAAGCTCATCATGATGCATGTTATGCATCATTAATCACCAGGTGATGGCCCTTACCACTTCCTCTCTCCCCAGTGACAGACACATGACCATGTCCCACTCCACATACCCCGACCCAGGCCCAGCCTGCTAACACCCCCCCCATTTCTGGAGAGGAAATCAGCCACAACCATGGCCTCAGCCTGTGGATCACCTTGAATTTGAAGGGCTGGAGTGGCAGGTACCAACGAGTGATCCATGCGTTGGCATCCTTCATGTGATGGAGCCACTAAAGTGGGGTGTGATCCAAGTGGAGGATGAAGGCCTGCCCCAGCAGGTAATAGTGGAGGGTTAGGACTGCCCACTTGATGGCCACACTTTTTCCATTGTGCTGTACATAGTCACTGTACATAGTATATCATAGTCACTCTCAAAGAGAGCTTACGACTAATGTACGCTCCACCCCCTGCGAGAGTACGGCCCCAATCCCCTCTCTGTAAATGGTCAATTATATGTATTATATAGTGCTTTTTTAACCTTAGTGGTTTTCAAAGCATTCACCCATTCACACACTCACACACCAATGATGGCAGAGCTGCCATGCAAGGCGCTAGCCTGCCATTGGGAGCAACTTGGTTCAGTGTCTTGCCCAAGGACACTTCGGCATGTGGAGTCATGTGGGCTGGGAGTCGAACCGCCAACCCTGCGAATAGTGGCCAACCCGCTCTACCACCTGAGCCACAGCCACCCCTGTAAAATGAAGGGATGCGGCCCACCACAGAGTGCAGATTTCACTCTCGTGAAAGCCTGTTGGCATGCCTCCATCCACTGGACCGGATCTGGCACCCCCTTTTAGTGAGATCAGTCAAGGGGCTGGAGACATCAGAAAAATTTGGCACAAACCTTCTGTAATAGCCAGCCAACCCCATAAACTGTCTCACCTCCTTTTTGGACTTGGGACGTGGGCAGGCCGCTATCGCTGTAGTTTTATCAATTTGGGGTCGTGACTGCCCATGTCCCAAGTGGAAGACCAGATACCGTACATTCACCCGCCCAATTGCACACTTTTTCGGGTTTGCCGTGAGTCCCGCCCGCCTCAGCGACCTCAGCACGGCTCTTAGATGCTTCATATGCCTCTGCCAATGGATCGACTTTGAACTTCACCTCTGGCCCGAGCTCCACCCTCTAAGGAAAATACCATCGCCATGGACACGGGGACCGTCTCTCTTTAATTTGAGGAGGTTGAGGTGGTAAATTTGAAGTGCCTCGCCTCTATCCGTTCGTTTAACTTCATAATTGAGGTTCCCAACTCGCTGTGTAACCTCAAAGGGTCCTTGCCACTTGGTGAGTAATTTTGACCTCGATGTGGGGAGTAATACAAGTACTTTGTCTCCCGGTGCAAATTCCCGTAGCTGGGCACCCCTATTATAGAGCCGGCTTTGTGTCTCTTGAGCTTGGAGCAAATTCTGTTGTGACAACCGACCCAGTGTGTGTAGCTTTGCTCGAAGATCAAGGACGTACTGAATTTAATTTTTGCTCTGGGAAGGTCCTTCCTCCCACGCCTCCCGTATGACGTCAAGCACCCCGCGGGGCAGGCATCCATACAGGAGCTCGAAGGGGAAAACTCAGTGGAGGCTTGCGGGACCTCGCTGACTGCAAATAAAAGGGGTTCCAGCCATTTGTCCCAATTTCTAGCATCCTCGTGTACGAACTTACGAATCATGTTTTTCAGGGTGCGATTAAACCGTTCCACCAGCTCGTCAGTTTGTGGGTGATAAACACTGCAGATCGATTTAATCCGCAGCAATTCATAAAGTTTGCGTAGTGTACGTGACATAAACTTTGTGCCTTGGTCGGTGAGGATTTCTTTCAGAATCCACACCTGGGAGATAAATTTGAAGAGTGCCTCCGCAACACTGCTTGCTGAGATGTTGCGTAAAGGCACTGCTTCCGGATATCGCGTTGCATAATCCACCAGGACTAATACAAACCGATATCCGTGTGCTGACCATTCTAATGGCCCGGTGAGGTCCATTCCAATTCTTTCGAAGGGGGCCTCAATTAACGGTAATGGGCACAATGGCACTCTTTGAGTGGCCCGTGGATTCACCAGCTGACATTCACGGCATGCCGCACACCATCTGCGTACATCCATGTGAATGCCCAGCCAATAAAAGTGGGCCATTAAACAGTGTAGTGTTCTTTCTTGCCCTAAGTGACCCGCCGTAGGATTGTGGTGAGCAGCCTGGAAGAGTGTTTCCCGACGGCTCCTTGGGACTAATAACTGGGTTGTATTTTCATGGGTTTGAGTGTCCTGCATCACTCGATACAACTGGTCCCTAATAATTGAAAAATACGGATATGTGAGGGTGACGTCGGGCTGGAGCTGCTGGCCATCGATTACTCTCACTTGGTCAAAGGTGTGCCTAAGGGTTTCGTCACGCGACTGCTCAGGAGGGAAGTCCCCCTCTGGGAATTCCCTATGCTGGGAATGCCGGAGGATTCCCCTCCTGCGTCATTCTGATGCTGAGCAGATGCGGACGGCCCCAGCTCTGCCCTTCCAACCATCGCGTCACACATCATACAACGTGTTTTTGGTTTGCAGGACCCATCCACACACACCGCTTTTAATAATCATTTAAACCCCGGCCAATTAGTTCGCAGAATCGGTGGATGGGTGAGGCAAGAATTAACCGCGGCCTCCACTATGCTTTACTCCCCGAAATTGAATAACGGTAGTATTTGTGAACATCCCCATGCACACACCTCACCATCACCTTGTGTTTTGTACCCAAAGCCCCGTCATGAACCAAGCTGCAGTGGATCAAGGTTTGATTACAGCCCGAATCCACCAGGGCTTCGTATGTGTGCTCCTTAATTTTTACCGGTACACGGTACATCCCTGCTTGATCGGGGGCAGTGTTTGGCATTTCAGGTACCCGGATCCACGTCTCCGCCTCCCTTACTGGACACCGGCTTTGGATGTGTCTCGGTTCCCCACAACTCCGGCAGACTGGCCCAGGCTTCCTGGCTGCACTCGTGGCGGCGGAGACATCAACCTAGGAAGGACAATGGAAGAGGTAGGGGAGGGGGCCGGCGCATAGTGCAGTCCGCAAAGGCAGGGCGCCAGTATGGGTGGCACCACTCGGGGAGCGGGTATAGGGCGAGAGGGAGGAGAGGGGGGAGGAGCAAGAGGAGGAGGAGAAGCGGGGGGGGGGGAGAGAGAAAGAGATCTAGACTGCTCCCCGGCTTCCGGGTAGGCCGCCATGTGGGCTTCGGCCAGCTGGAGGGTGTCATCCACCAACGTGGGGCGATGGCACTGAATCCATGGGTACTACTGGGCAGGCGAACAGTTAGCTGCTTCAGCACCATCAGCTCGATGACATCTTCCAAGCCAGGGCCTTCCTGGGCCAGCACCCATCTTCAGCAGGCATCACGGAGCTGCTGGGCTAATGCGACCGGGCGGCCGGCATCATTCAGGCTGAGAGTACGTGTGTGTGTATGTGTATATATATATATATATATATATATATATATATATATATATATATATATATATATATATATATATATATATATATGCAATATTCCATCTAAGTGACATAAAAAACTCATAAAATAGCGGCTTGTGTGTACGTGTCTTTTTAAAGATGTCATATCACAAGTGTTCCTGTGAGCGACACATCGCTCCATCAGACCAACATGAGAGCTGCATTCGCTCTGTGCTGCCCACGCCAAAGCAGCTCACATGGGGACAGGCTGCCCTCACTGTGAGGACATGAGTCTCAAAACGCTCCGCTCTAGGGTTCTGAGGGACGATTCCGCCTCATGCGCCCTCACAACCGCTTCCTCAATGGACCACGTGAGGAAGCACGGAGGGGCTGCGAGGTAGAGCTGGAAGAAACCGAGGAGGATCTTGCACCAGCGCAAGCCCCATGAGCCCCTCGATCTTCCCACGCAGCATTTTTGCCAGTGCAGTATGCACGTGACGACCTCCGGCCCTCTATGAATGAGCATGGTGTTGTCATATTTGGTGGGTCTGAAGCAGCATCGGAAGAATGGTCCATGGACGATGCTGAAGCCCCTCCCCCCACCGAGGGTGAGGAGCACGCACTGGCCATACGAGTTACTCCACGTCATTGCGCATGCAGTCGAGGAGCTCGGCCTTGAGTGGTTGCCTCCTGTCAAGTCAGAAAATTTTTGTCTGAATGAATGATTCCTGCACACCGTTCGCCATCAACAGACCGTGGTTCGGAAAGCAGTGTCATTCTTCCCTGATGTTCATATGAAGCTTACTGAGACCTGGCGCACGCCCTACTCTGCGCACGCCCAAATCAGAGGGGCTGCCATCCTCAGGCACATTTCAGTGTCTTTGTACTGTGATGCAAATAGTGCTTTCAGTCCACAGCGGGAAGAATCCCTCTGGAAGTATAACGTTTATAGGAATCTAGAGCTCATGCCTTTTCTATTATGTTTCGACTCGCCCTTCCCTGCTATTCTCGCCGGGAATGAGTCCGTTTTTATTGCAACATTTCCTATGCATTTATATTATACATGTAACTGGTTATACATTCCGGTTACAGTGCAGGATATGCCCATTCTGCGCTCCGAGGTAGTAAATCTCCTTGTGAGAGAGGCAGTGGGGTTGTTCCCAGTACCGTGCACAGAGAGAATGTCACAGCCCTTATTTTTTCATCAAAGCGCAGAATGTCAGTGGCCTCTGGCCTGTCTGCACCTGTGACATTTGAATTGAGTTCTGTTCATAATGATCACATACAAACAATTCTCTCTTTTATGTTTGCTCGCTCATAAACCATAACTTAGTGTACTTATTAACTTTGGCTCAGGCCATTCTTAAGAATTTGCCTTGCTACGCCATTTCACACACTGTGCACAACCGCTTCCCAGTGGTGAGCGGTGCGCTATCACAATTAGTGTCATATAGTTTAATATAGTGTAAATATAAAGCGCCCATTGTCCCGTTATGTGAACGTGAGGTGGGTGCTCACAGGCATGTCAGATTGGGTGCTAAAAATGATTGAACACTGGTATTCGATCCAATTTGCATGCAGACCGCCTCGCTTCAACAGCGTTTTGTCCTCGCTGGTTCTGTCACGGACGTGCCTGTATTACGTGCAGAAAATCACAATCTCCTCACTGAAGATGCGATACAGGTTGTTCTGAGCTGCCACAGCCGCAAAGAGTTTTACAGGTGCTACCCTTTCTTTTCGAAGAAAGAATGCGGGCTTCAGCTGATCCTAGATCTGAGACACTTCAATCGTGCACTGGCAAAGCGCACATTCAAGATGTTAACTCAGAAACAGATCTTATCGCACATCTGCCCATGGGACTGGTTTGCGTCAATAGATCTAAAGGACACGTACTTTCATATCCAAATTATACCGCACCACAGACTGGTCTTGAGATTTGTGTTCGAAGGGATGACATATCAGTTCAAAGTTCTTCCCTTCGGATTGTCTGTGGCACCACGCATTTTTACAAAATGTGTCAATGCTGCGCTCGCCCCTTTGAAGATGAATGGCATGCGCATTCTAAATTACTTCGACGATTGGCTATTACTGGCCTGATCAGAGGCACAGGGACATTATACTTCGACATTTGAACGGCCTGGGTATTAATGTCAACTAGGCTAAAAGCACACTTTCCCCCAGCCAACAAATCTCCTTTTTGGGGGTTTGACTCAACTCCATGGGCATGCGTGCGCACCTCAAGAGCAAGCGTGTCCACACCATTCACCAGTATCTGTCTCAGTTCAAACTGGGAAAAAAAATATTTTCAGAAAATGCTGGGTTTTATGGTGGTCATTGTACCGTTAGGTCTTTTACACATGAGACCTCTCCAGTGCTGGCTCAAACACCATGTACTGAGTCACACCTGGCATCAGGAGCGCATGCGTGTCACCGTGACTCGCTGCTGCCTGGCTGCTCTAGCACCATGGACAGCTCCAAATCTCTATCAGCAGGGTGTTATGCTTAGTCAGGTTTTCAGACCAAAAGTGGTGACCACGGATGCGTCCAACACAGGTTGGGCCGCACTGTGTGATGGACGCCTGGCTTTCGGCCCTTGGACAGGTGTGAAACGAGTGTGGCACATCGCTTGGAAATGCTAGCCATCTTCTTAGCAGTGAAAGCTTTCCATTCCGACATAGTGAATCATCACGTTCTGATGTCAGTGGTAGCGTACATAAATCGCTAGGGCGGCACTAGAGCACTACCAATATTGAGCCTGGCGCAATGCCTCCTTGTGTGGAGCACGCGCCATCTCCTTTCCCTGTGCACAACATATGTCCTGGGCCGTTTAAACTGTGGAGTGGACATGCTGTCGCACCAGGGGCCGATGGAAGGGGAATGGAGAATTCATCCTCAAATGGTTATGAGGATTTGGGAACTGTTTGGCAAAGTGGAAGTCGACCTATTTGCCTCCGCAGAGATAGCCCACTGCCCTCTTTGGTATTCCATGTCCCAAGCCCCACTGGGAGTGGGTGCCTTGGCCCACAAGTGGCCAACGACATGCAAATATGCATTTCCCCTGATACATCTCCTCCACGTTGTCATCAGCAAAGTCCTAGAGGACAAGGAAATGGTTCTGTTGGTTGCATCGAAATGGCCCAACCAACCATGATTTCCGGAAATGGAGATGTTAGGTGGCACTCCATGGGAAATACCACTGAGGAGGGATCTGCTCTCTCAAGCGCAGGGCACGATTTGGCATCCCCAGCCAGAGCTGTGGAACCTACACGTATGGCCCCTGAATGGAGCGCAACAAACGAGCCAGAATTGGCTCAGTCTGTAATAATTAATAACACCATTTTGCAGTCTAAAGCACCATATATGAGAAACCTCTATGCACTAAAATGGCGTGTGTTTGCCCCATAATGGAGATCCTTACATTCCTTTAAGAGCGGTTGGACGCAGGTCTTACTCCGTCGACGCTCAAGGTTTATGTAGCGACCATCTCAGCATTTCACACCCCAGAGGCTGGCTCCTCTATAGGCAGACACGATCTAATCATAAAGTTCCATAGGGGAGCGAGGCATTTGAACCCCCCTCGCCCTGCTACGGTTCCAACATGGGACTTGAATCTGGTGCTGAGGGCGCTCACGAGCCTCCTGTTCAAACCTTTGGAATCCATTGAGTTATGTGTGCTCTCTTTAAAGACGGCACTGCTGTTGGCTCTGGCCTCAGTCAAACGGGTTGGTGATATACATGTGCTGTAGGTTGACAGTTCATGTCTGAAATTCGGTACCGGGCTTTCAAAAGCCACCATCAAACCCAAAAAAATGCTATGTGCCTATGGTGCTTTCCACACCCTTAGGGCTCAGATAGTGCACCTACAAGCTTTCTCTTCTCCATTGTCTAATTCAGATGAGGAGCAGTTACCGCATTTATTATGCCTCGTGCGGGCATTGCACACACATGGAGAGCACACCTGCCAATTTAGACTGTCTTTAGGCATGTCTGTTTCCAAACAAAGGCTACCTCACTGGATCGTTGATGCGATTGCCCTCGCTTATGAATCACAGGGCGTGAGATGCCCTATTGGTGTGAAAGCGCATTCAAATAGAGGCATGGCCTCTTCATGGGCATGGACAAATGGTATATCCCTACAGGATATATGCTTTGCAGCAGGATGGTCTTCGAAAAAACACGTTCACAAGGTTTTATAACCTAGACGTGGCATCCATCACTTCACGAGTCTACTGTCTAGATAATTTACTATTCCAACACCCAGCGGGTGAGCCCGAGTCCCTTATCACAGTTGGGCTACCTGTTATATTTTAATACAGTCGTCTGTGTAGGCTGCTACCCAATTTACTCCCAGTAGAAGTCACAAGCACTTCCAATAAAAATTATAAAACCTACCTCTGGTACGAAGGGGTTAAATTATACTGTGTGTATTATATGACTCATACACATCCTCAGACTAAGATTAACTTCCCGTCTAGTTTTCACCATGTGGGGTTATTCATTTTCATACACACTAAAGTGATATTACACTAAGTCACTGCCCGACGGGCCTGTGACCTTATATACCTTATACCCTGGTGCATCTAAGGGTCTTACGTTATGTAGCGTGGCGTGATGGGTCTCCATTCCCCAAAGTGTTCAGCAATGTCTCGTGAACTGAATTGATAGGGAATGTCTGCAGTTACCCTTGTAACCTCGGTTCCCTTAGATGAAGGGAACTAGACATTGCAAACTTGGCTGCACTACTACTTCAGAGTTTCGAGGTACGAGTGATGCGTTCTTGTCCTCAGTAAGAAAATTCTGAAGAAATGGTGTGTGACACCCGCTTATATACGGCAAATGCGCGCCTAAAAGTGCGGGGCTCAAACACCATTGCAATCGTAAGATTGGCATTATGATACAAAGGCTTCAACTAGGTCATGGAAAAGGAATTTCTCCAAAGCGTTCTGCAATGTCTCGTTCCCTTCATCTCAGGGAACCGAGATTACAAGAGTAACTGGAGACATTTTCAGTTATGATGCCATTGTAGAAATGTGTTATTCGCAATCAGCCATGATTGTCTGATAACAGGAATAAAATAAGCACTATTTTGCTGGTCATGTCATGATGAGGCTCTTTGTAAAATAAAGCAGCATTAGACTATTGATATAATTGGAATCTCATGTGAGTGTAGATGATTTTAAACATGATTTTCTACTATTCATTTCTTAAATTTTTAATTATGAAACATTTACTTTTAAAACATGTTTAAAACTGATACTGCAGATATGACGATTTGATGGACAGTTGAGGTTTTCTGTCTCTCATCTGTGGTTGTGTTGCACAGGCTGCATACGTTTAGGGATGTCCCTCATTTCCGTATTCTGGTGTGTGGAGGAGATGGAACTGTGGGATGGGTGATGGGCGTTTTGGAGTCCATTCGGCACAAAATCTCTTGTCCTGAGCCAGCGATCGGCATCATACCGCTGGGCACTGGTGAGTGATGAGGAAAAAAATCTCTTTTTTTTATTTTTTTTTATATACTATACTACTAGTAGTGTTTTGATTTGTTTCGGAGTTTCTAATTTAATTCTAGTTTGTTGTAGGTTTTTCTCTTTGTTAGTGCCTTTTTAAGATCTTTTAAGTTAACTTTTTTGTAACTGTGTTGTGCTATGTCAATTATGCTTTGTATATGTGTGTGTCATCAGGGAATGATCTAGCCCGGGTGTTGCGCTGGGGGGCTGGTTACAGTGGCGAGGATCCCTACAACATCCTGGTATCTTTAGAGGAGGCAGAGGAAGTGCAAATGGACCGCTGGACGATTCTTCTGGATGCACAGGAAATGACAGAGGATGGAAAGGAGAACGGCTTCCTAGAGCCACCCAAGGTACTTCTTCAACAGACTCTAATGCTTCAAACAATTAAAGGGATGTTCTGGGTTCAAAACAAGTTAAACTCTATTGATAACATCTGTGGCTTGCTGTCAGTTACTACAGACAAAAAGTTTGACTTGTCTCACAAAAAATCATGATTAAAGTAATGCACTTTCAGTGGCAGTCTATGGGACAAGGCATTCCAGAGGGCTTAAAAGCCGGCTTCACATGGTCATGACAGGAGGAAAATGTGAATATAACTTTACACTAAAAAAAGGTTACTAAGCGAATTTGTCACATTAGTCTCATCTTAACATGTATAAACATTATGTAAATACATTAGGGATTGAACAATATTGTTTTTTATTGACAAATAGGATACTGATTATTTTTGTGTTTAAGTGTCCGATAACCGATATTCATTACTGATTTTTAAGTGTCCAATAACCGATATGCATAACCAATTTTAAGTTTCATGTTACCGATATGCATAACCGATTTTAAGTTTTCTGTTACGGATATGCATAACCGATTTTTACGCGTTCGATTACCGAAATGCATAACCGATTTTTACATTTCCGATAACTGATATGAATATCCAATTTTTAAGTGTCCGATAACCAATATGCATAACCAATTTTTACATTTCCAAAAGCGATATGCATAACCGATTTGTACGTTTACGATAACCGATATGCATAACCGATTTGTAAGTTTCAGATAACCAATATGCATGACCGATTTATGCTTGTCTGATAACCGATATGCATAACTGATTTTTACGTTTCCGATATCCGACATGCATAACCCACTTGTAAGTTTCTGATACCCGATATGCTTACCCGATTTTTTTTTTTATCTGGTTTTATTTCTGCTTTAAGGCACAAAAGCAGAAATTATAGTGCACACAGTCTACAAAAAATGTATTTGACTATTTTTAGTTGCATTATACACTTATTCAAATCCCCTTTCTGCATATATATTTAAAATTTAAAGTCTTTTGTGTCCAGCTTTATCTGTAAACCTGCTTTAAATAACTGATTACGTTTTAAGTGTAAATATCGGTTAAAAAAATCTAGTGCCTACAGTATACTTTCAAAACCATGTATTTCAGGGTTTATCCCTGTGCTATACTTTATCCCTAGACTTCAATTTTATCGGTTAGCAAATTTACATAATACATGTTGCATAGGTATGAAATAATCAGCCAAGAGCAACAATGTAAACGTGGACATTTAATCTATTTAATTTTCAATCATATATAATGTTTTTGAAACATTATGTACCTTCATAAATTTTTAACTACTCAATGAACTACTCAAATATAGTAATTTTAAATTAAGTGCGATAAAGTCAGTCCATTGATATTTAAGAATAGATTATTCACTGGCAGCTCATTACTGGCTCCTAAACTGTAATTGTGTTCTGTCTACATGTCTGTTATAGATTGTACAGATGAATAATTATTTTGGGCTGGGCATTGATGCTGAACTGAGTTTGGACTTTCATCATGCACGTGAAGAGGAGCCAGACAAGTTTAACAGCAGGTAGCACGCTTCAGTTATGTCATTTCGCTTTAGAGCCACGTGACTCACAAGGTGAAGTTGGACATTTCCTTTGCCTTGGAATGGGAATTCATTGCCATCATTTGTTTTTGTTCTCTCAGGTTCCACAATAAAGGTGTGTATGTGAAGGTGGGCCTGCAGAAGTTGAGTCACACACGAAACCTTCATAAAGACATCCGACTGCAGGTGGACAAACAGGATGTGGAGCTGCCCAGTATAGAGGGACTCATATTCCTCAACATACCCAGGTAAACATTCTCAAACACTGTAAAATACACCTGATTTTGTGAGTTTGCCAGCCTGTAAACATGAAATATGTCTATTCATACAGATATAAATGGTTTTAAAAAATTAAGATTTTTTTTGTGATGAGTTTCTAAAGATGTTATGCCAGAAATATTTATGCATCCTTTCATAGAATCATTTATGTCTCTTTGGTTTATTATCAAACACTTTTCTTAATGTGTGTGTGTATGTATCCAGCTGGGGTTCCGGTGCTGATCTGTGGGGGTCAGACAATGACTCTCGTTTTGGGCGGCCCAGGATAGATGACAGCATGCTGGAGGTTGTGGGTGTTACTGGTGTGGTACACATGGTGAGTACTGATTCTCAAAAACAGTTTGCAATTGCTGGATTGCTTTATGGTCTTTAGTGTTAGTTGAGGTCATCACAGAGATCCAATATTTAAGCCACACTTAAAAAAGTATAAATGTCTTTGGATTATATAACAAAATATCAAACCAATGACATTTATTTTAAAAAAGGTAGCAGAAGCAAACACTTATAACAAAAACTCTTGTGGGGTTTTGCTGGGTATCTAAATCTTTCACCATTGACAATATTTATCCATATTTTTTTCCTCAGTTGAATGCATATTTTGTTATTTTGATTAGATAATCAAGTGTTTTATATTGAAGCAAGGGCATGCAACTATATGAAAATGTCCCCCGACAGCAGATACATAGTGTTTCCAACTAACTCCAACAATCTTTTGAAATATAATAAACCTTATTCCTCATTAAACCTTATCTGGTGAAATATATATACAAAACCATTCATCTGGAGAATATATAGGCTATAAAAAGCCTAATTTGGTTAATATCTTATATAGAGCATTGTAACGGAGCCAAGTCTCTGTCACTTCAAAGTGAGAGTCCCCGGTATGTTTCGTGCTTTTCCGCATTATGCACCAAACCTTAATTTTTTTATTATTGGGATTTTGGTTGAACAATAAACTGCATCTGGGATTTTATTCATTTTGGACACTTGTAGCCTAGATCTGTGGCTGTGCCTGTCAAAGTAAGAAAAGACTTGAAAGGCATGTTTACACCGAGAACGATAACTATAATGATAACTATATTAACGTCCACACCAACTGATGATAATGGTCTGTTAATTCCAAGCATGCGCTGCAGATAGGTTCTCAATCAAGAAAATGGATGTAGATATCCACTGCATTAGATACAAGTAACAGATTTAGCAAACGTTGGCCTTTTTTCCACGCCTTCAAAGGAGTCAAGACAATGTTGTCGAGATTAGCGCTGGATACCTGAGGTAATTTTATGCTACCAGCCAGTGTTAGCTTTTCATTATCTCATCTTTGTTAATAGTTCTCACCATTCATTCCTAAGGGTTAACCCAATTGTTTTCCAGACATCCCTTTTCATTAAGGCACTTTTTAAAAGGGGGTTTGACTCATCAAATATTGGTGGGTTTTTCTTGACCTTGGCCCCTATGTGTTGTTTTCATTATAGTTGTGGTGTGGACTCCACAATTCTCTTAGAATTAGAATGATTTTTAAAAATGTATGGTTATAGTCATTAGGGCCAAGCACCAAAGGTGCGAAGCCTCTATTGCATATGTTAGTGTTTTTAATATTTTAATTGTTCTGCTCTTGAAGTCTATAGCAGTCCATAGAACCATACAAAGGAAAGTTATGAAATTTGGCACTCTGATAAAGGATGTTCTCAAATGTAACGGACCCAAATTTGGTGTCTGTAACTCAAACCCTCTAGCACCACCAACTGTTCAAAATTTCACATGTTTCAGCCTATATCTTTTGAACTGTAAGGCCTAGAAACAAAATAATCATTTAATATTCATTTTTGAGCACTGCCCACTAAATTTTCCGCCATTTTGAATTTTCAGGAAAACCTACTTTTTCGAAATCCTCCTAGACTATATGTCCAATTTGCAACAAATTTGTTGTGTCATCATCTAGGGGCACTCATGACAAAAAGGTATGAGATTTATTATGATAGACCAATCCATTCTCAAATAAAGCTTCTACTGCTTCTAAAGCGTCGTATTGACAGAAAACCATATTGGGCATCGGCCATTTTGAATTTTGCCTTATAATACTGTATTTAACAAATGCATTGGTGTATCGTTACGAAATTTGGTATGCATCATCGGCACTATGTCCTGAGTGCACCTATAAAGTTCAGGGCCAGCGCACCTTGTGGTCAAAAGTTATAAAAAAAATGTTTAAAGGTGCAGTATGTAAGATTCAGAAACCCTGTTATTAATGACACCTGTGGCCGTTAATTGAACTGCAGTCTGTTGCTCGTGATCGCGCACACACACTCCATATAGACTGAATGTGATTCACCGGCATCATGATGACAGATGAGGTTGCATAGTTAAAATTACACAGTTATGATTGTTTTATTACAAACTTTGAGACTGTATATTATATTTGACTCTCCAGTGCTGGAACAGGGCTAAAACAAAGTGTGGATATAGGTCTGACTATGCGAGACTGTAGTCTGAAGTAATCACTTTTCTTTGCATGATACATAGGCTATTGTATAAATGCAGTCAATGTCGTTAGCTAGCTAGCCAGCTTTATCAATAGATTTAGCTAAATTTGGTGGATGATGACAGTAGCTTTTTATAAAATAGACTGTACATTATAAATATGTTGACACAATTCAGTATTGATGTGATTCCATCACAACTGTCATTTTGATATATTGATGCGCTATTGTTTTATAATAATAGATTGTAAATATTTTCTGTATAACCAAGTTACGTTACGCTAATGAATGGGTATTTTTGCATTATCTTGAACATTGTCTAGCATTCATTTAATGTGTTATTGTAGTTTACCTTGCTGAATAATTACAGATTAACATTGACATTAACCTGACTTTTAGTATAAAGAGAAGATCTTTGAAATTATTTGAAAGTTATGAAGCAAGGTAGCTTGCAATTCGTCAGCGTTAGCAGGCAAGTATGTGTCATTGTCACCACATCCTGACTGCACCACACAAATTTGGTGACAGCGCCACCTATTAGTAAAAAGTTATTATGAATTGTATTGTAATATAAGCAATTCTATTTATGTTTTTTATACCACTTTTCTTACAGTTGTAATCAGTGATGCCCAATCACACTTCCTTACATGCAGTTGTGTGTGACACCCTAGCCCAGGGGCCAAGCTCTGCCTAGTGGTCAAAAGCTATAAAAAAAATGGTTATATCTACAAATAATCTTTAAACTGTTTGTTTTAAAATGATGATTTTGGTCTAATTTAATTATTCAGCTATGCTTGCATAGCTGCTTACTCTGCTGTTTAAGTGCTAGGCTGTAATTGCTGCTTGCAGCTGTATTTGTTGTAGTTATCGGTCTTGGTGTGAACGGGGCTTAAAGTCGGCATGAAATCAAAATTGACCCTCTTTATTTTATTAATGCATGTTACTGGTCTTTAATCCAAGTGACATAACTTGCTTTTCCGATAATATGACTGACTCTTCTCTGCTGACGTATGCAAGGCCGTGCTGCAGTTAAGCCAAGTTTTTAGTCAGTTTTAACCCCGCCCCTTCAAGAGTCATGTAAACAAACCTGGCGCCTCTCAAAATCCTGTTCCAAACTACCTTGGTTATGCGTCCGCTGGCTTGAATTTACATTTCGAATGAGGAATAACGGAAAATTTGCAGTTGTGTTAGAGACATTTCGCGCCTGATCACTTCCTGAGGTGATCACTACTGAATACCATGCAAGTCGGATGCGTCTGGAGTTTATTCATATTTTTTAATGCAGGTATCTTGGGAGGTTTATTCTTTATATTTAGTGTATTGTGATTGAAAACGTTGAGATCTTTTACTTGCTTGTTTCTCATTCATCTGCACTGGGCTCCAGCCTCATCATAAGCAAAGACTGTGATGTGCTGTGTGCACTTTTGGTCTGATTTATGGATTAATGTTGTCAGTTAGATCATAGTTCTATTCTCAAATCAGTGAGGCATGGTGGAAAGGGTGTGTGTGTGTAAACTCTCATTCAGGTCTGTCTCCACTCCGGTATGCAATGCACACTTTTCACAATCCAATCAAAAACCAATGGATAAAATTACTAGAAAAAGTCTGTCTCAACTTCCATTCCATGCAGACTTTTATAACGTACTGTAATTTGATTTTAAAAACTATTTGCCAATTAATTGGTTATCAGCCCATTTCACCACCTTAGTTATCATATTGGCAAAATCCACTATCGGTCAACCTCTAATTCCTAATCTCTCTTTAGTTGATTAGAATATCATTCCAAATATATTCAGACATGAGCTGAAATGCAACCAAAATGCAAAATACATTTTCTAGTTAAGAACCTTTCATGATGTCGATATTACAGTATGTTGTACTCGCATTGTGTGTGTGTGTGTGTACACCTCAGGGTCAGGTTCAAAGTGGGCTGCGCTCTGGGATTCGTATTGCCCAGGGCAGCTACATTCGCATCACTGTGACGAAACACATTCCAGTACAGGTGGATGGAGAACCCTGGATACAATCACCAGGACAGATCATCATCTCAGCCGCTGGACCAAAGGTTATACACACCACACACACACACACATCGCATTTACTCATTTAGCTCCCCTTACACATGATAATTCGCTCTGGTGGCTCAGTAATGGTCCAATGTAAAGACATCATAACATGACATTGTAATGTACAATGTCCCAGATGCAAAGTTAATAATCCTATTATTTTAAAATCCTGGCACATTAGGGGGTGCCTGAGTAGCTCAGCAAGTAAAGACGCTGGCTACCACACCTGGAGTCGTGAGTTCGATTCCAGGGTGTGCTAAGTGACTCCAGTCAGGCTTCCTAAGCAACCAATTGGCACGGTTGCTAGGGTGGGTAGAGTCACATTGGGTTAACCTCCTCGTGATCGCAATAATGTTCTCGCTCTTGGTGGGGTGCGTGGTGAGTTGTGCGTGGATGCCGCGGAGAATAGTGTGAGCCTCCACACGCGCTAGGTCTCCATGGTAACACGCTCAACATGCCACGTGATAAGATGTGCAGATTGACGGTCTCGGACACGGAGGCAACTGAGATTCATCCTCCGCCACCCGGATTGAGGCGAGTCACTACGCCACCATGAGGACTTAGAGCGCATTGGGAATTGGGCATGCCAAATTGAGGAGAAAAAAATCCTGGCACATTAAAGATTGTATGACTAGATATTCAAAGGCTACCAAACAATGTTGAATAGGCCTATTTAATATTCATATACGCATTCCCCTTAGTATGATTCATTTGTCATTAAGGGTGCTTTCACACTTGGTTCGATTGCTTGGACCGAACCCGAGTTTGTTTCGTCCCCCTCCCGCTGCCCACGCTTGGTCTGTGTTCACATCATTTTATTTGGGTCTGAACCGCAGCCCGATTACGTCATCAACGAGCGGCAGCTGTTTACCACTGTAACTACTAGGTAACAACTTGAGAAGACATCACTGTGTTAAGTGAAGTATTAAAGTTTGTCTCTTTGGATTTACCACAAAACTTGCCATGCACAGAACAACACTTGTGTTTGTCTCGCACGTATGCATTGAATGTGCAATGATGTGAAGAATATTAGCGTTTGTCTGCCGCGAGCCTGCTGATGCGTTGCAAGAGATGTGAAGAATGTGAGCTGCTCTCTGATGGCGGTGTATTTAGACAAAGCAGGTATGAGAAATGTATTATAGCATAATAATTGCGACCGCAAGCCTGCAAAGACGCAAATTATATGTCATCACAAGCAGTCCACTTCTGCAATTTGGTACAATTGTGTTCATATCAGCAGCGAACTGTACCAGAGTTCCCCAGACCACCTTTTCAAGCAGACTCTGGTGCGGTTCCCGGGTACGCACCCGAGTTCAGAAAACACCGATTCAACAAACACATTATCCAAACAAACCAAACTTTGACGTCATTCGACCCCTGGTGCGCACCAAAAGTGCTAGTGTGAAAGCACCCCTAAGTTAATTTGCAAAAATGCAACAGTTCTCGATTCCCATCCCTAATTTTAAACCTATATTTAATGATGGTGTGAGTTCTGTATGTGAAGATTGTCTTTTTTAATGTTCTAGGTGTGCATGCTGAGAAAGTCCAAAACCAAGCAGAAGAAGCAATCTGGCAGTTTGAAAGAGTGCCGATCCGAAAGTCCAGCTCCCAGTGATGGGTGACAGTGACATCCCACACCCCCTCCTTCAAACGCACAAACACTTAATTGATAGCTTGTAGCTGTCGCCTTGACAAGTTTACTTGTGTAGGCCTCTGTTCTTTGCTCCTGTTTGGGTGGGTATTAGAGTTAATGCAGAAGACTCTAGCAGAACTGAAGATTTTAACACAGATGTTTTAATGTAGAGATCTGCCATCTTCAACATCTCAGAGTCTGTAGTGTTTAGAAGGCCAGTTAGATGAAAGCACAATAGTGTGTTTCTCAGGACTTTAGCTGCCTGCGGCCTGTTTATGACCTGTTATTGCCTTAGATCCTTGCTGGTGTAGATATTTATTTTATTTTTTCTTCTTTCATTCTCATTGCCAATATGTATGTGTGTGTGTGTGTGTGTGTGTGTGTGTGTGTGTGTGTTTTGTTTGGTTGGTTTAATTTTTTATTAGGGTTTTGATTTTATTTGTTTTTGTTTTGTTTTTTTTTGTTTTTGTGTTGATGTTTGGTTTGGTTAGGGTTTTTTTCTGTTTTTGTCTTGCTTTTTTGTTTTGTTTTTTTGTTTGTTTTATTAGTGTTTTGTTTAGGTTGTTTTTTGATAGGTGTGGGGTTTTTGTTTGGTTTATTTTTTGTTAGGTTTTGATTTTATTTGTTTTTTGTTTTGCTCTCTTTTGTGTTTTGTTTTTGTGTTCTTGTTTGGTTAGGGTTTTTTGTTTTTTTCTGTTTTGTCTTATTTGGTTTTGGTTAGGGTTTTTGGCTTGTTTTGTTAGGGTTTTTAGTTTTTTTGTGTGTTTTTGTTTGTTTTGATAAGGGTGGGGTTTTTGTTTGTTTGGTTTATGTTTTGTTAGGGTTTTGATTTTATTTTGTTCTGTTTTTTGTTTTTGTGTTCTTGTTTGGTTTGGGTTTTTGTGTGTGTGTGTGTGTGTGTGTGTGTGTGGTTTGGTTTTGGTTAGTTTTTTTTGTTTGTTTGTTTTGTTTTGTTAGGGTTTTGTTTAGATTTTTTTGTTTTGCTGGGGTTTTGTTTAGATTTTTTGTCATTGTTTTGTGTTTTTGTTTGGTTTGTGTTTTGTTTTTGTTTGGTTTGTTTTAGTTTTTTTGTCTTGTTTTTGAGTTTTGGTTTGGTTTAGTTAGGGTTTTTTTTTAATGTATTTTATTTTATTTTTATTTAGAGATGTTTTTGTTTTTTGTTTTTATATATAAGTAGTCCATCACTGAAATATTATGGATGCAGGTCCATAATTTAACATACAAGTGAACTGCAGCTTTGTGTTTTGTGGATAAAACCAAGACAAGTCTATCACCTACTATACAAAAAATATAATATTGATGGCCCTTTCAGTTTGCAGTAAAAACTGTTACTCACAAACACTCATTTGCTCTTTATAAGTAGCTTTATACTGGTATCAAAACCAAAACAATGCAGTATATATGTACATACCGTATACAGCTGTAGTTGTTGTTCATTAAGAGAACATTTGAATGTTTAGGTTGATTAGAGAACGATAACCTTTGTATGTCATTTTTGTAACTTTCTCATAGCTGTGTGACTCAAAACTTGAAAACAAACAGTCGACACGTAGGAAGCAAACAATGTGGAATCATACGTATCACAGCAGTTTTGTAAAATTATTAAAAAATACACAAGAAAGGATGAATATCAATAGCTTTTCGAACACATTTTTGAAAGATGTGGTACCAAAAAATACTGTGAAACTATTTAAAGAACAGATTTTATCACAATTCACAAAGAATGAATGTTTGTAGATTCCAATGTTTGTTGAATCAAATTCACCACTTTTCCTCCACATTCCTCTTAAGATCATGTAGCCAGTGCAGTATTTGTAATTGTCTTGACTAGAGTTACTGATGGTGCCGATATATCTGTTATATCAATGTTTTATCTTCATTGATTGTCCTTGTTTACATGATCCTTAAGCCAAGCGTAGCTTCAATCATGACTCATCATGCTGTGACGAAAGCATTGATTTGTGTGAATCAGTTACTGTTTTATCTGACATATTAGACGGTCGTGTAAAGCTAAAAAGTTGTATTATTGTAAAGATATACAGTAGATCTCTAGAGGTGAGCACAGTGCTGTAATATATTGGCAAGTAAATACTATCTTGAGTGGCTTATATATTTTGTTTCTGTACAGTGACTGGTCAGCCGTGATCCAGCAGTATGGATTGGTATGAGGCTGGCTTTAGAGTTTTATGTATGATCAGTTAGACTCCCCTACAGAATGCATTATCAGGAGGATGTTTCATGCAACCCATCAGGCGACTGTCTGACCTCATCTACCTCATCTTGCTGCATCACTCCAAGAAACAAGTTCTGCCAACCTCTTCCAAAGGCCTATATATGTTTGAATGTTCAACCAAGTTCGTTAAGGGCATGTCGATATTATGGTCATTTGAAACTTTAGGTCACAGTGTCACAAAGATAGAACTGATCAGAAAACCGAAGATTTTGCCATTCCTGCCATCTCACTAATTCACCCTCTCATATTATTTTGTTGCGATGTGGGCTGTTGTGATTTTCGCATCAGTTTTGCCTGTTGCCATGACGACCCCTCGGGCTGACGTGCTGTTTTGTGGTGTGGTTTATCCTGAGTTCTGAGTATAGTGCCTAAATATAAGTGCTTCTAGAACTTCTGCGGTATGTGTGATGTAACTTCATACATGTTTGTTCTGCTGGTTCTGTGGCTATGAAGTAGAAATGTGCTTTTCTAGGTTGTTTAGAGCGGATGTGCCTACTAATTGGGTGAATCTCACAAAAACATGTCCAGGTCACATTTCATCTCAAAATAATTTCCTTGAAAGATTATTTTGCGTAAAGAAAATGAAGTCTATTTGTAGCACATTGTAAACACTTAACCCTAATCTTGTATGTGTTAACATTAGTTTGTGCATTTAAGTATCATGAACAATAATTTTACAGCATTTTTTTAGTCTTGGTTACTAGTGTACTTGTTAATTTATGAAAATAGTTCAAATTGTTCATTCATGTTAATTCATAATGCATGAACTTTTAACATATACTAATACATTTTTAAAATGAAAAGCAGTATATGTACAAATGAACATTAACCAAGGTTAATAAATAATGTCAAATAACTTTTCATTGCTATTTCATGCAGTGGTGTAGTAGTGTCTGAAGAGGTGGGCATACTGTGAATTTCTGAAGAAGCTTTTCTGTGTAAAGTGAAATTGTTTTCTTTCTTAGAGATATAAATTTAAACAATTTGATATCACGAGAAAAAGGCACAACTGACAGCAGTAAAAGGCAAAAAAAGAAAAGAAAAAAAAAAGACATTTGATATAATTATGGGACACAGTTGTCCAGCATCTGCGGAGAGCATCAAAAACTAGCAGGGGTGCAATAACATGCAGTATTTTCACTAACTTTAATTGTATAAGTTACATTTAAATGTGTGTGTGTGTGTGTGTGTATATATATATATTTGGTTACTCCAGGGATGCTTTTGCATCAGCATTAGACACTGGAAATATCCCGCCCCTTACTGAAATGGAAAATATGATTGTTAGCACATATCCAATCACGTCTGAAATGAACATTCCGATTGGTGGATCAGCTTAATCAGACTGTCTGTCATGCCCATGCCATCAGTTGCGCTCCTGCTGCTCCGTGCACATTTAGAGAGAATCTCTGTACACTTTTTAAAATAATATAATAATAAAAATAATAATAAAAAACCACAATTCACTCAATAGTGCTGCGGCATCACGTTAGTAGATTTAAAAAGTTCCAGGTCAAAAGCCTACTTGTTCTGGCGGTCATACTGTATCATCACTTATTTTAGGTGGGCATACTCAAAATCCTTACAAAGATAGATGGGCATACGCGTATGCCCTAGACTACACTACTGCCTTCATGTCAGCTAATGTAGTTATCTAATGTTAACAAATACAACCTTATTGTAAAGTTTTATATTGTAATGTGTTACCTGCATATTTTCTCCCAAATTCTCTTTACTGTAATGTGTCCAGACATTTTTTATTTTAGTTATTTTTTAATTACTCTCAAATTTTATAATTTTTTATTTAATTTAATTAACCTCAGTGGTGATTCTCAATAGATTCTTTTACTGTAATTCTGTACTATATTACAGTAAAATACAGTAATAGTTTTTATTGAAATCTGCATAAATTAAAAGTAGTACAACAAATAGTACTATGGTGTATCAATATTTTACAATTTACAGTAAAATAATGTGTGTGTGTGTGTGTATATATATATATATATATATATATATATATATATATATATATATATATACACAGTATACTATATATACAGTCTACTATATACACAATATATTATATATATATATATATATATATATATATATATATATATATATATATATACACTGTATATATTGTATATTGTGTGCATATATGTTTTTTGCATTGCTGTAATGAGAATTGGAGAGGAAATTTTCTTAATTGGCATGAAAATAATGTCAAAATGCAAAAAAAGCATAATGGTAAAAAAAAAAAGGTTTTATTTTCTTTAAGGAAAATATAATTTCTAATTTCTTTTTTTGGGGGGGGGGGGGGGGGGTTAAATGTGTTTATGCACTATGAGAACTATTTAGATGTATATTTTTGAAGAGAATATGTTGGGTTTTTTTTTTTTCATTTAGATTGTATAGAATATTGCACTGCCCGTACTGTTTAAATATGCTTTTAAGTGTATAATACATGTTTAATGAATATTAACAAAATGTATAAATATATAAATCAGCTGTATAACAGATGGATGTCCAATTGAGGGGAAAAAGCATAAATTTGGGCTTTTTTAATACAATTCTGGTTTGTCTTCATTTTGATTGACTTAAATTTTTCATACTGTGTCTTACAAAGTAACACACTTGATCATTGTCATCTTCTCAAGTTAGTAAGCAGCAAATGTGAGCCAGACATGCATCACCCTGTGACTGTTTTCTACGAAACATGATTAGTAGGTCAGTACAGTTTATTTACAACAGTACAAAATGAATTATGTATATTCAGAATAATCAACTTTTACAAGTCATCTAATTACTTTACACCTAATGATTTAGTCAGGTTTCTTCTGTACAAATGATAAAAAAAATATGAAGTGTTTTTCTCAAATAAATGGCTTAAATGAGCATATAGTCAGGAATGAAAAGTCCACGGTAAAAGGCTCAGAATGATATATCTTAATGCAGTGGGTCTCAACTGGCAGGTCGCAGGTGCTAGATCTGTTGTGATAGGGTTGCGAATAGCAAAATATATAGGCTTATCAACTAATACTAGAGATGAGAAAACACTTCTTATATCTTTTGTTGTTGATGTCAAAGGCCATGTGTCCAATCAAACTACAGGTATTTTTGCACAAATTAATTTGTCCCATTTTGATACTGTGTTGAGTTGCCACTTGTTGTCCAGGCTCAGCCTAGGTGAATGTCCCCAGCACACATGGTGATTAGCAGAATAATGGCAAATCCTGACAGAAGTCCAACATTCTGGATCACAAAAAAAAAAAATCCTGCCCTCCTACTCCGCACTTGTTCTCTGGCAATCATGTTCATTTCAGGGAGCTAAGGGTGAGAGACAGATAGAAAGGGGAGTCAGTTTGGAGTCATTTAGAGTGAAGCACACCCACTTCTTTCTACATTTTTGTATTTCGTATACACTTGCAAAAGCACTTTGGACATTTAATGGAAGTCTCATAGAGAGTTATCTAATCCAATTTATTATCATTGACTGTGCTCTTTATTAGTGTAAATAAATGAAGCAATAACATGGCTAATGAGGGCCAAAGATCTGCTGGGGTGGCAGGTTTTGAGCCATTACATTAACCAAAACATAGTAAAAAAAGATGATGTTTGACTCCATATCAGTCAAGCAAATGTCGAGGAACATGCCACCAGCAAAGGCAAAGATGACATTGTGGGCAAAAGTGCTGCCCAACAGGATGCCCAAGACCAGACTTACGTAGTAGGGCATTGCAGACAGCAGATTGAAGAAGATGGCCTGTGGAACGCTCAGCCCTGCATTCAGCAGTATGACAAAGTCACCTACAGAGGGAGACACAGCACAGACTGCCTTAAAAGTACCACATGTG
This sequence comes from Myxocyprinus asiaticus, assembly GCF_019703515.2. Taxonomy (NCBI): domain Eukaryota; kingdom Metazoa; phylum Chordata; class Actinopteri; order Cypriniformes; family Catostomidae; genus Myxocyprinus; species Myxocyprinus asiaticus. The sequence goes on along the minus strand of NC_059365.1, from coordinate 36,098,459 downwards.
GAAACCTTTCCCTTGATCTTGCAGTGCATGAGGCAACAGTCAAAAGGCTGCTGTAATGGGGCGGTGTGACATAATGGTTAAAGATCTGGGTTAGTAACCGAAAGGTTGTATGTTTGAACTCCATAAGGGGTGATCAAGGGGGAATGGGGTATGTGAATTCAAGGATTCAACATTAGTGTATTTGAAATCTTAAGTGACACAACAGTGCCTGACATTGGCAACATAAAGCAGACCTCAATAATAAAGTAACTTAAACAACAACACTGCATTTATCAGCACATTGTTATGAGAAAAATTTGTTTGTCTACATTCAAGTCATTTTTTTCAAAGCAGCCTTGTAGAAAATCATGCCTTAATGTCTTAGTGGAGAAAAAAAAAAAAAACCTTGAGAGGAACCTGACTCCGAACTCTGGCTTTACGTTACATGTACATAATTCAATATTATTTAGCAGTCTGAGCAAAAAATGATCGGCACACATATTTATTTTTATTTTTTTTGCCCTCTTACCCCGGTTTCACTTTGCATGTAAACTTGAGCAGTCTTACCAGCTTATAACAGGTGTGTGCAAATGTTGTGCTCATACCTGTTTATATTTCAATGTCAAAAACAGAGAATAATAAGTCTCATGTAATTGCAGATTTTGTTATGTTGTCATTTTTTTTGAATAAGCTGATTTTTTATAGTTATGATGTCGGCATAAATAAAATGACACGTTTGATGTACTATTACTGTAGCACCGGGACATAACACCATTGTTTGGCAAATACAACAAGCTGTAATGCTACAATCTATTTGCCGTTTGCCATCGGTCTTCGACCTCTCAACTCGCCTATAAAGACTAGTTGCTCTGTTTTCCTGTGAGTGCTCAGTGCCGCCTCTCCAGGGAGGAGACTGTTTCGCAGCTCTCATTGTTGCATTGCTTGGTTTTAATCACACTTATGTATTTATTTATGTATTGTACGATACATATGATATCAAATCGTGAGCATTGTATCATACGATACAATATTTATTATACCCCTAATATATATAGTGGGGCTGTCAATCGATTACTTTTTATCAAATTAATTACATGATGAGCCAATTCATTGAATTAATCGCATGTCTCAATATTTAATGAGAAAGGCCCCAAAATATAGATAATAATGAAAATAATTATAAATCGCTTATATTTATATACACTATATATATATATATATATATATATATACACACATACAAATATTATAATTCAGCTAGTTCAAATACATTACATCATATAACTATATTGTGGCAGCAGCCAAGCATTTAGACAATACAAAATGTGCCTTTAAAAGTCAAAATATTGTTTGTTATTTCCAGTGATATTGGGTGCATTAAACCGGGTACCCCTTAAATCCTTAACAATCCTCAATGTTCTGAAGGTGCAGATTGCTGATGCCCAACCCCCAGGATATAATTAATACATTTGATTGGTCAGACTTTCTGTCACTGTGCTAATATAAATGAATTACAGAACCCTTCTAAATCTCCTGTGAAGGGGGACGCAGCAACGTAGAGCTACATCGCAATAATGAACAGTATTGATTGGCTGCCACGGACCGCTTACACACCGTCAAACAGGAACAATGCGAAGATAATTATGGTCTACATTATATTTAAGTTGTTTTTAAAGTTACATATTTATATATTTTAATGCATTTATTTATTTAATGCACAAACTGTACATTGTTAAATAAACAGGGGAAAGAACGTTTCTATCTCAGTTTATGTTACCCCTTCTCTGAAGGGTTCGAGGGGGCTGACTGCACGCCAAATCATTGAACATAACCCTAATATTTTCCTACGTCAGTTTGCCCTATTTTTTTTTTCACCCCTTTTCTCCCCAATTTGTAATGCCCAATTCCCAATGCATTTTAAGTCCTCATGTTGGTGCAGTGACTCAATCCGGGTAGCAGAGGACAAATCTCAGTTGCCTCTACATCTGAGACTGTCAATCCGCACCTCTTATCACGTTACATGTTGAGCGTGTTACTGTGGAGGCCCACGCTATTCTCCGTGGCATCCACGCACAACTCACCACGCGCCCCACCGAGAGCGAGTACCACATATTATAGTGACCACATGAGGTTACGCCATGTGACTCTACCCTCCCTAGCAACCGGGCCAATTTGGTTGTCAAGGAGACCTGGCTGGAGTCACTCAGCATGCCCTGGATTTGAACTCGCGACTCCAGGGGTGGTAGTCAGCATCTTTACTCGCTGAGCTACCCAGTCCTCAGTCTGCCCTATTTTTAATTGTTGGTACTCATGCGTCAGACAGATACTTTTGGAGCATCTCACTTTAGTTGCGCTGCGTCTCGCTAGTTTTCAGCTTCTCTAGTCATAAGCGCTGTGTTTTTAGGATGCTGTGTCAAGTTAAACATAGTTTGAAACTTTTAAAAAGTTTTGCTTGGTCCAGCTCAACAGCGCAGAGATTCGCAAAATCATCAAGGTGGTACATAGAGCTTGAATTGCTCCGATGGTAGGAACATTTCTTATTGCAAAGAATATATACAGTATTTTTATACTTATAGTGAATGACTTCAAGTCAGTAGTTTTATAGTGTATTGTCATGGCTGATTTTGCTCTATATCACTTGCAATGTTTTTTGAATTCAGGAATTTTCTAAAGGAAATGAGCAATGTTTGAGAAACATTGCACCGATATGACTGCTTTCGTTTATCTCTTAACCAGCTCGTGTGGGAACTCCTCACAGACGATAGCAATAGAGGTGCTAAAGCTGCTGAGAATAGACACAGTGAACGAGGCTCCGATGACCAGTCCGTCGATGAAGTTGTGCAGAGCTTCACTCAGTGAGATCATCCATGCCACCGTCTTCACACCAGACAGCTGTCTGCCTCTGAGCCATCTGCAGGATCGTGATTTAGGTCAAAGGACAGTAGACTGTCTTGTTTCTGCTGGCAGTTGTAACAAATTAAAGTCAACACAGCTGTTTGTGTCCTAAGGCTGGACTGTAAGTTGCACTGACCTGTATACTATATACTTCACTTTGTACTCAAAAGCAGCTCTTCAGCACTCATTAAAATCCCAGCAGGATTGATGGCTTGAGGGGTTTTATCATGTTTGTCTAATGAGAATTAACCAGTTGGCTGACATATTGAAAACATTCGAAGAACTATATTTGCCCAGAGCTTATGATCTCACTGAAGGCCACCTGTTATCACATGACCCTAGATTTTGGTTTAACCATTGACCATATTTAAAATCGAATGTTTTCGTAAGTGACTCTGTATAATGTTGTAGAACTAGATTTTTACATTTTCTTAAGAAAATGTCCTTTTCTCACCACCAGCATGATGCACTTATTCTGGGTGGTTACCATGATGTTACTATACTGTTGTCAAGGGTGTTTCGAGTGATTTTTTAGCACACTGCTATGCGGTTATTAGTGTGTTCTGGGTGGTTGCAAGCTAAAAAGAGCCCACCCTAATACTCTGGTCCCTAGATATGGCCTGGGTCCCTTCTTCAGTGTAAATATGGAAATTTTGTTTTACTCATTTTATTATCCACCAGGTAACAATCGTAATTCCGGGAGATGGCGTTTCTGATGGCGAGTTGTTTAACTAACAATCTCTTAATAAAACGAAATGCTGTTACATACACTTTTGTTGCTATTGCTCGCCATATTCAGAATACTATATGTTACCTAGTGCTTTGCACTACGTTTAGCAGCAAGTGAGGCAGGCCTCAGTTTAAGAGATAGTTGACACAAAAATTTAAATTCTCTCATAATTTATTCACCCATATGCCATCATAGATGTGTGACTTTCTTTCTTCTGCTGAACACAAACAAATATTTGTAGAAGAATATTTCAGCTCTGTAGGTCCATACAATGCAAGTGAATGGTGACCAGAACTTTGAAGCTCCAAAAAGCACACAAAGGCAGCATAAAAGTAATCCATAAGACTCCAATGTTTATCAATATCTTCTGAAGCGATCCAGTCAGTTTTGGGTAAGAACAGGCCAAAATGTACGTAACTCTTTTTTCACTGTACATCTTGACAGCAGTCTCCTTGGCGATCATGATTTCAAGCTCGATTACACTTCCTAGTGCCACTACTAGGAACTGTAACTGAGCTTGAAATCATGATCATGCCTAGAGACTGCAATGGCAAGATGTAAAGTGAAAAAGGAGTTATATTTTGGTATGTTCTCACCCAAAACCGATTGGATCACTTCAGAAGACATTGATTAAACAGCTGGAGTCTTATGGATTACTGCTGCCTTTATCTCCTTTTTGGAGCTTCAAAGGCCTGATTATTATTAAATTGTATGGACCTACAGAGCTGAGAAATTCTTCTAAAAATCTTTGTTTGTGTTCAGCAGAAGAAAGACAGTCATAAACATCTGGGATGGAATGAGGGTGAGTAAATGATGAGAGAATTTTACTTTTTGGGTGAATTATTCCTTTAAGGCTTGTTGCAGTTCCATATTTGACCACAGTTTTCCACTGGAAAAAATTAGGGGCACTGTGGCATTCTGGAGAACAGCAGATTCTCTGCCCCTCATATTAATAGCTACCATAACAGAGGTTTTTCGGCTACATTACAACCAAAAAATAGAAAAAAAAATGTAAAAAAATCTGCTTTCAAATACATAAGTGAGTATTTTAAACACATTTATGGGATAAAAAATGTAATTATTAGCAGTTTACAGTACGGATCTAAGTTTTCAAGTGGATGAATATGGGGCTCTGCCCCACCTGCCCATATAAACGAGCCGTAGCTGTTTAATACTAGAGTTAGGAGTTAATTAAAATTAAGTCTTAGCATGCATCAATAATAATCAGGGTTTGAAATTAACACCCGCCAAATGCGGGTATTTCATGAGCAGTGGCGGGTAATTTTGCTCACCTGCTCGCCACTGTGGCGGACGACATGTAAGATGTCTCAGACTGACTCATGAATGTGACATATGAAAGAAATACCGTTCGACACAAAGACGTGCGTTTGAAGAAACACACTTGATTATATTTTGAAGAACAGATGAAAGAAAAGCTGTTGATGCTCGTGTTTGATTAGCTGTGTGTTCAGAGTTTCAGTTGTGCTCTGCCGTTAATGAGCGCAGCACAAGTTCTTCTCATGGAATATGTGCATGCATAGAGTTCTCACTCTTTGTTCTCTGTTTCAGTCATCTCAAAACAGTTTGCAACAATAGTGTCGTCTATGAGAACGCTGCAAATGATCTCAGACCTTCTCAGGAGGTGCTATGAGTTTAGTACGCTTTATTTCAGTGTACTTGGTTGTTTTGATTATTGGTTGAGGGGGCATATACAGCATATGTATGCTTCAATCATTCTGTTTTGGCTATTTGTAGTTGTGAGATCTGACTAGTTGTATCTGTTCTACTTGGGGGCCAGATGTAATGCTGGCCTTTTCACTGATGGCAAAGTTGAAACCAGGGTCTGCCATAATGGTGACACTATTCTGTTGAACACTCTCTGTGGGGTGGAAGTGACCATGTCCATGTCCATGCTAAAAGTGGTATATAAAAATTGTATATAATGAACATAGATACTAACATTTACCACTATGAACACCAAGCAAATATACCAAACTGCCAAACCCTTACTTATTCATTACAATTTAACTACATTGTTATTATATGTATGTTGAGTGTGTTTATTTTATTACATTGTATTGTTTAGTTTTTAATTAAATCTTAAACAATAACCCAGCTAGCAAAAGTACAGATCTGTGATAACTTGCTTAAAGGCTCTAGAGACCTAAAATCAGCTAAGATACCACACCACCTGAATTAATGTGTAACATTACAATACCAGTTTAACCCTCATAATGCCAAGATGAACCTACCTCATGTTCTGTCTTTAGGATAATCTTCAGGATTTTCTCAGTGAAGTAAAGCACGTAGAATCCACCAAAGATCCCAAAGGCTTTGAGGACGTAACTGTCTTCTTTTGGGTCAAACCCAAGGGCCTATTAATTAACAAGAGGAATTAATTATGTAATCATGTGCCTTTGAACAGGAGATACCCAGGGTTTCAAGGGTACCCTGTGTACACATGCACAATATTAGTTCAAAGATAAAATGCAAACCCAGAATGAATATTAAAATGTGCAATCATGTATTATGCAACAATCACAGCCAAAAGCTTCAAACTTATTGTATTATGACTAAATGTGTAAACAATCTGCATCAGTATTATGGTCCTCATAACACAGAAGTTTAGGATGTAAAATTGTTGTTTTAAAGGTTGCAGGTTTGATCCCAGAACAACTTTGAAGCAAGATTGAGCTATTGAAGGTTACTGAGGTCACAACAACCCTGCTTTTCGACCAATGTGACCTTGGACATTGTGGTCTAGAGAACTGTCCTGATAACCAACCTAAAGTGAACTTCCAATTGACCAATTCAAACTTAGAACAATGTAAATTAAATAAACTAAGATATGAAAAAAAAAAAAACATTCACCTCGGGTATTAGCTGGAGAGCTGCATTGGAGAAGAGCGTGCCAATAGCCAGACCAATGAAGTAGGTTAGCACTTTGGGAAAGTAGGGTTTTTTTTAGTTAAGGGAATAAGAGCCAGGAAGCCATATCCCCATACTGTGTGTAGAAAGAAGAATATCACACAGTTACTGCCACTGGACCATGTTTTAAAACTCATCTTCACTTATAAAACTCACCTAAACATTAATGTTGAGAAATGCCCTTCCAGTGGTTACCATGGAATACATTTTCCATGGTAACCATTGTTTCTGCCAAAATAACAGTTACTCCTGTTTTTGTTGCTACTTTAAAGGAATATTCTGGGTTCAGTACAAATTAAGCTAAATTAACACCATTTGTGGAATAATGTTGATTACTACAATTGAATATTTTATATTAATTAATTAAATATTCCTTTAAAATCATAATAAATTAATATGGAATGTCCTTAAAATATTGTAAAAAGCTTTTAGAATCTTTCTGTCACTGTCCATGTACTTTTTTTCTTTTCTTTTTTTAACAAAAGTGTAACGGATTCACACAATGGGCAAGGATGAGACGGGAACCAGCTGAGCAGTCAACATAAACTTTTAATAAACAAATGGACAAAACACAACATAAAACTGCTTTCCAGCATTACACAAAACAAACACACACAAGACTGGTGCGTGTGTGTCTCTCTCTCTAACTGGTGTCCCCGGCTCCTCTTTATCCCTCTCCTGGCTGATATGGCTGATTCAGCGCCGGGCGTCCATCATTACGGCCCGGCCATGCCCTCCTCCTCATCACATACCCCCAATGCCCGATCCTTACTCTCCCTCCTCCCTTCCTTGAGGGGAAGTGTTGCCCATTTGTTCGTACTTCTGTTGGCCGGTCTTCCCTGCCTCCTGGGAATCTGAGTAGGACGAGGGGAGGGAAAGGGGAGAGGGAAAGAGTGAGTGGGAGAGACAGTGAGAGAGAGAGAGAGAGAGAGAAAGAGAGAAAAAAACTGGCTCGCAAGTCCCCGAACACGCTGTCAAGTGGTCCTCAGCCAGCTGTGCAGCGGTCCTCCGCAACGCTGGGCGATGGCACTGGACCTCGCCTCCTGGCAGACGGCAGCGGGCTCCTCCACCTCCTGGCAGACGTCAACGGCTCCTCTGCCTCCTGGTGGCCAGCAGCAGCTCCTTCGTCTCCTGGCGGACGGCAGCGGGCTCCTCCGCCTTGTGGCGAACCGCTCCATTACCACCAGACCATACCTCCTTGGCGTCGCGACCCTCCATCAGTGGCGAGGGCTCTCTGACAGTGCATCCCTCCTCCTTCCTGGGTTTCAGCACCAATGTAACGGATCTCTGTTCATCTGGGAAAGGAGGAAGCGGGAGCCGAATCCACATTCAACGAACTTTAATTACAACACAACATCAAACTGAATACACAGCAACATAAACACACACAGAGAGAGCAGCCATGTGTGTCTCTTTCTTTCGAACTGACGTCCCCTCTATATCCCTCTTCTGGCTGATTGGGCTGATTCAGTGCCAGGCGTCCATCGTTATGGCCCAGCCATGCCCTCCTTCTCATCACAAAAATTAATCCATACGACTCCAGTGGTTAAATCCATGTCTTCAGAAGTGATATGATAGATGTGGGTGAAAAACAGATAAATATTTAATAAAATCCTTTTATACTATAAATTCTCCTCCCTGCCCAGTAGGTTGCGATATGCACAAAGAATGTGAATCGCCAAAAACAAATGAAGAAGAATGTGGAAATAAGGAAATAATTTATAGTAAAAAAGGACATAAATATTGATCTGTTTCTCACCCACACCTATCATATCACTTCTGAAGGTATGGATTAAACAGCTGGAGTAGTATGGATTACTTTTATGCTGCCTTTATGTGCTTTTTGGAACTTCAAAGTCCTGGCCATCATTCACTTGCATTGAAAGGACCTACAGAGCTGAAATATTCTTCTAAAAATCTTTGTGTGTTCAGCGGAAGAAGGAAAATCAAACAAATCTGGAATGGCATGAGGGTGAGTAAATGATGAGAGAATTTTTCATTTTTGGGTGAACTATTCCTTTAAATTACCACAATTATAGTAACACTAATGATTTGTTGATGTTGATTACACACCTAAAGCATTAATGCTTGTAAATTCATCCTCAACTATGGGATTAAATGATATATTATTTTAATGATGAAACTAATGAACAACTACCTCGCACACCTGAAAAATAATTGATAGGTGCATAGGACACAAGCTGTAGCAAAGTCAGTAAAAAAAAAAAAAAAAAAAAAAATCCCGCACACTATCTTGCTTGCAAAGAGTATAACAAAATGTATTTATGGTAACGTTTCAGTCACTCGACCTTCATCAGGCATTTACAAACACAGAGTGCAATAGCACCAAATTGAAAATATGTCATAACCAATCAGCGCATCTGATGACCGTGACGTAACATATAACCAATAACAATTAATTAAATAGAGGACCTCTAGAAAACACCTATAAATACAGAAAAGAGAAACATTCAGATCACATATATACACATGCACATATACATATAATACATTTAAACTAGAAGATAACCCAAAACATTATATTCAGATCCTTTTCATCATAGAAAAAACTCTTCATACAGTATATCTACAGCATCAACAGCATGATGAAACTAATCAAATGTGGCATTTCCAAGGGTTTATATGTGATGGTCTGTGAGACACAACTCTCTTAATTCACTGCTATTCTTCACATGGAGAAGGTAAGAAGTCTTAAGTATGCTATCTTTAAATCAGGAGAAATGTTCTTGAGAACTGTAGACTTCAAGATAATTCAAGTTAAGATTTGGAGAACCTAAGGAGATGAACACTCACCATGGAGTTCAGTGGAGTTAGTGAGTCCTGCATTTTCTGCTGGACAGGGTGGCAGTACAGCCTGGTTGAGCAGGGCAGGGCAGATAGTGACCAGATGTTCCTCTGTCAGATGAGTGAGGGTTTTGAAGACCACAGTGGTCTTCCCCAGACACACTATCACACACACACAATGAAATGAGTCTGCCTCAAAACACTAGTCCACTTATACAGCATTAGTATCAGTATTTGACTTTGGATCTATGGTCTTGATGAGAGACACAAAGAATTATGTCAAAATATGTAAATGCATTTGTAATAAATGCTTGTTAATGTAATATAAAATGTCAAACATTATTTAGATGTTAGTGAAATAACTTTTGGTAAATAAACATTTGACCTGAGCAGGGATGTTGAAATCCAGGGGCTTTCTTGCACAGTTGTCACCAATAAAGTGGTTGTTTCACTGGGCCTCAAAGGAATTGTTTTCTCCGTAAACCGCTACAATATCCTTCAAGAATACCTTCTGCAACGACTTTGCTTTAAGTCCCGAGCTTACAGTTATTAGTAATCCTATAAACACATGAGTTAGAGGTTTGGGAATGCCTGCCATGCTTAGCCTACAAGATCGCAAAGAACCCGAATGAATCACAAGAAAGTTTGAAATATCCCGTCTGGAGATATATATACACAGGTGCTGGTCATAATTAGAATATCATCAAAAAGTTTATTTATTTCACTAATTCCATTCAAAAAATGAAACTTGTATATTATATTCATTCATTACACACAGACTGATATATTTCAAATGTTTATTTCTTTTAATTTTGATGATTATAACTGACAACTAAGGAAAATCCCAAATTCAGTATCTCAGAAAATTAGAATATTACTTAAGACCAATACAAAGAAAGGATTTTTAGAAATCTTGGCCAACTGAAAAGTATGAACATGAAAAGTATGAGCATGCACAGCACTCAATACTTAGTTGGGGCTCCTTTTGCCTGAATTACTGCAGCAATGCGGCGTGGCATGGAGTCGATCAGTCTGTGGCACTGCTCAGGTGTTATGAGAGCCCAGGTTGCTCTGATAGTGGCCTTCAGCTCTTCTGCATTGTTGGGTCTGGCATGTCGCATCTTCCTCTTCACAATACCCCATAGATTTTCTATGGGGTTAAGGTCAGGCGAGTTTGCTGGCCAATTAAGAACAGGGATACCATGGTCCTTAAACCAGATACTGGTTGCTTTGGCACTGTGTGCAGGTGCCAAGTCCTGTTGGAAAATGAAATCTGCATCTCCATAAAGTTGGTCAGCAGCAGGAAGCATGAAGTGCTCTAAAACTTCCTGGTATACGGCTGCGTTGACCTTGGACCTCAGAAAACACAGTGGACCAACACCAGCAGATGACATGGCACCCCAAACCATCACTGACTGTGGAAACTTTACACTGGACCTCAAGCAACATGGATTGTGTGCCTCTCCTCTCTTCCTCCAGACTCTGGGACCCTGATTTCCAAAGGAAATGCAAAATTTACTTTCATCAGAGAACATAACTTTGGACCACTCAGCAGCAGTCCAGTCCTTTTTGTCTTTAGCCCAGGCGAGACGCTTCAGACGCTGTCTGTTGTTCCCATGTCTTGCATTCGTCTGTGCGTAGTGGTTCTTGAAGCACTGACTCCAGCTGCAGTCCACTCTTTGTGAATCTCCCCCACATTTTTGAATGGGTTTTGTTTCATAATCCTCTCCAGGGTGCGGTTATCCCTATTGCTTGTACACTTTTTTTCTACCACATCTTTTCCTTCCCTTCGCCTCTCTATTAATGTGCTTGGACACAGAGCTCTGTGAACAGCCAGCCTCTTTTGCAATGACCTTTTGTGTCTTGCCCTCCTTGTGCAACGTGTCAATGGTCGTCTTTTGGACAACTGTCAAGTCAGCAGTCTTCCCCATGATTGTGTAGCATACAGAACTAGACTGAGAGACCATTTAAAGGCCTTTGCAGGTGTTTTGAGTTAATTAGCTGATTAGAGTGTGGCAGCAGGTGTCTTCAATATTGAACCTTTTCACAATATTCTAATTTTCTGAGATACTGAATTTGGGATTTTCCTTAGTTGTCAGTTATAATCATCAAAATTAAAAGAAATAAACATTTGAAATATATCAGTCTGTGTGTAATGAATGAATATAATATACAAGTTTCACTTTTTGAATGGAATTAGTGAAATAAATCAACTTTTTGATGATATTCTAATTATATGACCAGCACCTGTATATATATTATTTTTTACAAAATTACTAAACACTGAAGGTTTATGGTGTGAAACCTAAATAATGAACTAAATTAATGATTGCAATGCATATAGTGTGTGGAAGAACAAAAAAGAAGTTCTATGGTATAAATATCATTGATTACAATGCTCACTGCATATCGACAACAAACAGATTGCATAATTTATCATTACTTGTGGGCGGGATGGGGGCGGAGCCTGCATGTAATTACAACGCTTTCCTGTTTGCATTTATTACAGTGCTCATTTTCAGTGATTACATTTTTTTTTAACTATGTATAAATATTATATTTATATAAATTTTAAACATTTATAAAATGTTAAATATCAACTATTAGCAGGTTAAATATCTACATTGATTTTTAAGCAAATACTATTGTTTTTATTTAAATTGTAAATCAAAATCAATATTCATAAAAAATATAAATAACGTAATAAATAAATATGTTTTACATCAAAGACAGAACTGTAAGAGTATAATTGTTTCAAATGTCTGAATGAACTAAATTAGCTTGTCTTATCTTTTCACTGATACTCATCAGATTTTTAACTTTTGCCTTGTATACAATAAACAATAAAACAATAAATGTAACATTTTACATTATTGTTTAAATGTTACAATGTAAACAATAAAGCTATGCACAACGTTTGATATAAAATGGTAAACTAAATGCAATAACACAAAAATAAACATTGTTGGGAAAATTAATTTTTTATGACCCTTTCCTTAATATGCAATCTATTCAATAAATGTAAACTAAGTTCAGTGGTCCAACCATGCAGTAAATGAAATTACTGATACCAATAACTACACACCTGAACGTGTACAGTATTTTAAATCACATAAATCATCGTAATTTAAAAACAGTCCTAAAGGATCTTAATGGAATCCAGAATTAAAGAATTAAATTAGATCCCACTGTTTAAACTGTCTTAATCTTGATTGATTGGGTCATATTAGATTTAATCTCTATATCATCTTTATCAGATCTCTACTGGACAGGACTAGAAAATTGCATGGGGAGCAACAGAAGTTGAAAAATTTCCTTTTGATGACTGGGGCATTTATCCTATTAGGGATCATGATATTGCTATTGGGAACTGTGTGTTCAAAAAGATCTAGTTTTTGTTTTGTGATATGTTGGAATCCCATAAGCAAATTCCCATTAGATCCTTTAGAATTGGTAGATTATAGAATTGTATCTGAGCAATACTGTCATCTGTTGGCGCCGCTGTGCACGACACAAGCGATGATGAGCGTAGAAGAGGAAGAGTTTCACACGGCACTTCCGGCAGAAAACCGCGCTGGACCTGCAGACGGAATTTGTCCTCTGTCATGTGCACTGATTCCATTTCCTGAAAGACACCCAAATCTGCGTATTTTTAGTTTGAGCTACAGGTATACAGCTTTTGCTTTGTGTTCATTCATTGACGCTTTGTTTTCACGTCTTTCATAGGTTTGGAGAGACATGCAGTTTGTGAAACTCCATCGCTGACAGCTGGTCAGATAGATTAAGACTGTCAGTGTGGGATGTTTACATGCCGCTTTATAAAGTTGAAAGCTGTATCATTTGATGGTCAGAATAACAGAAAGACCACATTTCCTTAACCAACTCATTGGAGTAGGCCTATCTTTGAGGGATTTCAGCATTGAGATCTTGAGTTTTTGCTCAAAACTAGCTTAAATGACATGTTATGAAGACGCAAAGACCCAGCTAGGATTTGGAAACTGAAAATTAAATCTTTTTATGAGAGTTAATTGCACCCTCTAAAGTCCACAGATAGATAGACAGATTGCTTTTTGTAGTTTCCCTTAAAGGTGTGTGTGTGTCTGTGTCTGTGTGTGTGTGTGTGTGTGTGTGTGTGTGTGTGTGTGTGTGTGTGTGTGTGTGTGTCTGTCTGTCTGTGTGTTGCCCTCTAGATAGGTAATGTTTTTCAAGATAAACTTGGATGTTGGCTTGACAAAGCCTTGTCTGAAAATGAAACTAGTTTTAAACGTTTGAAGTTTCATTGTTATCCAGACATTACAGCAAGACAAAGTGCATCATCTAGCTACATAGAAAGTCAGATAAACCGTCAAATGGATAGATAGATGGAGAGAGAGAGAGCGTGCAATTTCTAACAGTTCAAAGGTCTGTCGTGGGTTTGTTTACATTGTAATTTTTTGACAGTTGGAGTTTGAATTAATGAGCATGAGTCAATGTAAATCATACAAAAAAAAAAAAAAGATTGTTCACTGTGCTAAAACTGCAAGTACGATCAGCTAGAAAAGACACGGGACACTATTTCAGAACAGTTTGAATGTCTGTGCCAAGTTTTGGGGATGTAGCTCGAAAGCTGTAGGCGGAGTTAGTGTTAGAAATTTTGGCCTCGGTTTATGGATTTTGAAAAGACCCTTAACCAAGATTGCAGAATAACAGTATGTTGGCTTTGTCAAGCCAACGTAATCATGTGTTTCGTTCTCTTGCAGAAGAATGTTTATTTTCAATGGGTGTGAGCCGGCTTGATGTTCTTTATAGAAGGCTTCTTCTCACCAAACTCTTCATCCAAGGATGGGGGAAGCCAGAGGATCTGAAAAGGTACATTGTACCATAGACAAACACTATGATTAAAATGGAAGATCAGACTAGTGGGGTGCAGTTAATACAGCAACTTTTGATAGTTAATGATACAATATGGATGAACAAAATAATGCTAAAATAAACTAAATGTAATTGCTTTATGAATAATACAGAATATTCAAGTTTCGGAAAATCATAGGCAACAGGGAGAGGTGCAAGAATCTGGTACCAGTGGACTATCCGATATTCATTGACAAAGTAAGATTCACTTCTGTAAATTCTCATCATTATCAGTAACTATTGTAATTTTCTCTTAATGAACAGTCTCTCAATAAACAAATTTGAAAGTGTATTTTATAGTTTTCTAAACACGTATTCAGTACAGAATCCACTTTACCCACAGGTAGAGGATCACACAGATTGCAAAATTCACAACGGTCATTTCATATCACCGTTGGAGCACTTTGTACCAGGCATCTTGCCAACAGAGTCCATCAAAGCCCGGTAATCAAAACAAGCACCCGCAAACATCTAATGCAAATGTGAAGGATTAACATGGCCTGTTACTGTATATGACTAAACGGCTTGTATTCAAACTACTTTCAAATGAAGACATATTCTTCCAACCTTCCCTGTAGATTCCAGTTCATTGTACCCAAGAAATGGAAGAGGCACAGACCAGTCTGTATTCATTTGGCTGGAACAGGAGACCACGTGAGTTTGCCAAAACTTGTATTGTCTTGTCTCTATAATGTCATACTCATCAGTTAAATTTTCATGCATATTTTTCAGTTTTTCTGGCGAAGACGAACCCTGATGGCCAGACCAATGGTGAAAGAATCAGGAATGGCATCGCTTCTGTTGGAAAATCCTTATTATATCCTTAGAAACGCTAAACATGCATGTTAGATTGACATGAAGACCTATAGTGTAAACCTCCCAGATCTCATTTGACACTTCCTTGACTTTGAGCCGCACATGGATACAGGAAACCTAAAGACCAACTGTGAGTGTGTATCTAACATTCAGTAGTTAATATCGCTTAAGTGTTAAGTCGAAGCTGTTGTTGTCCATGTCTTTGGTATGAGAAATGCATGATTATACTTTGTATAATGTGTGCTTTATGTAGTCGCTCCAGTCTGAATAATGTATCAGACCTTTTTGTGATGGGTGGAGCCCTCATCCTAGAGTCTGCAGTCCTGCTACACTGGCTGGAGCGAGAGGGATTCTGGCCTCTGGGCATGACTGGCATTTCTATGGGAGGACATGTAGGTTCCATTTGGCTCTGATGTTCATGTTGTTTCCTGTCCATTGTGTTTACAAGAACCTGTTGTATGTGCAAATGTAAAATCTATTAGTGATTTTGTATTTTTTTTTATCTATGTATTTACTTCCTAGATGGCATCATTAGCTGTAACTAACTGGCCCAAACCGATTCCGCTGATACCTTGTTTATCCTGGACTACTGCCTCGAGTGTTTTTACTACAGTAAGATTTCAACATTTTCCTCAACTGTTTTAGCAGCAACACATGAGACATACTGACTAATTCTCATGAAACTAAGCTTGAACCATGGCAATGAGGATTTCTATATAAAATATTGATTATGAAATTCTATTCTAAAACTTGAACACAATAGATATACATGTACTTCATCTTGTGTACAATTATTTATTTATTTGTTTTTTAGATTTAAAAATTTTTTTGGGTTAATTACAGCAATGGGTCCAGATTTCGGTTCATTCTAAGCAGAAAATGTATTTTTTCGTTCTGGCTCCGGCGTTCCAATTGGTAACCGATTAGAACAAAATAAGTTAATAAGGTTCTTTTGACAGTACTCTATGCTAAGTGTGAATGATACATTCAGTGTTGCAGTGTTGCCAGATCTCACAAGAGAAACAAGCGACCAGGCCCCGTATACACAAAGATTTTTATCTTACCACTAGGAGTCCTCCAAAGGGTTCTTAGCTAGGAATTTGTGCTTAAAACCTATTCACAGAACTGCTGAGAGTAAGTTTTAATAAGGAAATCTTAACATAAGACTAAGAAGAAGTCACGTTTTATTAGCACGCTCTTTTAAATCGCCCTCAGTGATTGGTAGACGGGACCGCTATTTGTCTATTTTAGATACAGTTGAGGTCAGAAGTTTACATACACATTAGCCTAATACATTTAAACTCAGTTTTTCACAATTCCTGACATTTAATCATAGAAAACATTCCCTGTCTTAGGTCAGTTAGGATCACTATTTTAAGAATGTGAAATGTCAGAATAATAGTAGAGAGAATTATTTATTTCAGCTTTTATTTCTTTCATCACATTCCCTGTGGGTCAGAAGTTTACATACAATTTGTTAGTATTTGGTAGCATTGCCTTTAAATTGTTTAATTTGGGTCAAATGTTTTGGGTAGCCTTCCACAAGCTTCTCACTATAAGTTGCTGGAATTTTGGCCCATTCCTCCAGACAGAACTGGTGTAACTGAGTCAGGTTTGTAGGCCTCCTTGCTTGCACCTGCTTTTTCAGTTCTGCCCTCAAATTTTTTGTCAGATTGAGGTCAGGGCTTTGTGATGGCCACTCCAATACCTTGACTTTGTTGTTCTTAAGCCATTTTGCCACAACTTTGGAGGTTTGCTTGGGGTCATTGTCCATTTGGAAGATCCATTTTCGACTGAGCTTTAACTTCCTGGCTGATGTCTTTAGATGTTGCTTCAATATATCCACATAATTTTCCTTCCTCATGATGCCATCTTTTTTGTGAAGTGCACCAGTCCCTCCTTCAGCAAAGCACCCAGCAACATAATGCTTCCACCCCCATGCTTCACAGTTGGGATGGTGTTCTTCGGCTTGCAAGCCTCACCCTTTTTCCGCCAAACATAATGATGGTCATTATGGCTAAACAGTTCAATTTTTGTTTCATCAGACTATAGGACATTTCTCCAAAAAGTAAGATCTTTGTCCCCGTGTGCATTTGCAAACTGTAGTCTGGCTTTTTTATGGCAGTTTTAGAGCAGTGGCTTCTTCCTTGCTGAACAGCCTTTCAGGTTATGTCGATATAGGACTTGTTTTACTGTGGATATAGATACTTGTCTACCTGTTTCCTCCAGCATCTTCACAAGGTCCTTTGCTGTTGTTCTGGGATTGATTTGCACTTTTCGCACCAAACTACGCTCATTTCTTATGCTTATCTCCTTCCTGAGCGGTATGATGGCTGCGTGGTCCCATGGTGTTTATACTTGCATACTATTGTTTGTACAGATGAACGTGGTACCTTCAAGCATTTGGAAATTGGTCCCAAGGATGAATCAGACTTGTGGAGGTCCACCATTTTTTTTTTCTGAGGTCTTGGCTGATTTCTTTTGATTTTCCCATGATGTCAAGGAAAGAGGCACTGAGTTTGAAGGTAGGCCTTAAACTACATCCACAGGTACACCTCCAATTCAGTACATCTCCTATCGGAAGCTTATTGGCTAATTGCCTGAAGGCTTGAAATCATTTTCTGGAATTTTCCAAGCTGCTTAAAGGCACAGTTAACTTAGTGTATGTAAACTTCTGACCCACTGGAATTGTGATATAGTCAATTAAAAGTGAAACAATCTGTCTGTAAGCAATTGTTGGAAAAATTACTCGTGTCATGCACAAAGAAGATGTCCTAAACGACTTGCCAAAACTATAGTTTGCTAATATGAAATCTGTGGAGTGGATAAAAAATGATTTTTAATGACTTCAACCTAAGTGTATGTAAAATTCTGACTTCAGCTGTAGATATATAGATACATTGCTGTGGAAAAGTATTTGCCCCTTCCTGATTTCTTCTATATTTGTGTATTTTTATACTAAATGGTTTTAGATCTTCAAACAAGATATAACATTAAACAAAAGCACAAAATACAGTTTTCAAATTTATATATTTTTTTTTACTGAAGCAAAAAAGTTATCCAACACCTATATCACCCATTTGAAAAACTAACTGTCCCCTTAAACTTAATAGCTGGTTGTGCCACCTTGAGCAGCAACAGCTGCAACCAAATGCTTCCGATAACTGGAGATCAATCTTTCACAATGCTGTGGTGGAATTTTGGCCCACTCTTCTTCGTAGAACTGCTTTAGTTCATCCTTATTGTAGGGTTTTCGAGCATGAACTGCCCGTTTAAGGTCCTGTCACAGCATTTCAATCGGGTTCAAGTCAGGACTTTGACTAGCCACTCCAGACCTTTAATTCTGCTTCTTTCGAGCCATTCAGAGGTGGACTTACTCCTATGCTTTGTATCATTGTCTTACTGCATAATCCAGTTGTGCCTGAGCTTCAACTCATGGACTGATGACCGGATGTTCTTCTTTAGGATTTTCTGGTAGAGAGCAGAATTCATGTTTCCCTCAATTATTGCCTGTCGCCCTGGCCCTGAAGCAGCAAAGCATCCCCACATCATCACACTACCACCACCATGCTTGACCGTAGGTATGATGTTCTTTTTGTGGAATTCGGGGTTTGATTTATTCCAGATGTAACGGGACCTCTGTCTTCCAAACAGTTCAACATTTGACTCATCAGTCCACTGAACATTCTCCCAAAAGCTTTGAGGATCATCATGGTGTGTTTTGGCAAAATTCAAATGAGCCTTAATGTTCTTCTAGGTTAGCAGTGGTTTTCGCCTCACCACTTTTCCATGGATAGTATTTTTGACCAGTGTCTTTCTGATAGTGGAGTCATGAACTGTGACCTTTATTGGTGCGAGAGAGGCCTGCGGTTCCTTGGATGTTGTCCTTGGCTTTTTTGTGATTTTCTGGATTAGTCGGTGCTGTGCTCTTGGAGGAATTTTGGAAGGTCAGCCACTTCTGGGAAGGTTCACTACTGTTCAAAGTTTTATCCATTTGGAGATAATGGCTCTCACTGTGGTTCTTTGGAGTCCCAGAACCTTTGAAATAACTTTGTAACCCTTCCCAGACTGATGTATTTCAATCACCTTTTTCCTCATTTCTGGAATTTCTTTCCACCTTGGCATATTGTGCTACTGGGTGAGACGTTTTAGCCTACTTTATGCTGCTTAAAAAGTTATATATAGGTCTATTTGATTGAACAGGGCTGGCAGTAATCAGGACTGGGTGTGTCTGGTCCAGCTGAACCCCATTATGAATGCAGTTTAGTAACTAAGGGGGCAAATAATTTTTCACACAGGCCCAGTTGGTATTGGATAACTTTTTTGCTTTAATAAATAACATGATCAAAAATGTATTTTGTGTTTACTCAGATTGCCTTATGTTAGATTTTGTTTGGATTTTTTTAAACAATTTAGGATGAGATATACACAAAAACAGAAGAAATCAGCAAATACTTTTTCACAGCACTATAGATAGATACATAGATATATAGATAGATAGATAGATATTTTTTTCGGTTCATCCTGTGTTGGTGTAATGAAAGGAGTGTGCATCCCGTCAACAGCATAAACCGGGTAGCCCCACGATTGCCGTGATTCTCTGTGAATGCCCCCTTTTTTCACTGCAGTGAGTGCACATCCATAGGAAAAAATATGCTATGAATTGTCGGATGATGTGCGGTCTGCAGAGGGCATATATAGTTGTATATACAGTTGTGTGTATATATAGTATGTACATACGAATGACAGAAATTCCCAATTCATCTGAACTCTTTGGTTTCATGAAAACAAATGATCAGAACAAAATTAACCATTTATTAAATGGTTACCAGCATTTAAAAATAATTTTTTCACTCCGGAACGATTGAAAGGGACTTTGTTTTCGGTTGTGTTCTGTAAAAAATGTTGTTTGTTTGCAGTTTTCATTCCTTGAACCGTTTTTAGTCCCTGATTTAAATTTTTCTGTTTAGTTATATATATATATATATATATATATATATGTATGTATGTATGTATGTGTATATATATAATGTGTATGTGTATATGTGTGTATATATTTATATGTATTATTAATTATGTATATATTATATTGTTATCCAGGTTGAAAAAGAAATCTCCCTCTGAAGTAATGTATAAGCATAACTTTATGAGGAGGGAAGAAAATAAAACAAGTTAAAGGTTAGCGATTTCAAACATTCTACTTTCAAAAGACAGATGTTGGATTAGCCACGCCCCCTCTTTCCCAAACTCCGATGATACAAAAATTAGTTTTTGAGAGCAGAAACGATTGTTAAAAAATAACAGAAGTAAAATAGCGCCCTCAACTGACAACTGTTATGAACTACATGGCATAAAAATGCATTATGACTCAATAATTAGCTGCAACTACAACACTATGAGAACGCGCAAAATGATTGACAGCCAGAAAGCATCACTGTCTGCGGACCACGGACACATTTTTGTTTGCTGTTTACAGAGTCTAGAGCTGTCACAGAGACCGGTGAGATATCTCATGACACTTATTTCATTAATATCTTTCAGTGAGTAGGAACATTTTTTGCATACCTTTCCATGAAAAAAATCGCTTACAGCACCTTTAAATATTATACTGTTTACAATGATTTGAGTGTGAGCTGAATGAAATCACTTTTGTTTGAATTAGCCTATTACTGTAGCATATTAATGCTGCCTGTAAGACATGTCAGATTGATTATATTTGTCTGGGGGCATGTCAATTCAAGAATCATAGCTTAAACAAATTCATATTGCTTGTAACCTAAGTTTTAAAGTTGAATGTTGGCTTTACATTTTAGTTTGAACACATGTTGTGTACTGTTAATGAATAATAACTATAAATCTTGCCATAAAATACTACTCATTTAGCAGTTTTATGTCAAGTAAGGCAAGTAAATGACATTTTCTCTGTGGCAGCACAAGTCAAGATAAAATGAGCATCAGTCATAATAATAGTTTAACTACTGTACTTGCAAATAGGAACTTCCAAGGAGGACATGAAGGCAGTATTAGTTACACGTACTTATATAACTATGACGTAGCTGTGGATAACTACCCAAAATGTTTTCATTCCTGCCAATGGACTGAGAACCAAGTGTTACTCATACCATGTAAAAAGATTAATAAGTCACAGATTAATTAGTTCAGTGTCTCAACATGATATTTATATCTTCAACTAACTTAGAAATAAAACATTTATATCCTCTTTTCTGCAGGGTGTGTTAAGTAGAGCTGTGAACTGGAGGGAACTTGAAAAACAGTATGCTGCACATACAGTGTATGAGGAGGAAATCATCAATATGCTGGAGTATTGTGGGGTAAATGTGCTACTCTGTCACTAAATTTACGTGGTTTAACGTGAAATAAACCACAAACTAATCAAGATAAAAGTGGCTATAATAAAAAAAAAAAGGCTATAATTAGTGCCATGCACAATATATCACATGACTGATCATAAATGACAAAGGTGCGCAACTCGCTGACACACCCTTGATTTTCAGACAGATTCTTTCAGGATGGGCCAGGAATTTGTGAAAAACGCCCCAGGCAGCTTTGACAGACTCACAGACCTGTATCTCACCCATGACCTCCTTAACCTCCGTTCACCAGAGAGGGAACAGATGGGGCTGCGCTCATCAGCCTCGTGTTCTCAGCTTGGAGGCGGAGGTCACACCTCAGACTCAGCCCTGCTGATGGGGCGGAGAGAGAGAGATGGACTGGATCAGATGTTATCTGCTGTGAGCAGCAGTGGGGCTCATTTGGACATGCTACATGCAAAGAACATCACCTACGGGTCAGGCCAGCAGCAGCCGCTGCAGCGGGAGTCTCTCTGCTTCATGAAGGGAGTTATGGATGAATGCACACACATCGCCAATTTTTCAGGTGTGAATCTGTTTTTGCTTTGCAAGTGATATGGTCAAGTTTTTGAATATTTCCTTTCAACAAAGGAACACAAAAGTAGAAATAAGGGTTGCTATGATTATAAAATTTGGCTGACGATAAATTGTCATAAGTAATTGCGATTATGACGATTAAATGTCGTACAGATTTTCATGCTTTTTTGAAACCTTAAAGGGTTAGTTCACCCAAAAATGAAAATCCTTTCATGATTCATTTACCTTTCAGCATTCCCAGATGTGTATGACTTTCCCTCTTCTGCAGAACCGAAGTGAAGATTTTTATAACACATTTAAGCTCTTTTTAGCCATACAATGCAAGTAAATCAGGATGTCGTCAGGCTGCTGGCTGTTTGACGGTCCAAAAGGTATATTTAGGCAGCATAAAAGTAATCCACACGATCAGTTAATGTCTTCTGAAGCAAATTGATACGTTTTTGTAAAAAATAAATAGATAATTTATTCATATTTAACTTTTGCATGATTTCCTTTAAGGCTTTAAAAACTTATGACATTCAAAATACTGAAAATATCTGTCTCTCTTTTTGGTCAACTTCAGTCTTTGTCATCTTGTTTTTGTTGTTGGAACCCAGCCAGACTGAATAGCTATAATATATTATATTATTATATTATATTAAATTATGCAAAAAAGTTAACTTTTACATGTTACTTTAAGGCTCTCTATTTAAACTCACAAGTGCTTATTTCACATGAAGATCTTTGAGATTCTTTGTTTCTTAATTGCACAATAATCGCAGATATCTAAACTAACTGCAGTTAGATCAAATAACTGCGGTCAAACAATTATTTCATAACCACAACAGACCTAGTAGAATTTTTTTTTTAAGAATCGTTATGCAGCACTTGCCTTGCAATGACGGTTTATGGTGAAGAAAAAAAGCAACATTTAAAGTAGTCTATTTTCAACTGCTGGGTCGTGGGATCTTTTCTGTCATGAGTACAAATTACCATTTAGAAGGATTGAACTATACATTTGCCATGTTTCGGGCAACAGTGACCTATTGTTGAATCATGTTAATATCTCCAGGTTTACGTAAACAACCATAAGTAAGAGGCTACAATTCTCTTACGTTAATTATTAGCTGTCCAATCACAGTAATCCAGTGCTACGAATCGTTCTTTTTGGACAAGGTCTCGTTATGTAGCGTTGCATGTGCTAGTCTCATCATCATTTCAGAGTGGCAGTCTCAAGTGTCCACTACTGTAAGTGTGTTTAATGACTGAAAAAGTTTGTGTATTTATGAAATTACTTGGGCTACATATATTGGGCTATAAATATTAGGCTGCTGTATTATAAGCATATAAATAGTTTAAGTACCTATTAATTTATTCTGCCAACCTCATGGATGACTGGCATTCAAAAAAAGTGGTTTGCAGTGGGCAAAAGGTTGAGAAACCCTGTGTGCACTATAGTCCATGTGTTCTGAAGCCATATAAAGCTTTTTGTGAGGAACTAACTGAAATTGAAATCGTTATTCACTGATAATCTCCAACTTGGCCAAAGTTCGTGTCCCACGTGTCTAGCCCACGTTCACATCCAGATTAAAAAATGCGTTTTAAAAAACGCATAAAGTGTACCACCATTACAACACCATTGGTTCTTCTGTAGGAACCAAATAAGACGCATCTTTTTTAAATTTTGGTTGCAAAACAGGGTTAGACTCAAGCTTCAGGGGAGTGCAAGATTATCAGTGAATAATGGCATACATTTCAGTGTGTTCCTCACACAAACCTTTTAAATGGCTTCAGAAGACTTGGAATAAAAATACAAGTCAAATGCACAAATGTTTGGTCTTTTTTTGGAGCTTGACAGTCCCTGGTCACCAACTAATTGCAATTGATAATGTTATTCTTCAAAAATGTCTGCTTTTGTGTCCCAAAAATAAATGCATGTGGTTTTGGAACAAAAAGAGGCTGAATATATCACAGACTTTTCCTTTTTAAGTGATTTATTCCTTTAACCAGAGAGTGCAATAACAACATATTCTCATTCACAAACATGCTTTGTGTAAATGAGTGTGGGGCAAAGGATGTCTTGTTTCTCAACAGCAGACAACCAAGGAGAAAATTAGTCAATAGTTCTGACACCTCTGAATCCAAATTAGGAACTCTGATTACTGATGTGAAGCACTTCCTCACAGTCACTGCTTTCTGTAGTCATATAAATTGATTCAATTCAGTAGACATTAAGAGACTTGATTGATGAAGATTCAGGAGATTTATAGTAGCCTGTTGTCAGTCACTGTGTTATTTTCTCTAATCAAGAACATGCATCTTTGTGGCAAATCAATGTGAATTCCAGTGGCACTGTATTTGATCATCTCTCTCTTGTTCTCTGTCTTCAGTGCCTGTAGATCCCAGTCTGATCATAATAGTCCAGGCAAAGGAAGATGCATATATTCCCCGCACTGGAGTTCGCAGCTTACAGGAGATCTGGCCTGGCTGTGAGGTTCGCTACCTCAATGGAGGCCACATCAGCGCTTACCTCTTCAAACAAGGACTGTTTCGGTGAGCACTAATTTGCATATTGCAACTTGTAAAAATTATGTGGTTATAAAACCATAATTAAATTGTAACATATTGCTACCTCAAAGAACGGAGCCCCTTAGAGAACAGGAAGGGGATTTTCTGAAATAGTTTAGTTTTTGCATTCCCTCACAAAAAGTTTTGTTCCCTCGCAATTATTTTGGGTTCTCTTGCAATAGCTTTGTCCATCCCTTATGGAAATTATCCATGGCTTGAGTACAGTAACCATAGTTAAACTACGGTATTTGTAGTAAAACCTCAAATACCATAGTAACCTCAGAATTTACCATGGTTTTACTACAGTGTTTCTTGCCACAAAAATAATTACTTCAGAATGAATATGACATTTATTACCATAGTTTTCCCTGTATTATTACTATGGTAATACTAAAAATGTTGTGGTTAAAATAGGGTTTCTGTAGTAAAACCATGGTAAATTGTGTGAGTATGGTTTTACTACAAATTCCATAGCTGAACTATGGTTACTGTAGTAAAACCATGGTTAATTTTCATAAGGGATGGAAACAGCTATTACTGTGCAGTGTAAAATGGTTACATATATGTAAATGTATGTTATATATAAATGTATATTATATAAAGAGATTTCCCCACACAATTCATCATGCAAGTAAACCTAGAATTTAGATAGAACAATTGCAATTCAGTATGCAGATATTGTAATGATGTCATTGCTGTTGGTTACATTTTGAATGCTGAACATTCTATCAATGGATGTCAATGTGATATTTTCAAAATTTCATAAAAAATTTTCATATTTCTTAAGTATAAAGTTTTCATAAATAGCACACCTAAGTCTGATGTTATCGACAAAACAAAGCTTGAATGGAGTCTGTATGTTAAGTGTTTTGAGTTGAATTAATTGCAGAAATGTTAGCACTTTTTGTTTAGGGGTTTAGAACAAACCCCTACCAGAACGTTTGAATAAATATACACAGTGCTGCCTTACAAGCACTGTAATGCAAATTATTTTTAACCATGTATCTATTAACCTTTGCATGGTTTTTGACCTCCAGGCAAGCAATTTATGACGCCTATGACCGGTTTCTTCAGAAGTATTCCAACTTATAGCCATGGATACTTTGGTACTCGGTACAGACAAGAATCGTGGCATTTAGAAAGTATGATGTGGAGATGGAGAACACTGAATGTGATGGCCCTGATGTCACAAAGGACTTTGTAACTGAAACGAACAACCTGGTGCTACCAAAGGGAGGCCGTGTGCGCAACCCATACAAAACCTTGTCTTCCTGACCCTGTTGCCTTTGATCACGTATATCATGACTGAAACACGTATATCATGACTGAAACATACTTAACAAGCAAGGGACAAAGATGTGTCTCCAAACTCATAATTAATTCACTCATCATGGTGTCTTTTAAACTCTTAAAGGAGCAGGAAATATATGTTTTGAATTGTGGGGTAAATGAATGAAGTGTGCTGTCAGTAGCTCTGCTAATCATGCTTTGGATTACTTTAAACTTCAGGTTCAATCCAAAGGACATGAAAATTATTACAAGATAATTGTATTTCCCCAACAGCTCTCAGACAATCACAGTCCATATATATATATATATATATATATACATACATACATACACACCGATCAGCCACAACATTAATACCACCTGCCTAATATTGTGTAGGTCCCCCTCGTGCTGCCAAAACAGCTCCAACCTGATACTATTCTTCTCACCACAATTATACAGAGCGGTTATCTGAGTTACTGTAGACTTTGTCAGTTTGAACCAGTCTGGCCATTCTCTGTTGACCTCTCTCATCAACAAGGTGTTTCCATCCGCAAAACTGCCCCTCACTGGATGTTTTTTGTTTTTGGCACCATTCGGAGTAAATTCTAGAGACTGTTGTGTGTGAAAATCCCAGGAGATCAGCAGTTACAGAATTACTCAAACCAGCCCATCTGGCACTGACATTCATCCACACGATTATCTAATCTGCCAATCATGTGGCAGCAGTGCAGTGCATATAATCATGCAGATACGAGTCAGGAGCTTCAGTTAATGTTCACATCAACCATCAGAATGGGGAAAAAATTTGATCTCAGTGATTTGGACTGTGGCATGATTGTTGGTGCTAGATGGGCTAGTTTGAGTAATTCTGTAACTGCTGATCTCCTGGGATTTTCACACACAACAGTCTCTAGAATTTATTCAGAATGGTGCCAAAAACAAAAAACATCCGGTGAGTGGCAGTTTTGCGAATGGAAATGCCTTGTTGATATTAGAGGTCAACAGAGAATGGCCAGACTGTTTCGAACTGACAAAGTCTACAGTAACTCATATAACCACTCTGTGCAATTGTGGTGAGAAGAATATCATCTCAGAATGCTATTCTGAGATGTGGGTTGGAGCTGTTTTGGCAGCAGGAGGGGGACCTACACAATGTTAGGCAAGCGGTTTTAATGTTGTGGCTGATTGGTGTATATACATCTCTGGAAAAAATAAAGAGACCACTGCAAAATTATCAGTTTCTCTGGATTTACTATTTATAGGTATATGTTTGAGTAAAATTACAATTTCTGTTTTATTCTATAAAGTACTGACAAAATTTCTCCCAAAATTTTGTCATTTAGAGCATTAATTTGCAGAAAATTACAACTGGTCAAAATAACAAAAAAGATGCAGTGTTTTCAGACCTCGAATAATGCAAAGAAAACTAGTTAATTTTCATTTTTAAACAACACAATACTAATGCCAAGACACATGAAAGCTGTGATTGAAAATCAGGGTTATTCCACCAAATATTGATTTCTGAACTCTTCCTAAATTAAAACATTATTGTGTTGTTTAAAAATGAATATGAACTTGTTTTCTTTGCATTATTCGAGGTCTGAAAACACTGCATCTTTTTTGTTATTTGTTGTTTTTGTTAGTTGTTGTCATTTTCTGCAAATAAATGCTCTACATGACAATATTTTTATTTGGAATTTGGGAGAAATGTTGTCAGTACTTTATAGAATAAAACAGAAATGTTCATTTTACTCAAACACACCAATAAATAGTAAATCTAGAGAAACTGATAATTTTGCAGTGGTCTCTTATTTTTTTCTGGAGCTGTGTGTATGTATGTATATATGCATGTGTAGCTATAGATATATATATATTAAAAATTAAGCAAAATATATATATCTTTTTTTCCATTTTATGTTTTCTGAAGGAAATTAAGAAAACAATGGAACTGTTTACCTACTTCGTTGAGTAGTGCACAGGGTTTCGAGATAGTGGTCTTGCCATTGTAGGGCCTTCAACTTCTAAAACGTATTTCAGAAAAAAACTAAAAACTATTGCATGAGCTAATGAATGCAAATGAAAATCTTTCCTTCATTAGCTCTAAACTTTGTGAATATTAGTGAATGTAATATTTACAGTCACACTTCTCTTTGAGACAGAGCTATTATGCGTTAAGTGATTCCACATTCAAAATATAAATTTGAACTTTGAGCTTCATGTATGGTATTTCGCTATTTTAATTAATCACTGCCAAAATTCTACAATAATATACATTATACAATAATTGTGTTTAAGCTTGAAATGTTTTATGTATTATTACCTGTAATGACGCTTTTATCTGATTCATCATTTGTTCACTATTCACTGTGTTCATTAGCATTAATTTCTGTTTCTCCACTATAAAATAAAAAAATTAAAATCCTAAATATTGTTTTCCTTAAAATAATCTTTACATGATTGCAAATGATGACAAGGCAACATCCCACTTTTAGAATTGCAACTCCATCCATCCATCCATCCATCTAAACAAATGAAGCCTACAATTAGGACCATTTCTTTTTTTGCATTGACATTATTTTCATTCATGGGAATTGGGTTCTGCATAACTGTCATGAAAATAATATCACAATGTAGAAAATGCACTAAACATAACTTTCAAAATATAATTTCTTACTGGTTTCTTTTGATTATGGTGCAATATAGGACCAGGGAATTTTCTTGACCGGCTTCATGATTATATGTAAGGGTAATTTTAGTTGTTTTTTTTTTTTGTTTGTTTTGTTTGTCTGTCTGTCGCTCGCTCGCTCTCTCTCTCTCTCTCTCTCTATATATATATATATATATATATATATATATATATATATATATATATATATATATATATATATATATAATACACACACATTTAAAGATTTTATATAAAAATATTCTAGTCCCGTTTAAAACAACATAAGCACATTTCATCCAATCGGTACATATTTGCCTGTATGTTCCACGTGTGTACTGTTGATACTCTACATTCAATCCTGCAGTACAGTAGTTTGACCAACTGTTAATCTGGAAATTTTGCCCTCAGTAAACATGGCGTCCTCTGCCTTTCCTAACCCTGCTGAAGCTGTTTGCCATCAGTACGTGTGACCTCTGAACCTGCGTGCGTGTGTGCGTGCGTCTGTCTGTCTGTGTGTGCGCCAGCCTTCCGCCATATTCACTGTGTTGTCTTGCCTTGTGGAAGAATAGGAGTATTCGCGACTGCCCACAAAAACCGAAACTGTGTTTTTACACAACTTGGAAACCAGCCGACGGGCATAACACGGATTAAAGCGATGGCGAGGAAGAAAAGCAAGCAGCAGGGCGTCGGGGCCAAGGATATAGTGTCGGGACAACAGCAGCAGAGCCTGTCAAAGAAGCACGGCGATGCGGGAGCAGCAGCGGCAGGCGGCGGAGGAGGAGATGCTGGAGCGAGCAGGACCAATCAGGTAGCTAATGCTAACAACACGTCCATCCAACATCACCTATTCGAACCGGTTTGCGCCATTGGCGATTTTACTTTAACGAGTTTGAATGGTCACTTAATCTGGGGGATTATTGCACATGCAGTTATTTGTGTTTTCGCGCATATTTGGCGTTTTGAATCACCTATTCTTGTTTTACACACCAGCGCTGCACGGGCGGAGCAGCAGCAGCTCACTCGGCACCTATGCAGCGATATAAATAAATAAATGTACCGCCCTCATTCTGATGGCCCCGAACAGGTCTGTACATTACATTTAGATGTTTAAAAACGGAATGATTTGGTAGAGCTGCTGAAGGTAAGTCGCTGCACGAGCACAAAGCTAACAGTGTGTTGTGCTGTCGTCTGCTGCTGCTGTGGCTGCTACATTATTCTTGGTTGAGATCAAGCCAAAGCAGTGTCTGAATTAAGCTACTAACCATGCTAACCTACCTAGAAAGTATCTCACAGTGTGCACAGATATGTTGCCATCACTTAAGATGTATCATTGCCATATGCCACAAATTGCATTATTATTGGCATATGTTTCAGATGTGGACTGCCTGTTATAAATGTGTATAATATATATGATAGTAGTAATACGTGTATGACTATAAATGTTACAGTTTCTATGTTTGAGCTGACACTACCAGCCAAAAGTTTGGACACACTTGACTGAATTTTTGTTTCTCATTATCTTAAAAATATACATACATACATATGCGTGTGTGTGTGTGTGTGTGTACACAACAAGCTTTATTGAGTTCTTCCTCTGAGAACCTCATTACAATTCAGTTGTCAGTGTAACACACCTCATTTTCTCCTGTCACTCAGTCCATGCACACCTGCTGCTTGCTCTGCCATCGCGAGTTTAAAGACTGGGGGGCGGGCCAGGTGAACGGGCTCCCCAGTCATGGGTCCAAACTGGCGGAGGCTGTACCCGCTCTGTCCCAGGCTCTGCTGAGAGAGGTTCCGGGCCGTAAACTGGCTGACGCCGTGCCTTCACTCTCCCAGTCACTGTTGGGTGAGGTGCCGCTTTGGATCTGTCAGAGCTGCAGGAAGAGCGTGGAAGAGGAGGAGAGGAGAACGGTTCAGGAGCAAACCACGCAGGTGAGTGGGAAATTGTTACGTATGATGCAGAGCTCTCTGATATTACATTGAAATTCAGTACTCAATGAATATTTGTAGAAAAGCTTGCAATTGTGTTGCTTCTGAGACCAGAACCTGGTCTCCGCACTCTTACCTCAGTCACTAATATGTTTTCATCAGTGGCACGCTTTGTGTTTTAATGTAAATATACGCTATTTCTGTGAAGTGAAAGTAATTGTACTTCTCTATATATGCAGTGCTCCCCAAAACTTAATGGACATGCTTAAAAATGTTTACATTTCTTAGATTAAGTAACAAAATATCAAACTATTTGGCATCTGCAAGCAAATGATGCTAGACATTTATCTTCCATAGCTATTTTGCAATATATTTAACCAACTGGTCTCAAGGTCGTTTTAATGGATGGATAAAGTCAGTTTTCCTCAAATTCACATGGGTGTCCAAACAGCATAACCACAGGTTTAGTTACTAGTTATTAACTACAGTGCTAATTTTTACACCGTTTTTTGTATTAGTCATAGTTTTAAGTTGCGTCCTACTTCTGCACTATATTCTATGCCATTTTGTAGATAAGTAGTGAGTAGTATGTTTACATTAAAAATGCAACCCAGATGATACACTTCTTCAACCGTCAAAATGAAGTGTTGAATGTTGGACACTTCATGCACTCAGCGCTTGCGGCCTGCCGTACGTAGCGGAGGGTTGTCTGTCTGCGTTGCTGGTCTGACAAAACAGTTGTAAACTATGGAGAATGTAGCAACAAGAGAAACTTCATTGAAGACAAATGTGAGTTGAATGTTTTGCCATCACCCACGCTGTGTGATTATTTTAGATGTAAGTGTTAAACTGAGTGGCAACACATCACATGTGTTTGAAACGTCACTTCCATCAGCTGTAAAATGGCGGATGCTTCCGTGAAGTAAAAAAAACCCATTAAGTGTTCCATTTGGGACGATGCTACACTTTAAAAATGTATACACTACATGGGTGAGTGCGTAGTGTATTCTGTAAGTGCATAATGTAAAGTGCATCATTTGGTACACAGCTTTAGTCTTTTGACGAAAATGTCCTATAAAATTAGTCAATATTTTAGTTTTACTCTGACTAAAATGGCATATAATTTTTGTCAACGAAAATAATATATTTTAGTTGACGATAATGTGCAAAATGACAAAAACGAGTGTAAAACTGTAACAGACCAAATTTTTATCAAATATTCAAACATTTATAAAAAAAAATGTATAAACATTTTCTTAATTTAAACATGTTTTAAATATAACATATACAAATTAGGCTACATACAAAATACAGTACAACTGTCCTTGTGAAAACCTGAGCTCCTGAAATAATAGCATTTAATGAATATGCTGAAGTATTAGATACTCTTTAGAAGTTAGCCCACTGTATTCTGAATTATTAATGGTTTAGAAACATATTAATTTTCTGTGTTTAACCAGTTTAGGATATTGCATTGTGTGTAGTGTGTTTTTTACGGAAACAGCGTATTCACAACGCAAGTTACGCAATGCAAGTTGCATATATTTTGACTAGCGTAGCATCATGTAACTTAGTTCAAGTTCACCTGTTCATTAGATTCATTGTCTGTGCATATGTAAGTTGTAATATTACATGTATGTTGTGGATAAAGTGATTAATCTCATGTAAAAAATGGGATGCGTTTGAGTGAGGTAATCAACCCATTTTATAGCAGTTCATATTGGATTAGATGAATCCATATCTAAAACATTCTTCTATAAACAGATATTTTTCTAGATATTTCTTCTATTAATATCTTGTACTGTTTATATCTTGCACTGACACTGGTTTTTTTTTTTTTTTTGATTTTTCCCCTTTTTCTCCCAATTTGGAATGCCCAATTCCCAATGTGCTTTTAAGTCCTCGTGATCGTATTGTTTTTGGCTCATCATATTTTCGTCAACAGGATGCTTTAGCCTAATAAAAACATTTAACTATCGTCATGATGCATCTTTTTTGTCTCGTATTCGTTAGTGATTTCGTTGAATAGATCAACACTGATTTAAGGGTGCTTACACACTAGCACTTTTGATGCGCACCCATGTTCGAATGGTGTCAAAGTTCGGTTCGTTTGTATGATGTGAATGCCGTTTTCCAAATTTGGGTGCGCACCCGCGAACCGCACCAGAGTCTGCTTGAAAAGGTGGTTGGGCTTACTGTTCATGTGAACTCTAGTACAGTTCGCTGACATGAACACAATCATACCAAATCGTGGAAGTGAACTGCTATTGATGACGTATAATTTGCAACTTTGCAGGCTCCCGATCGCAATTATGGTATAATGCATTTCTCATACCTGCTTTTGTCCAAAAATCACCTTAAGAGAGCAGCTCCCATTCTTCACATGTCTTATAATGCATCCGCGGGATCGCGGCAGACAAACGCTGACAACATTCATCACATCACTGCACATTCAATGTATCCTGGGCAGACAAACACAACAAGTGGAACAAGTGTCGTTCCGTGTATGCAAACTTTAATACTTCAATTAACACAGTGAATCTGATGGCTTCTTGAGTTGTTACATAGTTACAGTTGTAAACAGCTGCTGCTTGTACTCACCTTGATGATGCAGTCGGACTGCGGTTCGGACCCATATAATATGATGTGAGCAAAGACCGAAGGGGGAGGAAACAAACTCTGGATCGGTCCAAGCAATCGAACCAAGTGTGAAAGCACCCTAACTATGAACATGTTCCAATAATGTTTGAAAACCAGAAAGTGTCCGACTACTTTTGAACAGTATTGTTATGTCTTTTAAAACCTAACAAACTTCTGTTTTTGAAATGTTTTGCTTTTTCTGAATGAAAAGTGTGCTTGTGCATTCTTTCTTGACTATAAATGCCTCTTGCTTTGATATTTTGTCATCTAATGAAATTACATTCATACATAAAGTGTGACTCAATCTAAGTGTCCAAAGACTGTTAGATGTATTCCACTGTACATGTATACAGGTGGAAGACTGTGGCGTCTTAATTTATCCATTCTCTTGTGGTTATTTTTACTGGAACAGTGTGCTAGCTGATGTGATAGCTACATATATTTATTCATGTTTGTTGATGTTTAGATTGCTTCTGTTCTTTTATTGGATGACGAACACTGTCCCACATTTGTGACTAAAGCTGTCCTCATATTTAGACACAGAGCTCAGTATGTCATTGAGGACAATCCTGTGTACACAACACACAAAACAGTCAAAGTCTGATAATACTGACATGTTCACCCCAACAACTTCATTTAAAGTCAACATTAAGTGGGGCCTGGGTAGCTCAGTGGTAAAAGACGCTGGCTACCACCCCTGGAGTTCGCTAGTTCGAATCCCAGGGTGTGCTGAGTGACTCCAGCCAGGTTTCCTAAGCAACCAGATTGGCCCAGTTGCTAGGAAGGGTAGAGTCACATGGGGTAACCTCCTTGTGGTTGGTTCTCGGTGGGGCGTGTGGTGAGTTGAGCGCAGTTGCCGCGGTGGATGGGGTGAAGCCTCCACACGCGCTACGTCTCCGTGGCAACGCACTCAACAAATCACGTTATAAGCTGCGCGGGTTGACAGTCTCAGACACGGAGGCAACTGAGATTCGTCCTCCACCACCCGGTCCGAGGCGAATCACTACGCAACCACGAGGACTTGGAGCGCATTGGAAATTGGGCATTCCAAATTGGGAGAAAAAGGGGAGAACCCCCCCCCCAAAAAAAAATCAAAATTAAGTGGTATTCTCAACCCATTTTACTTCTGTAGATATATTTCTGAGGGAAAAAAATGTAGGATGAGACTTGATTGGATTATGAGAGGTGGTTGGAGGGGAGGTGTTGAAAAATAAGAGGGCTTGGTGATGTCATCTTAAAAGTAAAGTTGTTTTTAGAGATGGAGTAAGTTATAGAGTGCAGCAGTGTTTAGAGGTAGTATACGGAGAAAAGATAACTAGTGTGTTTGACCTGACAAAGACTCTATTTGGGTTGAAATGTTGTCAATAAACTGGAATGTTTAGCAGCGTGCCAGCGTCTCTACTCATTCTTATAGAGCGCAACAGTGCCCATCCATTTTTTCAGCTGTCCTGGTGCCGGTAGTATTTTTTCCATAGGGATTTCATTATAAAATCCTTCATAAAAGAATTGATTTTTATTTAATTTTTACTTTAAAGCATTAGCTCGAAAGTGCTAAGCTACACAAGAAAGCCTCTCACCCTTTTGCTAAGTTCTTCCTGTTAAGGCCCGGGTATTCTTCATTATTCCGCGTTCCGGATAGGATTGCGCCCAGTCGACCGTGTTGCCTTTCAAAGTATACTATTTTGAACGGCAGCGAATGCGAATGCATTTGACGCATTCACACTAAACTTAAGACAGTCAACGGCAGGCACATGCGCCAACAATGCTCACAGACAAGGTATATCTGCGTGTCAAGAAAATCTGGGCTGAACGCGGACAGTCTGTGCAGACTGCGCTGATGACGAAATTAGCTTCTGTCACTGACAGAAATCCTACATAGGCTTACATTTTGATGTTGTTGCACACTTGTCACTTGTCTAAATGATTGATGTGTTTTATCCAGGTACCGCTGTCCCACTCCTCCTCATGTAAGTCTCAGAGCTGTGGGAATGGTTATCCAGAGCATAGTTCAGTGGATTGGGACCCCAGCTCCTTCCTCTCCGCACGCAAACTCTCTGGTTTGTGGAACTCTGCTCATTCTAATGGAGGATCTCACTGCAACCACAGCACGCCTACACTTTCACAGGGTATGGACCTCTGCTACCCATTTCATTTTTTAAAGGGGACCTATTATGCAAAATTCACTTTTACATGGTGTTTGAACATAAATGTGAGTCGGCAGTGTGTGTACACAGCCACCCTACAATGTTAAAAGTCCACCCACTCCTCTTTCTTATATTTCTATTAATCAAAAACAGTGTCTCAAAGTGATTGGTTTTAGGCCTCGCCCACGACTGGTGACGGACTCCACCCTATTATCATAGATCCTCCCCTGAGTGATCGACACACAGTCTGACGTTTTTTTTCCACGCTGGAGCAGCTACAATGAGAAGAATAATGTCTCAACTTCGTAAGCGTCACAAGTGTTCTGTTGTTGGCAGTAAAAGTGAACATAAGATGTATGTGAAGTGAACATCTTCATGTACTCCCGGCATCAGAGCCACTGAAGACTCAGTGGACAAGTTTTGTTTTTGAAGCAAATGTGCCCCAAAACATACTAAAATTTGTGTATGTTTGTGCAAATCATTTTACACCAGACTGCTTTGTGAATGAGGGTCAATATTAGGGATGTGCGCTACGACTAATTTGACTGTCGTTTAAACGTAAGTTTTGTAACCGACTAGTCTAAAGAGAAACCAACCTTCAAAAAACAGTAAAAAAATAAATAAAAAGTGTTTATGCGATCCATTTAAAATACTTAATCTATTCCAAATCCAATGCTAGATTCCACTGAAAAGGGGCATTTATCTGCGACGTGCTCGCCTTGAATTATGATCATTGTACATTAAATAAAGAACATGACACGCATTCACTGAATCAACGTTAATGAATATTTAACAGATATATTTATTGAAAACAACTGAATGAATAGTGCAGGATCAATGGAACAACCCTAAAAGCCTGTTCTAAATGGAAATCACCAAGTAAAAGTTACTTAACATATAAAAACAGTCAGGAAATTGTTTAAAATAATTAACAGGTAGACTAAGCCAAATCTATGAGAGAAAATAAAATGCGCTGAAAAGTTGCGCTTATTTCAGGACGTGCAGTTGTGCATTAACCATTGATCTAATATGACAGCTGTTCGGTAAAGAACGTTAACCAATAACAGTTACGATGTGTAAAAAAAAAACACGCAAAAAAAAAAAAAAGTAGCTGTAGGATAGAAAAAATAGGCCTCTGATATAGCCTTCAGTAAACCTAATGTACTCTAAACATGATGTGCACACAGAATGAAAGATAGTTTAACATGTTAAGCAGTCGGCACCTCGTTGAAAATAGCCTTCTTAATCAGCAGATTAAAAAAATGGCATACCTAGCCTAAAACAGTTATTTTCTAGTCTACTTACTCAAAAGCATAATTGTTTTGATGAGTAAAATTAACATGTGGTCATGGTCCGGTGAAAGACAGGACTTGACTCACCTGAGGCGTCTATCCTGCACTTGAAAAAGCCCGCTCAGTGGAAAAATAACGTACAAGCACGCACAGACTTAAACAAGACTCAAATGTGAAAACATCTATAGGGACTTTCAAACGTTTGGAAATCCGATTCCCGCACCACCACCGAAGTGATTTCATAACTACTTTGAGTTTGCTTGTCTAGCGAGAGGACATTTTCCTGCGCGTGCCGCGAGTGAGAGAGGGAAGAAGCACACGCAGCCTGAGGTGAAATTAAACTCTGTATCTGCTCCAGAAATCCTCTTTTTAAATAATATTTGTATTATTAATTCTATTTAAAATATGTAACATTAATATGACAGTAATTTAAGTGCAGCCTCTAAATATAAAGCCAAATGTAAATGTGTAAAAATGTTGAACAGTTTAATGGGGGGAAATATTAACCGACTAGTAATTCCAGTGTCGACTAGCAGCATCACAACCGTTTAGTCGACTAGTCTCGCACATCCCTAGTCAATATAAAGCAGGATTTTCAAGCATGGATCAGTACCAACTGTTCGTGTTCCAGCTTTATATCCTGAAGATTTAAGTATCGCACTTTATATTTTGTGAATGTTTGCAAATCGGCTTTCCGAATGTGCTTGTTAGCTGATTCCACAGCTAATGCTGCTAAAGTTATCATTGTCTCTGATTGTATTCACGCAGACCAGAGCTATGTCGTTATTTTTCATTTTTAACCCGAAAACGTTTACTGTCAGTTACCATTGTCTCTGATTGTATTCACAGAGACCAGAGCAATGTCGTTATTTTTCCGGAAAGGGGGCGGGGAGCAGCAGCTCATTTGCATTTAAAGAGAGACACACGAAAACAGCGTGTTTTTGATTCCACCCAAAAAGAGGCATTTACAACATGGTATAATAAATGATCCGTGGGGTATTTTGAGCTGAAACTTCACAGACACATTCTGGGGACACCTGAGACTTATATTACATCTTGTAAAAATGGCAATAGTAGGTCTCCTTTAAATGGCTGTATGGAGTACTTGATTCTGATTGGTTAAATTTCGGCATTCTGGCACCAAATACTTTAATGCCTGTTTAATACTATTTAATCGAGCGTTGTCCAGGCAACTTATGTCCTACATAGCTGTGATAGTTTCATGTCTTTGTCACAGAAAATGACACAAATGCCCCAGATATGTAAAATAGTGAATTCCTGTTTTGTAAATCTAGATTGCATAATATTCTGTCTTAGTTATGATACAGGGGTTAGAAAAGGTGACCTGTAATTGCCAGATATCCATATTTGCTATCTCATGGGTGTGTTGTTGAATTTGAAACTAAAATGAAGTGTTTTTTGATAAAAAAAAATATATTAGAAATATACTTCTAAAGGTAAGAAATGCCCCTGAAAATTAATTCCAGGGGGAAAATTTTCCCCTTAATATACAAGTAAATTTCTGACACTGGTCTTGTATCACCTAATGGGGTTTATTTATGACATGGATATTTCCAATAAACAGGTCATTGACCAATAATGGTTGTCCGAAGTGATACAATAAGAAATATTTTAAAAATGTATTTTAAAACACACTTGTCAAGTCTGTAGAAATCTAATCATTGTGTCCAATTTGGTTTCATAATTTATTTTAAAACATTCAGCCTATAGCAAAAAAAAAAAAAAAACTTTTAAAAATGTCATGTGGTGTAACCTTTATGGCTGAAACGATTAGTCAACGTTATCGACAAAGTCAACAATAAAACATTTAGACAAAAACATTTTGTTGTCGAATAGTCGTTTGATCTCATTTAACATAACATAAGATCAAATTAAACTCTAATGATGATGCGTGAGAGCAGCGCTACAGCTCGCGCCTGACTGAGGAAGAATTACACAGCTCACAGTCCAGATGCACTTTAAACTTTCCAAACAGCTTCAGGTGATGTAGATCACAAAGTATGAGGGAATTATAATGCAAAAATAAGTAAATACAGAAGCACTCTCATTGTGGAATGAGTGGAGCCAGAGCTCTTTAAAGGAAACACCCCAGCATTACATCTTTAATCCAGTTATATTTAATGCGTTATAGCTTTATTAAAGTTCAAATAATACGGAAGCAGATTATGTAAATAACTACAAACTCTGAAACTGGCATTTCTCTGTGCGGTCAACGCCTCTCATATGAGTTGCACGAATGTCCCGATCTAAGGAGGAGAGATTGAAACTGCACCAACTGACGCACACTCTGTCGCTGGGACACTCGTCCCTCGAGCGTGCACGTTTAATGCAGCTAGATTATAACGTGATGGCTCGCGACTTATTGAATCGTAACAATGTGCATTTCTTATCATGAAGAAAATTGGCAATACACAGTTTTATTAATATGAGAGAGGTTTTTTTTTTTTTTTTTTTTGAAGATGGATTGAAGTGAACAAAAAGGTGAGAGAGGTAGTCTTTATACACTGCAACAAAATACATTTTTGATTTGTTTTTGTTTTGGCTAAAACTCCTTCAAAACAACGTACATTTTCTTTAGCATCTATACTGCAGAAGAAATTTTTTTTATCTGAGAATGTTGAATATAATATTAAAAATACAAATATTTTAAAATATCTAAAAATCCTTTAAAAAGATGCATTCACCTGAGAAGCAGCATATAAGATATTTAGACTCGCTTTTAGAGAATAGATCTTGAATATAATATATTTTAGAAGTATAACAAAGTGAAAAAATACATTTATATACAAAATACACTTATATTTAAGAGACATTCTCTTAAAGCAAGTCTCAATATCTTATTTGTTGCTTCTCAAGTAAATGTATCTTGTTTTAAGGATATTTAGACAATTGTAAATGGAAAAAAAGACAAAAACACTTGATAACAGTAGGATTTTTTGCAGTGAATTTATTTACTGAATTAAAGTATTTTTCCCTTTAATTCAGTGAATGTCATTTAGAGGTATTTTTAAAAGATGATTTTATGCTCTTTATTGTTAGTAAGCACGTTTAATACAACATTTTAAGTCGGGGCACAAGCTGAATAATCGGTTAAGAGCTAATGATTAATCATTGCAATAATTGCCGAATAGTCGAAAACGTTCTAATAATCGCTAGATTAATCGATTATTAAAATAATCGTTAGTTGCAGCCCTAATAACCTTCAAATTAAGGATATTAAAATATTTTCCTTCCACCTTAAACATATGACAAGTGTAAACAACTTGATCATTAATTTCAGCACATTTTCAAGGTAAAATATTTTACAAATAACATGAATTTATTTTTTTTTCAAGAATTTCAAGAAGTTTTCTCAGGGTTACACCACATAAAATGACATAAAATGTGCCTTTAAAAGAAAGAGTCAAAATATTGTTGTGTTTTTTTACTTCACGCACATGGGGTCTAAAGGGGTCCTCGCTGTTTTATGGTTTTTGTCAACATTGGTTACACCACCTGACTTTGATTTGGTGGACAAAAGTTTTAAAGGAATATTAAAAACAGATTATTCTGCTCTACTTTCAAGAATTTCAGTTTTAAATGAGACTTACTGTCTCTGGACGGTAACACCACATGACATTTTTTACTTTAACCCCCAGAAAAATATCAAAATGACATTGAAAACCTGCTCATCATAGAAGAGGTGTATTCAAATCATTGTTTTGTGTGAACTGCTTTTTTTATGTATTTTAAATAATTTTCTAGATCTGGACAAAAACAAAACAAAAATGAGCATCATGTCATAGACCCAAATACATAAATGTACATGAAATATTGCTTTGAGTTTAAATTATTTTATTACTGAAGAAAGATTTCATATATTGACACAGGAGACATGGATCTAGCATAACTATATAGTAAATTCATTGCCCTGGACTGTGATTGATTATACAGTTAGCAGTCATTATACAAAAGTTTTTGACTGCAGAATGCCTTGATTGACCAATCAAAATCAATATGTTATCTCTATTCTACTCTGTGTTCCTGTGCTGCGTTTGGGGTTTGCTAAAGCTCTTCTAAAACGCACATAAAAAGTTAATTAAACAGAATTTGGTGGTAAAAATAAATCACAGTGACCATGTTGTTTCTGGTGCTGGTTAGGTGGAACTTTGGGACCAGCTTGCCATGAGAAGAGATCTACTCACGACGCTCCCGGGAAGGCTGCCAAAACATCCGCGATCAAAGTTTGTCCCTACAGTCATCCTGCATCCCAGAATTCCAGTGCAGGATCTAATGGGACACTGTCCACCTCCACTGATCTATGTAAGACCAACCCCAAGCACTTCAAGACAATGTGTCGACGACCAACTCCTCCAGGTGAGAAGACGATTCAGGCTGCAATATGAAATTTACTGCTTTGTCAGTTAAGAGATATGCCTATACAGTCTCGTTTAGGATCGGATGATGCTTTTCATTTAAATGGATGTATTCAAGATGTTTTTGGAAATAGGAGATAATAGATTGCTGGTGAAGAACCACAGCTTTGATGTAGAAAAGATGAAGGGGATGGTATTTTTTTGGAGAATATATCTGTAGCAAGGTTATTTTCGTTAAAAAAAAGGATCAGTGGAAAAAAATAGATTTGCAACTAACATAAAATAAACCTGAAAAAGGTTGTACAGACAGCGACACCTTTTAACTTGCTACTAAGTGCCTCAAGTAAAACTCTTGAATATCTTACAAAGTTTCAGTGCCATTGAAATAGGACTAATAAAGACTTCTGAGGATAAAATATGCATCAGACTTGGATGGATCTAGTCAATGAGTACGTTTACATGCACATTCTTACACCGATTATGCTTAATAAGCTGACAACATGTGTGGTTATACAAATGCCTTAAATGATTTTCCTTTATCGGGGTAAGGTAAACATCATTTAAGTGGGATCACTTACAAACCTTTTGTTATCATGTCCATGTAATGTCAACAAATACTAAAACCCTAAAACAACTGTAAAAATTTAAATGTAAACAACTTTACAGTTCAAATAATACACAAGTTTTAACAGAAGAATTAATGCAAGTGTTTTTATAAAATTATAAGCTTCACATTTCTGTGTTTAAACCCTCCAAAAATTGGCCACGTTAAATTTTATTGTAAGAGCCTCACTGGAACCTCGATTTTTTTTTTTTTTTTTTTTTATTTATTCTTTTTTTTTTTAAGAAATTCATTTTTGTGGTAATAAACATTATACCACAAATGCTGTCAATTTAGCTTAACTTGTACTGAACCTGGAATATTCCTTTAAGTGTGATGTAGATACTGTTTAAAAAAAAAAATGAAAAGTTTGTGGTGTGGTACTACAATGGAAGAAAACTGATATTAACCCTTTAAGCACTGCAGGTGTTTTTAAAGATTTCCTGTTTCAGTGGAATGCCCAAAATTAAAGGCTTATAACCCCCTCAGAAGGAATAGCATCAATTGTTTGGTATCATTTTAAAGAAAACTTTTATATATATATATTTTTTTTTGTGCTATTATGATACATTCTGAGACCCTCAGCCTAACAAACTGGTGAAAAAAAAATATATATATTTTGACATGATTTTACATTATATATCTCTGGGTATAAATAAGGTAGCTCCGAAAAACTGCTTTTGTTTTGTTCAAAATCATGTCAACTGTAACTGAATAAAATGTTGTGTTGATGCAACAAAGCAATCAAAATTTATAGCATTACAAATACAATTTATTTCTCCAAGTTTCCAAAAGCCTCTCAAAACAAATAAAACATAATAGTTGTTTATAAGAACTAATTACACATGCAAGTACAACAATGACTAAAGGTATGCTCTCTCTCCAAAGCATGCAGGCATGAGTAACTAGATCTCATTAATTTCCATTCTGTGCCATTTGAGCCATCATTGAGTCTGTGTCATACTTGGCCCCATCTTCTGGTGGCCATATGTAATTAGTGAGCGATCCTCTCTACCCATATTTGTATGACTTCCACCTCTTCAGCGATCTGAATCCTAATATGATTGATTTTAGCGTTCCATGACACTGGACAACATACTAAATAATTTCTGATGAAGTCATCTGATCCAGGAAAGCTAATGTGTTTTTAGCCAGATAGTGCATTATGTTATGTGTGCACATTGTGCTTTGTGTGGATTATATAATGATCTAAGCATCTGATTTAATGGGAATCCCCCCTTCTAAGTAATGACATGTGATATTTCATGTTCTGTTTATTTATCATGATGTTATAAGTGAAAATGTGGCTTATAAGCAACACCTGATTGCATGCAACATGTATATCAAAGACATGTACTTAGCTATTACTGACTATATTTTTGTCTGTTAGTAAAACACAGGC
Source organism: Myxocyprinus asiaticus (assembly GCF_019703515.2). Lineage (NCBI taxonomy): Eukaryota > Metazoa > Chordata > Actinopteri > Cypriniformes > Catostomidae > Myxocyprinus > Myxocyprinus asiaticus. Next base: position 36,055,637 of record NC_059365.1, on the reverse strand, counting down.
TGGTTGTATTCTACTCTTTGAGAGCTTTCCAACGACATATCACACATGGCTATTTGATCAGTTTGATGTTTTTACTGATTACAATAATGTGTACAGTGCCAAATTATAAATTATTAAACCGATATGTAAATTATTCTGATATGTCTTGTTCAATTTTGGTCATAATGCCTACATGCATTGTAAAGTAGAGTTTCTAAGCTTTAAAACTATACCTATTTTGTGTTGGTCAAGGCTCTAGTTATACATATTTTGCTAATTATTTTTTTCTCGGTGGACCAGTCCGAGCTTAAAGGGTTCAAACTAAATAAAAAATGAAACTGAAAGTAGTCATATATTTTCTTTCAATGAAAACAAAACTAAAAGGAAATTAAAAGTATTTGTTCATCATTAAAATCAGCTGAAACCAATAGTCCAAAGTTTTTTTACAAAATACAAAAATGAAATAAAAATAATATCTTTACTTAATTTTACAACTATTGTGGTCTGTGGCATTATAATGTTAATGTTAACAAGACCATATACATTATAGCATTGTTCTAATTGTGCTCCTTGAATGAGGTTATGGATTTAATTATGCATAGCTTTTAAACTTATGACTTAAGCCTTAACCGTTGTGCGACCTTGGGGACATTTTTGTCTTTTTCATTTTTGTTTTTCGATCATTTTGGCTGTGTTAATGGCAACGGCATAAATTTTGCCAAAGGTGTGTATTTTTGGGGGAATTTTGATATTTCAACCTCAGTTCCTAAAATACATCTGTAATACACTGTGTACACAAAATATTTTCACTCAGGACCTTCAGGACAAAAATATCCTCATTGAAACTCATTAAAACTGCAATATTTGATCCCAGTCCCATTTAAGCATAAAATCATGAATTCTATGATATTATGCTTTCATTCCGGAGCCCTGGCTTCAAATTTGTAATTTTTTTATATTTTCCACCAGATGGTGGCATTTTTCTCATGTTTAGCCTATGGAGCAAATACATGCTTTTCTCATGTTTTCTGTTTGCTGTATTATAGAGCACTGCAGGACAATTGAATAAATGATGCAGCTAAAATTGTGTGGGTGTGTTGGTATGAATGCCAGAGTGTGTGTGTGTAAAAAAACAACAGTGGCATTATGTAAACAAACTGGCATTTAAAGGGTTAAAATCCTGAAAATGAATGAATATTTGGTAGTTATGACCAGGACTGGTGTTGGTTGAAAAAATTAACTAATTGAATTTGGAAAATAATATTAATATATAATGTTGTTATGGCAGTATTTTGACGTGGATATTTTTGTCCTCGAAGGACCTCTGAGTAACTTTTTTTTAATTGATGTACAAGGCTTAAGCTAAGTGCCTTTAAAACAACCATCATGCAAAAAACTCTAATGTTTCTCTACAGGTGAAGCTTTCCACACAAGCGACCACCACCAAGCTGCAGACTTGTCAGTGCCGCCCAACAGTCCCACGGGTCTTTCCTCCCAGCATTCCTCGCTGCTGCCTCCCAAGCAAAACTCCAATCAGCATGTTCACATCAACTCCGCAAGTTCTGGGCTGGCTTCACACGCTCCTTTCTCCCCGCTGGTACCAAACATTCATGCACCCGCAGCCAAGCACTCGAGTGGGGTGGACAGTCCGGTGGCCCTCCACAAGCCCAGCGCCTGCAAGAACTCCCACATTCCTGCTGTAAACGCACAACACAGTAAACTCGGCAACTCGCTTATAGGCTGCAGTCACCCCTGCAATGGACACAGTAATGGCAGCTCTGTAGCCTCCCCCAATGCTGGACATCTAGCGTCTGGAGCATGCAGGTTAGCATCATTAAAAAAAAAAAAACGTATCAAGGTGCCCTGGTCATTACTTTTGTTTAAAGGTGACTAGTATAATTTCTGCACGACTGTGGTTATCAAATGGAATTGGTTTAATTTATCAGGTTTAATTTAATTGGTGAAGACATTTGACATTGCTGTGGTGGCTTCAAATTCCTTCAACACTGTATGTTTTTAAGTTGTTTGTGTTATTCTGTATGAGCAGGGACCAGACGTGTAAAGGGCACAAGTTGCCCAATGGGTCATTGTGTCACGTCCCACCCTGTGAGCTTGAAGAAGGTGAGGATGAGGACAGCAGCTCAGAGCGTAGTTCCTGTGCATCCTCCTCCAACAATCAAAAGGACGGGAAGTACTGTGACTGTTGCTACTGCGAGTTCTTCGGCCATAACGCTGTACGGTTTTCCAAATGCAAGATGCATAAGTTTGTTCTGCTTTGTATTGTACATTAACATATGTAAAAGTGTATTTGTTTTTAGTAGCAATAGACTGACAGACATCCTCGTCTATATAATAATACACAATATTAAAACAATTTTTTTTAAGTTAGACATTGAAGAAATATTGTTTAATATATATAGGTGTTTCTTCAACTTCAGGCACTTTTAGCCCTGTGAATTTCTAGAAATTAAAATCACATTTAGATGTTTTTAACACTCATAACAGTTTATTGAATTTGTCTATTAACAGTGTCCAACTGTGTATGAACATGCATCACGGGAGATTTATATCTTTTTTTCTGAAAGTCATGGAAATTCCCACCACACTGTCATTTACAGCACATCTCAAATTCTGTATTGTTTTAATAGAAATTATGTGTTAGAAATTATGGTGATGGAAACACTTTTTTTTATTTATTTTTTTTTTAATGTTTTTTAAATATAATGATCAACTCCATTGTCTTGCTAGGGCTAATTTAATAGCTAAGATGTTATGTATCCTAAATACACAGATTTTTAAAAAAAAAATTTTAATCACACTTTTTGCATAATTTGACAAATGTCAGCTTTATTGGAATTGATGCCTAATGCAAATATTAGGCTCACAAGTGATACATGGATTTTTCTTTGTTTTCTTTAAACATAACTTGTCTAATGTTTAATTTAATGTCTTCATTGACACTGAAAAAACTTTGTAGGGGCAAAATTGTTTGGTGTGGTGGAAATGTCGCAACAACTTTTGGACTTTTTTTTTTGTTTTTTTTGTTGTTTTTTTTACTTTTTGAAAGATTTATAGAAATAATTTTAACATGTTAAATATTTTAGATTATCATTTTTTTAAAGATAAAATATTTTTTATTTTTATAATGTATTTTCATACAGTTCAATATTGAAAGTCTGGTTCTGGGGTATAGCCTAAACAAAAAAACAATTGAATGAAGAAGGGCTGGTAAATAGTTTTTAAGTCAGTTTATGTGACCTTCATATAACAGGGAAAAAAAGTTGACGTTGAAGAAGCACCCATATATTTGATATCAGTAATTTTGTGGGTATAAAACAATTAAATGACAGAAAATACTCTGTGTATTCATATATTAGCAATCGTCCACCCTGCTCTCCTCATATGGTTTCGGCTGTTTAACACCCATATTAGTCGACTACTAGTTTTTATCTGCCATAAATTATATTGATTGTCTCCGCCTTTTCCAGCCTCCAGCCGCCCCCACCAGTCGGAACTATGCTGAGATCAGGGAGAAGCTTCGGTCCAGACTGACCCGGCGTAAAGAGGAGCTTCCTCAGAGGCAGGATCTAGACCCAGCAGCACCGAGTACCATAGACCATCGAGATGTGGATGAACTCCTGGACTTCATCAACAGCACAGAGCCCAAGCCCGTCAACAGTGCCAAGGCTGCCAAACGTGCCCGTCACAAACAGAAGAAAAAGGTACTGTCTTTTGCTTTGCTTGATGGTGTTTGTTTCACAAGAATTTTAAATAATGTTAAGGCTACATCTTTAATTGTTTGCAGATTCTGATAATCAAAAGCCCAAAATTGTTTGCTTGAAAGATGAATGAATTACATGAATAAGTGGTGCTTGCAAATGAAAGAAATACTATTGCTATTGCTCATTCTTAGAATTACAGTTATTTCAGTATGTAAATTTTCATATGCTGTTTGTGCTAGAAACATAAATGATACCTCGAATCATTTGGCCTGTTGAGAAGAGGTATGTGATTACTTTTCTTAGTGATAAGTTTTTGGCCTGGTGGATAGACTTGACTTACATTGAAGAAAGGGCCTGAACCACATATCATAAGAGACTTTATTCTGTACTGTGAATAAAGAGTAGAAAAGGACAAAAATAAACAGCTTTAGAAAATGCTGCTGGTTTTGTGTCGTTACATAATTTTCTAACCAGAGCTCTTGTATCTAAATTGTATCTTTGAAGCTCAGGCTTTTTTGGTTTCCAGAAATAAATTCCAGTTTCTTTTGAAGTCAACTTGCCCGTTGCAGTCTGTATCCATCCAATGCAGCATTCTCCCATTCAACTTTCTTTAAAAGACATGATTGTGACTGATTTCTCACCATTTTCCATCAGGAGAAGGAGAGGGCTCTTCAGGGTAGCACTGAGGCCACCTGCAGTGAACCACGCTCTGCATCTCCTCCAGATCCCGTAGATGATTCCATGCCAGACGGGGAAGCAAACAGACTATTGGAGTGGCCTCAGTTGGAGCTGGAGAGAGTCAACAGCTTCCTGACCAGCCGCCTGGAGGAAATCAAAAACACCATCAAAGACTCCATCCGTGCCTCCTTCAGCATGTACGACCTCAACCTGGATGTCAATGACTTCCCAAAGAAGGCTGCCACACTGGAAGCAAGCCACCTGCTATCTCACCTCAACGGATCTTCTGATCTGCAGCAGATAGACTTGGAACTGGCACCACTTTCACTGAAGAACTTTAAAAGAGATCTGGATATAGTCAATGGTTGGGAGGATACAACCACTGCTGCTAAAGACATTCAGAGGCTCCACTCCACACCCAGTTTGTCCAAGCTTATCCGAGTAAGGTCCCCAGAACGATGCCCTGCCACGGGTTCCGAGTCCACCCAGCCTTGCTCTACTAATGCAGCCAAGCCCAAGGAGGAAGCCTCTGAAACCAAGAACTCATCTGGAGCTGGATCAAAGACAAAGAAGAGTAAGAAACAACAGCAGAATCAGCGACAACAAGACCAGTTGACTCAGGAGCACGTGGCCAGTACAAAAACTGCTAAAACAGAGCATAAAGTGCAAGAAACAAGGGCAGCTGATTCTGATAAAAACACCAAAGGTGGATCCAAACAGAACCACCAGATTCAGCAGCAGGCAGACTCACAGAAAACAGGGGGTAAGCGGGCAGAAGAGGGTAAAGCGTGCAAGCAGTCATCCAATGGAGCCTCGAATGGTCACCATAACACAGGGTCCAACTCACAGAGGGGGAAGAACGACCTCTCGGACACACGGGCAAACAGGTCAGAGCATGAGGTAGACAGTAAAACCACCTCCAACAGTCCCAATGCACAGCAGCAAGCACAGCAACCGAAGGGGAAAACTAAAAACAAGAACAAAAACAAGATGGATAAGTCAAATAATGCAATTGGTAAGTGACCTTGGGATGAAAAGCAAGCTGGTCATTGTTTGAATTGTTTTTTTAACCATAAATTAAAGGCAGATGCTATAGTGGCATATAATATTTACACCCCAAATTGAACACTAACAGTATAGGAGCATCACTGCAGCATGTTTATTGTGTTTATTTAGAGTCCCACAGACACCCTACACCAACCCCTATCCCTAAACCTTACCTTCCTTTACAAAAATTAACCATGGTTTTACTACAGTTACCATAGAATCACCATGGTATTACTGTAGTAACACTATGATTAAATGCATCAAAACTATGGTTTCTGCCAAAAAACATGGTTACTACAAATTAATATGGTAAAACTACCTTTATATTCATTTTTATGTATTATTATTATAAGTAGTATTAAAGAAAATATTAAAAGTGGAGAGGGGAAACAGAATGGGAAAAAGAGTGCGACAAACATGAATTAAACCCAAAATTATTAAATGCCAAATCTGATCATTTATCCTTGGATCAACCATTAAACAAATAGTTATTAAAGAACTGTTTGGATTAATCAGAGAAGACTATATATGTATAGTCTTACACTGATCAGCAACAACATTAAAACCACCTGTCTAATATTGTGTAGGTCCCCCTCGTGCTGCCAAAACAGCACCAACCCGCATCTCAGAATAATATTCTGAGATTATATTCTTCTCACCACAATTGTACAGAGTGGTTATCTGAGTTACCGTAGACTTTGTCAGTTCGAACCAGTCTGGCCATTATCTGTTGACCTCTCTCATCAACAAGGCGTTTCTGTCCACAGAACTGCTGCTCACCGGATGTTTTTTGTTTCTGGCACCATTCAGAGTAAATTCTAGAGACTGTTGTGTGTGAAAATCCCAGAAGATCAGCAGTTACAGAAATACTCAAACCAGCCCATCAACATTTCTCTGTAACCTTTAGTCCATGCACATTTCTATAAAGAATATACTTTTTTATTATGCTTCGCTTTAAAATATTTTAAAGAGTCGGTTCTTTTCATTGAATTGGTCGAACTGCTCTGAATGATTCATTAGCAATTGAATTTAAATGATTTAGAAAAATCTGTATACAGTGATCACAAAAGACTGGAAAAGTCATGAAAATGAATTGATCAAAAAGTGTGAGAACCCTTTGTTAGCAGCTAAATCTGTTTCATCATCTTGACACTGTTTTCACTGTTTTTTTTTTTTTTTCTATGATAGATGATGTGTTCCTTCCCAAAGACCTTGACCCAACGGAAATGGATGAGATCGATCGTGAAGTTGAATATTTTAAAAGGTAAAAATTCTCTTTATTGTCTTAGTGGTGCTTGCTAAGGCAGCCATCACTATAATTGTTGCTTATATGTAGGGTTAGGGTTTTGTCCTAAGTATTAAATTTTAACACATAACTTGTCCCAAATGTTTCTGCTACGGACATGAACAATACATCAAAACGCTGCTTGTTAAGAAGAGGTATTCTATTACTTTTCTAAGCAATTAGATTAAAAAATGTCTCCTGGCGAATGATAAAACTTATGAAAAATCCCATAGACTTGCATATCTAGGAACTAGGGGTGGACGATATGACCAAAATCTTATATCACATTATGAGTAATTTTATATCACGATAGCAATATATATCGCGATATAGTAATTTTTTTCTGGAAAACCAATAGAAATTGGTTAACATAATAAATAACCATATAGTAATGCCTATTTTTGGAAAATCTAGTCAGTGAAATAAAAACTACTTCCTCTTATATAATTTTCTCTTAATTTAGAACTTTAAAATAAACACTCAGTTTTAATCAACCTTACCATAATGCTCTTATGTATTAAAATTATGCCACATTTCAGTATATGTTGTTGACCAGTTTTATTATAATCTTTCTGCAATAAACTGAAGATCTTTTCAAAGCAAAGTAACAAAGAAAATATTACATAATATTAGTAGAAAATACACAACGAAAATAATGTCTTACAGAAAATAAACGTAAAATATATTTATAAACAACAACAACAAAAAAGATTAAAAAAGACGGAATTAATGCAGAGCGAATCTTTTGGCTTTCATAATATTCTTTAGCGTGCTTCATTTTAAGGTGTTAAATCAGATTGTTTGTATCACCACAAGTGATTATTGTCGCGCGACAGTTTGCAGATTACATTTTTCTAATGTGTCAGCTTTTGTGAACCAGATGTTGCACCTGTTTAAATAACAAGCTCCCCTTCATTTACTTAACTTTTCTTTTGATCGCATCAGCAAAAACTCATCAAATGATGGAGACGTACAGATGTGCGGTGCAGTCAAAGAGCACTCAGAACCGGCCCGCAAAATCAGAATTGCAAAGTATCAGTCATGAGTTTGTGGACGCGTTTTCGCCGTTGCCTGATCTGCATAATTCCTTAAGTGAAACTGCCGCTAAACCAGCACGGGCAAATAACCGGCGAATTCATTCCCCACTTAAGCCTGGTTTCAGTTTTACGTGAAGCATGTCCACTGATAGATACGGTCATGCTGCGCACATGGATATTTACATATTGCGATATACACGATATAGCAAATCTCTGTAGATTGACACTTTATATCGTCGCCATGATATATATCGACATATCGCCCAGCCCTACTAGGAGCCAGAATATCCTGGAGTCTTGAGGGTAGGCTATCTTGAATTGAGCCAGTAAGCAACCATCATAGCAACTACATAGTACAACCACTCAAAACAGTTTAGCAACTGCTTGGCAAAATCCTGGCAACCACCACCAACTCCCTAACATTGTGGTGGCATGTTTTGCACAGGCAAGCGCCTCTAACATTTTCAGTAAAATAAAAAAATTTGACTGTAGGGCTGGGCAATATATTAAATATAATTGCAATGATTTTGCTGGTGTTAGTAATTTCAGCAGTATCGTGGATGGGTATTGTGAAGATTTTAAATTGCTTTTAAATCTGGCCTCTACATTTCCAAAACGGTGCGTTTTTAGACTAATTTCATGATTCTTCAGGGTTGCAATTAATCAAAAATAACATCAAAATCGCAATATGGTCATAAGTGATTCTTAAAAGGGAATAGACTGTGATTTAATTAAATCAATACATCGTATGTGTGCGCTTTAGAGTAGGGATGGCACCAATCCGATACCTGGACGTTTTTAGACGGATCGGGTATCAGTCCAACGAGCCCGATCCAAATCCGATACTGTATGTTAGTCATGTTCGTTACTGTCAAGCTCCAAAAGTGACATAAAAGAACCATAAAAACACCATTAAAGTTAATATGACTCGTGCATTTTATTCAAAGCCACTTGAAGACGTGCAATAGCTCTGTGAATCACTAAAGGCTGTGTATAATTAGTACATATATAATATGCACTTGCAGCTCCAGCACGTTAGTGAATGGCGCTGCTCTGTTGACACACACACACTCGTGGCTATTTTTAGCCTTCACACAGTGCGCAGTATTTGAGCGCTACTCACGAACGACATCTCAGATGTAGATGCTCAATAGTTCAGTTCACTTATAATATGCATTTAGAATGGCGCCGGAGGTGCATTTTACCAGAATTTGAATAAGAAGCGAATTAAACTACTGTGAACTTGTCTACAAACAAACACATACAGGACTTCCTGGAGAGTTCAGAATATCAAAACAAAAGCCAGAGGGTTTTAAAGTTAAAGGTGCACGATTGAAATATATTACTATTGTATTTAAAATTCTGAAAGTCTATAATAATAGAAATAATAATTGATTATTATTACTATTAGTTGAATGGGTTCCAAAAAATAACTGTGAATGAAAAGTGAACTGATATCTTACAATTGAACAAATTTTTTTTTTTTGAAAAACAAATGTAAAAAAAAAGACAAATTGCCTTTTTTTCTACTGAAAACCTAGACTGGAATTACTTTAATTTTGCTGCTACATTATCCAGTAGACTAGTTAATAATAACGTTTTTCTTAAGCTATACATTTATATTGAAATAATGTGTAGTTAGCTCCACACAATAACTAAACTGATTATGCAAAAAAAACAACACTGGTATCAGATCAGGATCGGTATCGGTCGATACTCAGATTTCAGATATCGCATTCGGATCGGAAGAGAAAGAAGTGGTATCGGTGCATCCCAATGCCAAACATTTTTAACTGTTACAAGTTATTGTGCAATTCTAAAAATTAAGAAAGGGAGAAGAAAGAACAGAAAATGGAGGAAATGAAACAAATCGAATCCCCAAAATAATTAGAATAATTTGGTATTAAAATGAACTCCAACAATATTATAGTGTTGTATTATAATATTCAACTAGGTTCCAAAAAAAAAGCAAAAGTGAAGCTGTAGTGTTTGCACACCATGTTCATTCACACACAAAAGTTTTTGTTAAAATATATGCAGCTATATAATACATATTATTGCAAAGTTTTTTTTATTATTAGTATTATTTGTTCATATGAATGACAATGAAACATTTATATAAGGGCTTACTGTGGAACAAATTATATTAGGGACATGCGTCACGCGTAATGAATAAGTGTGCACTGCTACACAGTCAGTTTCTGTGCTAGGATGTGCAGTCCAGTCGAGTGACATAAGTGAGACATAACTGAAGTTTCAGTAGTAAAAATAAATAGATACAGCATTAATTGAGTAATATTTTATTTAATGCGCTAAACTGTCAACTATTAATAGCAGAAATTAATGCTTTAAATTTCCCAGGTTTACATTATATGCTTGATTATTTTTAACTAGATTGTTACTTCATGTATTAAACATTTTGAATCTATTTTGCTACAGTGGCTGTTTGGTTAAAATGGTAGTTCCTCTGATTTAAAAAAAAAATAAAAATAATATATATATATTATAGAAGATGGCGCCAAGTACATGACACAGACTCAATGATGACTCATGGCACAGAATGAAACTCATTTTGTGAAATCTCATTACCAAAATCATGTCTGCATGCTATGCAAACCTTTAGTCATTGTTGTGTTTGCATGTGTAATTAGTTCTTGGGTACAATGATTGTTTTATTTGTTTTGAGACACTTTTGGACACTAGGATCAATTATTTTTGTAATGCTATAACTTTTGATTGCTTTGTTGTATCAACACAGTTACAGATGACATGATTTGGAACAAAAACAGTTTTTCAGAGCTACTTTATTTACACCCTGAGATAAAAAAATAAGAAAAAAAAGTAAATGTTAGGCTCAAGTTTTTTTATTATTATTATTTTTTTCCCAGCAGTTTCTTAGCACAAGAGTCTCATAATTTATCATAATCTATATCATTAAATTTTTTTAAATGTTTTCTTTAAAATTATACCAAACACTTGACCCTCCTTGTTTTTTGTTTTGTTTTTGTCAATTTATAAGCCTTACATTTTTGGTATGCCATTGAAACAGGAAATCTTTAAAAACACTCTCAGAGCTTAAAGGGTTAATGTGCCTTATCTTTGTCTTAATTTCTCGATTTTCTTAGGTTTTGCCTTGACTCTGCTAAACAGACCCGACAGAAGGTGGCCGTGAACTGGTCCAACTTCAGCCTCAAAAAGATGCCCTCAAATGCAGCTCAGTAACAGATGGGTGATGGTAAACAGACGCCCTGCTCCCAGCAAGACTGTACTATAAACCAGTTTGGCCTTTGGTTACTGTACTTAACACTCAAAGGTTCTTCACTCTCCCAGCCTTTCTGCCTCTAAGCCACGGGACCTTGATTTTGACCACCGATCATCCAACACTTTTTTTATTTTGCCTGTTATTAGTGAGGGATTATCCAGCATCCTGACCTCAGTCCTAAAACCTGCATCTCGTTATTGCATAACTCGCTAAAACACATTTGGGTACTGATCCAATGCATCTATATGCTTTACATGTAGTATGTACACAGTTATTTTACAATAAAACACAACAGTGACGATATTTGACCTATGAACCCTTTTATAAACTGTTCATGTGTTTTAAAAGGTACTTCTCTGGTTTTAAAATTCACCATCATGCATTTTTGTAGACACCACTCACCCTGCGAATATACTGTAGTCTTAGAATAGAAGCGAAATTGTTTTTTTTTTTTTTTTAAACAAATGTATCATGTCTGATTTTCATAATGGAGGTAAAAGTCAGCAAAGGCTTGTGTTCACTAATGTATTTTAGATTGTAGAACTGTGTCAGCTGTCCATGTGAACTACACCGATCTGGATATATTATTATACTACACCCATTACATCTCACAGTCGAAATTGTAAGGCCAAGTGCTGTGCTTTAGTTGCAGCAATGCACAAAAAGTGAACTGTGCATATGGACTGTATTGTCTATTAACATGAACAAGATCAATTGACTTATGCTTACAATGTATGACTTGTGAAAAGAAAATTTTATTACTTTGGACATTTAAAAAAAAAAGAAGAAAAAAAAGAATCAACACTAAATGAACAGTTTTTTTCTAAAGACCTGTTAACATTGACTGTGTCACTTTTTATAAAAGGTGCATATGAGCTGCATTTCCCTTGCATGATGCGTAAAACTGACAAGTATAGGCTACTACAAAACTTTCCCATGCCCCTCTACTCTGTTTGAAATGCTCTTCCAACCTGATTGTTGGCACGATTCCCTGATGGAAATCTTATGTTGGTATTCCTGCTGATCCTCCCAATTGGTGGTTTTGATATAGTTCTGTGCCGTGACTACATCCTTGATGCTGTTGTTGTAAGTTTGGGCAGTAAATCATCGCTCTAGTTTCACTGCATGATGGTATCAGACCCGTTTTTATACTTGCAGCAGTTCTGCTTGTATAGTTTGAGTCCACTGGTGCGTAACAAGTTCAGACCTGTCTTTATTTTTGCCTCTTTTTTTTTTATTTATTTTTTATATGTATGTTACATTGACTAATCAAGGAGATTTTATAATGATTTAAGGGGCTTTAGGATTCTCTTAAATGGTACAGCACTCATATCATCTGTTATTTGCCTAACCATGGCTTTATGTGTCTGCATTTTCTATTACACATGTATCCCTGAAGCTGAGCCCCTTCTGGTAAAGAGTCCAAACTGTCGAAATGTTGGAAAGTAGGGTCTGGGGTTATGCTAAACAACATAACATTTTCCTTTGAAGGACTGAGATGAAAATGATCATTTTTAAATCTGTTTGAGCTTTTGTTTTCATATTTTTCCACCTCTTTGACTTTATCCAGGTTAAACTAGAAACATTATCTTTAAACATTTGGAATGTAGATTTATACTATACCATTAATGGCCAAGTGTATTTTGGCTTTGTTTTATTTTATTTTTTTATTATTATAATTATTATTATTATTCACTTTTGATACTGTGAAAATCTTTCGTGCTGAAAGATTAAAACATGACAGTTTTGAGAAGAAAAAAAAACCTGTGTGGTGTTGGCTTTATAAACTTCTTGCATAAAATACATATTTTACCGAAATGAAAAACATAATAAAGTTCCACGAGCGACTAATACCATTTTAGATAACAAAATTAACCCTTGTGCTTCAGTAAAAAAAAGTTACTCAGAGGACCTTTTAGGACAAAAATGTCCACGTCAAAAAACTGCCATAATAATATTATAGATTCATATTATTTTCCACTTTTTGTTAGTAAATTTCTTTCATCCAACATCAGTCTTGATCATAACTATCAAATATTCATTCATTTTCAGGATTTTAACCCTTTAAATGCCAGTTTGTTTATATAATGCCACTGATGTTTTACACACACACACACACACACACACACACACTTCTCAGTACACACATACAAAACACTCTGACATCCATGCCAACACACCCACACAATTTTAGCTGCATCATTTATTCAATTGACCTGCAGTGCTCTATAATACAGCAAACAGAAAATAGGAAAAAAGCATGTATTTGCTCCATAGGCTAAACATGAGAAAATTGGAGCCATCTGGTGGAAAATATATATATATAAAAAATAAATACATTTGAAGCCAGGGCTCCGGAATGAAAGCAATATATCATAGAATTTATGAGTTTATGCTTTAATGGCACTGGGATCAAATATTGCATTGTTTTAATGGGTTTAAATGTGGACATTTTTGTCCTGAAGGTCCTGAGTGTAACTATTTTGTGTACACAGTGTATAGGATTTGAGGATGAAATATACCCCCCCACCCCCCACCCCCACCAAAATACACACCTTTGACAAAATGTATGCCGTTTGCATTAACATAGCCAAAATGATCGAAAAAGACAAAAATATCCCGAAGGTCGCACAAGGGTTAAAGTTTACTTGCTTTACGTTAAAGACCTTTTTCAAGGTTAAATTCTCACAGAAACGCTTAAGTGTCTGTTAGTCCGTTTTAAGCCACCGTAGTTTACGTAACCTGTACGTCACGTTTCCGCTGAACTGTAGCCATTTGGCACGCTAGCTAGTGAAAACAATGCTGGATGGAGTGTAATGTAACATTCATGCAGCATTTTTGCACTAAATATTATCTCTAAATTATACTCGACTGTATTCAGTTGCTTCGTACATTATGGAGGTAGAAAACAGACCCAAAAAGGTGAGTTATTATCGGCCAAAGACATAAATACAATAGTTGTTGGGACATCCAGTAAATATTCGAACAGCATGTTCATGCCACTTTCACTATATTAAAAGTGTGATTATATAGTTATATCTAGCGTAATGTTTGCTATATTTATGTAACATGGCCTGCCGTATGAGCCGTTTATATAATCAGATAAATGTGTAGAAAGTTAGGGAACATGTTTGCTTGTTTCTTTTTGTTTAAACCATTTTTGAATACATTATTTAATAAATCGATTTTAAAATTGTTATTAATATTACTCTACTATTTCATCCTGTTTTATAGTGTTATAACGTGTAGTAACCACATAAGGAGTGTAATAAGTGTGCGCTGCTGTATGATTTATATGAAATGTATTGTTTATTATTATTTTTTTTATTATTATTATTATTATGCACGCAGTTTTTGCGACTTCATATTAATTGAGAGACTTTATGGAACATTTGTATTTGAATTTTTATTTTTATCACACTGCAGGACCATTTACAATCAACTAGTGAATGTAAAATGTGATTAAAAATGGTGAAAATATTGATAGACCCTTCACAGTTCCTAAGATTCACTCATTAGTACTCATGGTATGTATCACCTTCCCTTGTATGATATTTAATACTTTATGACTTGTATGTAAATTCTCAGAGAAACAGTGAGGAGAGGTCAGCATCAGAAGGTTCAGAGGATGACGACTATGTGCCGTATGTTCCTGTTAAGATCAGAAAACAGCAGATGGTAAGCAACCTCTACTAAGATTTCAGCACAGGCATTTACTGTCAAGGCAATTGTGTTTCTCTGTCCTGTGGGCCTCCACTTTCATTGCCATTGTTACATGTCACACAAAGGTTCTGGAGGAACTGTCTCTTTCCTAGCATATATATTTGATCAGGGGGATGACAATAAAATCAGTTTTCTTTGACATTTAAATATGATGCTCCGACTTATTGTGTATATGTTTCTATGATGTGGTCCACAGCTCCAGAAAGTGAAGCGTTTCCGTGGGAAAGCGCTTACAGAAGAGGAACAGAAAGACAGTGGAGGAGAACAGAAAGATGAAGATGAGGGTCTTGGACCACGATCCAACGTCAGTCTGCTGGACCAGCACCAACACCTCAAGGAGAAAGCTGAAGGTATGTACACTTGCTTTTATATCGTCTATACAATGTTTAACATGACTCCTTTTGTTTGAACCATAAAAGAGAAACAGAGCCATGACGTAGTAGGTAGTGCATGTGCTCCAGATATATTAAGCTCTAGTGCTCCCATATTCATTTCATATTCCCCCTCCTTTCCCTAATAGTTTCTTGTCTCAACTTCACTGGCCCTATCCAATAAAAGTGGGAAAAATTCTTACAACCAACAAACCCACACAAAAAAAAAAAAAAAAAAAAGGTGAATGGGTAAGATTTAGATTTTCTCATCTGTGGTATATCAGCTGGCCATTTGCACAGAAATCTCAGAAATGCTGACAGTTGAAGTTAAATTTTATAATTTTATAATGTTTTATATATATAATATATACACATTAATGCAATATCCAGTATTTATGACCCATGTACTCCCGGGTTGAATTACTTTTAGAATTTGTATTGACTTTTTATATATATTTACATTAACAATTGTAGCACGAAAGGAGTCAGCTAAGGAGAAACAGTTGAAAGAGGAGGAAAAGATTCTGGAGAGCGTGGCTGAAGGCAGAGGTAAGCAACCACAGAATCATTCACCAGTTTTCTATATATATATATATATATATATATATATATATATATATATATATATATAAACCGTATGTTTCTTTCAATGTCTTTATCAGCTTTGATGTCTGTGAAGGAAATGGCCAAAGGTATCACATACGAAGACCCAATTAAAACAAGGTGGGTGTTGCGTTTCCATTTCTGTCAGATTAACAAAACATTGTTTTGTTGTTTTTGCCTCTAAAACAAACGGATCTTTCTTTTCAGTTGGAAAGCACCTCGTTACATTCTCGGCATGCCACCAGCGCGACACGAGCGTGTTCGGAAGAAGTACCATATTCTCGTGGAGGGTGAAGGTATTCCACCTCCAATCAAGAGCTTCAGAGAGATGAAGTTACCTCAGGGTAAGATCCATCTCACCTATTTTACATGTAGCCCTTCACTCAGAGTTTCTTGCTAATGGGCCATTCTCAACTGTTATGGTTTTGCAGCCATTCTGAAAGGACTGAAGAAGAAAGGAATCGTTCACCCGACACCCATTCAGATTCAGGGGATCCCAACCATGTGAGTCGGCATGCAGGGCTAATTTTTTGGGGCAATATTCAGTCAGTAACTACGTTTACATGGACACCAGAAAGCAGGATATTGCGAGAAAGTGGCGTTCTAGTTTACATGCACTGTATAAGCTGATTACTCTACTTCCATATAGTGCATTCAGAAAGTATTTAGACCCCTTCATTTTTTTCACATTTTGTTATGTTCAGCTTTATGCTAAAATGCTTTTATTTACCCCATAATGACAAAGCAAAAAACAGATTTTTGATAACTTTGCAAATTTATTAAAAAGAAAAAAACTGAAATATCACATTGACATAAGTAGAGCCCGACCGATATGGGATTTTTGAGACCGATTTTAGAGAGGGAAAATTCACTGATTACCGATATGGTTACCGATATAGCAAATTTTTGAGCTGGAATGAAAACAGACCTTTTCTATGTGGATTTTGCACCGATATGACTATGCAAAGGTACTCAGAAGGCTGCTTTCTTAAATATTTTTATCAAAGAACAATTGACATTATTATTATTCATTCTCAACCAATTCTAGAAATGAACACTGAGAAAATAAAGAATAAATAAAAATACAATAAATAGCTTAGTAAACATCAGTACTGTTAGTGTAAGTCAGTTGCTGACCATTTAAATAAAGAATAAATAAATAGCTAAATAAACATCAGGGGCCGGTTGCACCAGCTATACGTACGTTACAACTTAGCCTAGTTGTGGCGTAAATGGGCACTAAGTCACAATTTACGCTCTACTAAATATTTGAGCGTTGCACCATTAAATTTATGTAGAACATAAACCTACGTATAAACTAAATATATACGGCAGCCTCCGACCAGGAGTAACTGATGGAATAAAAAAGCAGACTCATTTAATGACATCAATGAGCTCATGTTTTGGTTGATAGGCATCAGTCCTTTCAACATATATGATGGTGTTGGCATTTACACTCATTTACATTTACAAGAGAGAAAAAAAATGTGCTTTTAAGCGGCTCTTCAGCATGAAACCGATTTAACGGTGCCATTTTTAGGGTGCGTTGCCCGGTGTTAAATTTCAACACATTCAAAGTATATATATACACTATATTGCCAAAAGTATTCGCTTATCTGCCTTTAGACACATATGAACTTAAGTGACATCCCATTCTTAATCCATAGGGTTTAATATGACGTCGGCCCACCCTTTGCAGCTATAACAGCTTCAACTCTTCTGGGAAGGCTTTCCACAAGGTTTAGGAGTGTGTTTATGGGAATTTTTGACCATTCTTCCAGAAGCGCATTTGTGAGGTCAGACACTGATGTTGGACGAGAAGGCCTGGCTCGCAGTCATCGCTCTAATTCATCCCAAAGGTGCTCTATCGGGTTGAGGTCAGGACTCTGTGCAGGCCAGTCAAGTTCTTCCACACCAAACTCGCTCATCCATGTCTTTATGGACCTTGCTTTGTGCACTGGTGCGCAGTCATGTTGGAACAGGAAGGGGCCATCCCCAAACTGTTCCCACAAAGTTGGGAGCATGGAATTGTCCAAAATCTCTTGGTATGCTGAAGCATTCAGAGTTCCTTTCACTGGAACTAAGGGGCCAAGCCCAGCTCCTGAAAAACAACCCCACACCATAATCCCCCCTCCACCAAACTTCACAGTTGGCACAATGCAGTCAGACAAGTACTGTTCTCCTGGCAACCGCCAAACCCAGACTCGTCCATCAGATTGCCAGATGGAGAAGCGTGATTCGTCACTCCAGAGAACGCGTCTCCACTGCTCTAGAGTCCAGTGGCGGCGTGCTTTACACCACTGCATCCGACGCTTTGCATTGCACTTGGTGATGTATGGCTTGGATGCAGCTGCTCGGCCATGGAAACCCATTCCATGAAGCTCTCTACGCACTGTTCTTGAGCTAATCTGAAGGCCACATGAACTGGAGGTCTGTAGCGATTGACTCTGCAGAAAGTTGGCGACCTCTGCGCACTATGCGCCTCAGCATCCGCTGACCCCGCTTTGTCATTTTACGTGGCCTACCACTTCGTGGCTGAGTTGCTGTCATTCCCAATCGCTTCCACTTTGTTATAATACCACTGACAGTTGACTGTGGAATATTTAGTAGCGAGGAAATTTCACGACTGGACTTGTTGCACAGGTGGCATCCTATCACAGTACCACGCTGAAATTCACTGAGCTCCTGAGAGCGGCCCATTCTTTCACAAATGTTTGTAGAAGCAGTCTGCATGCCTAGGTGCTTCATTTTATACACCTGTGGCCATGGAAGTGATTGGAACACCTGAATTCAATTATTTGGATGGGTGAGCGAATACTTTTGGCAATATAGTGTGTATATATATATATATATATATATATATATATATATATAGTATATTAAAATTAATAAATGTCTATTTTTCCAGCCTGTTGTATTAGTATGTATCACCCCTCATTTATTTTAGATACAGTTCCTATATATTATTATTTACACAGGTCAAATATACTATTTATTAAATCTACTTTTATTACATATCCTATTTTAATGTCTGGATAACCAGATTTTTAAATATTACATTTTGTAAATGCAATGACTGGAATTGTTCGGTTGAAGGGGGTACCAAACTGTGAATCCTGAACAAAACATTTTGGTGAATACATGTTTACACATTAGCTTCCACTCAGCTGACAAGCAATGAAAGTAGCTACGTGATTAGCTAGTTAGCTATCAGCTCGTTGCCATGGAGAGTAAAATATGGACTTTATTTACTTTCCAGCATTGTGTCTCACCAACTAGGTAATAGCATAGCGTGAAATCAACACTCACCACACACAATCCACCACCGCACCGTTGTCTGCTGAGCTGCAAAAAGATGCTCTGATGTTTAACTTTCAATCTTCTACATTACTTACTGCACTGATAAACTATAACTGGCTAACAGCAAACAGATATGATAAACATGAGTGACATGGTTGTCAGGGACAGGGTTAACATTATATTAGTTATATAAAATGATGGGGTAATTTTTTTATTAACTTTCCAGTATGTATTTCACAAACTAGTTAGCAATTTAATGAGAAGAGATCGCACAAATCCACACGGTTTAACTCCACCCTGTCTGCAGAACCACCGTCAGCTCAGAGTCAGCTCTGTAAACAATGGAGTCAGAGCGCTCTACTGGACAAACTACGCTATGACACCAATTCTAAAGCATTGTTTTCTGCATTATATGTTCTGAAAAAAAGTTTTCATATCGGTGCATATCGGTAAAATATACGCTGATACCGATATATCGGTGAAAGACTAATATCGGCCGATATTATGGAGCACAGTGGTCTCCATAATTCTTAAATGGAAGAAGTTTGGAACAACCAGTACTCTTCCTTGAGCTGGCCACCCAGCCAAACTGAGCAATCGGGGGAGAAGGGACTTGATAAGAGAGGTGACCAAGAACCCGATGGTCACTCTGGTTGAGCTCCAGAGATCATGTGTGGAGATGGGTGAAACTTGCAGAAGGACAACCATCACTGCAACACTCCACCGATCTGGGCTTTATGGCAGTGGCCAGACAAAAGCCTCTCCTCAGTGCAAGACACACAAAAAGCACCTAAAAGACTCTCAGACTGTGAGAAACAAGATTCTCTGGTCTGATGAAATGAAGATTGAACTGTTTGCCCTCAATTCCAAGTGTCATGTCTGGAGGAAACCAGGCCCCGCTCATCACCTGTGCAATACCATCCCAACGGTGAAGCATGGTGGTGGTAGCATCATGCTGTGGGGGTGTTTTTCAGAGGCGGGGACTGGTCAGGGTTAAAGGAAAGCTGAACACAGCAAAATACAGAGATATCCTTAATGAAAACCTGGTCCAGAGTGCTGGTCCAAAGGTCCACCTTCCAAAAGGACAATGAACCTAAGCACAGTCAAGACAACGCAAGAGTGGTTTATGGACAGCTCTGTTTATGTCCTTGAGTGGCCCAGCCAGAGCCCGGACTTGAACCCAATCAAACATCTCTGGAGAGACCTGAAAATCTAACCTGACAGAACTTGAGAGGATCTGCTGAGAAGAATGGCAGAAAATCCCCAAATCCAAGTGTGCAAAACTTGTCGCAACATACCCAAAAAGCCTTGAGGCTGTAATCGCTGCCAAAGGTGCTTCAACTAAGTAATGAGTTAAGGGTCTAAATACTTATGTCAATATGATATTTCAGTTTTTTTCTTTTTAATTTGCAAAGTTGTCAAAAATCTGATTTTTGCTTTATCATTATGGGGTATGGAGTGTAGATTGATTTGAAAAAAAAAATAAATAATTTAAAGCATTTTAGCATAAGGCTTCAACATAACAAAATGTGAAAAAATGAAGGGGTCTGAATACTTTTTGAATCCACTGTACATGCAGTAAGCAGCTTTCTCCATAGTAACTAAACTTCCCCGCGACGCTTGTGTAAATAACAAACATGGTTTCCGAGGAAAACTTTGCTATTTTATTCCCTGTTGCTTCGCTTTATTTCCAGATATTCCAGAGTTGTTCCTGTGTTTGTAACCTTAACTTTCTATCGCGACCAGCAGCGGAATTGCACTGCAATAGTGAAGTTTCGTCTTATGTAAAAATTCTGTGATTCCCCCAATGTATGAGTGCATATACGCAAATGTGAGGGACAGTCGATATTTTACATTGTTGTGTGTAAATGGATATAGTTAATATTGTATGTGCTTTTCCCACTGTACTCCCAGAAATGTTGTATTCTTTCCACTTTGTTGGCTTATTGTTTGGGCTCCATCCTATGACGTTTGTCCTGGAATAAACCTTTTTCTTAAGTGCTTGTAAACGTGGTCATTATCATACAGTAACAGAGGGTTTTTGATGGTTGTAGCTTATTGTTCTTTAAAAACATACATAACTTTTAAAGGTGAAGTGTGCAATTTTTCTGATGTTAAAATACTTTCTCCTATCTCAGTTTAATATGCATACAACAACTGTAAGCTATTTTGAGCCATTCATAGGTTGATTCTGAAGAGTGTACTGTTACTCTGTGACTCAAAACATTGCTCGTTTCTTTGAGCATTCTCACCAGCCTTTACCGATGGCATGAGTTAGGGGCAGGGGTATCTGTTTGTCCAACCAATAGTAGACAGGGAGTGTGTTCAGGAAACCTGTTTGAAAACATTCCTTATTTTTGCAATTTCGTTTTGACACTCGTGGTCATAATGCAAAAAACATGTGCAGAAATGACACACTTCACCTTTAGTTAATGTCTTTTAATGGTGTTTCTTCAACTCTGTGCACTTTCATGTCTTAGGGGTTGTCCCATTATATAAAAAAATAAATAAAAATAATACTGCATGTTTAAAACTATGATTATTAAACAGAGTGAAATAAACATAAACCATTTTAATATGTATTGTGTGAAACAATTTTACCTCAATAACGTTTCATCAAAAGTTAAGTATATATGGGTACTTAGGAAAAGAGCATGCTTAAGATGAAAATTCAAGGAAACATAACTTGTGAGCAGAATATTTTTATTGGACGTCATTTCAAAATTAAACTAATTTTGCCAAATTATGCAAAAAGGGTGAAACTTATTATTTGTGTGTTGAGGATACATCAGATGTTAGCTATGAAATTAGCCTCAGACAGAAAATGAGTCGATTATTTTATTTAAACATTTTTACAAATGTCATTTCCACCACAGAATTCTCTTAAACACAATACAGAATTTGAGATGTGCTGAAAATGACGACGTGGTGGGACTTTTCCTGACTTGCAGGGAAAAAATTTATGCATATACATACACTGTTGGTACATTGTTAGTAGACAAGTTAAATAAACTAGTGAGTGTGTGAAAAGTGTTTTAATGAGTTTTTATGTTCAAGAAGTTTACAGTGCTAAAAGCACCCAAAGTTGACCCTTAAATCATTTAATCTTAATTTGTAATGTTGCTGTTTACCTATGTGTGTGTGTGTGTGTGTGTGTGTATATATATATATATATATATATAATATTTCTGTCTGTTTAGTCTCTCAGGCAGGGACATGATTGGCATTGCCTTCACTGGCTCAGGGAAGACCCTTGTGTTCACATTGCCCATCATCATGTTTTGTCTGGAGCAGGAGAAACGGCTGCCCTTCTGTAAGAGAGAGGGACCCTACGGGCTCATCATCTGCCCTTCTGTAAGCAAATGTTGGATCATATGCCAGAAATAGTAAAATGAGAAATAGGAAAGTTTTAGTTGCAATTTACTTTGATGCATCAAAGATGTTTCACCAGTCATATAAGTCAAGAGGCGGGCAGGATATGTAAAACTTATTGAATCTGTTGTACAATACAGATACACCGGCAATCTGGTAATCTGTGTTGTATGTCTCTCTCTACCTCTAGAGGGAGCTGGCGAGGCAGACCCATAGTGTAATTGAATACTACTGTAAACTGCTGGAGGATGAGGGGGCACCTCAGATGCGCTGTGCTCTATGTATTGGGGGCATGTCTGTTAAAGAACAAATGGAGGTGGTTAAACGGTAAGTCACTTTATGTCCTGTATTTCATGACATTTAAATAGGCATTGTTGCTTAAGGAAACGGGACATTGTATATATGAACAATACTGAAAACAAATAGTCATTTTTGTGGAAGTTGCTTATACATCGGTTTGTGTGACTGTGATTCTAGTGGGGTGCACATGATGGTGGCCACTCCAGGCAGACTGATGGACCTGCTGAACAAGAAGATGGTGAGTCTGGACATCTGCCGTTATCTGGCTCTGGACGAGGCAGACAGGATGATTGATATGGGTTTTGAGGAGGACATCAGGACCATCTTCTCTTATTTTAAGGTTGCTATTTTTATCCATACATCATGTTATAGTGTATCCATGATACAAGCAGAGATTATTAAGTTGAGAAATATAGTGAAATGTTTTTGTTAAATGTTTTCAATATTTTACGTGATTGTAAAACTTTTATACTAGATCACTATGAGTTCAGGCTCTTGAGATTTTCTTTTGCTCAATGTTATCATCTGTTTTAGGGTCAGAGACAAACGCTGCTCTTCAGTGCCACTATGCCCAAGAAGATCCAGAACTTTGCCAAAAGTGCCTTAGTTAAACCCATTACAATTAATGTGGGCAGAGCTGGAGCTGCAAGCTTGGATGTCATCCAGGTAAAAACATTCATGTGAATTTATTTTGTTCACATATTGCAATGGATCCTTTCACTTAATGCTTTATAAGTGTTGAATATTAAAGGGATATTCTGGGTTCAGTGCAGGTTAAGCTCAATCAACAGCATTTGTGGCATAATGTTGTCACAAAAAAGAATTTGGAAAAACGCACTTACAATGAAAGTGAATGGAGGCCAATCCGTAAACTTTTAAATACTCACTGTTTCAAAAGTATAGGCCACAGGACGTAAACAATATCTGTTAAAATTATTTTAGTGTGATAAAACCGCTTACTAACCTTTTCTGTGTAAATTTGTTTCCAATTTTAACTTGGATAACATTTTTAATATTTAATTATTTTTTTAAATATAATTTAAACAATATTTAAACAACTTTATAGCTCAAATAATACACACGTTTTAAAAGAATAATCAATGTTAGTGTTTTTTTTTTTATTATAAGCTTCACATTTCTGCCTTTTTAAACTCTTTAAAAATTGGGCCCCATTCACTTTCATTGTAAGTGCCTCACTGTGACTTTGATTTTTGGAGGGTCTAAATCATTTTTTGTGGTAATCAACAAATGCTATTGATAGAGCGTGGAATATTCCTTTAAATCTGTACATTATAACATGTATATTCTTTTTTTAATTGATTTTTTTTATTTTTATCCATGTACTTTTAGGAAGTGGAGTATGTCAAAGAAGAGGCTAAAATGGTTTATCTCCTGGAGTGTCTCCAGAAGACTCCACCTCCAGTATGTAGCATCTACATTTCTTTAAAGCTATAAAACCCACCCCAAACCCACACTATTGGTTTATTCAGTATTGCTGCTTCGGGTGGTTGGGACACTCAAACAAACTAAAGAGTAAACTTTTGAATGCACCACAGTGTTTCCAGTTTTTGCAGAAATCAGCCTACAAATAGTTGCTTCTGCCTATCAGGCTGGGATTGGAAAAAGTATTTTAAAATCAGAACAATTACAGTTACAGCTTTACATTGTATCTATGATCCAGCTATATCCAAGAAATCCTAAACAATCTTTCCTTCTGGTCATATTTCTCACATTATCCACCATATTGTGTCTCAGGTATTAATATTTGCAGAGAAGAAAGCAGATGTGGATGCCATACATGAGTATCTTCTGCTGAAAGGTGTGGAGGCAGTGGCTATACATGGAGGAAAAGGTACTACACCATCCATCTCAATCTATGTGTAGTGCAAATGTTATCAATCAGCTTTATGCATGCTAAGTCCATGCAGTTACTGGCATTATCATCTGGGTGTCAGTTTCTGCTACTTAGATTGTAGTGTTGCACAACTCTCTGTTGTGTAATGAAGATGCTAAACCTTGTGTACTTTTCAGACCAGGAAGAGAGAACGAAAGCCATTGAGGCATTCAAAGAGGGAAAGAAAGACGTCTTGGTGGCTACAGATGTTGCTTCGAAGGGTCTGGATTTCCCAGCTATCCAGCACGTGGTCAATTATGACATGCCAGAGGAGATTGAGAACTACGGTAGGTGTTCAAATCAGTAGCACATATACATTCATGTTCAAGTTTTTCCATGTGCATTGAGTATCTTTTTATGTTTATGTTGTTCTATAGTCCACAGAATAGGCAGAACAGGTAGATCCGGTAAGACTGGGATAGCCACAACGTTTATCAACAAAGGATGTGGTAAGTATTTGATTGGTTAATTAATTGCTTCTTTTGTTTTCTTGTATCGTTCATATGTTGTCTTCGATCCCTTTTCTTATCTTTTTCTATGTATCTGTCTTTCTAAGATAATGCTACCATGCACAATGAGTAAGCAGTTATATCAGAACATAAATTTGTGTCATTGAGCATGTCTAAATCCCTGGTTTCTCCATAGATGAGTCAGTGCTGATGGATCTGAAAGCTCTGCTCGTTGAAGCCAAACAGAAGGTTCCTCCTGTACTTCAGGTCCTCCAAACGGGAGACGAGACAATGCTGGATATTGGAGGTACAAATGACATCACTATTAATGCAACAAGTATATATATCCAATTTAGCACTTGTGTTAAGGGACTTTTAGTGCTCTTAAGATAAGATAAAACCAATTTTGACATTGTTTTTTTGCTTTCCCCATGCCAGGAGAGAGAGGCTGTACATTTTGTGGTGGTTTGGGCCACAGGATCACAGATTGTCCCAAATTGGAGGCCATGCAGACAAAACAGGTCACCAACATCGGCCGCAAAGACTACTTGGCCAACAGCTCCATGGATTTCTAATACTGTCTGCTTCTTTGCTATCACATATTTCCTCAAGAGAGGCTCGTGTCATGTCTTACATTATATTGTACAGAAATTGATTGTTCTAGGAACTGTGTACATTTGCTTTTCATTGATTTCAGTTAAATTGTCCGCAATGGAAGAAAGGTGCCCTGAGTTGTTCCTTGCAGGTTACTCAGCCTCACAGTCGCTGCTGCCTGCCAGGAAAAATTCCTGGCAGTTTTGTACAATGGGCTATATTGTCATGGGACAGACTAGTATTTTTGTTGTTACAAAGTAGTCAAAAAAATACAGCTTTGTTTAACTAAAGTAAATTTTACATTTTAATTTCCCAAATGGAGTTTTTAGTAGATGGTTTTGC
Source organism: Myxocyprinus asiaticus (assembly GCF_019703515.2). Lineage (NCBI taxonomy): Eukaryota > Metazoa > Chordata > Actinopteri > Cypriniformes > Catostomidae > Myxocyprinus > Myxocyprinus asiaticus. The sequence goes on along the minus strand of NC_059365.1, from coordinate 36,029,679 downwards.
CTCATACTGATGTCCTTTATGTAATAATGTACTGATTCTGTAATGTTACAAAATTTGTATTGCATTTATGCATGTTTTGATTGCTTATTTGCTACACTTTAGCTGTAAATAAATGGTGAACAAACTCATGCACTCCCTTTGTTTTATAATGCAAACTGCAGTAAGTATTCTGGATTCACAGACAGTTCTATCCCTTTTTACATCTTTATGAAACATTCTGTTTGTGACCCAGCTTGGGTTGTTAAGAAGTAAAGCAGTAATGAACAAGTTCTCAGAGGGTGTATTAAACCAGTGGGAACCATTTTAGACACTTGAAGGCGAATGACGTGGCCCCACCTTCACAGAGGCTCTTGCTTAATATAGTGTCTCACTCTCGCTATCTCTCTGTTACTACCTTCTGACAACAGAGGAAGTATAAAAACTGTAACACTTTGAGCCAAACTAGCAAAATGGACGTAGTAACTAAAGAGGGGCCACTTTTTTTGCAAGGGGTCAGATTTGGGAAGGTGAGTTCTTTTTTTAATTTTTTTTTAATGCTTATAATTATACAATTTCCAATTTAAGTTGGGCAATTTTTGTTAATTTAAACAATTATTAGAAATGATGTGCATGTAATGCTTTTATGTTGTTGCTTATATTTTATACTGCTCTTGAAGATCAACTAGCAGAGTATGGTGCTGAATAAAAGTGTCTGCGAAATGCCTAAATGTTATATATATTTATGTGTAATATTGGGAGGATTTTATGTGCTAGTGAGGGAGTACTGTGCTTTTGGTTTGGGAAATTGTCACATGCAGCCATATTGTGTATGTAGACATATCTTTGCTAATCACTCAGTAATAGCAGCATTAGAGCACTGCTAAATAATTTACTTCTAGCCTTGAGAATGATGGTGGGTAGAAACCCTCAGCTGTATATTATTAATATAAGAGGGGAAACGGCAGCTGGTTAACAACCTGAGGTTTTTCTATCTTCATGGTAGCGTTTAACGGCCATTAATCATGCATGCGAGATAAAACGACGGCATGTTTAAGAACTTCTGCCCCCTCTGGCATGTTCTTCCAGATATCTAAGAGTCCCAACGGAGTACAGAACCAGACAGTTTGATTTTAAACCCTTTCCCATTATGCCACAAAATATTTCACTTTCTTTGCTCTGTCATTGCCTCAAATATAACTGACTTCTCCCCTTGTTCCCGTAGAAGATATGGCGGAAAACCTGGCTGATTTTATTTGAGCCCAGCTCTGCCGGGATTGGTCGCATGGAGCTGTTTGATATGCGTGATGGAGGGGGCTTAAAGGGGTTAACCACTGCAAGGCCTAAAGGGCTCCGGAAGACAGACAAACGGGTGATTTACCTGACAGACTGTCTAAGCATCACTCCGGCCCCAGGAGAGAGCTGTCCCAAAGATTGCTCAACCTTCTTTTTAAACACCACCTCTTGCACCTACACCATTGCTGCACCCACACAGGAAGACTGGATATCTGTTCTCTGCCAGCTGGCCTTTCAGGTATGGTAACTGGATAACTGTGTCCAACTGGTAATTTTCCTAAGTAGAGAGTGTTCCTGGATCGACATCTTTTTATTGGTCCTGGAACAACAATCCTCCTATCTTAACCTCAACACCTAACCCTTACCCTTCCCTTACCCTAACACATCCTTATCCCTTCACTGCACCTAAAATCAGAGAGAAATTATTGATTGACAAATTTTGTTCAAGCCCCAATCCTAAACCTAACCCCAAACCGACCCCATATCCCTAAAATATGATTATTTAATAGGACTGTTGTTTCAGGACCAACAAGGATGTTGATCGAGGAACAAGTCCTACTTGGTGAAAGTATGGAATGGGGATTGACAGGTGGAATGGAAAAGAGCACTGGCTACGCAAGTGCTCACAAAATAAACACTGTGCTCTAATCTCTACCCAACAAGATCACTCAGGAAATCAACATGTTGCTACCTAACAGTCCGGTACCCTGAAATCAACCCCATTCTGCCGAATTACTTACAAGCGCCCATCCAACATTTTTGCATCATTTAAAAAAGTAGCACTTTTCCCTCTGGTGTTACTGATTGCACATTGTGCAGGTAACCTTCGAGACACGGGTTCTGGTCCCATGGAAACCAGGAAGTAATCACATTCACATAAACAATGGTGAGCGTGATTCAGAAGTTTCTTTTTCACTGTAAAATAAAATTTTTACTCCACTGACAATTAGGTTTAGGTTTGGGAGTAGGGTTAGTAAAATGTGCTTTCCTCTTGAATGTATTGCATCATTAACAGCAACAAATACAACTTGCTTTTGGCTCCCCTCTATGGACATTTCACCTGGAAACTGAAGCTTGCGTATGCCTATACGTTCAACACTTCCAGCTTTGTCTACTGTGGGCATTGGTTCAGATTTTGGTAAGCACAAACCGATTTCAGTAGCAGAACTTTCAACATACTGTTGCCGAATTCAAATGAACTAGCCCTAAAATAAAAGCAGAATTATTGGTTGATAGAATGTTATTCAAGCCTATAACACCAGCTCAAATCTAACCCTTTCCATATCCCTAAATTCCGACTGGTTGATAGTAATTTTGTACCAGGACCAAGAGGGATGTTGCACCAGAAACTTGTTCTACTTGACGTAATTTACAAACAAAGTAATCATTTGATGGGAACATGTTTTTGAGGTTCAGCATCAGTTTTTCTAACACAAAAGACCAGCCATCTTGACAGAGGAAGTGCAGATATCCACTACTATTTGTGATTGCACAAGAGTGTTCTTGGTCTCTCTTCAAAGAAAACTGATACCATAAAAAGAGGAATTACTCATGTGCATTGTTGTCAACCTCTTTGTTTTTTAGAAGACAAATGGAACTGAAGATGGCAGGAAGGTCCAGAGAGATAAATACATGCAACTGGCTGACAATGAACTGTACTCAACTTGGGGTGCAGGTGAGACCGTTTGAAATACATATCTAAAAATACACAGTCTGATTAAGAACCATGATAAGAATTATCTGCTGCTAAACTAGGTGTTGCTAAATGTTTGTCACAGTTGTGAAAAAGGATGTGTCTAAATGACGTAGTTTTACATGTTCTTCCATTACACAGTGTTTTATTGACATCAGAGATGTTTGTGTTCCTTCACATCTATAAAGATATTAAATAAATAGAACAGATCACAAAAAAGAGTCACTTTCACAGTATTTTAGGCTAAATAGAGACAGGTACATGTGTGTCTATAAAAAATATTCTAGATTAATTCTCTACATTGTCATGCCTAGTTATATCTTGGATATGTCAACAGCACAATATGTTTAAACCTGTTGATCAAGCCTTACAAGGACATATTAAAGATGTTTCCCCTCCGGCTCCATTTTTTTCTCCGTTTAGATAGAGTTGTGCATTTTAGCACATACTTATACATACTCAGTATCCATATTTTTTATTTTCAAACACTTAGAAGTATGTTATGTTATGGATTGTATTTTTTAAAGTTACATGTTTTGCTTAGGGAATTATGAAATGTTAAGTCTGACTCAGAGAAACTGGTAGTCAGTGACAAGCTGATTTGTAACCTTGATAACAAAAATGCTTCATAACAACAAGGCACAAATTAACTTGATAAAAGTCTTTTTTTTTTAAATGTTTTTATTGTCATTGTATGAGAACATGTTATCTGAAATGTATTCTTAAGCCATGCAAATGCACTGCAGAGAGAGTTATAAAGATGTGTGTGACAATGTGCAAGTAGTACATTTCCTGTTAAGGAGTGTTTGATTTAGAAGATAGTAGTTTGTTTTGCAAATACTAAAGAATATGTTTTGACCAATTTAGCTTGTACCAGAATTAACAGCACCTGATTTGAACTCTTTTCTCACTTACGATGTATATTGTGCTTAAAGGGATGAGACTCAATTAATTCTTTTGCATTATCATAGTATTATTTAGGTGGAATTTGAAAAAGGAAATTTGTTCAAATGGAATTATACAGCCTGTTTTGTAGGCACTTATTATTTATATAAATATTATAATAAAATAATAGATAACATTATACAGTATGTAATTTTTTGTAATTAGATTGAAGCAAATATTATTTTATTTTTACTGCTTCTTTATGCTTGGCTACCCATGTAAGATATCTTCTGTTCTGCCTTAGCTTTTAAATTCAAGTGGTCTAACCTCATAGATTGTCAAGAGATTTGATGTTCTTGTGAATTCCACCCCTCAGGCCAGTTCCAGGTGACAGTGCAGAGCACAGATGCGTCTCAGAGGTGCAGGATGTCTGGCCCATACCTGCTGTCTTCTGAAAAAGAGGCTATTTGCCTGCTGGACCTAAAGACAGGACAGGCCATCTTTCAGTGGCCCTATAGGCTTCTCAGAAGATTTGGCCAAGTCAAGGTGCTCCTCTGAAAAATAAATAAAACATATGGATGCCTCCAACCCTCCTTGCAACATTCTGACTTATATAAACATAAGTATATTTGTTCAATGGTTGTAAGGGGCTAATTGGATTAAGGAAATTATTTTGAAGAATTTATAATTGTTAACTACTAATGTGTAGTTCTTTCTATCAGTAGTGAAATTTTCATTCAGTTTAGCCTATTAACCTTTGCTTTTCATTTCATTTCATTTTTTTTTTTTTTTTAATAAACGCTTTTTTAATTGAGATTTATGCTAATTTACATTATTTGCAAATTTAGGGAAATTGCCAAAAATCATTTTTGCTTAAACCGATTATGACCTTAAAAAAAGTTTAAGATGTTTACATGATCTTACACTTTCTCTGCATATTAACCATAATCGGTGTAGGATTGTGCATGCAAATGACCGCACTGAGATTTTTTTGCATTGTGATATTTATTTTCATGACAATTAAGCACATTTTTATTTTCCAATTAAATTATAAATCTACAGTTGAAGTCAGAAGTTTACATACACTTTAACCAAATACATTTAAACTCAGTTTTACACAATTCCTGATATTTAATCATTGAAAACTTTCCCTGTCTTAGGTCAGTTAGGATCACTACTTTATTTCAAGAATGTGAAATGTCAGAATAATAGTAGAGAGAAGGATTTATTTCAGCTTTTATTTCTTTCATCACATTCCCAGTGGGTCAGAAGTTTACATACACTTTGTTAGTATTTGGTAGCATTGCCTTTAAATTGTTTCACTTGGGTCAAATGTTTTGGGTAGCCTTCCACAAGCTTCTCACAATAAGTTGCTGGAATTTTGGTCATTCCTCCAGACAGAACTGGTGTAACTGAGTCAGGTTTGTAGGCCTCCTTGCTTGCACACACTTTTTCAGTTCTGCCCACAAATTTTCCATCGGATTGAGGTCAGGGCTTTGTAATGGCCACTCCAATGCCTTGACTCTGTTGTCCTTAAGCCATTTTGCCACAACTTTGGAGGTATGCTTGGGGTCATTGTCCATTTGGAAGACCCATTTGCGACTGACTTCCTGGCTGATGTCTTGAGATGTTGATTCAATATATCCACATAATTTTCCTTCCTCATGATGCCATCTATTTTGTGAAGTGCACTAGACCCTCCTGCAGCAAAGCACCCCCACAACATAATGCTGCCACCCCCATGCTTAACAGTTGGGATGGTGTTCTTCGGCTTGCAATCCTCACCCTTTTTCCTGCAAACATAATGATGGTCATTATGGCCAAACAGTTCAATTTTTGTTTCATCAGACCAGAGGATATTTCTCCAAAAAGTAAGATCTTTGTCCCCATGTGCACTTGTAAACTGTAGTCTGGATTTTTTATAGCGGTTTTGGAGCAGTGGCTTCTTCCTTGCTGAGCAGCCTTTCAGGCTATGTCAATATAGGACTCGTTTTACTGTGGATATAGATACTTGTCTACCTGTTTCCTCCAGCATCTTCACAAGGTCCTTTGCTGTTGTTCTGGAATTTATTTGCACTTTTTGCACCAAACTACATTCATCTCTAGGAGACAGAATGTGTCTCTGTCTCTAGGAGACAGAGTGGTATGATGGCTACGTGGTCCCATGGTGTTTATACTTGCATACATACTATTGTTTGTACAGATGAACGTGGTACCTTCAGGTGTTTGGAAATTGCTCCCAAGGATGAACCAGACTTGTGGAGGTCCAAAAATGTTTTTTTCTGAGGTCTTGGCTGATTTCTTTTGATTTTCCCATGATGTCAAGCAAAGAGGCACTGAGTTTGAAGGTAGGCCTTAAAATACATCCAAAGGTACACCTCCAGTTCAGTACACCTCCTATCAGAAGCTAATTGGCTAATTGTCTAAAGGCTTGACATCATTTTCTGGAATTTTCCAAGCTGCTTAAAGGCACAGTTAACTTAGTGTATGTAAACTGCTGACCCACTGGAATTATGATATAATCAATTAAATGTGAAACAACTTGTCTGTAAACATTTGTTGGAAAAATTACTTGTATCATGCACAAAGTAGATATCCTAAACGACTTGCCAAAACTATAGTTTGCTAATATTAAATCTGTGGAGTGGTTAAAAAATTAGTTTTAATGACTTCAACCTAAGTGTATGTAAACTTCTGGCTTCAACTGTAATTCTACACTAATGAGAATCAGATATAATTTATTTATTTCATTATGGCAATGAACATTTATTGGGAAAATGTGCTTGTAATAAAAATACTGCAAAGAGCCTTTATTGTCTCAAAATAGGCCTATGCCATAATATGTATAACCAGGACTATAGTAGAATATGAAGAAGTATATCAGATGTTACAAATAAAAAAGAGTGCAATTTTGTCCCGACCCCACCTTAATTTTTTAACATGATTTTGGGGTGAAATACATGAACTGGGCAAGATTTGTGAGGTTCACCCATTTATTCAGTTTATTCATTGTTTATATCTTTTCAGGGAGGAATCATGATTGAGGCTGGTCGTCGGTGTCACACAGGAGAGGGTCAGTTCATTTTCATGTCCAAACAGGGGTCTCAAATACACAGAGCCATTGAAGAAGCAATCATGCACCAGAGTGTCCAAGAACTGCTAGCACAAGCCACTGCTCTTCCAGAGTTTGTATCCAAACCCCCTTCACCTAAAACCAAAACACAGGACAGACCTAATGCTTGCTCTAATCAACATGAGTCAAGAAAGACCCTGCCCAGTGATACAATGCAAACAAGGAAAGCAAATTCACAAAGTCATTGGGGAGGCTCTCATTCATCAGAGTGTCCAAGATCTGCTGGCACCATCCACCCCTCTTCAAAAGGATTCTCTACCCCCACCACCCTCACCTAAACCCAAACCACAGGAGAGATCTAAGGGCAAACTTAAGGTTAATAAGCATCCTCCAGTCAACATGAATCAGGACCGACCTTGCCCACCTGTACCACAAAGACATGTGCAACCAATACACAGGGCCACTGAGGAGGCTTTCATGCACCAGAGTGTCCAAGAGACACCAATTAACCTTCTTCCACAAGCCCCTCCACCCCCACCATCCATGCCTAAAGCCAAACCACAGTACAGGCCCAGTGTTGATAAGCATCCTCCAACCAACATAAATCTGGAAAGACCCCTCCCAGAGGTACCACGCAGAAAATTCTCCTTTCCAGATCCTCCCTCTGTCAAAACCCCTGTGAGAAGCCCAGATGATTCCTTGTATGCCACTATTGCACCACAACCAAAACCTAGAGTAAAAACAAATTTCCCAAAAGTCCCAATGCCTCCTAGTCCACCAGCACACTTTAGAATTCACAATAAACAGGATGCACATGAAATCACGGATAAAGAGGAAGCATGGACATCATCACAAGAGCCTTATGAGAACAAAAAGGAGGACACTCCCTATACTAACTGGACTGCTATGACAAAGGCCGATCAGGACCAACTGAACATCGAGGCACTATACAGCACGGTGAATTTCACTGCAAAACAGAAGAATAGACAGATTGAGGATAATGATGGTCAAGAACAGCCCAACACAGACCAGCAAACTCATGTTACCACTTCCACGGAAGTCCCTGTTGACTTCAAACAGACTCTTTCTAACATCTTGTTTAAAGAGCTGTCCAAGATTCCACCTCCATTCCCTCCCAGGTCACATGGAGGAAGTTTCGATCATCTAGAAAGACTAGAAGAGCAGATGACTGATTAATGTTTCTATGCCAACAGTTAGGGTTAATGTCACTGCTAATTAAAGTTTAAGTCATCCTGAAATAAAAATTTACCCTTTTTGCTTTCTTAATACACATTAATCGAGAAAGATTCATCAGTACCCTGATGAATTTATTCCAAACGATAAAATCAGCTTGATCTCATGAAATTTACATGCAAATTTTTGCAAACCAAAATTACGTACCTCATTACATGTTTGGCTGCAGTTTCCCAGTGAAGTGTCCAGTGGGGGGGTGTCAAAACACCAACAGTGTTCTAAAAGATAAATGAGAGGTGAACAAAACAGACATCCTTACCCTAAACCAACACCTAAACCTAACTGATAGTGTTTTAAAAGCAAATTTGACATGAAAAGCATTTACTGAAGCAGCCGCACAATTTTGTGTCTCTTCTACGGCACTTTTGCTTCAAGCATCCTTGACTGGGCTCGAAGCCCAATCTCTGAGTCCAACACTCTATCAAGTGAGCTAGAATAGAAGCTAATCATATTGGTGTAAATGTAGGTGGGTCTGTAATACAAGCAGTAAAATGTATCGTTTTTCAAATTATGCATTAGAGTAAAAGTGTTTTGATATAATAACATAGCAGGGTAATAGAGCGAAAAAGCCACAGTACCCGTGATTTGTGTGAAAGTGAATAAATGCAAAGTTGTTGTCAAGTCATTTTTATTTGTATAGCGCTTTTCACAACACACATCGTTTCAAAGCAGCATCACAGAAAATAATGCACTAATAGAAAATGAAAATGGTAATATCTATAAAGTCTTAGAGTCATCGTGTAGTTTGATTAAATATGATTGTAAATTGTGTGTAAAAATAAATAAGTAAATAATTAAATCATAATTGTATTTAGAACTCCAGTGAGCAAGCCGAAGGCGACTGTGGCAAGGAACACAAAACTCCATAAGATGTTGATTAATGGAGAAAAATAACCTTGGGAGAAACCAGGCTCACTGTGGGGGCCAGTTCACCTCTGGCTAACCAGCATGAATATAATGCCAATATTAGTTATTTATGTGCAGTGCAGGTCATGGTTTAAAATGAATAAACTAAGTAAGTGTTAAGGGCCAGTGTTTAAACAAAGATTTTGTATGAACTGTAAGATTAATGACTAATGTCTTTGAAGTTCATCCTGGATTAACTGCAGAAGTTCAAATTAATGCATTGTCCTTTGTTAATTGACCGAAGAAGGCTTTTGTTGGCAAATAATTGGAAGTCTATGTATTCTATTTTAAGAGTGTAGTCCATCGTTAGACCAAGGTGATGCAGGAAGAGATCAGTGAGGTGCATCGCAGTTCAACCAGCAGGTAATTTCAGTGAGGTCTATCCTAAGGTTCAGGCAGTGGCTTATGAAGTATCAAATCAAATCAAATCAAATCACTTTATTGTCACACAGCCATATACACAAGTGCAATGGTGTGTGAAATTCTTGGGTGCAGTTCCGATCAACATAGCAGTCGTGACAGTGATGAGACATATACCAATTTAAAATAACATCAAATTAACACAACACAATTTAAACGTCTGATATACACATAATTACACTCAACAATATACAAATAATAACATACACTGTACAGTATACAATACGCACTATATAGATACACATTATTCAATAAAAATAAAAAATTATATATAAAAAAGTATATATATATAGAATGTACAGTATTGTACTGTATTGACATTCAGGCTGTCGGTTGATAGTCAGTTGTTAAGAGAGACATAATATAATAATAATAATAATATAATTTATGACAGTCCGGTGTGAGATATAAGAATAAGGGTAACAAAGTGCAGTGCTGATGTATTTTGATCATGGGAGATCAAGAGTTCAAAAGTCTGATTGCTTGGGGGAAGAAGCTATCATGGAGTCGGCTGGTGCGGGTCCTGATGCTGCGATACCGCCTACCTGATGGTAGCAGTGAGAACAGCCCATGGCTCGGGTGGCTGGAGTCTCTGATGATCCTCCGAGCTTTTTTCACACATCGCCTTGTATATATTTCCTGGAGGGAGGGAAGCTCACCTCCGATGATGTGTCTGGCAGTTCGCACCACCCTTTGCAGTGCTTTGCGGTTGTGGGCGGTGCTATTGCCGTACCAGGCGGAGATGCAGCCAGTATCCCATGTTTTATGGTTGGAGTTGGCATCAGTTCATCTCCTGAAGTCCTCTGTAATAGACTGAAGTGATGTTTGGCTGGCAAAGACTGTGTTTAGTCATCATCACTCAGAGACACATAGCAGTGGAGTCCGACATCAAGCAGGAACGGAGGTGGATCTGGCCGGCTCTGGTAACCTCGGAATATGAATCCCGAGGTTGAGACAGGGAAACAGTTATAGAGCATGATAAATGTTTCTGGTTCCGGCAGACCTAACTAAAGCTAATTGAAAACTAATTGCGAGTTGATGGATACATTAGGTGTATGCCTGGCTAAATAGATGAGTTTTTAATCTAGACTTAAACTGAGTGAGTGTGTCTGTGTCCCGAACAGTATTAGGGAGACTATTCCATAGTTTAGGATACAAATAGGAAAATGATCTACCTACTTTTGTGGATTTTGATATTCTAGGAACTATTAACAGGCCAGAATTTTGCGATCATAATGAACCTGATGGAATATAGTGTGGTAGAAGGTCATTTAAGTACTGCGGAGCTAGACCATTCAGAGCTTTGTACGTAGTTAACAAATGTTTTTAATTAATACGAAATTGAACAGGTAGCCAAAGTAACAATGATAAAATGGGGCTAATATGATCATATTTCTTGGTTCTAGTCAGCACTCTGGCTGCTGCATTTTGAACCAATTGAAGTTTATTTATTGAACTTGCAGGACATCCTCCCAGTAATGCATTACAATAATCTATCTTGAGGTCATGAACGCATGAATTAGTTTTTCGGCATCAGCAATAGAGACCATGTGTCGTAACTTAGCAATATTTCTGAGGTGGAAGAATGCTGTTCTACAAACATTGGAAATTTGATTTTCAAAGGACAGATTGCTATCAAATTTAACACCTAAGTTCTTTGCTGTAGAAGACGATGTAACAGTATATCCATCGAGAGTCAAATTATATTTTAGCTGCTTATTTTTAGAGGTTTTTGGTCCAATAATTAGTACCTCTCTTTTGTCGGAATTTAGTAAAAGGACATTTCTGGCCATCCAATCTTTGATACACTCTACTAATTTGGAGAATTGTGAAATTTCGTCAGGTTTCACAGAAATATAAAGTTGGGTATCATCGGCATAACAGTGGAAACTTATTCCTTGATTCCTGATAATATCTCCCAGGGGAAACATATATAAGGAGAAAAGCAGAGGCCCTAAAACTGATCCCTGTGGCACTCCATACTTAACTTTTTGTTTACACAGACAAAGTGGTAGTGGTCTGCTAAATAGGACCTAAACCATGCAATGGAAGTCCACAAATGCCAACATAATTCTCCTGCCTGTTCAAGAGAATGTCGTGATCTATCGTGTCAAATGCAGCACTAAGATCTAAAAGCACTAGAAGAGAAATGCAGCCGCGATCAGATGATAAGAGCAAGTCATTTGTAACTCTGATAAGTGCAGTCTCTGTACTGTGATGGGGCCTAAATCCTGACTGAAATTGTTCACTGTAGCGCAGAGGAGGGCGGGGCCGCTGCCTGTAGTTCTCTCTCTCTCTCTCGAACTGCCGTCTCTGGTCACCTTTATCCCTCGCTCGCCTCATCAGGCTGACAGGCGTGCATCATTCCGGCCCCGCCCTCCTCCGCACTACATTCATATATACTATTTCTCTGTAGAAATGAACATAGGTGGGAGGACACTACATTTTCTAGTATTTTCAACATAAATGGGAGATTTGAAATCGGTCTATAATTAGTCAGTTCTCCTGGATCAAGCTGTGGCTTCTTAATAAGCGATTTGATAACTGCAATTTTAAAGTTTTTTGGGACATGTTCTAAGGATAGCGAGGAGTTAATAATATTAAGAAGAGGTTCTGAGATTACAGGGAATATCCCTTTTAAGGTCTTAGTTAATTTTGGATCTAACATACATATTGTGGCTTTTGATGTTTTGATAAGTTTTGTAAGCTCTTCATGACCAATGATAGCGAAGGATTGAAGTTGCTTTTGAGGAAAATTATGAGATACTGTTTTCTGTGGTACTGTGACAGACGATTGTATAATTCCAATTTTATTGGACTATTTCAATTTTATCAGTAAAGAAATTCATGAAGTCATTACTATTGTGCTGCGATGAAATATCTGGTTCAGTCGAGGCTTTATTCTTAACCAATTTAGCCACAGTACTGAATTAACACCTACTGTAGGATTGTTGTGATTATTTTTTATGAGTTTGCTAAAATATGCAGACCTGGCAGCTTTTAGTGCCTGTCTGTAGCTACAGAAACTATCCTTCCATGCACCGCAAAATACCTCTAATTTTGTACTCTTCCACTTGTGCTCCATTTTCCGAGCTGCTCTCTTGAGAGCATGAGTGTGATCATTTTATCATGGTGCAGAGACAGTTTTTCACGATCCAATGATACAATCCAATGATTTTCCAATGGATAATATCGTTTAATTTATTTTAAATATGTATAATTTCCATGCTGAATATGCTATTTTACTCAAACATAAGTAACATTACAGAAGTAAAATGTTGAATAACTTTAGGCATATCTGTGACACCCAAGTTTTAAAGGGATAGTTCACCCAAAAGTGAAAATTCTCTCATCATTTACTCACCCTTCTGCCATCCTAAACTCGTCTGACTTTTTTCATCTTCTGTGGAACACTAACAAAGATATTTTGAAGAATGTTTTGCACTTGCAATGTATGTCAATGGGGTCCAAAACCTTCGAGCTCCAAAAAGGACATAAAGGCAGCATAAAAGTAATCCATTTGGCCAAGTGTTTAGTATGTCTTCTGAAGTGATACGATCGCTTTGGATGAGAAACAGATAAAATGTCCTTATTCACTATAAATTTGTCATCCAGCCTGAAACACAGCGCACGGTTGCCAGGTACTCAATATCGGTATCTTTATACATAAAAAAGAAGTTGCATTTTTCATCTTCTAGAGTTTATCAGACCACTATTCACTATAAATTTGTCACCCAGCCTGAAACACAGTGCACGGTTGCCAGGTACTCAATATCAGTATCATTATACATAAATAAGAAGTTGCATTTTCATTTTCTAGTGTTTATCAGACCGCGGTACATTTGAAAAGTATCCCAAAAATAAATAAATAAATAAATACAAAAAACACAAATCCCCCTATCCCAAACTAAAAAAAAAGGAAAAACAATTCTCACCCAAAGATATCATATTGCTTCAGAAGACATACATCAAACCGTTCAAGTCATACGAATAACTTTTATGCTCACTTCATGGTCTTTTTTTAGCTTAAAAGTGTTGGACTTACATTGTACGGACAGAAACACATCATACATTCTTCAGAAAATCTTTGTTTGTATTCCGCAGAAGAAAGAAAGTCAAATGAGTTTGTGATGGCATGAGGGCAAGTAAATGATGAGATCATTTTAATTTTTTTGGTGAACTGCTCCTATAAATGTAATCTTTTAATAATAATTTGCATCTGTACAGAATGTGTTGTGAGATGATGATTATATCCACAGTTTTACTGACCAACCCCTGGGTGGCACCATGATGATTCTGATTGCCTCTGGACTGTTTTCTGGTTCCGGTTTCCATAAGAAGAAATGTAAATCTTCCAAAACAAGCAATCTAGACAATGAACAAAAATTATTTTAAGTGTTAATTAGAGCAAAAGTAATTCAGGCATAATTTGTGCTGTTATTGGCTGTCATAACAACTCAAAGTAATTAACAATATCAATGTAACTAACCTCAGGCCATTGGTCCATGTCAACTATATTTATACCTAAACTCTGACCGGTGAGGCAATGTCAAAAGATGGTCATTGTAACTTTGTAAGTGTTGGAATTATGGAGCCACATGCTTTTTTTTTTTCTTTTTTACAAATTTAAAAGTGCACTCAGTAACTTTTGTCTTTGTGTCATCTTGGACTTACGCCTGTTTTACACCGCATGCCGAAACAGGACAGAAGCAGTGCGTATTTTTTTCGGTGTCCATGTTAACAAATTAGTGTATTTACATTGGAAGCAGCGCATGCGCAGCAGTGCAGTGGAAGTTTCGGCGCAGTCTATTTTTGCTGCGCTGCTCAAGCTGAATTAAAGTGAAAGTGCACTATTGATGGACATCGTGAGTCGACCAAAAAAAAAAAAAAGTAGAAAAATTGTAGTCTAGGGTGTTTTTATTTTAATTACTGCTAGTGTAAAAGCACACACGTTGTTTGCTTCTAAATTGTCGTGACACACTGCTTCAGTTCGGCTCACGCACTGCTTCGGTGTGTGATGTAAAACAGCCGTTATACTGACACCTAGCGGCTTGGATGCAGCATCATTTAAAATAAATAGTTTTCAGTTTCAGATGCCGTTGTAGAAATTTAGCATTCACAGTCAGCCATGATTACTTTAATAAATGAGTGAAAGTGTCAGATAACAGGACAGTTACTGAGATTAAGCGAGTAGTATTCAGCTGGTCATGTGATTCTAACATGGCAGCCCCCATGTACGGACCCTCTCCGTGTAGAATAAAACAGCTTTTATAAGGTTACTGATATGACTGGAGTCTTCATGTCAGTGTGAGTGGTCATGATTTCCTACATATACTGCAAAATTACAATTCAGGTCTTTAGGAGTTAAACTTTTTTAATGAGGAAAAAGTTACTGAGTGCACCTTTAATAAGCTAAACATTATATTATCTGCTAAAAACATACCCCAATGCAAGTGAAAACAATGCAGACCGGAAAACGGAAACAGGCTTCTGTTATAAATCGTAGGACACTTCCACATTCAGGAAAAAGGTGGATAAACAATGTACATGCTATGTTTTATGTAATTATTGTAAGTATTAAGTAATGCATATTGAACTATGTTATGCTGTTAATATGTGTATATTGAAGCAACTGAACTTCAGAGTGAGGGTTATTGTAAATAACATTATGGCTGTGATTTGGTCAGTGGCATGAACCATCAAATAACCATAAATTTGCATTCCAGTTGTTGCAGCTACAATTCTTTATGCCATAAAATTTGTTCTCTTTGCTGTGGTTCAGGTAGTCAGCGGAATGTGTGTTAAAGGAATATTCTGTGTTTAATACAAGTTAAGTTTAATGGACAGCATTTGTGGCAAAATGTTGATTACCACAAAAAATAATATCAGCTTGTCCCTCCTTTTCTTTTTAAAAAAGGAAAACTTTGGGTTACAGGCACTTACTATGGAAGTGAATTGAGCCAATCTTTGGAGGGTTTAAAGGCAGAAATGTGCATGTGATTTATCAGAACGGCCAAACAGACCACCAGATTGTGTGACCTTACTGTTATATATAACCAATGCATAAATAAAAGGATCAAATCAAAATCTATGAAAAGAGAATCTTTATTAAACTTTTGAGGTAATACAAAATCACAAAGATACATAAATAGCATATTTCTCTCATTACTGATGGAGGTTTTGTACATGTAGTATGGAAAATCCAAAATTAGGTAAGGATCTGTCAATAAAGTGCAACTAAAGGGCTTATACAGATTTGTTCTTCATTTTCCCCCTTTTTTGTAAATTTTTGACAGCTTTCATAAATTTTGACAATCAAGCTTTAATGAAGCATTGTCTAGGACTAACCATCATCAGGGTCTGTCTACTGTATTTGGTTCTTTCGGTGTCTACTAAAACACAGACAAATAAATAATTATTAATTATCGACTTAGTGACACAAAATCAGTCCACCAAAGGCATCAGCGTCCTCCAGTCTGTCCTTCTTCAATGTCACTAAAATGCGACGATTCGCCATCGCTGGCGTTGGACGATGTGACGTCGCTTTTCTCCGGAACAAAATTAGAGGAAGGTGCATCCATTGCGTAATTGACGCTGGTCCTCAAAGACTGAGATGGACTCCTTTGACTACATGGTGGGCTGCAACCTTCCCTTACACCTCTGCACTCCGAGTGCACAACACCCTCCAACAAATCGGACAGTTCTGTGATGTATATCTGCGCCATCTGCAGGGTGTCATATTTAGACAGTTTTTTCTCGTTCTCTAAGGAGGGAATAACGCTCCTCAGTTTGTCAAACGCTCGATTCAGTCCGTGCATCCTCCGCCTTTCCCTCGCATTGGCGGCCACACGTCTGTGTCTCTGAGGACCGGGCAGATTTGGCTCGACCCCACCATTTGTTTTAGGTCTTTCCAGGTCGGATTCCGCTGTCAAAGGACTGTTGCTTCCAGATATGTACGTGTCCATGGTGACATCCACCGACGCGTGAGTGTAGTGGTCACCTGTGGATTGGTAAACGGGGGTCGCAGAGGTCATCCAGGCCCGGGGATCACTGCGGGTCAGCCTCGGATGTTCAGAGAGTGTAAAATCCTCCGGTCGTTCCCGAAATTTGATTTCTGGCCATTGCAAAAGCTTGGTTTTTGCTGTCATTGCTGATTTATATATATATATATATATATATAAATATATATATATATAAAAAAGTCCAAAACAAAGTATACTCTTTTATTAATAGGAAAAGAGAAAACTATGCTAGCGTCCTTGATCCAGCTATTTAAGAAGAATTCTGTCTTTACCTTCAGTCAGGATCCTGTTCGGCCTTATAGTGGCATCACCTCTCCTCCCTCCTCCCCTTAATGCTCCCGTTGAGTGCCACAGCCAATAGAAAATGCTCCCCATAGAATAATGAAAGAGTTGTGTGTGTGTGTTATGACTATTGTCCTGGAGTGAAGCTGTTTTCATAATCACAATTATCCATTCTACAACCCATTTTTTTCCCAATTGCAACGCTGATATGTAAGTTTACATTAAAATTATAATTGTCTTACTTATTAAAGGAATATTCCAGGTTCAATACAAGTTAAGCTCAGTCGACAGCATTTGAGGCAAAATGTTGATTATCACAAAAAAAGTAATTTCGACTCGTCCCTCCTTTTCTTTAAAAAAGCAAAAACTGAGGTCACAGTGAGGCACTTACAATGGAAATGAATGGGGCCAAATTTTGGAGAGTTTAAAGGCAGAAATGTGAAGTTTATCATTTTATAAAAACACTTACATTAATTGTTCTGTTAAACTCTTGTACTATTTGAACTGTCAAATTGTTTAAATCGTCATTTTGTGGGATTGCAGGGTTTGGCGTTACATGGCAACAAAGTTTTAAAATTGGATATAACTTTATACAGAAAAGTGATCACACTAAAATATGTTAACATGTATAATGTTTATATCTTGTGGCTATACTTTTGAAACACTGAGTATTTTAACATTTACAGATTGGCCCCCATTCACTTCTATTGTAAATAACTTGCTGGAACCTCGTTTTTTTTTTTTTTTTTTTTTTTTTTTTTAAAGAAAAGGAGGAACAAATCGGAATTATTTTTAGTGGTAATCAACATTATGTCACAAATGCTGTCAAATGAGCTTAACTTGAATTGAACCCGGAATATTCCTTTAACGTTTAACCTCTAACTTTTTAGTAACTGAAATAATTTATTTGTTTTCTTTTTATCTGTTTTTATTTGTCATTTTTACAATCTGTTTATCTATTTTAATTAATCATTTTTTTTACAATGGAGATTTGATCATTTTTGTAAAGTAAAAAGAATAATCTGTCGATGATTCTTGAAAGTTGGAAACAGGGAAAATTCAAATCTCAAACCGCAGGGGGCTTGATCCAACATCCTTATCCACTTTATTCAAGATAAGCAACGGAATTGGCATCCAATAAAAGCTAGCAAGAAACTTGCATTGCAGCGTCATATTTCTTCTCAAATAAACTGTAAAATCTGCAGCAATAAAACGAGCAGGTGCAAAGCACGTCGTGAGTCCCACCTGTCCTTAGACTGGTCCAGGAAAACTGATAAGTGTCTTCAGTCTTGTCATAAATCATTTAGCGATGTAGCAAAACAATATTTGGCCAAATCATAAGCAGAGACACTCATTGAGAAACACCACAAGGAACGACCCTGTTAGCGCTAAAAGAAAATAATTTAATTAAGCTTTTTCCTCATTATTATTATTAGCCTATTATTGCTGTTGCCATTAGGCTTATATTGCTGTTGTTTTAGAATAGTTGAATTAAACGAAGTTAAAGTGTAATTATAGGCCTATTTGTTTCAATATAGGCTACATTAAGTTATCTGTTAAGCATGATATAATGTAGTAGTCGAATGTTTGTTAAATATTTTAAATTGATACATTAATTCAATTATTCAACTACGTGAACGCATTTAGAGTCCACTCTCAAACACTGTATGTCAGTGCTGTTAATAAGATGCATGTTTAAACAGCAGGTCGATAGGCAAATCAGTGATCTATATTTCTCTCATTCATTTAACTTCTTTTGAGTTGCTCCAACAAGAAACATGACGGCAGAGTCAACGTCTTTTGGACACGAGACTGGCTTGCGCAGAGGGGGTGATGGAGAGAGAGATGATGATGATGACAGTGCGGCCCCTCTGAGGCTGCTCTTAATGAATGTTGAATAGAGTAGCAAACTTCAGCCCAGTCAGCTGTTGTCCCCTGGCACCCGTCTCACAGTCAGAGGCCGACACTAACGTCTCCCATATGCTGCGGCGCGTACAGGGATAGTTGAACTTTCACACTTTTTTCCCTTTCAGTCAAGACGGAGTTAATCACTGAGCACTACAACATTATCGCTTCAGTTTACAGGGGCCTGCTCTCCTCTCCGAGCCCGTGCGGGACGCGTCCGAATTATTCGGAGTGAATCACAAACAATAACCAACATTTAGGCTTCTTAATACCTCCCGATTTAGTTCCACTCAAAAGAGCTCCGAACCAAAACATAATTTAGCTCGAGCCCGTATGTTTTGCTCTTGCATGCCCCTGGACTTCAGCTGAGTGTTTTTGGTGTTGCTGCTTCAATTACCACGATTTAACCATAATTTCCGCCAAAATAGCCTAATATTGCCACTAATTTGATGTCAGTGTATTATGGGGTCTCTCTGAAATAATGTTAGCATTTATAAATTTTTTCTATCATTTTTTGTTGTTGTTGTTTATTTTCGAATTATTATTATTATTATTATTATTATTATTATTATTATTATTATTTGTGACAGTGGTGCCAAATAGCCTACCAAGTTAACAGATTTACTTTTTAACAAAGTGTTACACTAACGATGGTATTTTGGCGGAATTATAGCATTGAACATTTTTCTAAGGTAGAAGAAGTATACAAGTTCTAATAAAAAAATTGAGAAAAAATATTTCTGCATTTGCTACATGTAGATCATGACCTTTAAAAGTGAAAGAAAATACATAGCTTTAGCCTATTCGTATTTATATCAATTGTAGACCCTCTACAAATATTGTCAATATTGGAATATTGCTTTTAAATAAAATATATTTTTATAAATATGATAGCCTATAATATTTATTTGTTTATTTAGTTCACCACTATATAAATTATTTTGAGATTTAAAATAGGCTTATTATTTTCTCTCTCTCTCTCTCTCTCTCTCTCTCTCTCTCTCTCTCTCTGTTGGTGTTTGTGTTTGGACAAACTTTGGAGACAGGCGGTAGATGTTAACTGTTGGTAAGGAAAGCAGCGTGACCTGCTATCCAGTCATCGGGTTAATGAGGCTTGCTCAAGTTGAATAAATGGGCACGCTCTCCATCCAGGGGTTCTCCATTCATTTTTTACATGAATATTTAATTCTCGCTACCCTACTGCCAGCGCAACAGCCTGCAGCCCTGAGCAGACAGGGACACAGTCCCCATCTGCTGTAGGCCTTGAGACGGGGGTGGTGGAGGACGACCGCGGAAAGTGTTAGAAGCATATCAAATGTCAATTTATGAGCCCCCATGGCGTCACTGTTATTGATGCCCTATTTAGTCAAGTTTTTGTCAGAAAAAAGTGCCAACCCGAGATGAGGGAGTTGGTAGACCTAAATGAAATTAATTCATTAATTACAATATACAAATACAAATCTGTTATATACAGATAGTGCAAGGGAATGTAATGGCAGAAGAGGTAGGGTATGTTGGATAAATATAAAAAGACTAAACTGTGTATTGCACATAATTATTGCTCAATGGGGCAATTTAACTGTTCATGTGATGGATAGTCTGAGGGAAAATACTGTTCCTGTGCCTGATGGTTCTGGTTCTCAGTACTCTGTAGCACCATCCAGAAGGCAACTTATCAAAAAGGTAGTGGGCAGGGTGAGTGGGGTCCAGAGTGATTTTCCCAGCCCTTTTCCTCATTTTGGAAGTGTACAGTTCTTGAAGGGAGGGCAGGGGGCAACCAATTATCCTCTCAGCAATCTGAACTGGTATGGTAGGCCCTATGCTACACGCAAACGGTGTTTTATTGTCGGAACACAGTGAACAACGTTTATTGACGTCAGGGCCAAAGGACTGACGTGATCCAAGTTAAATGATACACTCTCGCCTATGGTAAAAGTTGGTTTTTCAGTATGTAAAATAATCTCTGGTTTAATGGTACATTTACGTAATTTCAGAATTACCGTAATTAGAGATTCCATCTTGTAAAAAGCATTCGTGTCTTTGAAGAATTTGTAATTACGAGTTATCAACACGGAATTCTAAGAGAACTCCGACTTCACAGTCGTGATGTTATGTAAATATGGCAGCAGGCCTAAATAGATAAAGATAGTGAACACATATTTCTGTTTGATATGCCATTGTTACCTGGATCGTTTTCTTTGCTCTTAAACATTTTGTAACAACATAGAGATGAATTAATTGTTTAATTTATAGATAAATATTTTGCTGTTACAAACAACAAAGCTTTTGGTGTTAGGAGTGTTGTCATTGAAACAAATAAATTCCGAGGTACCTGGACGTGAACAGCTCCGAGTAGATTCTCAGAGTTACCTTCTGGTAATTACAGTAATTCCGACACAGTGTAAACGAGGCATCAGTTCTTTTTAACTTGACAAAGCATCTAAACAAACGTGGCTGCGCGAGATGCTAAAAAACAGCAAGATGCGGGGCAACACTCAAAGACGTCCGTCTGGTAGTGATTCCAACACGCTCTCACAGCGAAATCGTCAGGATTCGTACAACTTTTCTAAATTTGGCTAATTCGTATGATATCATGCGACTGCACTTGTTTGAATTCCTACAACTTTCACTACAGCCAATGACGTCGCTGGACATCCTTTCCATCTAATACGCTACAATTACTTGCTTCTGTCACACACAACAGCTTCCTATCATGTTTACACACCCTACTGATTGGTTAAGTTTAGATAAGGAGTTTGGGTAAGGGCATAATATTATTAAGTATGCCCTTAACACCTCGTGCACGGAACTCGCACTTCCGCATTATACATGTGGAAATTTGCACGTGATAAAATCGTACACGTTTATGTGAACAACACTGTGCGAGACCATACGAAATAGCCAACTCATAAATTGTGTATGACTTTTCATGAGATCAGATTGGTGGTTCTCAACCAGGGGGGCCTGGGCCCACTATGGGGGGCTCTGCAGACTTCCTAGAGGGCCTCAACATGACTTAAATAAGCTAATAAACTTTTATCAGATGTCTTTGAGACGTTTATGATTTAGCGTGTTTGTAAATCTGATCTTTTTTTTTTTAGATGTTTAGCAGATGTTAATTAGATTGTGATGCTTTCCAGAAGAAAAGATCTAAAACAAACATCTCTGATGAATGTGTACTATCTGAGATGTAAACTGACATTATATTTCTTATTTTAATTCAAAAACTCCCTTCAGCAACAGTTTTTTTATTTATTTATTTTTGTATTGATGAACAGTTCTTGAAACTTAAAACAAAATTAATTGTGTTGAATTATTTAATCATTTATTAAAAATGTTTTTGTGTAATATTGACATTACTGGTTTCTGTTAAAAGTTTGAAAACAAGGAACTCTGAGGGGGCCTTGGATTAAAAAAGGCCAGAACCACTGGTTGCATTACCTAGTAAAACATTTAGCGCACACATCGGTAAAACAGCGCGGACTGAAGGCTGATGCAAAAACGCGTTCGGTATGAATGGGACTTAACAGTTGAATTCCAGATGCCTATCAATGCGGCAAGTTGATACGTTGTTCTTAAGGCTAATGAACTATTAAGAACGTGAACAATTGTCTAATTATTATAAATAATAGATTTAACAATTTGTTAGCAATTAGCCGCTCCAGGCCTTGCAGTAGGCAAAGTAATAGTAGGCTACCACGGTTAAAGCGGGTTTTAAATGTTTAAGAGCACTCCAAGATAAAACCACTGCTGCTGGTCTGAAGGGAATAACTGGCCGCTATTGATCTGCATAGACTCTGAGGTAGTCTATAAACTCCAGCCGTGCGGTGCTCTTGTTGTGTTGGGGGAGCCTGAGACGACGGATCATTTCTTCAGAACTCAGTGAAGCGCGGGTGAATGATCCACATCTGACCGGGGGTGCGCGTGCATCGGCTGTGTTTTTGCTCTAGTTAATTAAAGACCACTTTTATCACAATAGACAATATCACAGAGAAACAGTGAAAATCACTCAGCCCATCTCAAAACAGCCCTCGATCTCAGCCCCATGTAATTATTCCAGTTCACCCCGAGGTGCGGACGTGCTTCTTAAGACAGAGAGTTGTCATTAAGAAAATTAGCGGTCTCATTAATTTTGGGAAGGGAAGTAATATTCTATTGAGCCAGCTGATCAGTGATTACAGTTACGATTTGTTCAATTAATCTGCCCCATTGGTGTGATCTTTGGTGTTAAATGTTAAAGAATGTCTTCTGTAGCTACCAAAGGATGATGAAGTCTACTAGTAGGAAGCTTCTGAACTAAATTGGCCTAATCAGTGTGATGAAAACTAAACCACAGTAAAGCCCACACTGAAATGTAGCTATACTGTATAGTCGCACTTCTGGATAATAACACTTCATAATAACTTTAATTAAACCATTTTATAACATTCATGTAGCCTATAGGCCACATGCGAATAGTTAGAGAAGTCATGGAATGTTAATTCTCATGTAGGCTCTGTTTACATTTTCGACATACCTGGTCGGTTTAAAATCCCACATAAAACGCCCTTACTTGGAAGTTTTTTTTAATTGTATTTATTTATAAGTTATTATAAAATCGTATCGTAATCTGAAAGCAGCCATAATTCTGCATGGCCATCAGTAAAACTCTATAGAATGCGTCATGAGGACATATGGAGAATAGGAGGCACGTGGCACACTGATGATCTTGGGCAAACAATACAGCGTTGACACCCATACAATCACTCAATAACTCAAAACATTAAATTAAATACATATATGTGTCAGAGATTATATAACCAGTCCGCATATCTGAGGTTTGGTAGGCTAATCAACCTGTCTATTTTTTAATGTGAAGGTAAAAACAACAGAGGTTGAACTTGTTGTAAGAGCATGAAAAGCATGTCTGATCTGTGAATTTTCTGTTTCTGTTTAGTTTAGTTTGCATAATGAGACAATATATATATATATATATATATATATATATATATATATATATATATATATATATATATATATATTAATTTAATTATGTATTTATTGTCTGTCTAGAAAATGGATAGTATCATAGCAGTTTCTTCACATACCGACAGGTGGTAGTAATATACCGTCTTATGTTTACACAGACGAATAAAGGGAGTGGAACACGCACACACACACACACACACACACACACACACACACACACACACACACACACACACACACACACACACACACACACACACGCGTTTCAGAGACATTTAAAATATTTTATATTTCTACCCAGTTTGGCCCAAGAGAAAAAATATAATATTCAAATTAATATAGGATATCTAACACATAAAAATAATACTAATATAAATATTTACACACACGCAAGCACACACGCGCGCGCACGTTTCAGAGACATTTAAAATATTTTATTTTTCTACCCAGTTGGGCCCATGAGAAAAATATCATATTCAAACTAATGTAGGCTGTCTAACACATAAAAATAATATACTAGATATTCCTGCTGAACCAGCAATCAAGCTAAATTGAATAATAATAATAACAAAAATTATAATTAAAAAATAAAAAATAAAGAAAAATCTGCGTCAAATGTCTGTTTATTTTGTAGCCTAATTGATACCAACAAATAACCCAACATAAAACAAACAGAAGACACTCCAAAAACAGAAGCTGACCCATTTATTCAGAGGATTTTAAATTCTTGCCAAGTCCGGACAGCTGGCGTTTCATTGAACTGTGCCCACTTGTTATTCGCCGAAGAGAAAAATTAACTGGCTTAAGTGGTCCCCGTCCCTTCAATTTTATGTATTTGCCCAACACGCATGCGTAAAACAGCTGATTTAACCTAAATAATGTAGGTATGTGCGCATGCCTGTAGTTTTGTGTAATAGAGCGGGAGATCGTGTAAACACAAAACATCACTGTATTCTCATGTGTGTTCTTTTATTTAATTAACTTCAACAATTAACAATTAAGAATACATTATTTAACTATTTTAACCTCAAATCAAAGTACAATATTCACTTGTCAGTTATTGTTTCAAATCAACAGAGGGCAGTAGTGCTCCACATTTAATTGTTGAACGGCAAGTTTCTCCTTTCTGTCTTTTTTGTCTCTCCCAGGAGAGACAGTCAGGAGGTGCAGTAAAGTGTAGTGCAATATCAAATGAAGCTTGATCCCATTCACTGACAATGATTTACTTAAATCAGAACAAATTTAATTCATGCAACAATAGATTGATTTTTCACAATTGAGATGTTATAAGGTGAGATTTAACAGCCTAATCAGTAACACTATTAGATGAGGGTTTAATTATTCTAGGCATTACTTTAATTGTTTATTAACTGGCAGTTGTAGATTGTATATGAACCAGTGTTATCATGTATTTCCTTTGGGAAATTTCTATAATGAGAATGAAAGTGACAGTTTGCATCTCTCTCTCTCTCTCTCTCTCTCTCTCTCTCTCTCTCTCTCTCTGTATCTATCTTGGAACACTATATTTGATTGAGAAGAGGGCGAGGCAACTGGGAACTGCATGTCTTTCACTGCCATTTGTCTGGCATTTTTGCTTATCGTGGTGACATCACCAATCAATAACTCCTTTCTGAGAAAAAGTCAACAAAAAAGCCATTGATTTTTAATCTGATGGTTGATATCCATGTTTACCATGTAATAGTAACTCCCATTCTACTCTTACTATTTCTGCTGTATTTACATTTGCATTTATTCATATAGCAGACACTTTTATCCAAATTACTTACAATTAGGAATACAATGTAAGCAATTCATCCAAAGGAGGCAATAATATGAGAAGTGCTGCAGTCTCAAAGTTTCAAACTTGCTAAGAGAGTACAGCTACAGAGGTAAGTGACAGTTGTGAATTAATTAATTAATTAATATGCACATTTTCTGGACCAGCCTTAAAAACATTTTTTTTTTTTTTTTTTTTTTTCGTGATCTGAGCTTAAGAAGCCCAATTTATGATACAATCAGGATTTCCCTCCGGATTTTTGAGTAAAATAAGGTCTGTGGTAAACATTACTTGAAGATACTTGAATGTTTTGTTCTAGGACATAAATTACACACAGTCATACCCCAAACATGAAGTTTGAAGCCGCCATATTTAAAAAAAAATGTATGTTGCTAACAAGTTGCTAAATAAGGACTACAACTACCACAAGCATGTGAGTGTACATGCCTGACGAAATGGAAAACCGTCATAGTCCTTGTCCAAAACTGCCATTATAAAAACTCATAGGAAAATCCAGATGAAACCCATTGATCGAAAATGAAAATTCTCTTCCAGGTATTTGAACTTCAACCTACACAGCTCCATATAAATGATCTTGGACTTATACTGGTATCTAGTGTTGTGGATGCAGCATCATGCAGTAAAAAAGGGTTAAGTTACAAATTTGCTATTCACAGTCATCCAAGATTAATTTATCCCACGAGCAAAAGTGTCCCATAACAGGGCAGTTACTTAGATAAAGTGAGTAGTTGGCTTTTTGGATGGACAAATGATCTAAATATGTCAGTCGCCATGAGGCGACCCACTCCATGTAAAAGAAAAGAGCTTTTATAAGCTGACTGACTGGGATCTTCATCTCATGTGAGTGTACATGATTTTTTTGTTAACCTTTTTAATGAGAAAAATTACTGAGTGCTTAAAATAACAGTTCTCTATGTTTAGTAGTTTAGTGCGAGGATGGCACTAGCAATGCCAAGGTCATGAGTTCGATTTCCAGGGAACACATAAAACAGATGAAATGTATACCTCGAATGCATTGTAAGTCACTTTGGATAAAAGAGTCTTGCAAATGCATAAATATAAATGTAAGTGTAAAGATGTTTGTCTGTATTCATATACTGTATTATATATATATATATATATGCCTATAATCTCACACAAAGAAAACATGAATATGACCTTCTCTGGAATTCCAATATCCAAGCTCTTTAACCAAAATACATATATTCACAAATATATCCCTAAACATTAATAACAAAATACACATTCATAAATGTGTAGGTGTTGTGTGTGTATATGCATGTTTGTGTACATATATATGTGTACGGTGGATGGAGTGGAAACCTAGGTGTAATTTCAACAGACAGTGCAATCTTGTTCTGAGCCATCTTAGGTTGCTGCAGGCAGCTGTGGGAAGAGTAAGGCAAGAAGGCCATGATCCCCTTGGGAAAGGTTCTGGTTCACGGGCAATGATTCTATGATAATACTCTGATCAGTGAATTAATGGCAAAGTGGATCTGGGGGATTCATAAAGGCTTTCATGAAACTGACTCAATCTTCCTTTACAGTTTTCTATGTTCTGGTTCCTTCTTTGACTATTCCTTTTGCGTTTGCTTTTTTAAGGCTCTTAAAAGGCTTTTTTTTTTTTTTTTTAACCAGATTCTTTCACTCTCTTTTGCCTTCACGGATTGCCGTCTTTGTCTCTCTGATCTCTGTTTCCATCTCCAGATGCTCTTGGCTGGGTGAGGGCTTCTGAAGGGCAGATGTAAAGCCCAGTGAGCTGCTGTCAGTCTTGCTGCATGGGGAGGTGTTAAAGAACATTACAGCAGTGGTGCCCCACTCTTCAACTCATTGTTACTATCATTTCATTCTGATAATTAATATAAATACAGACACTGTAAATCATAACATAGCTATTATATCAATGGGGAGCCTTCATGCATCAACTGTAGACTTTGACTCATGAGTCTTTTATCAGCTGACCCAGGTTAAGTACATATTTGATGAGTGTAAAAGGGAGGCCACATCCCTAGACTCTCACACACTATCTATCTATCTATCTATCTGTCTGTCTGTCTGTCTGTCTGTCTGTCCGTCCGTCTGTCCGTCCCTCCGTCCATTCATTAATATCTATATCCATCTATCTATCTATCTATCTATCTATCTATCTATCTATCTATCTATCTATACTGTATGTCTGTGAGTGTGTGTAAACATCATGATTTGTTTCTTTTTTGTTGTTTGTCACAATCACTAAATCAGGACAACTGGCTGTTCATTAAATGGCAATAAATTGTAATAAAAGGTAATACAGAACACTTTTAAGAGGACTGACAATGACTGACTGCCTGGTGAATACTCGCCACCATTTGTGTTCATTGAGTGTTTATAAAGTGAACGTGGGCATTACAATGAAGCACTCAGTAATATTTTAAAAACATGAGGAACACCTTTGTTTCATAAATTAGCGAGGGCCCGATTCTTAAGCCCCTCTGATATTACAATTAATAAATTATGAGAAGACTGCGATGTAGTGCACTTCATTTGTCATGATTTCATGATCAGCCTCTCCCAGGACTGAAGAACCAAGAGAAATGCCGAACACATCTTCAAGTGTCTTATTGCTCTTGATAATCTTCTGTGTTGTGTAACGTGCATAACCTTTTGGCAGCCACAGAGAAGTCGATAACAATAAGTGTATAGTTACAGTCCTCTAGTGGTTCAAACCGCTTCCGCCTGAGTCTTAATTACTCATAACACTTCTGTAAGCCCAGACACAGACCAGCACAGCTCGGTGCAGCTGCGGTCTCCAAGCTGTTCCTTCCATATTATTGAACTACAGAAGTTTTCATACTTATGGGCTGCCGAAACAAGCGTGAGTGATTGGAAATTTAATCTTAACTCCATGGTTTGCTTTCCGTTCCCTATAGTAGTCGCATATAGTAGCTCTCAAATCTCATATATTCAAACTGGTGCATTGTTTTGGCTCACAACCAGTGTGAAATTAATTGGCATTTGGTGTCATTCAAGTCAAACATGGCATTATGCACTAATGCACCAATTTGAATGAGATTTCAGAGCTTTGGTGGAGGATTATCAGTGAATGACAATTTAAAGTTGAAGTCACTTCTGTCATTTCATACCCAGTCTGCCATTAATCGTCACTATGAACTGTTTTTGTATGGAAAAGAACTGTGTAAAGATGTTCAAAACCTCTCCCTTTGTGTTCCATGGGAGAAGACAAAAACAACAACATACTGATTTGTAACAACATGAAGGTGAGTAAATAATGACAGAATGGGTGAACTTTTTTTTTTTTTTTTTAGGGTGGA
This sequence comes from Myxocyprinus asiaticus, assembly GCF_019703515.2. Taxonomy (NCBI): domain Eukaryota; kingdom Metazoa; phylum Chordata; class Actinopteri; order Cypriniformes; family Catostomidae; genus Myxocyprinus; species Myxocyprinus asiaticus. The sequence goes on along the minus strand of NC_059365.1, from coordinate 36,000,890 downwards.
GCTGAGGATGTGTGGCGACATGTTTTCTCTGAAATTCTAAGACATGTGCTGCCATTGCACTAGCTTAAGCAGCGAGGGGATAGCATGCTGGGTCCTGGTGCGGCACTGTGCAGAGCTGTGAGAGGAGGACAGGACAGGACATCAGCCAGGAGACAGAGAGAGGAGACGGAGCTCCACCATCACCTTTAAAATGCATGAGAGCTCCCCCGATGACTGCTGCTCTGTGCCACGCTGCATGACTAATACTGCCTGGAAGTTACTGAGTCTCCTCACCCGCTCTCCAAGTGCTGAATTAATTGGTTGTCTCAAGCATACACACATTCACACACACACTATATACCCCCCAAAACAGGCCTCCTTAAACTTGGAGTCTTTAAATAGAATAATTAAACCAGGGGGAGCATTATTTAACAAGTAGCATTTGAGAGAGTGGCTGTTGTGGAGATTTCGGGTCGACCAGCCTTTCAGTTACGGGTCCTTTATGTAAAACACATTTTTACAGATGAGCAACATTGTATTATGGGACTGAGACATAGCCTCTAGTTTCAGTGGTAATGGAGTTGTAGAATAAAGTCTGTGTGCATGTGTGTGAAAAGAAATGTTAGTGAGACAGTGCAAGCCGTTTTAAAAATTTTTTTTTTTTTATGGTGCCGTTAAATTCTTAGTGAGTAAGTAAGACACACATATTTAAGGCTTTACCAGAGTCAAGAGGTCATCAGTTTGAAATTCTCTCAGATTTCGGCAAGAAAAAAAAAGTAGTTTGTGCATTAACAAATGAGGCAGTTGTGCAAATGAGGAGGCATAGTCCCTTCTCTGTGTGTTTTTTTTTTTATAGTCCAATATATATTCATGTTCTTTTTCCATTTGATATTCAGGCATATGGAACACCATTTACCTCACACTATCAATAAGCAACCAATACTATCTCTGACTGATCTCACTGTTAATTCAGCGAAAGGTCGAAGGTTCGGCTGCTAAAATTGGTCTGTACTTAATGAAATTCAAATCACTGGAAGCTGGAAGTGTTGTTGAACATACTGAGAAAAGTTTATTTTTTATTTTTTGTAAATGATAATACAGTCAACAGGAATGCATATTTTATTAACCATACCCCTAACCCAAACCCCAACCCTAAACCTAATCATCAGTGAAGTAAAATGTAATTTTAGACACAACCCCAAATCGCGCTCACCGTTTTTTATATGAATGCAATTGCTTCCGAACCCATGTCTCGAAAGTTTCTTACGCTTAAAGAAATGAGGTCCAACTTGAATTAATGCAAAAATATCTGATGGGGGATTGTGCTTGCCAGTAATTCGAGTATGAGGTCGAAATCAGGGTAAATGAACTTTCGGAAGCTAGATGTCAATTTCCTGTGTGATCATGTTGAACATTATCTCCATGCTTAAGGACTTCCATGAGGACACCATAAGCTCAAGAGAAGTAATAGAGACTATTTTTCCCTCTGAAAATTTAAAAAAAAATACACCCTGCCTTGTTCCATTCTACAGTATATCTTCTCACTGTATGCCTCATTCTACTTTAAGCATTGCATCAGTGAATGTGTGCATGAATATGTTTCCTGCTGAATGCAGCACTGTTTTCGGACAGAATTTCGTACTACTCAGCGCTGTTGAGTCACTCCCTTTGAAATTGGAATGGTGCTGAAAGCTTTTTGATAAATGGAAAAAGCAGGTAAACAAAGATTGTGCTCTATGGTAAATACAGCGGAACCACTTTAAAGATATTTTGACCGGCCTTTGCATAGGGGCACAATCATCACCACAGGGGGTGAAGCATTCAAATTGTAAACCGCAGCTGCAGGGAGAAAAAAGTCCACCGTGTGCATGTGCTTTGAGACATATGTAAAACATATCCATGCAGTTGTGATTGTGGGATGGAAGAAAAGTTACTTTTAAAATCAGATATCTGTCTCCTGTCTAAATACACAAGACCCCCTGCCATACACCTTCAGCCTCTAGTGTAGTGTAGCTGCAAATCAGGATCACCAGACTGCACTATTAATTTTAATAGTAATTCTTTATATAAAGTATATAAAAGGATTTTTTCATTTTATTGTAATTTTTTTTTAAAGTAAGGACGGACAGGTCTAGTGTGTGCTAACTATTCCTGAACACCAAAGGGGACCCATCTGGACTATTCTGAATTATTTTTGTAAATAAAACATGCACAAGACAGACATCTTCGACCATTGCCATATATCTCGCGCTGCTTTTAAAATATGAAGTGTCAAGTTACATCTCTGAAAAAAGAGCCCCTTTTTCATTCAGCTGCTGCATCTTGTTTTGAGCACAAACTCGTTCTTGCACCCATCTTCGCTATTTTTAATTGTTGGTTTATGTAAACATACACTAGATGGATGTCTTTGACAGTTTTGGTGCTTTTACGGTGATGTGCGCATTTAAAACATTTAAACCATTGACATTCCAACACACAATATTAATAGCCATGAACCAACTGAAAATACTTCAGATAACACATTCATAAGAAGTCTACATAAAGTATTATGAATGGTGTACTCTTGTTCTATATTAAAGGTATAACAAAAAACTTACATGGGCAGTTTGGGGCAACTTGAACAATGAAAGAACAGCAACAAAAATAGAACAAAGAGGCAGTAAGTGGAGAGCTAGAACATGTTCTTCTGCCTGCCAGCAAAGCGAAACAGTTTGGATACGAGGCCATCACAACAGTCAGTAGCCTCGGTCCACAAGCTGACCCGGCATCCTAATTTGTCAATGGAATCCACATCTGACTTTTTTTCTTTCACGGGGGTCTTAGACAGCTCCTGAGCCCTCTAAAGTGCCATCCTCTTTAATTTCCGATGGCATGTCCCCAGATGTAAGCAATGGCAAGATAGGCCTCGCATGCTGGCCGGCGTAAGACTCCACCTCAGCCGGCATCCCGAGAAGAGAGGTAACCCCCGGTGAGTCACTATGATCACAGCAGGGTAGATCATGATTGTATATCTACAATAAATTTTTTTGTGTATTGTATATCATTGTATAAATTTTAACTTTAACGGATTAATTGTTGATGCCGAGTCAGGGAGCTGTAGACCTAAGTGGCCATCTCTGTCGGCAGGTCACGTGATCTTCCGTTTGTGTTGGTTTGTACCATGGAAAGAAACATCATAACGTTTTCCTTTCTTTGTATTTAACAAGATAGCTTTTGGGAGCCATGTGGTCATGCAGGCTACATCCCATGACAATCACTCCATTGTGTGTGCTCGCCTTGTGCTGGTTTATGCTGTGTTTGGTATCGTTAAACATTTATTATTGGCAAAGACTTAATCTTTAACCCCTTCAAACTCCAAATGTAACAACAAAAATTGTCTGTATTTGTACTGCAAATTATGGTTGGGGGCAGTGACCTCTGGGTACTGGACTGGGTGAGTTGCACCCACTAGGGACTGAAAAGACTGAGCGGCCGCAGGGGACGGGACTGGATCTGACAGGGCAGCCGCAGGGGACAAGACTGGATTATCAGGGTAGCCACTGGGGACTGGACAGGTGGAGCAGTGGATGCTGGGGTGTGATTAGGCTGAGTGGCAACTGCTGGGGAGTGATCAGACTGGTTGACGGCCACTAGGGACAGGACAGGGCCAGGCCGAGTGGCCACAGGGGACAGGCCACGGTCCGATGGGGCAGCGACCACTGGGTACTGGACTGGGTGAGCACTGGCAATGGCAGGGGAATGGCCTCTGAGGCCGCGAGTGCTGCAGTGGGCTTGGAAGCAGGGGCCCTTCTTCTCCTCCTCTTCTGGATGGCTGCCACCTCCTGTCAGTTGGCAGCAGGAACAGCCAATGCCTCCTGTTGGTCGGCAGCGGGAACGGCTGCCGCCTCCTGGTGGTCAGTGCGAGGCTCGGGCGCCTTACACGGCTTCCTTCTCCTCCTCATCCGAGTCATGGAGGGCAAGGCCGGGGCGCCCACCTCCGGTGAGAGAGTATCAACATCCTCTGACAGGGGTGAGGAGAGGAAGCTCTCTGAGGCATAGGCTGAGATAAATTCGTCCAGCTCAGTGGCCAGCCTGATGGTCTCAGAAAGACTTCCTTCCACCCCCCGTTCAGGAACACAACATCTAATGGGTTCCGTTAGCCCTGCCCAGAAAATGCTACACAGACAGGACTGATCATAACCCAGGCCCGAGGACAAAATCAAAAATTCTGTTGAATACTCCCTCACTGGCTTGTTCTCCTGATGGAGTCCAAAGAGCTTTCTGGCTTTGGCTGCTCTTTGGCACACTGGAGGATAGAACAAAATAAAAAAACTCATTCCTGCTGTGACCAGATTTGGACAAATCATTCTGTCACGTGTGCTAGCAGGAATGAGGAACCAATCGCAGGAATGAGTGAACACAATAACTTTATTAAACAAAGGAAACAAAGATGAACATAAAGCTCTCACGGGGGAGAGAAAACAGACTAATGTAAACAAGAACAAAGATAACAACGAGGACTGAATGAAAACAGGAATAGGATGTATACAGGAACTGACAGACCAACTGACAGACCAACCGACAGACTTCACTAACCTTACAAACTTTACCAACTTCACAAAATGATTCGACAAACACAAGAGGGAAGAAGGCACAATATATAGAGGGAGACACATGAGGGACAAGGTGCAGACAATCAACATGACAAGGACTAAATGAGGAGGCGTGGCAAGGGGAAACAAGCAGGAAGGGTCTTACAGATAAACACACTGACAGATAACAGGAAGGAGAGGGCTGTCAGACAGATCTCTTTTCCTCGTCAGTACTGTTTATAATGTCAGGGCTATCTAACAGTTTGAAAGGTTTGACTTCCTCCATATAGAGCTTTTCACTAGAAAGTTCTTTGTAGAATTCAAATGGGTCACATAAGTTTTGTGGTCTCCGCTGGCTGCTGCGATATTGAAGCCCGACTGAATCACGCAAGTTTTGCTCTACGCCAGCAGTCATCAATTAGCAGACCGTGGTCCGGGACTGGACCCCGGCATGGTTTCATCCGGACCGCGAGGGATCATGACAATGGTTGCCCCATCTCACCGTTTCTACAGTTTAAGTGAGCAACATGTCAAAACTACGGAGCTGTACACACCACGCTAATTAATACTTTTCTCTACCGCCGAACGTGCTTCATTCCTGCTCTGCGCGCATTGCCTCTCTCTCCCTGCTATAGACATAAGGTGCCGCATAAACCCCGATAAGTCGAATTGCAGGCGCGGTTATTTTAACAACAGTAGCAGAGACACGACGAGCAGCAATATATATGGATACTGGCATCTTTCGCCTAAACACATTGCAGAAAACAAGAAGGAAGCAAAGTGAAACTATCTTCATCTGTCTGATACATGACTCCAATGGTTCAGCTAAGGCAGGTTTGTGACAAGATAAGCAGAGGTGGGTAGTAACGCGCTACATTTACACCATTAAATTTACTTGAGTAACTTTTTGGAAAAAATTTACTTTTATGAGTATGTTTCATGGTGGGTACTTTTCATTCTTACTCAAGTAAATATCGGATTCATTTTTTTAACTTTTACTTCATTACAATGGGTAGCGTTCCTGTCGTTACATTACTGGTTTTAATTTAATAAGTGTTAATAAATGCTTAATTTATTGAGATGTTTGAATGGGACTCTTATGACAGTGGAACTTCACAGCTACACGCTGTCACTCGAGTCACTTTCAACACTACAGCAGCAAGCGTGCAAAACAAACATATCTTCACTCCACACAATGCCTTCATTTTACACCAAAACAAAGATATATTCCAAGATTAAAATTGCAGATCCAACTTAAGAAAACACGGTGAGGTAAGTTTTAAAGATTGTGACAATGTGGGCTTGTCATGATGAATCTGTGGGCTCTTATGACCTCAGTTTCTAAGTTTGCATTTTTATATCGGTGCTGCAACATATCAGTGCCTACTCTACAAAACCTTGTAAACATCCACGTTAAGTGCAAATATTTTGCCCTGACTATCGCGATTTTGAGCATTTCTACATGTGCACAGCGTTTGACAGATGCGGGCGGTTTTGTCTTATGGACAACAAGCTTCCAAACACAGAGATAAAGTGCAATTTACCCTTAATGTACAGAACTTATTATCTAAATTTTTCGACACTGACACTGCTGGACCGTCACTAATATAAATTCATGCAGGATGTAAAAAGCTGTGAAATAATGACAGAAGGCATGAATAAAGCATCTTGCTTCAGTGTATAATTAAACAGTATATATAACAAGGGACTGTGTGACATCGTTCATGTTTTTCGCCATAATAATTACTAGAAAACAGTTTCCAAACTTCTCTTCTAATTGACAGATTTGTCCAAATCTGAGAAGTTCAGCCTTAAATTAATATTATATTATCTAACATTTTTTTCCAACCCCATGAAACTTTCTGTATTCTGTGGAACCCAAAAGATGTTAGACAGAATGTTAGAGACTGACAGTCAGTCACCATTCCCTTTCAAAATATGGAAGGGGAAAAAATACACCCTTGCCACCAGGTGCACATTGCCACCTACTGAGCAGGGAGGAGAATTAATAGTAAAAAAAGGACTTTATATATTATAAAGTTATAGATATTTATCTGTTTCTCACCCACATGTTTCATATTGCTTCTGAAAATCAAAGTCGTATGAATTACTTTCATGCTGCCTCTATGTGCTTTTTGGAGCATCAAAGTTCTGGTCACCATTCACTTGCATTTTATGGACCAACAGAGCTGAGATATTCTTCTAAAAATCTTAATTTGTGTTCTGCAGAAGAAAGAAAGTCATTCACATCTGGGATGACATGAGGGTTCAGATAATGAGAGCATTTTAATTTTTTGGTGAACTATCCCTTTAATTTGATGCATGGAAGAAAGAAGTCATTCGGGGTTGGAATAACATGGTGTTGAATGATGACAATTTCTATTATTAACAATAATATTAATAGTATTATTATTATTATTTTTCTCCTCAATTTGGAATGCCCAGTTCCCAAAGCGCTCTAAGTCCTTGTGGTGGCGTTGTGACACGCCTCAATCTGGGTGGCAGAGGATGAATCTCAGTTGCCTCTGCATCTGAGACAGTCAATCCAACATCTTATCACATGGCTTGTTGAGCGTGTTACCGTGGAGACCTAGTGTGTGTGGAGGCTCACGCTATTCTCTGCGGCATCCATGCACAACTCGCCATGCGCCCCACTGAGAGCGAGAACCACATAATAGCGACCACGAGGAGGTTAACCCAATATGACTCTACCCACCCTAGCAACCGGGCCAATTGGTTGCTCAGGAAGCCTGACTGGAGTCACTCAGCATGCCCTGGATTTGAACTTGGGACACCAGGTGTGGTAGTCAGCATCTTTACTTGCTGAGATACCCAGGCCTCCTATTATAATTATTATTAATCATTCTGTAATGCATGTTAAATATGTATGATGTACAGGAATATAGGAGAGTAAACGTCCATTACCTTATATGTGAAAGTAACTAGTTACTCACTTCTTGAGTATTCTTTTTATTGAATACTTTCTTACTTGAGTAATTTATAACATTGTTACTTTTACTTCTACTTGAGTAATTTTGTTTTGTTTTTTTGAGTATTTGTACTTTTACTTGAGTAAAGGTTTTGGCTACTCTACCCACCTCTGAGGATAAGTTAACATGGCGCCTGTAACGTTTTCCCACCCCTCTAAATTTAGCTTAATTAATCAGCATGTTATGAGCCTTTCATAATAAACAACCTGATTTTTGTTCTAATTTTGTGAAAATGTATCAAAGATGTCATCATTTCTGGCATGGGTGGCAAATAAAGACAACCAAAACTTTTTATCCTACTTTTATCCTTTTATTAACTAGTTATCCTAGTAGAGTTCTCTGCTGTTGAGAATGTTTCCATTAATTCATTGTCAGCCTACTTATACCTTCAGCCTATATATCTATATATAGCAAACAGTATATATATGCTGCACTGTTATGTAAAATGTTTAAGCAGATTGCCACTTTAAGGAATATATAAAAATGGTCCATTCAGACTTAAATTTTATACATTTTATTTCGGGGGATACCCCTGAACCCCCATACAGTATTTTTTGATCTTTCGAAAGGCCTCCTAAGTCCCATACATAGGTATATATTCTAAATGTAAAACATATATTCAAACACAAAAACTGGACTGCTGTCATTCAGCTTAAAAATGAACTGTTGATCTTATCTTTTAATATTCATATCCAATTGCCCTTGACTGATGAACTCTATGAAATATTTTAATATTTTTGTAGAAAAGATCCCTCAAGATCCCTTTGTGTGAAACCACACCTCATTCTGCCCCCTGAGATGTGCATGTCAGATATGAGAAACATATGTACAGCTTATAAAACGCTGGACATGCGATGAATACAATTAACTTTGTTTCGGCTGCTGCCACCCGCCAAAGTGGCTAGTAATAGTGAAGGAGTTATTGGGCGGGTGTTAATGTCAAGTCCAATACATCCTTTTTGATTGTTATTAAAATATTTGTTGACTATGTTTCTGGTCAGACAGAACTTTTTCAAAGGTGAAACAAATTCATTAAACTATGCTCATTTCTTTTTATCTCTCCATTTGTTTCCAGTTGCTCTTTCCCTGCATCTGTCAGAGTTGGTAGGAGTTAATTGAAGTTTAAATATCAGACCAAATCTGATATTTCTTGACACAGAGAGAATAATAAAATATGGAGGATCAAACACAGATGAAGAATGAATAGCAATAAATGTATCTATGTCAAAGAAAAATACCAACATTAAAGGCCCACTGTTCAAACAACAAATCCAAATGGAATTAATATTTTCAGCAGTTCATACTGATAAGTTGGGTTGTCTGTGGAAATTACTCAATTATATGAACTTCACATTTTGGTGGGTTTGTCTTTCCTAATGGGTGCTATGAGTTAATATACAAATGCAGGATTGAAATAACGTAAGTTAATTACACATATATGTTTTTGTTTTTTTTACAGTTAAGTAATGCCAAATACTAATAAAAATGTTAATGTCTATGCTAACCATTTCTTTAATATTTAAATTAAATATTCTATAGTTTTTTAACCCCTAACTCCACATTTTTATGTACCTTTTCTGTAAACTCAAGCACAGTTTAACACTCCTTTTAACACAGACAGTTTGTCCTGTTTCCCATAACACACTGCTCAAGTAAACACTGTAGATTAATACTGTAGTACTTTTAATGGGGTCACAATGATAAAAACACACATTAACAGTTTGAAATAGACAACACAACATGAGATTGTTTACATTATTGTATTCATTCATGCAGGGGCGGACTGGACTAAAAAGTGGCCCTGGACTTTCTGGCCCAGAGCGGCCCACCAAACCCGGCCCGCAACACACCACACCAAAACACACCAGATCATTGATTTCATTTTCCGGCTCAATTTCAAATTTTTGTTTAAAAAAAAAAAAAAAAAAACATTTCTATTGACTGCTAATCATGACATCGGGCCCCACTGGTGCAAAACTGGATTTTTTAGAGAAAGCACTTTATAGTTCAGACAAATAACATGTCTGAAAACTTTTTTCCCAACATACAGATGTTAGGTTAAAATGTACATGAAAGTTCAAGGGAAAATGTGTATTTTATGTGCTGTGACAAGTCAGCATTTGTTCAAAGTTTTTAAAGATCTTAATCACCTTTCAACTTTTTTCTAGAAGTGCAAATAAACTATTGTCTTAGTTAATATGAGGTTGTGGAAACAACGAGTGTAAAAATAATATATTATGTATGTATAGTTATAAAAGATCATAAAATGATGTGTCACACAGCAGGACACATTTTCACATTTAAAATTTCATGTCAGTTACCCAATTAACTGTGTGTAAAGGTTTATTTAAAAAAAAGCAATGAAAACAAAGTTATCCAGAATATGTACATTTATAAATATAAACAAATATAAATATATGCCAAAAAAAAAAAAAAAAAAACATCATAAAGTGTAGATCTTTGCAGATATTTTGCAGATTAATTACTCATGTTTTCACTCTATGTGAGTTTTTTTTGCATCTTTATATCTGCAGTGTTTTAATTCCTTCCTCAGATTATTCTTGAGAAAAAGTGAAAAGCCCAATGCTTTGACAAGCGCTGTTTCTGCTTTCCTTTAAACAAAGTAAGCCTCAAAGACTCAAATTGCCACAAAGTAATCTTATTTTCTGCATTTTTATCAGGCGTGAGCAATATACAGCAAGCCGCACTTCAGCTCCCTGCATTATGAATAAATTATGCAAATGACTATGTACTACTCACAGCTTTACTGTTTGCAGATTTTATATAGCTGCTGTTATTGTATTTATTTTAACTTGCAGTTATTTATCATTTTGTGATTATTCAGAGCTCATCTTATACTTAATATATTGTCTTTGGTTGTCACCATTATTGTGATTTGTATGTCAAAAAATGAGGTCCAAATAAGGTACATAATTAATATGTTCAAATAGAAATCTGTTACAATGTGTTAGTAATTTCAAAATAAATGTAATTTAATTTTTTTCAAAATAAAGACCAGTGTATTGGCTTTACCTTACGGAGTTCATTGAATATTTGCTCTAAAATGGGGTTCGCACGGGCATGTTGGAGACCAGGGCAGCGAGCCGGCCCAAATTACCCAGTCGGCCCACAGGGAAAACTCCTGGTGCTTCCAATAGCCAGTCCGTCCCTGCATTCATGCAATGTATTACTTTTTTATTGGGAAAATGAAGTTTCAGACTCAGATGCCCACATGGCATATGGGCATATTCTGCACTTTTATACTAGCCAGTTACATAATACAGAACCAAGAGCAGTTACAGTGCTATATTGTCAAGTCAAATAGAGGAAATCTCAGTTCATATTGTCTGTTATTTGAACCCATGCAGTACAAACACAGACCATTTTTGTTGTTGCATTTGGAGTTTGATGTGGTGAAACATTAAGTCTTTGCCAATAATAAATAAGGTAGGCTTACTTGATTCAGCGATGTACAATAACACAACAAACAGCGGCAGGTTCACGCACTGCTCTGGTCTTACACTGAGGGGCCGTTCTTATTGAACCCATTTTTGTGTCCATCTGCGCTGTTTTATAATTGTTTTTCAATGTATATGTGCGCTAGACGGATGTCTTTAACGGCTTGTTTGTGTTTTTATACACCATATCAAGTTAAAAAGAACCTAAACAGTTTAAAGTTTTGCTCTTTTCAAAACAATGCATTCCTGCTTGTGAACGACCCCTAACATGTTTTCAAACATTGTGCTGAAATTTCAAAACAATATTTTAAACATTAGCTGCCATAGAGGCCTATAAAATTACACAAACACGTCAACACAAGTTACGCAAGGTTCTAGCAAAACTAAAATGAATAAAAGCTAATTTAAAGCTAAATACTGTGGCTGTTTACTTGCGAAAAAACTTCTGAATAATTAGTCTATACGTATAAACATGATGTGCATTGTTCAGCAATGTCACATATACCCAGGGTTGGGGAATAACAGAATACATGTAACAGGATTACGCATTTAAAATACAAAATATAAGTAACTGTATTCCACTACAGTTACAATTTAAATCATTGGTAATTAGAATACAGTTACATTCAAAAAGTATTTTGATTACTGAAGAGATTACTTTGCATTTTATTGTCATTTGTTTCATTTAATATTTAGTCCTTTCAGATGGAAAACATTTATCCATATAAATGATGCGATCCAAAGTGCATTTGAACAGCGGTGAAACACTTTCTTTTGATGTGTTACATTCAAACGAGCAGACAGAGAAGTAAGTTTCAAGTAAGTCTCGAGCAGAAGAAATAGAAATAAACCTTGTATAAATTGTCAGCTTTACGCTAAGCTAAAATGCTATTTCTAGCCATTTTACATGCACATGTTACCAGGCACGATCATATTTTTTATCAAGAAAATTCATGTTGGATCATAATTTCTTTTTTTCTAGTAAGACCTTTGATATTAGGGCAAAAATCATATTCTTGATAATATTTTTTTTATTGTTTTCCTGTTAAAATATCTAAAAATCTTTAAAACAAGATCAGTTTTATTTATCTTGTTTTAGAAGTAACACTGCACAAGATATTTAGGTTTTTCAGAGAATGTATTTTTAACGTGTATTTTGTCTTACTGTACTGGCAGAGTTTTTATAGTCAAAACAAGTGAAAAAATCTACCAGTGCTGAAGAAGTAATCCAAAGTATTTAGAATATGTTACTGACCTTGGGTAATCTCATGGAATACATTACAAATTACATTTTACAGCATGTATTCTGTAATCTGTAGTGGAATACATTTCAAAAGTAACCCTCCCAAACCCTGCATATAGCATATAAACAAACCATAATTTGCAGTACAAACACAGACTATTTTCGTTGTTAGATTAACCCTGCATCCGAATATCCATACTTCCCTACTATATAGTATGCCAAAAACAGTATACCAGTGGAGTAGTATGTCCGAATCCATAGCATTCATAAGATAGTAAGCTAGAAATTCCCGAATGTCCTATTACTTCCGGCAGGAATCTGAAGTGTGGATCGGTTGAACACTTTCCTATCCCACAGTGCATCAGGAGCTGAGGAGATGTCACGTTCAAATGCTGGATTTAAAACAAATGGCGGAAAACCGCTGTTTTCAACAGTAAGTGCTGCATACACAAAGAACGTTGGTCATTGTGCTTAAATGGCACTTGTTTAACCGAACTTGAGTGGATTTTTTCACGGTTGTTGTTGTCACATCTTATATTCTGGTCACAGACCGATGCGTACGTTCCTGGATGACAGTATGTCCAAATTCTAGTCATACTACCTCTCGCATACCTAAAGAGCATACTGTTTTACTGGCTGAGAAGTGCATTTCTCATCAAATACAATACATACTGTGACAGTACGTGGTTTTGGACGAAGTGTATATCTTTGCCAATAATAAATAAAATTCAAAACACAATATCTGATTTTTTAAAATACAAATCTATAAAATACGCTACAAAACAATTGAATTTGTTAAATGACACATGCCTAGAATTCAAATTTACGAAATTCAAATTCGAAAATATAAAATATGCCATGGAAAATTCAATTTTGTTAAATGCCACATGCCTACAATTCAAATTTACAAAATTAAATTTCAAATCTTTTTGTTATTTATCTGGCTCCATAGTTTGATATTTAATGGCACTGCTGTGCTTACAGTAAGTGGACAGTTTAATATATTCTAATGCAATGTGTTGAATGTGTGCTATGTGTAAACCCTGAAATGTAGTTTTATAATGTTGTGGAGCCTTCCGATTAAGTTTCAAATATTGCTTTATTTGAGGGGATGCACAATGTTAGCCGATCATAACAGTGGACGATTACGTTGAAATTTTAAGGAGGCGCTGAGGCCAAAACTGAGCGTTTCAGACAGAGGGCCAAAGACAAGGTGGAAAATGATCATATATTACTAAATATTTACTGTTTTGGTGCAGAAAGCCTATAAAAACATTATCAGTGCACCTCAGGGAAGATAATACAATTTAAAAAAAAAGAGTATGTCATGACCCTTTTAAGTGAAGGTAAGAATAAGATATATAGACAGACAGAGAAAGAGAAGGAGAGAGAGAGAGAAATACAGTGCCACATCTCTAAGGAATAGGACACCACAATACTAGTCCAAACATAATTCTCTCCCTTCCCTTACGACTTTCATCTGTCCAGTTAGTCGACTGGCTAGCAGTGCTCCAAAAACATGACAGAGAATAGCTGAGGGGAATGTGGTCTTTGGCAAATGCTGAGAGCTAAGCAGTAGTGTAGACTAGGGCATATGCAGGCACATGTTTCTTATGATTTTGCGTATGCCCACCTGAAATAAGTGATGGTACATATGACCGCCAGAACAATGAGTAGTCTTTTGACCTGGAAATTTTTCAATCTACTAACGAGATACCACAGCACCGTTGAGTGAATTGTGCATGTGTGTGTGTGTGTGTGTGTGTATGTATGTATGTATATATATATATACAGTTGTGCTTAAAAGTTTGCATACCCTGGCAGAAATTGTGAAATTTTGGCATTGATTTTGAAAATATGACTGATCATGCAAAAAAACTGTCTTTTATTTAAGGATAGTTATCATATGAAGCCATTTATTATCACATAGTTATTTGGCTCCTTTTTAAATCATAATGATAACAGAAATCACCCAAATCAAAAGTTTACATACCCTTGAATGTTTAGCCTTGTTACAGACACACAAGGTGACACACACAGGTTTAAATGGCAATTAAAGGTTAATTTCCCACACCTGTGGCTTTTTAAATTGCAATTAGTGTCTGTGCATAAATAGTCAATGAGTTTGTTAGCTCTCACGTGGATGCACTGAGTAGGCTAGATACTGAGCCATGGGGAGCAGAAAAGAACTGTCAAAAGACCTGCGTAACAAGGTAATGGAACTTTATAAAGATGAAAAAGGATATAAAAAGATATCCAAAGCCTTGAAATTGCCAGTCAGTACTGTTCAATCACTTATAAAGATTTCAGCTACAACTGCCAGAAGAATTGTTCGGGATACAAGGAAAAACCCACAGGTAACCTCAGGAGAAATACAGACTGCTCTGGAAAAAGATGGTGTGGTTGTTTCAAGGAGCACAATACTTGTTGACCCCTCTCCAAACATAGCACTTATGGTTGTGACCATAAAGCTCTATTTTGGTCTCGTCACTCCAAATTACATTGTGCCAGAAGCTGTGAGGCGTGTCAAGGTGTTGTCGGGCATTGTGTAACCGGGCTTTTTTGTGGCATTGGCTTCTTTCTGGCAACTCGACCATGCAGCTCATTTTTGTTCAAGTATCGTCGTATTGTGCTCCTTGAAACAACCACACCGTCTTTTTCCAGGCAGCCTGTATTACTCCTGAGGTTACCTGTGGGTTTTTCTTTGTATTCCGAACAATTCTTCTGGCAGTTGTGGCTGAAATTGTTTTTGGTCTACCTGACCTTGGCTTGGTATCAAGAGACCCCCGAATTTTCCACTTCTTAATAAGTGATTGAACAGTACTGACTGGCATTTTCAAGGCTTTGGATTTGGATATATTTTTTATATCCTTTTCCATCTTTATAAAGTTCCATTACCTTGTTACACATGTCTTTTGACAGTTCATTTCTGCTCCCCATGGCTCAGTAACCAGCCTGCTCAATGCATCCACGTGGGAGCAAACAAACTCATTGACTATTTATGCACAGACACTAATTGCAATTTAAAAAGCCACAGGTGTGGGAAATTAACCTTTAATTGCCATTTAAACCTGTGTGTGTCACCTTGTGTGTCTGTAACAAGGCCAAACATTCAAGGGTATGTAAACTTTTGATCAGGGCCATTTGGGTGATTTCTGTTATCATTATGATTTAAAAAGGAGCCAAACAACTATGTGATAATAAATGGCTTCATATGATCACTATCCTTAAATAAAAGACAGTTTTTTTTGCATGATCAGTCCTATTTTCAAAATCAATGCCAAAATTTCAAAATATCTGCCAGGGTATGCAAACTTTTGAGCACAACTGTATTTATATTTTTTTAAGTGTACAGAGATTCTCTCTAAACGTGAATGGAGCTGCGGGAGCGCAACTGATGACAGGGGCATGACAGACAATCTGACAAAGCTGATTCACCAATCAGAACGTTCATTTCAGATGTGATTGGAAATTTGCTAACCAACAATATTTTCCGTTTCAGTAAGGGCCGGGATATTTCCAGTGTCTGATGCATAAGCATCCCTGGAGTAACCATAATTTGCATTGTAAATTTAGTTCCCTGCTAAACGTAAATATATATATATATATATATATATATATATATATATATATATATATATATATATATATATATATAAATTTTAATTTAACTTATGCAATTAAACTTTGTGAATTAAATTCACAGTATGTCCACCTCTTCAGACACTACTACACCACTGGAGTTAAGGCTAATGCAGGGCCCATTATACAGCCCGGCCTGGCATTGTCCACATCTACAGTCCCCAGCCTGACTGGCTGTCTGCACCACGCTTGCAACATCAACACACACAGGGCTTGGGCGGTTGAGCCGCAATCACTGTGGCACTTGAAGAAATGGAGGCCGAGCAGCAGCAGCAGCCGAATGCAGTTGCCATAGCTGCACCATTACTTATTAGGATTGGCACTTTGTTTTCCACACGGGAGGTAAGTGCACTGCTGCTCTATATGGCTCTGTTGATTACTGCTGCCACCCCACAGGGACAGAATGGGAAACATGGAATACAATGAAATGATTCATGAGGAAGTCGCTTACAGATTAAAGGTGCTTATAAATCATGTATCTTTTCTTTTATGCCTTTTTTGTCTACAGATCTGTTTTTAGAGAGTATCTATGGTGGCAGGCTTTGTTTGATACAGACAGCTGTGCCATTTTAAGGCCCTGGTGACAAGATTTTTGAAAGGTAGCTGCACATCTATAGCACACTCATTACAATTTATTTTTGATTTTAAAAACAAGACTTCGACTTACATGGCGCTGTGATGGTTTTAGAGATCCAGGAATGTTATGTGTCGCAAATGCATACTTAATGCTTTCAGTCCCGTACTTTTAGTGCCCTTAGACACTGGAGTTTATGCTACATCAAAGAACGATGCAAACTGATTGATTTCAAAAGTAATATTGAGTCACAAGGATGTAGATGAAAACACAAGGGTTTGTAAGAATAACTCTCTGTCATGTGATGGGAAGTTGCGCAAATTTTCAATTAATGTTAATGTTCAACTAATGTTAACGTGTAAAACGTACAATTTTATTTATTCACAGAGAGTGTAATTGTAATGTTTAATGTGTGTGTTCATGTATTTCATGTCTTTTATTTTAAAAAGTTTAGTTCCTGTTCCCTAGTCTTGTGATGTCCTGTTTTCCCTCCATGTTCATGTGTCTTGTTTTCATTGTTTAATTATCTTGTTTAGAGTTCTGTTTGTTCATTGGTTTATGTTCTCCCATGTCCATGTATTTAAACCCTCATGTTTTCCATTGTCGGTTGTCAAGTACTGAATGTGATTGTAGATGTTTATGTCAAGCCACGTTTATGTCAAGCCACGTTTATTTCAAGCAACGTTTATTTCAAGCCACGTTTATGTCAAGCCAAGTCAAGTCAAGTCCACGTTCAGTTTAGTTTACGTGTAGTTAGGGTTTTGGATTTCACATTTATTTAATAAATCGCACTTGGGTTCTCACTTCATCGTCATCGTCATTGCCTATGCCAGCTACAACGTTACAGAATACTTGACCGAATAATGAACCCAGCAGTTCGGCTTCTGCGCCTACGTCAGGGGAATCGTCCCCTGGAGGACTATGTGGAGGACTTTTGCGATCTGGCCAGCCAGGTGGACTTTAATGAGGTGGCCCACAAAGACTGTTTCTGTTTTGGACTTAATGAGCCAATCTCCACTTTGATGCCTGGCGGTCGCAGTTCCCTCAGCCTGGTTCAATATATCGACCTCGCCCTGCAGATCATTGGTTCCACGTTCACTGTGGGGGAGGCGGATGCCGAGCCAGTGTTCCACGACATGGCCGCTGCCGAGCCAGAGTTCCACATCATGGCCGCCAAGCCAGAGTTCCTCATCATGGTCGCTGAGCTAGCGCCATCTTTTGCTCCATGCCACGTCACAGCAACGCCTCAGCCTGCACCATGCCACATCACAGCAATGCCTCAGCCTGCTCCATGCCACATCACAGCAACGCCTCAGCCTACATCACAGCAACGCCTCAGCCTGCTCCATGCCACGTCACAGCAATGCCTCAGCCTGCTCCATGCCACGTCACAGCAACGCCTCAGCCTGCTGCATGCCACAGCAAAGCAATGCCTCAGCCTGTTCCATGCCACGTCACAGCAACGCCTTGCCTGCTCCATGCCACGTCACAGCAATGCCTCAGCCTTCTCCATGCCATGTCACAGCCACACCTGAGCAGTTCGACCTGGAGATGGTTCCCACCTTTATACCCACCCTTAGTTCTCCTGAGCAGGCAAGGGGAACTTTCAGCCCTCTGACCCCGCCTGGACCCTTCGAGCCCTGGACTTCGCCTTGGCCTGTTGGTCCCTTGACATTGCCTCAGCTCTGCGTTCCCTCGGCTCCACTGCGGTCCTTCAGCCTGTCGGCTTTGCCGGGGTCCCTCGTCCCTCTGGCTCCTCAGCCTGCTGCATGCCACAGCAAAGCAATGCCTCAGCCTGTTCCATGCCACGTCACAGCAACGCCTGTCGGTCACCTGGCTCCACTTTGGCTCTCCGATCCTCTGGCTGCACCTCATCCCTCCGATCTGTCAGCTCCACTGGGGACCTCCTTCCCTATGGCTCCATCTTGGTCCTCAGTCCCACCGGCTCCGCCTCAGTCTTCCGATCCCCCAGTTCCGCCTTGCTCCTCCGAGCCTCCAATGCCGCCTTGGTCCTCCCTGCCTCCGGCTCCACCCTGGCCCTTTGAGTCTTCGGATACTTCGGATAGGTATCAAGTTCCATGGTGTTGCCCTTAGAGTCTCTCACGGCTCAGCTTTCCATGGCTCCGCCCCTCAAGTCTCTCACAACCCCACCTTCCACAGCTCCACCCCACGAGCCTCTCAGGGCCCCACCTTCCATTGACTCTGCCCTGGTCCCATGCCCCACACCACGCCCCACACCTCAAGACACCCCCCCACCCCAGCTCCCTACAGAACTTTCAAACTATATCATGTTTATTGTGTGTGTTCATGTTTTGGGGCATCGGGAGCTGCCCCTAGTGGGGGGGATATGTAATGTTTAATGTGTGTGTTCATTTATTTCATGTCTTTTATTTTAAAAAGTTTAGTTCCTGTTCTCTAGTCATGTGATGTCCTGTTTCCCCGCCATGTTCATGTGTCTTGTTTTCATTGTTTAATTATCTTGTTTAGAGTTCTGTTTGTTCATTGGCTTATGTTCTCCCATGTCCATGTATTTAAACTCTCATGTTTTCCATTGTCAGTTTTCAAGTATTGAATGTGATTGTAGACGTTTATGTCAAGCCACATTTATGTCAAGCCAAGTCAAGTCAAGTCCATGTTCAGTTTAGTTTACGTGTAGTTAGGGTTTTGGATTTCTCGTTTATTTAATAAATTGCACTTGGGTTCTCACTTCATCGTCATCGTCATTGCCTATGCCAGCTACAACGTTACAGTAATGCCAGGCCTGTGAAATTGAAAGGCCAATAACACACCTACCAGACTGTTATGAAGTCATATTGAAGGAATATTCTGGGTTCAATAAAAGTTAGGCTCATTTGACAGCATTTGCAACATAAAATTGATTAATGCATAAATAAAGTTTGACTCGTCCCTCATTTAAAAAAAAAAAAAAAAAGCAAAAATCTGGTTTACAGTGAGGCACTTACAATGGAAGTGAATGGGGCCAATCCGTAAACGTAAAAAAAAAAAAATATATATATAGCCAAAAGACATAAACAATATGTGTGTTAACATGATTTTAGTGTAATAAAATCACTTACCTAACCTTTTCTGTATAAAGTTAAAATACATTTTACAACTTCAATGACATGACAGTGTTATGTCAAGAAACCCTAAAACACTAAAATGACTGTAAAAATGAGTATTTAAACAAATTTACGCCTCAAATAATATACAAGTTTTAACAGAAGAATTAATGTACACTGGCGGCCAAAAGTTTGGAATAATGTACAGAATTTGCTGTTTCGGAAGGTAATTGGTACTTTAATTCACCAAAGTGGCATTCAGTGATCATAAAGTATAGTCAGGACATTACTGATGTAAAAAACAGCACCATCACTATTTGAAAAAAGTAATTTTTGATCAAATCTAGACAGGCCCCATTTCCAGCAGCCATCACTCCAACACCTTATCCTTGAGTAATCATGCTAAATTGCTAATTTGGAACTAGAAAATCACTTGCCATTATATCAAACACAGTTGAAAGCTATTTGGTTCATTAAATGAAGCTTAAAATTGTGTTTGTTTTTGAGTTGCCACAGTATGCAATAGACTGGCATGTCTTAAGGTCAATATTAAGTCAAAAATGGCTAAAAAAACCCCAGCTTTCTCTAGAAACTTGTCAGTCAATCATTGTTTTGAGGAATGAAGGCTATTCAATGCTTGAAATTGCCAAAACAAAACTGAAGATTTCATACAAATGTGTACACTACAGTCTTCAAAGACAAAGGACAACTGGCTCTAACAAGAACAGAAAGAGATGTGGAAGGCCAGATGTACAACTAAACAAGAGGATAAGTACATCAGAGTCTCTAGTTTGAGAAATAGACGCCTCACATGTCCTCAGCTGACAGCTTCATTGAATTCTACCTGCTCAACAGCAGTTTCTTGTACAACAGTAAAGAGAAGACTCAGGGGTGCAGCCCTTATGGGAAGAATTGCAAAGAAGAAGCCACTTTTGAAACAGAAAAACAAAAAGGTTAGAGTGGGCAAAGAAACACAGACATTGGACAACAGAACACTGGAAAAGAGTGTTATGGATCTTAACCCCATTGAGCTTTTGTGGGATCAGCTAGACTGTAAGGTGCATGAGAAGTGCCCGACAAGACAGCCACATCTATGGCAAGTGCTACAGGAAGCGTGGGGTGAAATGTCACCTGAGTATCTGGACAAACTGACAGCTAGAATGCCAAGGATCAGCAAAGCTGTCATTGCTGCACAAGGAGGATTTTTTGATGAGAACTCTTTGAAGTAATTTAAGAAGTCCTGAAATTTGTTTTCAAATTGTAATAGTAATCTTTCACGTTATTAATGTCCTGACTATAAATTGTGATCAGTTGAATGCCAATTTGGTGAATAAAAGTACCAATTTCTTTCCATAAGAGCAAAAATCTGTACATTATTCCAAACTTTTGGCCGCCAGTGTAAGTGCTTTTATAAAATGATAAGCTTCAAATTTCTGCCTTTAAACCCTCCAAAAATTGGCCCCGTTCACTTCCATTGTAAGTGCCTCACTGTAACCTAAATTTTTGCTTTTTTTAAAGAAAAAGGAAAGATGAGTCTGTCGATTGAGCTTAACTTGTATTGAACCTGGAATATTCCTTTAAGTCAACAATGTTTAGATTCAGTTTTATCAAGAGCAAAATTTAAAGGACGATTGTTTTAGCTTTTCAAAGAGAGCTAAGGGACATTAGTTGTGCTGTCACTTAATGTATACTTTATTCCATTATCCATTATAATGTCTATGCAGTTTTTCTACAAAGCATACTCTTTTTTTTAAGAATTACTAAGGAAATATGAATAAATGAATGCAGCCCACAGAATTGCCTATTATTATTTTACCCCATATGTACATACCAGGTGTAAGTATCACCCGCTGTCTTTATTGTACAGATTTGACATCTTCATATTCTAAATAAATATTATTGCCATGCACATAATGACCACTGTGCACACTTTACCTGATTGGATGTTTGTTTTGTGTTGAATGCCATTTAATTGACAGAACTGTCTTCAGAACTAATGTCGCCGTGGCAATGTGAAGGTGATTAACGGTACGTGGACAGAGATTGTTTGTAAGGGGTTGCTGGAATGAGTCTAGTTTGTTATAGCAGGATTCTATCGACTGTGTTTCGACTGTGTCCCAACCTAATGGGCTTTATAATTAACAGCAGCAATTTTTCGGCGAATGGAGGCCCCTCTGTTTAGAGTACAGTGGGCGGCAGGGTGACGAGGAGTTGACATTTCTCAAAATGCATTTGATTGATCTTTACCTCCCCACTGTGTGCTGTAGATAAAAAGGGCTAAATAGTTTTTTTTTTTTTATTTTTAAAGAGACCCTGTCCTTGTGCTTTGCAATCTGTTCCATTCAGAGAGGGCTTTAGCACAGTGAATATCTCATACTTGGCACTTGTTTTCATGCAATGCCATCTTCCTTGATCTCAGCCTTGTTGGGTACTATGAATTTGTCAGTTTCCTTTTTTGCAATTCACAGTACCAGGTATACACAACATTGAAAAAAGGACTTCAAAGAGGAGAAGAAAGATGAAAATGGAAAGAGATCAAGAAAGTATTTAAAGAAAACGCCTTCAAACACCAGTGATTATGCGATTTACACCTTTACTAAGTGCTGTATAGATTATGGTATGAATAAGAATAATCAACCAAAAAACTTGTTTTTTTTTAACAGAAAAACAAATTTGCCAACAATAACATGTTTCCTTAGCTGCTACCCATTTTATTTGTCAAAGTAAGAACGAGACTGTTTTGTCACCTACCCTGCTGCAATGAAGATAAGTGAGACAGGCTCATTTATGGTGATGTTTGAGGTGGCAAGATGAGCTTTATGAAATTTGATCTAACAACGCCTTCTAATAATTAAGAGCTCCTTCCACAATCCACTGTTACATTAGTGACAGAAGCAAGTGTAAATTCACATTAATTAGTAGTGCTTGCTAAAACAAGCATCACCATTTCTCATATTCATAGTGTTACTGTTGCTTAAAGGAATATTCCAGGTTCAATACAAGTTAAGCTCAATCGACAGCATTTGTGGCATAATGTTGATTACCACAAAAAATTAACAGTTACAGTGAGGCAGTTACAATTGAAGTGAATAAGACCAATTTTTAAAAGCAGAAATGTGAAGCTTATAATTTTATAAAAGCACTTACATTAATTCTTCTGTTAAAACTAGCTTATTATTTGAGCTATAAAGTTGTTCAAAACAAGATTTTACGTCCGTTTTAGGGTTTTAGTGTTTACTGCATTATCGTCATGGCAACAAAATCGTAAAATTGGATATAACTTTACACTGAAAAGGTTAGTAAGTTATTTTTATCACACTAGAATCATGTAAACACACATATTGTTTACGTCTTGCGACTATACTTTTGAAAAAGTGAGTATTTTAAAGTTCATGGATTGGCCCCCATTCACTTCCATTGTAAGTGCCTCACTGTAACCCAGATTTAGCTTTTTTCAAAGAAAATGAGGGTTGAGTCGAAATGTATTTGTGTACTAACCAACATTATGCTACAAATACTGCCCATTGAGCTTAATTTTAATTGAACTCGGAATATTCCTTTAACTGGTAGAGTGCGACAGCAACGGCAAGGTCACACATTCCATTTCAAGGGAATGCATGTGGGTTGACTTGACACATAATGTGCCAATTGTTTTTTAAATCAACATCAAGATTTTGGTTAATATTTATATGATTGTGAAAATATTATTTAACAGTGTGTACAGTATTTATGATACATACAGTATAATGTTAGCTATGAAATTAGCCTTAGCAGGACAAAGGACTCGTACACTTTTTTCAAAAACTTTAAAACATTTGGGTAACACTTTCTATGAAGCGCATTTTTATAATGCATTGTAAAAGCATTATTATGCATTAGTAATGTCTCATAATACACCTTATAAAATGTTATAACTTCTCATAAATAATTGTATCCACAATTATAATACATTATAATACTTACCTATTCATATATATACCTTAGAGTATAATGTATTATAACACAAGCAATATTTAATTTAATCTGCAGAAGAATGTATTATATATAATTGTAATATGTATAATACAGTGCATCCGGAAAGTATTCACAGCGCTTCACTTTTTCCACATTTTGTTGTGTTACAGCCTTATTCCAAAATGGATTAAATTCATTATTTTCCTCAAAATTCTACAAACAATACCCCATAATGACAATGTGAAAGAAGTTTGTTTGAAATCTTTGCAAATTTATTAAAAGCAAAAAACGAAAAAAAAAAAAAAAAAAAAGTATTCACAGCCTTTGCTCAATACTTTGTTGAAGCACCTTTGGTACCAATTACAGCCTCAAGTCTTTTGAGTATGATGCTACAAGCTTGGCACACCTATTTTTGGGCAGTTTCTCCCATTCTTCTTTGCAGGACCTCTCAAGCTCCATCAGGTTGGATGGGGAGCGACGGTGCACAGCCATTTTCAGATCTCTCCAGAGATGTTCAATCGGGTTCAAGTCTGGGCTCTGGCTGGGCCATTCAAGGACATTCACAGAGTTGTCCCGGAGCCATTCCTTTTATATCTTGGCTGTGTACTTATGGTTGTTGTCCTGTTGGAAGATGAACCTTCGCCCCAGTCTGAGGTCCAGAGCACTCTGGAGCAGGTTTTCATCAAGGATGTCTCTGTACATTGCTGCATTCATCTTTCCCTCGATCCTGACTAGTCTCCCAGTACCTGCCGCTGAAAAACATCCCCACAGCACGATGCTGCCACCACCATGCTTCACTGTAGGGATGGTATTGGCCAGGTGATGAGCGGTGCCTGGTTTCCTCCAGACATGACGCTTGCCATTCAGGCCAAAGAGTTCAATCTTTGTTTCTCATGGTCTGAGAGTCCTTCAGGTGCCTTTTGGCAAACTCCAGGCTGGCTGTCATGTGCCTTTTACTGAGGAGTGGCTTCCGTCTGGCCACTCTACCATACAGGCCTGATTGGTGGAGTGCTGCAGAGATGGTTGTTCTTCTGGAAGGTTCTCCTCTCTCCACAGAGAAACGCTGGAGCTCTGTCAGAGTGACCATCAGGTTCTTGGTCACCTCCCTGACTAAGGCCCTTCTCCCCCGATCGCTCAGTTTGGCCAGGCGGCCAGCTCTAGGAAGAGTCCTGGTGGTTCCAAACTTCTTCCATTTACGGATGATGGAGGCCACTGTGCTCATTGGGACCTTCAATGCTGCAGAAAGTTTTCTGTACCCTTCCCCAGATCTGTGCCTCGATACAATCCTGTCTCTGAGGTCTACAGACAATTCCTTGGACTTCATGGCTTGGTTTGTGCTCTGACATGCACTGTTAACTGTGGGACCTTATATAGACAGGTGTGTGCTTTTCCAAATCATGTCCAATCAACTGAATTTACCACAGGTGGACTCCAATCAAGTTGTAGAAACATCTCAAGTGGAAACAGGATGCACCTGAGCTCAATTTTGAGTGTCATGGCAAAGGCTGTGAATACTTATGTACATGTGATTTTTTTCGTTTTTTATTTTTAATAAATTTGCAAAGATTTCAAACAAACTTTTACATAACAAAATGTGGAAAAAGTGAAGCGCTGTGAATACTTTCCGGATGCACTGTAGGTATGCTTTAAGTAAAACAATAAAAGCAATGTCTTCTATAAACATCCATAAGATATTTTTAAGTGGTTAGAAATTACAAGTCATGCTGAAAGTTATATACATTAGGGTTAGAAAAAATGTGTAATGTTGATCACACATGTGGCCAATCTGCCAATCAATGTTTGTGCATCTTATTTGAAGACTTATTTTATAAATAACTTCCGTTATAAGTTTGACTTGTTATGTATTGTATGTTACAAGTTTATGTTATGGCTGTTTATAAGAAGATATTGCTTTTGTAACTTTATTTAAAGCAGGCAAAGACCACTTATTATATGATCACTTCATAAAGCCTTTTGACTTTTTACACTATACGGCACTTATACGATTAACTTTGTTAAAACTGGATGTTGCTTGTGTTATAATGCATTATACTCTAAAGTATAACTATGAATAGGGGAAGTCTTATAATGTATTATAACTGTGCTATAATTATTAGTTATAACTTATTATAAAGTGTATTATGAGACCTTATGAATTCAGTATAATGCATGTATAATGCCTCTACAATGCATTATAAATATGGGCTTCATAGAAAGTGTTACCAAATTTTGTTTCCGTCAGCTTCATTTCCACCACAGAGTTCTGTTAAACACAATATAGATTTTGAAATGTGCTGGAAATGACGTTATGGTGCAATTTTTCATAAATTTCAGAAAAAAATGACAAATCTCCGGTACATACACTGTTCGACATGTAAGTAGACACAATTAAATAAATAAATGAATAGTGAGAGTGTGAAAAACGTTTTAACGAGAATGTACCTTTTAAAAGTGCCCAAAGTTGAAGAAACACCCTAATATAAGGTCATAAAAGTTGCATTCAAAATAATTATAAAATGCTGTTTAAGATGGTATATAGCATGACACACCACAGGACAGGTGAACTTTCCAAAAGCACTTCAACTACCCATGTACTGATAAATTGTATATCTTAAATGCATAAGTAGCATGTACCGAATGCATTGAATGTAAATATCACACAAACTGTAGTGGCATCTTTTGACTTGAACCAGTAAGCAACCACCAGATAACCACCCCAGAACATTTTAGCAATCACATAGCAACGCTATAGCAACCATCCAAAACACCCTGGCATCATGGAGGTACGTTTTTGCACAGGCAAGCACCACTCACATTTTCTTCAATCACATTATTATCTTATCTAGGACACCATAATGCAATGTTTTATACCATGCTTCCAAATACACTTATGTTTTTGAACAGCATGATGCCATTTTGTCCCAAAAAAAATCATCATAATATCTCGCCATCAAGTGGGGGACTGTACCAGCTCTCTGTAAGAACTGAATTTCTAGCCTTGAGCTGCATTAGATTGGTCCATTACCAAGCCAAATAAACACAGACAGGCAAACTGATGCTCTGCTTTGTGGTTCATTAAAATAGAAAGTAATAAAGACTGCTAATAAGGTGAGTGAGCCAGTACAGCAAAGACCCTCCCTCTCAGTAATGAGGCTCTCTGCAGATGTATTGCAGCAAATACCAAAGCTTGCCCTGCAGTTTCCCCAGCACAGATCCAGATGAATCAGATCCAGGGAGGAATGACAACGGTACTTGCAAGCAAAAACATGTATAACCCACCAATAAAATTGACTCTTGAAGGTTACACATCCCTAAGATGTTGCATTAGTTTGTTTCTGAATAGTTTCAGATGCTAATTTATTTGAAATTAGACCCATCAATTTGTTTTTGTAGGGTTGTTTGATTGTTTGTTTGTGTATTTCACAAATGCTTGATTAAACAGTCACACACACGTGCATTCTTTTGTGCAATCCTTAGTTTCTCCTATAAAAGATGCAAAAGTTCTTTCACAGGAATGCTCAGAGAAATTTTATTGCTCAGAGGTTGCTGTTTCATAGTTCAGGAGACTTAATATAATTATGTCACTCATCCCTTTAGAAAAAACTTCTTAAACCAGCCTAAACAGGTTTGCTGGTGTTAGCTGATCACCTTGGCTGGTTTAGGGGACTTTTCAGCAGGACAGGCTGGAAGATCAGCTTAAACAATTTAGACCAGCTTAATAGACAACTGAGAGATTGAAGAGATCTGATTTGTGATTTTTCTATCATATAGGCAATTCCATCCCCTTCTCCCAGATAATTTTTGAGCACAAAATGTCTTACAGGGAAAATGCCAATAGTATGACAAGAATGATTTTAGGATAATTACATTCTAATTGAACAGTTCAGTGCAATATAAACAAGCATTTCTCTAAAAGATTTCATGAATAGGCAGTCATCCAAGATTCTCTGCTTGAGAGCCATTTTTAAAATGACTTTATAGGTTATGTGTGTAATTTTTAGATGTTAAAATACTTGCTGATATGCCAGCTTATTATGCAGGGAAAACTATAAATAAGCCATTCGTATGTTTATTCCCCACGAAAAGTGTAAACACTGAGCACATTTACATGCATAGCAATACCATGGTAACTATAAAAAAACACGTAAGAAAAAATCTTGGTTACGTGAAACATAACCCTGGTTCCCTGAGTGGGAACGAGATGCTGTGTAATGGCATTGGGATATGCCCTGAGTGTGCCGCACCGTTACCAGATTTGTTCTATGTCCACTCTCCGGCATCAAGCCCTGCCTGGACAGGAGATTCGCCCCCAAATTCAACTGGACCAAGACATGCACGGCACATAGAGTCAGCACATTGTCCGGTGCCCGTAGAACAATGCAACATGCCAGTCTCGGCATGGCACGAGAACGCATTCCTCCTTGGCAATTGATGTAGGACACCACCGTCCTGTTGTCCAACCAGATGAGGACATGACTGCCCTGAATCTCCGGGAGGAAAATCTTTAACACCAGCAGCACTGTGAACATCTCCATACAGTTTATGTGCAATATTGCTGCTGGCCCGTCCAAACCCCACAGGCTGGATGACCCTTGTATACAGCATCCCAGCCCGTGGAGGAGGCGTCTGTCATTATAACTTTGTGGCGACACACCTGTCCCAACGGAATGTGTGACATCAAAAGGCGGGTCCGTTTCCATGGTAACAGAGATCGGTAGCACCCATGCATCACTTTGAAGAGACGGAACACATGCGTCAGTGGTTGAAGTCCCTTTGCGGAGTTCATTCAGAACTGAAAAGGTCTCGCATGCAACATGCCCGGGTGAATGACAGCGGAAGCTGCGATCATGAGCCCCAAAAGCCTGTGAAATGTTCTTGCAGGTGTTGGGCGTCATGTGCTCAGATAGGAGACAAAGGCAGGCTTACACACAATCATAAAGCCTGACTGAGGCCTGTAGGAACACTCAAAGTCTGAAAACAAAACCGGTGCCAAAATCAAACAAAGGGAGTCCAAACAGACTGCAGATCCCATCAAGCCTTGCTCACTTTACACCTAGGTGTCAAATTCTAAAGGATCGAACTCTCAACTCCTATTGGATGAAACGCACGACTGAATGCGTCCCTCAACCATGAAGTCATCGAGAGTATAAAACCCTGGAGATTCCTCCTAAGCCTTGCTTCCAGCGACAGTATTCGCCGTGTCTAGTTGCAGCCCTGCTGCACCTCGTTGCCCAAGGAAGTAACGTATATACCTGAACTTTGGCCATACAATCTCCATCTCGCTGGATGAGCCAAGATTCTCCGTGTTCCACCGAGTATGCTAACGGATCTGAAGGAGACTGCTGAGCAATCCACGTCTCACTCTTTTGCTTGCAGAAGTGAAGAAAGAAGATTTCTCTTCCTTCTTCAACCGAGTCGAATTCGCTGATTTCTCCGCCAACCCACTGAGAATCAGCTGCCGTACTGCCCACCAACAGAGTGAAGAAATGGCCTCCCATCATCACCCGAGTTTCGAGGAACCGAGTTGGAGTCAAACAAGGGACGAACACACATTCTACCCGCATCCACACGTGACTCAAGTAAGAGGTTTACGTCTGGGCAGAGATGATTATTATAGTGTGTTATTCTTGTGTATCGAGGCTATTGATTGTACAGTTTACGGACTGCAGAGTCCGCTCATTGCTGCTAATAATACTCAAGGTATTACTGTTACTTACTGTACCACGAATGAGATTTGCTGTGTTGTCGTTCAACCACGTTGGGCTGTTTATGCATTTCCACCATCGCAGGTGAGACCGGCACACTGAGTTTATCCATTAAAGAACCAACGACCGCGGCGGACAGATTACGAGCCATTCACCGCGTCTCTGAGTGATAAAACTAACGGTTTCCGTCTCTCTTACGATTGCTAAGCTGAATTCAGTGCTGTCGCCCTCTTATCTCTCTCTCGTACTAACCGCACACACACACAACCCCACACAAACATACCCAACATTTGGCGAACAGATAACTTGGCAATAGAGCCCAGCTTTGTCCCTAAGTTATCATACCAGCGGAGACACGTGTTATATGGGCAGACCCCATTAACCAGTCTCTCCGCCACATTCTCTGGCCGGAAACCTCACGTGACGCACTCACCATGAGAGCCATGCCCGCCATTTTGTGCACTCCTCTCCTTCACACACACACACACACACACACACACATTCACACACACCTCTACTCTGCTCTCATGTATTATAGGCTTATCTGTTACCATATCTAATTATGTTACTGTTTAGTTTGTAGTTGGAAGTCGGACGTTTACTGACTGCATTGTATTGATTATTAATTGATATTACTGCCTCAAAAAACTTTGTTATACTTTAAAGAGAAGTGTTTGGGGGCCTGGGTATATCAGTGAGTAAAGATGCTGACTACCACACCTGGAGTTCGCGAGTTCGATTCCCAGGGCATGCTGAGTGACTCCAGCCAGGTCTCCTAAGCAACCAAATTGGCCCGGTTGCTAGGGAGGGTAAAGTCACATGGGGTATCCTCCATGTGGTCGCTATATTGTGGTTCGCTCTCAGTGGGGCACGTGGTGAGTTGTGTGTGAATGCCGTGGTGGATGGTGTGACACCTCCACACATGCTATGTCTCTGCACTCAACAAGCCATGTGATAAGATGCGTGGGTTGATGGTCTCTGACATGGAGGCAACTGAGATTCCTCCTTTGCCACCCAACCTGAGGTGAGTCACTATGCTACCATGAGGACTTAGAGCGCATTGGGAATTGGGCATTCCAAATTGGGTAGAAAAAGGGGAGAAAATCTTTAAAAAAAATAAAAAAATAAAAAAAGAGAAGTGTTTTGGTATTGTTCTGCATGCACCTATGCCAAGGGCTGGCAGGGGATGTCTGGATTTGGATATATTTTTTATATCCTTTTCCATCTTTATGTCTGTTAAGTTTCCAACTGTCTTTTGACAGTTTTTTTCTGCTCCGCATGGCTCAGTGTCTAGCCTGCTCAGTGCATCCACGTGAGAGCTAACAAACTCATTGACTATTTATACACAGACACTAATTGCAATTTAAAAAGCCACAGGTGTGGGAAATTAACCTTTAATTGCCATTTAAACCAGTGTGTGTCACCTTGTGTGTCTGTAACAAGGCCAAACATTCAAGGGTATGTAAACTTTTGATCAGGGCCATTTGGGTGATTTCTGTTACCATTATGATTTAAAAAGGAGCCAAACAACTATGTGATAATAAATGGCTTCATATGATCACTATCCTTAAATAAAAGACAGTTTTTTTTTGCATGATCAGTCATATTTTCAAAATCAATGCCAAAATTTCACAATTTATGCCAGGGTATGCAAACATTTGAGCACATCTGTATACTCTGTTGGCTTTTCAGCTCAACACTTGCATACACCCTGTTGCCTTTTCAGCTCAACACTACACATACATTGGCTTTTCAGCTCAACAATACACACAGTCAGCTCTGTTTGTCTCTCTCTTCCCATCTGCCACTGTCTCCTCTCCTTAAATACTCCCGCTGCTCCTCACTGGAGCGCAAGACCGTTGTGGCGCACAGGTGGAGCTTGTTCACCACTTATCTCTCCGGCCTCGCTCTACCCAGACGCTGCTCTGCCATGCCCTGCTCGCCACAGAATGTCTCGAAACACTTGGTCATGGAGACAGAGGCTGAATCCGATCAGGCAGTTATAAAAAGCAGTCACTCTGAATGTATTTACAGCAGAGGATGCCAGATAAACCATCTTCCCTAGCATAGAATGGGGAAGAATGTGTGAACATGGAGGTGAATTGAAAGCAAGCAGGCTTGCCACAGTGGTCCCAGCATTCTTAAATTTTTTTTTTTAAAAAGCTGCTGGGGAAAACTGAACCACATTCTGGTTGCCGGACATTCGAGGCACATACAACGGCAAACTCATCCCGATACTGACTGAAGGGCAAACAGGAGAGAAACGGATACGTTTATACTGTCCAATTTCTTTCACTGAATAGGGGCTCATCCTTCGTTACACAGCTAGCCTTTCAGGCTCGTGTGTAGACCTATTTTTATCATACATTGAGTTATATTACGCATGCCCTGAAACCCTTGGTCATGGAGGCAGAGGCAAAACTCAAGCTGACAATATTCAATGCTCGTTCGCCAGCGTAAATTAAGGTGGGAGACTGAGCTAAATTGGTGTACTAAAAAAATGGGTTAAAACTAATCTGGTCCCAACATATAATGGGGGAACAACGCGTAGTACCCAGATAGTGTGAAACACCCTTGCGAAAAAAACATTGCCTTGACCAACTCTTTCCCCAGCGCGAGCCTGCGGGGGGGGGGTAATTCGCACCTCTTGTCTCTTGTCTCACCAGAACGCCTGCGTGATCCACGAGTTAAAATACCTTGCATCTCCTGATAGCATCCCGAAAGAATAATAGCAACAATGAAGCGCTCGCGCTTTGGTTCGCCATCACTCCGTTGGGGAATATTCTATTATTCCAGCCCCCTCGTTCTGCAGCTGGGCTCACTGGTCCATGCATGATACCCTCCGCCGCAAGCAATATGCTTCGAGAGAGAGAGAGAGAAAGGCAGAGGCTGCTTCTCCATTGCCTTATTCATATGCATTCTCCCAGAACAACACAGAAAAAGACAATAGGGACAAAGGGGCCAATTTTTTTCCTTACCTACAATGATGAATTCTCTCATACAGCGTTTTTAAAAGCGACGGCTCAAGACGCGCATGGTAACTCTTCACACACTTGTTTGTCAGAAAATGGCCGCTGAGCTAGGCCTCAGAGAATGTCCAACGAGACTCGCACTTTCGCTAAAGGGGAGGGCAACAAACACGAGGAAGAATCCGATGTCCGTTCGCACTCCAATCTTCTCAGACACAAAGCCTAAAATCCCAAACCACCCCTGCACACGGAGCTCCAATCTGGAGTCCGTGGAACTGGAACTAGTGGGGATAATGCCTTGTGGTGAGAAATTGCGAGCCTCGAACAATGCCACTGTCCCCATCAGACCCTTGTAATGTTTGGAAAAAACACATTAAAATTGCTCTGAAATTACACTGTATAAAACGAGTTGCTTCTTAAATTCCATCCTGTGTTGCCACTCAAAAGGGAGAATAATAATGATCCTTGCTTCGATGTGAGTCGTTGGTACAACACGGGCCAGAAGAGATCATGCACTGAAGAACAGAAAATCTGATTCGAAGCAAGCACTTTTATGGAGCCCATGACGTAGCTCCGTAGGGGCATTGCTTAAGCACCACCAGCCAATAAATTGACGTGATTGTACAAGGGCTTCAGACCACGTGACACTCAGGGCGTGTCCCAATGCGATTACGCAGCTCGAGTTCCTACGAAAGGGAACCATGTTTACATTAGATTTGAAATCATCTGATTATGCTCTGCATTTGATGTCAATAGGTAAACAGTCATGCGCACAACACTTCCCTTACAAAAAATCTAGATTTCTGAAAAAATTGCTGCAAACTTTCTGCAAACTTGCCGCAAATTTCCCAATAAATATTTTCACATGCAAATGAGCTTGCGATTCACCGCAAATGTTTTCCAGAAGTCTGCAGCTTTTTTCCAGTAGTGAATTTGCGGCAAGTTTGCCAGTATTATCGATTTTTGTAAGGGCTGCGGACATTGTATAAGCCCCCTTACAAAAAATCTTGTGTACTTGTGTATAAACTAGCCGCAAATTTGCCACTCATTATTTTCACATGCAAATGAGCATTGTAGCTCTTCACCGGTAGTGGTGAACCTGCAGCAAACCTTTGGCAACAATTGACAATTTGCTGCAAGTTTGCCGCAAAGCTCATTTGCATGTAAAAATAATCAGTGGTGAATTTATGGCAAGTTTGCAGCAAATTTGCCATGAATTCTCGATTTTGTGGGGGCTGGAAAGAATATTGGTAAAGGTCAAAAATCTGCCTGTGTCGGATAGTTTATTGTTAAGCTGTTTTTGACCTTAAACTGAAAAAGGAAAGCTGTTTAATGCATTTACATGAATTTAAGGCCCCGATATGCTTCATACAAAATCGAAGAATGAACAGGTGTGGCATCATTTTGAACTAAATCTGACCAAAAAATTGTTTTTGAGATTCGGTGGTTCGTAACAGCTCGCCTGGGCAAACTTTTAGGAAAAATTCTTACTGGCTGCCTAAACACCTTCTTACTGCCATTGGTCCACATCATCGGTAGGTGTGACCTGAAGCTCCACCTACTTTGAGGCAAACAGCTAATTCTGTTCAAGTTGTTCAGTCAGTCAAAATCAGTCAACATGAACACGTGTAGAGTTATTAGCTAGCAAATTTACCTACATCTGTATATTCGTTCATGTAGGGACATTTTCCAGGAACATGTCATACAAATTTTTTCGTTTAGTCTACAAAAGGATTAAAATCTACTTAGATTCTCTTTTGTGCCCATTCACTCATGTGCCATCGCAAGAACGTGCATTTAACATGCTCACTGTGGCTCTGTGGCAGTATCAAAACATACTCTGTTTGTTTAGCCAGGACCTTAAAGTATGGCTTATTAGCATGGATAGTTAGCCCCTGCTGGTAGAACCTGTAACTATACCATTATGTGTACAAAAAGCATATGTCACCTTCGGCGGCCATTAATGTAGCGTTCCATTCAACTCGGAATTTGGGAAGTCCCAACTTACTACTTGGAAAAGTGCAATGAAACGCCACTTGAAGTCAGACTTCAGTGCGTCTAAGTTCCTACATTATATGAAAATAGAACCTGTTTAGCAAATGTTTAAAAAGTCAGGTGTGTGAAATAATTTTTTTTTTTTTTTTTTTTTTTTTTGATAATCGCACACCTGTCAAACAAATGCTAGCATTATTGCATCATTTATCAATTTGGTTGCTAGGAGACATCTCTGGTGATAATCAAACGCCTGCTAAACTAATGAGAGCATTGCAGTTTTGATTGCTTATAGGTCATCTTCCGAGCATCGCCAGTGAAATCCCTCAATGGTTGGAGATCAGCGATATCAAGTCAGAATATCGGAATATAGCACAGAATTAAAGGCAGACTTCCAACTTGGAAAATCATGCAGAAATGTAGAACTCCAAGCTCACAGAGATGCAGGTGTGTGACTTCACAAACATGGTGGCACATAGGGAGATGTACACAGTTCATAATAAACATTTATTTTATTAAGCAAAAAATTTAATAAAAATGTGTTAATTAGTCAAAGTTCCTTCATTATAGGATAATACATTCTCTGTTGATAATTGTGCAGCTGTTGAACTGTCACATCCACACCGGACTCCCTCTCTCACTCCACGCTCCGCTCTCTCTCCCTGAAGCACTAATCTCTCACACCTGAGCCCAGTCCTGCACTCAATCATCACCTCTATAAATCCTTAACCCACCACTCCATGCTTGTCTAGTCTCCGCAAGGAACTCATAGACTTACCCGCTCTTCTGACTTCCCAAGTGAAGCTAACTTGCTCATCCATGAATCCTGCGTCCACGATAATCACAAATGCCATCATTGTCCTTCATCTTCCTGGAGTAGCGACCCGCCTGTGTGTTCCCAGTGATCATGAACTCAGTTATCACCAAGCTAAGTTCCCAACTCCTCACATTTCTGTTTATTTACCATTTCACTATTTCCAATAAAGCTACCGCATCTGGGTTCACCCTGTCATCTGTGTGTGTGTGTGTCATGACAGAAGACTAGACCACCAAAAGGACTCAGCGGGGGCTTCTGATATCCCACTACACACATTCATCAGGATTATGGAGCTGACTAGTCCTCTTCTGGAGCTATTCAAACAAAAACTTCCTCTCCTGGAATACACATCCAAGTTCTGTCAACTTATTTCCGTAACCACCATATCAGACTCCTACCTCAAATCCATTTATGGAATGGGACTGAACTTTCACAGAATTACAGCCCTTCCGGAGGTGGGGAATCTCTCCTTTGAGGAATATGTACGAGCGACGCTGGCCATCAATTACCCCTTGCTATTACTGACCCCCAAGGTAACTCCTCTCCATTTCCCCTAAATAAATTTTTTGGGGGCCTCACCCTCTCCAAGCTCCGGTGGTTGCTTCCCTGCCGGAGTCAGCGGTAATGATCACGGAGGTAACATTTCCCCCTTACACTGTGGGTTATGGCAGGAACCCTGTGCCACCACCGCTGCCTGCTCCAAGGACCACGGAGCTTACCTCTTTGTTTTCTGCACTCACTTCTAAAGTGAATAATCCCCCACTGATGTCGGTACGTTTGGCCATGAAGACCATTCCTCACGAGTTATCAACACCCATGCCTGCCACAGTTAACGAGCCAGTGCCCATGCCTGCCATGGTTAATGAGCCAGTGCCCATGCCTTCCACGGTTAACGAGCCAACGCCTGTAGCCTGGACTGTCCCAGAGCCAACGCCTGTAGCCTGGACCGTCCCAGAGCCAATGCCTGTAGCCTGGACCGTCCCAGAGCCAACGCCTGTAGCCTGGACCGTCCCAGAGCCAACGCCTGTAGCCTGGACCGTCCCAGAGCCAACGCCTGTAGCCTGGACCGTCCCAGAGCCAACGCCTGTAGCCTGGACCATCCCAGAGCCAACGCCTGTAGCCTGGACCATCCCAGAGCCAACGCCTGTAGCCTGGACCGTTCTCGCAACAACACTCCCAGCTGTCTAGAAGAGGAGGAAAAGGAAAGTGACTCCTGCTCTCAAGTCGATGCTAGCACTTACATCACGGAGTTCGTTCCCCAATTACTACCAGTGCTCACGACCACGGAGGTCTTCCCCAGTCGCTGCCAGTGCGCACGGCCACGGAGGTCATTCCCCAGTCGCTGCCAGTGCTCACGGCCATGGAGGTCGTTCCCCAGTCGCTGCCAGTGCTCACGGCCACGGAGGTCATTCCCCAGTCGCTGCCAGTTCTCACGGCCATGGAGGTCGTTCCCCAGTCGCTGCCAGTGCTCACGGCCACGGAGGCCATTCCCCAGTCTCTGCCTATGCTCTCGACCACGGAAGTCAGTCCCCAGTCACTAACGGCTCCTTCATCCAAGCTTTCCACGGCTCCTTTGTCCCTCGAGCCTTCCACGACCTCGTCCCTCGAGCCTCACATGGCTCTGCCCCTCGAGCGGACTCCATCCTCGTCTAGTCTCCACAAGGAACTAATAGACTCACCCGCTCTTCTGACTTCCCAAGTGAAGCTAACCTGCTCATCCATGAATCCCGCGTCCATGATAATCCAAAATGCCATCATCGTCCTTCATCTTCCTGGAGTAGTGACATGCATGTATGCTCCCAGTGATCACAAACTCCGTTATCACCAAGCTAAGTTCCCAACTCCTCACATTTGTTTATTTACCATTTAACTGTTTCCAATAAAGTTCTCATCTAGGTACACCCTGTCATCTGTGTCTGTGTGTGTCATGACAAGAACATTACATAGCATCATGTATCCTCTGCAATTTGGTTGTTAGGAGCTAGACTTTAATTATGATAATCGGACAACTGCAAATCTAATGTTACAGTTGCCAGTTTGTTTCCTTACAAAAATTGAGTTTATGGCAAATTTGCCGTAAACTTACCGCAAATTGTCCATTGTTGCCAAAGGTTTGCTCTAGGTTCAGCACTACCGGTGAAGAGCTGCACATTTCTGGCAAACATCATAAGGTCATTTGCATGTCAAAATTATGAGTGGGACATTTGCTGCAAATTTGTGGCTAGTTTGCTAGAACTCTAGATTTTTTATTTTTTTTTTTAAGGGCGGAAGTTGAAGATATTAAGTAGGAAAATCCCTTATCCAACTTTGAATGTAACACAGCATGTGTATGTTCTTGTGGTGCCAATCAGGACGTTAGTTTCCTGCTAGATTGACATCTTTGACCAATGCGCTTGTGTGCCATGTTTTTAAGACATCCCTCGATTCATCATAACTCAAAACACGATCTGTAATTTTGACAGATAAAAAAAAACATGCAAGTTTAACATGTAACACCCTAAAACTTAAGGCGCACTGGACCAGTGTCTAGATTCGAAGGAGCAGTGATAAAACTTGAACACACAGACCATCAGATATGTTGAACTGCCAGCATGTATTGGTAAAGTATAAATGGAACAGTAGTTACCACAATACAAGTTACAAGAAAGATTGATTGCAATCACACAAAGAAAATAAACTACAAAAATAAAGGAAATAAATTCTTAAACTTAGTTTTGTTATTTGTCTCCCTCTTTTACCTATAGGTTTTATTTGGTTAGTTCAACTAGTTTAGCTCACCTAGTTTATTTAGCTTGTTAGTCTTTGAGTCTAAATCTATTTAGTTCTATTTGTTTCGCTTTTAGGCCTATTTACTTTGAGTTTTGTTTCTTGTTTACTTTCGCTTTTTTTTTTTTTATCACTCACTAGTCTGTCTAGTCTATCACTAGTCTGCTTTTTGTGTCAAACAAAATTCACCAAAAGTCAAATATAAACCATTCAAAATGTACACAAAATACAAATGACAAATGGTTCAATTTCACACTTCACAATATGTGGCAGTTAGCAACAGTGACTTTTGATACAATAATTTTTTTCCCTCTGCAAATCCAACTGCTGTTTGCAGTGAAGTGAATGTAAACTAGGGCTGAAACGATTAGTCGACATTATCGGCAATGTCGATAACACAAAATATGACATGAAATAAAGCAGAGCCATACATGGCATTAAGCTTGTCTAAAAAGGAAACACCCTGGCGTTATTTCTTTAATGCTTCCTTTATTAAAGTTCAAATAATAAGGAAACGGGCTGTATAAATAAGCACACACTCTGAAACTGGCATTTCTCTGTGCATTCAGAGTCACTTATGAGTCGTGTGGAAAAACAGTGCAAGAGAGTTTCAAACTTCTTTTTTATGATTTAAAAGTGCGCGATCAATATTTGAACAACGACATAGCAACCATTGGTGAATGCATTGCATTGGTGAAAAGCAAGTATATCGGTGGCTTAAAATGCAACTTATGGTATGTATACAGGCCAGGTGGTGTGCTGCCACTCACGATAAAACCATACAAATGTACAGACTTGTCTAAATAAATTTTTGAATTCAGAGAGTTCAAAAAACAGGAATGAACTAAACCCCTGTGATAGTGAGTGATGAAACAGTGATAAGCGCATGAGAA
The DNA here is from genome assembly GCF_019703515.2 of Myxocyprinus asiaticus. Taxonomy (NCBI): domain Eukaryota; kingdom Metazoa; phylum Chordata; class Actinopteri; order Cypriniformes; family Catostomidae; genus Myxocyprinus; species Myxocyprinus asiaticus. The sequence continues at coordinate 35,962,275 of NC_059365.1, read as the reverse complement.
GAATTAAAATCAAATTAAACAGTCAAATTAAATTGTTTAAATTAAAACAAAGGAGGAGCAAACAATACAGATTAGCGATTGGTAACACTGACAACACTGTTTATGTTTTTATGAGTTTGAAAATTAAGACTGGGTTACACAAGAAACTCTGCTTAAACCATCTTTATGTGGTAAATATGCCTATGCCAGCTTCCCTCTCTCTCAGCCTCTGTTTGTGTGTGAGAGAGAGAGAGAGAGAGAGAGAGAGAGAGAGAGAGAGAGAGAGAGAGAGAGAGAGAGAGAGAGAGAGAGAGAGCGCTAGCAGCAATGAAAGAGTCAGAAAGCTGCGCTTTTAATGCAAATATAAAAAACTTTTAAAAATACTTAGCATAAGAGGTTAGATGCATTAGTGAGTTTTTATTCTGATGGTAGGCTACAATATAAATTCATAAATTCGGGTGTCAGATCAGATGTCACTGGTGCGGCAAAATAATTTTCCACATGCGCACTCTGTAATTTTCACTGGCAAATGTGAGCCCTGCAATGGCATTTGCGGCTCAAGTGATTGGCTCAAAATCTGCATGCCCAGAACTGAGTACCATGAGCAAAGAGGGCAGCATACTGGTTGCATATTTCTGGTGATGTATGCGCCAGAAGAGCAACTGCCTTTGAGATGAATGGGAATGCTAACGGATAACTCTCTCCAAGTCTATTAGACCTCCTTGATTTGAGCATCCCAACCAGGCCAACATAGCAATGTTTACTCAACCAGTGGTGTGAGTTTGGGGCAGGAGTATCTGTTTTTGACCATATGGAAGCCATTATTTCTGCAATTACGTTTGGTGATGCTTAGTGGTGCATAAATTACACACATCACATTTAAGGTGATGAATTCAAATATGCATCACTGTTGCAGACAGTGTGAATCACAGAGAAAAGAAAAAGAAAAAAATGATGTAGTGCTTGTATTGACAGAAAACAAAAGAGCTATGTGGGAAGAGATTTGGGCCAGGTTTAGTTTAAGACAAGAAGTATATACTACCATACTTCCTGACTATTCTTTCAAGATCACAGCAGTAAAACTCCAATCACACTTTTTACAGTGCTCAATGTATTCTGATGAAACCTCAATATATGAGTAGTATCAAGGTGGAAAATCTGTAATTGTATTAATTGAAGATAATATTTATTGTTAGTATTTTTAAAGGTTCATATAAAAGACAAAGTCTTGATCTCTTTTTATGATAAATTTTAATGATCAATTTCAAAATACATTTCAGGGTTACAGAGAAACAGAAAATGAAAGGTCTTGTTTGTAACACATGCAGTTCTTGAGAATTAATGGTCCCTTGTGCTGCTTAGATCAACCTCGAGGAGCATCTAAAAATATAATTTAAATCCGCTGATTTTTCCATCTTCGTTGCCTTGACAACACGTCCAAACAAGGAATGGTTACCTGGACAACAAGCCTAAAAACAATCATTAAAGCCATCAGTGAAAAGACATGCTTGTTTTGCTCTGTGACTCAGGGCGAGAGCACTTGGGCAGGAGCTCTTGCTGAACCCAAATTAAACAATAAACAAGCCATCAGCAACAAACAACATCAGTGCATCTCACACTATATTAGAAAAACACTTCTCAAACTTCTCCTATTTGAGCTATTGGACACAAATATAAATCATATGCTTCCAATCACACCACTGGAATGCAACAATCTACGATCACCTTAAGAAAAAAAAGAAAAAAAAGTGGATACAATTCATAAAATGTTGTTAAATGTTGGCATGGTGCATAGTGAATTGCTTTTCCACTTATAAATTAATCTGAGATGATCAATAGAATGCTCCTGGCCTGTTCACACCAAATCTGTGACGAACTTCAGATGAAAGGTCTATTCACACCGAGGCCGTAAAAAAATTAAACAAAAAATGATTTCACCCTTAAACAGTAGCTGTTGCTTTTATACTTGTTTCCTGCCCGGACACTTCAACATTCAGCTGTCAATGCTAAAGATTAATATATTGAGCATTGCTAAAACATTTATTTACCTAATTTGGCATAACTGTTGTTCTTTTCATGGTGTTGATGCATTTTGGGGAGTATATAATCAATGTTTTTTATGGAAGTGAGATGAGTAAAAAGCGTTGTTGCATAAATATACGTCCTGTGTCTTTAAATTTGCTAGGAGTATATTCCAAACAAACTCCCAAACCCAGTTTCTCTTTTTATAATGCCTGGATTAATTCATGAATAATATAACACAAGGTATAGTGATATAAATACATGTGGAAAAAATGTACATTAGGAATAACAGATATAGTATAAAATGTATAATATTAAAAAAATATTTATAAATATTTATAAATCATTGCATATTTGTATTGAATTCAGGGTTTGTTGTGCATGGTTTGAAATAAGCACTGTTACGGGAATACTTTGTAATATTATCCTTGCAATTAAAATAGCAGTGTGGTTCTGCAATTCATTTGTCTACAGTAAAATATTGCATGTAAATAATGTCATGTATTGGATTCCTGTTATGACTCTTATTTTGAAAGTTCCTTTGTTTCCTTCCATTGTCTCTGTCTTCAGTTCCTTCCTTAATTGTATCCCAGGTGTTCCCCATTTATGTTGTTAGCCCATGTGTATATATACCCCCTTGTTCCTTGTTCCTTTGTCTGTTCTTGCTGGTGTGTAGTGCATTAATAGCCAGTATATTGCTGTTGTGTTTGTGCTTCCGTCTTTTGTTTATAATTGAAGTTCTACATTTGGATCCTCACTCACTCGCCTCTTCTCTTCACAACCCTGCCTTTTATGGGTATTTTACTATGAGCTCAGTGCAAAAGAATTGCCGATCCTCGCTGCTGTTTTTAATGCCATGATAATATAACAGGCGCAGTGATATATAGTACATATTAAATACTGCACATTAAGACAAAACCCCAGGTATATTATAAAATATGAGGAATCATCACATTTCTAAAAAGAAAGTATGTGTAGAGCTTCTATATTTATTTACTGCATATTTGAGACTAGTACAAGAGCACAGGAATACACTCCAGAGTCTTTATGTTTATGAACATTTATAATATTATATGCTATATGCCTAATACTAATACTGCTTATATTATAAGCAGACTTTCAAAAACAGACCAGGTTTATGTTTACAGGACAAAGGGTTCATGAACTGCAACTATTTATTTTTAAGTATATAATTTTTGAGGAGCACCAATGCTGGTGTTTGCCAGTTGATTAGTGCCACCAACAAGCTAGAATAAGCAGCTGCAGCAAAAAGGTCTTATCTCATTGGTCAGTTAGTTTTCACTGCAGTCTGAAGAAAAAAATAGCATGAATGTGTGTGAATAGTGCCATGGAAATCCATTGTTCCGAGTCGCGAACATTTGTATAGACTTGGTGTGCATAGGTCTTCAGTTTATACACTCTTTATTTCATCAAATTATTATATTGCTAAATTCATACAAAAAATTTCTGGTGGAGGATTGGCAGAACGGGGTTGATGTCAGGGTACATGAACTTTTGGAAACATCATGTCGATATCCAATGTGTTTATGTTGTCAGATTTTCTGTCTTACAATGGGGACAACTCAATAGACAGCTGATTAGTTCGAAACCATCCTGTAGTCTCCATTCAAATATTAATCGTCAATGCTGGATTTGTCAATATTAATTTTAAATATTTGACGATAATTTTGTCTTATTTCTCAAGAATCAGATGAATTGTGTAGCAGATTGTGTTTAAGCCCTTTACTGTCTCATACCGTCATTTGTATCTCACATGGGTTTTTTTATTCAAACCCCCAACCCCAGCATGCTGCATAGAAACAAGTTAAATTGGCCCAATCTGAGCCGCAAATGGCTCTGTATGGCTGCAAAACCACGGTCCTGCTAACCCCACAGGTGATCCGGACCCTTTCTCCTCCATTGACCATCCACAACTACAGGAGCTTGTTGACTTTCTGAGGGCTTGTTTTCCCTGCCTACATCTCCATCAATGCCTGCTCATTGTACTGTAACAGTAGCTATCAGAGCAGAATTGTCACGGTGACTGACTCACAGGAAATGGCCATTTCCTCACTGATTGTGTCTGTTGTTTGCAATTTAGATGCCACCCCCGAACTGGAATGCTTCTCTGCTGTTTGGGATTGTTCCTGAATGGATACAAGGTCTCTCTGCACAATCAAGAGGGTTTAAGAGCAGTCTGAATCACAGTCTGTTTCACAAGAAACACTTTTCCCCCTCTATTCTCATCCCAGATATGGTTTCCACTGATTGTGTATCTTCAGCCATGGACTGTAAACAAATGAGTCATGGACAGATATCCAATTCTGGTGTTTCGAAATGAATCAAATTAGGGTTATTCCTGTTATGTAGTACATTTTCATTATATACTGTATGTCCCCATTAAGGCCAAAGTTTACTGTGGTAGTCCGCATTGCTGATCAGCATGAGTGACGCAAAATTCGTCATCAGCACAGTCTGTGTGGACTGTCCACGTGCAGCCCAGATTTTCTCGATGAGCAGACAGTCCTCATCTGTGTGCATCGTCGGCGCATGTGCCTGCCCTTGACTCTACTAAAAGAGTATCACAAAGCAGCCGGCGCATGCATTGAACGCGTTCATATTCGCTCGCGGTCAAGAGTATACTTTGAAATGCTTAACACTCAACCGTGTGCAAGACGATCTGGAATGCAGAGAAACGTGTACCCGAGATTTTATATATGTCTTACTATATATTAAACTTTTTGAAGTTTTCTTTTATCACAATATAGAGGTCAATTTTCAGTAACTCTGGTTTGAGCAGATCTTTCCATTTATGCCATGTCTAACACGAAACACAATTCTAGATCTTAATTTTTTCTTTCTCTAAAGAAATGTTTCAAACAAAAAAAATTTCTTGGGAATATTGTTTTAATTAGTAATCATTTTATAGGTTCCTCGAGGAAGTTGCTTCATTTTTGTGGGAAAAACAGCACAAACATGAGAAACTATTGGCAATTAAAACATTATGTATTCTGTGATGTTTTGTGGTATTAGCTGGGCTTGTCTCACTTTAAAAAGTCCATTCTGTTAGATAAAACTTCAAAAGTTGTTATGATGTTGTAAAAATGTCAAGATATGATTAAAACATTTTCAATTTTAACTTACTCTTGTGTAAGCTTATTATCAGTCCCTTATTGAGAAATGGCTATTTTTAGCTCATTTTTTACACTCCTGTTAGGCATCCTGTTAATTTATAGTTAAATATTTAATTACAATTAATTAAAGAAAATGATCAATTAAATATAATTAATAAAATAATTTATTATATATTTTTAAATTATACGTTATAATTGCTAAAATTTAGTTGCCTGAGCTTGAACAGAGCATATTTTTTAATGTCTGGTATAACAGGAATGACCCTTTAGCTTCTTAGGTTGGTATTCTGTGATTGCTCAGTTGTTGGTTATAGTAATTTCCCATTTGTTTTCTTTGCTCTGCAAACCAATGAATGAGTTTCTTATTCATAACCTTGGCCCAAGAGAGTAGCTTGCTGGCCTGTTTACTTTCCACAGAACAAAGGGTTTTGCTTTCTTTGTTGAACAGCAGTACCTAACACGTTGTCTTCATCTGCAAGAATTGCATATTATTTTCTTGGGGGGATTAATTAATTCAGCAAAGACAAATATTTAATATTAATGTCATAAGAATGAATAAACCCAATGAAAGAAACCAAGACAAAGCATTAAAAAGTTCACTTAATGACTAATTCAAGGATACTGGAGCAAATGTACTTTTTAGTTCTTAGTATGGCATCCTACTTTGAGAGAAATGCCATTATGAATTAAACAGCACAGTAAAGTGTAGAAAAGAGGCAACTTCCACTCTCCAAAGACAAAGAGAACAAGTGAAACCATGCATGGCAAGCTAAGGGGGCTGTTTTTAATATGACTTGCATATTCAAGGTTGCCCAGGGCATGTTCGTATAGATATGAGAATTTGGAGGCAACGCCTGTTGGAGCCTGTGAACGTATACATAAAACATGGAAGTAGATAAGCTTAGGAATATAGGAAATAGTACATTATCATCACTTTATGTGTTGGTGTGCATACAAGCTGTACAACACCTCTACTTTATATCTGATCTTGACGATGTCCATCAAAATCAAGAGTTTTCAAAGGTTGCATCTTCCCTCTAAGATAAATATGCATTCCTGTTGACTGTATTACAATATTTCCATCTAAAAAACTATTAGCTTTTGGCACCACTTTGTAAACATTTCACCACGAAACTGGAGCTCACACGTGGCCATCTGTTAAACAACACTTCCAGCTTTGGCCACTGGGGGCAGTGATTCGCATTTAGATCCTAACAAACCGATTTCAGCTGAAGAACATTTGAGAGGACCGCAGAAGAAATAGTCATGTGGGTTGGAATGACAAGAGGGTGAATAAATGATGACAGAATTTTCATTTTTGGATGGACTATACCTTTTACCATGACTATAAAATGCTGTATTGTTCATTGTTGCTTCATTTTAACTACTACGTTAACTAATTTTACAACCTTATTGTAAAGTGTTACTGAAATATCTATGTGTTTTGTAAATCTTCTCCTCTGACCTTTCTCTGACCCCCTGCGGTGCCTTCACAGACCCCTTGTCTAATAATGTCAGTCAATGAGAGATCATGGGGCTTCATCATTTAACGAAAACAAAATGCCACCGAACACAAAAACACTGCAAACGAACATGTTACTTTGAAGGCTAAATATCATAAATCAGAGGCTGAAATTAAAGGGCATTTGATAATGATAAATCGCCCCTCACTACCCTCCTCACCGAGTACAGGCTGATGTGCTGCCGCTTATTCCCAGAGCATGATGGGATAGCATCAGTCTTCTGATGCTGGCAGTTGCTGATGGCTTGGCACAGTGGGTGCTTCACAGCTCCAGGATAGCTTGGACGACACAGTCTGCTGATAGCCGGGCTAGTTATACCTCACTAAGGAGCTCCATACGTCTTTGAAGAAGGCATAAAATGAGAATAGATGGTAGGTGTCAATCTCAAAAGGGAGAGCTGGTCATCTGGAGAAGAAAAGATGTATGAGCACATAAGGATGGGTAATGCTATCTCTTCACCAGGAGAGGAGGCAGAATGACTACACTACCATCTCTGGCTTGTAACAGGATTTGAGGATTTTGCTGTGTTGTTTCTCTTTCAGAAGTCTCTGGAGTGATTGAAGTACATTTTTCAGCATGTTTTCAGCACTCAATAGCATGAAAATTGTCCCAAAACTTGTTTTTCTTAAAAAAGATCAATTAGTCCTTGAATTAAATTAATGTTTCTTTAATTAATTTATGTTTTTATACACTTGGAACTCTTTACAAACTTTACAAACTAAAATGCGTTCTTCTATACTGTCGATTATTTTCACAGTCACTAAAGCCTAGTTCATCCTCACTGTTGTTAATTGGAAGAACTAATTGTAACTTCTTGCCCTTTCCATAAAACATTGCCATGTTAATATTTCTCTGAAAAGAAGAAATACAAATTATGAATGTTATTTATTTATAAATGCAACTATATTTCAGCAAACATATCCAAATAAATGAATAAATGCAATAATATAATAGATACCACCATCTTTAAAATTCCCAATGAGATAATGCATGTGTGCAATTCCATTGTGATACATATACCATATGGCACATGTATGTACCAACACAGCAAATATTGGTACAGCTATAATATTTTTAAAATCTTCTGTAATACTATGCTAGATAAAGTCAATCAGTTCAAAACAACATCTAAGTAAATTATCAAATATGTAGAAAAAATCATGATGCAGAAGAAATGTGTTTATTAGAGCAATTTGTGGAGCACTTCAGCAGGTGTCTCTCCTGTAAGGGTGACTCCCATCTTGGGGAAAATCAAATGTCATGTAGCTTAAAAACAGCATATTTTTGGTTACTTTAAAGACTGCCCTTTTATTTTCAACAATGCATTATGTTTTAGCTAGGGATGTCATGATACCATTATTTTAAGAATGAGTACGTGTAACGATACTTTCTTTCTGATATTCACTAATACCGAGTCTGATACCTGTTTGATTTTGTTTTTACAGATTATTTAAATTTGACCATCAAAATGGTGTTTAAATAAATGAATGAATAAATTAATTAAAACTTTAATCAAATGAAAATATAACAATACATTTTCAACATAATGTATTATTTTTTTTTATCAAATGAAGTGCTTTTATACAAACCCTCACAGCACAATCCAACTGCATTGGAATTATATTTTGTTAAATAAATTGCTGCATAACAGAGCATCACAGATGTGAGATATTGCTTAAATAAATTACAATTACCATTGATTTATTATTATTATTATTATTATTATTATCATTAGTATAATAGTAATACAGTAAATATTATATAACTTTACAATAGTGATTATATTTCTGTTATACTTTTTTTATTTTTTTATTTAAATTGAGCTTTTATTTTGAAAGAGCTTTTATTTTGAAGTGCTTCTGTGTGATCACAGTAGCTTTTCAGTCCGAAAAAGCCAGTGCTATGTGACTCAAAGTGAATATTAAACTGCTAAAAGTTGGCTATTTAATTAAATAAGTATGTACTCTGTATGTGCCTCGTGCTTCAAAGTGAATTTGTGGTGTTTCCCAATATGAGCCAAGGAGGCACAACACTGTCTCCACACATTCACTAGTGCTCTGCTCACATTTGAATCGTGCTGCATATGCAAAGTAAATGATATATTTTTCTCATTAAATTGCAGCTTTTGTGGTTAAATAATCTCACTAGGACATAACGTGATCAGAATTTGTGCGCTGAGTGTTTACGTAATGACATTTGTATGTCAGATGGTATCGGCTTTTGGTATCTGAGCATTTTTACAAGCATGAGTATGAGTATATGAGTGTGATATCGGACCCGATTCCGATACCAGTATCGGAACATCCCTAGTTTAAGCTTTTTAGCAGAAAGTTAAATATAATTTTTTTTTGCCATATGTATCATACAGGTATATAACTTTATTAAAAGAAAAATAACATTTTGGCTCTGTTAAGTAAACAGCAGTATCACTTTATAAAGCCTAATATATAGAAACAAATATTTCACCGATTTTTGCCACATCCACACTGAAGGTGTTTGGGGTTTTGGTCACAAAGTGGTGCGGTCATATAGTGATGTCGCATGAAACAGGTCAATACTCTATCTCAAACTATTTTAAACACCATTATACATGCAGCTTTTATGATTTCATATTAACTGGGAGACTACAAGGAATATTTTTACTTTTAAAAATGTATTTGTCACACTGCAGGACCATTTAAAATGAACTAGTGTAGACAAAAATGTGATTAAAAAGGTGACCAATTACGGGACACAAGAAATACACTTTCCAATATACATTTATATAACTTTTTAACTAAAATATCATAGTCCATGGACACCCTATGCATCAACAACCCATTTAACACAATATAAAGCTAAATATAATGCTTAATAAAGATACATATAAAACCACTATTTGCATTGCATTTTAGTACCTTTATGATGATGTTTTAAAGTGAACATTAAAGGACAGATTGCACTGATGTAACTGCATAGATCTGCAAGAATACAGAAGGAATAAATTCAATGTAATTTCATTGATTTGAGGCCATTCTTCATTAAAATACAGTTAAATGTAATGACAATGGCCTGTTAATCAGAACCTCAACATGGCAGAGCAAAGAAATCATTGGTGTTTTATCCCTGTCTGGTGGGTTTGTGGTGAGGACAGAGGGTAATCAATCGATGAAAGACTGAGGAGAGGAAATACTGCCTGCAAGGTTGTTAAGACAAAAAAGTGTGACTGTGAGGGACTGTACTGTCTCTTGTATGCATGATTTGGAGAGGGTTTAAGTAGCACTTGAAATCAATTTATAAAACTACAATAAAACCCTTTCATTCTGTCCATTGAAAAGATTTAACTTCAAGGATATTTGCCACTCTGTACACATGCCACATTAAAATTTGTGTTAAACTAAATGAAATAAAACAGAGGAGCTATATATATATATACCAACAAGATCATCTTCTATTTTCCTACCATTTCATTAGAGCTAATTTTCCCAGATCAAATGCAAGTTTTACAAATTTTGCTAGTAAGACATTTGTCTTTGGACTTTCTTTGGAAACTGTGTGTTCCTTTTGGAATACAAATTCAGGAGAATTTATGATGAACTCCAGTGCACAAACACACACATTCCCATGTAAGATTATACTGCTAGAGAACCAAATAACAGATTTGTACAATTAGTTTGAATGTTGATTTAAAAGCACAGATTTACAACAATGCTTTAGGTGGTATATGTATCACAAGGCTTGGCGATGAATGGAAAATGAAAAAGCTAATGACTGATTACTATGCCATATATAAGTTACTCAGAAAGCGTCATTATCTCCATGAAGAGAGTAAGTCAAAGCTTTTAGATACTATACAATGGCACATTAAGAATTGAACATGACTGAGAAACATATTCAAATTCAACATGAATAAACAATGCAATACTGCAGATATGCTTGCAGGACATAGAGCAAGATAAACTGATATTAATTACAGAATATTGTACAAAAGAAAGATGGAACATGTTTGAACAAATAGCAAAACAGTATATATCGAAATTGGGAGGCAGTAAAAAAATGGGGGTTCATTTTTTGAATACATTTACTGTTTATTGCTCCATAAATCCTAATCACCACTTTGGTAAAGTACAGCCCTAAAAGAGAAGTATAGACAAGCGGAAGGAAATATGCGTGATGTAGCCAAAAGAATTGACTTGGCCTTTCTCACCTCATCTAATGGTTCAACCACCACAGTCAAGTGTTTCCCAGTGGGTTAATGAAATCTCAAACTTTCCCCTTTGAGAAAAGAGCGTATCGATTGGAGAGAACCGGAGGAATCCAATATCTCCATGGTGATCTGATTAATCATTCCTGTTTGTGCTTTAAATATTGGGTGGATGCGGTTAAGAATATCATATCTGTGATACATGAAACACCCGATTTTCTGTCACCTCCGCCAGTGTAAACAAGATTATAATGCTTCAATGTCAAAACAAACATGGCCATGGCAAGAAATAAATATTATAAGGGATTTGTCAGCTCTTGCAAAGTGTGTTTATGAATGTGGAGTATTAGTCAAGTTTGCTGCTTCTTTTATGTCCTCCACTATATTGATACCTCTGTAATCAATAACAGCACTTTGTCTTTAGCAATTCTTAACAAGCCACAATGGTCAATGCTGGGCCCGAATTGCAATGCTAAACTCAAACTAAAACAAATTTGTGTCTGTGCTCTCCATGTTGCAGAAACATTCTGTGGCACCGTGTTAAGGCCAGAAACATACTTTACGCAATATGCAAACACAGACATGGATGGTTGGCCAGTGCATTGTTAGCTTTCAGTCCTGTTGAACATACTGTAAGGAAAGGGTTAGTTTACCCAAAAATTAAAATTCTGTCTTCATTTACTCCCAGATGTGTATGACTTTCTTTCTTCTGCTGAACACAAGATTTTTAGAAAAATATCTCAGCTCTGTAGGTCCATACAATGCAAGTGAATGATGATCAGGCCTTTTAAGCTCCAAAAAACAGATAAAGTCAGCATAAACATAATCCATCAGACTCCAGTGGTTTAATCAGTGTCTTCTGAAGAGATCCAGTTGGTTCCAAAAGTACAGACCAAAAAAATAACTCAAGCTTGATTACACTTCCTATAGCCCCATCTAGGGCTCTGTGCATGCATCAAGCACTTGAAAGAGGAATCAAGCTTGAAATCATGATCGTGCCTATATACTGCAATGGCTAAATGCACAGTGAAAAAAGTTATTTTTTGGTCTGTTCTCACCCAAAACCAACTGGATTGCTTTAGAAGACATGGATTAAACCACTGGAGTCATATGGATTACTTTTATGTTGAATTTATCTCCTTTTTGGAGCTTCAAAGGCCTGATCACCATTCACTTGCATTGTATGGACCTACAGAGCTGAGATATTCTTCTAAAAATAAGAAGAAAGAAAGTCATACACATCTGGGATGGCATGAGGGTGAGTAAATAATGAAAGAATTTTCATTTTGGGGTGAACTATCCCTTTAACGTGCTCTGGCAGTAACAAAACATTACTCAATGGGATGACAGAGTTACCTTCAAATGTCTGTGCTATTAAACCAGATGCTATTTTACAGGAAACTAAATATAAACATGTTGAGCTAACTTGCTGAGCGAGATTCTCTTCAAACTGTTGGCCCAAACAACATCACAGTAGTTGACCTGAAAGAGAAAACTTTATGAATTGGGCGATGTATTGCACTCCGACACATTTCTGAATGTGACCACACAAAATCAATCTTGCGACAGGGTCACCATTATATTTATATAAGTATGCATTTGGCAGACATTTTTATCCACAACAACTTCAAGTGCACTCAAAGTATTCTATCAGAAAGTGAAAACCCATGACATTGTCATAGCTAGAGCCATTGTGCTACCAAAACTACAAGTATAGAGAATGGTAGGACTATTGTAGTATGCTATTCCGAAAACAGCACTATAGACTCTACCGAGAAAGCTTCCCATGGGCTTCCACCAAAGTGGAACCTTTTTTATTTTTTTTTATTTGGCATGCCCAATTCCCATTGCGCTCTAAGTCCTCGTGGTGGCGTAGTGACTCGCCTCAATACGGGTGGCGGAGGACGAATCCCAGTTGCCTCCGCATCTGAGACAGTCAATCTGCGAATCTTATCATGTGGCTTGTTGAGCGTGTTACCGCGGAGACCTAGTACGTGTGGAGACTTCACGCTATTTTCTGCGGCATCCACGCACAACTCACCACGCACCCCACCGAGAGCGAGAACCACATTATAGCGACCACGAGGAGGTTACTCTACCCACCCTAGCAACTGGGCCAATTGGTTGCTTAGGAAGCCTGACTGGAGTCACTCAGCACACCCTGGATTCTAACTTGAGACTCCAGGTGTGGTAGTCAGCGTCTTTATTTGCTGAGCTACCCACGCCCCCACTTCATTATTTGTATTAAATTTTCGTTTCATTTGAAGTGTAATTTGAATGTAGAAATATTTTTGGTTCATCACATCTAAACGTGCAATCTTCCCATGCACGCAGCTATGTCTACTTATTAGGTGCAGATGTGGAATTCATTCACACAAACAGCAACTCAAACAGTCTTTTTAGGCATATAATACGTTTGTTTTCTGAAACAGACACCCAAACTATCACAAAAGCACCACGATAACAGATTAAAACTTGTATATTCACAGTGAAAACATGCTGATCGAGTGTGATTATCCGATGCACGCAGCCAAGTCTGTTTACAATAGTGCATGCACACACACACACACACACACACACACACACACACACACAATGTCTGAGAAGTCAAACATGCATATAGGCAAACCGGAGTGCTGATATTATTCATTCATTTTATTTTTACAGCTATAAAAAAATTAATAAATAAAACAAATACAGTACAGCAGACATAACTCATTTGTTCACGTTTACTATATTATATACAGTATTTAAAAATGTTTTTGTATTAAATTAAATAAAATACTCATCTACACTCTGTCCTCCTTTACCAGCTGTGCAGTGTCACGTTCAAAAATAACTCACTCCAGGGGGCACTGCACGGGAATTTAGACCCTACTCATGAAAAGGTTAATGTGCTGTCTTTGTTTAAATCTTTGGTGCTTGATGGAATTGAATATATAATAGGACGCAGATGTTGAATAACCAGAGAAGAACCTCAGAATGAAATGGCACTTGGTCACGCCGTTTGCGAGTTGCACTGATGATTTTGCCAAACCCACTTGCGCCTAGACTTAACGAAAATACCAAAACTTCATGACCATGCCCACTGACTTTGCACTTATGACTTGAGGCATTGCGTTGTGCATAATGCTTGTGCTCTTAAAATACGTCCCCTAAAGTGACATTGCCTAATCTGGCAGACTTTTCAGCCTGTCTGAGAATTGGAATGGTTAAAAATAAAGTGGACACAAGGGTGTAGATTTGGCTTGAGGAGGGGGGATTTACATGTTGAGTAAATGAGTGGACATGCTGAAACGGATGGGAGCTGATCACTCTTTTGTGCAGTGCCTCAATCCCATGGAAGTGTGAGGCAAATGTGGCCATTAAATCTACAGGTTCCCAGAACAGTCTAACGAAAACTAATAGACGGCTTGTGAATAGACTCACCCATCCTGCTTGTTTCCCCTGACCAGCACCATGTCAGATGTAACTACCACGTCTCTCTCCGCTTTTAGGGCTCTTTAGATGCAGGCAGCTCTTGGTTCAGAACACAGGCCTCTTGAGCAGATTACAGTGATTCGTTGAGTTTATGCTGACACACTGACTGGAAACACAGATTAATCCTGAGAGCACATAATTTCTATAAAATTCTATTTCCAGCATTAATAGTTCACCCATAAATGATAATTCTGTCATGGTTTACACTGATCCAGTCCCCATTCTTTGTAATTGCATGGATAAAAACATCTAACGACTAGTACATCATTTAAAATTTCTCCTTTTTCGTCATACAGATTTGGTGAACTATTCCTTTAAGGGGAATGTTTTGTGTGTATCACTTCTATCAGTTCCAAAACCATAAATTCAATGATCGCCAGTGATTACTGCTGTAAATTGGATTTAATCTCTGATTTGATATGGGCAGGATTAGTCGTGAATTATTAGTGTGTTGCAGATGATATGAGTGGGCAGGGGCTCAAGCATTTGTAAACGGCAGACACACAAGAGACTCATATGACAGCCAGACATGCTCAGACTGATCTCCGACCAGGCAGTGACGGTCTTCGCCACACACACCGAACCCAAATAGAATGTGACTTTGATTTTCTCAACTGTCAAATTCGTTTCCATTCCAATGACATCTCCTTTCCTGTGCCACATTCATTATGGTATTTGGTCACAAAAAATAAATAAAAAACAATGGATAGAGATAAGACAGCTGTTGCCTAGCACAAGCTCACATAGAGTGTCTGCTCTATCGGTTCCCTCTACCCCATTCAAATTACTCACATCGGAAAACAATGAAGCCATGCAAATCTCTTCTCTGGAGTCCCCCCACTTCCTCTGGATGGAGGCTGGAAAAAAGAGTGTTGACAGGCCAACCTTGAAACCGTGCACAGATGCAGAACATAATAATCTAAAGCATGGCCACAATTTCTGATTTTTGGTAGCTAGTTATTGTTGTTGCTTCATAAGGAGAATTTGTGAATTTGTTGGGAAATATAACCAACAATACTGAATTTCAATGTTGAGATCTGTGCACTTAGAGGACAGTCGTTTTCCTGATGTGTGATAAATTGTGTGAAACTTGTGTGAAAGTTCCAGGCTTATTTTGTGGGAATCTAGCAACGCTTTGTGATGTATAAACACAGTGCTAGTGCTTTTTAAAAATGGGGTAGCACCAATTTAGTTACCAATGGCAAAATGTGTGCTAAGATCCAGGGGTGGAGGAACGTAGGAACAATCTTATCAGCTTGGCTCATTAATATTAATTACAGTGCATCCGGAAAGTATTCACAGCGCTTCACTATTTCCACATTTTGTTATGTTACAGCCTTATTCCAAAATGGATTACATTCATTATTTTCCTCAAAATTCTACAAACAATACCCCATAATGACAAAGTGAAAGAAGTTTGTTTGAAATCTTTGCAAATTTATTAAAAATAAAAAACGAAAAATATCACATGTACATACGTATTCACAGCATTTGCCATGACACTCAAAATTGAGCTCAGGTGCATCCTGTTTCCACTGATCATCCTTGAGATGTTTCTACAACTTGATTGGAGTCCACATGTGGTAAATTCAGTTGATTGGACATGATTTGGAAAGGCACACACCTGTCAATATAAGGTCCCACAGTTAACAGTGCATGTCAGAGCACAAACCAAGCCATGAAGTCCAAGGAATTGTCTGTAGACCTCCGAGACAGGATTGTATCGAGGCACAGATCTGGGGAAGGGTACAGAAACGTTTCTGCAGCATTTAAGGTCCCAATGAGCACAGTGGTCTCCATCATCCATAAATGGAAGAAGTTTGGAACCACCAGGACTCTTCCTAGAGCTGGCCGCCCGGCCAAACTGAGCGATCAGGGGAGAAGGGCCTTAGTCAGGGAGGTGACCAAGAACCCGATGGTCACTCTGACAGAGCTCCAGCATTTCTCTGTGGAGAGAGGAGAACCTTCCGGAAGAACAACCATCTCTGCAGCACTCCACCAATCAGGCTTGTATGGTAGAGTGGCCAGACGGAAGCCACTCCTCAGTAAAAGGCACATGACAGCCCGCCTGGAGTTTGCCAAAAGGCACCTGAAGGACTCTCAGACCATGAGAAACAAAGATTGAACTCTTTGGCCTGAATGGCAAGCGTCATATCTGGAGGAAACCAGGCACCGCTCATCACCTGGCCAATACCATCCCTACAGTGAAGCATGGTGGTGGCAGCATCATGCTGTGGGGATGTTTTTCAGCGGCAGGAACTGGGAGACTAGTCAGGATCGAGGGAAAGATGAATGCAGCAATATACAGAGACATCCTTGGTGAAAACCTGCTCCAGAGTGCTCTGGACCTCAGACTGGGGTGAAGGTTCATCTTCCAACAGGACAGTGACCCTAAGAACACAGCCAAGATATCAAAGGAGTGGCTACGGGACAACTCTGTGAATGTCCTTGAGTGGCCCAGCCAGAGCCCAGACTTGAACCCGATTGAACATCTCTGGAGAGATCTGAAAATGGCTGTGCACCGATGCTCCACATCCAACCTGATGGAGCTTGAGAGGTCCTGCAAAGAAGAATGGGAGAAACTGCCCAAAAATAGGTGTGCCAAGCTTGTAGCATCATACTCAAAAATACTTGAGGCTGTAATTGGTGCCAAAGGTGCTTCAACAAAGTATTGAGCAAAGGCTGTGAATACTTATGTACATGTGATTTATTTTTTATTTTTAATAAATTTGCAAAGATTTCAAACAAACTTCTTTCAAGTTGTCATTATGGGGTATTGTTTGTAGAATTTTGAGGAAAATAATGAATTTAATCCATTTTGGAATAAGGCTGTAACATAACAAAATGTGGAAAAAGTGTAAGCGCTGTGAATACTTTCCGGATGCACTGTAGGTGACATAATGTCACAAAATATTATACTGTCCACTGTCATGTGTGTGTATATATATATATATACAGTTGTGCTCAAAAGTTTGCATACCCTTGGAAAATTGGTAATATATGTACCATTTTGAAAGAAAACATGAGTGAGCAGGCAGTTGAAGTGAGAAGTTTACATATACTTAGGTTGAAGTCATTAAAACTAATTATTTTTTTTTACCACTCCACAGATTTCATATTAGCAAACTATAGCTTTGGCAAGTCGTTTAGGACATCTACTTTGTGCATGACACAAGTAATTTTTCCAACAAATGTTTACAGACAGATTGTTTCACTTTTAATTTACTATATCACAATTCCAGTGGGTCAGAAGTTTACATACACTAAGTTAACTGTGCCTTTAAGCAGCTTGGAAAATTCCAGAAAATTAAGTCAAGACTTTAGGCAATTAGCCAATGAGCTTCTGATAGGAGATGTACTGAATTGGAGGTGTACCTTTGGATGTATTTTAAAGAGCACCTATTATGGTTTTTCAAATATTACCTTTCATGTAGTGTGTTAAATAGCTGTTTGTGAATGTAAAAAAGTCTGCAAATTTTCAAAAATCAAAGTGCACGACAAATGGATTTATTGACTCCCAAAAGAAAGAACCGATTCTGAACACCCGAAACGAGACGTTAGTGATTCCAGGCTTACTTCCTGTACTAACCTACATAAATTGGTAACAAAAAAACCCTCTGGTCTTCGTTGGCTGCTCGCGAACAGCTTTGACCCGCCCTCAAACACTACACTAAGCGGTAGACCAATCACAACAGACTGGGACATCTGACCAATCAGAACAGAGTAGGGTCTCTGAAAGAAGGAGTTTGGAATTAATCCTTTAGAACGGATCATTGAGTCGTTTTTGACACTGGGGAAAAAAGGTATGTATTTTTTGACCTTGGATGCATGTAAATCTATTGTATGAGACCTTTAAAACAAAATTAGGCATGTTTAAAAACCATAATAGGTGCTCTTTAAGGCCTACCTTCAAAGTCAGTGCCTCTTTGCTTGACATCATGGGAAAATCAAAAGAAATCAGCTAAGAACTCAGGAAAAAAAATTGTGGACCACCACAAGACTGGTTCATCCTTAGGAGCAATTTCCAAATGCATGAAGGTACCATGTTCATCTGTACAAACAATAGTATGCAAGTATAAACACCATGGGACCACACAGCCATCATACTGCTCAGGAAGGAGACACATTCTGTCTCCTAGAGATGAAAAGGGCAAATCAATCCTAGAACAACAGCAAATGACCTTGTGAAGATGCTGGAGGAAACAGGTAGACAAGTATCTATATCCACAGTAAAACGAGTCCTATATCGACATAACCTGAAAGGCTGCTCAGCAAGGAAGAAGCCTCTGCTCCAAAACTGCCATAAAAAAGCCAGACTACAGTTTGCAAGTGCACATGGGGACAGAGATCTTACTTTTTGGAGAAATGTCCTCTGGTCTGATGCAACCAAAAATTGAACCATTTGGCCATAATGACCATCGTTTTATTTGGAGGAAAATGGGTGAGGCTTGCAAGCCAAAGAACACCATCCCAACCGTTAAGCATGGGGGTGGCAGCATCATGTTGTGGGGGTGCCTTGCTGCAGGAGGGACTGGTGCACTTCACAAAGTAGATGACATCATGAGGAAGGAAATTTATGTGGATATCATCCTAATTACTTGTATAACCTCCGGTCCCTGATGGAGGGAACGAGATGTTGTGTCGATGTAGTGACACTAGGGGTCACTTTTGGGAGCCCGAGACACCTCTGGTCTTTGATAAAAGGCCAATGAAAATTGGTGAGTGGTATTTGCATACCACTCCCCCGGACATACGGGTATAAAAGGAGCTGGTATGCAACCACTCATTCAGGTTTTCTGCTGAGGAGCAGAGACAAGGTCCCGGCCATTTCAGCGGGTAGTTCAGCGTTGTGGCAGGAGGGACACAACATCTTGTTCCCTCCATCAGGGAACGGAGGTTACACAAGTAACCAGGACGTTCCCTATCTGTCACTCACTCGACGTTGTGTCGATGTAGTGACACTAGGGGTCCCTATACAAAAACGCAGCAACTGGCTGAACTGTGTTACGTGAACTGGCGGTGTGTGATGGGCAGACCACTGTGTGCCTCCTAGCCAGTGCACCAGGCCGACACGTAACCTCCCCCAACACAGTTATGAGTGTCGAACGGCCCTTTGGGGACAAGTCGACTACCCAAAAGATAGAGACGGGCTAGCCCAGTCATGGCCTCTTATCCCCTTTTTTTCCACTCCCTAAAAAAAGGGGGATTAACCGACTGGGCCCACCAGGTCACCAGCCCAAGGGGAAGACACCGTGGAGAACACACCCCACCCAGAGGGGCCTCTGCCCAAGGAATACGCAGTTTGCCAACAGGGAAACAAATTAGCGGAAGATATACGTCGTATGGGGTTACCTACGGGGAACCACCACATGCGGAGCACCTACCCCAGTACAGGGCTTAGTTAGCACGTGTACTGAGCCGGCAGCGAGTCTCTCTGCAAACTTGTCTGCCACAGGGCTCGGAGGAAATCAACCAGGGAACACAGTTTGTGAACACTACTGGGAGTTAACAGCGCACGTCTTCAGCTCAGGGGAGGTGAAAGGCGCTATGCGCAAGCGATACACCTGGCCGGCTGTCCCGGACTTACCTGGTTGTGCGTGCCACTACACGGGACAAAACCAGTTCCACCCGGAGATTGTATAACCTCACAAAGGTGTTGGCTGTTGCCCTGCCCGCTGCTCTGCAAATGTCTGTTAGAGAGGCACCCCTGTTCAAGGCCCAGGAGGCAGCTACACCCCTGGTAGAATGGGCCCATAGCCCTACCGGGGGTGGCACGTCCTGGACGTGATATGCCATATTTATGGTGTCAATGAGCCAGTGGGCGATCCTCTGCTTGGAGACTGCGCTTCCTTTCCGCTGTCCACCAAAGCAGACAAAGAGCTGCTCAGAGACTCTAAAACGTTGCGTGCGATCCAAATAGATGCGTAAAGCACGCACCAGACACAGCAACGTCAGGGCTGAGTCTGCCTCCTCCTGGGGCAGCGCTTGCAGGTTCACCACCTGGTCCCTAAAAGGGGTGGTGGGAACCTTGGGCACATAGCCCGGTCGGGGTCTCAGGATCACGTGAGAGTAGCCTGGACCGAACTCCAGGCACGTTTCGCTGACAGAGAACGCTTGCAGGTCTCTTACCCTCTTGATGGAATTGAGCGCAGTCAGGAGGGCAGACTTCAAGGAGAGTGCCTTAAGCTCAGCTGACTGCAAAGGCTCAAAGGGGGCTCTCTGTAGACCCTGAAGAACAAAAGAGAGGTCCCATGAGGGTACGAGGCGCGGTCTGAAGGGATTCAACATCCTAGTGCCTCTCAGGAACCTGATGATCAGGTCCTGCTTCCCTAAGGACTTATCGTCCACTGTGTCGTGGTGTGCTGCTATAGCGGCTACATACACCTTCAAGGTGGAAGGGGACAGCTGCCCTTCCAACCTCTCCTGCAGGAAGGAAAGAACCGATCTGACTGCGAATCTCTGGGGTCTTCACGTTGGGAAGAACACCACTTAGCGAACAGACGCCACTTAAAGGCATACAGGCACCTTGTAGAGGGGGCCCTAGCCTGAGTGATCATGTCTACCACCATGGGTGGTAGACCGCTAAGGTCTTCCGTGTCCCATCCAGGGGCCAGACATGGAGATTCCAGAGGTCTGGTCACAGGTGCCAGATGGTGCACCATCCCTGAGAAAGAAGGTCCTTCCTCAGGGGAATTTGCCAGGGGGGGCTGTCGTGAGGAGCGTGAGGTCCGAGAACCACGTCTGGGTGGGCCAGTAGAGTGCTACCAGGATGACCTGCTCCTCATCCTCCCTGACCTTGCACAGGGTCAGTGCAAGTAGGCTCACTGGGGGAAACGCATATTTGCGAAGTCCAGGGGGCCAGCTCTGTGTTAGCGCGTCTATACCAAGAGGTGCCTTGGTCAGGGCGTACCAGAGTGGGCAGTGGGTGGATCTTGGGAGGCGAACAGGTCTACCTGTGTTAAACCCGAATTGACTCCAGATCAACTGGACCACCTGAGGGTGGAGTCTCCTCTCTCCCTTGAGGGTAACCTGCCATGACAGTGTGTCTGCTGCAGTGTTGAGGTCGCCCGGGATATGAGTGGCTCGCAGCGACTTGAGGTGCTGCTAACTCCAGAGGAGGAGACGGCGGGCAATTTGTGACATAGAATGGGAGTGCAGACTGCCTTGACAGTTGACATATGCTACCATTGCCGTGTTGTCTGTCCGAACTAACATGTGCTTGCCCTGGATCAACGGCTGGAACCTCCACAGGGTGAGCAGAATTTCCAGCAACTCGAGGCAGTTGATGTGCCAACTCAGCTGCGGGCCTGTCCATAAGCCAGTGGCTACTTGCCCGTTGAAAACAGCGCCCCAGCCCGTTTTGGAGGTGTCTGTCTTAACCACGACGCGCCTGGAGACCTGCTCTAGGGGAACGCCTGCCCATAGAAATGTGAGGTTGGTCCAAGGGCTGAAGAGGTTGTGACAGATCGGCGTGATGGCCATGCGATGTGTCCCGTGGCGCCATGCCCATCTCGGGACTCGAGTCTGAAGCCAGTGCTGAAGCGGTCTCATATGCATCAACCCGAGTGGAGTGGCTACCGCTGAGGATACCATATGCCCCAGGAGCCTCTGAAAGAGTTTCAGTGGAACTGCTGTTTTCTGTTTGAACGCCTTCAAACAGGTCAGCACCGACTGTGCGCACCTGTTCGTGAGGCGCACCGTCAATGAGACTGAGTCCAACTCCAAACCGAGAAAAGAGATGCTCTGAACCAGGAGGAGCTTGCTCTTTTCCCATTTGACCCCAAGCCATAGTCGGCTGAGGTGCGAGAGCACCAGGTCCCTGTGTGCACACAGCATATCACGAGAGTGGGCTAGGATTAGCCAATTGTCGAGATAGTTGAGAATGCGAATGCCCACTTCCTTTAACGGAGCAAGAGCTGCCTATGTGACCTTCGTGAAGATGCGAGGGGACAAGAACAGACCGAAAGGGAGGACCTTGTACTGATACGCCTGACCCTCGAATTCAAACTGCAGGAAGGTTCTGTGTCGAGGTAGAATCGAGACGTGGAAGTACGCGTCCTTCAGGTCTACCATCGCGAACCAATCTTGATGCCGGACGCTCGCCAGAATGCGTTATTGCTCTGAATCAGGAGGAGCTTGCTCTTTTCCCATTTGACCCCAAGCCATAGTCGGCTGAGGTGCGAGAGCACCAGGTCCCTGTGTGCACACAGCATTTCCCGAGAGTGGGCTAGGATTAGCCAAGTGTCGAGATAGTTGAGAATGCGAATACCCACTTCCCTTAACGGGGCAAGAGCTGCCTCTGCGACCTTTGTGAAGATGCGAGGAGACAACAACAGACCGATAGGGAGGACCTTGTAATGATACGCCCGACCTTCGAATGCAAACTGCAGGAAGGGTCTGTGTCGAGGTAGAATCGAGAGTCCATCAGGTCTTCCGCCGTGAACCAATCTTGATGCCGGACGCTCGCCAGAATGCATTATTGCGTCAGCATCTTGAACGGGAGTCTGTGTAAAGCCCAGTTCAGTACTCGCAGGTCCAAGATTGGCCGCAAACAACCGCCTTTTTTCGGTACAATGAAGTAGGGGCTGTAGACCCCTTCTTCATCTCGGCCGGAGGGACAGGCTCTATCACATCCTTCCGTAGGAGGGTAGCGATCTCCGTGCGCAAGGTAGCAGCGTTCTCGCCCTTCACCGAGGTGAAGTGGATGCCTTCTGAACCTGGGTGGACGCCTGGCAATCTGAATCGCGTAGCCAAGTCGGACTGTCCGGATCAGCCATCCTGACGGATTGGAAAGCGCAAGCCACGCATCAAAGCTCTGAGCGAGGGGGACCATGGGGACAATCTCGTCGGACGTACCGGCAGGTGGGGCCTCGCAGTGGGGTGGAACTCGAGGTGCCACGCCATGATCTTCTTACCAGGTTTGTTTCGTGGGTTTCATCGTCCGTGGGTCGCCCGTCTCAGGGGCGCTTCGAAGCCTTCTGAGGGTTCTTGGCTGCTGGCCGTGAGACGGGTGGCGTCTGCTTCCTTTCGGTGGGCTCCATGCTGGGGCCGGGCCGAAGGGGCGGGCTGCGGGATGCCCTTGTCGACGAGCAGGCAGGGTGCGGGATCTTGAGCTGCGCCAGGGCAGGATGTGCCGGATAGTCTCTGTCTGCTGCTTCACCATCGAGAACTGCTGGGCAAAGTCCTCGACGGTGTTGCCGAATAGGCCAACCTGGGAAATGGGGGCAGCAAGGAACTGTGCCTTGTCGGCCTCACCCATCTCAACCAGGTTGAGCCAAAGGTGGCGCTCCTGGACCACTAAGGTGGACATCGCCCGCCCGAGAGTCTGCGACATGACCTTCGTCGCCCGGAGAGCGAGGTTGGTCGCTGAGCACAGCTCCTGCATAAAATCTGGGGCAGAACTACCCTCGTGCAGTTCCTTTAGCGCCTTGGCTTGGTGGACTTGCAGGAGAGCCATGGCGTGCAGGGCGGAGGCGGCTTGTCCAGCGGCACTGTAGGCTTTGGCCATCAGGGACGACGTGAACCTACAGGCCTTGGGCGTCTGTGAGCGTCTGCGCCAGGTGGTGGCGCTCTGCGGGCATAGGTGCACTGCGAGCGCTTTATCCACTGGGGGAATCACCGAATAGTCCCTGGCCGCCCCGCCATCGAGGGTAGTGAGGGCGGGGGAGCTGAAGGATCGGGACCGGGCAGTAAAAGGTGCCTCCCACGATCTTGTCAGCTCCTCACGCACTTCCGAGAAGAAAGGGACTGGAGCGGGCATGGCTGCTTTGAGTGGCGCCGTGAGCCCAGGAACCAATCATCGAGCCGCGAGAGTTCAGGGCAGAGCGGAGGGTTCCACTCTAGCCCGACGCTCACGGCTGCCCGGGAAAGTATGTCCATCATTTCCGCATCAGCCTGTGACTGGGCAACCGCATCCGAGGGGGGGAGCCCAGCTGAGGCTTCTGCGTCCGACTGGATGAGCCCGCTCTCCGATGCTGCGCTCGAGAGCTCATCAGCTTCGCGGGCTCCGAACAAGAGGTCGAACTCGCCATGAGACGAGCCGGTGTACTCATCAGGAAGCCCGATCTGGGCAGACGAGCATGCTGGGGAATAGGAGGTCTGCGAGGGGATACCCGGCGGAGGTGGTCCCATTGGGGTCCCCAAATTCTTACGAAAGCAAGCCGCGACTGCAACGTTGCCATGGTCATGTTCTCGCAGTGAGTACATGATCCATCCACGAACGCTGTCTCCACTTGGGTCGCGCCCAGACACGAAAGACAGCGATCATGACCGTCAGAAGTTGAGAGGTAACTCTTTCTGCCGAAGCGCCCAGGGGCATTCTCTGCAGTGCACCAGTGCAGAGGAGGGAGAAGCCGCTAAAATGTGCCGTCAGATCCAGCAGAGGTGAATGAACAGTCAGCTCAGTAAACATCGACCATTCGGCTCCGAAGAGAAAATCTGAATGAGTGGTTGCATACTAGCTCCTTTATACCCGTATGTCCGGGGGAGTGGTATGCAACTACCACTCGCCAATTTTCATTGGCCTTTTATCAAAGACCAGAGGAGTCTCGTGCTGCCAAGAATGACCCCTAGTGTCACTACATCGACACAACGTCGAGTGAGTGACAGATAGGGAAATTGAAGCAACATCTCAAAACATCATCCAGGAAGTTAAAGCTTGGTCGCAAATGGGTCTTCCAAATGGACAGTGACCCCAAGCATACCTCCAATATTGTGGCAAAATGACTTAAGGACAACAAAGTCAAGGTATTGGAGTAGCCATCACAAAGCCCTGACCTCAGTCCGATAGACAATTTGTGGGCAGAACTGAAAAAGCGTGTGCGAGCAAGGAGGGCTACAAAACTTTACTCAGTTACACCAGTTCAATATGGAGGAATGGGCCAAAATTCCAGCAACTTATTGTGAGAAGCTTTTGGAAGGCTACCCAAAAGGTGTGATCCAAGTTAAACAATTTAAAGACAATGCTACTAAATACTAACAAAGTGTATGTAAACTTCTGACCCACTGGGAATGTGATGAAAGAATTAAAAGCTGAAAGAAATAATTCTCTCTACTATTATTCTGACATTTCACATTCTTAAAATAGTGATCCTAACTGACCTAAGACAGGGATTGTTTTCTACGATTTAATGTCAGGAATTGTGAAAAACTGAGTTTAAATGTATTAGGCTAAGGTGTTTGTAAACTTCTGACTTCAACTGTGTGTGTATATGTATATATATATATATATATATATGTTGTCTTGTTATGTTATGTAAACACTATCTTATTGAGTCCCAATTCATTATTATGTTGGCTTGACAAAGTTGTTAATTGTAACTTATGTGTGATTTCAAGCTACATCAACCAAACTTTAGACTGTTCTGACTTAGTGTGCTAAGTCTTTTCTAATTTATGGAATTATGAAAATGACATTTATATGATTATCTAAGTGAAAGTCTGTCTATCTATCTAACAGTCTGTCCGACTAGCTAGCTGGCTGTTTGTCTTACTGTAATTTCTGTATAATCATCATAAAAAAAATAAAAAAAAACTTTCTAGGCTTTGTCAAATCAAGTGATTTTTATTTGTATAGTGCCTTTCACAACACACATTGTTTCAAAGCAGCTTTACAGAAGATCATGCATTAACAGAAAATGAAACTGTAATATCTATAATGTCTTAGAGTCATCATTGTGTGGTTTGATAAAATATGATTGTGAATTGTGTTTAAAAATAAGTAATTAAATAATAATTGTGTATAGAACCCCAGTGAGCAAGCCGAAGGCGACTGTGGCAAGGAATACAAAACTCCATAAGATGTTGGTTAATGGAGAAATATAACCTTGGGAGAAACCAGGCTCGCTGTGGGGGCCAGTTCCCCTCTGGCTAACATCATGAATATAATGTCAATATTACTTATGTATAGTGCAAGTCATGGTTTAAAATTATTAAACTAAGTAAGTGTTAAGGGTCAGTGTTTAAACAAAGATTTTGCATGAACTGTAAGATTAATGACTAATGTCTTTGAAGTCCATCCTGGATTAACTGCAGAAGTTCACATAGATGAAATTGTCCTTGTTAGTTGGCTGATGAAGGGTTTTGTTGGCAATTAATTGATAGTCTATGTATTCCATTTCAAGAGTGTAATCCATCATTAGACCGAGGTGATGTAGGCAGAGATCAGTTAGGTGCATCGCAGTTCAACCTGGCCGGTAATTTCGGTGAGGTCTATCCTAAATCCAAGGTTCAGGCAATGGCATATGAAGTATCCCATGTTTTATGGTTGGTGTTGGCATCAGTTCAAACTCTGAAGTCCGTCGTAATAGACTGAAGTGATGTTTGGCAGGCACCGGCTGCTATTAGTCATCATCACTCAGCGACACATAGCAGTGGAGTCCAACACGAAGCAGGAATGGAGCTGGATCCAGCCGGTTCTGGTGAGCTCAGGATAGAAGTCCCGAGGTTGAGACAGGGAAACAAATAGAATAATATTAGCATGGATGCCATTCAATTTATTGCAGGGTTATAGATCACGATCAGTGTTTCTGGTTTCTGGTTCCGGCAGACCTAACTAAAGCAGCCTAATTGTGAGTTGAAGGATAAATTAGGTGTATGCCTGGCTAAATACATGAGTCTTTAGTCTAGACTTAAACTGAGTGAGCATGTCTGCATCTCGAACAGTGTTAGGGAGACTATTCCATAGTTTAGGAGCCAGATATGAAAAGGATCTACCTCCTTTTGTGGATTTTGATATTCTAGGAACTATTAACAGGCCAGAATTTTGTGATCGTAATGAACGTGATGGAATATAGCATGATAGAAGGTCACTTAAGTACTGCAGAGCTAGACCATTCAAAGCTTTGTACGAAGTTAAGAGAATTTAAAAATTAATACAGAATTTAACAGGTAGCCAATGTAACGACGATAAAATGGGGCTATATATGATAATATTTCTTGGTTCTAGTCAGCACTCTGGCTGCTGCATTTTGAACCAATTGAAGTTTATTTATTGATCTTGCTGGACATCCTCCCAGTAATGCATTACAATAATCTATCTTGAGGTCATGAACGCATGAATTAGTTTTTCAGCATCAGCGACAGAGAGCATGTGTCATAATTTAGCAATATTTCTTACAATGCTGTTCTACAAACATTGGTAATTTGATTTTGAAAGGACAGATTGGTATCAGATATAACACCTAAGTTCTTCGCTGTTGAAGACGATGTAACAGTACATTCATCGAGAGTCAAATTATATTTTAGCGGCTTGTTTTTAGAGGTTTTTGGTCCAATAATTAGTATGTCTGTTTTTTCGGAATTGAGTAGAAGGAAATTTCTGGCCATCCAATCTTTTATTTCATTGACACACTGCTAATTTGGAAAATTGTGAAATCTCATCAGGTTTTGAAGAAATATAAAGTTGGGTATCGTCGGCATAACAGTGGAAACTTATTCCACAATTCCTGATAATATCTCCCAGGGGAAGCATATACAAGATTTTGTCAAGCAAACATCAAAGTTTGTTGTCTAGTTTATAATCTGCTGTTTAGCTGTGGTAATTTACTGCAATTCAGATATAGTTCACTTTGTGTCACATGCATGTTAATTGTTGCAATGTAGTTTCCTAAAGAAGGAATCTAATTAAATTTTATTGGTTGCTCTGAAATGTGTAAAATGACAATAAACTTGACTTTGTTTGTCTAGTAGTCAATCATGAACAGCAGATGTTGCTGTAGATGGCAAATTATTGTTAAACAGTGGCTAAAACTCTTAAAGTATAATTTGTAATTTTCCAAAAAGTAGGGGGACGAACTTTCACATTTTAGAAGTGAGAGGGACATGTCCTTACCAGCTGTAATGATTGGTACACCCTTGCTCAGATCTAGTTTTTTATATTTTTATTTTGTCTGCAATGTAGCTCCCAAAAGCAGTGAAATAACTTAAAACAGAAGTGTGTAATTTCTAGCATCACCTAACCGATTTGCAAAAATAATCACTGGCCAAATTTAGAATGGCACACTAACACACACACAACAGTTTCCAGAAAATTTCCCCCATCCTCCATTGGTTGTACAAACAGATAGTCCCGCACTAAACTCACGCCATTGGTCAAGACAATTTTACTGTCATATTTGATGGGTCACTCAATCTAACATAGTGTTTCACTTTTTGGTGAAGTTGATTCTGCATGTTAAAGGTGCACTTAGTAATTTTAAGTATGGCTTACACTGACACCTAGTGGCCTGGATCCTGCATCATTCAAAGTTACCAAAGTTAGTTTTCAGTTACCAATGTCATTGAAGAAATTCAATATGCACAGTAGCCATGATTCATTTAATCCATGAGTGAAAGTGTCCAATAACAGGGCGGTTATTGAGATTAAGCGAGTAGCATTCAGTTGGTCATGTGATGTTAACATGGCTGCCCCATTAGGCGCCCCTGCCCCATATAGAATAAAAGAGCTTTTATAAGGTTACTGATATGACTCAACCCTTTATCTCACATGAGTCAAAATTACTATTAATTTCTTTAAAAGTAAAACTTTTTAAATAAGGAAAAAATTACTGAATACAAGCATGAATACAAGAAAGAAATGAAAGAATTGCACACTTTAGCTTTAACGAAAATAATCGACCAAGCTCAAAACTCTATTTATGCAAAATAGGCAAAAGATTTATGAAAGATTATGAATGCTAAACTATATTTTTATGACAGACTTCAACCAAGTGCATTTGTATCTCCGAGTGCTGTATATGACCTGAAACCAATGATGGTCACATACATCATCGTTTCATTATTGGACATTATTTTGCTTATTTGAGAGCTCGACTAATTATCATATAGAGAAGCTGGGCTTCGAGGCGGGACAAAAATATTTCCCCCCCCCAAAAAAAAACGTTTTTCCAATGCAATTAGCCCCCATGAAGCTCTCACAAGGTGTTTTTCCACCATTGGGCCGAACGGTTATGGTTTCTTTTTCCATTGGTTTGCTGCAAAATCAGGATTAGAATGGATTGACTGGCCAAATAATCAACTCTGAGTCACCTCGTTAAAAGGTGTCCCACTAGCATGGTTCTCTGTCCTGAGCATAGTTAGCTGGAGAAATCCAGTCCAGGAACAGTTTGTAATTGTACAATACCAAACCATGTTCAAGTGGAAATGCTACTAGAACCGTTGCTCACCATGGTCAAAACCATACGATGGTTGCCTGTAGACTCTTAGTGTAGCACAACATCTGGGCGGGACTCAAAATGATGTGATTGGAACCTATTGTCCAATCAACATCAATCTTTGCTCCATTGAAATTAATGGTACTGATATCTGCCAACCACTCCATGCATAGTCCAAGCTTCAGTGGTGTACCATCGGCCTTGCATCCATTGACTTCATATTCATGTAGAAAAAGTGTATTATGTTACTTGAACAAACAGTGTGATAGTGCTGTTTGATTTTTCACAAAAACATTTAAATATACCAGTGAATATAAATATATGTTAAATCTAATATAGATTATTTGTACATAGATAAAAATTTAGTTAATGCATTTCAAATGGGATTTAAGGGAAACTGTGCTTCCTGAGTAGTCTTAAAACTAACATAAGCATTGTCCAGATTATTTTCACAGATGGATTTATCTCATACATGCCGGCTTTAGTATAACACTGAAATGTATTTACTCTTCCTGGAATGCTTGTCTGGTCTGGTGTGTCCCTCGAGGAACACAATAAAAAACAACAGTGGCAAATAGTTTCTAGACGATCTCAGTCCCAAGTGGAATCTGACCACATGAATTAGATATGCAGGCCGTAACTACATCCTGTCATCGGCCCAAATCATCTTGCCGTCTTGATCACCCAGGGGACATAGAATAAAAAGCTCACAGAGAATAACCAGGTCTGTGCAGGACTGACCAGTGCCTGGATAAACTAGCTCATGTTGCAGCATTGTCTTGATGCAGAGATTTATTAGCCATCAGGGACACTTCAAGCCTT
Source organism: Myxocyprinus asiaticus (assembly GCF_019703515.2). Classification (NCBI taxonomy): domain Eukaryota; kingdom Metazoa; phylum Chordata; class Actinopteri; order Cypriniformes; family Catostomidae; genus Myxocyprinus; species Myxocyprinus asiaticus. Next base: position 35,931,980 of record NC_059365.1, on the reverse strand, counting down.
GCCTCTGTATTGTGCAGCTATCTGGACTGTCTCACGGTAAGAGACACTGCCACTCTGCCCTTGTGAGGATTTATTTAGGGGAAAATTACAGACTGTCTATCAGCCAGAGACTGTGAGTGGTAAAGAGTGGAAATAGTTGCATGATTTTGCTTGAGTGCTTTTTTCAGCCTAATCTCATGAGAATTACGTGACTGTGACAACATTTTTGCAAAAGGTCATCACGTGGTCAATTACATTTATTTCAGTAGCTCAGGTGAAATGATCACCATGTGGCACTAAAATCGAAAGCGAGATTTTCTCCCAAACAGATGAGGTTTTTTTATTTCCAGTTTTGGATCAGCAAAATCTGCTTACCTACCCTAAAACTTAAACCTAAACCTAACAGATAGTGTAATAAAAAGCAAATGTGAGATGAAAAATGCAATTTCTGAAGCAGTCATGCCATTTTGTGATGCTTCCATGCCACTTTTGGATCACATGTCGACTTGCACGCTCTTCAGGACTCGTAACCCGGTCCTTTACATCACAAGTGAAACACTCAGTTGAGCTACTGCAAAATCACTGTCTAATAAACTTTTAAATGTAGTTGGTTATGTAATGCAAACATAAAAATGTTTTGCCTTAATAGTCTTGTACTATAGTAAGTGTTCAGATGTCATAAGATAGCACTGTGTGAGGAACAGGGTGAAAAATGTTTATGAATTGATGATAATCTGCCATTTTACTCATGATTTGTGTGAACGGGAATTAAAGTCATTGTTGTTGTAGTGCCTCTAGTGTTTATGTTTATTTCACCAGGAAACTGCTGCAATACATACAGTGAGCCATGTAAAAATCCTTAATGTGATTCTATGAGACCAGGCTGGGGTTTTATTATTTTGCAATGTCTAAGCATCAGTGTTGTCTCTCATCCCAAGATCACTCCGATGCCACTCCATCAAAAGCCTAACATATTAATGGCCTATTATGTTAGAATTCACCACAGTGTTAATAGACTTTTAGCAGTCAGAATGAAAGAAAAATGGAATTTTTGAAATATTATCAGAAAGACAACAATGTTTTGTGATGAAGAGGGTGAATATGGAATGAAAAACATGATGAAGCGTTCCTGTTGAATATGGAGATAAAATCTAAAGGTGGGCTCTAAGTATCTCTCCTCTTTGTGTAGTGTGTTCTAAATTTTGATCATTATCACCATACTAATTCCTGGCTTTATGGAAATTGTGTAAACATGATTTCACCTAATGAACTGATGAGCCAAAACATTATAACCACCTGCCTAATACAATGTTGGTCCTCTGCGTGCTGCCAAAAAAGCGCCGAACCGCAGAGGCATGGACTCTACAAGACCCCTGAAGGGGTGCTGTGGTATCTGGCACCAAGACATTAACAGCAGATCCTTCAAGTCCTGTAAGCGTGGTGGAGCTGGCATGGATCGGACTTGTTGGTCCAGCACAGATGCTCACTCGGATTGAGATCTAGGGAATTTGGAGGCCAGGGCAACACCTTGAAATCTTCAACATGTTCCTCAAACCATTCCCAAACAATGTGTGCAGTGTGGCAGGGCGCATTATCCTGCTGAAAGAGGCCCCTGCTATCAGGGAATACCATTGCCATGAAGGGTTGTAGCTGGTCTGAAACAATGTTTAGGTAGGTGGCACGTGTCAAATTGGTGTTCACATGAATGGCCGGACCCAGGGTTTCCCAGCAGAACATTTCCCAGAGCATCACACTCCCTCCATCGGCTTGTCGTCTTCCCACAGTGCATCCTGGTGCCATCATTTCCCAAGGTAAACGGCACACATGTACACGGCCATCCACGTGATGTAAAAGAAAATGGGACTCGTCGGACTCTTCTTCCACTGCTCCAATGTCCAGTTCCGATGCTTGCGTGCCCATTGTAGGTGCTTTCAATGGTGGACAAGGGTCTTCATGGGCACTCTGACCGGTCTGCGGCTACGCAGCCCCATGCGCAGCAGGGTGCGATGCACTGTGTGTTGTGACACATTCCTCCTGTAACCATCATTAAAATGTTCTGTTACTTGTGCTTCAGTAGACCTTCTGTCAGTTCGGACCAGATGGGATAGCCTTTATTGCCCTTGCACATTGATGAGCCTTGGGCGCTCAACACCCTGTCGCTGGTTTGTGGTTTGTCCCTCCTCTGACCACTGTCGGTAGGTACTCACCACTGCTGACTAGGAGCACACCACAAGCCTTGCCGTTTCAGAGATGCTCTGACCCAGTCATCTGGCCATATCAATTTGGCTCTTGTCAAAGTCTCTCAGGTCTTTACCCCTGCCCATTTCTCCTGCATTCAACACGTTGACTACGAGAACTGATTGTTCACCTACCATCTAATTTACCTAGACCTTGACATGTGGCCTTGATAGGAGAGGATCAACATTATTCGCTTCACCAGTGAGTGATCATAATGTTTTGGCTCAGCAGTGTATATCTTTGCCCAGACATTCTCGACATAAAAAAAAAAAAAAAAAACATGTTGGAGCTGTGGCGCAGAGGGTGGCACACTGATGGATATAGACTATTTCAAAGAATATTTGTTGATTTGGGAAGTGATGTATTTGTTTCTAGAAAATTTCTGGTTAGTTGTCAAACTCATTCAAAACAACGCTTTTGGCGCTTTATTCATAGTGACTCGTAGTTGTAATGTTAACATGATTGTCATAAAATGTCTACATTAATATTGGGACCGTGTTGTTTGGCAGCTGGATGCTCCCTGGATGCCTGGAACTAACAGAATTTGTTTACGAAAAACAAAACACAAATGGACATTTGATGTCCTTTGAAAAAAAAAAAATTCCTCAAAGTCTTATTTAAAAGAGCCCGGTAATGATACCTCATTGTTTATTTTCAGACTAGACTTAAAAGTATATGCTAGTCATTTTGTTTTGACAGTTCTTGGTTTTGAAAATGCTGCTATGAGAATTGCCTCAAGTCATTGAAATGGTCTATATGGGACCTGTTGGCTTGCGCAGACCTGGGTTCAAGTACAGTATGTCCTGATATGAAATAAATACAAAAAATAGAATTAAGTAAAAATAAAACATACTAAAATAACTTCTAAAGTGGAGTGATAATGTGTGTGTGTGTGTGTGTGTGTGTGTGTGTGTGTGTGTGTGTGTGTGTGTGTGTGTGTGTGTGTGTTCTTTCTTTTTTTTTTTTTTTTTGTATGTGAGCAGAAATAGAAAACCTGGAGTGGAGTTGAAGTGATTACAAAACTCTTTTGAGTGGGGAGGGGAAATTGCTGTCACTCCACTCCACTCACATACTCTGATATCAATCCTTGCTCTCCTTTCCCCCTTTCTCTCTCCTTTTCTGCTCACTTAATTTTCTACCTTCTCCTGAAGTATGTTTGGCTGTGGCCGGGGCTCTGTGACAGGTCTGCAGTCTCCTGTTGTCATGACTGCCGTTGTGAGTGATGTTGCCAGGGCTCAAGCCCCGGGTAATCCTAATGAGGCACAGCATTAGGGCCTGCTCTCCAATGTTTTGTCAACAGGCTTCAAGCTCTCCTCTTTTAGAACTGAGCTGCTCCAGGATTAGTGGACACTATATACCTTGGTTTGATAAGGGATTGGATGGGCTTTTGGAGGTTAGATGTCTAGTACAGACCTTGATGGCTGGAGTCTACATAATTAAACACACAGGTGCTATTGTTATTAAAATGAATGTCAATTACATGCTCCACTCAGTGTGTTAAGAGGTGTAAGCACCTGGGTTGATGAACTCTGCCTGGGGGGCCTGAGGAGCCAGAGTCATTACTATGCATGTTAATTTATTTGTCAGGTTGATGGAATGGCTCATTGGTTTCTTTTGTATGTGTGTTAAAGTGTATATTCTTCTATTTATTTTTGCTATTCTACCATTGATAGATGTGGCTTAATATAAATACATGCTTAAAGTGATTCAAATGACCAAAACCATGAATAAAAACACAAGGTGGTCTGGACTTCCTGTGAATGAAAGAACTCAACCATCTGAAGCTCATTCAAACTCATCAAGGCTATATGGAATAGCATCCAAACCAAGGGGTCAAAGTTTGGCTGATTTTAATGTCCCATTAGCCCCTGCTGGTAGATGCCGTAACTACACACTTTTTGGGCAAAAAGCACATTTCTCTATTGATGGCGACAGCATTCATGTATTCTGCCAAGTCTGCCAAGAGTGAAGACATTTATAAACTAAATTAAATTAAAAATGTAAAATAATCACTTTCATTTCTGAGAAGATAGCTTGATGCCACTCACTATAATAATAATATAATATGCAACATGATGAGGTCGTAAGACAATAATATAACATATTATTGTTTGAAGCGCTGCATAATTCTGTTTCACATACTATTTTTTTTTTTTTTTTTTTTATAGTAGGCAGTATATACTGCACAGTATTCAGAAAGTAGTAAGCTCCATTCCAAACATAGCCCATGTTATTATGGACCATTTTCACAGAATGTGACGATGCATTTAGCAGCGTAAATTGAACAAATAGGGTTGCCAACTTTCTACCAGCCAAATACAGGACATTTCAGCTCCAAATACGTGATACAACTCATGTTTTCTAGAGTTTTTTTGTCAACTGAAATTTCTTGGAAAGATGTTCCAAAACACTATCTAAATTTTTCAGTTTAAACAAGAGCACAACGTATTGAAGAGACTGTTAGTCTATCCCTCACAGCCTTGTTATTCCAGTCCCAGCAGTGTCTAATGCTATCTAATTCTCCTCTAGCTTTTTGTGAAAAACTATGCACATGTGCTTTCAAAATTACCTGAGAAAACTGATTTAGAACAGTTTGTGAGACAGTTAAATAATATTAAACATGTAAAGCCTTCACATGGAGCTCAAAACACAAACACCCAACACTTGATGTCACAAAGCTGCAGTTTGGCTTTAGAACCACAAGCAAGGTAAGCAGTTCTGAAAACATTCTAACAGAAACTCAACAGATGTTTGACACAACGCAGAAATAAAGGATTATGGGATGAGTTTAAATATTGTAATTATTCCTCATGGAATTCACAGATCATTTAGGCAGCTGGCAACTCTGTAAACTCTGAATGACATTGCCAAACAGAAGATGTGATGGAGAGAGAGGGGGGAAACTCATAAAATCTCTGTTCAATAATTCAGCGGGCAAATGCGATCTGGCTGTCCTTTGTTTATAAATCTTCTGCCACCCACAAGTGCACACAATGCCTCTGGGGTGCCAGGTTTAGTGAGGATCCCACAATAACCAAACTCAGAGCAAGGCAATATTGCAGAGAAGAGTGAGAGGGGAGGAAGTTCATGCAGTCTTCTCCAATATATGTGTAAATTTATGCACCTTTAAACAGCTGGCTGATGAATAATGGCAGTGATCTGCCCTTGATATTCATTGAAGTAACCAATGCCTCTCAATACCAGAGAAGCCGGGGTCACAACCTCTCCCTCTGCTTGCTTTCCTCTTCTATTTGCTGGGCAGGTAGTTAAAAGTCTGAAGCAGCAACAGTGTCATGCACTGAGATACTTTGATTTGATTCCATGGGATTCCATTGGACAATAATCACAACCAGAGCTGTTCACAGACATTTTGAGGGGCAGTGGCTCAAACTGAAAAAAAAAAAAAGAAAAAAAAAGGAAGGGCTCACTTTATCATTCTTTATCATTTATATTATAATTTTATGATATAGCTGTGCAGAAACTGCAGTAATTGGACAGCCTTCATTTAAGTTTAAATAACATCAAAATTTATTATAAATGTTTAGAGACTTACTGTCACGTATTCCCTGTTTGTGACAAGACTTTTATGTTGAAATTCTTGTTTCGTTCCCCGTTCCTGTTTCCTGTGTTTTGTAGTCCTTTTGTAGTTTCATTTTATGATTGGTTTACCCTGATTGTTTCCCCAGGTGTTCCTCGTTCCCTTGTTTTCCCTTGTGTATTTAAGCCCTTGTTTCCCTAGTTTCTTTGTCAGTCTTTGCATGTGTTATGTTATTCTCTGTGCTTGGTTCCCTGTGTTTTGTTTCTGTGTGAGTTACTTAGTTTATCTTTGTTTCATTAAAGCTGCATTTAGATTCATAACCCTTGCCTGCCTCGTTACACTTACGTTAGCTCTGCCATCTGATCGTTCAACTTATGAACAAAAGCAAATTTTAGATACAGTTGGGTGCGCTCAAGCAATGTCAGTACTTATTAATGCACATGTTTGATGCATTTGGACCTGCTCAAGTGTCAAGCGCCCCTCCCCCTGTCGTGCCTTATCCGCTTGCAAAACAAGAGACGCAACACAACAGCCGAAGACGTTTGTCTAGCGCACGTTTACATAAACATACAAAAAAAAAAAAAAAAATATGTGGAGAGTGTTTTACTTTTCATCATTTATTAATTGCTTTGACGCTGTGGATAAAAAGCATCTGCAAAATTAATATTTGCAAATTAAATTTCTTTCTCCAGAGGGGCACCTCAGCCCAGGAGGGCAAAGGGGCAGTAACTTGGGCCACCGAGCCACTCCCCTTTGCATGTCCCTGGTCACAACCTCTTCTAATCTATCTTAAACTACCACCACACTAAAAGTAACAGAGTCTTCTGAAGCCACATGAACACTTTACAGTGTCTTTATGATGATTTATTATTATTATTATTATTATTATTATTATTATTATTTGACTTTTTAGAGCTTGACAGTCCGAATTCATTATTCACTCTCATTATATGTCAAAACATTGCTTTTTCAGATTTTTCCTTTTGTGTTCCGCAGAAGAAAGGGTTGGAGCAACATTAGGATGAGAACATGACAGATTTTATTTTTAGATGAACTATTCCTGAAAGACAGCTGTGTTTTGAAATTGAAACATGGTACTGTTCCTGATTTCAAGCTAGTCTGATCTGTTCAATAGTTGGTCATAAGATGGCACATGCGCCGAATTATGTTTCTGCCGGTCGGTGCCCTATAATGATAGGGCACACGTCGGTGTGCGATGGGTTGTTTCGTCACGTGTTGCGACGAGAAGACATATACTGTGTTCCAAATGGCTTAGATGATGCCTTCACAGTGCACTTCAAAGGGAAAACTATAATGATGGCAACACAGTAGGATCGTTACAAGAGAATTTTCAATAAAATATGACTTAAAGTGAGTTTAGAATGACCGTTTTATTACATCTTTCAGCCCTCCGACAGTGGAAGGTAAAGTCTGGGGCATAGGGATTATCACTTCTGAATGGAACATTCCCATTGTGTCAAGTATGTTACAGGACAGACAAAGCAGTGAAAACATATTTTAAAATAATACAGACATTGGCTTTACTCACCCAAAGAGATGCGCTAATGTGTGGTAACACACAGGCTGTGAGCCACCACAATGCAATAAGGTTAAAAGTTTTACGCAATGCGGAACACTTGAGCATTTTGAGCACTTCAATTAGGGATGGGAGTCCTCTTCAAGAGTCTTGCTGTCAGACCCTTTTTTGCTTCAATACAGGACACAAAGCCTTCAATACAGGACGTTAGGCATCCTGTAAGAGATAAAATATGGGGCGTCTGGAAAAGTTGGGACAGTTAAACCTTAGCAGCAATTAATATGCCACCTCTCCCGTTTTTTAAGCAGTTTTCTGTGAAGAATGTGATGATATTTGTATGCCCTCATCTGTGTAATTTGGGCTAAGCACGGTGCATGCATGAACACTTCCATGCATGCAACTAATGCCCATTAACTATTAACATTTTTATACTAAGTAATAGGAAGGACTATAAGATTGTGCATGCTCAGTCTGCTCAATTACAAAGTTTTATCTCTGTGTGGCAGTGCGCTTGATGAATTCATTAATCAAGAGTTCAATCTGCAGTTCTGTCTTGTGAAATCCAATGAATATTTCCTCTGGGTCCAGATCTCCCAGTGGAACCGTGATCCTTAAGTGAGATCCACCAATCAGAGAAGTTCCCAGTTACCAATCGCTTTTTTCAATTTTTGAAAAGTATTTGCTTCAAATCAAATGTTTTAATGTCGTTAATTAGTAATAGAGCTTTCTGATTTGGGTCAAGGTTGAGAAATAGTTATTAAATATTTTTTTGAAATTCCTATGGAGAAAATGAATGGGGAATATCTTGTGCTTTTCAGTGGGTGCTCGGCCATTTCCATGGGTGCTCAAGCGCAGGTCATTACCAGATCCAAACTGGTCATTTACTGGTCCAAGCTGGTTATTAGCTGTTTTATGCTGGTCATTAGTTGATCATTAGCTGGTTCAAGCTGTTCATTAATTGATCATTAGCTGGTTCAAACTGGTCATTAGTTGATCATTAGCTGGTCCAAGCTGTTCATTAGTTGATCATTCGCTGGTTCAAGTTGTTCATTAGTTGATCATTAGCTGTTTTATGCTGGTCATTAGTTGATCATTAGCTGGTTCAAACTGGTCATTAGTTGATCATTAGCTGGTCCAAGCTGTTCATTAGTTGATCATTCGCTGGTTCAAGTTGTTCATTAGTTGATCATTAGCTGTTTTATGCTGGTCATTAGTTGATCATTAGCTGGTTCAAACTGGTCATTAGTTGATCATTAGCTGGTCCAAGCTGTTCATTAGTTGATCATTAGCTGGTCCAAGCTGTTCATTAGTTGATCATTAGCTGGTTCAAGCTGGTAATTAGTTGGTCCAAGCTGGTCATTAGCTTATGCAAGCTGGTCATTAGTTGGTCAAAGCTTGCTATTAGTTGGTCCATGTTGGTCATTAGTTGTTACAATCAGGTCATTAGTTATTTCAAGCTGGTCATTAGTTGTTTTAAATAGGTAATTAATTGGTCATTAGCTGGTCCAAGCTGGTAAGTAGCTGGCCCAAGTTGGTCAGTACCTGGGAAAGCTGGTCATTAGTTGGTCATTAGCTGTTTCAAGCTGGTCATTACCTGGTCCAAACTGGTCATTAGCTGTTTCAACCTGCTCATTAGCTGCTCCAAGCTGGTCATCAGTTGGTCCAAGCTGGACATTATTAGATCCAACCTGGTCATTAGTTGGTCCAAGCTGGTTTAAGCTGGCCATTAGTTGGTCCATCCTTGTCATTAGCTGGTCCAAGCCGATAATTAGTTGGTCCAAGCTGGTCATTAGCTGGTCCAAGCTGGTCATTAACTGGTCTTAGACCATCTTGAATCAGCAACAAATCAGCTACCTTCTGGTCATACCATCTTAAGGTAGTCATACTGCTTTTTGGAAAATGGTAGCTGGTCGACCAGCCAATGATCAGCATTGACAAGCAAATACCCAGCTACTGTTCTATGTTCCAAAAAACAGCTACCAGCCTAAGATGGATTTTTTTAGACGTTCCCTCTATTATAAAACCTCAAATAGAAACACACACACTGATGCACCCTGGGTGCAAAGCTGCAGTGCCATAAAGAAAGGACACACCGAAATAAATTTTGCCACCCCACCGAGATGACTTTGTTTGCTGCCTCAAGGGAGATACATACATACACACTTCATCATGTGGCGATGCAAAAAGCTGTTCTTATATTTCCATTAAAATGAATGAAAATAAATGAACTGGATGAGCATATAGCGTGCATGAATGATGGTTGGAATCATGTCCAATGTGTAAGTCTTTTGTTGTAAATGGATACATTTGGTGAAACACAGTTTAGATATTTACTGTCACTGTAATGTATTTTCATGTAGCCCAACTTTCTAAATCTTGAGTGGAAGATATCAGCATCATGGATACCACGCAGGGGCAGAATAGGAAGAGAAATCGGCTCTGGATTTGAAATAAAAACCGGCCCAAAATTTGTTGTGCTAGTGTGGGGTGGGGGGTGTCCTGTTTAAGCTTATTGTGGGCCATTCAGCCCCGTTTCGCAGCTGGCCTACCGGGAAAAGTCCCAGTTCTCCCTATGGCCAGTCCGCCTCTGATACCAAAAAGCAACAAAATATTATTCTATATAAAATGCAATGGGATTTACCTCATTGTGAAACTTGAATGGAGAGCATTTTCTCTGTTCACACTACACTGCACCTTTGATGGAGTTAAACTCACTACAAGTCATGATAGCAAAAACATAAGAGGATATTTCCCATTACCTCTGACACATTTAAAATACACTGCTAGCGTTGCGGCTCGGACTGATGCATCATGTTGATAGCTGGCTAACTAAACCTCCTATCAGATGCAGTGTCCATACATTACTTCACCAAAGCGTTAATGAATGCTTCTAGTTTATTTATCATCCTTTGGTAGTATTGAATAAATTTAATAATCTCTCATGATTTAATCCAACCATAAATAGTCCATAATATTCTCAGAATTGCTGGCATAGCTCTTTTTTTAACCGTTAAAGAAAAAGTTCACCCAACATTGAAAATTCTGTCATCATTTACTCACCCTCATGTCGTTCCAAACCAACATAACGTCATTCCTCAACTGAACACAAAAGGAGATGTTAGGTAGAATGTTGGTATTAGTCACCATTCACTTTCATTTTGGTTTTACCAAAATTATGCTTTTGTGGTTTTGCGGTTATTATGGTGGAAGTCCCACTGTAAATACATCAATGTTTTTGGGGGCCGATTTTAACATAACTGCCTAATTGTGATGAAAATTATGTAAAAATGTAAAAAACTTTAATAAAAAAGGATTCATTGTCTTTGTTAAATGCAGTTTATTTTTTCTTTTGATTTGATTTAGAGGTGAATTGTGAAATGTTTTGTGAGATTCACCTTTCTAGTGTTGGTGTATTATACCTGAGAACTGTAACAACTACTGTTACAGTACATCATAAATATTTTGTGCTGAAGCTGAGTGTGTAAAGCTGAGAATGATTTTGTGGTTCAGATAATGTGTAAAAGACATGAAGGTCTATAATGGGGGGGTGGGGGGGTTCAGATTTGATGTGCACAAAAGGAACCATTGTTGGCTGCGAATGTGCCTTTTTTTTAAGTGACAAATCAATCTTGATGATGTGAACCAATTCCTGTTCTGCTTCCTTCAGCTTTTTAAAGGCTTTTCATTCTTTTTAATTGAGACTGATCTTCAGGGGGGAGAACATGGAGTTTTCAAAAGAGAGTGACAAATGTGAGAACATTTCACCAAATGTTCTTACAACCTAAATGATCATGATAATATGTAATTGGAAAATCTTGCAGAAGCAAAACATTTTCACCACAATACACAGGATACATTTTAAATTTGGAGATCATGTCCAACATTCACCGATTTTAGAGGGGGGAATTCACCGATTACCGATATGGTGGCCGATATCGTTAATTTTTGAGCTGGAATGAAAACAGACCTTTTCTATGTGGATTGTGCACCCATATGACTATGCAAAGGTACTCAGAAGGCTGCTTTCTTAAATATTTTTATCAAAGAATATTTGACATTATTATTATACATTGTCAATCAATTCTAGAAATGAACACTTAAAAAATAAAGAATAAAGAAAAATACAATAAATAGCTTAAAAAACATCAGTACTGTATGTTCAGTCAGTTGATGACCATGTAAATAAAGAATAAATACAAATAAAACAAATAGCTAAATAAACATCTGTAGTACTGTTTAGTATCAGTCAAATGCTGACTATTTTAATACTGCCAGTCAGTTAGGGGCAGGTTGTAAAACAACAAGCATTTACACCTGCCAAGTCAAGAGATAAACAGCGGCAGCGGTATTACACCATATTCTGCTATACAAGTTCAGGGGAAACTTTCAACGGTGGAAAACCAGACTTTTATATATTACATTTTGAAAATGCAACGGCTGGAATTGTTCAGTTGAAGGGGGTACCAAACTATGAATCCTGAATAAAACAGTTTGGTGAATGCATGTTTACACATTTGCTTCCACTCAGCTGACAAGGTATGAAAGTAGCTACGTGGTTAGCTAGTTAGCTATAAGCTCATTGTCATGGAAAGTAAAGGTGGACTTTATTTACTTTCCAGAATTGCGTCTCACCAACTAGGTAACAACGTAGCATGAAATCAACACTCAACAGACACAATCCACCACCGCACCATTGTCTGCTGAGCTGCAAAAAGATGCTCTGATGTTTACCTTTCAATCTGCAACATTACTGACTGCACTGACAAACTATAACTGGCTAACATAGCAAACAGATGTGATAAACATGAGTGACATGGTTGTCAGGGACAGGGTTAACGTTATATTAGTTAAATTGAAAATGGAAAATGATGGGGTCATTGTTTAATAACTTTCCAGTATGTATTTCACAAACTAGTTAACAACTTACCATGAAGACACCGTTTAACTCCACACCGCTTAACTCTGCATTGTCTGCAGAACCATCTCAGCTCAGCTCTGTAAACAGTGGAGTCGGAGCGCGCTCTGCTGGACAAACTATGTTATGACACCAACTCTAAATCACCCCAAGCATTGTTTTCTGTATTATATGTTCTAAAAAAACAGTTTTCATATCTGCGCATATTGGAAAACATAAACGCCGATACGATATATCTGTGAAAGGCTAATATCGGCCGACCGGGCACTAGTCTTAACTGTTAACTGTGATGTGCAAAAAAAGCCAGACTTTTTACTTGTGACATAAAATCTGGTCCACTGTGCAAATGATTCTACCCAGGAAGAGACTGTCTTACTGTCATGTAAAGGAGCAAACCATCGTTCAAGTTGTTCTTACATGCTGTTTAAGGGTGGATTTATCTGAAATAGACACAATAACAGACCGGCATGGAAAAAAATCATTCAAATATTGGTGCGGTAGTCTCTTCCTCACAAGTGCTTACAACGGTTGCACAGAAAACACAGAAAAATATGTAGTAATATGTGGATATATAGTTTACCTAGGTCTAAGTGCCTCAGACGAAACTCTAAATATCTTTATTAAGATTTGATGGCACTAACATCGCTAACTTTGGCAAATCCACAAACTCTGGAAACTCATAACTTAAAAAGTTTAAAAAATTCCCCATGCAGACTGAGGAAAGCCTGTGCTCCTGAACTTCCAGAAGCTGTGTTGCTGTCTGGCTATCTCATTTGAACTTGGGATTTACACAAGTGCTTTCCCATTTTGTGTGCAATATGCATCAAAACATGAGCTAAAAGACTGTGATCTGTGGCTGTTCCATCTGAGACTAGGCTGTTTTGTCAGCAGGGAAAGGGGAAAATTCTGACATTGAACCAAACAAACAATACAGATGCATACATACATACAGTATGTGTATAGTTAGTGGTACACTGATCAGGAAATTTGAGGCCGATGGTATCTCTGATACCTTAACTCTAAGATCGGCCGATACCGATTTTGTGGCCCTTTGCCACACTTTTGCAAGTTACATTGTGCAGTTATATGTTTATGCCCCACACAGTTAAATTACGGTAACACTTTACAAAAAGGTTCCATTTGTTAACATTATTTAACAACATTACTGTAGTTAACTTGAACTAATGAACTTAATGTTAGTTATAACATATACTATTACATTTTTCAAATCAAATGTTATATTAGTTAACATTAGTTAATGCACTATGAACTAACATGAATAATTGTAATTTTATTAACTAACATTACAATTAATAAAGGCTGTAAAGAAGACGCGGTGCTGTTATAGTTAAAATGTTATTGCTGTGATTAGTGGTAATGTGACCAACATTAATCAAATTTAAATTGGGATCCTCACAGAATAGCACTGAGATAAGTGACTGATGAAATATTGAGAGCACATGGGGAGAGCGTGCATGTTTGATTGACACCGCGAGTGAGCATTTTGAAGGGAGTGAAGCTGAAAGTGCTCAAACAGTCTCTATCACTCAACGCAACGTCTGATTTTCACGACTCATGTTACATCACATATACTCAGATTTGTATACGCATGTTTATTTGTTGTTTAATTTGTTTTTATACCCGCTTGCTGTCTCTTTATCCTCTTCGTACTCACAGTGCAGCAAGTCAGAATTACTACCGTAATGACTCTAGAAAATGGGCAACTTAATATTCATATACGTGTAAGTCTTACACATTTTTAAAAACAAACCTGCATATTCATCTGAATAACATGTCTGAAAGTTTAAATTCGTGAATACTTAGAATTGCCAACAATTCACCCTTCAGAGGCCACATTGTCATGCATCAACAGCTGAGAAAGCACTCATTCATTAGAGTAGCAGTGTATGTGGGATTCCATGCATGCTGCAAAAAAGATCGGCCCTGATTCTAGGCATGATCGGCCGATCGCCGATCACAGACTTAAGACGAAGATCGGCTGATTAGATCGGTGACCAATCGATCGGTGCACCCCTATATATATTCATTATTAAAGGGTTTACTTTGCATTTATATATTCTGGCATTTGGCATAGTAGAGTGATGGTTAGCTGTTAGGGATTAGCTGACGGTTTGATCAGTGCTCAGGGGGAAGATTTGATTCACCGGAAACCAATTTCATTCTTCTGAGCCAAAACTGTTCACTCAGCGCCAGCCTCTATTTTCTAATCCACTTCATCATCTCTCTTACTGTTCCCAGGTGTGCACACATACACATAGATTTTCTGCATCTCAGAAGTCTTCGTTGTTTTGCCCTTTTTTGTTTGTCACACTATTTCTTTACAACGCATTTAAATAAACACTCATCAACCACTTTATTAGGTACACTTGTACACCTATTATTCATGCAATCATCTAATCAGCCACTTGTGTGGCAGCAGTGCAATTCATAAAATCATTCAGATGTGGGTAGGAGCTTCAGTTAATGTTCACATCAACCAGCAGAATGGGGAAAAAATTAGACAGTAGCATGATTGTTGGTGCCAGATGGGCTGGTATTTCTGTATTTCTGTAACTGCTGATCTCCTGGGATTTTCACACACAACAGTCTCTAGGGCTTTCTCAGAATGGTGCCAAAAACAAAAAACATCCAGTGAGCAGCAGTTCTGTGGACGGAAACGCCTTGTTGATGAGAGAGGTCAACGGAGAATGGCCAGACTGGTTCGAGCTGACAGAAAGGCTACATTAACTCACTCAACAATTATAGTGAGCAGAATAGCATCTCAGAATGCACAACATGTCAAACCTTGAGGTGAATGACCCATATGTAAATTCCATAATAATAGTAAGTATTTTCCTACAATTGGAGCAATACAAGCTTAACGTTTTTACAAGCCACGTCAGTAGGGGGTAGTCAGCGCGCCTTAGCAAACCTAACAAGCAGCACATCCACAGAAAGAGAGCTGGTCATACGTGTTCTTGACAGATGGATGAAGCACAAAAGAATGCAGGGATCCCAAGATGCAATTTTCAAAGTTTTAACAACTTTTAAATGGACACAGCATCCTAAAAACACTGAACTTGTTACTGAAAACCAGTGAGATGCTCCAAAAGCATCCATCTGACATGTACGTACATAGACCGGCAATAAAAAGTAGCACAGATGGAACGCAAGAACGCCTCCTGACAGAACAGGACAGATTGACGAACTCAATTGCAAAATAAATGGCTGATGACTTGGCATGTTCAATGATATGGGAATAAAACAAACAACAGATTGACATCTGACGTGATGTTTTACTCATCTGCAACAATAATGCAATATATTTCAATTTGAATATCTGTATTATTATATTTATTATATACATTTATAATTATTTGAATTATTATGTATTATTTATATTGAATAATCTTTGTTTGGGGGCCTGTCTTAGCAAATATTGATATACGATTAGATTAATCAGTTGACTTGTGTAATTAATGTGATTAAAAATTTCAATTGATTGACACTTGACAGCCCTAATTTAAATTACTACTGACCTTTGCATTAAAGCCAGCTTTTGATGTTTCTTGTCTCTGGTCAGCTCTCAGAATAACAGTAAAAACCACAATGTTGAGAGTGGACACTGAGTTGGTTTTAAGAGCACAAAAGGGAAGGAAATAGTCCTGGTCAGCAAAGACAGACACGTACAGTACAGCAAGGTTCTGTTTTGTGGAGCTGTTCCTGACAGACTTACACCAGGCGTGCAATTACCTTTGACTGGGACTCATATTTTTTGGCTGTGCTGCTGAGTTACAATACAGGATCGACTTGTTTGGCCTCTTTCTTCCTGGGCTGTAGATCCACAGAGACTGCTATCAGTAACTTCTATAATTATCTCGAAAGTGACTGCCACAAATTTCATGCAACCCGGATGAAGCAGTTTATCACATTTCATTGCTTTTCAGATGTATTCCAAAACAAGGACGATGTGATTTATTATTAATGTTAGCATGGCCATCCAATACCTCGCTTCCAACAGGCTAAAAATACACTATTCATTTAGGAACCGAAACACTAATGATGGTTTGCAAGCAGCCGAAAAACAACACATTAGTGTGAAATGAATTGACTTTGAAGATTGTTTTCATTGATGCACCACAGCAGACCTCATGGGAAATGCTGTTGGTTTCCTGTCCCAACCTGTCTCTTTGTCTAGACACCTCATTTATTCACAATGCCATGAGACACTGATATAAGGCTGAGTGAGGAAGATCTACTCAGGAAAATCCTCTTATGTAATCACAGAGGGAGAATGATGCCCTGAAACATCTTTTGTGGAAGAGGTTAATCAGAGATTTGTGTGTCATCTACATCAGTGGTTCTCAACTGGTTTTGCGTCAAGACCCAGATTTTACACTGGACATCAAGAGGCAACCCAATGCAATAAAAAACAATTGTTTATCACACCAAATCAAACAAAAATGTCCTTTAAAATCAAATTGTATTTATTAATATTGAATTATATATTTATGCTGGTTTGACAAAGCCAACATACTGATCTAGTATTTAAGCTTATTATTGTTATTATTATTATTATTATTCTGAGCCAAAATTTAAACAATATCTCCTCCTAGAGCTTTCAAGCTACAAACACCAAACTCGCCACAGACTTTCAGACTGGTCTGACTCGGGTTGCTTTCTCTTCTCTAACTGATCGGACTTCCGGAATTCCCGTATCAGACTTCCGAACAGGACTGATTTTAAATGGACTCCCATTCAAGGTGAGAGAACTTTTCCCTGTAATAACTCCTTTAGAGGATTCAGTCTACTTACTATCACTCTACCACTCATACTTTCTATCTATCACACTCTTTTCTATCTTTCCATCACTCCACTCTTTTTATTCTCTTTCACTCCATCACTTTAACACCCTAGCAACTGCGTACAACCTAGCAACCATTTAGTGCACCCTAGCAACCAAAACCCCTTGACTGCCATTCAAAATGGCTTAGATGGATATCTTCAGATCAGAATGTCCTACAGACAGAAGAGTTGGCTTGTTTGAATTGGTTGAGCAATCAGTCTTCAAGTATCATCATGGAAACTACTTAGCCACGCCCTAGCAACCATTTAGAGCACCCTAGCAACCAAACCCCTTTGACTTCCATTTAAAATCGCTTAGATGGGTATCTCAGGATCAGAATGTCGTAGAGACTTCATTGTTGGCTTGTATGACTCAGAACAGCAAGCAGCCTTCTAGGTATTACACTGACAACTGCCAAGCAACCACATGGGCTTACCCTAACAACCAAGAAACAAATCACATATCTCTGCACCAGAATATCGTAGAGACTTCTGGGTTGACTTATTTCACTCAGGATGGCAAGGAGCCTTGATAAGTATCACCCTGGTAACTGCTTAGCAACCAGATGGGGTTACCCTAGCAACAAAGTAACAAATCACATATCTCTGCACCAGAACATCGTAGAGACTTCCGGGTTGATTTATTTCACTCAGGATGGCAAGGGGCCTTGATGACTATCACCCTAGTAACTGCTCAGCAACCAGATGGGGTTACCCTAGCAACCAAGTAATAAATCATATATCTCTGCACCAGAACATCATAGAGACTTCTGGTTTCATTCATTTGACTCAGGGTAGCAAAGAACCTTTTCAGTATCACATTGGTAACTACCTAGCAACCAAATGGGGTTACCCTAGCAACCATTTTGCCATTCAGAAAAAACAAGCAAGGGGTAGCATTGCATAGGACTTCTTGCAGCTGGCTGTCTATCTGTATGATGTTCCTTCTGTCTGTCTGACTGTAAGACCTTCAAACTTCCAACTCTTCCAACGATTTTAAACTTTCAGACAAGGCTTTATCAAGCCAACATAAAGTTTGTCTTCAAACTTTACTATCTAGTTAAAATTACTATGGCATTAATTTAATATGTTAATTCAATGCGATTAATTTTATTAAAAATAATGTGTAAAGAAAATTAACGCAATGAATTATGCCTCTGGACAGTAAAAGGGAATTTTCCAACCATAAGAGCAATTCAAGTTTGAAGAACCACCTTCATGTTTTTACGAGTCTAAGTCAGCAGGCAGTAAACGCAACTACAGCTGCACAGGCAACAAACCACACCTAGCTAGCATAAGCGTAGAAACAGAAGTATACTTTGGGCTTTTCTGACAACAAAGAAGAGGATGCATTCTTGCATTCAAACACAGCTGAATGGAGTAAAACTCAAAATGCAGGGGTCTTGAGGCGTATTTTTCTACATTTCAAACTATGTTTAATGCTTATGACATGGCACAACCAAAATGAGATGCTCCAAAAGCTTTTTCCTTAGAAAAGTCCTTATATTGAGTCTGCCTTGGACAGATGAACGAAATTCAAAATGGATTGTTATGGTCTGCAGGCCAATGATAGGCTTATGTTCTATGATATGGAAATAAACAATATATTGAGGTTTTGAAGGTTAATGCTCTACAGATTTTTAAATTAAACAAAACCTAACTCCCTACCTTAACCCTAAACCCAACTGATAGAATCATAAAAGCAAATGTGACATTAAAAATGCAACTGCTTAAGCAACCACATCATTTTGGTTTGAAATAACAATATGGGTGTTGGTCTTGCTGTTCTTGATTTTAAAGATCTAGAAATCTAAAGCAATGTTTTGTATTGTCATGCAGTGTCAAAAAAAATAAAAATAACTTTTACATTTAGGGGCAATATTTGCTCCCTGGATCTGATTTTCATGGGCATTTTCTACCTTTTATGAAGGCTTTTTTTTTTGCTCTCTAAACATTTAAAACAAACTGTCATAGTCGTTTATGTCAAATATGTTATTATTAATTGAAACAATTCATTAATACACATTCTTAAGATTGAGACTTTATTACCTCTTACGCTAAGAATTAGATCAACATAAACTCATATTTTATGCCATAATATGTATAACCTAGACTAAACTAACTAGGGACTTTATAAGATGCTACAAATAAAAAACAGAGTAATTCCTTACAAGGGTAATTTTTGCCCCCACATTTTGAATTTTGGAGGTATTATGGCATTTTTGTCCTGAGCCACCCTTAATTTCTGACCCATGTAACTATTTTCTCTCGATAGGAGCACTGCGATTTATTTTTGGTACTTTTCATTTGGAACAACCTGGGTTACCAGACAAGGTTACCTTGCCAAGCTGCTTATCATGGAGAAAGTGGCCTGCTAGGACAAAGCATTTCAGAATTTTATTATCATTCAAATTAGAACATATAGACGGGCTTCTCTCCGATTGGTGAAATAATGGTGGTCATTTATCTAGCTAACACCGACCTTTCATTTCCTATTCATGTCTTATTAGGGGGAAATACATCATCATCCTGGCATAATTAAAAAAAAAAAGAGAGAAAAAATAACCTCAATTGATTTATAGTAGAAATGGTAAAAGGTGGTGCTGTGTTCTGCAGGTGCTCCTGGCTGTCGTTAGTTTGAGAATCTGGCCTTTCACTGTTGACTTTTCCCGTCGTTGCCGTTAGCCATGGGAAAATGTGGGCCCAAGGGGACATGTATCCTTATCAGTGTCCTGAGTCGTTTATAACCTGCAGGTTAAAACATAACCAAACTGCAACACGATGCATTAATGTGGTTTTTATGAATTTAGCTCAGCTCTTTTGTGTTTATCAGTTTTTATGATGGATTTAGTACAGTTTGTCGCATTGTGTTTAAATTAAACAAACCAAAAATACAATGTGAAATGAAGAATAAATATTTTAATATATATAAATTACACACTACCATTCAAAATTTTAGGGTCACTTACTCAGTCTTTATGTTTTTCATTTTTCTTCACATTTTAGAATAATAGTAATGTCATCACAACTATGGAATAATAGAAATGGAAATATGGGAATTATGTTGTGACTAAAAAAATCCAAAATAAATCAAAACAATGTTATATTTTAGCATCTTCAAAGTGGCCACACTGCCTAGATTTTGCAGAAATGTACTCTTGACATTTTCTCAACCAACTTCTTGAGGTATCACCCTGGGATGCATTTTAAACAGTATTGAAGGAGTTCCCATCTATGCTGGGCACTTATTGGCAGCTTTTCTTAATTATTTGGTCCAAGTCATCCATTTCAAAACGTTTTTTTTTTTTTTTTTTTTAATAAAATTGTAGTTTTGTAATTAAATAAATTAATATGTTGGCACAAATATATTTTTGTCTAAAAAACTAATTTCAAACATTTAAGCATACGCCTTCAGTTCAAAAGGTTTTTAAGATCATGAGAAACATTTCATGCAAGTGACCCCAAACTTTTAAATGGTAGTGTGTTTATATATATATATATATATATATATATATATATATATATATATATATATATATACACACACACACACTGACAGAATAATGTACAGATTTTGCTCTTATGGAAAGAAATTGGTACTTTTATTCACCAAAGTGGCATTCAACTGATCATAATTTATAGTCAGGACATTAATAACGTGAAAAATTACTATTACAATTTGAAAAAATTATCAGAACTTCTTAATCTACTTCAAAGAGTTCTCATCAAAAAATCCTCCACATGCAGCAATGACAGCTTTGCAGATCCTTGGCATTCTAGCTGTCAGTTTGTCCAGATACTCAGGTGACATTTCACCTCACGCTTCCTGTAGCACTTGCCATAGATGTGGCTGTCTTGTCGGGCACTTCTCACACACCTTACAGTCTAACTGACCCCACAAAAGCTCAATGGGGTTAAGATCCATAACACTCTTTTCCAATTATCTGTTGTCCAATGTCTGTGTTTCTTTGCCCACTCTAACCTTTTCTTTTAGTTTTTTTGTTTAAAAAGTGGCTTTTTCTTTGCAATTCTTCCCATAAGGCCTGCACCCCTGAGTATTCTCTTTACTGTTGTTCATGAAACTGGTGTTGAGTGGTAAGAATTCAGTGAAGCTGTCAGCTGAGGACATGTGAGGCGTCTATTTCTCAAACTAGAGACTCTGATGTACTTATCCTCTTGTTTAGTTGTACATCTGGCCTTCCACATCTCTTTCTGTCCTTGTTAGAGCCAGTTGTCCTTTGTCTTTGAAGACTGTAGTGTACACCTTTGTATGAAATCTTGAGTGTTTGGTTTTTTTTTTTGGGCAATTTCAAGTATTGTATAGCCTACCTTCCTCAAAACAATGACTGACTGATGAGTTTCTAGAGAAAGCTGTTTCTTTTTTTTGTTGCCATTTTTGACCTAATATTGACCTTAAGACATGCCAGTGTATTGCATACTGTGGAAACTCAAAAACAAACACAAAGACAATGTTAAGCTTAATTTAATGAACCAAATAGCTTTCAACTGTGTTTGATATAATGACAAGTGATATTCTAGTACCAAATTAGCAATTTAGCATGATTACTCAAGGATAAGGTGTTGGTGTGATGGCTGCTGGAAATGGGACCTGTCTAGATTTAATCAAAAATGACTTTTTTTTTTTTTTTTCAAATAGTGATGGTGCTGTTTTTACATCAGTAATGTCCTGATTATACATTGTGATCAGTTGAATGCCACTTTGGTGAATTAAAGTACCAATTTCCTTCCGAAACCACAAAATCTGTACATTATTCCAAACTTTTGGCCACCAGTGTGTGTGTGTGTGTGTGTGTGTGTGTGTGTGTGTATATATATATATATATATATATATATATGTGTGTGTGTGTAAACTCCTTGTTAACTCCTTTAGGCAGCAAAAGGCAGACATACCAAATACCAAGAAATTATTAAATTCATATACATACAACTTTTCACTCAAATTTTTATGACATTTGTTGACATTTACACTAGTCGTCTCAGATTTTAGACCTCACTCAATGTCACGTGACCTTCAGCATATATAGCCTTAACACATTGCCAAATACTGTACATCTTCATACTTTTTAATTATTGTTTTATTTTGGCATATTTACCAATATTACAGTGAAGAGGAAACAGGAAATTATTTTTTGAAAAGGAAGGAACGTGTTCAGGTTATATAATTGAACCTGCATTGTCCAAATGAGCTCCACTGATCAATGCCAGGCCACAGTTTCAATGCATTTCTACTCTTAACTGACAGGTAAATGTCACAGCACTGATTCTTGAGACAAAGGATTTCAAAATAGGCTACAGAACTGAATTTTATTTTACAGTGTCCTTGTTACACATATTACATGTATTGACTATAGTAATAACATTAAGTTATGCATAAATAAAGGAACTAACCCTAACCCTAAACCAAACCCTAAACCTATAGTAAGTACATGTTGTTAATTAGTAATAATCATTAATTACTTATTTAATTGCACTGTAACAAGAACACTGTAAAATAAAGTGTAAGCAAAGGTTTATGTATCAAGGAATTATTTGGAAATAATTTATTCAATATGTTCATAGATATTCAGTTTGGATGCAATCTCATACTTAATAATTTAGTCATTTAAAATAGGTCAGCATTGTCAAATACAAAAATGTGCCAAATAGTATTAATATTGACAAATCAGTTCAAAATATATAAAAAATAATATTTGTTTTAAATTTTAATGTAAAAAAAAATAAAAAAAAATAAAAATAAATTTAAATAAAAATTAAGCTCCAAAAAGCACAAAGGCAACATAAAATTAATCCATAAGAGAATTTAAATTTTTTGGGGAACTATTCCTTTAAGCACATTCTAGTGGTCATCTCTGGTTTATTTCATACTGGGAAATGCTGCTATTTAAAAACTAATTGCAGGTTAAGTTGTGGGACATGTTTAGTCCCATGTCTCAAGACTCAGTGACCTGGTGGGGGAGACTTCCTTCATTATATATGAGTATAGTGCACACCTGGGTGGGCAGATGGATGGAAATGAATATATGAGAATTCCCCCTAAAGCTTTCCTAATGAGAATACTGCATGAAACCACTTTTCTTTCATGTGGACTGGTGGAAGGAAGCCACTCTCTCCAAAGCCTTTTTAAAGACTAATTGAATAGTAAAGCATTGCCTGGGGCGTGTTGTTGTCAGCTCATTTGGCTCCCCATTTATCTCAATCTGTCATAGCATTTATATATATATAATATATATATAATTGTTTTTTTTTTTTTGTGCAAAATGCTTAAGGAGCAGCATGCCGAATGCGACTCTAATCTGATAATGCTGAAATAACATACATGCCAAAAAGTCCCCCCTCCCCCTGCCCAACACAAACATGTCTCACTTTAACCGCTTCTAATCAATGACAGAGTCCCACGAGCGGCGATGCCGTTAGCCCCAGTTCGAGATTTTCTCTTTTGTTTGACATTACTCATGTGGAGCAAATGGATTCCCTGAAAAGATAACTAAGTCTTATCTCACTGCTGCACTAATAAAAATGATGGATAACGTGGGCCGGAAACAATTGAATTTCATGTTCGTCTCAAATGGCACAGAGAACAGATGACAACTCAGGTTTCTTTCAGCTGTCACTCCGGCACAGTTCTGAAATGCACAAAAATGAGAGAGAAAGAGAGAGATAGAGAGAGAAATCTGTATGTTTTATATGTAGTCTCTCGCTCACCAGAGATTATTGTTGGAGTATTATGACATCCAGTACAACCTATGTCTGATGTAGAGTGTTTCTGTTGTGAAGAGCAGTTGTTTGACCTTTAAATAATAATCATGACTTGCTCATTATAGGAATACATTGCCAACGGCAGTAATTCTTTATCTTTAAACTATGCACTGACTGTCTGTGTGTGTAATTAACCCTGCATCTTTATCAGTCTTTAAAAACATACGTAGTGTTTGACATTTGATAGGGATTGCAACATTTTAAAAACATCTTCTTTTGTTTTCAGCAGAAGAAAGTCAGTCATATAGGTTTGGGATGACATGAGGGTGAGTAAATGTTGACAGAATTTTCATTTTGGGGTGAACTACTCCTTTAAAGAGGACTAAGTGACACTTGTCTTAGCTGAAGTCACTTGTCACAAAACGTTTTTTTTTTTTCAACAATAAACACTACATGGCCAGAAGTACAAATCCTACTATTTAAGGAGTTTGGCATTTTCAGTTACAACCATTGCTAACGTATGCATAAAATTAAGCACGCTGCCATGCAATCTCCTTAGACAAACATTTTCAGTAGAATGGGACGTACCTTTGCTCTGACAGCATGATAAAGCATCTGTGCACAGGGTCCAGGGTTCCACAAAGAAATGGTTTACTAAATCTGTTGTGGAAGAACTTGACTCTGTACAAAACCCAGACCTGAACCTCACTGAACACCTCTGTGATAAATTGGAATGCCGAGCCAGAACCCATCGCCCAACATCAGTGCTTGACCTCACTGATGCCATGACCTTATAAATATGAATGCCATGTGGCAAAGGTTTTCAGCCCAGATTAATATTGTTCTGCAATTTGTCTTCACTACAGGTGAGTCACTAACAATAATAATATAGAGTATTTTTTCCACTTGAGTCCTCTATAAAGGAGTAGTTCACCCTAAAATGAAAATTCTGTTACCATTTACTCACCCTTATGTCATCCCAAACCTATATGACTGACTTTCTTCTGCTGAACACAAAAGATATTTTGAAAATGTTGCAATCCATGACTTCCATTCAATGGCATTTGAGAGTGACTCAGAGAACGAAACAGAAACCAGTTCTCTTTGCATTCCAACTGAAAATTGTTCTCCTTGAAAACTCAGTTCTTTTTGTGGTTATGTGGGACAAGCGTTAATGTTGAATGATGTTTCATATATTATGTTTTTGTTATTCGTATTCTGTCTGTTGTTTTGTCATTAGCTCAATCATTAGTGTGTTTTCTATGAAATTTCAATTTCAGTTCCAGTACATCATGTTTCCTATTGGCAAGAGGAGCAGAGAGAGAGAGAGAGAGAGAGAGAGAGAGAGAGAGAGAGAGAGAGAGAGAGAGAGAGAGAAAGAGAAAGCATAAAAGGGAAAAGAAGAACTCTTCCATATGTTTAACTTTTGGCTCATACTTATATTTATCCATTTGGCAGACCCCAAATGCTGGGTTAAAAACAACTTAAATGCTGTTTAAATATGGGACAGATCACACGTTGGGGTAATCTAACCTAACAAGTTGGGTTGTTAATTTAAACCCAGCAAAAGCCAGACATTTCTAAACATGCCCAAGTGTGCCACGCGTTTTCTGAAGAAATTTACAGACAGCAACTTGGAGATGCTGTCAGAGTGGATTCTCATTTTCACCTCACAATAATGGTAAGATATCATTTTTCTTTGATTTATGTTTGTTGGTACTCCTTAATTACTGACATTAATTATTTATTGAGACCTGAACCGTCACTAAAGGTTAATTATATGCATGCTTTTAATATGCACATCATTTTGCCAGTATTTATCTAACACTAAATGTTGGCTCACTATCAAACATTTGTAAAGCAATTACATTGATGCTATGTGAAGAAATATCTTTGTCCATCTATTTTGCTGTGTCTATGACAATATCTTTAAATATTTAATCCATGCTGATAAACAATAACAACAACAGAGAAAACAATGTATTGAAATATAATTGAACGTCTTATTTATAGCTCTACCATACACTATGCATCTCAGGCACGGTGGCCTCTATCTAAATTCTAAAAATTATTGTCGTTTCAGCCTAACATCTCACTCTCATCTTACAACTCATTCGGTGAATTTTTGGTAGGGATTCCCGTAGTGATTCTTGGAGAGTGGAACGTGCATCTGACGTAATTATTCAGTTCAAACGGGGTTGACAGACCCGTGCTTTCGCGGCTAACAGCAGCACTTTTTCTGCAGACCCAAACTCTTTTCTCTCTCACAGCAATATCGCCATGTTTCCCCACATTAATGTTATTAATGCATAGAGTAAGGGAACTCCCCAAGAGCTCTGACACAGTTCAAACACTGACTGTCCATGTCGACATGTGAAGGCTAAATTAACCACTTTTCAGTCAAACTTGAAACTACTGCCAGGGCTGAGATGACTTTGGTTAAAATAAATTAACCAGGATAGGCCTGTTCACAACTGCCAATGAAAGGTCTATTTACACCAGGATGGAACAAATAAAATGTTTTTTATTTTTTTATTTTTTTAACCCCTGTTCAATAGATGGCGCAGTTCTACAAACACATTTATTCCAGTTTACTGCACAGACCTTTCAGCATTCAGCTGTCAATGCATGATATTAATTTAATAATTAACATGAATATATTTTACTCTAAGGAATTTATTTACCTAATTTGGCTGTTTAATTTTGTGCTTTCCACGTTTTTTATGCATTTTGAAAAATATATACAATTTGTGTTTTTTGTATAAGTGAGATGAGTAAAGAGCGCTGTTGTCTTGTGTCTTTATATTTCCACTTGTATTTTGCTAGTATATATTGCCACCTGTATTTTGCTATATTCAAGTATAAACAAACTTACTACCACCACTGGAGTCGCGAGTTCGAATCCAGGGTGTGCTGAGTGAGTGACTCCAGCCAGGTCTCCTAAGCAACCAAATTGGTCCGGTTGCTAGGGTGGGTAGAGTCACGTTGGGTTAACCTCCTTGTGGTTGCTTTAATGTGTGGTTCTCACTCTCTGTGGGGTGCGTGATGAGTTGTGCATGGATGCCGCGGAGAATAGCATGAAGCCTCCACACGTGCTACATCTCTGCGGTAACACGCTCAACAAGCCACTTGATAAGATGTGTGGATTGACGGTCTCAGACATGGAAGCAACTGAGATTCGTCCTCCGCCACAATGAGGACTTAGAGCACATTGGGAATTGGGCATTCCAAATTGGGGAGAAAAAGGGAGAAAAAAAATATATAAATAAACTTTTTTTTTAATGATTGGATAATAAAACACAAGGTACAGTGATATAAATACGCATGAAATAATGTCCATTAAGTGAAAAAAAGTTGTAGGATAAAATATGATGCAAAAAAATAATCTAAGAGAAAACATGGGCTCAAGGTCTTTTCTTTATTTAAGGATTTCATATTTGTACTGAATTCAGGGTTTCTTGTGCATGGTGAGAAAAAGAGCACCATTACAGGAATGCTTTATTGTTATATTATACTTGCAGTAAAAATAGCAGTGAGGTTTGGCTTCACTCGTAGTAAAATATTGCATTTAAGGAGTCTTTTGTGATATTTTATTTCAAGCTTAGTCCAAACTTCAGTGATATTTTTAATGCCAGGATAATCTAACATGCACAGTGATATACATATTAAATACTGCATTGTATTTTTAAACTCTAAATTTTAAAATGTGTTTTATGCTCATTAGTATCTGCACATCCAATGCCAGTATTTGTCAGTTGATCAGCACCACCAACGCTCTGAAGCAGCAACTCTGAAAAACATGACAAAAAGCTCATATCTAATTGGTCAGTTAGTATTGTTTGCAGTCCAAAGAAAAATAAATATATACTGCTCTCTCTTTTTTTTTTTTTTTTAAACTTCGGATTGTAGATGGATGATTTGTCGGACCCGGTATGAATAGTGCCATAATTCAATTCATTGTTCCAATTTAAAAGCTTGTTCGGAATGGATATTGGCACCAATAATTTGGGCTTGGTATAAATAGGATCTAACTCTCTAAAACATTTCAAGTTAGCGCTGGCATTGTTGGCAGGGACCACATATCGTCATGCCTTATGCCAATTTCATGCCTTGTGCCAATTTCATTCCATCTTTTAATTTCACTTTGTTAGCTGCATCAGGAAAGGACAGTGTTTATTTCTTATTATTCCAGTGTGCTGTCATGCCTATAGGCTTGCTCTAGATTTTGCCTCCCACCTATGGTGTAAAATGAACATTAATGATAATTATCTTTAAAGAAATTTGAAGTAAACTTGAGAACTCTTTCATCAATTCATCAATTTTTCTCTAAATGTGCACACTTTTGTACTCAAAGCCCTAAGGGACATTGTTTAAGCCATGACTGTCATGACAAATAAGCGACAGTTTTACGATTGAACAGGAATGTCTCTCGTTCCCTTCTAAATGTGTATAACTCTTGCTTTGATTTCATGTCTGATGTGTACTCCTGACACACATTAAAAAAAATTGCTGTCACTGTAACATTTCAAAATTAAAACAGTGGTCAAATATTGAAGCTAGAGTCTTACACCTATTTATAATAAATTTATCAAGATTAAATAAGAATAATGCTATAACTTAAATGCAATAAATTAATTGTAACTTTATTGATCTTTTAAAATCACATTGTCACTATTCTAGCTTATGTTGTTCTGACCAACAAAGGTACAAAAAAATAAAAATAAAAAAAAAACCCTGTGCCTCCTGCCTGCGATTTTGTAAACGAGTTTCACATGTGGCTTATATTTTTTTCTCTGTGATGGTAAGGGTCATTCTGGTTGACTACCTACTGTAGGTTGAAAAGTTCTGTTCTTTTTGAAATTTGAATCAATGCCCCCATTGGCTGAAACTGTAAGTGTTGTTGAACGTATGAGCTTCAGTTTCCAGGTGAAATGTCCACAGAGTGGTGCTGTGTTATATTTTTAGTTGTAAATGATGTAATACTTTTAACAGGAATGCATATTTTATTAAATCTACTCCCTAACACAAACCCCAACCCTAAACCTAACCGTCAGAGGAGTCATAATGCAACCTTCAAATCACGCACATTATTGATTATGTAAATTTGATTACTTCATGGTTTCTGTGGGACTTGAACTGGGGCTGCCCATGTAATGTGCTATCGTAGCACCATAGGAAAAATTAAACACATTTAAATTGACAAAAAATGTCTGATGGGAGATGGCGCTTGTCAGTCAATTTAGAGAACATTAAGAAGCAACATATCAAGCTCTGGCAAACTTTGCCAAAAATGTATCATAAGCTTGCTGCAAAGAAGCGTGCTCTAAAGTAAATCAAGTGTCTCACTATAAAAATAATAAAATTAGGAAAAACATCCTGTGGAACTGATGATAACATGAAATGCACAATTCACATGTGTAATTACTGTACAATCTCAAGCATGAATTTTACTCTGTAACATGGCTCTGGATTAAATGAAACCTTTGCTTGGTGCAGAACAATCTGGAATAAAATGAAACACTGCAATAGTCCCCTCTTTACAGCCTGAACTTGTTCAGAACATTGACTCGTGACACCTGCGCTAAAAAAAATCTAGATGCAGCACAAAGAATGAAACAGAGCGCAGGTGTCTCGACATGCGTTTTTGAAAATGTTAAGTTCTTTTTAACTGGACACTTACTTCCTACAACTCCGCCTGGGCCCACAATTCCTCCTCCTGCCAATCACACAGTACTCCTCTATTTTCCATTCTGATCTTCTAGTGTGCGCTAATTTCCTTTTGCTTTCACACTAGACATCTCAAATTTCCTCCCCTATTCATCACTCCATCCCTAGTCCCCATATTGCGCTACTGGTTCAGAAACCACCCCACCGCTACCCTAAAACATTGTGGTCTCTCCCCTCATGTCTTCTCGGGGCACTGTTTTTCGCATCGGAGCAGCTACTACTGCTGCTCTTCGAGGTATACCGGAGTCCCCTGTCAAAATGCTCGGCCGCTGGTCTTCCTCATCCCACCTGAAATATAGTCGACCTAACCCAAATCATCAAACAAGCTCAACTCTCCATCAGCCATAAGTTTTCATACCTATCTTGTGGTGGTTGGTGGCTCTCTCTCATCACATCTTTCCCTACACAATGATTCAATTCAAGCACATCCATCGTTTTGCAAGGATAATGCATAACTATGTCTACCCTCCTCGCCAGGGCTTCCATAATCTCAAGCATGGTTTCCTTTACATAGGTATTGCACAAGCCAGCTCACCCTCGCTGGACAGCTCACACTATCATGGGATATCTTTCAACAGGGTATTGCACGACAACATCGCCATTACGTATGGCTTTATGTATGCTGTTCACCTTGGCAAAGATAAACATCAAACAATGCCCGCCCTCATCAGAGGATTCATAATCAAATGTTGTTTTCTTTCAATGAAAAGTATTGCACACAACGTCGCCATTATCGTATGGCTTTACGCTATTTTGTTCATCTTTCGGCAAAGATATCTCAAACAACTCTTCCCTCATTGGAAGGTTTTCATAATCAAATGTTGTTTCCTTTCAACAAAGGTATTGCACGTAATGTCGCCATTATCGTATGGCTTTACGCCACGTTGTTCACCTTTCGGCAAAGATATCTCAAATAACTCTTCCCTCATTGGAGGGTTTTCATAATCAAATGTTGTTTATCTTTCAACAAAGACTGCACAACAATGTTGGCCTAACGTAGGGCCTTATACCAAGTTGTTCATCTTTGGCAAAGATTCTGCACAACCAGGGGCTCCTCGATGGAGGGCCTAAAATCGCACTCAAGGACAAGGATAAAATAAAAAAAATAAAAAAAAAATAAAAAAAAACAGACAAGAACAAAATCAAACTCAAGGAAGGAAAAAAAAAAAGAGAAAAAAACAAAAACAAACGCACGGCTTTTCCTATTGCAAAGGTATCGCACAACCATGCCAGAGATATTGCGCATTTCATGTCAAATCTAGGTGTTCACATCTCTTTTCTTTCCCCTCTTCTCCAGAATGAACGCCTAACACAAGACCTGGTTTGTACCTGACTGGATCTTCTCTTTTGGGGGTAGTATTCTACTTTCTCTCTTTTGGGGTAGGCTCCTCGCCCCTGCTTCCTATCTCTGGCAGGACATGACAGTTCCGAGTACAACTTATTCGAACTGCCAGACGGGGCTTACGCCAAAGAGAGACATTACATTTCTGTTTTATATTCATCAAATAAATGTCATCTTAAATTTCACTCAAGTCTGCGAGTCTTCTTGATAGAAATGTAAGTGCAGCGTAATTCTAGCGGGAAGACTAGCAGTTGTACATCATTGTACCATTAGCTAGGTAACTCCTAGCCAATCACATGTAAGCCATTGCTTTATAAGTCGGCTCACAATCTATCACATTGCTGTTTCAGTGTGCTAACACGGCAGCCTCCACCACCCCACCACCACCAGTTGAGTCCTGTCCTGCACGGGGGTAGGCTCCTCGCCCCTGCCTCATATCTCCAGCAGGATTTGACGGTTCTGAGTACAAATTCTTCGGACTGCCAGACGGGGCTTACGCCAACGAGAGAGATTACATTTCTGTTTTATATTCATTAAATAAATGTCATCTTAAATTTCACTCATGTCTGCGAGTCTTCCTGATAGAACTATTTTTCTGTGTAATGCATGTTGGGCATCATGTATTCAGATAGAAGACAAAGGCAAGCCTAACAGTCGTAAAAGCCTGACCACATACAAAGTCATAAATCTTACTGATAAAAACCGTGCCAAAATCAAACAAAGGGAGTCCAAAACAGACTACAAATCCCATGAAGCATTGATCACTAAAGGATCGAACTCTCAACTCCTATTGGATGAGGCACACAACAGAACACCTCTCAACCATGACGTCATCGGGAGTAGAAATAACTCTGAGATGCTTCCGGGAGTTGCTTCCAGCAACTTTGTTCGCCATGCATAGATGCAGCTCATAATTGCTCTCAGGCGTAGCCTCGTGGCACAAGGAAGTAATGTCCGACTTGAAACTGTGGCCATACAATCTCCATCTCGCTGGACAAGTTGAGATTACTCTGTGTTCCACCGAACACTCTAACGGATCCGAAGGAGACCCCTGAGCAATCCGCATCTTCATCCGTTTGCCTGCAGAAGTGAAGAGATAAAAGATTTCTCTTCCATCTTCAATCAAGTTGACGTCGCTGATTTCTCCGCCAGCCTGCCGAGAATCAGCAGCCGTACCGCCCGCCGACAGAGCGAGGAAACGGCCTCCCGTCATCACCCGAGCCTCGAGGAACCGAGTTGGAGTTAAAGGATGGATGAACACACATTCTAGCTGCATCCTCATGCGATTCAAGTAAGAGGTTTACGTCTGGGCAGCGATAGAATATTATAATATGTTATTCTTGTGTATCAAGGTTGTTGCTTGTACAGTTTACGGACTGCCGAGTCCGCTCATTGCGGCTAATACTCAAGGTATTACTGTAATGTACTACTATCACTAATGAGATCTGCTGTGTTGTAGTCTAACCACATTGGACTGTTGTGCATTTTCGCCATCGCGGGTGAGACCGGCACACTGAGTTTATCCATTAAAGAATCAAAGACCGCAGGATGGTTTACAGCGTCTCTGAGTGATAAACTAACAGCTGCTTTCTCTCCCACGATCGCGAAACCAGCTTTGGGGCCGTCACTTTATTCTCTCTCTCTCTCTCTCTCTCGTACTAACCACACACACATGCGTGCGACCCCTCACAAACATTCTTGCACATATTTTTGGCTAGTAGATAACTTCGTGATAAAGCTCAGCTTTGTCCCTATGCTATCATACAAGCGGATACACGCGGTAAACTGGCAGACGCCATTGACTGGTTTCTCTCCGCCCACATTCGCAGCCATATTCTCCGGCTGGAAATCTCGCATGACATACTCTCCACGAGAGTCACATCCGCCATTTTGTGCGTGTCCTTCGTTACACACACACACACACACACACACACACACACACCTTCCTCATGTGTTATAGGATTATTTTGGTTACCATATCTAATCATATCACTGTTTTTGTTTGTAGTTGTAAGTCGGAAGTTTATTGACTGCATTGTATTGATTATTAATTGATATTACTGCATAAATAAACTTCAAGTTTCAAAGAGAAGTGTTTTGGTTTGTTTTGCATACACCTGTGTCAAATGCTGATGGGATGTCAGTGCTCGGAATCAAACCTTCATTGTTTTTTTTTTCCGAAAATTGATGTCGATTTTCCTAAGAGAACAGTCTAATATTGAGACTGTTATACTATCTGGTTATTTGTCCCTGATTCCAGGGTAGTGCCCTGGCATATTAATCCTTATTAATATTCTATTGATTTTTGATAATTGATAATTATCTTTGATGATTGTTGAATTTGAAGGATCAATAAGCTAGTGTTAATTTTAATCAATATTTAATCGATGTTAACAATTCACGATTATCATTGATAATTCTTGATTGAATGGATTAAAAAAGCTAACATTGATTCAAATCAATGTTTGATTGATTTTAATAATTAATAATTATCTTTGATAATTATTAATTATTGCTAATAAACAAACCCGCTCCTAAACGTAGCGCACTACATTTACTGGAGCCCCATATGAGGTTTTAATGAGTTAGATTCTATTAATTAATTTAAATATTAATTAATAACTAAGATAATAATTATTAATTATTTCTGATAGTAACACTGATCTAAACAACCAGTAAAGCCCTACATGCACAAGAAGGTAAAGTGAATGGGTGATTTTGTCCTGTGTAATGTTCTCTATGCTGTCATGCACCATTTTATATTGAAACCCCTTATTTTTAGAGTTGTGGAAAAAAAAAGATATTTCAAAGTATTATGATATTTTACATTATGGTACTATATCTTTAATAGGAATAAATATGTTTTTTCTTAGGGCTGGGAAATGTAACACATCAATTTCTGGGATTAATATTTTGTAATTGCCCCGTGGGGATTAATAATAATAGTAATAATAATTGATGGTTTTAACTTGTTAAAAAAATGTAATGCAATTAATGCACTATCCATTTTTTTCTTTTCCTTTTTTTTTTTTTGCACTTCCTAAAACTTTATTAATGTTTTTCCCCACTTCATGTGGCTAAAATTGGCATAAATAAATGTACAGGCGGTACACGCTCAATTGTACATCATAGCAAAGAAACTGATTGTGTAGAGCAGTGCACACTTATTCATTATGTGCAATGTCCCGGTCATAATAAACATGGGAGCAGATTTACTGTATGGAGAATGCTCTCTCACTGTCATCTAAGCCAGTGTCATAAGCGAAAGCACGCAAGAGAGACCCAACGTGTGCACGATAGAGACTGAACAGCAGCCAGACAAAATAATAATTTTCAGATTTTAAACTTCAGCATTCATTTTGGTTTATATCTGTATGTATAGTGTCTTATAATGTGTTGGCAATATATCTTGCCAATAAAGCTGAATTAAATCTGACCATTTGCTCCTATTATTAAAAAGGTCCACTGGAAAACACCAGAAGATTTAGCCAAATTTAAATTACAGAATGTCCACTGATTTTATGGCATGTAAACATATACTTGTATCAAAAATGTATACCTGTGGGGTGATCAGAATTAATCACTCATATTTAATCTTCTTTTAATAATTTTTAATTGTATAATCTAAAGAGAAATGAGTTGCTCTCATTACATAATATAAACACTATCCACTCAGATACAGTAACAGTTATCTTCTGCATCTTTAACCAATATAACACTACACTCTTTATGCCAAAGCAATTATCTGCATCTGTGACAGATATAACATCAAGATACACTCTTACTGTCATATCTATGCACTTATCTGCATCTGTAACAGATATAACACTGTACTCTCTTAATGCCAAAACAATTATCTGCATCTTTGACAGATATAACACTGTATACTCTTAATGCCAAAACAATGATCTGCATCAGTGACAGATATAACATCAATATACACTCTTACTGTCATATCTATGCACTTATCCTCATCTGTAACATATATAACACTGTACACTCTTAATGCCAAAACAATTATCTGCATCTGTAAAATTCACAGATATGACAGCACACACTCTTAATACCTTGACACTTATCTGTGTATAACAGAAATTAACATAGGCAATAATCTGCATGCTTAATCTAATAGATAACACAAATCAACACAGGCAGTCGTCTGAATCTGTAAATACACTTATGATGATCTGTAACATGATCATGTATGCTCAGTTTATAAGAGCTTTGATTCAATAGTCAATACCCCCAAGTCGCTCACTCTCTCATCTGCCATAGTAGATCTCAGATGTGTCTTGACCTGTTTTAAAGTGGAGAAGCTCCTTTCACAGGAAGCTGTACTGATTGGAATTGCACCACTTATTTTACAAAGTTTATAGAGCTCAAAAAACACCTCTCTATAAGATTCCATGAATGATGCCAGCTCCACCACACTTGAGGGTCTCTGCATGCCTTGTTCTATTTTCCTGTCTAAAACCTTTTTAAACTGATGTATTTCATGCCCCAAATCCTCAATATTCAAGCTATACATTCTACCAAAAAAAAAAAAAAAAAAAACAACAACAACAACAACAACAACAAAAAACCTCCTGTTTCAGAAATGCATCACTTTTAGGATTTAGGTCTTGGATGCCACTCATATTACAGTTGTGGAATTTGGTCTAACACTGGGTAAAAAAAGGAAGAACGAAAGCCAGCTTTATCCACCTCTGCCCTTCTCTCACCAGTTTTAGAAAGAACACAGTGTCCACCAAATTTTGAACTTAGCCGTGTATGATGTTTTTCAGCAGTCTGTAATGTAATATTACACTGTCCGGCTCTATTTACTACTTCAGTATAGAGACCATCAAAACTGACTCATTTCTGAACTCATGCAAAGTCTGAGTCAAAGCTTGAACTAAATCAACAGCCTTTGAGAGATCAAGTGATTTTTTTTACATAGTTTAACAAGATGCACAATGAATTTCAAGTCTAACTGGGCAAGCAAGTCTTGTGCTTCAACAGACCTGTCACCATTGTGTTCCTCAACTATCTCCTGCAAAACTCTCTTAATGGCAGGCAATCTATCCAGGGTATTAAACAAAGAAATATAGCGACATGCCCACCGAGTATTGCTTAGTCTCTGAAGTTCTCTAGGAGCACCTTCGAACATTTATTTTTGTACAGCAAGCCATTTATTATGCATATGTGACCCAGACACGAACACGTAATGTCTTTCCTGCAGAGAGAAAAATCTGTCAGCCTCAGGGATTGCTTTGACTATGTCAACAAGTACCAAATTTAGATTGTGTGCACTACAGTGAATGTAAAAGGCATGCTTTGCCACATCTTTAATTCGTGCCTGTACACCTACATGTTTGCCACTCATAACAGATGCGCCATCATAGGCTTGGCCTTCTAAATTCTCCCTGTATTCTAGACCATGGCATTCTAACGTGGATAATCTTTTCAGTAAGCCCAGCTGCGTCTAACTGATCAGCCGCTTCAAATTGGATAAAACTCATGACTGGCTGCACTGTAATAGTACCTGAGTACTTAGGATATCTTCTTTTTTTAATGTCTTGAGTTTCATCAGCCATAATACTGAAGACTTCACTCTGTTTCACTTCTTCAGTCATTTTTGTTCTTACCAATGTCTGCCAAACAAGTCAGAACCTCATTCCGAATTGCTTTGCTGGTGTATTTGGCACTATGGTTGGAATGCAACCTATTATTTTTTTTTTTTTTTTTTTTACAGTTTTGTCATGTTTGGCAATTGTTTCTAAAATTGGCATAAATTTACCCCTGTTGTCCAACTCTACCGATTCATCATGTCCTCTTTGAGGAATGTTCTGTGTGGCAGTAAATAGAAGTACTTCAACTATAGTTTTCATATAGTCCCGGTTTTCTTTTATCTGTTCTTTGTGTTCTTTGTTTAAGATAGGGATGTGCTGAACGACTTATTTCACTGACGTTTAAATGGAAATTTTATAGTCGACTAGTCTAAAAAGAAACCAACCTTCAGAAAAAAGTAAAAAAAAAAATTAAAATACTTAATCTATTCCAAATTTGAAGCTAAATTCCACTGAAAAGGGGCATTTATCTGCGATGTGCTCACCTTGCATTATGATCATTGCACATTAAATATAGAAAATGAAGTGACGCTGACTACCATCCCTGGAGTCGTGAGTTCAAATCCAGGGTGTGCTGAGTGACTCCAGCCAGGTCTCCTAAGTAAACAAATTGGCCTAGATGCTATGGAGGGTAGAGTCACGTGGGGTAACCTCCTCGTGGTCGTGATTAAGTGGTTCTCGCTCTCAATGGGGCGCGTGGTAAGTTGTGCGTGGATCGCGGAGTTTAGCATGAGCCTCCACATGTTGTGAGACTGTCATGCACAGTGAGCCACGTGATAAGATGCACGGATTGACGGTCTCAGAAGTGGAGGCAACTGAGACGTGTCCTCCGCCACCCGGATTGAGGTGAGTAACCGGGCCACCATGAGGACCTACTAAAGTAGTGGGAATTGGGCATTCCAACATTGGGAGAAAAGGGGATAAAAAAAAAAAAAAAAATATATATATATATATATATATATATATATATATATATATATATATAGAACATGACATGCATTCACTGAATCAACGTTAGTGAATATTTAACAGGAATATTTATTGAAAACAATTGAACAAAAACTGCAGGACCAATAGAGCAACCCAGACTGTTCTAAACTGTAAAAGATACTTAACATATTAAAACAGTCAGGACGTTGTTGAAAATAATTAACAGGTAGACTAAGCCAAATCTACGAGAGGAAAAAAAATGCACTGAAAATTTGCAAATATTTCATGACGTGCAGTTGTGCATTAGCCATTGATCTAATATGACAGCTGTTCTGTAAAGAATGTTAACCAAAAACAGTTATGATGTAAAAAAAAGTAGCTATAGGATAGAAAAAATAGTTATGTAGCCTACAATAAACCTAATGTATTCTAAACATGACACACAGAATAAAAGATAGTTTAACCCATTAAACAGTCTTCACCTCGTTGAAAATAAACAGTCATTTTCTAGGCTACTTACTCAGAAGCATACATTTTCGACATGGTCCGGTGAAAGACAAGACTTGACTCACCTGAGGCGGCTATCCTGCGCTTCAAAAAGCCTGCACAGCAGAAAAATAATGTATAAGCATGCACAGATTTAAAGAAGACTCAAATGTGAAAACATCCATAGGGACTTTCAAACGTTTGGAAAGCCGATTCCCGCACCACAACCAAAGTGATTTCATAACTACTTTGCTGAGTTTGCTTGTCTAGCGAGGGGGCATTTTCCTGCGCGCACCGCGAGTGAGAGGGGGAAGCACGCGCAGCCTGAGGTGAAATTAAACTTTGTATCTGCTCCAGATATCCTCTTTTTAAAATAATATTTGTATTATTCATTCTATTTAAAATATGTAACATTAATATGACAGTAATTTAAGCGCAGCCTCTGTAAAAATAAAAAGCCAAACGTAAATTTATAAAAATGATCAGTTTAACGGGGGGAAATATTAACTGACTGTTAATTCCAGTGTCGACTAGCAGTATCAGAACCATTTAGTCGACTAGTCTCGCACATCCCTAGTTTAAGACATTTAGCAATGTTCTGTTACTTTTTGCTGCTGTTTCATTATCTTTCCATGCAACCATGGCTTGCTTGTGGCGCTCTCACCTGGCATGAATTGCAAATCCCCCTTCCTTGTAGGTTGCCATCTTCCAGTTTTTAAAACCAGATGGAATATCAAAAACTCACTTTGGGCTGTTGGGAGGACTAAAATGTCAGCAGGCTTAACAAAATGCAGTGTCGGATATTCTGGAATACCCAAGCCAGGGATGAATCTTAAACCATTCTGCTTTGAAGCTCCTCCTGTCCCCCATCAGCGTCTTTGGAAATGCTGTTAAGAGAGGCTGCGCTGGTGGATCATCTCTACACTTGGAGATATCTGTGTAGAATGCAGATGCAGTGAATAATTACTTAAAGTATTCATAGGCCTTAGGCAAGTTAAAATTATTATATATTTTGTTTAATAAAAAATAAACAGAACTAAAGCTCAGTTTTCAACTCATCTCATCAAGCATATATATGCCTATAATAAATGTATAAACTGACTTCCTCTGCAATTTTAAGCTGCATCACAAACCTGATGGTTCAGATGGAGTGCTTGGAGATGCACAGGACTCCTCTCACTCCATCCTGTCTCAAAGTCACACTCAGCCTCACTGTCAGTGGCTTCATCTCTTTTCTCTTCTTGCTTTAAATGTTCAGTGCTCTCACTCTCCAGATAGTTGTCTGCCTACTCTCTGTTTCCAGGCCTGCTGACTCTCTCCACATCTAAATCACCTTGCTGTTGGTCTCTCTGTTCTTCAGGAGTTTCATATTTCTCTAAGCTTTCATGTATTTCTTCCTCTTTTTCACAATCATCTTCTCTCTCCAGCCTTGGCTGGCCATTGTCTTTAATAAAAGACAAAACATCTAATATAAGTAACACTGGGCAATTGGTTAGTTTAAGATTATATCTCGTTACCTGAACATGACTGAAAAGTAAACATTTTCATTTACCTGTGTTTTCTCTCTGGTAGCTGACTCACAGTCTTGCTTCATGTGTAGAAAATGTTCCCTAATAAAATACAAAATGTCTAATATAAGTAATACCAGGCAATTGGATAGTTTAAGATTATATCTCACTACCTGAACATGACTGAAAAGTAAACATTTTCATTTACCTGTATGTTTTTTTTTTTTTTGGTAGTGACCGACTCGCAGTCTTACTTGCTTCATGTGTAGAAAATGTTCCATAATAAAAGATAAAATGTCTAATATAAGTAACACCGGGCAGTTGGTGGCAGTTTAATATTATATCTCGCTACCTGAACATGACTGAAAAGTAAACATTTTTGTTTACCTGTATCTTTCCTCTGGTACTTGACTGAAGACTTGAAATTCTCTTGCTAGCTACTGCTGTTTTCGCATGTTCTCTTCATGCGGTCGGTCTCCGTCCTCTGCATTGGGGTGGTTTCCAATCGAAAGTGATCCTCCCTATGCCCTACTCTCACTTCTTAGGACAGAGCTCTTGATGTCAGAATCAGAATGAGCTTTATTGTAAAGTATGCTTACACATACAAGGAATTTGTCTTGGTGACAGAAGCTTCCAGCACACAAACAATACAACAACAAGACAGAGAAAATAAAAAATAGAATAAAAATAAAAAGCGAATAGAAAATATAAGTATATACTCCGATCAGCCACAACATAAAAACCACCATTCGGAGTAAATTCTAGAGACTGTTGAGTGTGAAAATCCCAGGAGATCAGCAGTTACAGAAATACTCAAACCAGCCCGTCTGGCACCAACAATCATCCATGCGATTATCTAATCAGCCAATTGTGTGGCAAC
This sequence comes from Myxocyprinus asiaticus, assembly GCF_019703515.2. Lineage (NCBI taxonomy): Eukaryota > Metazoa > Chordata > Actinopteri > Cypriniformes > Catostomidae > Myxocyprinus > Myxocyprinus asiaticus. The sequence continues at coordinate 35,891,729 of NC_059365.1, read as the reverse complement.
AGTACAGTGCATAAAATCATGCAGATATGGGTCATGAGCTTCAGTTAATGTTCACATCAACCATCAGAATTGTGAAAAAATTTGATCTCAGTGATTTGGACCGTGGTATGATTGTTGGTGCCAGATGGGCTGGTTTGAGTATTTCTGTGATCTCCTGGGATTTTCATGCACAACAGTCTCTAGAATTTACTCCGAATGGTGCCAAAAACATACAGTGAGGGGCAGTTCTGCGGATGGAAACACCTTGTTGATGAGAGAGGTCAACAGAGAATGGGCAGACTGGTTAGAACTGACAAAGTCTACAGTAACTCAGATAACCGCTTTGTACAAATGTGGTGAGAAGAATGGAGGGTTGGCGCTGTTTTGGCTACACAATATTAGGCAGGTGGTTTTAATGTTGTGGCTGACAATATATACTATATAAGTACAAATACAAGTACAAATACAAATCTGTTATATACAGATAGTGCAAGGGAATGTAATGGCAGAAGAGGTAGGAGATGTTAAATAAATATATATAGACTAAGCTGTGTATTGCACATAATTATTGCTCAATTGGGCAGTTTTAACTATTCATGAGATGGATAACCTGAGGGAAAAAACTGCTCTTGTGCCTGATAGTTCTGCTGAAGGCAATAGTTCAAAAAGGTAGTGGGCTGGGTGAGTGGAGTCCAGATTGATTTTTCCTGCCCTTTTCTTCACTCTGGAAGTGTACAGTTCTTGAAGAGTGGGCAGGGGGCAACCAATAATCCGCTCAGCAGTCTGAACTGTCCTTTGTAGTCTTCTGATGTCAGATTACGTAGCTGAACCAAACCAGACAGTTATTGAAGTGCAGAGGACTGCTGAGTAGAACTGGATTAGCAGTGCCTGTGGCAGGTTGATGTGGGTCTCCCACTTCAGGTCCTGCTTGATGGTAGAGCCCAGGAACCTGAATGACTCCACTGCTGCCATGGTGCTGTTCAGAATGGTGAGCGGGGTCAATGTTGGGGTGTTCCTCCTGAAGTCCACAATCATCTCCACTGTTTTGAATGTGTTCAACTCCAGGTTGTTTTGACTGCACCTGACATCCAGCTGTTCAACCTCTCTTCTGTATGCAGACTCGTCGTCATCTTGGATGAGGCCAATGACAGTAGTGTTGTCTGCAAACTTCAGGAGCTTGACAGAGGGGTCCTTGACAGTGCAGTCATTTGTGTGCAGGGAGAAGAGTAGTGGGGAGAGCACACATCCCTGGGGGGCACCAGTTCTTTATCGTACAGGTGCTGGAAGTGAATTTCCCCAGTCTCACTAGCTGCTGCCTGTCCATCAGAAAGCTGGTGATCCATTGACAGATAGAGGTGGGAACAGAGATTTGGGCTAATTTAGTCCAGAGAATGATGGTGTTGATAGCTGAACTAAAGTCTACAAAAAGTATCATTGCATACGCCCCTGGTCTGTCCAGATGTTGCAGGATATGATGCAGTCCCATGTTGACTGCATCATCCACAGACCTGTTTGCTTAATAAGCAAATTGTAGGGGATCCAGAAAGGGTCCAGTGATGTCCTTTAGGTGGGCCAACACCATCTCTCAAATGACTTCATAACCACAGACGTCAGAGTGATGGGTCTGTAGTCATTAAGTCCTGTGATCTTGGGTTTCTTTGGGACAAGGATGATGGTGGAGCATTTGAAGCAGCTGGGAACTTCACAGTGCACCAGTGATGTGTTGAAGATCTGTGTGAAGATGGGGGCCAGCTGGTTGGCACAGGCTTTTAGACAAGTGGGTGAAACACCGTCTGGGCTCTGTGCTTTCCTTGTCTTTTGTTTCTTAAGTCCTGGCACACATCCTCTTCACAGATCTTAAGTGAAGTTTGAGTATCAAAAGGGGGAGGAGGGTGGTTGCAGGAGGTGTTTGGTGTTTGTGTAAAGTGAAGGTCAGAGCAAGTGTGGGGTGTGAGACTGGGCTTTTTTAAAATCTACAGTAAAACACATTCAGGTCGTCAGCCAGTTGTTGATTCCCTACAGTGTTGGGGGATGGTGTTTTGTAGTTAGTAATGTCTTTCAGGCCTCTCCACACTGATGTAGGGTCGTTAGCTGAAAACTTGTTTTTCAGCTTCTCAGAGTAGTTTCTTTTAGCCAGTGTCTCCTAATCTCCTTTGTCAGGGTGTTTTTGGCCTGATTATATAAAATTGTATCCCCACTTCTGTAAGCATCCTCTTTGGCCTGACGAAGCTGTTGGGCCTCATGTATTCAGATAGAAGACAAAGGCAAGCCTTACACAGTCGTAAAACCTAACTCAGCCCCCACACACCAAGTCGTAAATCTTACTGATAAAAATCACGCCAAAATCAAACAAAGGGAGTCCAAAACAGACTACAAATCCCATGAAGCCTTGCTCACTAAAGGATTGAACTCTCAACTCCTATTGGATGTGGCACACAACAGAACGTCCCTCAAACCATGACATCATCAGGAGTAGAAATACCTCTGAAATGCTTCCGGGATTTGCTTCCAGCAACTTTGTTCACCGTGTATAGACGTAGCTCATCGCTGCTCTCAGGTGCAACCTCGTGGCACAAGGAAGTAATGTCCGACTTGAAACTGTGGCCATACAATCTCGCTGGACGAGTTGAGATTACTCTGTGTTCAACCGAACACTCTAACGGATCTGAAGGAGACCGCCGAGCAATCCACATCTTCATCCGTTTGCCTGCAGAAGTGAAGAGATTAAAGATTTCTCTTCCATCTTCAATCAAGTCAACATTTCTGAGTTCTCCACCAGCCCGCCGAGAATCAGCAGCCGTACTGCCCGCCGACAGAGCGAGGAAAAGGCCTCCCATCATCACCCGAGCCTCAAAGAAGCGGGTCGGAGTTAAAGGATGGAGGAACACACATTCTGCATCCTCATGCGATTCAAGTAAGAGGTTTACGTCTGGGCAGAGATAGAATATTATAATGTGTTATTCTTGTGTTTCAAGGTTTTTGCTTGTACAGTTTACGGACCGCCATGTCCGCTCATTATTAATACTCAGGGTATTAATTATCACAAATTTGTTTTGCTGTATTGTGGTCCAACCAAATTGGACTGTTGTGCATTTTGGCCATCGCGGGTGAGACCGGCAAACTGTTTTGATCCATTAAGAGTCAAAGAACGCGGGACTGTTTACGAGCCGTCCACCGCGTCTCTGAGTGATAAACTAACAGTTGCTTTCTTTCCCACGATCGCGAAACCGGCTTTAGGGCCGTCACTTTATTCTCTCTCTCTCTCTTGTACTAACCAAACACACACACACACACACACACACACACACACACACACACCTTATGTGTTATAGGATTATTTTAGTTTCCATATCTAATCATATCACTGTTTAGTTTGTAGTTGTAAGTCGCAAGTTTATTGACTGCATTGTATTAATTATTAATTGATATTACTGCATAAATAAACTTTGTTTATATTACAAAGAGAAGTGTTTTGGTTTGTTTTGTGTACACCTGTGTCATGCTGACGGGATGTCAGTGCTCGGATTCAAGCCAAATTCATTGTTTTTTCCCGAAAATCGATATTCTTCGGATGTCGATTTTCCTAAGAAGACAATCTAATATTGAGACTGTTATACTATCTGGTTATTAGTCCCTGATTCCAGGGTGGTGCCCCGTCAATGTTAATCCTTATTAATATTCTGTTGATTTTTGATAATTGATAATTATCTTTGATGATTGTTGATTTTGAATGATCAATAAGCTAGTGTTAATTTTAATTAATGTTTCATCGATGTTAACAATTAATGATTATGTTTGATAATTGTTGATTTAAAGGATTAAAAAAAAGCTAACATTGATTCTCATCAATGTTCTATTGATTTTAATAATTAATAATTATCTTTGATAATTATTAATTATTGCTAATAACCAAACATGCTCCTAAACGTAGCGCACTACATTTACTGGAGCCCCATATGAGGTTTTAATGAATTAGATTCAATTAATTAATTTAAATATTAATTAATAACTAAAGAAATAATTATTAATTATTTCTGATAGTAACACTGATCTAAACAACCAGTAAAGCCCTACAAAGCTGCCTGAGTTTTGCTGTAAACCATGGTTTGTCATTGTTGAACGATACATAAGTCTTAGTAGGAATGCACATATCCTCACAGAAACTGATATATGATGTTACAGTATCTGTGAGCTCATCCAGATTGGTTTCTGCAGGTTCAAAAACATTCCAATCAGTGGGCACCAATTTGAAGGCAGCAAGGCATTATTGTATGGATGTCCCCTTCACTATCAGCCTTTCGGAAAGGCCCTTCATGAAAAAAAAGTTTTCTTACTTTCATTTGGAATTACTTTTCGAGTGGCGTCCCCTTCTTGCAGTGCCCAAGTGCACAAAAATACTGTTCTGAAAAACACCCATAAGTAATTTCTTCAATGTGGGGGTTTGAAAAGTAAGAGCAAGATGAATGACTTTTGCCGTTACTGCCCCCACAGGACAACCTGTGCATTGCATCCAGTTTCAGCCACAGGGGGGCCAAGCTTGTTGACACGGAGGCACTCCCCCCCCTGAAATCGATTCACATCCCTACTTCATTTCTATTTATTGATAAAGTCACTGGACACGATTCTCTTTCATTTTATGTATTTATTTATAAAAAAAAATTAACTGAAAATAACATAAATGGGTGTTTCTTTAACTTCAGGTATTTTTAGCATCTGAAAGTGAAAGTGGAGATTAAGACTAAAAAGGGACTTAAATATTGATCTGTTTCTCACCCACACCTCTCATATTGCTTCAGAAGATATAGATTTAACCACTGGAGTCATATGGATTACTTTTATGTTTCCTTTATGTGATTTTTGGAGATTCAAAGGTCTAGCAGCCACCATTCACTTGAATTGTAGGACCTACAGAGCTGGGATATTCTTCTAAAAATATCTTTGTTTGTGTTCAGCAGAAGAAAGTAAGTCATACACATCTGGGATGGCATGAGAGTAAGTAAATGATGAGAGAATTTTCATTTTTGGGTGAACTATTCCTTTAATGAAGAATTTTCTATTTATCTTGGGTTTCAAATATGTTCAGAGGAAGCGTTTGGATTGTCAGCTGTTAAACCTTATTTTGTGCCAGGCAAAATTGGCCATCTAAGTTGATCATTGATTTTGTCAGAATGTCACTGTGCTATTTAAATTGGTAAAATCAAGAGTTTTTACAAATCTATGAAGCTTTTAACTTATGAAATGATTTGGTGTGATAAAGGGGCACTGTGCTTTGTGATTAATGATGAATTGCATTTGGCATATTATTTGTAGTTTTTATAAGACTGCTTTAAAAAAATCATTACTTTCTATGGGAGATTAGGTTGTTATTGGAAGTTGTTATTTATTTATTTATTGTATCTTTTCCATGATTTGATTTTGTAAATTTGAGTAATTTTCTCTTTGATGAAAACATTTTAAAAAAGGACTTTTTCAAATTCTTTGGCACGCAAGAGATGTGCAGCAGCTGCAAGTGAGTGTGTGTAATGTGGATGTCTGTGTAAACATTAGTCCCAAAGGCACAGACAGACAGAGTGGGGTGGGGGGGTTGGGGGGGCGGTAAGGGAGAAAAAAATGCCCTGTCAGTTCGCACTGTTCAATATGCTGCCAAAGGCATACTTTGCACAGTTAATATGATAGCTCAACGTGGCATAAAACAGCAAACATACACATATGCTTAGAGATCAGAGGACATCAAAGAGGCACTTCCCATCTCATTATAAAGATGGAGACTTAATTATACCAACCATATGTCTTAATCTGCACATGACTGTTTGCTGGCTGGCATTATCAACACGCCACACTAAAGCATGTGGAGGCAGCGTTGGGAAAGCATCTCCGTACCTGCGAACTTCTCCGATATTCCTTTAGTCTGTAGGTAGTGAATGCCAGACCCCCCTTAATCTTAATGTGTCACTGTCACACCTCTGCAAAAGCAGTATATCTGCCACTTGCAGAACTATTTGGCTCGAGATAAAGTCACAGGCCTGCCTAAACGGGTTGGATTAACGGCAGTTTCAGCCCCTGTCTGTCTCGCACCTCCGCGGCACTGTGACCGAGTAAATAGCTTCCTTTCAGCAGAATGCAGGGAAGTTCCCCTGGGAGAGATGCACATTCAATCATATATCATCCCTCGCCCTTGGCCTACGCTTGGGCCTGATCCTGTCTGCATCACCCATGTGTTTTTCTCAACAGCAAGCTGAAAAGACACAATAATGGAGCCCAACAGTGACCACCCACGTTTTAAACATCTTTTGTTTCAGAAGGATTTTTCCCATTCGCCCCCCACCCCCCCCGAAAAGTGTTCCAAATAAAATCTTCACTAAACAGTTCTAGGGGTCATTCACACCAAATGTGTCCTTGATCTCAAAAAGCTAGAGGAGCGCAATGAATGGAACAGAATGAAGGTGTCTTGAGACACGTTTGTAAAAGGTCATGCTCTTGTTAACTTAGACCATTTGCCTAATTCGTCTCATTGCACCATTTAAAGTCATCAGCATATCTCATGTTTACATAAAAATATATATTCAAAAATGTGTTGTGTGAACGGCCCCTTGCACCGTATCCTAACCAAGTGTGATGCAATAAAGTAATAAGCAATAATAGCTACAGTATCAGTTCTGTGTAAATTTTAGTTTTTGTCCTAACCAGCCGCAACCGTGAAAAGCAACATGACATTTTGTCAGTCGCTTGTTTGTTTTTTTGTTTCTGTGTGGTTACACTGGGTAGCCTCACCCACAGTCAAATCTCATTGGTCCAAAATTCAACTCATAACTATACATTTATAATCAAATAAATTGATTTGATGTTTACATTTGGAACATTAAAATAATTTGATAATTGGAAGAAACAACAAATGTACAAGACTCTTTTACATCTTTTGAGGAAAATAACTACTTTTTGTGTACAATAACACACGTGCTCTCAGACAGGAATGTAGGAAAGCAGAGCGTAAATGTAAAAAATACATACAAGTGTCTTATGAAATCATTAAAAATTATCTATCTGCATACCAGCACTCTGTAAAAGATGCAAAAAACAAATATCTTTCTGATATAATCTCTAAAAATCCTCATAATCCAAAAATTCTGTTTAACATGATAAATACAGTGCTCACTCCTGCTGCCACCTCTTGTCTTGATGCTACACCTGAGACTTGTGTAGCGTTTTTAGATTTCTTTACTGGTAAGATTGATCCTTTACGATCTTTCATTACCACTAGTAGTCATGACTTCTCTGAACCAGTCACTTGTTCTGTTTTGTTTGATCGGTTTAAACCTATATCTCTCACTGAGTTGATAGATATAGTCCAACAGATAAAGCCTACCACCTCTTCTGTTGATGTTATTCCTGCTCCGCTCCTCAGAGAGCTGCTGGACACTGTTGGTTCTAGTGTGTTGACTATTATGAATAGGTCCTTATATAATGGCATTGTTCCATGCTGCTTTTAGCAAGCATTGATCCAGCCACTTCATAAGATGCCAAACTTGGATCCTATCAACCTTAATAATTTCTAGCCCATTTCTAAACTGCCATTTTGATCAAAAATCCTGGATAAAATAGTTTTTTCTCAGCTCTCTTCATTCCTATCTGAAAACAACATTTTAGATACATTTCAGTCTGGTTTTAGAGCTCGTCAAAGCACAGAGTCTGCACTACTCAAGGTGACAAATCATTTACTGCTCACTTTGGATACTGGTAGACCTGCAATTTTAATGTTGCTTGATCTTAGTGCTGCTTTCGATACAGTTGATCATATTATCCTCCTAGACCGTCTTAGGTGTGAAGTTGGTATTAAAGGCACAGCCTTAGATTGGTTTACATCTTACCTTTCAGATAGAACTCTTGAGTGTTAGGATTGGGAATTCTTCCTCTCCTTCTGCACCTTTCACTTGTGGGGTACTTCAAGGTTCCATTTTAGGCCCGATTTTATGTTCTTTATATTAGCTTTATCAATTTTTAGGAAATATAACATTTCATATCATTGTTATGCCGATGATACACAGCTGTATGTCCCACTTAGTTCTGATGATTCATATTCTGACATTTGTAAATGCTTTGAGGATATTAAATGCTGGACAGCAAGAAACTTTCTCCAGCTAAATGAGAGCAAGACTGAAATTGTTGTGTTTGGCCTTCCTAGTGCTGTCTCTGATATCACAAGCAATCTAGCGACCCTGTCATTAAATGTTCACCCCTTTGCAAAAAACTTGGGAGTGATCTTTGACATGGTTCTAAATTTAAAAACACAAATAAGTACTGTGGTGAAGGGCAGCTTTTTCCAACTCAGGTTGATTGCTAAATTAAAACCATTGCTCTCATTTAAGGATTTGGAGATAGTTATTTATGCCTTCATCTCATCCAGACTTGACTATTGTAATGCACTGTACATGGGTATTAGTCATTCATCTCTGTATCGCTTGCAGTTAGTCCAGAATGCAGCTGCTAGGTTGCTAACTGGAACAAGGAAGAGGGAAAGTATTTCACCTGTTCTAGCATCTCTTCACTGGTTACCAGTCCAATACAGGTTTCATTTTAAGATTTTGTTATTTGTTTTTAAAGCTATTAATGCTATTAGCCCCATCTTATCTCTCAGAACTCCTTAGTCATCAACAATCCTCCAGGACTCTCAGATCCTCTGATAAACTTCTCCTGCATACACCATGCTCACGCTTGAAGTTTAAAGGGGATCGTGCCTTCTCCGTAGTCGGCCCTAGACTATGGAATAACATACCACTGGACATTAGATCCACTCCTATGCTTCACATTTTAAAATCACATCTGAATACGTATATATATTCTTTGGCTTTTGTATGAATGTATATTGTATTGTTTATTATTTTTAATGTCAATCTTGTATTTAATTTACCCTTAATTCATTGTTTTATTTACCCATGTACAGCACTTTGGTTTTTAAATGTGCTCTATAAATAAATTGACCTTGACCTTGATCTTTGCGAAATTGAATCAGAAATGATGGTACAATGTAAAACTTCGAAATATATTTAATAGATTATTAGTATAAAATATAGTATGGTTGAAGTTTATTGCAAATTCAAATGTAACAGCATATTCTTGACTCAATTTCGTAATTTGCAATGGTTTTGGAGTGGGCTGTCACTGCTTAGCTGTTTTGTTACGATTCCTGTTTCCATGGTAACAGTAAATTCTCTGATTGGTGGATTTCTCTTTTGGATTATGAGTAGTGTAGTTCTTTAAGGAGAATTCAGCAATTAAACAGTATTTTTGCTGAAATCAAAATTAGATTTGTTGCTAATACTGAAGCATACGGTTTAGCATGTCTTAACCTTTAAGCTCATGGTAGTTGTCTTCAAGTTATTATTTACTCACCCTCTTAATATTCCTTAACCCATATGACTTTCATTCTTTTTCGGCTGACAAAGAGATAAATTAAAAATATATATATTCTGCTCATTGATGTCATACAGTGCAGTGGATAGTGACAACCTCTTCAAGCTTCAGCAGGACACAAACGTATAATTCAGAAGTCTTACAAATTATTCCATGCAACTCATGCCTTGTCCTAAAGGCATACGATAAGGTTTGGTGAGAAACAAACCAAAATTGCATTATTTAGTTAAAATGATCACAGACTGTTGCTGTCCTGTACACGTTCATGAGAGTGCACGAGAGCAGCAGTTCAAGCAGCCCCGACTGATGTGGCATTCAAGCAAGAAACCGTTTTGTTTTGCTTTAACCGGACCACCATCGATATTAACAACAGATTACATAGCACAGCTGCACACAAACCAGAGAAACAAACTTACAAAAACATGCACTGTAAACCCTAATGTTGTCATTACTGGAAAAATCAAGTTGTCTTAATCAAACATTAGGTGAAATGTCAAGTGCTGGGCACATAACTCAAGTATAAACAGCAAAACTTACGTTGTTTTTAACCGGCTAATGAGATATACTCATTAAATAAACTCATATTCCAAATAGTCTTGGAGGGGAGAGGATTGAAAAATGATCCATAGTATATAAAACAGATCAAATATTATTTTAATAGTGATTGATTGATTGACAGGTATTAGACTGAGTATTTATATGAACATTAAATATGAGTTTATCTCATTAGCCAGTTAAAAACAACTTAATTTTGGCCAAGGGTGACACACCTACCTCTGTTTCACTGAGGTCTCCCTCTCTTCACTATGAGTTTTGTCGGAGAAGACGTGACAGACATACTGTATCTTCCTTTCTCTCTGATTCTTCCAGTTCACCTTCGGTAAGCGAAACATCCAAAACACTGCGGTCTCCTGTACTCTCTGTCTGACTGTAGCATCTGAATGTGTATATGCAGCTCTTCCATCTCTCTCTATTGATTTCCAAGTACTCAGGTTCAAACAAATAAACTAGTCATACAAATGCATCTCCTTTTTTACTTCAAACTCTTCAGACACACTGAAAACCATAATAACTTGACTTTACTTAATTGATTGTGTAAACTCGTTCCCTCAATTGAATTAAGTAATGGTGTCTCTAAAACTTGTGTAATTAAGTTCACTTAACTTGGTGATCATACAGAATAAAGTTAACTATTTAAGTTAAGGTAACTAGATGCAAGTAGACTTATCTCAGATTTGCTATTTAAATTTTGTTGTTTCAATTTACTAATTTTAATTGAATGGACTCAGATTTAGATCATACAATAACACAGTTTAAATAAAGCAGATTATAACTAATTCTAGGTCAATCATTAAACAAACTTATTTCTCCACAATAAAGCATAGACACCTGTACTTCAGTTGCACATGCACAAGGAGAACTGAGATTATAAAAACCAGTTAACAGGGTCCAACTTGACCAAAGGGGACACAGATCACCCAAATGGTGACATCACACTAAATAAATATTTGAAATAAAACAACATAAATAATACAAGCTAGAACCTCTATAAATACTTAACAGTTATTGAAATGCCCCCATTTGTCCCCCTTGACCAAGGAAACATAATTAAATAAGGCTTTATTGCATAATGCAAGGCATTTTGGGTTTTCCCCATAGCCTCAATTTTGTACTCAATAGTTTGAGTTAATAAAACTTAAAATCTTACGTCTATGGATTTAAAAAAAAAAAATAAGTTCAAGGAATTATTTGAGAATTTATATTTAATGTATATAAATTATTATACTTGAGTTATGTGCCCAACACTTGACATTTCGCCTAATGTTTGATTAAGACAACTTGATTTTTCCAGTAATGACAACATTAGGGTTTACAGTGCATGTTTTTGTAAGTTTGGTTCCCTGGTTTGTGTGCAGCTGTGCTGTGTAATCTGTTGTTAATATCGATGGTGGTCCGGTTAAAGCAAAACAAAATGGTTTCTTGCTTGAATGCCACATCAGTCAGGGCTGCTTGAACTGCTGCTCTCGTGCACTCTCATGAACGTGTACAGGACAGCAACAGTCTGTGATCATTTTAACTAAATAATGCAATTTTGTTTTGTTTCTCACCAATCCTAATTGTATGCCTTTAGAATAAGGCATGAGTTGCATGGAATAATTTGTAAGACTTCTGAATTATATGTCTGGGTCCTGCTGAAGCTTGAAGAGGTTGTCACTATCCACTGCACTGTATGACATCAGTGAGCAGAATATATATATATTTTTTAATTTCTCCCTTTGTCAACCGAAATAGAAGGTCATATGGGTTAAGAAATATCAAGAGGGTGAGTAAATAATAACTGAATTTTCTTTTTTGAGTGCAATATCCCTTTGTGGTATAAATATTTGAAGACATTACCATGAGCTTAAAGGTTAAGTCATGCTAAACCGTATGCTTCAGTATTAGCAACAAATCAGTTTGATTTCAGCAAAAATACTGTACTTCATTAACATTAGATCATCAGTAATCCCTTGTAATGTCTGTACTCCTGTAATCTGATATTATTTGCTTTCTAGGGACACAGTCAAAATCATCATGAACTCAACAATCAGTATTGGTTATATAAATAAACTTTCAATTTTGTCTATTATTCATATGTCTTTTTTTTTTTTTGTAATCTAACTAGCCTACCGTAATCATGCATAAGTGCTCTACATGATGAAGTGGCCTTGAAGTGGCGTCTGTTCACTAAGTGGTGTTCTTCCTGATGCGAAGACTCCCAGAGATGTGCAGTTGGAGCGGTGCTTTCCTTCCTGCAGGAGAGGTTGGAAGGGCGGCTGTCCCCCTCCACCTTGAAGGTGTATGTAGCCGCTATAGCAGCACACCACGACACAGTGGACGGTAAGTCCTTAGAGAAGCACAACTTGATCATCAGGTTCCTGAGGGGCGCCAGGAGGTTGAATCCTTTCAGACTACGCCTCGTTCCCTCATGGGACCTCTCTGTAGTTCTTCAGGGTCTACGGAGAACCCCCTTTGAGCCCCTGCAGTCAGCTGAGCTTAAGGCACTCTCTTTGAAGACTGCCCTGCTGACTGCGCTCACTTCCATCAAGAGGGTAGGAGACCTGCAAGCGTTCTCTGTCAGCGAAACGTGCCTGGAGTTCCGTCCGGGCTACTCTCACGTGATCCTGAGACCCCGACCGGGCTATGTGCCCAAAGTTCCCACGACCCCTTTTAGGGACCAGGTGGTGAACCTGCAAGTGCTGCCCCAGGGGGAGGCAGACCCAGCCCTGACGTTGCTGTGTCCGGTGTGCGCTTTACGCATCTATTTGGATCGCACGCAGAGCTTTAGAGTCTCTGTGCAGCTCTTTGTCTGCTTTGGTGGACAGCGGAAAGGAAGCACTGTCTCCAAGCAGAGGATCGCCCACTGGCTCATTGACGCCATAGCAATGGCATATCACGCCCAGGACATGTCACCCCCGGCAGGGCTACGAGCCCATTCTACCAGGAGTGTAGCGGCCTCCTGGGCCTTGACCAGTGGCGCCTTTCTAACAGATATTTGCAGAGCAGAAGGTTGGGCAACACCCAACACCTTTGCGAGGTTCTACAATCTCCGGGTGGAACCGGTTTCGTCCCGTGTAGTGGCAGGCACAAGCAGGTAAGTCCGGGACAGCTGGCCGGGTGTATCGCTTGCGCATAGCGCCTTTCACCTCCCCTGAGCTGAAGACGTGTGCTGTTGACTCCCAGTAGTGTTCACAAACTGTGTTCCCTGGATGATTTCCTCCGAGCCCTGTGGCAGACGGGTTTGCGGAGAAACTCGCTGCTGGCTCAGTACATGTGCTAACTAAGCCCTGTACTGGGGTAGGTGCTCCGCATGTGTTGGTTCCCCATAGGTAACCCCATGCAACGTATATCTTCCGCTAATTCGTTTCCCTGTTGGTAAACTGCGTCTTCCTTGGGCAGAGGCACCTCTGCCCCAGTCACCGTGCTTGTAGAAACTCCTCCCCCGTAGGGTAGGAGCTACAATGGGACTTCTCCACATGACGTACTTCCGACAAAGCTCGGCAAGACCACATGACATATTTCCACTCAAAATACCCCCCCCCCCCGGGACGTGTGTGTTCTCCGCGTTGTCTTCCCCTTGGGAGGAACACCCCCCCTGACGTAGACCTGGTGGCCCCAGTCATTTAATTCCTTTTTTGGGGGGGGAGAGGGAAAAAAAAGAGGATAAGAGGCCACGACTGGGCTAGCCTGTCTCTATCTTTTGTGCAGTCGACTTGTCCCCGAAGGGCCGTTCGATACTCATAACAGCATTGGGGGAGGTTACATGTCGGCCTGGTGCGCTGGCTACGAGGCACACAGTAGTCTGCACATCACACACCGCCAGTTCACATAACACAGTTTAGCCAGTTGTGGCATTTTGTATAGGGACCCCTAGTGTCAATACATCAACACAACGTCAAGTGAGTGACAGTTAGGGAATGTCCTGGTTACTTGCGTAACCTCCATTCCCTGATGGAGGGAATGAGGCGTTGTGTCCCTCCTGCCACAATGCTGATCTACCCGCTGAAATGGCCGGGACCTTGTCTCGGCTCCTCAGCACAAAACCTGAATGAGTGGTTGCATACCAGCTCCTTTTATACCCGTATGTCCGGTGGAGTGGTATGCAAATACCACTTGCCAATTTTCATTGGCCTTTTATCAAAGACCAGAGGTGTTTCGGGCTCCCAAGAGTGACCCCTAGTGTCACTACATCAACACAACGTCTCGTTCCCCCCATCAGGGAACGGAGGTTACGCAAGTAACCAGGACGCTTTTTTTCCCCACACCAAACCTTATCGTATGCCTACAGAACAAGGCATGATTCGTATAGAATTATTTATTTCTGAATTATACTTTTGCATCCTTCTAAAGAGATATATATATATATATATATATATATATATATATATATATATATATATATTTTTTTTTTTCTTGTCATACTCTAATCTGTCTAGAATACTACTATTTTAATGCAAGTGAAACTTTGTAATGCAGCACTTTTCATACTGCTTTCTCCTTGAGATGAATCGCTTATGATGTATTTTTCCTCTTTTGTAAGTCACTTTGGATAAAAGCGTCTGCCAAATGAATAAATGGAAAAAAAAAAAATCAGAATTTCTCTCTTTGTGTACTGAAAAAGAAAGAAAGTCATATGGGTTTAGAATAACACGAGGGTAAGTAATAGCTGAATTTTCATTTTTGGGTTAACTATCCCTTTAACGATAAAAATCGTTTTTTCTATGGAGAAAATGAATGGAGTTTTACTTCTGGAACCCTACTCACTGTTTGGACGACACTATTATGGTATTGTGGCTTACTCTGTTCTGGTAAACTCCTATTAAAGTCACTGTTAAAATTAAGTGTGGATTGCTGTGTAATTCATGTTTCAATTCAAACTACAGGTTATTTTTATGATCACATACTGGGTAATTCTGAAGTATATGGACAATAATATTGCAGAAAAATGTAAGAAGGTGAGAAAGACAAAAGTATGGATGGGATTGTAGATCATGTTGCGGTGACAGAAAGGAAATGTTCTTCTCTAACCTCTCATAATGTTTAATGGAGTGGGTTATTATGAGCTCACAACAGTGTAACTCACGAGAATCAAAGCAAGGTGCGTTTGACACTTCTTCGCCTGTTTTACACCCTCGTATGCATCTTTATCACATCTGCAGAAGGAATGAGTCACACCATTGACACTGTTAATTTATAGTTATCTCTTGTGGTTTTGAGTGTTTCTGACTTTATTATAGTCCGAAAATGAACATCAAAAAAAGGTCATGAAACTATAAAAAAATTAACATTTTTAAAACTTTATTAGACTGAATATACTGCATAGTGGGGTCCAAAAGACAGGGACCACATGAAAATATGGGATTCAAAATCTAACAAAAGCCTGGAAATAGTTTTGAGGTTTAGGAATAAAAAAAATAAAAAAATAAAAAAATAAATAAAACAAAATTGACTCAAAATGAGAAATTAATATTTAAGATTATGATTTTATTTCCAAGGAGCTAATCAAATTAGCACATTTGTGACATTGACCATGGTCACTTCTTTGTAAAAAAAGGTAACATTTACTTCAACTGATACACATAAGATGCTCTTTGAAAAATTCTCAAATCATCTTGAGTGTATGTTGTCATTGTCAAGGCCGCATCCACATTAATACGTTTTCGTAAAAAAAAAAAAAACATTTACTTTGCTATGTTTACTATGGCATTTTTCTCCACTGAAAATGGAGCGCTTTGACGATCTCCTAAACCGCATACTTTGAAAAACAATGATGATAGGAAACTGAAAACTGAGTTTTCAAATGAAAACGGATTACTGTGGATGTGGCCTAAAGCAAAAAGGGGCCATTACAAATACTGAAAATGTGATTGTTAATTTTTCAGTTGAACTTTTCACTTAGATTGTTATGCTGATAATGTAATTTGTATTGAAATAAATGTATTTAAATTATGAAAAAACTCAAAACATTTCCACTAGTGGTCTCAGATATTTTGGACCCCACTGTACTTGATCTCATAAGATTCAAGTTTTTTTGTGTGTGCTTTCACCAGATGAATGCAATAATTGCTTTAACATGACATTTATGGAAAGATGTGATACCGTGCAAATAACTTTCACGGAAGTTTTTGAAGGACTTGCTCAAGTGTTTTAGAGCCTGAAGAATCTGGGGTCAAGCCATTACCCTCCTTAATGTGCTGTGAGATTGCATGCTAATTGATGCTGCATGCTAATTGATATTAGCTCTTGCCATATCTGTTTTACACACATACACACAATGCAAATGTGTCTTTACTGGCACAATTTGAGATAGATCTCTCTGGGGGGAATTATCTAAGATTGAACTGCACCTGCATAAAGTGTGTTCATTGCAAACGGTGTCTGTGTTGTTTTGGCACCTGATTCACTAATGGAATTTTACAAATCAGCTAACAGTGCAAGTACACCCCTAAATGTTTTGCTTATAGCAAATTTGCATGACGCAATTTCCAATCTTACATGTTGGTTTTGAGTACAAGGTGGTGGAGGATGCAGCAGACTACTGCAATGTACCATACATTACGTGGACTGTACAGGGCCGGCCCGTTCTATAGGCATAGGCGGCTGCCTAGGTACCTGGGGGCCTCGTGAAGAAATACATTTTTTGACTATTGTCTATGTATTGACTATATATTTACTATTTGCATAGTATAAGATAGTATAAGCTGTATAACATCCAGAAAGTCCAGGTGAAATGTCACAACTGGTTCTTCACATATGGGTCAAAACTGACCCGTCAAGTCAACTATATAAAAAATAAAAAAATTTTTTTTTTATTTCTCTTAAACAATTATATACAAAAATAAATGATTTTGTTTGTTTTGATGGTATTGCCCGGAAGTCGCAATGTTTGGTTCCACTACCAAAAACTATGCAGTATTTATAATTTATTCTTTACCTGTCCCGGGTCAAAATATGACCCTAAGACAATAGGAGAGTTAAACAATCTATTGATAATTTTTGTCTTATAGCTGAGTAAATCAGTTGGAATGGCACAAAACAAAAGGAGCAGTAAACTAGCAGGAGAGCTTTCCAGTCAGAGGTTATGTTGTGTGATGAAGTGCAGGTTGGTGTGGTGCCCTCTCTCCTCCTCGACTCCCCTGTAGTGTAGCACCCCACATCCTGGGGGATATCTTGGCAGGCTGTTTCCAATAAGAACATGTGCTGAGGGAGAACTCCGATAAACAATCCAGATCCTCCCCTGCTCTTTCTCTGTCTTTCTGTTGCACTTTGGGCGCCAGGTAACCTTCTGCCAGTAGCTGAGTGGCAGGTAGAGATGTTTCTCTCTATTTTAAGCAGCATCTAACAAGCCTCATCAGACAGAGTGCAGGAGCCCTATACTCACTGCTGGCATAACTCAAACAGAGAAGCCAGCAGGCTCACCGTCAGCCAAACACCACATGCTGCACAACAAGTCAAGTCATTTTTATTTGTATAGCGCTTTTCACAAAACACACTGTTTCAAAGCAGCTTTACAGAAAATCATGCATTAACAAAAAATGAAGCTGTAATGTCTATAAAGTCTTAGAGTGATCATTGTGTAGTTTGATTAAACATGATTGTAAATTGTGTATAACAATTAAATAATTAAATAATAATTCCATTTAGAACCCCAGTAAGCAAGCTGAAGGCGACTGTGGCAAGGAACACAAAACTCACCTTGGGAGAAACCAGGCTCACTGCACAGCACCTCCACAGAGCTTACAAATGCACACACACATACAGGGATGGACAATAAGGATGGCCCAGGGCCTTGGGAGTCACGCAGCATTCAATCCCCTGCAGATCACACTTGAACCCCAAGAGAAAGCCATTTATAATGTCTGTTCAAAAATTTTTGGAGTTATCATGACATCTCATGTTAGATTGTCAAAATATCCGTTCTAGTTGTCCTTTATAGCTTTGGTATCCACAAATGTAATTATTAGACTACAGGTAGTTTAACTTGGGTAGAGTGCAGTAAATGCTAGGCTCTCTGGCTAATAGCTGGTGGTATGCTAAAGTCTCATATTCACACAATAAGGTTCATCTTTGTTCTTCGCTCAGAGCTAAAAGGACAAAACAGCTGAGCAACAGTATACTGTTTGGGAATATTCGTTCACCACTGTATAAATGGGTTTGTATTTTATAGAATTTTGTAGACTTAATCTATAAAATATCACAACCTGGTCTTGGAAAATGTCTCTACACAAACAATTGTACAGATGTAGTGAAGTTTGCACCAGCTCAGCAATGAATCACTCCAATATGTTCATGTTGACTGATCTCGACTGAGTGTCGAGAACGGCAAGCTGTCTCAAACCATCTCAACATAATTAAACACCATCTTTTTTTAAATGGTGTCACCTTGAGCTGGGCAATAAAACAATATTTATATATGAAAAAGAAGTAATTTTCGATATCGATGACAATTTTTTATATTTAGCCTGTGTTCTACATCTAGACGATTTGATCAGGTACGTGTCACTAAAAACGCAAGCAGTTTGGCAAAGTTATACACTCAACTAGCTAACTGAATCACATTCATGAAATCAATATTAATTGATATTAAACTATTTTAAAACATGCATCCGGTCTCTAAAATGTATATATTTATTTATATACAGTACATATGTAACATGTGTAAGAAATATATTTTTCCCATAAAAAAAGTCCCACATAAACTTACAAAATGTATATCAGGGTAAGTTTCTTGCTGGCATGGTGTACAGTACACTACTAAGAAACATAGTATGGTAACTTGATGTTAAATATGTATTTAAATTAATAGGTATCATTGATGTTCCTTTCACTAGGCTACTATGAACATTTTTAATACTTTATAATAACTCTAATTAATAAACGAATATGTGTGTAGTAAAGTTCATGTTAACATGTTATCTTGTATTAACATATAAAGACTACATAAGAATTAATGGTTACTTATTTTATTTATGTACTATAATGTGCTTTTCTGTGTAAAGTGAAATTGTTTCCCTATTTAAAAATATAAATTGAAATTATTTTATAACAAGAGAAAAAGGCACCACCGACAGCAGTAAAAGGCAAAAAAAAAAAAAAAGAGAAAAAATAAATAAAAAATGGGACACAGTTGTCCAGCATCTGTGGAGAGCATCAAAAACTAGCACGGGTGCAATAACATGCAGTATTTTCACAAACTTTAATTGCATAAGTTACATTTAAATGTGTGTATATATACTGTATGTGTATATATATATACACACACTATATTGCCAAAAGTTTGTGGACACCCCCTTCTAATTAACGAATTTGGTTACTCCATTAAATCCAGTAAAGAAACATCTTAATGTTTCTTTATGTAATGGCTTGGGCTTTGTGTGCTTCCAAATTTGTGGCAACTGTTTGGGGATAGTCCTTTTCTGTTCCAGCATGACAATGCCCCTGTGAACAAATTGAGGTCCGTAAAGAAATGGTTTACTGTGTCTGGCATGGAAGAAATTGACTGGCCTGCACAAAGCCCAGACCTGAACCCCACTGATCACTTTTCGCGTGAACTGGAACAGCAACTGTAAGTCAGGCCCCATCTACCAACATCAGTTCCTGACCTCACTGATAGCCTTGTGTCTTAATGAGAGCAAATCCCTGCAGCCATGTTACTACATACAGTATAGTGGAAAGCCTTCCCAAAAGAGTGGAAGCTGTTATTACAGCAAAGGGGGAAATTGATGCCTAAGGTTTTGAAATCAAATGTTCATCAAGCACATATGGTGTCCACAAACTTTTGGCCATATAGTGTGTATATATATATATATATATATATGTTTAGCAGGGAAATAAATTTACAGTGCAAATTATGGTTACTCCAGGGATGCTTGTGCATCAGCATTAGATGCTGTCATCCCGACCTTTACCGAAACAGAAAATACGACTGGTTAGCAAATATCCAATTGTGTCTGAAATGAACGTTCTGATTGGTGGATCAGCTTAATCAGACTCTCTGTCATGCCCGTGCCATCAGTTGCGCTCCACCTTCCCGCTGCTCTGTGCACGTTTAGAGAGAATCTCTGTACACTTATTAAAAACACACACACAATTCACTCAACGGTGCTGCGGCATGGCATTAGTAGATTGAAAATATTCCGGGTCAAAAGCCTTCTCGTTGTTCTTGCGGCCATACATATCATCACTTATTTTAGGTGGGCATATGCAAAATCCTAAGAAAGATTGGTGGGCATACGCGTATGCCTGCGTATGCCCTAGACTACACTACTGGCATTACCGCCACCTACTGAGCTGGAGTGTGGAGCGTCACAAACTCTTTCTGTGAAGTCAAACATTAGCTAAAGATGATGAAATTGGCTAAATTTAACCAAAAAGAGGTCACACACCTCATGTAGGATAAATCCTAAACTGAGTATACTTTAAAGGTAGTTTACCCTCTGGAGTTTACTTGTAAACAAACAGGTTATGTTTAATTCATTTTTGAGGTCTAACAAACATGTGGAATGCAGTTCTGCCCCATTAATGGTTTGAAATGTGTATTGTGATAAATATCAATATAGAACATATGAAAAAAATATTGTGATAATTTTTTTGGCCACATCGCCCAGCCCTACCCTTTTGAAAACCTAGAGTTCATGGCAAACTTGCCATGAATTTGCCACTGATAATTTTCACATGCAAATGAGCTTTGTGGCAAACTTGTGGCAAATTGTCCATTGTTGCCAATGGTTTGCTGGAGGTTCAAAAAATTCTTATTGTTGAGCCCTGCACACATACATATGCACACACACAGCACACCTCTGCCATATCCCAAACCCCTCAAGAGTCCCCTGATCGATATGAACCCGCGGGGAGGATGCGTTCTAAGATGAGAAGGTTAATTTGGGGCCGGCGGCATCAATCACTGCTGAATCCAAGTAAATATGCTCCTCAGATGAATAATGCAGATTCAACTGCAGCTGAAATTTCAAGTGGAGGGATTTGTGATATGCTCAGGGTGTAAGAATTGGGCCGTCAATGGAGAAGAGATGAGTTTGAGATTTGTCAGTTTTGTCATGTTGTGAGTCTGGGGCATGGAAAATGATGTTGTGGCTGAGAGAAGAGCTCAGTAAATAAAGACAGGGCTGGATGAGGATCATTGGAGTTGAGTTAAATAAAGAAGGAATATGTGTCCAAACTTTTGAGTGGTAGTATGTGTTTTTGGAAAATGTGTATTATTGACCTTAGTCAGGGTATATATATTTAATTTGACATGAATAATACGAGGCTGAGAGGGACAGTCTGTTCTATGTTTTTATGGTTATGTACCAAGCAATGAAACATAAAAAAATAAAAAAATAAGTCTGTTCATAACATTTCCAGTGGACAAAATATACAAAGGTTTACTTGGGTTTCCAGAGAGAATATAAATCGATAAGTACAGTCAGTGTTCTTTCAAAAATCATTATTAAATGTAATCTCTGAGGAGTGTTCTTGCGGCACGTGGCAATGTGGGCACTTCATATCATCTGTACCTTTAAAATGAGCTCAGGTTGCAAGGGTTCGGGTTTGTCAAGTTGATGACTGTTGGAGACAATCAGAGTTATGCCAGGCTTTTTAAAAGAGTAAACCACAGCTGTGCATACAAAGTAGCATTATAGAGACATGACAGAGGAGGTATTCAACAAATCAGCCAATGCATTTGTTCAAATTAGTTTCCTGCTGATACAGCTGTAGGGGTGTACCTTAATTATGGGCTGAACAGTTCTACAGTATGTGATGTTTGCGGTTCAGTGAACACTGATCTATCTGTGATAAGTTTTAGACATGCTTTGGTTTATGGTATAATCATCCATGGATGCTTAGTTTTGATCCTTAAGCTCAGGGATCAAAGAACCTCGCTTAGCAAGCGCACTCTCCAAATCGATCTCAGCTTGTTTAATACCATGTTACTTCAAGTAAGTAAAGCTGAAATTGATAAAAAAATAAAAATAAAAATAAAAAAACAGACCACATGCTGTAGGCAACTATCCCAAAAATGACAATAATGATAACAGCTTTTTTTTACTAGTAGCTTTGACTGGCAAAATATTTTCAGTGTAGGCTTTTGAACTATGCCAGAGACATTATAAGGGGAAGACAAAGACCACACGCATAGAAATAGGAGAAAACATAACTCCTAAATATGGTGACAAGTTAAAAGAGCCAATCACCTATTTGATAGAGGAATTGCAATGCACAATATGATGGCTGTGTGGAGGTCCAGCCAAGCCTGTTTGTTTACTTTATAATGCGCATGCACATTTGTTGTAACAGTCTGGAACATATTGGTATTTTGCATGATTTTAGCTAAAGAAACACAATTAATGATGCCATTTTTGTCAGATTTTAATTTTGATTTGCGGTAAGTTATGTCATGACATGAATAGATTGATCTCTTTCCACACTTTCATGCTAGGGGTTGCACAGACTAGTAGACTACAATTAATGTAGTCAACAGATTCAGCCTGACCATTACAAAAAATCTAGTGTTCTGGAAAACTAGCTGCAAACTTGCCACTCATTATTTTCACATGCAAATTAGCTTGTGATTCGCTGCTAATATTTGCCAGCTTTTCACTGTTAGTGGTGAACCTTCAGCAAACCTTGGGCAACAATGGCAAATTTGCAGCAAATTTGCCATGAACTCTCGATTTTTGTAAGGGGAAGTCAACTAATCACTCACCACATTATTTATAAAATTATTTTGTAGGAAATACAACAGATGTGAAGTCCAGTGGCTCTGCGCTGAAAAGGTGCAGTAGCTCAAATATAGGCTTGGATGTTCTGTCAAACACGCATTAAAAGACGTACACACAGAATGCACTTCAGAGCTGGTATTTGTTTACTGTGTTGCTCTGCTCAACAACACAACTTGTCAACAACAATTTTTCACATTCTCCATATCTGTATTGCACATGCGCATAGCATTGTATCAACTCTGATAATGTTCAAAACATTCCATAGGCTACTTTGATAAAGATGACACATGCTAAGGTAACCTGCAATATATGCAATATAAGTATGTTCAGACACTTATGTTAACTTTTAGCTACGTTACAGATCAACGAATGCCTACCTATTGTGGCACACTTCTTATATAACCCCAATTCCAAATAAGTTGAGACAGTATGAAAAATGCTAATAAAAATGATTGATTTGTAAATTATATTTGTAAATTATATTCAACTTTTGCTATATTAAAAGCACTACAACTACACATGATATGTTTTACCTTGTGAATTTCATTGTTTTTTTTTTTATTATTTTTTTTATTTTTTTTATGTACAGTAATTTCGAATCAGACTACTGCAACATGCTCCAAAAAAGTTAAGACAGGGGCAAATTAAGACTAATAACAATCTGATGAGTTGAAATAACAAGGCGATGTGAAACAGGAGATGTTAAACAGGTGAGGCAATTGTGTCATAGTATATAAGGAGCCTCCAAAAACAGCCTAGTCCTTCAAGAGCAAGGATCGTTCGAGACTTGTCAATTTTCCAACAGATGCTTCAACAAATAATCCAGCACTTTGAGAACAATGTTCCCCAAAGACAAAATGGAAGGATTTTGGCCATTTCACCCTCTACAATGCACAATATAGTTAAAAGATTCAAAGAATCTGGTCAAAGAAAACCAGTTCTGAATTTGCGTGTTCTCCGATCCCTCAGACATCACTGTCTTAAAAAAAACATCATTCATCCATAATGGTTATTATGAACATGGGTTTGGGATTACTTTAGTGAACCTTTGTTAGTCAACACCACTCGCCACTGCATCCACAGATGTAAGTTAAGACTTTACTATGCAAAGCAGAATCCCTACATCAACACTGTCCAGAAGTGCTGCCGACTTCTCTGGGATCGGTCTCATCTTAGATGGAAAGTAGAACAGTGGAACTGTGTTTTTTGGTACGACGAGTCCACATTTCAAAACACAGCCGTCATATTCTCCGGACCAAAGAGGGAAAGTATCATCCAAGCTGTTATCAGTGTCAGGTCCAAAAGCCAGTGTCTGTAAGGGCCAGGGGTGTGTCAGTGCCCATGGCATGGGTAACTCGCACATCTGTGAGGGCACCATTAATGCAGACAGATATGTAAAACATTTAGAGCAACATATACTGCCATCCAGCACCATCTTTTCCAGGGACATCCCTGCATTTTCCAGCAGGACAACTTCAAACCACATACTGCCCAAATTACAGGTGCATGGCTGCATGAGCAGAGAGTGCGGGTGCTAGATTGGCCTGCCTGCAGTCCTGACCTGTCTCCAATTGAGAATGTGTGGTACATTATGAAGCACACCATACAGCAATGAAGACCCCTTACAACTGTGCAGCTGAAGACCTGCATAATGGATGAATGGGGGGAAATTCCACTTTCTAAACTTAACAAACTTGTGTCTTTAGTGCCCAATTGCTTAAGTGTTATTAGAAGAAATTGTGATGTTTCACCGTGGTAAACACTCAACTTTTTTGGAGCATGTTGCAATCATCTGGTTTGAAATTACTGTACATTTAAAAAAACAAAAAAACAATGAAACTCACAAGGGAAAACATCATATAATGTGTAGTTATAGTGCTTTCAATATAGCAAAGGGTGAATATAATATTCAAATCACTCATTTTTGTTTTTATTAGCATTTTTCATACTGTCCCAACTTTTTCAGAATTGGGGTTGTAAAAAGGTGCTAATGAGGAGATAAAGTTATGGTTGATGTTTATATCATCCAATCCGAAGTGTGTGCGGTGGTTTGAGGGTGGAATGAAATCACGACTAGTCAAATTTGACTCTACTATAATGGGCTCGACTAGTTGAGTATTAAAGCCCACATGTAATCAAAATTGACCCTATTTACTTTGTTAGTGCACATTACTAGTCTTGTGGTGAACAATTCATCCATGCAAGTTAATCCACAGAAAAAAATATTTTGTCTTTGTAATCTTCAATCAAAATCTGAAAATTAGCTTTGCCTCTGGAATGACATTCCTTCTCTGATGACGTCTATTTGATGGCTCAGGCTGAACATCCTTTAACCACTCCTCTCCAACCGCCAGTCTGCTTTGATCTTTGACAGCAAGTAAAAAATACGCATAACAAACAGAGGTGGCGAGGAGGTGCGTTTTAGGTTGTGACCCTCCCAATCCCCCAAATACCCTGGTTGCAGGTCCGATGGCTTGATTATTTGCATTTTGAAGAAGGAGGGATATCAGAGAGGTCGCGGTTATGTTCGAGGCATTTCACCCGCGAATGCTTCTAAAATTGGACAGAACACGAAATGGGGATTGTGAAATATCTGTCCTTAACAGATAAAGCTGTCCCATCAGTGTACACCTTTGGTACCTCACAAAGTTTGACAATAAGTGAAACTAGCTTGCAAGCTCATCAGAAACGATTTTCGTCGTTAGCTGCGTTATCTGCCAGCAATATATTTAGACATAGTTTTAGGCTACTGTTCTACGCAATGCACCCTATTTAAAACCTTGCCAAAATGCAGTAATTAAACACCGGTTTATGTAATATAGGTCGCAGCAGTAATAGCAAATAACAATTAGTTTTGAAAAAATTAGCGTTACCATTGGGAGATGCTCTCGAGGGTGAACTTGCTCCTGAGCCTCCACGTCCAAGTCATCGTTAGTACTCTCAGCAGGTAATTGCTCAAACATATAAGGCCTGATTCCCACGATAAAATGATCCTCTGTGTGCTCCTGCTCCTTGTCATCACCATCGAAAGCGATTGCTGCCGGTGTGTCAGGCGGCGAGTAGTCCTCTACAACTGATTGTAAACTTGCATTCAGATCTGCCTCCATTTCTGTATGGAACGCCTACTTTTCTAGATCCATTAAATTCCCAGTGGATAAAATCAAGCCCCGCCCTCTATTTTTCTCATTCAATATTCCATTTGACTCGGAAATACGTCACGATACTGAAGTCGGTTGCAACTTCCGTTACATGCAGACTTTAAAAATCAGTAGTCGTGCAATCCCTATTTCGTGCTGACGCTAGCTAAAGTCATTACTATGGCAATCATTGTAGATACACCGGATGTTGATCACACTGTCTGAACAAATGGTTAACCACTTACAAAATGCAGACAGTCATAAAGATCGAAAAAGCTAAAAACAAATCACATTTTTTTTAGGTGTGAACAGAATCTTAAAATGGGTCTCTGCTTTGTGTTTTTCACTGCAAGAAGATTTATTTTTTATTTTTCCAGCAGTTCACATACGCAGCAGGGTTTGTCAGAGAATGGCAAGTGAACGTTGCACGTCTCACATGATGGCAGGCAGCCAGGGCACCGGGGGCCGGAGAATTGTCAGTCGGTGTCATGGAGGTGAGACTCGTGTGACATTCACGTCCTCTGCAATTATCACTGCTATGATGTGCGAGCATTAATGATGTATGAATCTTCAGTGTGAGGTTGGGGGAGGGTTGCACTCTGAATTCTCAAGACCTTGTTATCTGGAGGAAACTAAAAGAGAACCTTGCCAAATAAAGGTAAACCTTGCCAGCATTGCTATAAGCATGCAACATATTTGGGAGGTTTAAAGTCAGCTTGAAATCCAAATAGACTCTATTTACTTTCTTAAAGGTGCAAAAAAAAAAAAAAAAAAAAAAAAAAAACTAAAAAAGATGTCATGAAAAACAAGAAATCATGTACAATCACATGAGACAAGATCAAGTTAATTTAGCTAAATTTTTATTTTTTTAGAATTCACGGCAACTTTTGAATTGCCGTCATTGTATAAAGTTATGGCCAGCAAGGGCTAACATCCAAAACTAGCTAAACCTTGACCTCCTGTCTGGCTTCATTGGTACACAACGTCAACTTTTCACAATCATTCGATAAAATCACATCCCACCCTACATTTGTTCACACTGAATATCCTATTTCATATGGAAATATGTCACATTACTCAGAAAAAATTGTTAGCGAAAGCAGTTATGTACATAACTGTTGCCAGGTGTAACCTGTTAGCTTGGATGTACCGTATTTTTGCCATCCCCAGTCGGTTGGTAAAACATTCCATATTGAAAGCATTGTCTAACATCAGTGGCGGGCCGTGCATTTAAAGTCTAGGCCTTCAGTGTGATTCATGCCATTCAGAAAACACAGTTTCACAAGGAATAAGACACCCTATGCCTTGGGCATCATACATTTTGTCGCAGCTAACTAGTAATACCAATTGACATTTTAAAAACACGTCCATGCACGAAAGCCAGAACTTGAAACAATACTTAATGCTCAAGCAAGCCTAATTTTAAATGCAGCATGGCTGTTTTGTGAAATGAGCGTCTCCCGAACAGACATTCAAAAATCATAATTTTTCATATGAATCTACCAAGGAGGTCTATAATACCTGGAAAAATCTATCTAATAATATTTGCGATTTAAATGTTGCTTGCAATAAATTTCGTTTCGTCGGGGTACATGGTTATGCTGCGTTCCATTCAAGTTGGATGAGGGATATTCCTACTTGATATCTCCGACCATAAATGCATTCCATTCTCCGATATTCAGAAATGCAACACTCCCGATAGCTTTGCAGGGATTTGACTCTCATTAGAGATATCTCCTAGCAACCCAACTGATAAACAATGCTGCAGCGCTAGCATTTGTGCTTCAGGTGTATGATTATCAAAAGAGATTATAATTTACTGTGTTTTATACACCTGTTTCTGCAGGCATTTGTTAAGCAAGCTTTAATATCATGTAATGTGGAAACAAACTCATTTATCGATATTACTTAATAAAGTGAATGTTTATCACTTACTTTGTATATCTCCCTGAGTATCGACATGTTTGTGTGACATCATGCACCTGCATCTCGGCGAAATCGGAGTTGAGAATTTCTGCACGAGCCTACAAGTTGTAATTCTGACTTTAAGATGCATTCCATTGCACTTTTCCTAGTAGGAAGTTGTAAAATCCGACATTCCGAGTTGAATGGAACGCAGCTCTACTTTTCAAAACTTGATCCGACACTGAATGCTCAAGCAGCCAAATTTACACTTAGATTACTCCTGATGTTGCTATAACAATCCAAAAAGCACTTACCAATTTACTTGATGTGAAAATCAGCCCTCCTTTCCTGTTTAATAAATTAAGCAATCGCACGGTCATGCAGAACATCTCGTGTTTTTAAATCCATAAGGATCTCTTTCTCAATGGCAATACCAGCAGTGATGACAGCCGACTCGTCAGCAAGATCTCGCGCTTTTCACTCTTGAATTACGTACATCGCTTAAAGCGTGATTGCGTCACTCAAGGTCAGCTAGAAGGCCTGGACTGGGACATATCCTAAAGATCACACCCACCAAGAACAAATAAATCAATCTGATTGGCTGATGAATCTGACAATCTGACTATAGTTGCTCATTCATTTGCACTTTTGAGGGATTCTGTGGAAATTCTGAAGGCCTGAGGGGGTGGAGCTCAGACTCACGTGCTGCTTGGGCTAACAAGCTTGGCTTCGGGCATGCAATTTGTGAAACAGTTGTCACACTTTGCTTGTAAGCATCAAGGAATCAATTCTGACTGGATAAACTTTTAGTTTTTCACTATTTGTTTGTAGATTAATTAAGAGTGGAAAGCGATTAAAAATACATAGGCAAAAAGGTGATTGAGAATGAAAGGATGAAAAATATTTATTTATTTGGCATGTTAGTTCAGCAGAGAAGGCTTTGCTGGCCCTGAGAAATCGCCACTGTCTACCATATTGAAGCACTGGGAATGCTCATTTATCCGATATTCACATGGTGAAAAGCTGGCAACCCTATGCTACATGTTGACTTTAAGGTAGTGAATTCTGCAAATGAAGAGTCTAAACAGGGAACAATTTGAAAAGAAGAACTGCTAATATAAGTCTAGGTGTTTGTTTGTGCCTTTGTCCTTGTTCTGAAAGACAACATGGCCAATAGTAAAATATTCAGCATTATTTGCTAAAACCAGATAAAATGAATCACAATTAAGCCATTTAAGTAGAAAACTTGACCTAACAAGCCTGGATTGCAGCCTCTTTACCGAAACAGACATGATGTCTGATTATCACTAATTAAAAATGATTAAGCACCTACTTACCTGTGTCGATAACCATTGATTGAGAGGAATGCTGATGCAGGGATCGTTCTGGATGAATTCTAAAATGCTTAAATTTCTATGCTCAAACTATAGCGGATGCTCATTGACTAAACAAACAATCTTTAAAGTCCTTTGATTCGTTCCCCCTTCAGCAGACTCATGGATGTGTCTGGCTCACAGGTTACGCACTATTAATTGAAAGCTGAGAAAAGTGTGGTGGTAGTCTATTTTAATCATACAGTGTGCTGAAAAAGTAATTTGTCATATTTTACAATTGACTGAGATTGGCAAATCTTTGGCCCTTAGCATATAATTGAGGAGAGGCCTGGTTTATAACTGGGACAGTTTCATTTTAAGGCTGAATAGAAGCAGTTCATTTAAATGCTAGGTGTTTGCGGGCCCAGCTTTCTTTCTGAATACAAACTCGTCTCACTTTTGAATCTCCTAGATGACATTATTTTCACACTTCGATAACCTGTTAATGACAGTACATGACAATGAAGTAATAATGAACGGTGCACTCAGTATTGTTTTTGTGTATTTTTCCATGGGCAATACGAATTAGGTATTTTACCGCAATGGGAGAAAGGTGCCTGAGGTTTTTTCTGGCAGGCTTCTCAGCCTTACAGGCTCCATATGGTTAGGATTAGGGATAGGGGCAGAGTTAGGGCATCTGTTGCCTACCAGGAACAAATACAGGCACCTTTGTATAATTGGCATATTTTCCTTTATACTGACTGACACCTATTAACGTAGTAGAAATACCCAATTTGCAAATGTATTTGTGGGTGCATGATGAATTTGTTCCACAATTGAAAGAGTCAGATAACAATGGGATTACTGAGATAAAGTGAGTAGTATTCAGCTGGTTATGTGATCTCAACATGGAGGCGAGTTGTCATCTCAAGTGAGTATTCATAATTTTAAACATATTTTTAAAAAGTACTATTCATTTATTTGGGGTAAAACGTTTTAATGAGGAAAAAACTTCTGAGAATACCTTTAAGCATTATCACAAGTTTGTAATTCAGCCACTGGCACACTTGCTAGTGTAATATTGTGCAATATAGCTTTTTTGCAACAGTTCTATAAACAAAATTACATTTTTTTTGTTTATTTTTTTATTTTAGACACAATAAGACCACCACTGTCATTGCTGGTTCACTTAATACCAGAGGCAAATTAATGCATGACTAAACAAAAAGAAAATATCTTCTAACAACTTATTAGTTTATTGAATATGTGTAAAACCAGTTGGTCTAATTTTAGAAATTTAGTGATCAAAGGGACCCGAGTTAAAATCCCGATGAATGTGTGTGTATATATATATATATATATATATATATATATATATATATATATATATATATAATATGTACACACACACACACACACACACACACACACACACATATATACCGATGAGCCAAAACATTATGACCACCTGCCTAATATGCTGTTGGTCCTCCACATGCCGCCAAAACAGCGCCGCCCCACCGTTGCATGGACTCTACAAAACATCAAGGCCCCAAGACATTAGCAGCAGGTCCTTCAAGTCCTGAAAGTTGCGAGATGGAGCCGCCGTGGATCGCACTTTTTGGTCCAGCACATCCCACAGATGCTCAATCTGATTGTGATCATCCTGGTTACTTTCGTAACCTCTGTTCCCTGATGGAGGGAACGAGACGTTGTGTCGATGTAGTGATACTAGGGGTCACTCTTGGGAGACCCAAACACCTCTGCTTTTTGAAAAAAGGCCAATGGTAATTGGCGAGTGGAATTTGCATGCCACTCCCCTGGACATACGGGTATAAAAGGAGCTGGTATGCAACAACTCATTCAGGTTTTGTGCTGAGGAGCTGAGACAAGGTCCCGACCATTTCAGCGGGTAGTTCAGTGTTGTGGAAAGAAGGACACAACGTCTCGTTCCCTCCATCAGGGAACGGAGGTTACGCAAGTAACCAGGACGTTCCCTATCTGTCACTCACTCGACGTTGTGTCGATGTAGTGACAGTAGCGGTCCCTATACAAAACGCCAAAACTAGCTGAACTGTGTTACGTGGACTGGCAGTACGAAACGGGCAGACCGCTGTGTGCCTCGTAGCCAGTGCACCAGGCTGTCACGTAACCTCCCCCAACACTCTTATGATCGTCGAATGGTCCTTCGGGAACAAGTTGACTGCCCAAAAAATAGGGACAGGCTAGCCCAGAAATGGCCTCTTTTCCTATTTATTTTCTCCCCAAAAAGAGTGGAATTTGTTAACTGACTGGGGCCATAAATGTCTGTGTTGGGGGGGTGTCACTCCCAAGGGGAAGACACCACAGAGACCACACCCCACCCAGAGAAAGGAGGGGGGTATTTTGAGTGGAAATAGGTCACATGGTCTTATTGAGTCTTGTCGGAAGTATGTCATGTGGAGAAGTCCTATGGTAGGTTCTACCTGAGGGGGGAGGAGTTTCTACAAACATGGTGACCGGGGGCAGAGGGGCCTCTGCCCAACAAAGATGCAGTTTACTGACAGGGAAACAATTTAGTGGAAGATATCACATGGGGTCACCTACGGGGAACCAGCACATGTGGACCACCAGTTTCTCTGCAAACTCGTCTGCCACAGGGCTAAGGAGGAAAGTCATCCAGGGATCACAGCTTGTGAACACGACTGGGAGTCAAAAGCTCACATCTTCACCTCAAGGGAGGGGAAAGGCGCTATATACAAGCGGTACACCTGGCCAGCTGTCCCGAAACGTACCTGCTCGTACCTGACAATACACGGGACGAAACCGGCACAATCCAGAGACTGTAGAACCTTGCAAAGGTGTTGGGTGTTGCCCAGCCCGCTGCTCTGCAGATGTCTACCAATGAGGCGCCACTGGCCAGGGCCCAGGAGGCCGCTACACTCCTAGTAGAGTGGGCTCGTAACCCCACGGGGGGTGGCACATCCTGAGCATGATATGTCGTCATGATGGCGTCAACGACCCAGAGGGCGATCCTCTGTTTGGAGACAGCGCTTCCTTTCTGCTGTCCACCAAAGCAGACAAAGAGCTGCTCGGAGCTTCTAAAGCTCTCTGTGCAATCCAAATAGATGTGTAGAGCACGCACCGAACACAGCAACGCCAAAGCTGGGTCTGCCTCCTCCTGGGGCAGCGCTTGCAGGTTCACCACCTGGTCCCTAAAAGGGGTCGTGGGAACCTTGGGCACATAGCCTGGTCGGGGTCTCAGGATCATGTGAGAATAACCCGGACCGAACTACAGGCATGATTCGCTGACAGTGAACGCCTGCAGGTCCCCTACCCTCTTGATGGAAGTGAGCGCAGTCAGGAGGGCAGTCTTCAAAGAGAGTGCCTTAAGCTCAACTGACTCCAGGGGCTCAAAGGGAGCTCCCCATAGATCCCGAAGGACTACAGAGAGGTCCCATGAGGGGATGAGGTGCGGTCTGGAGGGATTCAACCTCCTAGCTCCTCTCAGGAACCTGATGATCAAGTCGTGCTTCCCCAAATACTTACCATCCACTGCATCGTGATGTGCCGAAATGGCGGCTACATACACTTTCGAGGTGGAGGGGAACAGCTACCCCTCCAGCCTCTCCTGCAGGAAGGAAAGCATCGATCCGACTGCGCATCTCTGGGGGTCTTTGTGTCAGGAAGAACACCACTTAGTGAACAGACGCCACTTCAAGGCATACAGGCGCCTCGTAAAGGGGGCCCTAACATGA
This sequence comes from Myxocyprinus asiaticus, assembly GCF_019703515.2. NCBI lineage: Eukaryota > Metazoa > Chordata > Actinopteri > Cypriniformes > Catostomidae > Myxocyprinus > Myxocyprinus asiaticus. Next base: position 35,858,991 of record NC_059365.1, on the reverse strand, counting down.
GTGATTGGCTACTTAGGTCTTCCGTGTCCCATCCAAGGGCCAGATGTGGAGATTCCAGAGGTCTGGTCATGGGTGCCAGATGGTGCACCGTACCTGAGAAAGAAGGTCCTTCCTCAGGGGAATTCGCCGGGGGGCTGTCACGAGGAGCATGAGGTCCGAGAACCACATCTGGGTGGGCCAGTAGGGTGCTACTAGGATGACCTGCTCCTCGTCCTCCCTGACCTTGCACAGGGTCTGTGCAAGTAGGCTCACTGGGGGAAACGTGTATTTGCATAATCCTGGGGGCCAGCTGTGTGCCAGCGCATCTATACCGAGGGGTGCCTCGGTCAGGGCGTACCAAAGCGGGCAGTGTGAGGATTCCCAGGAAGCAAACAGGTCTACCTGTGCTCGACCGAATTGACTCCAAATCAGCTGGACCACTTGGGGGTGGAGTCTCCACTCTCCCCTGAGCGTAATCTGTCATGGCAGCGCGTCTTCTGCGATGTTGAGGTCACCCAGGATGTGAGTGGCTTGCAGCGACTTGAGGGGGAGACGGTGGGCGAGTTGTGACATGCAACGGGAGCACAGACTGCCTTGATAGTTGATGTATGCTACTGTCGCTGTGTTGTCCATCCGGACCAACACGTGCTTGCCCTGGATCAATGGCCGGAACCTCCGCAGGGTGAGCAGTACTGCCAACAACTCAAAGCAGTTGATGTGCCAATGCAGCCGCGGGCCAGTCCAGGAGCTGGCAGCTGTGTACCCATTGCATATTGCTCCGCAGCCCATCTTGGAGGCATCTGTTGTAACCATGACGCACCTGGAGACCTGCTCTAGGGGAACCCCTGCCCGTAGAAATGCAAGGTCGGTCTAAGGGCTGAAGAGGCGGTGACAGATTGGCGTGACGACCACGCAATGTGTCCCGCGGTGCCATGCCCATCTCGGGACTCGAGTCTGAAGCCAGTGCTAAAGCAGTCTCATATGCATCAACTCGACCAGTGTGACCACCACTGAGGATGCCATATGCCCCAGGAGCCTCTGAAAAAGTTTCAGTGGAACCGCTGTCTTCTGTCCAAATGCCTTCAGACAGTTCAGCACCGACTGTGCGTGCTCGTTTGTGAGGCGTGCCGTCATTGAGACTGGGTCCAACTCCAAGCCGAGAAAAGAGATGTTCTGAACTGGGGAGAGCTTGTTCTTTTCCCAGTTGACCCAAAGCCACAGTCGACTGAGCTGCATGAGCACCAGGTCCCTGTGTGCACACAACACATCCCGAGAGTGAGCTAGGATTAGCCAGTCGTCGAGGGGACAAGAACAGGCCGAAGGGGAAGACCTTGTACTGGTACGCCCGGCCCTCGAAAGCAAACCGCAGGAAGGGTCTGTGTCAAGGTTAGACCGACATGTGGAAGTACACATCTTTCAGGTCTACCACCGCGAACCAATCTTGGTGCCTGACGCTCGCTAAAATGTGTTCTTGTGTCAGCATCTTGAACGAAAGTCTGTGCAAGGCCCGGTTCAGTTCTCACAGGTCCAAGATTGGCTGCAACCCACCACCTTTCTTCGGTACGATGAAGTAGGTGCTGTAAAACCCCTTCTTCATCTCGGCCGGAGGGACAGGTCCTATCGCACTCTTCCGTAGAAGGGTAGCGATCTCCACGTGCAAGGTAGCGGCGTTCTTGCCCTTCACCGAGGTGAAGTGGACGCTGCCGAACCTAGGCGGGTGCCTGCCGAACTGAATCGCGTAGCCGAGTCGGACATTCCAGGTCAGCCATCGTGATGGGTTGGAAAGCGCAAGCTACGCGTCCAAACTCCGGGTGAGGGGGATCAAGGGGACAAACACGTTGGATGTACCAGCAGGTGGGGCCTCACGGTGGGGTGGAGCCTGAGGTGCCACGTCGAGGGGGCTCGAACCCTGTGGCTGTGCTGAGTCCAGGGACATCGAAGTACTTACCTGGCTCCTGACGCCCACCATAAGGTTGGTTGAGGAGGGGGCAGGAGGAATATCGTCCCCGCAGTCCGTTGAAACCAACCTGTTGTGGGCCTGTTGTGCGGCCAGCTGTTTGTGCCACAGCTGGGCGCACAGGGGCGGGTTTGGCCAAACCTGCCAAAATGGGACGGTGGACGGCGGTCTTGACGACGGCCGTGCGCACCTGATATATGACCCAGGGAACAAGGAAATCACTCTTTTGTTGAATTTTTGGGTACTGCAGCCTCTTGGGCATGCCCTCCACAAGGGGATGGAGTGGTCTGTCTACCAGCTCCATAGAAGTGGGTCTCCTCGTCCCTGGGTTGCCCATCTCAGGGGCATTTCGAAGCCTCCCTAGGGTCCTTGGCGGCTGGCCATGAGACGGATGGCGTCTGCTTTCTGCGGTGCAGAAGTTTTTTTTCAGTTCCTGCATCAATCCTGGGTTAGAATTACCCTCGTGCAGCTCTTTTAGCGCCCTGGCTTGGTGTACCTGCAGGAGAGCCATGATGTGTAGGGCTGAGGTGGCCTGTCCAGCGGCACCGCAGGCCTTAGTTGCCAGAGATGATGTTACCCTACAGGTGCTGGACGGGGGTCTCAGGCGGCACCGCCAGGTGGCGGTGTTTTGCGGGCACAGGTTTACTGCAACCACCTTATCCATCTGGGGAATTGCCGAGTACCCCCTGGCAGCCCCACCATTGAGGGTAGTGAGAGCAGAGAAGCTCAGAGACCGGGTCCGGGCAGTGAAAGGTGCCCGCCGCGACCTCGAAACACGCAGCCGCCTGGGCAAGCGTGGCTGCCAGCTGCGCGTCAGGCTGCGACTGGGCGACCGCACCCGAAGGTGGGAGTCCAGTCGAGTCCTCAGCGTCAGACTGGACAGCCCGCTCTCCGATGCTGCAATCGAGAGCTCATCCACTTCACGAGCACCGAAACGAGATCGCGAACTCACCCTGAGACAAGCCGGCGGTCTCATCCCAGCGGAGTGGCTCCCATTGGGGTCCCCAAATCGCCCCCAGTGCTAACCGACACAGCCTCAAACCTGTACGTAGAAGGACCGAGGCGGGGAGCCGCAGGGGTGGTCTTTCCCTCTAACGAAGGAAAAACTGCGACCGCAACATTGCCATGGTCACGCTCTCGCAGTGAGAACGTGACCCATCCATGAACGTGGCCATCGGAAGTGGAGAGGTAACGACCGCAACCAGGAAATACACAAAAATGGAGAGGCATCTTTAAAAAGACGCTCTCCGTTTATGCCACTCCTTTAGAAGGGAAAATATACTCTTTCAGTAGGAAGAATATACTCTTTTAGCTGCTGAAGCGTCCAGGGGCATTCTCTCCACTTCACCAGTGCAAGAGGGGGAGAAGCCGCTGTAATGCACCGTAAATCCAACAGCTTTTCAAGGTGAATGGATCAGCAGAGTAATTCAGCTCGCTGAACACAACCGCTCGGCTCCAAAGAGAAAATCTGAATGAGTGGTTGCATACCAGCTCCTTTTATACCCATATGTCTGGGGGAGTGGCATGCAAATTCCACTCACCAATTCCCATTGGACTTTTTTCAAAAAGCAGAGGTGTTTGGGGCTCCCAAGAGTGACCCCTAGTGTCACTACATCGACACAACGTTGAGTGAGTGACAGATAGGGAACTGGGGAATTTAGAGGCCAGGGCAACACATTGAACTCTTTATCATGTTCCTCAAACCATTTCCGAACAATGTGTGCAGTGTGGCAGGGCACATTATCCTGCTGAAAGAGGCCACTGCCATCGGGGAATACCATTGCTATGAAGGAGTATACCTGGTCTGCAACGATGTTTAGGTGGCACATGTCAAATTTAACTTGATAAAATACGCATCCTTGTCCGGCTTTGTTGTTGACACTAGCAAAATATTTATACACTATATCAATTAATTAATTCACCTCTATATGTTCTAGCAAAATGTTTAAAAACAAAGTGCACCAGGCAACAGTGGTTATAATAAAATGACATATTAGCTAAAAATATCTGTAGACTGCTGCAATGTTAGTTCATGTTACATGATGTCAGCCTTCGTAAAATGTAATCTTGTAAATACAACTTCTTTCCAACTTGTAATTATGAGTTTGACAAAGACGTGAATAGTATTTACAAGTCAAAAACTCAGAATCACGGTCGTTCCAACGTGATATGAAAGCACAATTAGTACAGTGGAAGAGTCTTCCAGCTTCAAATATTTGATCATAGCTTTTGAATATTAAAGGCTCTTAATATGTTTTTGCATACCACAAATATATTAATTAAAATTTTATGAAAAACAAGTCATGGAAATGTGCAAGGAATGAGCTAGTGTCAATTTATTTGTCTTGTCGAATTTATTAAAAACCACAGAGGAAACCGACCTATAAGAGTAGACAGCCAACATTATCATGATGTCTTCATGATGGTGTAGTAACCATGGTAACAACAGAAACAGGATGCTGTCTACAGTGCACCAGAGATAGCTCAAGGCGAGGTGATTGTAAGATTTAAGGTCCACACACACACACACACACACACACACACACACACACATATACACACACTCTCACTCATTCACTCACTCACAAATAAAGATATATATCTACAAAGGTGATTTTATGTTAAATACTTCAGAGAATTTTTTTCAGAGTTAAATAATTAAAAAAAAGTTTAAACACTGACTTTGACACTTTTAGAACACTGCTCTGTTTTTTTGTTCAGACTGATCACACTGAATTCGGCATCAAAAGTTCTAAAGTTTTGTTACGGATATTGGTCTGTGCTTACTGAAATTCAAATCACTGCCCCTAGTGGCTGAAGTTGGAAGTGTTGTTAAGCATATGAGCATGTATGAGCTCCAGTTTACAGTTGATATGTCCACAAAGTGGCACCAAAAGCGAGTTGTGCTTTTAGACGTAAATGATGTAATACAGTCAAAAGGAATGTCAAGTCAAGCCATTTTTATTTGTATAGCGCTTTTCACAACACATCGTTTCAAAGCAGCTTTACAGGAAATCATGCATTAACAAAAACAAAAACAAAAAAAATTAAACTGTAATATCTATAATGTTTTACAGTGGTCATTGTGTAGTTTGATTAAATATGATTGTAAAATGTGTATATAAATTAAATAATTAAATAATAATTGTATTTAGAACCCATGTGTGCAAGCTGAAGGCGACTGTGGCAAGGAACACAAAACTCCATAAGATGTTGGTTAATGGAGAAAAATAACCTTGGGAGAAACCAGACTCACTGTGGGGCCAGTTCCCCTCTGGCAAAACAACATGAATATAATGCCAATATTAATTATTTGTGTGCATTTGTGTCATGGTTTTAAATTTGTAAATTAAGTCAGCGTTAAGGTCCAGTGTTTTAAAAATAAAAATAAAATATGTTTTATGAACTTTAATATTAATGTCTAATGTCTTTGAAGTCCATCTTGGATTAACTGCAGAAGTTTACATAGATGCATTGTCTTTTGTTAGTTGGCTGATGAAGGCTTTTGTTGGCCATTAAATGATAGTCTATGTATTCCATTTCAAGAATGTAGACCATCAATAGACAAAGGTGATGCAGGCAGAGATAAATGATTAGGTGCATCGCAGTTCAACCTGCAGGTCATTTTGGTGAGGTTCGGTGGGGTCCATCCTAAGCCCAAGGTTCAGGCAGTGGCATATGAAGTATCCAATGTCTTACAGTTGGAGTTGGCATCAGTTCATCATCTGAAGTAAAAAAAACTGAAGTGATGTCTGGCTAGCACCGGCTATAGTTTGTCGTCATCTCTCAGCGACATGTAGCAGTGGAGTCCGACACCAATCAGGAATGGAGCTGGATCTGGCAGGCTCTGGTAACCTCGGGATATGAAACATGGAAACAAATAGAATAATATTAGCGTAGATGCCATTCAATTTTATGCAGAGTTATAGATCATGATGGATGTTTCTGGTTCCGGGAGACCTAACTAAAGCAGCCTAATTGTGAGTTGAAGGATAAATTAAGTTGTATGCCTGGCTAAATAGATGAGTCTTTAGTCTAGACTTAAACTAAGTGTGTGTGTGTCTGCATAGTTTAGGAGCCAAATATGAAAAGGATCTACCTCATTTTGTGGAATTTGATATTCTTGGAATTATTAACAAGCCAGATTTTTGTGATTGTAATGAATGTGACAGAATATAGCATGTCAGAAGGTCACTTAAGTACTGTGGAACTAGACCATTCAAAGCTTTGTATGCAGTTAACAGAATTTTTAATTAATATGAAATTGAACAGGTAGCCAATGTACCGATGATAAAATTGGGCTAATATGATCATGTTTCTTAGTTCTAGTCAGCACTCTGACTGCTGCCTTTTGAACCAACTGAAGTTTATTTATTGAACTTGCTGGACATCCTCCCAGTAATGCATTACAATAATCTAGTCTTCAGGTCATGAACGTATGAATACACTTTTCGGCATCAACAACAGAGAGCATGTGTCGTAATTTAGCAGTATTTCTCAGATGGAAGAATGCTGTTTTGCAAACATAAGAAATTAGATTTTCAAAGGACAGACTGGTATCAAATATAACACCCAAGTTCTTTGCAAATTATATTTTAGCGGCTTATTTTTAGAGGTTTTTGGTCCAATCATTAGTACCTCTGTTTTGTCGTAATTGAGTAGAAGGAAAATTTTGGCCATCCAATCTTTGATTTCATTGATACACTCTGCTAATTTGGAGAATTGTGAATTTTCATTGGGTTTAGAAGAAATATAAAGTTGGGCATCATCAGCATAACAGTGGAAACTTAATCCACGATTCCTGATAATATCTTCCAGGGGAAGCATGTATAAGAAGAAAAGCAGAGGTCCTAAAACTGATCGCTGTGGCACTCCACACTTAACTTTTGTTTGATTTGACCATTACTCTTTTACACATACAAAGTGGTAGTGGTCTGATAAATAGGGCCTAAGCCATGCTAATGCAAGTCCATTATTCCAACATCATTCTCCAGCCTATTCAAGAGAATGTTATGATCTACCGTGTCGAAGGCAGCACTAAGATCTAAAATCACTAGAAGACAAATACAGCTGCGATCAGATGATAAGAGCAAGTTATTTGTAACTCTGATAAGTGCAGTCTCTGTACTGTGATGTGGCCTAAATCTTGACTGAAATTGTTAATATATTCCATTCCTCCGTAGAAATGAACATAGTTGGGAGGGCACTACCTTTTCTAGTATTTTCAACATTCAATGGAACCGGCTGAACAGTAAACATGAAGTTTAATAAGAAACTCAACATAAAACAAACATAAACAAACACAGACAAACATGCAACGCGGCCGCACGCATCTCTCGAACTGGTGCCTCCGGCTCGTCTTTATCCCCTTCCAGCTGATTAGCCCAATTCAGGCCCGGCCCTGCCCTCCTCATCGTCACACTGCCATTTTAAAGTTTCTTGGGACATGTCCTAAGGATAGCGAGGAGTTAATAATATTAAGAAGAGGTTCTGAGATTACTGGGAATACCTCTTTTAAGAGCTTAGTTGGTATTGGATCTAACATACATGTTGTGGCTTTTGATTTTTTGATAAGTTTTGTTAGCTCTTCATGACCTATGACAGCAAACGATTGAAGTTGCTTGTGAGCAAAATTATGAGACACTGTTTTCTGAGGTGCTGTGACAGTTGATTGCATAGTTCCAATTTCATTGCTGATTATTAAAATTTTATCAGTAACAAATTCATGAAGTCATTACTATTGTGCTGCGATGGAATATCTGGTTCAGTCGATGCTTTATTCTTAACCAATTTAGCCACAGTACTGAATAAACACCTAGTATTGTTGTGGTTATTTTCTTTGAGTTTGCTAAAATATGCTGACCTGGCAGCTTTTAGTGCCTGTCTGTAGCTACAGGCACTATCCTTCCATCATTAAATGTATATTTATTAACTCTGCCCCCTAACCCAACCCTAAACCTAACCGTCAGTGGAGTAAAAATGTAATTTAGGTGGAAATGCAACCTCTGAATCACGCTCACTGTTGTTTACATGAATGCGTTTCCATTCTGGTTTCTATGGGACCAGAACCTGTGTCTCAGAGATTACTCACACAATATGTCAGCAGTAGTGTTCGAGGGAAAATCCATCCATCCATCCATCCAAATTGTGAAAGTTAGGATTCAGTGTTGATACTCAAACACAAAGATATGTTCTGATAATGTTAATGTTTTGAAAGCACCAAGGAGAAACAGTGTTTAAATTTTTCATGGTAATCAACCTACAATTGGATTATAGTCATCTCTATATATTAAGTTGTGATAGGAAAAAGTATTTAAACACAAAACCTTTAAGAAATCAACAAAACCATAATTAATTATAGAAAGCAATTTAGAGCTACAACATATAACTTATACAATTTTAGTGAGTGATTTATGTTTTAAGGGGATTACCAAAAAGACTCTGTATGTTCGTTTCAGCTTTCTTTCAATGTTTTCTGTGTACAGCAGTAGTCGACTGCAGAGGAAGTGGGGTCATGTAGCTCTAATGCAAAGTATAATTACTACAGTGTTCTTCTTGCTTATAGCTTGATGAAAATGGAGGAATGGATAAACAAATGGTGTAATTAGAGGATTAGGAGGTCTTGGGTAATAGACCAATAGCAGTACCCACAGCTAATTACCCTGTTTCCAGTTTCCTGTTTTATTAGTCATGGTGTGTGAGAGAGAAAGATTTGGCATGCAAGCACCCTACACTATTTTTAGGTCAAACAAAGCCAGTATAACCTACCCCAATGCATGAGAGTCAATTGTTTTCTGTAATAAATACCCCTTACAGAGGAAAATATGTTTACATTTTTGCCTTTGGCATGATGTGAATGCCCGCAGCATTGCAAAGAGAAACATTCATTAATGCTTAATGTCAAAACAGTTTGTCTGAATGTTCAATGTTTTAGTTATTCCATGTCAACTGGTGATATATGAAGACAAAACGAGACAGAGAGACTATATGAAAATGACAGCTGACTTTAAAACACAATTCATTATTCCCAGGAAGGAATTCATACATTCAAATTGGCACTTCCTGCCTGAAGCAACTATCTTCCCATCTGTAAGTCTCCTTCCCTAGTTTGCACAGAAAAAAATCTACCGAACTCAATATCGAGCATTGCCCCAAATCACAGTCCTCTCACCTTTTAATTTTTTTCCAGTTAACTTTCTCACATGGAGACAATCCCGGGGAGAGTGAAACCTCATTCTGTCTGTCATATTTACTCAGCTTTCTCTCGCAAGATGAGCTTCATGCCACCATAGCTCACCTCCACTGAACTGGAGCCATGCTAGCAGCACTGATATAGCTTTCCATCACCTGTCACAAGCCACGAAAAAAAAATAAAGAGAGAGGAAAATTAATTAAATTGTGCGGGGACAAAGGCCCAGGACATAAAGGTCTGCTGTTAGCATTTTTCTAGCCCATTGATTCCTTGTTACAACTGCACATTATGGCCCTCAGAATCCTCATAAATCAATTTGGGACCCATTGTCCTTTTCAGAGAGCTCTCCCTAACATCACATACTGCACTGCAGAGGTGACCATAATCTATTGTTTGAAGTTAAGAACTCTTGGCCAGCACAAGACCCAAAGCTTCTGGAGGTGGGCAGCTAAATGAATCAGCTGCTTACAGACTTTTTAAAGGAATACTTCACCCAAAAATGAAAATTCTGTCATCTTTTACTCACCTTTATGTTGTTCCATATTTGTGTGACTTTCTTTGGCAAATCTATGACAGATAATCATTCAGATCAACCGATTCATTGAAAAGATCAAAAGAATGATTTGTTCATCAATTGGAAAATGCAATTTCTCTCATGAAATCTTATAATCAAGGGTGGATATCAAGATTATAAGTGAACAACGACTTATGTTTCAGACTGTTTTTCAAAACAAAGCAAAGCTATCCTACGCTTCAGAAGACTTGCATTCTTTAATTCATTCTTTAAGTCTCCATTAATTGTAATAATATCATTCAAAACAGCAACTAGCATAGTCTTCAGAATTTCTCCTTTTGTGTTCCACAGAAGAAAGTCATACGACATGAGGGTGAGTAAATAAAGACAGAATTTTCATTTCAATGTTGGTAAGCTTGGTTTGACACAAGGGAAGAGAATGCCAGATCTCCAGGAATCCATATCAAACATATGGGCTATATATATATTCTGCTCTGTCTACCTTGACCCACATATCAGTGAAAGCATTGTCCATATTCACTTGTTTATCGAATCCTTTGTTATAGGCCAGATGTGCCCACTGTGTAAAAGGGGGAAAGGTTTTTAAATGCGCGTGTGTGCATGTGTGACTATTCAGGTAAATAAAAGTGTGATATCATGACAACATCAAGGCCATGTCTCAATGTGAGTATATTTGAATGGAATATAGAACTCTGCATGTACAGTGGGGTCCAAAAGTCTGAGACCACACTGGATATCTGGGATTTTTTAAATAGTTTTAGAATTTAAAAGTTATGGTGTAAAATAAATAAATATTTAAGATTTTGCCAATCATGTCTTGGTTACTAATCAAATGTAAGAAAATGTGACACTGACCATGTTAACGCCTTTGTACAAAAATTAGATTTCCTTGCATTTGTTAAAGCACACAACATGCTCTTTAGAACATTCTCAAATCATGCTGGGATAACATGGATCCAGAGGTTTTGCACACACTTGTGGAGTCCATGCCAGCTCGAATGCATTTTGCCATAAAAGCAAAAGGTGGGCATACCAAAAACTAAGAAATTCTAAAATGCTTGTACATTTTCCTGTTTTTCAAACACTTTTCACTCAAAGTTGTGTATTAAATAAAAAAAATTAAAAAAGCAAAATATAAGTCTTGAATGTTAATCTGAGTTTTATGTCTTAAGCCATAACCATAACAAGCGACATGCAACAGGAATTTTTTTTGCCGTTCTCTGGGTATCTCCACCTGCGAAATCTCATTGGTATGTTAAATATGTCAAATATGTTCTTATTTGCAGTTACTGTACCTCATCACCAATCTAATTAGAAAGTAAACTTTTTTAGTCAGTAGTATGACGCGCTTTTAAGTACATTTACAGTAAGTACATTATTTGTGTGACACATATTTCTCAAATAATATTCTTTATATAGAAAACATATAAAACATGAATTATGCTCATATGTACATCTGTTTGCATTTCTGTGACAGCTGAAGAGTCACTTGCGAGTAATTTTAAGATTGTTTTACAAGTTAAAAAAGTGTATTAGTGAGTAACTTAAAAGTAATTAGTAATGTGATTACTTTTCCCATGAAGTAATGAGTAATGTATTCTTACTGTAATTTTAGATAAGTAATTAGTAGGGCTGTCAACTGATTAACATTTTTAATCAAATTAATTACAAAATATATCGATCAATTGATCAAATTAATTGCATATATAAATATTTGTCATTTGCTTAATCCCATATATAATTATTGAATAATTATAAATAGTTAAATAATTAAATATAAATTATATTATTTAAATATAACCATTAAAAATACATTTTAAATTATTAAAAATAATAATTCAGATAATTAAACTGCATTACATTTATTGTTCCAGACAAGTAAAGCATTGATGAGAAAATACAAAAAGTGGCTTTAGAAAGTAATATGTTGTTTATTTCCATATTATTGAACAGAAGCTTATCATTGGCCTACAGTTCACAGCAATGTATTTTGCAATTGAATTTGTCAATATGTCTGAGATTTATTTATTATAAGGGTTTTTCTAAGGACAAATGCATGAGACTGACACTTTTGGAGAGTCTCACTTTTGCTTTGTTGCGGGATAAACACAGCATTTTTAGGTCACTGTGTCAAGTTAAATGTAGTTTAAAACTTAGGGGAAAAAAATAAACATTTTTGTATTCGGAATTGCACTCCATCTACCAGTGCTTGAACAAATGTATGTTTTCACATTTTGTCCTTACACTAGTGTGAAGTAAGCCCTAGTGTGGTTTGTTGCCTGTACAGCTGTGCATTGCCTTTACAACTGGAGTTTCACTTGCTGCCCCCTGCTGAAAACAGGTGGTACTTCAAACATAAATTGCTCTGATGGTAGGAATATTCCTTATAACGGTCAGGGACATGATTAATTGCATTATTTAAAAAAAAAAAAAAAACATTATTCTTTATATAACTAACTCATTAACTTGACAGCCTTAGTAATTTGTTATTTTTAGTGGATTATTTTGGGGGTAATTTACCCAACACTGCTTATCACACAGCATTTTCACTTTCAATATGGACAGAAAAATAACTTGATGCTGGAATCTAATCCCGTTGCGTCTGGTTAGGACATTGCATTGTAATCACAGCTCCTCCTTCTCTTGTTTTCTGGCTGGCTGGACTTTTACCCTTTGGAAATTTTCCACTTCTGTTCTGACTCTTTAGCAAACCATGCCACTGATGAAAAAGGGGCTGTTGAAATAAATCAGCCAGTTTTCCTACTTCTACTCTTCTCTCTCTCTCTCTCAGCTCTCTTCAGCACCATCATCATTTGATAACCAGCACAATCAACTTTGACTTTGAACATTCCTGACACCGCCCACATCTCATCAACCACCCAGTCTGGCAGATTCACGCTCTACAACATCAGGAAAATCAGACCTTTTCTTTCTGAATATGCTGCACAGCTCCTGGTCCAAGCTCTGGTCATTTCAAGACTGGACTACTGTAATGCTTTGTTGGCTGGCCTCTCAGCTAACACAATTAAGCCACTGCAGATGGTCCAGAATGCAGCAGTGCGTCTGGTCTTCAATCAGCCAAAAAGGGCTCATGTCACCACACTCTTGATTTCACTTCACTGGCTACCTGTAGCTACCTGCATCAAATTCAAGGCTTTGATTCTGGCCATCAGGACAGCCAATGGAACTGCACCCTCTTACTTCAATTCACTTATCCAGGTCTATGCTCCAACTCGCTCTCTGCGATCTATGAATGAGCAGTGCCTGGTGGTCCCATCACAAAGGGGCTCAAAGTCTATTTCACGATCGTTCACTTTCTCTGTTCCACTGTGGTGGAATGAACTTCCAACCTCCACACGATCTGTCGGTACCATCTCAACATTCAAGAACCAGCTGAAAACACATCTGTTCCACGAGCACTTAACCAACCCACACTAATTGCACTTACTATTGAACTTAACTTGCACTTACTGTACACACAAACACACACACACATGTTGGTGCAGCCATCATTATGAGGACTCTCCATAGACATAATGATTTTTATATTGTACGACAGTATTTAACCCTAACCCTACCCCTAAATCTAACCCTCACAAAAAACTTTCTGCATTTTTACATTTTCAATAAAACATCATTTTGTATGTTTTTTAAGTGATTAAAATAATGGGGACACTAGAAATGTCCTCATAAACCACATTTATAGCATAATACCCTTGTAATTACCAGTTTGTAACCTAAAAAGTCCTCGTAAACCACTTAAACCTTGAAATGCATTAATATTACCATGAATTGCACAGGCCCAACAAAATGCTAAATTATTAACATGACATAATTTATTTTTATCTTATTTGTTTTTATAAATATTCCCTATTTACCAACGGTATATGTAATCTATGTTGCAAATTAAAGAAGCGTATTATTTATTATGATCCTGGACTCTGTAACCTCCAGAAGAATGTGTGTTGTATTCTCCATGGGTACACCAAGGTTGAACAAATAAAATAAAAAAATGGCCACATAAGATGACATTTTTTCCATTCCGACCCTCGACCTAAAATGAGTTTGACACCCCTGCTCTGGTCCTATTTCAATTCCCTCGACTACAGAAGCTGTTTTCCTGATTCAGTGGAATTAGATTTGCGCCTGTACACAGTTTCATTCGCCGCCCAGAATCACAAAACGTGTCATCAAAAGGTCGGCATCTCTCAGGAGCAGGTCAGTGTATAGTGAAGAGAACTGAGAGAAAGAGAAGAGACACAATTATCTCACAAGTGTTAGTGAGCTTGGTCTAAGAGTAAGTTTTAAGGGGGTGTAAATTACGCAAGCTCATTGTATGAAAATGTTTTAAATTATTTGACCTTTTTTAAACAACTTTATTACCATAACCGAAGTAGGTAATTGGGGCAAAGCCTCTGTAGATGTATTTGCTATATTTTAGAAATGCAAAACTTCGGTTAACCACAGAACGTGCAGTGAATAAGTTTCAACTGTTAAATTATCAGCTGTGTTGAGAAGTAAAGCTTGACTGTTTATGATGTAAACCCTAATTGTGGCACATAGGGCCAGAAATTATCTAGCAATTAACATTAAATAAACTAAAATAAAATAAAATTTTGTAATAATTAAATATAACTGCTAGCAGCAATTATGGGGCCAAGTACATTTTACCTGCATTTTACCCACAGCACATAAAGAAATGGATAAGATGTACATTGCAAAAGAACACCAATTTATGAGTCGTCCCAAGTAGGGTTCAGACATATACTTTTCCAATATCCAGTCCAGTGCACAATCCACTATACCACCCTGCCATAAGTTGGACAGTTGCCAAAAGGAACATACCAAGCTGAGAGTAAGCACAGCTAAGCACAGTGATACAGTGGTTATCTTTGCATTAGTTTAAATTCTGAAATATGGCAAAATTATACTTCCGTTGGATCATTTGTGTGCTGCTGGGTCTGAAGATCATCTGAGCAAATTTAGGTGAAGATCTGAAGCCAGTTTCCTACGGAGTTAAAAATGATGGACAAGTGATATCCCTAAATGACCAGTGGGGTATTGCTAAAATCTGCATAACCAAATGAACACAGAGACCAAGAAACTTATGTTTAAACATAATTTAAAACCTATAAGCTAATTTATCAAACTTGAGGATTTATTTTGACCGCTGGGTGATGCTGTCCTCAACCTAATCAGGTTCATTATGGGCATGGTAATAATGATGTTAAACAAGTACAGTTCAAATACTACAAAGCGTTGCGAAGATGCAGTCACATCTCTTTGGTGTTGGCACAGTCATCGTAATTGTTCCGTCATCTCGAAATGTACCCCCTAGAATGAACCCTTTTTTTGCATTAATTTTTCTGTGGACAAATTTTGTATATGGAGTAGCAAAAATCAGTACACAAAATTCAAAATGAGGGAAAAGTAATATGGCTGAGCCTTACAAATGGTATCATTTGACTTTGCATGACCAATGGAATAAGAGGAGACCAAAGGAATTACTTTAGGTCCAATTATTCAAAAATTATTTAAGAAATGAAAAGCGTATATATCAAATTGTAATGTTTTTTTTTTACCACAAGGTGGCACTATCATGAAACTGCTCAGGTATCTTCAGGACATGGTGCTAATGATGCCTACCACATTTTATTCCAATACACCAAAGTGTTGGTTAGATACTACAAATGACAATGCAATTATAAATGGCAGACAGTTGATATTGCCGATCAATGGCATAATTTCCGAACCATTATGACAATCAAAATTCTATCAAGTCATTTCTGTGCAAAAAGGACTAAATGTGTAGGAGGAGTAGAGGGAAAAAAAACATTAACTTCACAATCCAATATGGTGGCCAGCGAAGTGGATGGAGTTCATGAGGAGAGTAATCAGAGGAAGAAAGAACTGAGTTTCTAGACCAAATGATTCAAAAGTTATAGAAGAAACAGAAGAAAAGTGAATTTTTGAACTTGTGGTAGCACTGTAAGGTTTGGCCTAGAGACTCCAGAGTTGGTCAGGTGGTTATTCATGCCCACTGCAATTACTGTGCCAAATGTAATTATTTTCTTATGTATGGTTAATAGTACTGCCATAGACTTCCATTGAGGAACAGCATTTTTCACTAACAAAAACAACAGGGGCGTCATAATAATTTAATATTTGTAATTAAGAAAAAAAGAAAAAAAAAATCAATACCAAAAATGTTTGACATGGTTGCAAATAACAGGATTGTGGATTTATTCTAAATTAAACTTTTACTCAGTAAGGGATAGCTAGTCTTGGACAAAATGTTGGTTTGTAGTTATTTTTTATTTACATTTCCCTTAAATTATCTTTTTGTTTTCCAACAAAAACTTCAGTGACAATGCGGTTGAGCTTAATAAAAACAGTCAACACTACAATTTGTGTAAAAATTCAGAAAATATAAATTAGACTATTTACTAAATTGTAGGACACCGCTAAACATAACATTTTTGGTAATTAGTTAATAATTTAAAATGTATAAATACAATGTTATGATTGTTAAAATTACGACTTGATTTTAATTGTTGGCTGCAGTCGGGAAAGTCAAGACCTCTGAAGAGGTCAAATTATATTTGATGTGTTTAAAATTACCCACAATTCATGCTGTCAGTTTTATGTTAGATAATAGTTGCAGACTGATCTCTCTGTGAATTCAGCAACCGTAAGTCAACAGTTCTTGAGCAAAACATGGTCTCTGTTTACCGAAATTTGAACTACTTCCTCCAGTGGGCCGAAGCGGGATGCATTCTTTAATATATGAGCATGTTTGAGTTTCAGTTTCCGGTGAAACGTCCACAGAGGGGCACCAAAAGCTAGTTGTAAAGTGAGTTGTTTTTAGTTGTAAATAAAGTAATACAGTGAAGAGGAATGCTTATTTTATTAACTCTACCCCAAACCCCAACTTTTACCATAAGTGGAATAAAAATGGATTTTTAGAGAGAATAGAATCTCTGAATCACACTCGTCACTGATTATATGAACATAATTACTTCCTGGTTTCAGCGTGGGATAAGAACCGGTAGTTTGTGACACTGCTGACGCAATGTTCTATCGGTCAAGCCACAGGAGACGTAAAACACACTTAAACTGGTACAAAAATGTCTGCTGGGAGAGGGTGCTTGTCAGTAGAATGGGGTCAATGTCAGGAACATTCGGTAGCAACATGTTGACTTCCTGTGTGATCATGTTTGTAATTTAACATATCAAATTGTTCTCACTATAAACAAAAACTTGGGTATGTGTGTTACCCATAGAATAATGGATAGACCCTAAGAAAATATCTCCAGCTGGCAGAGAAGGAGTTGATGTGTTTATATGTGAGGGTAAGATTGTCTCTTGACTGCCTATATTTGCCCATCATCAGCACAGCTTTATGTGCAGTTATATCAGAATGGAAGAAATAAGCATCACTGTAGCTCCCATAATTACCCAGTTTAGATCCTAGGCAAGCATGTTCCGCAGTTTCATCATCACCATTACTCCTGAATGCGGAGCGATTTACCCCGAGCTCAGCTCTCACTTGTTACCATCCGGCAGTTCTAGCACCCTGAAGAGTGTGTCATGGAGAGAGAATTTCAATCGAGGACACGGCAGGGTGTCGGGCTAATTTAAACAGTAGGGTGTTTAAAACCAGGAATTTGAAAGGACACAAGGTTAACTCAGTAATATGCCGCTGATATCAAGTGCCACACAGCTCTCTATGTTATTGTTCTTTGCCTTTTGCTTTTTTTTTTTTTTCCAGTGCAAGTTTGGGACATCATCCTTGTCTTGAGGTCCCTTGCAATGTGTGCGCTGTCTGCCGCATCGTCCGTGAGATCAGGAGCCAAGGGCAGCACTGGTTGTCCCGCGCCCCTCCCATTAGCAGAAATGTATTCAGGGCAGAACTTCACGCCTTTCAGGTGCCCAGCACTGTGCCTCGTCAGCACTCTGAAATCCAATCCAATCTGTTATTAAAAGATGCTCTTGACATTTGACTTAATCAAAAGAAAAACAAAAACTTTGTGTAATGCAGTTGGAGGGAGGGTGTAGTCCCTGATGTCCACAGCATGCAGCAAGGCGATGTGGAATTTAATATCGCATCTTCAGCGCTCTCGCTCACAGAAGTTCGGTCTGTTATGTCTGCATTTACGACCAACCTCTTTTGTGCAGAAGGAGAATTGCTTGTTATTCAATACGATTTGAATGGTTTCTATTAAAATGAGTAGCACTGTGAGACCGTGATCAAAAAGCATATTTTCTCCACTTGAGCTTCGCTTTCAGGCACTGCTGTGCTCTCTCAGCTATAGAAATACTCTGTACATTGTGTTTATATCTTAGAAGAAAAGTGTTTTTTTTTTTTTTTTTTTTTTGTGATGGAGTTCTCTCTCGGTTCTCCTCAAAGTCTCAAAGAAATCCTCAGTGAAAAGTCTCTGTGTTGTATTGAGTTGGAGTTTTGTCACTTCTGTGGCTGTGAACTGATGCAGACTGACACAACATTGAAAGGCCTACTTCTGTACATGCACTAAAATACAAAATCTATGTTCTTTTCCATATGTGTGCTGCAAGTGAGTACTTGACAAATAACATGGACTTTTGTTTTATTTTTATTTTTTATTCAGGTTACAATTTATATGAATGTGTAGGGGAAAGTGAATAGTTTCTGTGTTGTTACATATCACCTTTCCTGTTCTGAAGTTTTTCACCATTTTAATCACCTTTTTTGATGTAACTAGTTCCACTTACTGTAAATGGCACTGCGGTGTGACAAATGCATTTTTAAAAATACAATAAAATGGTTCTGACATTTCTATTGTAAATGTACACCTGTGACAACACATTCTTTGTGATATGGAAAGCTGCTAAGTTGCTTGGCAACCATAAATGGCCTACAGTTACGCCCTGTCTAAAGGGTAAACAGCAAATAGATCCCATTATAATCAATGATGCTGTCTACTCTTAAAAAAAAAATAGCTCTTGGGCTGAACTTGATTCAATCGTGGAAAGTGGTTCCAAAGTGTTTGGAATAAGTTTTCTTAACTTAAAATTATGTTGTAATCTCAACACAAACACTTTGTGTAAAAAACAACAGCTAGTAAACCCAACAAAATTAGAAATGCCAGTGTACCTCAATTTAATCTCTTCTATTTATTGTGTACTAACAAGTGAAAGTGAATGTTAGCATGCTAAATATATGCTGGTTGGAAGCACTACAGAGTATAGTTTAGTAACTATGCAACGGTTAGTATAGCAATTGCTCAATGAAGCAAACTATCAATTTCTTATGCAATGTCTACCTGTCCTCATAATTAGCTCAAGCTCCACTCTTTACCATAATGGTAACCCCCAAAACTCCATAACAGAAACACTTCTAAATCTCAACATAAAACATTAAACACTAGCAAGTTGTTAGTGTCATCTTGCACCAAAAACACATAAAATAACACTTAATTTTAACAATTACTCTCCTTATGGAGGCCCATGCAAAGCAAGATGGGAAATGGAAATCCCTTGCCAAGTTTCATCAATGCTACATTAACACCACAAAAAAGTATTCATGTAGTCTCAACTCAAATGGATGAAGTAAACTTTCATTTGACAAATTTAAATGGATAGAATGCAATAAAATTATGTTTTAGATTTGTGTTGCTTTAGGTCATTTTAATTAAGCAATTTGAACAAGCAGCAAATATCCTTTGTTTTTTTGTTTTTTTTGTTTTTTTTGTACAATGTTGCGGTGCAGTGCATAGCGCCAACAGTAAACAAATGCCCCATATGGCTGACATGCTGAAGAGCTACTCCAGACACTTTATTATCCCATCTGTCCAAAATAAAATTATTTTATTTATCAAATATCATACGTTTGAACATTTCTGCCATGAATTTGTTACATATTTAAATAACTTCTGACTTCAAGACAGCTTGTGATATTTGGTCTCTGGTCTACTAATTTAAATAATCTTTAGTTTCTAACCACATTTATATGCAGGTTAAGCAGCAATAACATAACAAGAATAAGTAAATGTTTATATCAGTGTATTTCTGTTAAAAAAAAACAAAAAACAAAAGAGTATGATATAGATTATTTTCCTATTTAACCATTGCTGAAGTCCATTCAAGCTCACAGCTGATTGATCTCTGCTATCTGCATTACATTTAGAATCTTCACTTTGACGTGTCCAGACTAGAGAGCTTCAAGCTGTTGTGCCGCGTCAAGTCAACCGACGCTCCCGATGCTGTAGAGAGGGGGTTATGGTACGTTCACGTCATGTGGGAATTACTCTGTCTGAGTTTCCAAGTAGTAAAAACTGCTCTAATTACAAGTCGGAAACTCAGAATTTTTTTGAAAGCTCAGACTTCTGCCACTTGACCATTGTTACGTTATGTAAAACAACCAAAATAGCGAGATACATCTAAACATATCAGTTTTAAATTATGGCTGATGTTCTCTGTTGCACCATCTTAGTTATTCAGCATTTGGCAATAGAATATTTAAAGGTGAATTAATATAGTTATTAAGTATTTTCCTGTTATCAACATCATGGATTCATTTTGGCATTATGATCATTGCCAGAACAATTAATCTTTAAGATTGAAGATGAGAATAGTTCAGGATAGAATCTCAGACCTTTTCGGTAAGTCATCTCGTAATTACGGCAGTTCTGATGAGATGTGAATGCAGCATTAGGCAATTCACCTATATTACAGTACGTGCCAGAATAACTGTTTATTCTGTTTATTTATATTAATAAATGTAACTATTTATTGAACTATTTATTGATCTTTATTGATCTTATTGACTATTTATTGATCATTTATCATATTGTCGTTGCCATCATTTACTGTATATAAAAGCAACAATCTGCCTTGTGCCTAAGAAGTGAAAAAATCACTGTAATGCATGGCCTCCCGTGGTATTTCACTTTAATATTCAGTGTAGTCTCTCAGTTATAAGTTAATTAAAAATGCATGCATAATAATTATAAAATCATTTGTAAAATGCTGTTTAAATAGTTTGAGATGGAGTATGTCATGCCACACTTGACAAAAGTTACTGCTCTGACATGTCCCGTCATCTGTCAAATGTCTTTTACAGATGAAGGTTTTACATTAGTCTTTTTTTCTAAACTTTTGCTCTGAAAAACTGAAAAGCTAAAAGCATCTATCTCTTCCACATGTCTGTATTTTTCACACTGTCAGAGCATCCCAATGCTCTATTCATCATATTAACTTGAGAATGATTTATATGTATGCATGTACAGAATAAATCAAGTGTAAACCAGAAAGTTTAAAGACTCTTCTAAATAAATGCATTAATAAAAGCATGAGTGAGCATCAAACTATGAAATGCACAAATGACAGGTTGAGTCAGACAGTATCATCGATACAACTCAGCACCTGTCTTTATTTTATTAATTAATTCATTTCTTTATTTTTTCATTCTCATTGCAGTGTCACCTTAAAGGGATAAACTAAATTGGGAGGAAAATCAATATGATAAACTGCTACTTGTTTTGTCTCCAAATTGTTTTGGTCTGGAAATCGATATAAGAGCCATGGCCATTCATCACTGCATGAGAGAAGTGGGTGGGACTCATAAGATCATATAAAGCTGCAATGTGTTAAAAAAAAAAATCCCTGTGGTGGTGGGGGTGCCATGGATGGTAAGGGTGTGGGAGCAGGGAAAAGTGAGAGGGTTAGAAATAGCAAGTGGGGAGTGATGGAGAGGAGGGAAGCGAGCGAGAGAGAACGTGGTGGAAAATAGAAAGTGAGAGCTCCAGCCCTGATAGATTGATGGCAGTGAGCAGGTTTATCAGCCCTTGACAGACACAATAAAAAATAACCTTCGCGGTAAGGGCCCTGCTCAAATTAATATGGAGCAGCCAGGCGATGCCAGTGGACCGCCATTAGGTGCCCATTGACAGCGTCATTAAGACAATGGGCAGATTAGAGGTTACTGATGACACATCGGCGACAGGACTGGCAGCATGTTTGTCACCTGACCTCTGGAAAACACTCACAGCTGAGGCAAACAGGCCCGAATCCTGCATCATCCTTCTTCGACACTCGCCGTCCTGTGTTCCGTTCTTAGAATCCCCACTGATTAATTCTGTTTGGAAGTCTGAAGCTCCTGCAGACTCATTAGCCCATCATTTGTCACTGCCATGTTAAACCCACTGCACACTGTATGATTTTGGCATTTTGCCATTTGAGACAAATTCTGGGAATTGTACAAGTTCCCTATCTGTCACTCACTCAGTGTCACATGCAGTGACACTAGGGGTCACTCTTGGGAGCCCGAGACACCTCTGGTCTTTGATAAAAGGCCAATGAAAATTGGCGAGTGGTATTTGCATGCCACTCCCCAGGAAATACGGGTATAAAATGAGCTGGTATGCAACCACTCATTCAGATTTTCTCTTTGGAGCCGAACGGTCATGCACACTGAGCTGAATTC
Source organism: Myxocyprinus asiaticus (assembly GCF_019703515.2). Taxonomy (NCBI): domain Eukaryota; kingdom Metazoa; phylum Chordata; class Actinopteri; order Cypriniformes; family Catostomidae; genus Myxocyprinus; species Myxocyprinus asiaticus. Next base: position 35,836,865 of record NC_059365.1, on the reverse strand, counting down.
CCAAGACTGTTCATTCACCTCTGATGGATCTGACGGCGCACTTCAGCGGCTTCTCCCTCCTCTGCACTGGTGCACTGCAGAGAATGCCCCTGGGCGCTTCGGCAGAAATAAAAGTGTATATTTCTCTAAAAGTGTATATTTCTCTAAAAGAGCAGCACACACGGAACGTCTTTTTAAAGACGTGACTTTTTAAAGATGCTTTTCCTTTGTGTGTTATTCCTGGTTGCGCTCGTTATCTCTCGCCTTCTGACGGTCACAATCACTGTCTTTCGTGTCTGAGCACTGCTCACGCAGAGACAGCATTCATGTACTCATTACGAGAACATGTCCATGGCAATGATGCAGTCGCGGCTTTCCTTCGTAAGAAAGCAAGCCACCCCAGAGGCTCCCCGCCTCAGTCCTTCTACCCACGGGTATGAGGCCAGCACGGCTAGCACTGGGGGCGATTTGGGGACCCCAATGGGACCACCTCTGCCGGGTATCCCCCCACAGACCTCCCATTCCCCAGCACGCTTGTCTGCCCCGATCGGGCTTGCGGATGAGTCCGCCGGCTCGTCTCATGGTGAGTTTGACCTCTTATTTGGAGCCCACAAAAGTGATGAGCTTACGAGCACAGCATCGGAGAGCGGGCTCGTCCAGTCGGACGTGGAAGCCTCATCTGGGCTCCTCCCTTCGGGTGCGGTCGCCCAGTCACAGGCTAATGCGGAGATGACGACATGCTTTCCCAGGCAGCCGCGAGCGTCGGGCTAGAGTGGAACCCTCCGCTCTCCCCTGAAGCCTTGTGGCTCGATGATTGTTCCTGGGCTCGCGGCGCCGCTCAAAGCCACGCCCCGCCCCCGTTTCTTTCTTCCCGGAAGTGCATGAAGAGCTGACAAGGTCCTGGGAGGCACTTTTTACTGCCTGGTCCCGGTCTTTCAGCTTCACTACCCTCGATGGTGGGGCGGCCAAGGGCTATTCGGCAATCCCCCTGGTGGATAAAGGCGCTCGCGGTGCACCTATGCCCACAGAGCACCGCCAACTGGTGCGGGCGCCCAAAGCTCCCGTCCAAGGCCTGTAGGTTTACGTCGTCTCTGACGGCCAAGGCCTACGGTGCCGCTGGACAAGCCGCCTCCACCCTGCATGCCATGGCTCTCCTGCAAGTCTGCCAAGGCGCTAAAGGAACTGCACGAAGGTAGTTCCACCCCGAGATTAATGCAGGAGCTGCGCTCAGTGACCGACCTCACTCTCCGGGTGACGAAGGTCACGGCGCGGTCTCTCAGGCGGGCGATGTCCACTTTGGTGGTCCAAGAGTGCCACCTTTGGCTCAACCTGGTCGAGATGGGAGAGGCCGACAAGGCACGGTTCCTTGCTGCCCCCATTTCCCAAGTTGGCTAGTCCGGCGACATTGAGGACTTTGCCCAGCAGTTCAAGTTGCTGCAAGCCACTCACATCCCGGGTGACCTCAACACTGCCGTGGATGCGCTGTCACGGCAGGTTACCCTCAGGGGAGAGTGGAGACTCCACCCTCAGGTGGTCCAGCTGATCTGGAGTCGATTCAGACAGGCACAGGTAGACCTGTTCGCCTCCCAAGAATCCACCCACTGCCCGCTCTGGTATGCCCTGACCGAGGCACCTCTCGGCATAGACGCGCTGGCACACAGCTGGCCCCTGGCCTGCGCAAATATGTGTTTCCCCCAGTGAGCCTACTTGCACAGACTCTGTGCAAGGTCAGGGAGGACGAGGAGCAGGTCGTCCTGGTAGCACCCTACTGGCCCACCCAGACATGGTTCGCGGACCTCATGCTCCTCGCGACAGCCCCCCCCGGCGAATTCCCCTGAGGAAGGATCTTCTTTCTCCATGTCTGACCCCTGGACGGGACGCGGAAGACCTAAGCGGTCTACCACCTGCAGTGGAAGACACGATCACTCAGGCTAGGGCCCCCTCTACGAGGTGCCTGTATGCCTTTAAGTGGCGTCTGTTCGCTAAGTGGTGTTCTTCCCAATGGGAAGACCCCCCAGAGATGCACAGTCAGATCAGTGCTTTCCTTCCTGCAGCAGAGGTTGGAAGGGTGGCTGTCCCCTTCCACCTTGAAGGTGTATGTAGCCGCTATAGCAGCACACCACGACACAGTGGACGGTAAGTCCTTAGGGAAGCATGACCTGATCATCAGGTTCCTTAGAGGTGCCAGGAGGCTGAACCCCTCCAGACCGCACCTCGTTCCCTCATGGGACCTCTCTGTAGTTCTTCAGGGTCTACAGAGAGCCCCCTTTGAGCCTTTGCAGTCAGCTGAGCTTAAGGCACTCTCCTTGAAGACTGCCCTCCTGACTGTGCTCACTTCCATCAAGAGGGTAGGAGACCTGCAAGCGTTCTCTGTCAGCGAAACGTGCCTGGAGTTCGGTCCGGGCTACTCTCACGTGATCTTGAGACCCCGACCGGGCTATGTGCCCAAGGTTCCCACGACCCCTTTTAGGGACCAGGTGGTGAACCTATGAGTGCTGCCCCAGGAGGAGGCAGACCCAGCCCTGTCATTGCTGTGCCGGTGCGCGTTTTACGCATCTATTTGGATCGCACGCAGAGCTTTAGGATCTCTGAGCAGCTCTTTGTCTGCTTTGGTGCACAGCGGAAAGGAAGCGCTGTCTTCAAGCAGAGGATCGCCCACTGGCTCATTGACGCCATAGCTATGGCATATTACGCCCAGGACGTGCCGCCCCCAGTAGAGCTACGAGCCCATTCTACCAGGGGTGTAGCGGCCTTCTGGGCCCTGGCCCAGGTTTCATCCTGGGTAGTGGCACGCAATACAAGTGGATAAGCCCGGGATAGCCGGCCAGGTGTATCGCTTGCACATAGCACCTTTCACCTCCTCTGAGCTGAAGACGAGCGCCATTAATTCCCAGTAATGTTCACAAGCTATGTTCCTCGGTTGACTTCCTCCGAGCTTTGTGGCAGTCGAGTTTTCGGAGAGACTCGCTGCCGGCCCAGTACACATGCTAACTAAGAGCCCTGTTCTGGGGTAGGTGCTCCACATGTGGCGGTTCCCCGTATGTAACCCCATGCGATGTATATCTTCCGCTAATTCGTTTCCCTGTTGGCAAACTGCATCTTCCTTGGTCAGAGCCCCCTCTGCCACAGTCTCCATGTTTGTAGCAACTCCTACCCCGTTGGGAAGGATCTACCATGAGACTTCTCCACATGATCGGCAAGACCATGTGACGTATTTTCCACTTAAATACCCCCCCCTCTCTGGGCGAGGTGTGGTCTCTGCGGTGTCCTCCCCTTGGGAGGGACACCCCCCGACTAGACCTGGTCGGCCCAGTTGGATAATCCCCCTTTTTTTAGGGAGTGAAAAAAAAGAAGGGGAAAAGAGTCCACGACTGGGCTAGCCTGTCTCTATCTTTTGGGTAGTCGACTTGTCCCTAAAGGGCCATTCGACACTCATAACTATGTTTTGGGAGGTTACGTGTCGGCCTAGTGCGCTGGCTACGAGGCACACAGTTATCTGCCCGTTACACCCCGCCAGTTCACGTAACACAGTTCAGTCAGTTGCGGCATTTTGTATCGGGACCCCTAGTGTCACTACATCGACACAACGTCGAGTGACATATAGGGAACATCATGGTTACTTGCGTAACCTCCATTCCCTGATGGAGGGAACGAGAGGTTGTGTCCCTCCTGCCACAACGCTGAACTACCTGCTGAAATGGCCGGACCTTGTCTCGGCTCCTCAGCATAAAACCTGAATGAGTGGTTGCATACCAGCTCCTTTTATACCCGTATGTCCGGGGGAGTGGCATGCAAATACTACTCGCCAATTTTCATTGGCCTTTTATCAAAGACAAGAGGTGTCTCGGGCTCCCAAGAGTGACCCCTAGTGTCACTACATCGACACAACGTCTCATTCCTTCCATCAGGGAATGGAGGTTACGTAAGAAACCATGACGATTTCTTTCATCCAGCCTAAACTTATGAAAATGAAGTGACTGTCGCACCATTTTTGCAAAATGATATTACATGGTTTATTACATGTATCGCGACAGTTCCGAGGTGACATGTCCACTGTGTGGCACTAAAAGCCAGTTAAATGTTCTACCAAACAGATGACGGTTTTAATGTGGTCATGAAGTGCTTTTTAAAAATAATTTTATTATCTTCCCTGAGGTCCAATGATAATGTTATAAAAGTTTTTTGCACCAAAACAGTCACAATTTAGTAAGGTATGATCATTTTCCACCCTGTTTTTGGCCCTGGAATGCTGTCTGAAATGCTCAATTTTGGCCTAAGTGCCTCCTTAACTTCAACGTAAATGTCCACTGTTATGATTGGCTAACATCATGCAGCCCCTCTAATTCAGCAAACTCAATCGGAAGAGAATGAACCTCAACATTATAAAACAAAATTGCAGGGTTTACACATAACACAAATCCAACACATTACATCTGAATTATCCTTCAATAACAGTTCCTTTGCAAAGCTTGAACTGTATTTTGATGGTTCACAAACAATCAACACTGACATGAGCCGGAAAAACGAAAACATCATTGTCCAAAGCACTGTGAAATTACGCACACACATATACTGAAGGCGCACTAAGGTGCACACCAAAACGGTCAAAGAAGTCCATCATCAAAGATTTCTTATGTTAACATACACCAACAATTAAAAATAGTGCAAATGTGCGAAAGAATGCGTCCATGACAAAGGCAGCAGCTGAATGAGAGAATTGCTTCTCCCTTTTAAAGTTGTAACTTGACGCTGCATCTTTTAAAAGTGGCAAGATACATGGCAGTGGTCAAAGTGTCTGTGTAGTTCATGTTTATATACAAAATAATTCAAAATAGTCCAGATGGCTCCCCTTTGGTGTTATGTTAGGAATAGTTTGCCACACAAGGCCTGCCATCTTCACTTGAACTGCGTGGCAGTAGGAGGGGCCAAGGGTGTGATGACGCATGTTGTGGTATGTGTAAATACAACTTAGCAATTTTTTGTGATGTCACAAACAGAAAGATTTCAAAATGAAACATTTCAGCAGGATGGCAACTATAAATGCTCTTTTTAGACTGGGGAGGAAGTTTTGAGTTCTGAAATTTACAGTATGTTTAATAGTACAGTTACCTCTTATATGTCTAAATATCAAGGAACATTTTCCATTTCATGACTGCATTAAGGTTAGTGCTCTATCGAGTTTTAAATAAACAAAACCAACATCCCTACCCGGAACCTTAAACCTAAAACTAACTGATAGTGTCATGAAAAGCAAATGTGAGATGAAAAACACAATTACTGAAGCAACCTCTTAATTTTGTGGTGCTTCTGTGACACTTTCGGCTCATACTCCGTTTCTTGGCATGGCAAATGCAACTCTCTATCAGTTGAGCTACTGCACAATTTGATCACCCACGAACAAGCTTATAAATGTAATTGGTTATTTAACGCAAACATTAAAATATATTGCCTTACAAGTCATGCACTATAATAAAAGAGTTTAGATGTCATAACATAGAATTGTGTGTGGAACAGGGCGGAAGGTATGTGTTTATGAATTGATAATCTGCTGTTTTACTGGTGATTTGTGTGAAAGTGAATGAAAATCATTCTTGTTGTAGCACCTCTAGTATATTTCACCAGGAAACCACCGCGTTATGTACAACGAGCTATGAAAAATATATTTTGCAAAAATGCAGGTATAGTAAGGTATATAGGCATAGTAACTGTAGTATAGTAAATGTAGTAATAGTAACATGTATAGGTATATTTACTGTAGTATAATAAATGTAGGTATAGTAACGTTCATAGGTATAGTAACTATAGTAAATGTCTGTATAGTAACTCCCCCCTTTTTGACAATGCTTGATATAATATCAAAACAATTATACATTACTTTGGCATTATGAGAAATAAAGTCACAAATGCAAGTCGCAAAGTCACAATTATAATAAATGAACACGTCATGTGAGTAATACATTTCAAAAGAGACATTTTGTGTGTGTGTGTGTTCAGCTGAATTACAGCTCATTGGGTTTTATTCGCTGTAGCAGTCAGATATTTGGGAGTAAATTATTCAGTCTGACTCCAATAGCTTTGTCTGTATTCCAGGAGTATTCCCAGGTGAAACTGGCCAGTGAGAGAAATTAGATCCACTGAGATGCTTTTATACTGAGTTAAGGTTACACAAATACATATTTAAGGTTATCTCTAAGGATTTGTAGGGAATATACTAATTCTGGTAATAATAGTAGACTAGTGAGGATATGTTTTAAACAATATGTTGTAAAAATAAATAGTTTTTTAAGGGTGTTATGTAATTATTAAATTGCATTAGATTCTGAAGTGTTACTAAGTTTTTATTTTTTATTTTTATTGTTCTAAATAGTTTTTAAATAATAGTATAAAATGTATTAGTAAAAAGTAGTAAAAACAGAACCATACAAATATAAAATCATTATATTAAAGTCAGCATGAAATGGCAATTTCAACCAATTTTTCTTTCATAATGTGACATATTTAGTCTTAAACAGGATATTCAGTGGGGGAAAATGTCTTGAAGTATTAGATTTAATTAATGTCTGTAAGTTTAACTTAATACAATTAATTAATATAATACTTTTAAATTATGAAATTCATATTAATGCCATTATATTGTAATTACTGTAATTAATCGATTGCTTTAACATATAATAGAACCAAGACCTTATTCTCAGAGCCCTGTAAAGAGTAAAAGTGTATTCAGAAATGCTCAGAGGACTACTTTCAGTCACATTTCTAAACACAATCAATATCATATCCTATGCTGTTCAAGTTTTAGGGCCATGATGTTAGTTTTAAGTTGGCTTACTATACTATTCATTCTCTTAGGGGATACAAGGCGGGTACCCATATCAATAACCGAAGAGTTCTGGAATAAGTTATTAATATCATGATATGTATTTTTAAGAAAGAGTAAGACTGTGCATGAAGACACTGAGTTTTAGAATCCATGTGAAAAGTTCCCTGTTATGTGCTCTGTACCACTTGGAGTGTTTTCAGATCCATAAGATATGATTAGGACCAGCAATTGATCAGCAAGGCAGCTTTTCATATTCACCCAACACTGCCTGCCAGCACTTTATCAAGTCTTTTCAGAATGCTTAAACTTAAAAAGAACTACAAAAGAATACAACCAATTGAATGGTTGCATCACTTGTTCATACTGGCATCCAAATAAAACAAAAATACAAAACCAGCACTTTCATTTATCCAGTCAGCCAAAGCTTAGTGCACACTACAAGACAGAAGCTCATCGTCCTTTCAGGTTTTGAGTTTGTGAATAGTGCAGAGGGCACAAATGTAATGATTGGTCCTAAATGTAGTAACTTTTGGACCTAAATATAATAACAATTAGCCTTAATGTAAATGTAATTATGGCATGGGGGGCGTGGTCATGTGTCAGTCTGCGGGAGAGGGAGAGCGGTAAGGCTCGTCACCTGGCTCCAAATCATAAACAAACACACTCTCTCTCTCGGTTCGGGGCTGTCGTGCTTTCTGGACACCCTCCCCCTCTCTGATGCTTTGGCGTGCCTTTTAAGTCTCCCTCCGCCATCACTATAATGAGAGACAGGTGTTAGATAATTATGAGCCAGGTGACGAGCCTTACCACTCTATATATATTATTAAATATAATAACTATTAGCCTTAATGTAAATGTAATAAAGGCCCGAAATGTAATAACTTTTAGACCTAAATATAATAACTATTAGCCTTAATGTAAATGTTGTAAAGGCCCTAAATGTAATAAATATCAGTCCTAAATGTAATAAAGACCTAAATTAAATAACTTTTGGACCTAAATATAATAACTATTAGCCTTAATGTAAATGTAGTAAAGGCCCTAAATGTAATAACTATTTGTCCTAAATGTAATAAAGGCCTAAATGAAATAACTTTTGGACCTAAATATAATAACTATTAGCCTTAATGTAAATGTAATAAAGGCCTAAATGTAATAACTTTTGGACCTAATTATAATAACTATTAGCCTTAATGTAAATGTAATAAAGGCCCTAAATGTAATAACTTTTGGACCTAAATATAATTACTATTATCCTTAATATAAATGTAATCATCATCATCTTCTTTCAGCTGCTCCCATTAGGGGTCGCCACAGCGCACCATCCGTGATCTGCATATTTGACTTGGCACAGGTTTTATGCCTGATGCCCTTCCTGACGCAACCCTCAGTGGCTGGGGAACTCTCCTTAATGTAAATGTACTAAAGGCCATAAATGTTATAACTTTTTGACCTAAATATAATAACTATTGGTCCTAATGTAAATGTAATAAAGGCCCTAAATGAAATAACATTTGGACCTAACTATAATAACTAGCCTTAATTTAAATGTAATAAAGGCCCTAAATGTAATGTATATAAAATATTTTGGTCCTTAATGTATACAAATGCACGAGAAGGGTGTTTTGTATATAGCTAGTTTAAGTTTGTGTTTTCATATATAAATATATTGTTTATACACTCATTTTTGATAGTTAATGATAGTATAATGATATTAGTATAGTTGATGAAGGTAAATGATACAGTTTATGTACATTATACACAGTTCAGCTTGGTTAAATGGCCAAAAGTCTTCATTAAAGTGAATTCTCATCTGTACTGTATATCCTTGACTTTATTGGGTAAATAAGGTAATATACAGTATTTTTTAAATGATAAACTTTTCATATTTATTACATTTGTGCCCTCAACACTAGTCTGTGACTGTGACAAAAAGCCACAGATTTAGCCAGCTTGCAGCACTTTGCCCATCATACACTCTTCTTCTGTGTGTGTTTGTGAGACACAATATGAAGAGTTGCAGACGCTTTGACAAACTTGTTTGAAATCTAGCCAACCAGCAGTCCAGGTGTGCACACTGTCCAAACAAGCAAGAAAGCAACAATTAGCAACATTAAATGAAATTGCAAGAAGAAAATACACAAGAGAAGTGTCAGTGAAACTGGGCAGGGGATTTCTATTTCCCAGCATGCTTTGCATGGCACTCGACAGGAAGAGTAAATGTTGTGAATGTAAAGGGGGAGAGTTGCTAGTGTTAAATGTTTTGTTGTGTTATTTAATGTAGAATAGTTTCTGTTATGTTGGAGTCCAATATGGTGAATAGTGGAGTTTGAGCTAATGATGAGGACAAGTTAATAATATTTTATATTATTTTACTCATTCAGCAATTGCTATGCTTTTCAAAGCATAATGTTAACAAACAGCATGTATTCAGTATGTTAACTGTACTAGTCTGTTTTTTTAGCTATGTTTCCTCTTCTTGAAGTAATTAGGTTATTACTTCATAATTTTAAGATCAGATTAAAAGTTTAATTTAAATTTGCAGTAAATGCTGGTAACAGTTTATTTTACAGTGTCCTTGTTATGCATGTAATGTACATGTAATGAATATAGTAATAACAGTAAACTATGCATAATTACAAGCAACTAACCCTAACCATAAACCTACAGTAAGTATGTTGTTAATTAATATTACTCAGTACTTACTTGTGTAATTACACTGTAACAAGGACACTGTAAAATAAAGTGTAACCTAAATGCCTTTAAAATGTATGAGTTAGCTCACTTAATATTTCAAGTTAAGGACAATTAACATGCATGTGTAGTACAAAATTTAAATCTAAAATTTATATTAACTTGGGAGTTTATTAGCTTAAAAAAAAAAAGAAAGAAAAAAGATATATATATATATATATATATATATTTAGATTAGATGCATATGGTAAGAAATGGGACAAATTACCTTTCTGGAAGGCTCTCAGTGAGGGCCATGTGGAGAGAACCCCCTTTTTCTCTTTGTGTTTATATGTGTATACTTTGTCTTGGACCCCAGGAATGTTTGTTGGGAGTTGGGGATTGGTAGGGGGGAAGGAAATGAATGAGGGTTAAGGGGGATAATAGTTGACTCTGCATGTATATTTTGCTTTGTTCTGTGTTATGTTTGTGAATCAACCAATAAAAATGTTAATCTGGAAAAAAAAAAAGAAAAAAAAAGCAACTCGCAAATTGGGAATCATAATGTGCAAATTGTGTTCATCACTGATTTTTTGGACGCATTTGCGCCGTTGCCCAATTTGCATAATTTCTTTAGTGATTTTGGTGCCAAAACAGTGAAGATATTGCATGCAAATAAACAGTGCTTTCAATGTGTGCAATTAATTCGTAGTAAATTCCCCCTTGGGAGTCTTAAATGTGAGTAGGGCAATAAGCTTCTGTCTTTTAGTGTGTGCTAAGTGTTAGTTCACACCCCTCCAAAAATAACAGAAACTACCCAAACTTTTGGGTTAGGAAACATCTGCTCGCACAGTGCAACTGGTGTGAAAAAGACATGAATTCTAGACTACTTAAAATTAGACAAATTTGCATTATTTTGAGTGAATGAAAAAAAAAAAGTGGCATCACTCCCTTGCAAGACATTTACACCCGAGCTGTTTCCTCAAACACAGTTTAAATTGCATCAATGTCATCTGTCACTGAACTTTGTACCCTGATTGAAGATAAATTGACATTCCACTCATCTGATTTTTTAGGGGTAACACCTGAGCGCAGCAGCAGTGTCCTCCTGTCACTCAAGTCCTCTGCCATCTCTCTCTCACTCTCTCTCCACGTTTCTTGAAGCATCACTTACCTCTGTTTTTACTTTTCCATCTCTGCTGATGGCTTGTCAGGAAGTAGTGCAAGCAAGCGAGCCTTTAATGATCAAACTCTCTCCTAGTGTCTTCACTGTACTTGTTGTCTTTGCGAGACAAGGCTAAATAAATGTATAAAGAGAACAAGACAGGGTGAATAATAACAGCCCCCTTTGATAAATAAGATGCAGGGTGTGAATCTGAGCAAGGGCAATCTCTCACCCTAAAAAAAATCAAGACTCTGCTTTGATGTGTGCTGACTATGAGCAGGGGCTGAAGACAGGATGGCTGGGTGGGGGGGGGGGGGGGGGGATCAAAGTCAACACAAAAATACTGTACCTCTGTTCTTAATATGTCATAGGACTCCTGACCACCTCTGAATATCTAAGGTCATGTGATGGCTGAATCTCTTTTGGCACTTTCATGATCGATGCGTGTTGATTACTTTGCAGGAAAATTTTATTTTGTGCCCTGAGCGTTTGAAGTGCCTCTTATCTCCCAGACATCTCTCTTGTCTTTTCTCACCTCAAAGCCTGGGGTTTTTGTCTTTTTTCTTTCTTTTTATTTTGCTGAGGATCTAAACTGATGCAATAAATTTGATCTTGCCTATATTAAGGCAAGAGTGTATCACCTTCTCCTTTATTTACAGTCTCCAAATCACCTGTTAGATGGAAGTCTGAAGTGAGTGCAACAACAAAACATTCTAGGGTGAATGTACTAAATAGTTATGACACTTCAATGCATGGTAATTCAGTGCAAAACCCTGCATCTTATTCACGACCATACACAATCAAGCTTAAAGCTAAAGTGTGTAATTTTTGCACTACTTGCGTCACCAAATGGAATTGCAAAAATAATGACATGGATGATGATTTCATGAACATTAGTTGGAGAAACAAATACTAGCGCTGCACCATGACTATATATACTACACAATTAAAATAATTGTTTTCTGTGCAAACATGCCTCTATTCTATGGAAATTAATTTTATTAGTATCTACAAAAATCAACGATATTTGCTTGCTGCTGTTACATAATTTTATTATAAAGAGATGTTTTTGTTCATTTCTAGTGTTAGTGGCAGCAGTAATTCATCAAATTATGATCAAATGATGTAAAAAAGCATTAACTGGGCATATACAGATGTGCGGTGTTAACGATCACAACTTCTACATTTTAAAGAGCTGATTTAGCAGTGTTGCGGAAGCTACTTTGAAACTAGCATTCCAAGCTCTGAACTGCTAACTTAAGGCAATTAAATTACAGTCAAGCTACTATTTCAAAAAGTAGTTAGCTACACTATAGCTACTTACAAAAGTAGCATACTACATTGAAGCTATTTGAAGAAAAAATATTTTTAGATATATAACATAGTAAGCACACCAGGTTGACACGTAACCTCCCCCAACATAGTAATGAGTGTCGAACGGCCCTTTGGGGACAAGTCTTGCTGACCATGTGGAGAGTCTTCAAGGTAGATCCTACCCAACGGGGTAGGAGTTACTACAAACATGGAGACTGGGGCAGAGGGGCTCTGCCCAAGGAAGATGCAGTTTGCCAACAGGGAAACGAATTAGCAGAAGATATACATTGCATGGGGTTTGCCTTGCAGGGAACCACCACATAGGGAGCACCTACCCCAGAACAGGACTCTTAGTTAGCACGTGTACTGGGCCGGCAGTGAGTCTCTCCAAAAACTTGACTGCCACAGGGCTCGGAGGAAGTCAACCAGGGAACATAGTTTGTGAACACTACTGGGAATTAATGGTGCACATCTTCAGCTCAAAATAGGTGGAAAGCGCTATGTGCAAGCGATACACCCGGCTGGCTATCCCGGGCTTATCGACTTGTATTGCGTGCCACTACCTGGGATGAAACCGGTTCCACCCGGAGGTTATAGAACCTTGAAAAGGTGTTGGGTGTTGCTCAGCCTGCTGCTCTGCAAATGTCTGTTAGAGAGGCACCCCTGTCCAGGGCCCAAGAGGCCGCTACACCCCTGGTAGCGACGACGTGAACCTACAGGGTATGGACTGGAGCTTAGGGCATCCGCACCTGGTGGCGGCGCTCTTCGGGCATAGGTGCACCGCGAGTGCCTTATCCACCGGGGGAATCGCCATATAGCCCCTGGCCGCCCCGCCATCGAGTGTAGTGAGGGTGGGGGAACTGCGGAATCGGGGCCGTGCAGTAAAAGGTGCCCCCCATGATTTCGTCAGCTACTCGTGCACTTCCGGGAAGAAAGGCACTGGAGCGAGGCGTGGCTGCTTTGAGCGGCGCTGCGAGCCCAGGAATCAATCATCGAGCCGCGAGGGTTCAGGGGAGAGCGGAGGGTTCCACTCTAACGTGTCTGTCATTTCTGCATCAGCCAGTGACTGGGCAATCGTCCCCGAGGGGGGGAGCCCAGCTGAGGCTTCTGCGTCCGACTGGACAAACCCGCTTCCCGATGCTGCGCTCAAGAGCTCATCATCTTCGCGGGCTCCGAACAAGAGGCCAGACTCGCCGTGAGACGAGCCGGCGGACTCATCCGGATGCCCGACTGGGGCAGACGAGCATGCTGGGGAATGGGAGGTCCGTGGGGGGATACCCGGCGGAGGCAATCCCATTGGGGTCCCCAAATCGCCCCTAGTGCTAGCCGCGCAGGCCTCATACCCGTAGGTAGAAGGACCGAGGCGGGGAGCAGCTGGGGTTTTCTTATGAAAGCAAGCCACGACCGCAACGTTGCCATGGTCATGTTCTCGCAGTGAGAACATGAACCATCCACGAACGCTGCCTCTGTGAGGGTCGCGCCCATACACGAAAGACAGCGATCATGACCATCCGAAGTTGAGAGATAACGACCGCAACCAGGAATAACACACATTCGGAAAGGCATCTTTAAAATGATTCATCTTTAAAAAGATGTTCCGTGTGTGCCGCTCTTTTAGAGAAATATACTCTTTTAGAGAAATAACTCTCTCAGAAAATATACTCTCTTTTTTCTGCCGAAGCACCCAGGGGCGTTCTCTGCAGTGCACCAGTGCAGAGGAGGGAGAAGCCGCTGAAATGTGCCGTCAGATCCAGCAGAGGTGAATGAACAGTAGTAGTTCAGCTCAGAGAGCATGACTGTTTGGCTCCGAAGAGAAAATCTGAATGAGTGGTTGCATACCAGCTCCTTTTATACCCGTATGTCCGGGGGAGTGGCATGCAAATACCACTCGCCAATTTTCATTGGCCTTTTATCAAACCAGAGGTGTCTCGGGGTACCAAGAGTGACCCCTAGTGTCACTACATCGACACAACGTTGAGTGAGTGACAGATAGGGAACTATGGGTAATTGTATTAAAATAGTTTCTGGCAAAAAACAAAACAAAACAAAAACATAATTATGACAGTCAGGTTTGCTACAATATTGATATAGTAAAACCGTTGACATTTTTTGTAAGGGTTACACAAACATTTGCAACATTAAATTTAACATAAATCTATACTTAATACACACTAATAAACTAGAAAACACCCTATTTTATACAACTGAATTGAAATATAGTGATAAACAGCAGTAATACACTAAATATTTCATTTCACAAAAGACAAATTCTCAATTGAATTAGTGAATCATACATGTGAACTAGTATATTTACATGAACCTTCCAAAAGAACAGACGGACTAAAATGAATCAGAGTTTCCAATGCTTGAGCTACTGAAAAACATTTGCTAAGTTAATAGCCTCGCTACTTTTATATATATAATTAAAAAAAACAAAAACAAAAAACAAAGACGGTCAATTGTTTGGTATCATTGAAAATAAAACTTTACACATTTTTAATGATATAGATTATGATACATTCTGAGACTCTCAGCCTAAGAATCTTCTGATAAAACACAACAACAAAATGTTTTACTTTTTTCTTATTTTTTTTATTTGACATTATATATCTCTGGGTGTAAATAAGGTGGCTCAAAAAAGATTTTGTTTTGTTCCCAATCGTGTCATCTGTATCTGAGAATGTTTTTGTGTTGATACGACAAAGCAGTCAAAATTTGTAGCATTACAAATATAATTTATCATAGAGTTATGTCTAAAACCCATGTGTTCAAAAGCCTCTCCAAACAAATAAAACATAATAATTGCAAACACAACAATGACTAAAGGTATGCACAGCATGGAGACATGATTTTAGTAATGAGATTTCACAGAATGAGTGATTTTGATTCAATGAGTCTGTGTCATTGAGTCATGTGGATTATCTAATGATCTATGCATCCGATTACCTTGTGTGTGGGCTCGTTTGAAAGAGAATCACCTCTTCTAAGTATTGGTATGTGATATTTTATGTTTTGCGAAATCACAGCATAATTGTTATGACATATATAACTCGCAATATTTTTGTCTGTGAGTAAAACAAATTTATTCTACTTTTTGAGAGCTTTCCAACAGTATATGACACATCGCTAATTGATGAGTTTGATGTTTTTACTGATTGCCATAATATGTACAGAGCAATTTTATTTTATTTTATTTTTTGGAAATTACTGAAACAGAACACTTCTGATTTGTCTGCAAATTTCAAAGCACCTGTTCAGTTTTGGTTATAATGCCTGCATGCATTGGAAAGTAGAGCTTCTTAGCTTTCAAATGATACCCATGTTGTGTTGGTCAAGACTGTAGTTGTTAATATTTTGACGAGCTTAAAGGGTTAATAACGTCCTTTTAAAAATTACAGTACAGTAATTACAGCTAGGGGTGGTGACCTGGTCTGGAAAAACTATATATAATTATATAAGGGACTTGCCTCAACCAAAATAAGTGATTATAAGCAATAAAAGCAATTTCCCCATGTGGGGGAACTATCAGCATACAAATCATAAGTAAAGTATACAGTAGCCTATATAAAATAACGTCTTTTCAGTAAAATTCACCAAGACTTTCACCCACTTATGCACTTGTGTATATGGTTGAGTGGCAATAAAGAGATTTGATTGAAATTCTTGATAAAAATATTTAATTATTTTATTTTAATTAATTGTTTTATCTACAGATCTGCTTCACGGTCAGAACCTGGCAGCAACAAATATGTATCAGTGCATCATATCTACTAATAATTCAGTGACAACTTGAAAGCAACAGAGAAATTTAGTTTCATTTTTAGTTTAATTTTTCCTTGAATTAACCGTGCATACGTAGTAATTATATATAGTTTTCTAAAAGGTCTTCAGCATGTCACAGAAGGCTACATCCACAATGTGCATTAAGGCAAAGAAACGTGTGATGCAGCAGTTTTCCTTCAGAATCAAAGCACATGCGTATCATGTTTAACTAAAAAGAGAGAAGCCTCATTTTTCTGGGGCAACAGGAAGGGGTGTAATTCTGAAAATTTACTGTAATGAACAATTTAGACTTTGGTTTCATAAAAAAAAAAATAAAAAAAAAAAAAAAAAAAGAACATTCGGAACAAAATTAATGGGTTATATTAACTGGTTACCAACATTTAAAAATGACATTTTCACTACACTTCACTACAGAATTTTTTTGCAGAACGTAACCGAAAATGTGTCCCTTTCAATTGTTTTCACTACAAAACGATTGAAAGGGACACGTTTTCGGTTATGTTCTGCAAAAAAATTCCGCCCAGTTTTGATTTTTGTTCCTCAGAACGTGTTCAGTCCCTGGTTGCACCATTACCTGATATGCATTATTGTTTTAGTCAGGGTCGCTGTTTGAAATCACAGGGCGTGGGAGTGGCCCTTCCTCTTCACAAGGCCTGGGACAACGTTCTCAGTTGTAAACCCCTAACGGTGGCCATGCACGTGCAAATTAACAATTCTATAAGTGGGCGCAGTTCATTCTTAGTTCAGCCCCTTCTGTGTAAAATTCAGAAGAGTTTGCACTGAGTAAGAATATTTTTTCAACTCTCTCTCACTGTCTCCTTCAGGCTAAACATAGTACTCGGAGGCATGACTGGCATATAGCACAGTCTGTGTCTTTTAACACTTGCTAAGGTAAGCACATATTAAGAAATACCAAATTTGTCATTTCATTTTGAAATGAACCCTGTCATCACCTGGCCATCTGTGCATTGGCTCAGTTTTTAGAAGTGCTGTGCAGAACACATCGGCACATGTGTCAAAGGAATTGGAGGTGGGTGCTTTCATAAGTAAGAGCGATTCTGTCCCTCTGAAAAGCATGAAACACTTTGCTGGTGACCTTCTCCGTGAGTGGGACTGAAATTGGATGATTGCGTGCTGTGTTACTGGACAAGTGACAGGTGGCTGTATCTCCAAGCTTGAAGGCAGGCAATCTTACCTGCCCAGTCCATGTGTTCTGCTCCCTACCCAGGCATTGGATCCCCAACTGAGATCAAAAGCAGTTTGATGCTTTACAGCGGCATCATTATATATTTATTCACTTATCAGCTTTCATTTCCACGGAATGCATAAAATTCAGTCGCATGAGTGCAGATAGTGCAGGTCAGTGGTGTAGTCCTACCAGTGGCGTATCCAGGACATTTTTACTGGGGTGGCCAAGATGTGGCACAGACCTAGTGTGGGGTGGCGATACCGGGAGAAACTTTATGAATGGCACATGATCAAAATGTGTAAATATCGCATTGCTTTGCTTCAACATCTACACGTGTAGAATAAATGAATTCTTAAACTCATGTTAGCATTCACTGAATTGTTTGTATTCAATATCAGACTATTGTTTTGACATTTGACAGTTTTCTATTCCTGTTCTACTTCAACCTATTACAGTTTCTGGGAATCTCTGGTTATTTTAACATAACATCCATTTTTAAATCAGTAATTGTTTAGGAAAAGTTAGTTCCACATTTTTAAGAGCTATTCTCATTGTAGAGAATTAATCTGCGTATAACATCAGGTATAGTGTATAATCATAAAAAGATACAAGTACAGGTGATAACTGATTGAGGCGCAATTCAATCAATCATTCAATCAATTATTCATTCATTCATTTATTAGCTATAACTGCACTGTCCAGCAGAAATATTGTTAAATTGGGTACAAATCAGTGTGTGAAACTGGCTACGAGGGCTTATAGGTGTCTGTCTGGAAACCCCAAAATTGCAGACTGAGCTCTGAATACAGTAAAAAACAAAACTCTATTTACAGTGTCTATTCAGGTTTATTTTCCACATGTTCTGATAGCTTCAATTACTTTGAATATTACCAAATAAAATAGTTAGTCAAATCAGGATTTAAGTGCAATTTGCCCTGCCCCTGCATATTTAAAATGTCAAATAAGGTACAAAAACTTTGAAGATTTTATTGGTCTGACTGACCAATAATACACATAAAGAGTTCATAAATAACTCATGTAAAGATTTAAAGTACAGTCACAGCACAAACCCTTCCATTTCACACACAGGTTAGCTCCATATATATATAACTTTAGCTATTGAACATATACATCTGTAAAACGCTTTACACACCTCCGTCATTAAATCAGAAAACATGGCATTTCATATTTCATGTCAATATAAAGATAACATGCTGAATGTGGTGTAGGGTCTAGCTTACTCTTTTACCTAGCTACTGTAACAATGAAAAAAATGTTTTCACATTCACATGAAAATTCGGGATAAATTAAACGTTAGATTAGATGAACATACCTCTCAAATAACAGCTTTCTTTTTGACCACAAATCGACGTCGTCAACTCATTGGAAGTTGGAGGTAGACGCTAGCTCGTGTCAGCTTCGTGCTTCTGACCGACCATTATACTCCAGATCTGGCGCCCGCTGCCCGCGACCTGCGGCACCTGCCTGGCCACCCGCGACCTGCGGCACCTGCCTGGCCACCCGCGGCCTGCCCCTCCCCCCACTGATCAAAGATCAGCTCACACAGCTTCAGTCCCACCACTACTATAATGGTCAGAAATATAAAACTGACCCTGGGTCAGTGTGGCTCTAAATCAACAAATGACCTGAGATGTCATCTTTGATGACAGGTGTTTCTATTGGTTCTTCGTTCTTGTGTTGATGAACATGATGAACTACCAATCAGTTCTGGGGTGGCCACAGGGTGGCCAATGAGATTTCAGGGGTGGCCCAGGCCACCACAGGCCACCCCCTAAAATCGCCACTGAGTCCTACCAAAAAAAAGTGGTTTACTATTGCTATTCATTCTCTATACGCAGACTACTGTTACTGTAGTCTGCGTTTAGAGAACTGCGGGACTGCAACTCAGTACATATCTTAAATGGGTCATTTCTACAATTCGGTGACATTCCGGCTTTGAAACTTTTGAAAAATAAAACATACTTTTACAAGTTTCTTCATGTTTCATCACAGACTGTATTAGACATACTGGTCAAGCTAAATAAAAAAATTCAGATGTACATCGAGTTAAATGGGCAGCATCAGGGTGGACAATAACAGGGTTGATATTCAGTGGATAAATGAGCCACTACATATTCTGTGATTGATATCTAGGAAACATATTTGTAAACTAATATTTACGATTTTATTTCTGTCAACATAAATACTGTATATTGACATTTTTCATGATATTAATTTCCCATATATCAATCCCAAAAAATCCAATTATTTAGCATTTATTTTTGTCAAAGATGTTTGCCGTGCAGTTTTTGGGACATGAAGAAATGACAGTGCGATAGAAAAGGATTTCAATAATTAAAAAATGTACTTTTAAGCCCACAGAAGCGTGTAAAATTATAAAAAAGTCTTTATCCTCCAGGCTCTGCGCCAGCGGCACCAAGGGGTCGACTGGATTTACCGCACCCAGGGAGGGTGGTTCGCGGCAAGGCAGAGCAGGCACCCCGTCAGAAAGACATCTCAGGGGGTACGTACTCACCGTGACCTTCGTCACCCGTAGGGAGAGGTCGGTCATGGTACACAGTTCCTGCATAAGCCCTTTACATAAGTATTCACAGCCTTTGCTCAATACTTTGTTGAAGCACCTTTGGCACAAATTACAGCCTCAAGTCTTTTTGAGTATGATGCTACAAGCTTGGCATACCTATTTTTGGGCAGTTTCTCCCATTCTTCTTTGCAGGACCGCTCAAGCTCCATCAGGTTGGATGGGGAGCGTCGGGGCACAGCCATTTTCAGATCTCTCCAGAGATGTTCAATCGGGTTCAAGTCTGGGCTTTGGCTGGGCCACTCAAGGACATTCACAGAGTTGTCCCGTAGCCACTCCTTTGTTATCTTGGCTGTGTGCTTAGGGTCGTTGTCCTGTTGGAAGATGAACCTTCGCCCCAGTCTGAGGTCCAGAGCGTTCTGGAGCAGGTTTAAATCAAGGATGCTTCTGTACATTGCTGCATTCATCTTTCCCTTGATCCTGACTAGTCTCCCAGTTCCTGCCACTGAAAAACAAACCCACAGCATGATGCTGCCACCACCATGCTTCACTGTGTGGATGGTATTGGCCAGGGGATGAGCGGTGCCTGGTTTCCTCCAGACATGACGCTTGCCATTCAGGCCAAAGAGTTCAATCTTTGTTTCATCAGACCAGATAATTTTGTTTCTCATGGTCTGATAGTCCTTCAGGTGCCTTTTGGCAAACTCCAGGTGGGCTGCCATGTGCCTTTTACTGAGGAGTGGCTTCCATCTGGCCACTCTACCATACAGGCCTGATTGGTGGAGTGCTGCAGAGATGGTTGTTCTTCTGGAAGGTTCTCCTCTCTCCACAGAGAAATGCTGGAGCTCTGTCAGAGTGACCATCGGGTTCTTGGTCACCTCACTGACTAAGGCCCTTCTCCCCTGATCGCTCAGTTTGGCCGGGCGGCCAGCTCTAGGAAGAGTCCTGGTGGTTCCAAACTTCTTCCATTTACAGATGATGGAGGACACTGTGCTCATTGGGACCTTTAATGCTGCAGAAATGTTTCTGTACCCTTCCCCAGATCTGTGCCTCGATACAATCCTGTCTCGGAGGTCTACAGGCAATTCCTTGGACTTCATGGCTTGGTTTGTGCTCTGACATGCACTGTTAACTGTGGGACCTTATATAGACAGGTGTGTGCCTTTCCAAATCATGTCCAATCAACTGAATTTACCACAGGTGGACTCCAATCAAGTTGTAGAAACATCTCAAGGATGATCAGTGGAAACAGGATGCACCTGAGCTCAATTTTGAGTGTCATGGCAAAGGCTGTGAATACTTATGTACATGTGATTTTTTTCGTTTTTTATTTTTAATAAATTTGCAAAGATTTCAAACAAACTTCATTCACGTTGTCATTATGGGGTATTGTTTGTAGAATTTTGAATTTAATCCATTTTGGAATAAGGCTGAAACATAACAAAATGTGGAAAAAGTGAAGCGCTCTGAATACTTTCCGGATGCACTGTACGCATAACTAAGGACAACACTTTCGAATGCTTTAGCAAGATTAAAACTATATATATATAATTTTTTGTTTTTCAGGGGATTCAGATCTGTCCTGTAAATAAATGGATGCTGTCTATTGAAAGCCAAGTCAAAGGTAAGCACATCTTGTAATATGCCATAATATTTAAATCTTTTAAAAAGCTTTTTATATTTGTAGAGGTGATATACAAATTATGTCATAATTAACTCGTCTATATGTCATTCAAAACCCATATGAATTTCTTATGCTGAAGACAAAAGGAGATATCCTAATAAATATATCTAGCCATCTTATCAATACAATGGCATTGGACAGTGCCTTCATGCAGCTTGTGCATCATATTCCAGGTCTGAAGTGATATGTTCACTTTGTGTGATTAACAGAATAAAATCATAAATATATATTAGTTTGGAGCAACATTAGGGAGAAATGTTGAAAAACAAATGGTCCTGTATCGTAGAATATTTATAATTTATTTCTAAGGTTCATTGTGAGGATCAATCCAGACTCCAGGTGCTACAGAAGTGGCAAGATGTTGCAACCCAAGAAACTCTACCCTGAATCCTCGTGTTGCTTCCTCCAACCATCAGGGAGTTTGTTGATTAATAATTTTGCAAAAATCTAATTTACCACAAGAGAGTATGTTGTGCTCAGGAGAGTTTATGTAAGAAAGTTTAAGTGGATGACTTCATTTATTCAGGCGTGTTAAAAATGAAACCCTTTTGCACATTTTGTTGTTATTTTTCTTTATTCACTGGCGTTGTTAAAGTACTGCAGGTCTATAATGTGTATATGTTGTATTCCAGTAAATAAACTGGAGAAAGTGACCAGCCGATTACTGTAAATTTTACAGTGTAACAGTATCTATTCATTGTTTTACAGTACAATACTGGTGCAAGAAAACAGTAAAATAATGTAAATTTTACTCTGTAACAGTATATTGCGGTAACTACAATTTATGGTAAGATGGTTGGCACTGTAAATGCTTTTACAGTAAAATTAATGTAATCAATTTACAGTAAGTTACTGGAGAACTGCTGCCAGTAAGTCACTGTAATTTTTTTTACAGTGAGTGATTGGTTCTTCCTCATAAGCCCATCCGTCAAATGCGGGTAGAAATCATAACTAGTCAATAGTAACTCCGTCACTCTTACTAGCCACTTTGGCGGGTGACGTTTTCAGGGTTTTTCCTGCACTGAAAATTCTGTGAATGTCGGACTGCTGTTCAGTGCTTTTATAAGCACTAAATATTCTTCTCATGTCTGACACGTGCATATGCGCAGGTACACATCAGCGTGCTTCAGAGGAAGGATAGCCAAAGCTCTGGGATAGTGCAAAGCGGAACTTGTGAGTCATTCAGGTTTCACTCGAAATTGTGTAACTACAAAACATGTGTGACCCCTTTGAATTCTACAGAGAATGTTCTACAAAGTGCCTGAGAGCTGTGACATTATAAACAGCGCTGATGAGGTAAAGAGGAGATGACACTGTCATCAAATCATCATCCTTACTAAAATGTTTTTAACTGCAGTTACATTAACTTGTTACTGGTATAGATTCATATTAAATGTTTTAAGGCGAATCTACAACTTTTATTACAACTGTGAACATTTTAGTCAAAGGCTTCTAAATGTGTGGTTATTATTTCTAGTATCTACATTAACAATAATGAGGAGCCATCCACGGTCTTACCTGTGGTCATGGCTTTATTAATACAAATGCCACTTTTAAACAATGGAAGATCAATGGTCAACTTTCATAAAGACAATTTAAAATGAAGGGGTAAAAACCTGGATTTCCGTGAATTATTGACAAATTATTGACAAAGTTATCCTTCTGTTCTAACTGTCCATTTTTGCCTTCAGATATTTGAAGAGGTGGCTTAAATCATTAGGCCTGTGTCCTGCTAAACTCATAGCATTCTCGTTCAAATAAAATGTCCAAACAAATGCATGCAGTTACAGTCTTCAGTTACCTTCGTCAGTTTTGAATTGTTTTTCTTTTTTCTTCTTGGAAATATTATTAAGAGTACTATTATTAAGAGTACAGGTATTCCTTTTAAATTGTTCGCAAGTAAAGTACAATTTCTCCAAAATAATACTTTAGTGTAGTAATGAAGTGCAAATACTTAAGTACCTTACACTACTATTTAGAAAATGTCTTAAGACGGTCAGTGAGTGCACCAATGACAGCACATAGTTTCAGATTCTTCATTCCTGTATTTGCTATTTGGCAAATCTTCTCCGTTTTTGGTCTGGCCACCACCCCCAACCCTCCCTTTTAAAACCTGTGTGCTTTGCTGGTGTCACATCATTAAAACTGAAGCCCTCTTTAAGGCTGTTTTGCTAAATAATTGGTTCCTCTGCTTCCCCAAACAGTGGCAGGGGGCCAGCACTCATTCAAGCTGTTTGATGTGTTGGCCAATAATAGTTTCCCTGAGTTGCAGCGCTTGGCAAATATGCTTTGGAGATGCTTTCCACTGCCAAACCCCCCAGCAATAACACCAGCAGTGAAACAGCTGCTGTTAGTCTACAGCAGACCTCACTCACTGTACACAGCAGGAGACAATAAGGAGATCAGCCTACACATCAAATTGAGTGGGGATTCCCTCTCTGTTAGACTAATGAATAGAGGAGTGTTTTTTTGCTGGTTGTTTGGTTGTGTGGTGAACCTAAGGGGAATGAACAGAGTGCTTTGAAGCTCATAATCTCCATAGGAATGTGTATTTGACCTCTGCACATGACCCAAATGTGCTCATTGTGAATAAATTGGTCCAAGGTTGCACCATTTGTCAAATGTCACCTAGGGTCATGGTGATGTTATAAACTGAAGTGACCTCAGGTTAGTATCTGCAGTTTTGTAATTTTCATTGCTCTTAAAAAGAGTAATATTGTTAAGTGATTACAATTAGAAAATTTTTGATTTTTGATAACAAAAAGAAAAAAAAAAGAAAATAAGAAATATTATGTTAATATTGAATAAAAGAAACCATAGTGACTTTTACTTTAACATACAATATTTACTTTAACATACAATAACAATATAGACTATAAAGCAGAGCGTACTGTATGTACAGTATATATACAGGGTTGGGAGGATTACTTTTGAAATGTATTCCACTACAGATTACAGAATACATGCTATAACATGTAGTTTGTAACGTATTCCGTTATATTACTCAAGGTCAGTAACGTATTCTAAATACTTTGGATTACTTCTTCAGCACTGGTAGATTTTTTCACTAGTTTTGACTATAAAAAATCTGCTAGTATAGTAAGACAAAATACACATGTTAAAAATACATTCTCTGAAAAACCTAAATATCTTATGCAGTGTTTTAAAGCTTTTTAGATAATTTTACAGGAAAACAATACAAAAATTATTATCAAAAATATGATTTTTGCCCTAATATCAAAGGTCTTACTAGAAAAAAGAAATTATGATCCAACGTGAATTTTCTTGTTAAAAAAATATGATCGTGCCTGGTAACATATGCATGTAAAATGGCTAGAAATAGCATTTAAGGGACCCAAGTATCCTCCCCACTGCCTGCTCTGGTACGCCCTGACCGAGGCCCCCCTCGGCATAGATGCGCTGGCACACAGCTGGCCCCCTGGCATTCGCAAATATGCATTTCCCCCAGTGAGCCTGCTTGCACAGACCCTGTAGCACCCTACTGGCCCGCCCAGACGGGGTGCTCGGACCTCACGCTCCTCGCGACAGCTCCCCCCTGGCAAATTCCCCTGAGGAAGGACCTTCTTTCTCAGGGAAGGCACCCACGCCCAGACCTCTGGAATCTCCATGTCTGGCCCCTGGACGGGACGTGGAAGACCTAAGCTGTCTCCCACCTGTGGTGGTAGACATGATCACTCAGGCTAGGGCTCCCTCTACGAGGTGCCTGTATGCCTTTTAAGTGGCGTCTGTTCGCTAAGTGGTGTTCTTCCCGTCAGGAAGACCCCCAGAGATGCGCAGTCGGATCAGTGCTTTCCTTCCTGCAAGAGAGGTTGGAAGGGAGGCTGTCCCCTTCCACCTTGAAGGTGTACGTTGCTGCCATAGCAGCACACCACGACGCAGTCGACGGTAAGTCCTTAGGGAAGCACAACCTGATCATCAAGTTCCTGAGAGGCGCCAGGAGGCTGAATCCCTCCAGGCTGTGCCTCGTTCCCTCATCGGACCTCTGTAGTTCTTCATTGTCTACAGCCCCCTTTGAGCCTTTGCAGTCAGCCGAGCTTAAGGCACTCTCCTTGAAGACTGCCCTCCTGACTGCACTCACTTCCATCAAGAGGGTAGGTGACCTGCAAGCGTTCTCTGTCAGCGAAACGTGCCTGGAGTTCGGTCCAAGTTACTCTCACGCGATCCTGAGACCCTGACCGGGCTATGTGCCCAAGGTTCCCACCACCCCTTTAGGGACTAGGTGGTGAACCTGCAAGCGCTGCCCCAGGAGGAGGCAGACCCAGCCCTGTCGTCGCTGTGTCTGGTGCGCGCTTTACGCATCTATTTGGATCGCTTTAGAATCTCTGAGCAGCTCTTTGTCTGCTTTTGGTGCACAGCGGAAAGGAAGCGCTGTCTCCAAGCAGAGGATCACCCACTGGCTCATTGACGCCATAACTATGGCATATGTCGCCTAGGGCATGCCGTCCCCGGTAGGGCTACCAGCCCATTCTACCAGGGGTATAACGGCTCCATGGGCCCTGGCCAGGGGTGCCTCTCTAACAGACATTTGCAGAGCAGTGGGCTGGGCAACACCCAACACCTGTGCAAGGTTCTACAACCTCCGGGTGGAACCGGTTTCATCCCAGGTAGTGGCATGCAACACATTTGGATAAGCCCGGGATAGCTGGCCAGGTGTATTGCTTGCAAATAACGCCTTCCACCTCCCTTGGAGCTGAAGACGTGCGCCATTAATTCCCAGTAGTGTTCATAGACTTGTTCCCTGGTTGACTTCCTCCAAGCCCTGTGGCAGTCGAGTTTTCGGAGAGACTCGCTGCCGGCCCAGTACACGCGCTAACTAAGAGCCCTGTTCTGGGGTAGGTGCTCCGCATGTGGCGGTTCCCTGTAAGGCTAACCCCATGCGATCTATATCTTCCGCTAGTTCGTTTCCCTGCTGGCAAACTGCGTCTTCCTTGGGCAGAGCCCCTCTGCCCCAGTCTCCATGTTTGTAGTAACTCCTCCCCCATTGGGCAGGATCTACCTTGAAGGCTCTCCACATGGTTGGAAAGACCATGTGACGTATTCTTCCACTTAAATATTCCCCCTCTCTTGGGGTGAGGTGTGGTCTCCGCGGTGTCTTCCCCTTGGGAGGGACACCCCCCGACTAGACCTGGCGGCCCAGTTGGATAATCCCCCTTCTTTTTTAGGGAGTGGAAAAAGAGAAGGGGAAAAGAGGCCGCGACTGGGTTAAGCCTGTTTCTATTTTTGGATAGTCGACTTGTCCCCAAAAAGGGCCGTTCGACACTCATAACTGTGTTGGGGGAGGTTATGTGTTGACCTGGTGTGCTGGCTATGAGGCACACAGCAAGTCTGCCCACCACACACCGCCAGTTCACGTAACACAGTTCAGCCTTGTGGCGTTTTGTATAGGGACCCCTAGTGTCACTACATCGACACCAACGTCGAGTGAGTGACAGATAGGGAACGTCATGGTTACTGGTGTAACCTCCGTTCCCTGATGGAGGGAACGAGACGTTGGTCCCTCCTGCCACAACGCTGAACTACCCGCTGAAATGGCCGGACCTTATATCGGCTCCTCAGCGTAAAACCTGAATGAGTGGTTGCATACCAGCTCCTTTTATACCAGTATGTCCGGGGGAGTGGCATGCAAATACCACTCGCCAATTTTCATTTGCCTTTTATCAAAGACCAGAGGTGTCTTGGGCTCCCAAGAGTGACCCCTAGTGTCACTACATCGACACCAACGTCTTGTTCCCTCCATCAGGGAATGGAGGTTACACCAGTAACCATGACGTTTTCCATCTGAAAGGGCTAAATATTAAACGAAACAAATGACAATAAAATGCAAAGTAATCTCTTCAGTAATCAAAATACTTTTTGAATGTAACTGTATTCTAATTACCAATGATTAAAATGTAACTGTAGTGGAATATAGTTACTAATATTTTGTATTTTAAATATACGTATTCCCATTACATGTATTTTGTTACTTCCCAACCCTGTATGTATATATCTTTATTTTTAAGAAAGCCTTTATTTAAAAAGGGGTTTTGTGATGTACATATAGTGCTTGACTAATTACTGGGATGAAATGTTTCTTTAGCTCCTTGCTATTTAGTAAATACACCCCCCTGAGACCTCATTTGAAGCACAGAAGTAGACCACATCCTCCTCCAGCAAAACACCATTAAATCTGACAGTGTTGTTTGGAGAAATTTGGCAACAGAAACAGACAAAAGGCAAATTTTTGATTATAAACATTCAAATTAAATGTATCAGAACAGAACAGATCTTTCAGAAATAAAAAGAGACACAACCACTATTGTACTACAAACAGTGTGAAACAGATTTCTACCCATAGAGTTATTCTGCAGCCCCCCATCCCCTTCCTAAACTTTGATTCAACGAAGGTTTATTTTCTCTCTCTTAAATCTCTGAAACCTGAATGTGTACTCAGGCAAACCCCTGGGGGCAGTTATTCTGAGCTTACGCTCACAAAATCCAGGGGTGAGAGGCAAAGCTGGTGCCGTGTGCAACCACTCCAGACAGATTGGAGTAATTTCCATTGACAAAGCTGTCAGAGAGGCTACAGCCTCCTGAGCTGAAATGGATGCTGTGCTGGGGGGTGGGGGAGTACCAGCCTCCCATGATGCTCTCTGCTCCTTCGTATCATCACATTTATTTTCAAAAATTACCCAAAAATGACAAAGCTGCAGACACTGAGATTTGCACACATCATGTACGTCCATTCTTTGAAGTAAACATGAAACCAAAAGGAACCATATTTACTTGTTCTTTTTGTGAATGATACATTTGTGCCTGTTAGAAGAAGAAAAAAAAATTTGTTCATGAAAATTTGTGGTGGGTCTATCTGTTTGACTAACCATTGGAAGAAAGTAGTGTTCTGGAAACTTGTTTGGATATTCCTTTTGGAGACACTAGAGGCACACAAATTACACTCTTTACCTTTAATTTTTGAGGAAAGAAGTCTGATCATTTTTTTGGCGAAAATTACTGGACTTGCAGAGAATCACAATGCAAGAGTCCAATCAATATCTTTCGCCTGATATATATTCCTAATGTCTTTCAGAACCAACTTAGTGATTATTTTATGGAATGTGGGTAGGTTTGTGGTAACAGATCAGTTGTTGAGAATGGAATGGGCAACACAGAAACCACGTTGCCAATAGGAATGTATGCTGTATTTGCTTCTTTCTTCTCCGTATTGATGAAGCAAAGAATGAAATCTATATGCTCTTACACTGTTACTTTAAAAAGCAACCTGAGACTCTGACCATATAAATTCTTTATGCAGGTGCTTTGAGAGTCTGGGGGTATATGAACAGATGCAGGTGGAGGGGGGTAGGAATGTGCGAAACTACATTTTTGCATAATCGACTAGTCTGTGGGTTGTCTGAATGACTAGTCCGGTGTTTCCCAACCACTGTGACACTGCACACTAGTGTGCCGTGAAAAATTATAAAATTCCACAAAATAAATAAATTCATAAATACAAAATAAATAAAATAATTTACAGGGATGCAAACTCCTCATCTTTTGGTGAAATTCACCATTTTGAAACCATAATCGGTCACTTTTGTGATTGTGAAGAGCTACGATTAATGTGTAAAAATGACTGATGTTTATACACATTAAGGGTCTTTCACATGACTCGTGTCAGTGTTGTCGAATACATTGAAGTCTGTGAAGTGACGCCACTTTACACCAAAGTGTTTTTCACACACGAGTACAAAGCAACAAGAAATAAAAAAAACTGTCCAAGAGATATTGAATGTCTCATAATTTCTTTTAATTAAATATTACCTTGTTGTTTCTGAGCATCCAGAGACCCCAGTTACTGAACTAATTTAAATTCACGAAGATAATGCTAAGACCTAAACATAAAAGAGTCTTTTTATTACTTTCTACTATCACAGCAACTGCCAGTTTTTTCTCTCTCTTCCAAATACATGTTTTCAATGTTTATTGTGCACATCTCCCACTTTCTTGTGTGGCAATTTTGTAAAATCACTCCTCTGTGACGCTTTCTGCAACTCTTGTCATGTGGAGGGCAATGCGGTGCTTGACGCTGGCGTTGAACGGAGCGTTGACGCCTCAACTCAACTCATGTGAAATGAGCTTTACAATGACCAAAGGACAATATTGAAACTCAAAATTATTATTATTAGGCTATTATTGTTGTATTTTCTTGTAAATCATGCTCAGCAGTTTAAATACTATTGGAAAATCATACAGTACACCTGCTTTTTGGGTGAAAATTCATGCTCAAACTGAAGGAAAACGTCCTGGTTACTTAATGAGACATTGTGTCGATGTAGTGAAACTAGGGGTCACTCTTGGGAGCCCGAGACACCTCTGGTCTTTGATAAAAGGCCAATGAAAATTGGCGAGTGGTATTTGCATACCACTCCCCTGGACATATGGGTATAAAAGGAGCTGGTATGCAACCACTCTTTCAGGTTTTATGCTGAGGAGCCGAGACAAGGTCCCGGCCATTTCAGCGGATAGTTCAGCATTGTGGCAGGAGGGACACAATGTCTCGTTCCCTCCATCAGGGAACGGAGGTTACGCAATTAACCATGACGTTCCCTATCTGTCACTCACTCGACGTTGTGTCAATGTAGTGACACTAGGGGTCCCTATACAAAACGCCGCAACTGGCTGAACTGTGTTACGTGAACTGGTGGTGTGTAATGGGCAGACCACTGTGTGCCTCGTAGCCAGCGCACCAGGCCGACACGTAACCTCCCCCAACACTGTTATGAGTATAGAACGGCCCTTTGGGACAAGTCAATTACCCAAAGATAGAGATGGGCTAGCCTAGTCATGGCCTCTTATTTTTATTCGGGGGTTAACCGACTGGGCCGACCAGGTCTAGTCAGGGGGGTGTCCCTCCCAAGGGGAGGACACCACGGACACCACACCCTGCCCAGAGAGGTAATTTAAGTGGAAATGCATCACATGGACTTGCCGAGCTATGTCGGAAATATGCCATGTGGAGAAGTCCCATGGTAGGTCCTACCCTATGGGGGAGGAGTTACTACAAGTATGGAAACTGGGGCAGAGGGGCCTCTGCCCAAGGAATATTCAGTTTGCCAACAGGGAAACAAATTAGCGGAAGATATACGTTGCATGGGGTTATCTACGGGGAACCACCACATGCGGAGCACCAACCCCAGTACAGGGCTTTAGTTAGCACGTGTACTGGGCTGGCAGTGAATCTCTCTGAAAACTTGTCTGCCACGGGGCTTGGAGGGAATCAACCAGGGAACACAGTTTGTGAACACTACTGGGAGTTAATGGCGCACGTCTTCAGCTCAGGGGAGGTGAAAGGCACTATGCGCAAGCGATGAACCTGGCCGGATGTCCTGGACTTACCTGCTTGTGCGTGCCACTATACGGGACGAAACCGGTTCCACCTGGAGGTTGTAGAACCTCACAAAGGTGTTGGGTGTTGCCCAGCCCGCTGCACTGCAAATGTTTGTTAGAGAGGTGCCTCTGGTCAAGGCCCAGGAGGCTGCTATACCCCTGGTAGAATGGGATCATAGCCCTACCGGGGGCGGCACGTCCTGGGCGTGATATGCCATAGTTATGGCAACAATGAGCCAGTGGGCAATCCTCTGCTTGGAGACAGCACTTCCTTTCTGCTGTCCACCAAAGCAGACAAAGAGCTGCTCAAAGACTCTAAAGCTCTGCGTGCTATCCAAATAGATGCTTAAAGCGCGCACTGGACACAGCAACATCAGGGCTGGGTCTGCCTCCTCCTGGGGCAACGCTTGCAGGTTCACCACCTGGTCCCTAAAAGGGGTCGTGGGAACCTTGGGCACACAGCCTGTTTGGGGTCTCAGGATCACGTGAGAGTAGCCCAGACCGAACTCCAGGCACATTTCGCTGACAGAGAACGCTTGCAGGTCTCCTACCCTCTTGATGGAAGTGAGTGCAGTCAGGAGGGCAGTCTTCAAGGAGAGTGCCTTAAGCTCAGCTGACTGCAAAGGCTCAAAGGGGGCTCTCTGTAGACCCTGAAGAACTACAGAGAGGTCCCATGAGGGAACGAGGCGCGGTCTGAAGGGATTCAGCCTCCTGGCACCTCTCAGGAACCTGATGATCAGGTCGTGCTTCCCTAAGGACTTACCGTCCACTGTGTTGTGGTGTACCGCTATAGCAGCTACATACACCTTCAAGGTAGAAGGGGACAGTCGCCCTTCCAACCTCTCCTGCAGGAAGGAAAGCACCACTCCGACTGCGCATCTCTGGGGGTCTTCCCGTCGGGAAGTTCCCACTTAAAGACATACAGGTGCCTCGTAGAGGAGGCCCTAGCCTGAGTGATTGTGTCTACCACCGCAGACATGGAGATTCCAGAGTTCTGGTCGTGGGTGCCAGATGGTGCCCCGTCCCTGAGAAATTAGGTCCTTCCTCAGGGGAATTTGCCAGGGGGGCTGTCGCGAGGAGCGTGAGGTCCGAGAACCACATCTGGGTGGGCCAGTAGGGTGCTACCAGGATGACCTGCTCCTCATCCTCCCTGACCTTGCACAGGGTCTGTGCAAGTAGGCTCACTGGGGGAAACGCATATTTGCGCAGTCCAGGGGGCCAGCTGTGTGCCAGCGCATCTATACCGAGAGGTGCCTCAGTCAGGGCGTACCAGAGCGGGCAGTATGAGGATTCTTGGGAGGTGAACAGGTCTACCTGTGCCTGTCCGAATCGACTCCAGATCAGCTGGACCACCTGAGGGTGGAGTCTCCACTCTCCCCTGAGGGTAACCTGCCATGACAGCGCGTCCACTGCAGTGTTGAGGTTGCCCAGGATGTGAGTGGTTCGCAGCGACTTGAAGTTCTGCTGACTCCAGAGGAGGAGACGGCGGGCGAGTTGCGACATACTACGGGAGCGCAGACTGCCTTGATGGTTGGCATGTGCTACCATTGCTGTGTTGTCTGTCCGAACTAACACGTGCTTGCCCTGGATCAGTGGCTGGAACCTCCGCAGGGTGAGCAGAATTGCCAGCAACTCAAGGCAGTTGATGTGCCAACACAGCCGACAACACTGTCCATAAGCCAGCGGCTACATGCCTGTTGCAAACAGTGCCCCAACCCATCTTGGAGGCATCTGTCGTGACCACGACATGCCTGGAGACCTGCTCTAGGGGAACGCCTGGCCGTAGAAACGCGAGGTCGGTCCAAGGGCTTAAGAGATGGTGACAGATCGGCGTGATGACCACGCGATGTGTCCCGCGGTACCATGCCCATCTCGGGACTCGAGTCTGAAGTCAGTGCTGAAGCGGTCTCATATGCATAAACCTGAGCGGAGTGGCCACCGCTGAGGATGCCATATGCCCCAGGAACCTCTGAAAGAGCTTCAGTGGAACCGCTGTTTTCTGTTTGAACGCCTTCAAATAGGTCAGCACTGACCGTGCGCGCTCGTTCGTGAGGCGCGCTATCAACGAGACTGAGTCCATCTCCAAACCGAGAAAAGAGATGCTCTGAACCAGGAGGAGCTTGCTCTTTTCCCAGTTGACCTGAAGCCATAGTCGGCCGAGGTGCGAGAGCACCAGGTCCCTGTGTGCACACAACATATCCCGAGAGTGTGCTAGGATTAGCCAATCATCAAGATAGTTGAGAATGCGAATGCCCACCTCCCTTAATGGGGCAAGAGCTGCCTCTGCGATCTTCGTGAAGACGCGAGGGGACAAGGACAGACTGAAAGGGAACACCCAGAGGCGTTCTCTGCAGTGCACCAGTGCAGAGGAGGGAGAAGCCACTGAAATGCACGTCAGATCCAGCAGAGGTGAATGAACAGTCAGCTCAGTAAACATCGACCGTTCGGCTCCGAAGAGAAAATCTGAATGAGTGGTTGCATACCAGCTCCTTTTATACCTGTATGTCTGGGGGAGTGGTATGCAAATACCACTCGCCAATTTTCATTGGCCTTTTATCAAAGACCAGAGGTGTCTCGGGCTCCCAAGAGTGACCCCTAGTGTCACTACATCGACAGAACGTCGGGTGAGTGACAGAAAGGGAACTATAGATCTGCTTTGTTCTTATAATGCTTAAATACTATAAAGTCTTTTGGCAGATTTCGGAACATCTCAAAATGTTTCAGTGACTCACTTATTGCACATAAGACGCTCACCTAGTGACATTTCCAGAAGGGGGTCACTGAACTTATCAGTTAATAAAATTAAACAAATTTGTGACACAGAAGCAAGTCACACCAAACTACCCTTTATTTTTGCAGCTAATTCTGCACAATTGTGCAGTTAATTTGCTATGCTTGAATAATTAAAATAGCTGAAATTGGTTCTTTTAGCTAATTCTTAAAAAAAATAATTAAAAAAAAAAATATCCCCGGAAAGAATGTTCGTGGAACAGTGATTGTCTTACCTTTTTTGCCCCTCATGAGTTTGCATCCTTGTAATTTGCTGTGGCATTGCAAGAATGAATTTGCAAGAACAAATCTACTAATTAGAAAAGAAGCAAATTGTTTTTTCATTACCCAATTAGCACTCTTGCCATCTGTGACTTCATTATACAGCATACCTACGTGACTTTCAATTTCAAACTTTACAAGTAAACACGTTACTAAAATGGACAGAAAACATGGACAAGTTTTTGAAAAGGAAAACTATCGACGATGGATATGTGGGATAGTGGTGTGCTGTGGTATTTTTTATTCGTAAAAAGTGTGCTGTGGCAGAAACAAGGTTTCTGGACTAGTCGACTGTTTGGTCTTAAGGAAGCCCTGTAGATTGATCAGCCTGATCTCATGAAAATTACGTGACATGGCCACATCTTTGCAAAATTATATTAAGTGGTTCTATAAGCCTAGTGGACAACTCAAGCTCATCTCCTTTTTTTGTCAGCGACTGGTCTGTGACAAGAAGTCTTGGATCTCACGATGAAAGGTCTTGTTGTGTGCATACTCCTGCGACAGGCTGAGACTAGTCCCAGACGCTGCAACAGTTTTCAAACTGCCTGATATCTAGACATCTTGTCGTCAGGTGTGTGCACTGTCTGAAAGATGGACAATGAGCCACAGCCAATGAAATTTAGAGAGAGCGCAAGAGGAGGGCAAGGTGGTATTAGGAAGCAGAAGACAAAAAATTATTATAATATAATAAAAAGAAACTTCACCCACATCTCCCTATACCCTCTGTCTTTATTATTTTAACCTGTTTTTATTAAATGTTTCTTTTTGCAAATAGCAAAATGAGTGCAAGCCGTTCTTTCATGATTGTTGAAAGAGGAGAGCAAGATTTGGGAAGCAGGAGGAAAAAAATGATTAGAAAATAAAATAAAAAATCTTCCTACCCACTGTCTTTATTATTATAATTCCTTTGCAAATTAGCACAAATATGCGTAAAACGGGAGTGAGACATTCTTTTGTGTTTGTTGAAAAGGAGAACAAGGTATTGGGTAGGAGACAAAAATAATAAGAAAATAAAATAAAACCTCACCCACATCTCCCTACCTGCTGTTTTTACTATTATCAGCTGGTTTTATTATTTCTTTCCTTTGCAAATGGTGCCTGCCAATAAAGCACAAAAATGGACGAGAGCCACTCTTTCATGTTTTTTTTTTTTTTTTTTATATAAAGAATAAACTGTTCGAGTTTGTGAATGAATTTCATTATTTTAAATTTAAGATGGATTTTTGACGATCCGTTTGAAATGGGACAGTGCTAAGGGCAGCTGAAACAGATGTTTTTTCGCTGGTTCCATGCGGATTTCAAGGGAATAAGTGTACAATTGGAAATTTTAAAAAAGCAAATGCATGAACATGAACAATAGGGACACAGAAATGAGCAGCACACACACATTAAAAGCTCAGTTACAAGTACTGCACAAAAATAACTCAGAATTCTGCTCTAAATATAATTTTTGGGAATATTAAGAGAAAGTGTTCTCTGGTTTTTAGCGATTTTTTTCTCGTCTTTGACTTTTTTGCGCATTATTATCATTCAGTAAAACAGACGTATTGATTGATGTACAGTATGTCCTCATGAAATCAGACACTCTCCCCTCAAAATCCAAACACAAGTGGTCAAAAGAGATGACCAGGTGTAACGGTGATGTATGCTTGTACATTTGTGATCGGATCACCCAAAAATCATCTTAATACCAATTGTAAACATGGTCTTAGTCACGTACAAATTGTCATGTAGTTGATAAACTACAGTCCTGAAGTGTTTGCACCAGCACAACGAAAAACCAGACTGTGAGACACAGGATGCTGACTGCACGTCATTTAGTGTAGCCTACACTTGGCTTTACAGGTATTATGGCAGCTCCGAGGTGAAATGTCCACTGTGTGGTGCTAAAAGTGAGTAAAATTTTCTCCCAAACAGATGAGGTTTTTAAGGATAACGCTTTATCAAGTTACCTGCCTACCCTGAAACTTAAACCTAAACCTAACCAGCAAATGTGAGATGAAAATCATGATTACTGAAGCATCCACATCATTTTGTGGTGCTTCTATGACACTTTTGGCTCTTGGGCCATCTTACGTGTTTTTAAGGACTAAATGTAGGTATAGTAATGTGATTCTATGAGACCAGGTTGATTATTAGACTGATTTAGGGTCATGTCCACCATGGTCAAGATTTCTTAGGGTGCGTTCACATAGGACGTCCTTTTGTGTGCAAAAACAGTTGGACGGAGCACAACAGAATGGAATAGAACACCGGGATCTCTACGTTTTTAAAGTTGAACAACTTGACCGCAGTGCTCATGGTGTGAGATGCCACAATATTTTGTAAGGGCAATGTATAAAACAAGAAAAGATAAGATAAATTCTCTGAAAACAAGTCTCATTGTTTTACACAATTGTGCTTCTCAAGAAAATTGATCTTGTTTTAAAGATGTTTAGATATTTTTACTAGAAAACAAGAATACTGATTAAGAAAATTATTATTTGCAGTGTAATAGATAGAGAAGAATGGAGAGAGAGGGAGGGAGAGGGGGAAAGGGGAATTGTTGCTGAAGCAGCATGCCGTGTTCCCCTGGGCCATAAGCTCCAGGCCTGTCACCTCTGTTCACTCTCCTTAAATCAAAACCTCCCTCGGCCTAACGACCCACTCACTGCATGTCACCTGTCCAGAGGAGGATGCAAGGTGACTTTGTCTCCATGATTCCAGAATGACAGCTGGAGTTCTTATTTTGTGTCTCATGACTCTTTCTTTTCTTGATGCTCCTGCTGGCTGCTCGCACACTGGGGGCTGAAGGGAACCGACTAAGTTTCCCTCAGTAATAATGTATTACTGTGGCCACTCTGTCAGACCCTGTGCTTGGGATGTGGTCTATTATGTTTTTAGGTGTATGAAGGGAAGTGACAGCCATATTTGTTGCCTGGTTGGTGATCACAAGCCACTGAACAAGAGGCTTACAATTATACTGTCCTTGAATTGATTTTACATGGTAAAGTATTTAAATGAAACAGCATGAAAATGGCATGAAATGGCATTCACAGCCCAATTTACTTCCATAATATGATGTATATCCAAGTGAAACAGGATATTCAATTAATTTAAAATGTAGGGCGGGTCTTAATTTGATTAATTGCAAATTGATTGGACTGTTAAACATGACCTATATATGACAGGTTGTTGTATAGTGGAGGAGTTGAAAATAAGAGAGACTGGGGACATCAGCCGAAAAGGAAAGTAATTTCACAGGCAGAGCAAATTATTACTTTTTTGATGATAGATTATGAAGACAATGATTTATTTCATTTAGAATACCATGTACTGATGAATCAAGCACAATAAGAATAGGAATGTGCATTCCTGTATAAGAAATTAACATTCAAAAGGTCCATTTTGAATTTATGGTGGCATTAAGTTTGAATTAGCTTAAAAGAATATTTAAGATGTGAAATTCTGTCACTAGAAAAAAACTCCTTCATACTGAATATATTTTATGTTTTTTATTTTATTTTATTTATTTTTTTTACAGGGAAACAATGATAATAATAATAATAATAATAATAATAATATTTAAGAAGGATTGTTGCAGTAAATCTTTGCTCTAATGTTAAAGGCCTTCCTAAAGAAAAAAAATATGATTTGATGTAAATTGTCTTGATAGAATTCATCATAAAATATAATTGTAATGCCTGTAACAGGTGTATGTAAGGGCTAGACATAGCATTTTTGCTTAGCATGAAGCTAAAAGTTCACATGACAACTATTTCTGCTGCTCTTAACATACTTAAAAATCCTACAGTGTGTATACAACTTTTTTTGGATCATATGTGGATGCAGTTTCTAGAATGAGGCAGAAAAGATATTATTTGTATCTTTCTAAACGATGCTAAAGGCTACATGGTTAGCATTTCTCATTTAAAATACCCAAAATACTCATCACTGTACCATTATACCTTCACAGTACTTTTTCACATACAGACTTCACAGAAACACAATAGGCCTTTTAGCTATTTTACCACCAAATTTGCTATTATGTCTAAATAATAAGATTGAAGATTGACATCTTTTTAGTCTCTCAGAAATACTCCACATGAGGCTTTTCAGACTGAGCTACTTAAACTAGAAACGAATGAATCCAAGCAATAAACAAAAAAAAAAAATATATATATATATATATATATATATAAAACAGGAGAGCGAGTGAGAGAGAAGATGTTTGTGTTTCGGTCCCCTGGGGCTTTAATGCGATGCTGCGCTTTGGAGGCGTACTGAGATAAAATGAGAGTAACGAGATATCAAACTAAGCCGTCCACCTGTCTGTTCCTCTGCTGCCTTTATCCTCGGCCAAGGCGTCCAGTTGCAGAGCTTCTACTTTGGATATTTATCAATATCAAACCGTGCAGCATTTCCACAGCAACACAACATGCGGCACACTGACCAACACTCTTGGCATTTCACATCTCCGTTGAATATACTGTATTTTGACGCCAGCTCTTAGGCTCTGTTTTTTTTTCCTTCCCAACTGAAATGTTGCCCCCGCGTGTCAGCTTGAACATGTAGGTGGTGTGAGATAGAGCTGTCTGGAAGTCTCACATTGAATCATATTGACATCTGCCACAGTGTTAAAGTCGAGTCTTCGCAGGCTCGCGGGAGTGCTAGCCTGCTAGCAGGCTAGACTAGCACTGAAGGGCTTTTACACAACGCTAACTGCTCTGAAATGTTTATGACGATGCATCACTGAACAATGAGATTGTGAACGGGTACAGTTGAATGGCTGTAAACTGTGAATTAATAATCTCTGACGTGTGTCATATTCAGTCACTGGTTTCATTTGTAACTGAAGACAGACAGACAGGGCTACAAGCAGGGCCGGATGTAGGCATGGGCGGGGTGGGCCTATCGTTCGCGACTATGGCTGGGGCTGGATAAAGTGTTTTGTGGTGCATGCTTCTGTTTCCTCTGTTTTAAGTGTCACTGAGAGATGCTGTCTTCCACTTGCGTACTTCATCTCTTTTATTTACATCTTTATAGTGCAGTGATACTTTACTGTTTTTTGAAATTGTGCTTTAAACTACTCTGTTTTTGCCATGAAAAAATCCTTTGGTAATGACATGGCATTAGGCTTACTTATCATCCATCCATCCCCCCATCAGGGTTACCACTCTTTTCAACCAATGCATTTCCATGACTTTTCCATGACCTGAAAGCTAATTTCCATGCCCAAACATTTAGCCTTTCATACTGAAAATGACACCGAAATCACATAATCGCAAATTTGTAAAAAAACAAAACCACACCATTATTTGATATGTTCAAGTGAAAAAATAAAATAAAAATAATAGATAAATTATTAATTAAAAAATAACTACAACTTGTAATAAGTTCCTAGTGGATAGACTAACTAACAACAAGTGAGATTTTCCAACATGTGCAGTATTCATTTATATTATTAAAAAAAAAAAAAAAATGAAAAAAAAATGAAAACCAAAATTTGTCTAAATGACATTTTCACATTTTATAGGCTGTAGGCTTAGCTGCGCAAAATCCCCTTTGAGTTTGGGTTGAGTTTAATGTTTTTATATAGTGTTTGTTAATGCTTGTTATATGGAACAACACTTCTATGGATAGAGCAGAGATGGACAACTTTGAAGGGGGCGAGCCAACATTTTTCTCCTTTCTACCAAGTGGCCGGATTTCAAATCCGCACTCTAACAATGTTCACTCCTTTACTCAATTTCCTCATTATTGTGGGTGATCTATGCACAACTAATGCAATGTTCTTTTAATATTTATAAAAACGAATCTAATTATTTTGTAACTTGCATTTTTACTAAAACATGCCGTTCACGTACAAATTCATGTTAAATTGACAAGCAATATACTTCAGACTTACATTTTCAAGAAAATGTATCTCATTTGCATTGTCTACATTTGCAACAGACAAACATACAAATGGACAGACATAATTTTCAACCCCACCTCAGCTTATAGGTATTAGTTAAAATCTAAATATTATCATCAATAGCAATACTGGATACAAGAACATAATATTTCAGCACCACAACATACACGCACGGACCGAACAGTCCCGTGCGTCAGAGAACATTCTCTCTATTCACAAGACTTTTCAACAATCAGTCAGGCATCTCAATCGTGTATTTCTTCAAAGTTTCTCCCTCTTATAACAACTTTTTCATTTTTCACAAGCACGAGCGAAACAGCATTAGATGTCTTTGGTGATTCCCTCACTGTCACGGATTTCGTTAAAACTTTTGATGCCTTTTACCCTTGTATTTTATTTACCATTTACATCTGTGAGGAGAGCAGCTCTGGTGTATGTATCTCTCGTACTGTACGCCTTTTTGATCACTTGATCAGTGGTGTATTTGTGAATCAAATTGAAATCTTTAATGACAGATTTCGTATCCAGGCAAACAAAAGACATGTGTTCCACCTCCATACAATAACAATAGCACGCACTAGCTCGCTGACAAGCTGAGGTAAAATTTAACTCAATTTACCTTACAAATGATGAGCAAGTGTAAGATGTTGCATGCTAGAATCCTACAGTGATCAGCAGGTCTGCTAAGAACAAGCGACCTCTTCTGGTCAATAGTTGTAATAACATCATAAACTGAATGCAATCTTTACATAATCCCTTTTTCAAAGAAATAAAATCAATCTTCAGTCTTGTCCGACGGGCAGTATTCAACGATACAGAGGGCCATATATGGCCCGTGGGCCGCCAGTTGCCCATCCCTGGGTTAGAGTGTTTTTCTTACAAACAAAGAGAGAACAGTCTAACCCTAATTAACCCTAACCTCCCTGGGAATTCTCCTTTATGATACAAGTTTACCTGGAAGCCTAGCCTTTAGAATGTGGTACTGTCATTTAGGTGAATTTTGTTTATAAATTTGAAAACTGCATCTGTATAATTGCACATGCTGGCAAAATATCACATGTAGTAAGTTAGTCTATCAACTATGAACCTGGGACATCCTCTGGAATGTGAACATGATATATTGGTGAATTGTATTTTTATTTTTATTTTTTTTAAATAAATGAATACTGTACTCATAGTATTAAACTTACTGTAATAATCTCACCTGTAGTAAATTAGTCTATCCACTGGGAAATTACTACAACCTTTAGAATGTAAAAAATAACATTTTGTTGAAATTTAGTGATTTTTTTTCTAAAGTAAATGAATTCTATACTCATATTATTGGACTTACTATAATAATATCACCTGTAGTAAGTTATTCTAGCCTCTGGGAATTTACTACAACCTTTGGAATATGAAAATACTGCACTTTTACTGGGTCTTTTATGTTAAACTTGCACGTCAACAGCATTGTGCGTGGAATTTTCAGACGGTCCCTTGCGTATGATAGGCAATGAAAGCGCATTGGAGTATTTTCAGTCATACTTCTGCAGCCAAGTGTTGACTGTTCTGCATACAATGTTTTCTGACCCTTGTAGTACAGTGATATACCCATTAAGCCAAGTGTGTGAACGTTATTTTTCGTCTTCAGAGAGCGCGGGTAAAAGAAAACGTCCTGGTTACTTGCGCAACCTCCGTTCCCTGATGGAGGGAACGAGACGTTGTGTCAATGTAGTGACACTAGGGGTCACTCTTGGGAGCCCGAGACACCTCTGGTCTTTGATAAAAGGCCAATGAAAATTAGAGAGTGGTATTTGCATGCCACTCCCCTGGACATACAGGTATAAAAGGAGCTGGTATGCAACCACTTATTCAGGTTTTATGCTGAGGAGCCGAGACAAGGTCCGGCCATTTCAGCGGGTAGTTCAGCGTTGTGGCAGGAGGGACACAACGTCTCGTTTCCTCCATCAGGGAACGGAGCTTACGCAAGTAACCAGGACGTTCCCTATCTGTCACTCACTTGACGTTGTGTCGATGTAGTGACACTAGGGGTCACTCTTGGGAGCCCGAGACACCTCTGGTCTTTGATAAAAGGCCAATGAAAATTAGAGAGTGGTATTTGCATGCCACTCCCCCGGACATACAGGTATAAAAGGAGCTGGTATGCAACCACTTATTCAGGTTTTATGCTGAGGAGCCGAGACAAGGTCCGGCCATTTCAGCGGGTAGTTCAGCGTTGTGGCAGGAGGGACACAACGTTTCGTTTCCTCCATCAGGGAACGGAGCTTACGCAAGTAACCAGGATGTTCACTATCTGTCACTCACTTGACGTTGTGTCGATGTAGTGACACTAGTGGTCCCTATAAAAAAAACGCAGCAACTGGCTGAACTGTGTTACGTGAACTGGTGGTGTGTGACGGGCAGACAACTGTTTGCCTCATAGCCAGCGCACCAGGCCGACACATAACCTCCCCCAACATAGTTATGAGTGTCGAACGGCCCTTTGGGGACAAGTCGACTACCCAAAAGATAGAGACAGGCTAAACCAGTCATGGCCTCTTTTCCCCTTCTTTTTTTCCACTCCTTAAAAAACAAGGGGGATTATCCGACTGGGCCGCCAGGTCTAGTCAGAGGGTGTCCTTCCCAAACGGAAGACACCACGGAGACCACACCTCACCCAAAGAGAGGGGGGGATATTTAAGTGGAAAATACGTCACATGGTCTTGCCGACCATGTGGAGAGCCTCATGGTAGATCCTACCCAACAGGGGAGGAGTTACTACAAACAAGGAGACTGTGGCAGAGGGGGCTCTGCCCAAGGAAGATGCAGTTTGCCAACAAGTAAACAAATTAGCGGAAGATATAAGAT
The DNA here is from genome assembly GCF_019703515.2 of Myxocyprinus asiaticus. Taxonomy (NCBI): domain Eukaryota; kingdom Metazoa; phylum Chordata; class Actinopteri; order Cypriniformes; family Catostomidae; genus Myxocyprinus; species Myxocyprinus asiaticus. The sequence continues at coordinate 35,794,532 of NC_059365.1, read as the reverse complement.
ACACTACTGAGAATTAATGGTGCATGTCTTCAGCTCAGAGAAGGTGAAAGGCGCTATGTGCAAGCGATACACCCGGCCGGCTATCCCAGGCTTATCCGCTTGCATTGCGCGCCACTACCTGGGACGAAACCGGTTCCACCCGGAGGTTGTAGAACCTTGCAAAGGTGTTAGGTGTTGCCCAGCCCGCTGCTCTGCAAATGTCTGTTAGAGAAGCACCCTTGGCCAGGGCCCAGGAGGCCGCTACACCCCTGGTAGAATGGGCTCGTAGCCCTACCAGGGGCGGCACGTCCTGGGCGTGATATGCCATAGCTATGGCGTCAATGAGCCAGTGGGCGATCCTCTGCTTGGAGACAGCGCTTCCTTTCTGCTGTGCACCAAAGCAGACAAAGAGCTGTTCAGAGATCCTAAAGCTCTGCATGCGATCCAAATAGATGTGTAAAGCATGCACCGGACACAGCAACGACAGGGCTGGGTCTGCCTCCTCCTGGGGCAGCACTCGTAGGTTCACCACCTGGTCCCTAAAAGGGGTCGTGGGAACCTTGGGCACATAGCCCAGTCGGGGTCTCAAGATCACGTGAGAGTAGCCCGGACCAAAATCCAGACATGTTTCGCTGACAGAGAATGCTTGCAGGTCTCCTACCCTCTTGATGGAAGTGAGCGCAGTCAGGAGGGCAGTCTTCAAGGAGAGTGCCTTAAGCTCAGCTGACTGCAAAGTCTCAAAGGGGGCTCTCTGTAGACCCTGAAGAACTACAGAGAGGTCCCATGAGGGACCAAAGTGTGGTCTGGTAGGGTTCAGCCTCCTGGCACCTCTCAGGAACCTGATGATCAGGTCATGCTTCCCTAAAGACTTACCGTCCACTGTGTCATGGTGTGCTGCTATAGCATCAATGTACACCTTCAAGGTGGAAGGGGACAGCCGCCCTTCCAACCTCTCCTGCAGGAAGGAAAGCACCGCTCCAACTGCGCATCTCTGGGGGAAGAACACCACTTAGCGAACAGACGCCACTGAAAGGCATACAGGCGCCTCATAGAGGGGGCCCTAGCCTGAGTGATCGTGTCTACCACCGCGGGTGGGCCAGACATGGAGATTCCAGAGGTCTGGTCGTGGGTGCCAGATGGTGCCCCATCCCTGAGAAATAAGGTCCTTCCTCAGGGGAATTCGCTGGGGGGGGGCTGTCGTGAGGAGCATAATGTCCTAGAACCACGTCTGGGTGGGCCAGTAGGGTGCTACCAGGGCGACCTGCTCCTCGTCCTCCCTGACCTTGCACAGAGTCTGTGCAAGTAGGCTCACTGGGGGAAACGCATATTTGCGTAGGCCAGGAGGCCTGCTGTGTGCCAGCGCGTCTGTGCCGAGAGGTGTCTCGGTCAGGGCGTACCAGAACGGGGCAGTGGGAGGATTCTTGGGAGGCGAACAGGTCTACCTGTGTCTGTCCGAATCGACTCCAAATCAGCTGGACCACCTGAGGGTGGAGTCTCCACTTTCCCCTGAGGGTAACCTGCTGTGACAGCGCATCCGCTACAGTGTTGAGGTCGCCCGGGATGTGAGTGGCTCACAGCGACTTGAAGTGCTGCTGACTCCAGAGGAGGAGACGGCGGGCGAGTTGTGACATACAACGAGAGCGCAGACCGCCTTGACGGTTGACATATGCTACCGTTGCCTTGCTGTCTGTCCGAACTAACACGTGCTTGCCCTGGATCAACGGCCAGAACCTCTGCAGGGCGAGCAGAATTTCCAACAACTCGAGGCAGTTGATGTGCCAACGCAGCCGCGGGCCCATCCATCAGCCGGCAGCTGCGTGCCTGTTGCAAACAGCGCCCCAGCCAGTTTTGGAGGCATCTGTCATGACCACGACATGCCTGGAGACCTGCTCTAGGGGAACACCTGCCAGTAGAATGAGAGGTCAGTCCAAGGGCTGAAGAGACGGTGACAGACCGGCGTGATGGCCACGCGATGTGTCCCACGGCGTCATGCCCATCTCAGGACTCGAGTATGAAGTCAGTGCTGAAGCGGTCTCATATGCATCAACCCGAGCGGGGTGGCCACCACTGAGGATGCCATATGCCCTAGGAGCCTCTGAAAGAGTTTCAGTGAAACCGCTGTTTTCTGTTTGAATGCCTTCAAACAGTTCATCACTGACTGTGCGCGCTCGTTCGTGAGGCGCGCTGTCAATGAGACTGAGTCCAACTCCAAACCGAGAAAAGAGATGCTCTGAACCGGGAGGAGCTTGCTCTTTTCCCAGTTGACCCGAAGCCCTAATCGGCTGAGGTGCAAGAGCACCAATCCCTGTGTGACACAACATGTCCCGTGAGTGAGCTAGGATTAGCCAATCATCGAGATAGTTGAGAATGCGAATGCCCACTTCCCTTAACGGGCAAGGGCTGCCTCTGCGACCTTCGTGAAGATGTGAGGGGACAAGGACAGGCTGAAAGGGAGGACCTTGTACTGATATGCCTGACCCTCGAATTCAAACTGCAGGAAGGGTCTGTGTCGAGGTAGAATCGAGACTTGAAAGTACACATCCTTCAGGTCTACCGCCGCGAACCAATCTTGATGCCGGACGCTCACCAGAATGAGTTTTTGCGTCAGCATCTTGAACGGGAGTCTGTGTAAAGCTCGGTTCAGTTCTCGCAGGTCCAAGATTGGCCGCAACCCACCGCCTTTTTTCGGTACGATGAAGTAGGGGCTGTAAAACCCCTTCTTCATCTCGGCCGGAGGGACAGGTACAATCGCACCCTTCCGTAGGAGGGTGGTGATCTCCGTGCACAAGGTAGCAGCATTTTCATCCTTCACCAAGGTGAAGTGGATACCGCTGAACCTGGGCGGACACCTGGTGAACTGAATCACATAGCTGAGTCGGACGGTCCGGACCAGCCATCGCGATGTATTTGAAAGCGCATGCCACACATCCAAATTCCGTGTGAGGGGACCAAAGGGACAACGTCATTGGACGTACCGGCAGGTGGGTCCTCACCACGGGGCGGAGCTCGAGGTGCCACACCATGTCATGGCCGTGCTGAGTCTACGGACATTGAAGCACTTACTTGGCTCCTTGTGGCCACCCCCGGAACAGCCTGGGATGGGGGAGGAAGAGGCCTGTCCTCACAACCCGTGGAGACTGTCACATCGGGCAGCTGGGCACGCAGGGGCGGGGAGTCTGCCGCTAGAGCGCCAATCCTGCAAGGGAAAAAAAGGTGGACGGTGGTTGTGATGATGACCGTGCACACCGGGTATGTGACCCAGGGAAGAAGGAAACCGCTCTTTTGCTGAACTGTTGGGTACCGCAGCCACTTGGGCATGCGGCGAAATCTAATGAAAAGGCAACAAAAGATTCTCCACCCGGCTCTCCACCGGGGGATGGAGTGGTCTTACTACCAGCTCCAATGCAGTGGGTTTCATCGACCCTGGGTCACCCGTCTCAGGGGCGCTTTGATGACCTTCGTGGGTTCTTGGCGGCCGGCCGTGAGACGGGTGGCGTCTGCTTCCTGCGGTGGGCTCCATGCCGGGGCTAGGCCAAAGGGGCGGGCTGTGGCGGAGCCGGTGCAGTCACCGCAGGGGGACACCCTTGGTGACGAGCAGATGGGGTGCAGGATCTTGAGCCGCGCCGGGGCAGAATATGCCAGATTGCCTTCGTCTGCTGCTTCACCGTCGAGAACTGCTGGGCAAAGTCCTCGATGGTGTGGCCAAATAGGCCAGCCTGGGAGATGGGGGCAGCAAGGAACCATGTCTTGTCGGCCTCACCCATCTCGACCAGGTTGAACCAAAGGTGGCGCTCCTGGACCACTAATGTGGACATCGTCCACCCGAGAGATCACGCCATGACCTTCGTCACTCAGAGAGTGAGGTCGGTCGCCGAGCGCAGTTCCTGCATCAGATCTGGGGCGGAACTACCCTCGATCAGTTCTTTTAGCGCCTTGGCTTGGTGGACCTGCAGGAGAGCCATGGCGGCTTGTCCAGCAGCGCTATAGGCTTTGGCTGTCAGGGACGACGTGAACCTACAGGGCTTGGACAGGAGCTTTGGGCGTCCGAACCAGGTGGCGGCGCTCTGCGGGCATAGGTGCACCGCGAACGCCTTATCCACCGGGGGAATCGCTGTATAGCCCCTGGCCGCCCCACCATCAAGGGTAGTGAGGGAGGGGGAACTGAGAAATCGGGACCGGGCAGTAAAAGGTGCCTCCCATGATTTTGTCAGCTCCTCATGCACTTCCGGGAAGAAAGGCACTGGAGCGGGGCGCGGCTGCTTTGAGCGGTGCCGCAAGCCCAGGAATCAATCATCAAGCCGTGAGGGTTCAGGGGAGAGCGGAGGGTTCCACTCTAGCCCGACAATCGCGGCTGATCGGGAAAGCATGTCCATCATCTCTGCATCAGCCTGTGACTGGTCAATCGTCCCCAAAGGTGGGAGCCCAGCTGAGGCTTCTGCGTCCGAATGGTCAAGTCCGCTCTCCGATGCTGCACTCGAGAGCTCATCAGCTTCGCGGGCTCCGAACAAGAGGTCGAACTCGCCATGAGACGAGCTGGCGGACTCATCCGGAAGCCCGATCGGGGCAGACGAGCGTGCTGGGGAATGGAAGGTCTACGGGGGGATACCCGGAGGAGGCGGTCCCACTGGGGTCCCCAAATCACCCCCAGTGCTAGCCACGCTGGCCTCAAACCCGTAGGTAGAAGGACCGAGGCGGTCTTTCTTACGAAAGCAAGCCGCGACCGCAACGTTGCCATGGTCATGTTCTCGCAGTGAGAACATGAACCATCCACGAATGCTGCCTCCATGTGGGTCATGCCCAGACATGAAAGACAGCGATCGTGACCATCTGAAGTTGAGAGGTAACGACCGCAACCAGGAATAACACACAATCGGAAAGGCATCTTTAAAAAGACGCGTCTTTAAAAAGATGTTCCGTGTGTGTCGCTCTTTTAGAGAAATATACTCTTTCAGGAAAATATACTCTCTTTTTTCTGCGAAGCGCCCAGCGGCATTCTCTGCAGTGCACCAGTGCAGAGGAGGGAGAAGCCGCTGAAATGCGCCATCAGATCCAGCAGAGGTGAATGAACAGTCGTGAGAATTCAGCTCAGTGAGCATGACCGTTCGGCTCCGAAGAGAAAATTTGAACGAGTGGCTGCATACCAGCTACTTTTATACCTGTACGTCCGGGGGAGTGGCATGCAAATACCACTCGCCAATTTTCATTGGCCTTTTATCAAAGACCAGAGGTGTCTCGGGCTCCCAAGTGTGACCCCTAGTGTCACTACATCGACACAACCTCGAGTGAGTGACAGATAGGGAACAAACAATCAACGAATATCGAGCCTAAAACTAACTTTACCCCGCTTCATATATGTCTTTTTTAGCCCTTTACATCAACATGGTACAAGTCGTGGGAATGAGATAATTTTCTTGTGGCCACAAGATAAGGATGTCGTTCCCTAAACATAATATCTAGTGGCCACAACATATTATCACGTTCCCATGAGTTATTATGATGTGGCGACGACAAACTAAGTGAACCGAACCTGTCCCTTCCCGGGCACCGTAGGATCCCGATCCTTTGCCAGCCATTTTTCATACCTGGCCATGCCGAGACAGGCACTGTTAAAGGTGCACTATCCCAGCATGCTAAACTTTTTTTAATTTTACATGCTAAAGTAGCTTATGTGGAAATTAGTATAGAGAGACATACTTCACTGAAATAAGTGGGTAAATGACAGTTAGCCTGACAATCTGAATCCTAAAATGGTTGGGGATTAGCGGCACATCATTGTCTCTAAATGGTCACGTATTCTAAATAACATGATATATTTTAATCTCTTCACCGTATTTTTAATCCAGTGCAACGTAACACACCGATTAAATATTTTAGGACAGAGCATAATAACTAAAAACATATTAATTATTAAAAAAAAACCTTTGAAGGTTTTATTAATTACCATGACTTTTCCAGGCCTGGAAATCACCTTTTTAAGGCCAAACTCACTGACTACGCCAACACTTATACTGAGAAAAATGGCTTGAATTATTTTGATTTTGCAGTTGCTGAATTTTCACACCATGTTTTCTCTGAATTTTAGCATATGAACCAAACTCGTCTGTCACAGGACAGTTCATAGTCCAAGAGACCTGATTTCATTCATAACTCAAGTTTGTGTTTTGCCTTTGTAGGGCAGTGCGACATGTTACACAAATTACAGGCATGAAAATAAGCAGTCTGAGTTTTTTTTCGTTTTTTTTACTCTGAATTCACTGCAAGTCCCATTGAATAAAAGTGTTTGCCAAGAACATAATGTAAATTTCCGTGTTACAGTTTCCAGGTTAAACTCTCCATAAACACTGCAAGGGTAATGAAGGTCACAGGGATGGAGGTGCACCTTTAATTTCAATGAGTGGAGTGCTTGCTAAAAATCATCTCACTTACAGATCATCATTTTAAGTCCATTTCGACCTGGACAAGACCAAAAGTGGTGATTTTGTTTAGTAGGTCCATCCATTTCCACCATTGTGACACATTCAGGATGATTTGCTGACTGGTTGCAAGCATGACAGCTGGGCATTATTGCATTGAAAGGGTAATCAGTGTTGGGTGTAATCTGATTACAAAGTAATTGTTACTGTAATACAATTAAATTTAAGACAGAAAGTAGTGTAACACATTACAATTTAAATTTATGAATTAAGATTACAGTTACTGACTTTTTATTAAGTTAATTACTTTTAAGAAGAGTCCCTGATGAGTCCTTTTAAGAGAGAAACGTGTGATGTTGTGTGTATGACCTGAGTGTGACAATGAACAAGGAGGAAATATAGACATTTTTCATTTGTTAAGTGGAAAAACAAAAACTTTTCTGTGAAAAGTGTTTTAGAAATTAACTTTAAAGTCATTAGTAAAGTGATTACTTTCCCACGAAGTAAGGAGTAGTGCAATCTGATTACAATTGTTAGAAAAGTAATTAGAAATTTGTAGTGGATTACTTTTTTGAGTAATCAGCCAATGATGTGGAGGCATAGGATTTTTGCCTATATTTTGCCCTCACATTTGCATCACGCTTTAAGACCACAGTGAGCTCAAGGGAGGTTCAAGAGATCACTCTGAAACTTTATCCACTGGTGTCACTGCTGGACAGTTTTGCTTAGAAAAATTGGTGGTTTACATACTATTTAATCTCATATTTGTTCAGTTTAAATTTTATACCATCATTTATTTTCTTATTCAAATTTTCTTGAGGAGACACTGCCCCCTTTGCCTCCACAGAGAAAACGTCCATGTCATGTTCATGCATAATTTCTCACCTACATAGGAAACGACATGACTTAGCACCCGGAGCACATCTGTTCTGGCGGGTGGGGAGGTGTTTGCATTGCTGATCCTGTTAGGCCCCGCAAATGCTTCCTGTTGACTGACTGACATTTCCAACAGTAGAGAGGCTGGGATTAAACCCTGTCCACTCAGTGGAGAAAGAAGACACAAGATGAGCATCACTCATCTGCATAATACAATCAAGATATCATCCAGTATACACACACACACACACACACACTTCTCTGGCTCAAATTCCTCTGTGCAATACCCTGACCCTTGAATAAAACATTTCAATTCTACATTTGTTTGTCAGATTTATTTGTGGATTCTCAGTAGATGGTTGTGTGAAAATGTGTGCATAGAAGCATAGAATTGTTATTGAATGTGACTTGGTTAAATCTTTTATTTGAAGATTACTAGTGAGATGAATCTAAAAATACAGAGAAATCTCTAGAGATAAGACTGTAATTTTTATGTATCTTTTTTCCCTCTCCAAGCTCTAGTAAATGAATTCTGTTCTCTTGTGAGACGGGTCATGTTTTGACAAAACACTGTTGCAGTATGCAGCCGTCTTTGTGTCATTCCTGATTCATGGTGCGAGAATTGCCCAGATTGCCCACCAGCTGGGAAGCGATGTCATGGCATTATGTGTTTCTGCAGCACGTCATATTGCTTCAGTGGTTCAACTTGAGTTTAGTCGCAATCAAAGCAATCCACATCTCTGACACTTCCCACTGTTTCATATAGCTGCTTCTTTACAGAGACCAACATTAGATCATCTACAGTACATCATGATTTTATCCAAGAAGAATATGTTATTGCTCAGACTAGGTTGCTCTTTCATAGCTCTGGAGACTTAATGGAGTTCTCAGTTATGTCTCATTTAAGTATCAACTTTGTCACAGATTGAGACAATTGCTGACATACAGTATGGAAAGAGCGTAGACCTAAATAATTAATATGAATAGCGTTTAGCTCTGATTATTTGGTCATGGGAAAAAGTCTGCTCTCCATTGAATCTCATTGCTGTCTAGGAGAAACACAAGATCTCATATGTAATATTAATTTCCTTTGGGTTGAGCCTGGGTGTGCTTTTTCTGGAAACAAACAGGAAGAATAACTCCTGTGGAAATGGATGCCTTGTTGTTCAGTTGGTTTGTTTTGCTTGTGAATCCTGGCCTATGGCACCTTTGCAGTTGATTCGTCGCTTGTTTAAATATGTTTTTTCAGCTATTCTAAAACTGCAAATGAAGCCACCCTGGTTTGATTCAAGTGTTAATTGGCTTCAAACACAGATTGGCTGCCTGTTGCATCTTTTGTAAGTGTCATCATTATACAAATGAGGTGACTCTACTTAGTGCATTATACTTTAAATACAGGTTTGGAAATGAAACACAAGGGTAAGCAAGTTTCTTGGTTTGAAAACAGACTTGCTATTTCCCTAACCACAACAGGAGACCTATTTATTCTTGATAAGGATGGCAATCTGTTTGTAGCAAAATAATTCCTAGTAAGATTTAACTTAAAATAGTGTGCTTTGACTGTGGGCCTTTGCAAGATCAAGCACAATTCATTTTGCTTGCTCAATGATGGGAGAAAGATGGATTCTTCCTCTTGCATTTAGCTTTATTTAATTTTCTATCATCAAGCTGGCCACTTCAAATCCAACAAATTTTAGCTGAGCAGCTGAGCCTCATGTGTCCGATTGCACCACCACAAATCCTCAAGCCAGTTCCAATTTAACTTAGGCATTGGTGCATGACAAACATCCAGAAAAATGGGTTATTAGTTGTGCATGGCTTACAGAGTTTATAAATACTAAGTGTTATTGTAAAGAAAAACTGGCCTTGCTGAAGAGATGCAGGATTTGGAATCCGACTGTAAAATCGTTGTATGACATTGAATTTGAAGTACGTTTATTATAGTTATTGCTCTACAAGTACCTCTATTAAAGCACCATTTGGACAATTGGATGGACCGTATTTGGGGTGAAGTGAAAAAAAGCAATTTTCCAGTCTGTTCTCTCTGAACAATTGATTTCCATCTGATAAATGGAAAATATTGTGAAAAAAGTGGTCCCCTGAATGGGCCTTCTGTGATTAAACTGTGCTACAGATGTTCAACAGTATGCTCCAAGTCTGTAGTGTATTAGTGAAGTATTGCACTTATGTTTCTTTAGAGGGAGCAGTTCTGCTGACTTGTGGACTTTAGTTCTATCTGCTTTTCTGGTCAGGAGGAATGTCATTTTCATTTGACATTTTTGAAAGATTTGTCCTTATCAATCTTGCCAAGATACAAGCTACTTTCAAACAGGTTTCCTGAATACTCCCCTTGTCAGCCTATGAATGTTTACTAATAGTTAATATTAGTCGCTGCATATTAAGTTCTGCGAAACACTGAGCTACTGTCATGCTACTGAAAAAAGTAATTAAGTTAGTAGCGTCGCCACTTTAAGTTAGTTACGCCCCAACACTGAGCAATACAATTTAATATTTAAAGCAGCAATGTAGCATTTTGTTGCCCTACACAACTACTTGTCAAGGTTATTATCGTAAACAAAAACTATTATTGAGATGAAAACTAACAGTGAATTATTATTATTTATTTATTTTTTTTACTAAAAAACATAAAAAACAAAAAAAAAATGCGAGTTTAAAGAAAACTGAAACTATAAATGTGCACAACAAAAACGAACAAAAACTAAATAGAATCATGGAGAAAATTACTTTCGTATTTTCAATCATTGTTGGATGGTCTGATTAAAATAATCTCTCAAGCCTAATTACCCAGTGTTTTCCTCAAAAAGAATCGGTGAGCGGTTGTCTGATTGACATGCGAAAACAAGCAATCACAGTTCGCTTGCATACGTGATGTTTAGAGGTACGCAAATCTGTGGGCTCTGGACAACACCAAAATAAACCAGCATGCAAGAAAGTGCTGTAGGCAAATAATGGCGCCATTTGAAACATCGGAAAGACAGCGTGAAATAAATTGGAATATCATTAAGCTGACCTCAAACAAGACTTCTGAATATGAAACTTTGTCAAATAAGCGACTGCTTGTTATCTGGTGCAGGACATCCCTTACAAAAATTGAGAGCTAATGGCAAATTTTCTGCAAACTTGCTGCTTTGCCAATGAGCTTTGCCAATGGTTTGCCAGAGGTTCACCACTACCGACGAAGAGCTGCAAACTTCTGGCAAACATTTGCAGTGAATCAAAAGCTCATTTGCATGTGAAAATAACGAGCGGCACGTTTGCGGCTATTTTGGATGTTTTTGTATGGGATCTGACACAAGACCCATGTGATTTCAGTCCACGCTGCTGATAATTGCTGCAGAGATGTTGAAATAGTTACTGCTAAATGTAGCCGGTTACTTTTATAGCACATTTCCCTCATGTCAAAAGTGCTGTTGTGATGAATTTGACAAATACATTTTTTAACTTTGGTATTATCTGGAGCATGAGTAGCATCTGATCAAGTGTTATCACGTGGCTAACACTTTACAAAAAGTTAAAAAAAAAAAAAAAAAAGATCTCTTTAGAGACCCAGGAACTCATTCCACCTCCTGTACCTCATTAGTTGTGCCCACACCTCTTTAGTATTCCTCAGTATATCTCTTATAAATAGTGACACACAAAAGACAAAATAAATTATAGATTTTGTAATTATTTCATATCTATTTAAGTTTACTATCACAGGATATCTGTTTCTTTGTGTATTGCAAAAGAAATGAGTACTATATTCATACAAATAAATACTATATCACGTTGACTTTCTGTGCAACAATGCACGATCAACAATGGTGAATTATCAGTATTTTATATGCGTATACACATACATAATGTACATGCTATTTCTTACTCAAGGTGGCACTGATGTTTCAGTGATTGACTTGATTTACATTTGACATTGCTGTCTGACGAAGAAACAACATCGAATTAAACTTAAAGCAATTACAACACATGAAAAGTATGATATGACTATTGTCATTTGGGTGTACTACTGAAATAATGTAAGCTGTGCATCTATTTAGACTCAGCAAGTGCCTGAGAAAATACACAGAAGATACACATAAGCTACACATACATTACACATGTGTAGATTATGTGTTATGTGTAGCTCAGTATGTGTTTGACAGCCAGTTAAATCTCATAAAATTTTAGTGTGAAAATAATGAATCCTGTTCTTAATTTGTCCTGATTTGTTGCATTATCGCTTTAATTTCTGAAAAATAAAACATAAAAGTATATAAAAGATATATTTTATTTTATTGTTTTCTAATTGTCTTGAAAATATTTTTAACATTTTACACCATCTGGGCATTTTGTACATCCATTTTTGATATATATAAGTGCCTGGGCTCTCAAGACCCGAATATGTAAGACCATTTGGGAAAATTACCATGCAGGGTTAATGGATGGAAACTAAAACTATATATATATATAAAAATTAAAAAAGGAGACATTTTAAACTACTTTATGACTACTTATAGGAAGAAAAAAAAAATGCTTGTTACTTGATAAGCGACACTATTTTGAAAACAACCAAGCTACTGTCCCTAATAGCACACATACATCACCCAGATGTCTGTCTATTTGATGTTTGTGGTTACATCTGGAAGACGTATTTTGTATGTTGTATGCTCATCTGCAATACGTCTATAAGATGTATGTCAGTATGTCTCAGATGTTAATAAGACATCCATCAGATGTCTTTGAGACATTTATGATTTAGAATGTTTTAAAATCTGATCTTTTTAAGATGTTTAGCAGATGTTAATTAGATTGGGATGCTTTCCAGATGAAAATATCTAAAACAGACATCTCAGAGATGTACGTTTGCTATTTGGGTGTCATGCTAACAAAAAATGTAGTTAAGTTAGAAGCACTGCTACTTAGTTATTCACTAGCAATGACACAGCACAACTTAATTTAACATTAAAAACAGCAGTGTAGCATTTTGTTGTGCTACATGACTACTTGTAGGAAAAGAAATGTGTTACTGCTACAGCACTACTAGAAACACTTTGATCACATCTTTTAGTTAGTTTCTCCCCAACAACACGGGTATCATTGTAATCTATCAGTTTGCAAATCAACACCTTTACTTGCTATTTTCTACTTAATTATATTCTGTGAGTGTGAGTGGATTTGTTGATGAGGGACACTTCTTTATTCTACAAGGCCTCAGTTTCCTTTTTCCACCTTATTCTCTTTGTGGTGAACTACAAGTGGCTGGCAGTCATATGTAAACATCCCACAACAGACTGCATGATAATTACACAATGGAAACTAATCAGCTGGAACATTGCTCCTTAATTAGCTGACCACAATGACTTGAGAACACTGAGTCAATGTGCCCAAGGGGTCCTGTTCTGTAGAAGTCCCACAGCTCTTGGTTTAAAACCTTCCTGGCGTGGTTCTTTTGCTTTCATGCTCTTAAACCTGTGTGTGCTCCCGGACCAGATGAGGCATGAAGGACCAGCCGAGGAAATTTCCTTTGGATCTGTGGCAATCCCATTAAGGATATGGAGATATTTTAAGGTTGGCTGCCGGTATGGCTGGGTGAGCACTTGGTCTTGCCTCTCCGAATGCAAATGGCGATGAGTAGAGGTTAGCTAATCCATTCTAATCAACTTTGCTGCAGCACTTTAGGAATTCATTAGTAAACAACTGGAGGGAAAAGGCATCTCGACAACAGCAAAACAGCCCTGATTACTATTCACAGAGGTTTGCTCTGGACACTCGTGTTAGGTGTGAGATAAAGAGGCTGATTAAGACATAGCCAAAGGGTCTCCTCTATTTAATGTCTGTCCCACAAGGGGAACTTGATTTTCACTGATTTCAGAGCCATCAACACAACACATATTGACATGGGAGACTTGTCGCATTCAAACCACGGCATCAGTGTTTAGGAAGCTACGTTGAAACTGTTGCTTTCTGATGTCACCGGTTCTACTTGACCCGGGGATTCGTACCGGCGAACCCCGGCATGGGAGTCTGGTGTGCTAGCAAGGAGGCTATAAAAGCCATGGCCTCTAGCCTCGGTCGCTACTGCATCTCTTGAGGCCAGGAGAGTAAGGTTTACACACTGCACAGCTATCACACACCAGCTGGCTACCATTACACTCACCCCTCTAAACCTTACACCCATCCGGGTCATGGCTTCTGTGTCACCAGTACTACTCGACCCGCTCCAAGCAGGATTCAAATTGACAATCCCTGGTATAGGAGTCTGACACGCCAGCAAGGAGGCTATAAAAGCCATGGCCTCTATCCTTGGTCACTAGTGTCTCTCTTAAGGCCAGGAGAGTGAGGTTTACACATTGCACAGCTATCACGTACCAGCTGGCTACTGTTACGCTAACTCCCCTAAACTTTACGGCACCTGTGTCACCAGTCGTACTCAACCCGGCCCGAGCGGGATTCGAACCGGCGATCCCCAGCGTGGGAGTTAGACATGCTTGCAAGGAGGCTATAAAAGCCATGGCCTCTAGTCTCGGTAGCTAGTGCGTCTCTTAAGGCCAGGAGAGTGAGGTTTACAGACTGCTCAGCTATCACATCGTTACACTGTAGCTTACAGGCTACTTATAATTTCAATCCCTGCTGGAAAATCCATTTTAAGATGGTAGATGTGTTTTGAAACATGATAGCTGGTTTCTAGCTGTTCCAAGCTGGTCTTTAGCTGGTCCAAGCAGAGGACCATCTTGGAGCAGCTACCAGCTGGTCATACAAGTAAAATGGATTTTCCTGCAGGAATTAGTGACCATTAGTTTGCTGGTATAGATTAAGATTTATTCAGCAGACTACACTAAAGCTGTTCAAGGGGGGCAAAATATTTTTATTATTTAAGGTAGAACTGTCAGAGTTAGAGTAAGCTACTTTCCTATGCACACCATGATAAAAAAATAAATTAAAAAAAAATCTGCAACTTTCAAGTGAATTTGTGTCTCTCATTCCTTTCAAGAACATTCATATCATGTTCCTACAGATCTTGTCATCTAGGGTTACAATAAATCTATCTGCTCCCTGAATTAAAATGAATCGTGTCATTGAAATAACACTCTTGGGGATTGTCCCTGCCATCTTACAAATGTCAATAAATCCTGCGATTATTATTAATGATTTTTTCCACCACATATTTTCATTGCCATCTTGTTTCATGAGCCTTGTTATACATGGCCCAGGAAAACAGGCAAACTTTACAAAGTTCAAATAACAAGGCTTAAAAAAATTGAATGAGTTTACCTAGCTGACACATGATGACAGCTTGTTGAGCTTAAGTTAAGAAGGCAGACTTAAAAAGACTGAAAGGTGTTGCAGTCGAGAACATATGCACCATGCTCATATCAATGTTTTGATGCAGGCCCGGACTATCTGAAAGCTGGGCAATTGTATTCATAAATGCAGCATGACCTTGAATCACAGGATTTGTGCACTATGGCTAGGTACATGCCGAAACAGTCAATTATCCTACTGTATTAAATAACACTGTATGTAAAAAAAAAAAAAAGAAGATTAATTTTTATCAGTCATCTTCAGGATGGTGCATTTTGCTTTTGCACTCTTGACTATTCAATCCTGTTTTCCTAGTGAAGAGCTCTGATTAATATTAAATCCTGCTTTCCCAGTGAAGAGCTCTGATGTATTTTGTAAGGAGTGGATTCACACTGACACTGACTTTATTTAATGGTTTGCAGTGATGATTATAAGATAGGATTTGGTCTCTTGTGGTCAGATTACCCTTATAAAAATACAATGGTGGTACCATGTACCACGTAATACCATGACTGAATGATTACCATAATCTTATAACATGATATTTGCATGTAACTCCAAGGTAATTTAAATAATACTGTGGTACTACCATGGAACATGTCCAAATAACATGTTATTACTATAATATATATGGTAATACAATGGGCCCTACTTTGATAAATAAGGCAAAATTATTACTATATCTATGTAATACATAGTACTCCAAGGTACTTCAAGGAATACAGTTGTATTACTATAACAAATCCCTTACATAAAACCTAAACTTGCTGCAAATTGCCACATGTTATTTTTACATGCAAATAAGCTTTTATTCGCTGCAAATTTTTGCCAGAAGTTTGCAGCTCTTCGCTGGTAGTTGTGAACCTCCGGCAAACCTTTGGCAACAATGGACAATTTTCCGTAGTTTGCCACAAAGCTCATTTGCATGTGAAAAATGATCAGTGGTAAATTTGTGGCAAGTTTGCGGCACAAGTTTGATTTTCATAAGGGATGTTATTTATTTTATTTTTTTTATATTACAATAGAACATGTCCAAAAGCATGGCATTACCTTAATATTTGCAAACAACACTTAAATACTATGGCACTTAGATATAGGGCTAAATTATTACCATATTTATGTAATAAATGGTACTTCAAGGATCTTCAAAGAATACAATGGTATTACCATATGTCATGTACAGAAAATATGGTATTACTATAGTACATATACAAAAAGCATGGAATTGCCTTACTATATGTGCAAAAACATGACAATACCATGGTACTTTGATATATAGTGCTAAATGATTACAATATTCCTGTACTACATGGTACTCCAAGGTACGTCAATGAATACCATGGTATCCCCATGTAATTGTCAAAAAACATGTATTACCATAATATATGTGCATAAAACATGGCAATACCATGGTACTTAGATATAGGGCTAATTGATTACCATATTCATGTAACACATGGTACTCCAAGGTACTTCCAAGAATACAATAGTATTACCATGGTACATGTCCAAAAAATATGGTATTACTATAGTACATATCCAAAAACATGGTATTACTTTAGCACATATCCAAAAAGCATGGTGTTACCTTACTATGTGCATAAAAAAATAAAATAAAAAAAAAAGTACTGTACTTGATACATAGGGGTAAATTGTTACCATATTCATGTAACACATGGTACTTCAAAGAATACAATAGTATTACCATGGTACATGTACAAAAACATAGTATCACTATAGCACATTTCCAAAATGCTTGGTGTTACCTTACCATATGTGCAAAAAACAAAACAAAACATGGTAATCAGAATCAGAATGAGCTTTACTGCCAAGTACACACATACAAGGAATTTGTCTTGGTGACAGAAGCTTCCAGTGCACAAACAATACAACAATAAGACAGAGATAATAAAAATAGAATACAAATATAAATAATTTAATAGAAATATAAAGTATATATAAAAATACACAATAAGACAAAAAATATATATACTTATGTACAAATACAATCTGTTATATACAGATAGTGCAAGGGAATGCAATGTTCAGATGAGGTAGGATATGTTAAAAAAAATATAAAGAGACTAATTATTGCACATAATTATTGCTCAATGGGGCAGTTTTAACTGTTCATGTGATGGAAAGTCTGAGGGGAAAAAAAACTGTTCTTGTGCCTGGCTGTTCTGGTACTCAGTACTCTGTTGCGCTGGCCAGAGGGCAACAGTTCAATGAGGTAGCGGGCTGGGTGAGTTGGGTCCAGGGTACTATGGTACTGTACTTTGATACATAGGGCTAAATTATTACCATATTCATGTAACACGTGGTACTTCAAAGTACTTTAAAGAATACAATAGTTAGCAAAAGCATTGTATTTGTGCAAAACATGACATGGTAATACCATAGTATGTAGATATATATAGAGCTAAATTATTATCATATTAATGTAATACATATTATTATTCCAAGGTGCGGCAAAGAATACCATGGTATCACTATGGTAATTGTCAAAAAAACATGTATTACCATAATATATGCGCATAAAAATTATGGTAATACCATGGTACTTTGATATATAGGGATAAGTGATTATGTAACACATGGTACTCCAAGGTACTTAAAAAAATACAATAGTATGACCATGGTAAATGTCCAAAAAAAAAAAAACATTGTATTTCTGTAGTGTATGTCCAAAAGCATGGTATTACCTTAAAGGTGCAATATGTAATATTTTTCATGTAATATTCACCTTTTTTTGCCAATGTGTGAGCGGCTTGTAACGCAACTTAAAAAATGAGCCCTTCCCGGACTTCCTAGGTTGCCTATAAAAGCCTGTAGACTGATTTTCATGTGCAGGGAGCGGGTCGCTTTTGCCGGGAAAATCCAAAGGATGTGACATTTTGCGCGCTCCCGAGAGCCTTGCCTCAGTGCTTTGGCTATTTAACAGTGTCAACAGACAGTCTGCAACACTAGGTAACGTTATCTTAGAGATGGAATCCAGCAAACGGCCGGCTCCCGGCACAACACCGACTCCTACACAAACTCAGAGTAAGAGTAAAAAAACATTTACTGAATCCCGTCTGGCTAAGCGGGAACGTGATCGTGGTCGAGTGAAAACTAGAGTGAACATCAGCAAGACATTTGATTCCTGGAGGGAACTTCATTCGGTTTTGGGGATCAAAACCAACCCTGAATTGGCGTTCTTCTTATTGGACAGGTAAGATTACATAACTGCAAAGTATGTGAAATATAGTGCCATAAGGATTGATCTGTATAATTTTAGCTAACTTGACCTTGCCTGCTAATGCTGGCGAATTGCAAGCTACCTTGCTTCATAACTTTAAAATAATTTCAACGATCTTCTCTTTATACTAAAAGTCAGGTTAATGTCTATGTTAATCTGTAATTATTCAGCAAGATAAACTACAATAACACATGAAATGAATGCTAGACAATGTTCAAGATAATGCAAAAGACCCATTAATTAGTGTAACACAACTTGGTTATACAGAAAAGATATACAATATATTATTATAAAAAAATAGCGCATCAGTATATCAAAATGACAGTTGTGATGGAATCACATCAATACTGAATTGTGTCAACATATTTATAATGTACAGTCTATTTTATAAACAGCTACTGTCATCATCCACCAAATTTAGCTAAAAGCTATTGATAAAGCTGCTTGCTAGCTAACACCGACATAGGCTATTGTATAAATGCAGTCAATGAATCATGCAAAGAAAAGTGATTACTTCAAACTACAGTCTCGCATAGTCAGACCTATATCCACACTTTGTTTTAGCCCTGTTCCAGCACTGGAGAGTCAAATATAATATACAGTCTCAAAGTTTGTAGTAAAACAATCATAACTGTGTAATTTTAATTATGCTACCTCATCTGTCATCATGATGCCGGTGAATCACGTTCATTCTCGCTTCCCTATGGAGTCATGCTCACTTGCGTCCCTGTGGAGTATGTGCGCGATCACAAGCAACATGCTGCAGTTCGCTTAACGGCCACAGGTGTCATTAATAACAAGGGGTTCTGAATCTTACATACTGCACCTTTAATATATGTGCAAAAAACATGATAATACCATGGTACTTTGATATAAATGGGCAAAATGATTACCATATTCATGTAATACAGTATATGGTACTCCAAGATACTTCAAAGAATACAATAAAAAACAATAGAATACAATGTCTAAAAAACATAGTTTTACCTGATACACCTCGAAAAAACAAAACAAAGATAAAGACATGGTTCTTTTTGGTACATTTTTGTTAGTGTAGTATGGTATGGCAACATTGAAATGGCTAAAAAAATTACTGTCAAACTACTGCTTGGTATGATTAAAAAAACAAAAAATTAAGTTGTAATCTGTCTCTCTTCAGTCTCTGAAGGTTAGCTGTCATATGGTATGGTTTGAGTCTAGGAGAGCAGGACTGCATGATGTTCACTCCACCTCAGAGGACAACATCTCAGAAGCTCTTTCCTTCTGCCCATCATTTCACTGGCGGATCGGATGCCAGCTTGATATTTCAGTTTGTGTTTTGTGACATTTGGCTGACTGAGTGGAGATGTCAGGAACAGGCAGTGGCAGGTGAGGCAGAGAAGGAAAAGACCTGTCATCTCCCTAGTGATCACAGCAGTGTGCACATTTCCAAATGCCCTCTTTTCAAACAGCAGAGTGTGTATTAACTGTAATGGTGTTACATAGCAATTTGCAGCTGCAGAAGAGCTTGTTTCCAGTGCTGCTGGCTCCCCGGCTTTTACATACCCAGTAAGATCTCAGGAAGGCGAATTAAAAGATAAATGAACTTTGACATTTAACATGAAGAACATAAAATGGTGTCAGAATTTTACCCTCCAGATTTTTGAAGGGGGTCTGCATCTGACCAGATTTTCATATGGCTGTTTTTAATGTTAAACAAGGTTTTGTGCACCAAAATACAGATGCAATTTATTTTCAAACAACCATTTCCCCCCCTTTCTTAGACGACATTAAACAGGCTGTTTTTGCAACTGTACTTTTAAGACTTCCATATGTTAACTACTAGTTTGCAGCTTAGTTTAAATGGTCTTGGTAGACTGGGGAGGAATGCATTAAACATGAGTGTATGTCTACAGAGTATATCAAACTCTTATTTTACAAGATCAAGGAAAATCCAGTTTTCCATTATATGTCCCCTTTCAAAATGTTTAAAAAATTTGAATTGTGCATGGCAGGAGCTGACACGCTTGTAATATGATTGCTGTGAGAGATCACACGCGTTATGTCATTGTTGACTTTAGCTTAAGACCTTTGAAATGTTGTGGTTTACAGTCATGTTGCCGTAGAACATATGCTACTATTTGATCCGTCAGTGGCAAATAACTCCTGAAAGTCTTCTTGGTGGCCGCACAATATTTGGCCTCCATATGGCTGCCATGAGTCATGATTTATTGATTTATTTTTGGCATGAGTAATGGGAACTTGTGCAGTGGCACTGAAAATGAATAGCATAGGGTTATATTCACTAGATGGCACCTGAATATCAATCAGATGCCATATAATTTATAACAGACAGTGTTCACTTCTTTAACACTGTAAATTTGTCCTGTTGTGACACCTACATTTCCGGTTGATGGCATGCACCGAAGCATTAATTTGATCAATATTTATAACATATATAACATAAATCAAAAAGAGACATTGGAGACATGAGAAGGGAATGATGGGAAAAAATAACATTACTGGCTTTAATTTTCTGAGTGGCAGCAGGCTGTTTACATCACTGCCGTCAGTGTGCACATGAGCAAGGATTTGTGAAGGGTGCAAACTGTCATTTTTGTCCAGATGAAAAAAGAATTTCAAACTCCACTCAGCATATAAATTGTCTGTGTTCTTGTACGATGCGTCCGATGGTGGTGGAGATTGAGGAGAGGGAAATAAGTAGAATTGAGAGTAAAAGGAAAATCCTTCCTGGCCACATGATTCCTGTAGTCATTTGCCAACGATTACATCCAAGAATAGTAGCTGCCATTGGTGTCCACGTCATTTCCATAGCTTGTCATCTTTTTCAAAGCCTGTCCTGTTCCACGTAATGCATGAATTCAGACTTTATCAACAGACATACAGCAAGGATTATTTATTATTAAGACTTTCCATAGAACAAAAAAGGAGACATTTTAAAGAATGTTGACGCTGCTCGTTTTCCATACAATGAAAGTAAATGGCGACTGAGGCTGTCAGTCACTTAACATTTTGCCTAACTTGGGTTGTCAATAGTCCCATATAATACGGAATCGTCCTGAATTTGAGGAAAACATTTCCGAAAGAAATCCAAAGTCCGATTAATTTCAGTTTGGCCCATTCATGTAGATATTGATGACTCATTTAAGTTTCACACAGAATACCCTCCACATCTAAATACACTGTTTATTTAGTTAAATGCTGCTGTTCACCACAATAACAGTAACAATGTTATAGTTATAGAGTTCATAATGTTTCAATATTGTTATGCGCCCTATTGTTAATAGGTTTTTTTTTTTTTTTTTTAAGGGTGTCCAGTAATTAGAAAGGGCCAAGGTGGCAACCCTAGTAAATGATGAGAGAATTTTTTGGGGACCTATCCCTTTAAAACCAAGAACCCAGTTGACTCTGCAATGGCCTGAAATTAGAAATTAATAAGGCTAATGAATCTGCAAGAGCTAAGCACTGTAGGGCTTTACTGGTTGTTTAGATCAGTGTTACTATCAGAAATAATTAATAATTATTTCTTTAGTTATTAATTAATATTAACTATATAACTCATTAAAACCTCATATGGGGCTCCAGTAAATGTAGTGCAAATGTAATTAATTATTAAAATCAATAGAAAATTGATGAGAATCAATGTTAGCTTTTTTTAATCCTATAAATCAACAGTTGTCAAAGATAATCGTTAATTGTAAACATCGATGAAACATTAATTAAAATTAACACTAGCTTATTGATCATTCAAATTCAACAATCATCAAAGATAATTATCAATTATCAAAAATCAATATAATAGTAATAAGGACTAACATTGACGGGGCACCACCCTGGAAACAGGGACTGATTTTCTTAGGAAAATCGACATCCGAAGAATATCGATTTTCGGGAAAAAGACAATGAATGAAGGTTTGAATCCGAGCACTGACATCCCGTCAGCATGACACAGGCGTATGCAAAACTAAGCAAAACACTTCTCTTTGTAATATAAACAAAGTTTATTTATGAAGTAATATCAATTAATAATTAATACAATGCAGTCAATAAACTTAAGACTTACAACTACAAACTAAACAGTGATATGATTAGATATAGAAACTAAAAGAATCCTATAACACATAAGGTGTGTGTGACAGTGTGTGTGTAATGAGGGACGCGCACAAAATGGCGGACGTGACTCTCGTGGAGAGTATGTCACACGAGACTTCCGGCCAGGGAATATGACCGCGAATGGGGGCGGAGAGTAACCAGTCAATGGCGTCTACCAGTTACTGCGTGTATCCGCTTGTACTATAGCTTAGGGACAAAGCTGGGCTTTAGCATTAAGCTATCTACGAGCCAAAAATGTGTGCCAGAATGTTTGTGAGGGGTCGCGCGTGTGTGTGTGTGTGTGTGTGTGTGTGTGTGTGTATGTGGTTAGTACGAGAGAGAGAGAGAGAGAGAGAGAGAGAGAATAAAGTGACGGCCCTAAAGCCGATTTCGCGATTGTGGGAGAGAAAGCAGCTGTTAGATTATCGCTCAGAGACGAGGTGGACGGCTCGTAAAAGTCCCGCGTTCTTTGACTCTTTAATGGATAACTTAGTTTGCCGGTTTCACCTGCGATGGCGAAAATGCACAACAGTCCAATTTGGTTGGACCACAATACAGCAAAACAAATTCGTGAAAATTAATACCCTGAGTATTAATAATGAGCGGACATGGCGGTCCGTAAACTGTACAAGCAAAAACCTTGAAACACAAGAATAACACACTATAATATTCTATCTCTGCCCATATGTAAACCTCTTACTTGAATCGCATGAGGACACAGGTAGAATGTGTGTTCATCCATCCTTTAAATCCGACCCAGTTCCTTGAGGCTCGTGTGATGACGGGAGGCCGTTTCCTCGCTCTGTTGGTGGGCACGGCTGTTGATTCTCGGCGGACTGGCGGAGAACTTCAGAAATGTCGACTTGATTGAAGATGGAAGATGGAAGAGGAATCTTTAATCTCTTCACTTCTGCAGGCAAACAGATGAAGATGCGGATTTCTCGGCGGTCTCCTTCGGATCCGTTAGAGTGTTCGGTTGAACACAGAGTAATCTCAACTCGTCCAGCGAGATGGAGATTGTATGGCCACAGTTTCAAGTTGGACGTTATTTCCTTGTGCCATGAGGTTGCACCTGAGAGCAGCGATGAGCTGCGTCTACACACTGCAAACAAAGTTGCTGGAAGCAAATCCCAGAAGCATTTCAGAGGTATTTCTACTCCTGATGATATCATGGATTGAGGGATGTTCTGTTGTGTGCCTCATCCAATATCAGGTGAGAGTTCGATCCTTTAGTGAGCAAGGCTTCATGGGATTTGTAGTCTGTTTTGGACTCCCTTTGTTTGATTTTGGTGCGATTTTTATCAGTAAGATTTACGACTTGGTGTGTGGGGGCCTGAGTTAGGTTTTTACGACTGTGTTAGGCCTGCGTTTGTCTTCTATCTGAATACATGAGGCCCAACAGCACTAATCAACTATGGTTAGTGTTCACCTACCTAACTTTCAGAAAACCTAACCCTGATTAAACCTAATCATGAGCTCAACTGATTAGGTTTATAACGTAATTACTTTTCAGATCTTTCCCACACCCCTGCATGCAGATTTGATAAAATCTTTAAAGCTGAAGTGTGTAATTTCTGTTCTATTAGTGCCACCGAACATAACTGCAAAAATTAGCATCATTTTTTTAAACATTTCCTGAACCCTCCTCTTGCCATTGATGGAACCAACAGAAAGTCCTGGCACAAACACATGCCATTGGTTGAGTCAATGTTGCTGTGTGGGGCTGCTCAACTAACAGAACAATATTTTTATAGCACCACAGATACAGTGTTTACAGTTTTTGTCGAGGAAATCAACTTGCGAATAGCTTACATGTACAGTAGTTGTCTTTGGACATTAAACTGGGAAAGAAAAACTTATTTTAACATAAAAAAGTGACACATTTCAGCTTTAAAGCTGCACCACCAGCATCACCAAACGGGGAATTGCAAAAATTGTTACAGTATGTTTTTTTCTTTTTTTTTAAACTCCCATCTTCCAAACTCATGCCATTGGTGAACAAGTTTAGCTGTGTCATGATGGTTGTGAATTTTTTTGAAAATGTATTGATAGTGCCACAAAGCCACGGTGTTTAAACTTTTAGGGAAAATCAATCTACTAATGTCTTACTTATAGTTATCTCTGCATATTAAGATGGGAAATGAGAAAAAGACACACTTCAGCTTTAAGTGGATTTACGATGATGAATGTAATTTCACATTCTATTAGAGTATGCTCTGCTTTGCCGTTACCATACGATGACCTTTTAATGTCATGTCTTGTGTGCTAAAAGACTCTAGAGACAAGATCTCGCCGTCAGTAAACAGTAGAAGACAACCTAGATGATACATGTGCATGGCGTGTGTAAATATTTCAAAGCTCTAGCCATTATATCGGTGGCTCATTGTGGAATCCCAGAGGTGAGTGTGTTCCCACAATGTTTCTGCATCAGCGCTCTGCATCGAGGCAAGGGCACAGAACGCGTGTGATCCAAGTGTGTCACCACCTGACACTGGATGCAGATCGGTTCAGGCAGGTGTACTGTGTCAGAATCAGATGAGAGCCGAGGTCAAGCTCACCTCACACCACTGACCCCGCTCTCTCAAACACAGGGCCCTGGAGAGCCACCTGTTCACATTGATTTCTGCAGAGGAAAGGATCTTTAGGATCCCCTAGGGCTTATCGAAAGAATGAAAGACTTGGAAACAAAACAGATATCTACGAGGAGTCAATTGGCATGTGTGAGCAGTTTTTGAAGACGTGTAGGTGTTTTAGGCTGAACAGTTCATTCTGGAGTTTGGAGGTTATCTGAGGTATGAAAATCCATACATTCAGACTTCATTAGAATGTGTTTGCCCTTTTTTGGCTGACATTACTGGCTGAGAGAATGCCTAGAGATTGCAGAGCTGTAATCACTATATTTTAAGTCCTCTGAAGTCATACGATAGTATTGTTTGTGTGAGAAACAGAATTAAATTTGTCATCATTTACTGAAAATATTGACATTCACCCTAGCTTTCTTTGTTGCATTTATGAGAGAAGAAATAATGTCCAAATTGTTCTTTTGAGTTGGATTTTATTTAATTTTTTTATGAATTGGTTGATGCAGTCCACAAAACCGATCTAAGTTATTTGTTCACCAATCGGACTGATCCAGTTCAGGAGTTCAGCTCAGTGACTCAATCATCCAGTCGCAGCAGTTAACCCTCTGGTGTCTGAGGGTGTTTTTGGGCCCTTGAGAAGTTTTGACATGCCTTGACATTTGTGCTTTTTTCAGTTGCTTAAAAACATATTAATGGCTAAAGTCTGATAACACTGTGTTCAGCACAAACTGGGCTACAATAATATGTGAGCAACATGTATGTACATGTTTGTATTTTTGAGAAAATAACGTTTCCCTATCTGTCACTCACTCGACGTTGCGCTGATGTAGTGAAAGTAGGGGTTGCCCTTGGGAGCCCCAAACACCTCTGATCTTTGAGAAAAGGCCAATGGGAATTGGCGAGTGGAATTTGTATGCCACTCCCCCGGACATACGGATATAAAAGGAGCTGGCTCGCAACCACTCATTCAGATTTTTTCTTCGGAGCCGAGCGTTTGTGTTCAGCAAGCTGAATCCTCTGCCATTCCATTTACCTCTAAAAAAACTGTTGGATTTACGGTGCATTTCAGCAGCTTATCCCCCTCGTGCACCGGTGGAGTGCAGAGAATGCCCTGGGCACTTCGACAGTCTAAAAGAGTATATATTATTGCGATAAAAGTATAAATATATTTTCCCTACTAAAAGAGTGGCACTGACAGAGAGCGTCTTTTTAAAGATGCCTTTCTGTCTGTGTTTATTTCCTGGTTGCAGTCGTTTTAAAAAAACAAATTATTTTAAAATGCAGTTTATTCCTGTGATGTAAAGATGGAGTACTAATGCTGAAAATGTATCTTTACATCACAGGAATAAATTGAATTTTAATATATATATATATATATATATATATATATATATATATATATATATATATATATATGTGTGTGTGTTTTTTGTTTTTTTGTTTTTTAATGCAATTTATTCCTGTGATGTAAAGATGGAGTACTAATGCTGAAAATGTATCTTTACATCACAGGAATAAATTGAATTTTAATATATATATATATATATATATATATATATATGTGTGTGTTTTTTTTGTTTTTTTGTTTTTTAATGCAATTTATTCCTGTGATGTAAAGATGAATTTTCAGCATCATTACTCCAGTCTTCAGTGTCACAAGATCCTTCAGAAATCATTCTAATAAGCTGATTTGCTGCTCAAGAAACATTTATTATTATTTTTAATGTTGAAAACAGTTGTGTACAATTTTTTCAGGATTGTTTGATGAATAGAAAGTTCAAAAGTTCAAAAAACTCCTGGTGGAGTGTGCTTGAAGCCCCAAGGGGGGCGGCACATCCTGGGCGTGGTATGCCAAAGCGATGGCGTCAACGACCCAGTGGGCAATCCTCTGTTTGGAGGCAGCGCTCCCATTCCGCTGTCCTACGAAGCAGACAAAGAGCTGCTCAGAGCCTCTAAAGCTCTGCGTGTGATCCAAGTAGATGCGCAGAGCACGCACCGGACACAGCAATGAAAAGGCTGGGTCTGCCTCCTCCTGGGGCAGCTTCGCTTGCAGGTTCACCACCTGATCCCTAAATGGGGTCATGGAAACCTTGGGCATATAGTTCGGTCAGGGCCTCAGGATCACGTGAGAGTATTCCGGACCGAACTCCAAGCACATGTCACTGACAGAGAATGCCCACAGGTCCCCTACCCTCTTGATGGACGTGAGCTCAGTGAGGAGGGCAGACTTCAAGAGACTGCCTTTAGCTCAACTTACTCCAGGGCTCAAATGGGGCTCCCCGCAGGACCACGGAGAGATCCCATGAGGGAACGAGGCACGGTCTGGGAGGATTCAACCTCCTCGCGCCTCTAAGGAACCTGATGATCAGGTCGTGCTTCCCTAAATACTTACCGTCAACTGCATTGTGGTGTGCCACCATAGCGGCCACGTACACCCTCAAGGTGGGGGGGGACAGCCGCCCCACCAGCCTCTCCTGCAGGAAGGAAAGCACCGACCTGACTGCGCATATCTGGGGGTCTTAACGTCGGGAAGAACACCACTTAGCGAACAGACGCCACTGCAAGGCATACAGGCGCCTCGTAGAGGGAGCCCTAGCCTGAGTGATCGTGTCTACCACCGCGAGTGGTAGGCCACTTAGGTCTTCCACGTCCCATCCAAGGGCCAGACATGAACATTCCAGAGGTCTGGTCGCGGGTGCCAGATGGTGCACTGTCGCTGAGAGAGGAGAACCCTCCTCAGGGGAATTCACCAGGGAGGGGCTGTCGCGAGGAGTGTGAGGTCCGAGACCCAAGACTGGGTGGGCCAGTAGGGTGCCACTAGGATGACCTGCTCCTTGTCCTCCCTGACCTTGCACAGGGTCTGTGCAAGTAGGCTCACTGGGGGAATGCATACTAGCGTGGCCCCCGGGGCCAGCTGTGTGCCAGCGCATCTGGCATATATATATGTAAACTTGCCTCGGGAGTGTTTACCATTTGCATTGATCGCCTCAGCACATTACCGTATGAATAGCAAGCTCTGCGCATGGGTGTGATCATATTAGCGATAATTAGCTGAGCCAGGAGAAACTGTGCATGGCTTTGTTTCATACAGATTACATTGCAGGAGAATATTTGTTTTAAATTTGAATTTGTTTTAAAAGTAGACATTTTAAGCTTTCTTTAGACATATGTCTCATGTTTGTGTGATAAGTATTCGCTGAGTTCAGTTCATTTTTGTGACGTGTTTCAGAAAGATGCTCATGGAGACAGAGACGGCTGAAAGCGCACCCTGTTTGTTTTCTTTATTTTACAAAAGCACAAGGTTTTGTTGCTATTGTGAGTGTACACAAATAAAAGTAGAGCCTTTATAGTTTCTAATGATGTATTACACTTATCTGTATGCCCAAAAATGATGGAGTATTTTAAGTTGTTTCCGCTGTTATGAGGAAAAAATCCAGTAGGACACGCCGGCGCATCCGTCGACCCCTGAGGGTTAACAGCTACCGACGGTTCTGATTCAGCGCACATTAATGAGAGCTGTTATTTTACAGCATCCATGCTGTGTGTGATTAAAATGAATGTTTCTTTTACTTTTTGATCAACAAATGACTGTAAAGAACAGAAAATATATTAGAAGATGCATTATTCAATGAAAGTGGAGTGTGTGGATCTCATCCTTGATGGAAGACATGTTCTGTTTTAATCTCAAGCACTTTGCAACAAAACAAGGTGATTTTACAGGTATTCCAGTACTTAATTTTCTAAAAGCTAAATTCAAGCACTTCAAAGACCCTGTATGAACCCTGTAAATACAATTGAAAGAAAGCCAAAGAGAAATCTTGATGTTTGATGAGTCATTTAATTTAAAATCACATGGACAGAAAACAATGTTGCAAATTTTGAAAGATCGAACTGTATGGTTAGTCTTGTTTTTTCACAATATTTCGAAATTATATATATTGTCCCATCCCTACTTTTTTGCCATTTTGGAGTTTGACAGACCCACTCCTCATTCCCTTTCATCATATAGAATAAGGCAATCAGGATACTCTAATTAACTTTTTGTGTTCCACAAGTTTGTAATGAGGATGAGTAAATGTTTGGGTGAACTATTCCTTTAATTGACAATTTTCTGTTTAAAACTCAAATGGTGGTGAAGCAAATCTTAGTACAAAACTACAACAGGCATCTAGGGATCGGTAGCCAATGATTGCTGTTTCACAGTCCATCAAAGCAAATTCTCACAATGACAGCTAAATAAATAATGCGTAAGGAAAAAAGGCATGAGCGCAAAGATGCCAACATAACCAAAGAGAATGAAACAATTACACAATGTCATTTTACCTTAAATAATTGTTTTGTTCTTCAGGGAGGCAGTTCTGACATGGTAGAGGGAATGAAGCAGGAAAGCGTGATATTGGAAATTCTGCTGTAAATATTAGCACATGAGAGAACAGTGTTTGCTAGACTCCAGATACGACACAGTGAGGTAGGTGGTTAAGAGGAAGGAGTAATTGATCGTGCTGAAGCCCTTGTAGAGCCTGTTTTCAATGTTCAACCATAGCTGATAAAGTCAATGTGATGGAGGAAGCGTTTTTCGGGGGGAAAGTACACAGATACCTACTTTGTCCCCAGGTGGGAGGAAAAAGCACATGGCTTGTGTACATTAGGAAGCAAATGTTCATATGCAAGTTCCCTTGTAGTAACTGTATTACTTGTATACTCATCTGTCTTTTCCGTGTTTCGAAAAGACTGAACTTGTCTGAAATGCAATTACAGATGTGTGGGTAAATGAAATAAAGTAGAGATTACAACGTAGTGTGTTTGTGAGTGAGTGAGTGTGTGTGTGTGTGTGTGTGTGTGTGTGTGTGTGTGTGTGAGAGAGAGAGAGAGAGAGAGAGAGAGAGAGAGAGTGCCACAGTCCCCTTTCTCATACACCTGCATGCGAGCAAAGCAGTTTTCTGACAGTCAAGTCATTAAGGCCGATGTTAGTCCACAGCATTTAATTAGGGCTTAAAAATGAGGTCAGTCTCAGAAGGACAAACATATTCAAATGAAGTCTGAATGCGCTGCGCATGAAGATTTATGACGGATTTTATACCTCTCGCCGATAACCTCCAACCTCCAAATTTCACAGTTTGCCAATTTTTTTTTTTTCAACTGCTATCATGCACATGCCGAAGTACTCATTGCAGATATGTGTTTGGTGTACTAATGTATGTAGACAAATTACAATCATTCACTTATATGTAATAACCATGAGCACATTAACACATGACATCCACATTTACATGTCAATGCCTAAACAGAAAATGTTGTCATCATTTACACACCCTTGTGTTGTTCCATAACTTTCCCGTACAGCTTTCTTTTTTCTGTGAAACATTGAAGGAGGTGTGAAGCAAAATGTTATGGTTGTAATGAGGGTCTCAGTCACCATTCACTTCTATTGGAAAAAACATGAAAAAAAAGATGCAATAAAATTGAATGGAGACTGAAGCTAACATTCTGCCTAGCATCTTATTTTGTATTCGGTTAAAGAAAGAAGATCATAAGTTCACACTTTTATGCATAAGGGCGAGCCAAGTTATTTAAAGAAATAGTTCATCTAAAAATAAAAATTGTATCATCAATTATTCTCCCTCATGTAGTTCAAACCCTAATGACTTTCTTTAGTCACCATTCACTTTCATTGCATTTTTTTTTTTTTCAGTGAAAGTGAATGGTGACTGAGACTTTCCTTAAAACATAACATTCTGCTTAAAATCTCCTTTAGTGTTTCATGGAAGAAAGAAAGTCATACTGGGAAGTAAAGGAACAACATAAGGGTGTGTAAATGAGGACAACATTTTAATTTTTGTTTGCATTTTTGTTTGGAAGTTAGTAACCAGTGTTGCCAACTTAGCGACTTTGTCGCTAGATTTAGCGACTTTTCAGACCCCTTTAGCTACTTTTTTTCTAAAAAGCACCTAGCGACAAATCTAGCGACTTTTTGGACAAATATTTGCTACTTTCCATAGAAGATTCGCCAGTACTGCCGTGCGAGCGTGAGGTCTTGCTTTCCCGCCAGAGGCATACCTCTATCTGTGTCTACTCCGTTCAGTGAGTTGCAGACAGAGGAGCAGCACATTCAATTCACTGTACGGCAGCTGACACAGACGTGAATGAGCTGCACATGTGCAAACAGAGTTGCCAAGGACCAATCAATAATCTGTATGGTTTGCTCCTCCTTTGTTTTAATTTAAACAATTTAATTTGACCATTATTGTTCTTGCTTATCACTCACTGTTACCCAGATGGAGGCTGTGCACTGTGTGAGAGAAAAAAATAAGACATTCTGTCGCTTCTAACTTTCTCTCTGAGTGATCATTGTACATGTAAATATAGCTGAAATCACAGCACAGCCGTTGTCTTCAACTGATGTGTGTGGTGATTTTGTAAGACACCGTCGCAGTTATAAAATCAGGATTTTAGCATTTCAGAGCAGCAGCTTTGAAATTGCTTGGAAGTGACTACTGGTTAACATGTAGTCTTAATGGTGTTTCAGTCACTATTTCATACTCTTTCCAATGTCTGACAACAGAAACAGAACAAATATTTACATGAGAACAGCTTTATTGGGAATTTGGCTGTATTAAAATACAGTATATGAGCACAGAAAGTAGGAGAGAAGCAAACAGATGTAAAGGGCTGACACAAGGCAGAATGCAAATACGACGTGATGACATCATGAATATGCTAATTATGCATGACATCATCTAGCGACTTTTAGTGACTTTTTTAGCAGGCTTTAGCTACTTTTCATTGAAAGTAGTTGGCAACACTGTTAGTAACTCCAGAAGACTTGTAACACACCGCACGATTCATGTGGACCACTTTTCTTTTACTTTATGGTGGTGCTTCTTGGTCATTTTGGAGCTTGATAACCCCTGTCCTTATTCACTTTCATTATATGGAAAAGAGAGGCCATGTTATTTTTCAAAAGTTAACCTTTTGTGTTCCACAGAAAATAGAAAGTCATCCAGGTTTGAAACGATACATGTGCTAGTAAATCATGACAGAATTTTCATCCCTTTAATTCTAGCATCGTCCTACTGTACGTTGGCGCAGTCTCAGTGACATGGTCTTTCTGGATTGTCTCTCTCTGGCCTACATAATAGCCAGTACTCTGTTCAGAAGAACCCTGAGGGGCAGGTTTAATAACCCAGATAGATAGCACTGTTAGATTTCTATCTGCAGGCACTCTGTCTCTGCCTCAGAAGGACCAGGTGCCTCACTCTAAGCATTCACAACGCTTCCCTCACCATGTAAATAACATTTTTCACCAGAGAAACAGGTAGAGAAATACTGAGAAGAAAAAAGGGGGTGCGTGCAAGAGAGAAAGGGTGTGAAAGTGAGCCAGGTGAGAAGTATCTGTTGTTTCTATTTCTGAGGACGAAAATGAGCAGTGTTTTTGTTTTGTGTCAGTTTTTGATTGTGTAAATGAGAGAAACCATTAGCGATCAGTGTTGGTGAAGCTACTTTGAAACTGTAGCTTGCCAAGCTGCAAACTACTCATAATTTAAATTTATTAAACAACATTCAAGCAACTCGATTGAAAAAGCAGTATGCTACACTACAAGCTACTAACAAAATGTAGCTAACTACATTGAAGCTACTTAAAAGGAAATAGCATTTTAATTATAGCGCTGTGCAGTTTCAGATGCAGTGCTTGTTCCACAAATGCACAAAGAGCCTATTTTTTTGCCATGTTTGCCAGCAGCAGGTAATGCAGCTCATTGGCTTTCCACAGGAGATGTCACGCTTTTATGGGAATCATACATTCGTTTATTCCGCCCTTGAGATAAAACAACGCAAGATGCACAAGCAGAATGCAGGTGTATCGAGACACGTTTTGAAGTTGTTTTTAACTGACAAGCTGTCAGTTGTCAAAGAGGTCTAACTAGAGCATAATTACATTGGAAAACAATTGAAAAACACCACTGACGGACACAAATAATCGTTCGTTGCGAACAGCCACAACACCTTTAATGATAAAGGCTACAACCAGGGAGAAAGGAATAAGAAATTCTATCCATGTTTCCTTCTAATAAACACTACCTTTCCCAAAAGAACTAATCAATGGAGCAAGTAATTTTTTCCGTTAAGTGTTTTCTTCCCCATAATTAATGTGCTGTTTTTAAAGCCCAACGAAAAATGCTATCCATTTAAATTTGGGCTCATCCATTTATTGTATTTGACTAATGTGCTACAATGATATCACTAAAAATAAATTTGGCCTTTTAGGACCACTGTCTTTGTACGTGTTAATAATGGGGTTTTTTGGGGGTTTTTTTTATGCTTTATTTTATAGAAAACTGTAGGGCTTTACTGGTTGTTTAGATCAGTGTTACTATCAGAAATAATTGGTAATTATTTCTGTAGTTATTAATCAATATTTAAATTAATTAATTGGATCTAACTCATTAAAACCTCATATGGGACTCCAGTAAATGTAGTGTGCTACGTTTAGGAGCAAGTTTGGTTATTAGCAATAATGAATAATTATCAAAGATAATTATTAATTACAAAAATCAATAGAACATTGATGAGAATCAATGTTAACTTTTTTTTAATCCTTTAAAATCAACACTTATCAAAGATAATCGTTAATTGTTAACATCAATGAAACATTAATTACAATTAACATTAGCTTATTGATCATTCAAATTCAATCAAAGATAATTATCAATTATCAAAAATCAATAGAATATTAATAAGGATTAACATTGACGGGGCACCACCCTGAAATCAGGGACTAATAACCGAATATTAAAACAGTCTCAATATTAGATTGTTTTCTTAGGAAAATCGACATCCGAAGAATATCGATTTTCGGGAAAAAAACAATGAATGAAGGTTTGAATCCGAGCACTGACATCCCGTCAGCACGACACAGGCGTATGCAAAACAAACCAAAACACTTCTCTTTGTAATATAAACAAAAGTTTATTTATGCAGTAATATCAATTAATAATTAATACAATGCAGTCAATAAACTTCCGACTTACAACTACAAACTAAACAGTGACATGATTAGAAATGGAAATAAAAATAATCCTATAACACATAAGGTGTGTGTGTGTGTGTGACAGTGTGTGTGTGTGTGTGTGTGTGTGTGTGTGTGTCAGTGTGGTTAGTGAGAGAGAGAGAGAGAGAGAGAGAGAGAGAGAGAGACGATTAAGTGACAGCCCGAAAGCTGATTTCACGATAGCTGGAGATAAAGCAGCCGTGTTCATCACTCAGAGACGCGGTTTTACGAGCGGGGCTCGTAAAAGTCCCTTGTTATTTGACTCTTTAATGGATGAACTCAGTTGCTGTCTCACCTGCGATGGCGAAAATGCACAACAGTCCAATTTGGTTGGACCACAATACAGCAAAACAAATTCGTGATAATTAATACCCTGAGTATTAATAATTAGCGGACATGGCGGTCCGTAAACTGTACAAGCAAAAACCTTGAAACACAAGAATAGCACACTATAATATTCTATCTCTGCCCAGACGTAAACCTCTTACTTGAATCGCATGAGGACACAGGTAGAATGTGTTTTCCTCTGTCCTTTAACTTTGACCCGGTTCCTTGAGGCTCGGGTGATGATGGGGGGGGGCGTTTCCTCGCACTGTCGGCGGGCGGTACGGCTGTTGATTCTCGGCGGGCTGGCGGAGAACTCAGAAATGTCGACTTGATTGAAGATGGAAGAGAAATCTTTAATCTCTTCACTTCTGTAGGCCAACGGATGAAGATGCGAATTGCTCGGCGGTCTCCTTCGGATCCGTTAGAGTGTTCGGTTGAACACAGAGTAAACTCAACTCGTCCAGCGAGATGGAGATTGTATGGCTACAGTTTCAAGTCGGACATTACTTCCTTAAGCCACGAGGTTGCACCGGAGAGCAGCAAAAGGCTACGTCTGTATTCGGTGAACCAAGTCGCTGGAAGCCACTTTGGAAGCATTTCAGAATTATTTGAAGTCCTGATGATGTCATGTTTGAGGGATGTTCTGTTGTGTGCCTCATCCAATAGGAGTTGAGAGCTCGATCCTTTAGAGGGCAAGGCTTCATGGATCTGTAGTCTGTTTTGGACTCCCTTTGTTTGATTTTGGCGCGATTTTTATCAGTACAACATCTGACTTAGAAGGAGGGGGCTTGAGGAATGTTTTTTATGACTGTTAGGCCTGCCTTTGTCTTCTATCTGAATACATGAGGCCCAACAAAACTCTGTACATGACAGTAGCATATTTCTCCTTACATTACAGTTTTTTAAAAGTGCTGCAGTTTTTCCTCAGTCGACTCTCTCCATCTTCCATCATGAATATGTTTTGGCAACACTTTATAATAATGGTTTGTCATTAATAGGTAATTATGCAGGAATTATTGCAGGACAAATGCAGTGGCGAATTCTCAGGGCAAGCAAAGCCTTCCCTGCTGGCCTAACATGCCAAATAAATAAATAAATATTTTTCATCCTTTCATTCTCAATCACCTTTTTGCCTATGTATTTTTAATCGCTTTCCACTCTTAATTAATCTACAAACAAATAGAGAAAATCTAAAAGTTTATCTAGTCAGAATTTATTCCTTGATGCTTACATGCAAAGTGTGACAACTGTTTCAAAAATCGCATGCCCGATGCAGCGTGTGAGTCTGAGCTCCACCCCCTCAGGCCTTCAAAATTTCCACAGAATCCCTCAACAGTGCAAATGAATGGGCAACTAAAGTCAGATTGTCAGATTCATCAGCCAATCAGACTGATTTATTTGTTCTTGGTGGGTGTGATCTTTAGGGTATGTCCTGGTCGAGGCCTTGAGTGACGCAATCACAGTGATGTATGTAATTTGAAAGCGAAGAGTGCGAGATCGTCATCACTGCCACATTACCACTGAGAAAGAGATCCTTATGGATTTAAAAAAAGGAGATGTTCTGCATGACCGTGTATTGCTTAATTTATTAATCATGAAAGGAGGACTGATTTTTACTTCAAGCAAATTGGTAAATGCTTTTTGCATTGTTATAGCAACATCAGGAGTTTTCTAAGTGTAAATTAGGCTGCTTGAGCATTCAGTGTCGGATCAAGTTTTGAAAAGTAGTGCTGCGTTCCATTCAACTTGGAAAGTCGGATTTTACAACTTCCTGCTAGGAAAAGTGCAATGGAATGCATCTTGAAGTCAGAATTACAACTTGTAGGCTTGTGCAGAAATTCTCAACTCTGATTTCACCGAGATGCAGGGGCATGCTGTCACACAAATATGTCGACACTCAGGGAGATATACAAAGTAAGTGATAAACATTCACTTTATTAAGTAATATCGATCAATGAGTTTGTTTCCACATTACATGATAAAGCTTGTTTAACAAACGCCTGCAGAAACAGGTGAATAAAACATGTTAAATTATTATCTGTTTTGATAATCGTACACCTGAAGCACAAATGCTAGCAGCATTGTTTAACAACTGGGTTGCTAGGAGACATCTCTAATGAGAGTCAAACCCCTGCTAAGCTAACGGGAGTGTTGCAGTTCTGAATATCGGGGAATGGAATGCATTCATGGTTGGAGATATCAAGTAGGAATATCCCTCATCCAACTTGAATGGAACACAGCATAACCGTGTACCCTGACGAAACGAAATTTATTGCAAGCAACATTTAAATCGCAAATATTATTAGACAGATTATTCCAGGTATTAAAGACATCCTTGGTAAATTCTTATGAAAAATTATGATTTTTGATCATTTCACAAAACAGTCATGCTGCAGTTAACATTAGGATTGCTTGAGCATTAAGTGTGGTTTAAAGTTCTGGCTTTCATGCATGGACGTGTTTTTAAAATGTCAGTTGGTATTACTAGTTGACTGCCACGTAATGTATGAAAGGCATACAGCGTCTTATTCATGGTGAAACTGTGTTTTCTTAATAGCATGAATCACACTGAAGGCCTAGACTTACAATTCACGGCCTGCGGCTGCCAATGAGTAGTACTACATTAACACTTTAGTTACTACTATTAACTAATATATAAACATGATTAACCAATCAGTAAGTAATAGTGAACTGATGACTGAGGTAGTTCACTGTTAGGTAATCAATAATTACTGAATTTGATCTGCCTCATTGAAAACTATTAACTAACAATGGCTAATTTAAAATAACTACTAATTAATTACTAATCAA
This sequence comes from Myxocyprinus asiaticus, assembly GCF_019703515.2. NCBI lineage: Eukaryota > Metazoa > Chordata > Actinopteri > Cypriniformes > Catostomidae > Myxocyprinus > Myxocyprinus asiaticus. The sequence goes on along the minus strand of NC_059365.1, from coordinate 35,757,863 downwards.
AACATTAACATGTGTCTAAAATGTGAATGATTATATTTTTATTGTGAACAAGATCATGCATGGGTTCTTTGTGGGAATTCATTTATGAATGTAACAGGTCGCTAAATCAAGGCTACAGTGTCTGGTAGTGTATCATAGTCAAGGATGTAACCACATATTCAGGATTGATTGGGACCAAATTTAATAATGTAATAATTAACCATGGAAAAAAACCCATATCAGTAGACCAATATTATGAATATTGGGGGGGTGGGGGGGTGGGGGGGGGGGATAGTTACGGCCATGATAATAGTCAGCTTACCTTACAGAAAGGGATGCCCAACCTGTGTATTCCTTGGGATATCTCTTCTGTTCATTAAACAATTATTAACTTCTGCATGTTTGATATTTCTGGAGGTCTTTTTTAAATAATTCTGGTAACCCATAAGTAATGAGTCAAGTGTTACCACATAAGTATGAAGGGATTACTAATGATCTGGACCATTATTTTAAAGCGAGGGGCATGGTAATGCATTATGAATTAATGAGATCTTACTGTTTCCTTCCTTGGGAGTTAAAGGTTATCTGGACCATTATTCTAATGTGAAAACACATTATAAACCATTAATAGTAACTGAAGTGTTACTTGTCAGTTAGTAATGAATACTCAAGTGTTTGTTCCTACATTTTATTCATTTAATCAAACAGATAGTTAACAAACATTCACAGACATTCAAAACATTTTTTTTCTGGCACTGAATTATAAATCATTGAAATAATTGAACATAATTGCATAGGCTACAAACCTTTAACAGGATAATGCTTTTAATTGCTGGTGCTCACAGTTACTACATGTTTTAAAAGTCTTATCTCTTAACATAAAGCAAAATAATACAATTATGTGTCTAAAAACAAGTGTGTTGATCTCCACAAGACTTTCAACAGAAAATGGAGAGAAAACCGGCAGTCAGCATGAGGCCGATTCCACATGTGTAATTCCGCCCTAGACAGCCACTCTGTAAATATGTACAGTTTTTATCAAATTCATTTGACATGTTTCCTCATTTGCCTATGTTCGGTATGAACAGAACAGAATGTATGTTAAAGTTTACCGCATGCAGGCGGATCGACGCGAGGGAGGAGCAAAATCGCACTCGCTCTTCTTTCACTTTCAGCGTGAGCATTGAATATGGCCAACCCTGATTGGATTAGAAGCTTGATGGATGTGACACATTCTTTTTTTCATTGGATCTGAAGTTACTCAGAAAAAAATCACATAAAATTAAAAACTTCTTGTAAGATTAACCTACAGTATCTATGAATAAAAATTGTATTTAAAAAATGATTTGTAAAAAATAAAAAATGTTGTGTATATTCAAGTGTGTATTCATTAATTCATTAAAATAATACGTTACTATTAGAGCCCAACCGATATGGGATTTTTGAGACCGATACCGATTTTAGAGAGGTGGACGATATATTTAATTTTTGAGCTGGAATGAAAACAGACCTTTTCTATGTGGATTTTTCAGCTTCTTCTGACTATTAAAATAAAGAATAAATAAAAATAAAATAAATACCTAAATAATCATCAGTACTGTTTAGTATCAGTCAAATGCTAACCATTTAAATAAATAATAAATAAAAATAAAATAAATAGCTAAATAAACATCAGTACTGTTTAGTATCAGTCAAATGCTGACTATTTAAATAAAGAATAAATAAAAAATAAAATAAATAACTAAATAAACATCAGTATTACTGTTTAGTATCAGTCAAATGCTTACTATATTAATACTGCCGAGACAAGAGATAAACGGCAGCAGCTGTGTTACACCGTATTCTGTTATACAAGTTCAGGGGAAGCTTTCAACGGTGGAAAACTAGACTTCATTTTATAAATGCAATGACTGGAATTGTTCGGTTGAAGGGGGTACCAAACTGTGAATCCTGAACAAAACAGTTTGGTGAATACATGTTTACACATAAGCTTCCACTCAGCTGACAACAATGAAAGTAGCTATGTGCTTAGCTAGTTAGCTATAAGCTCATTGTCACGGAGAGTAAAAGACGGACATTGTTTATTTTACTTTCCAGCATTGTGTCTCACCAACTAGGTAACAACATAGCATGAAATCAACACTCATCAGACACAATCCACCACCGCACTGTTGTCTGCTGAACTGCAAAAAGATGCTCTGATGTTTACCTTTCAATCTGCTACATTACTTACTGCAATGACAGTGCTAACAGCAAACAGACATGAGTGACATGGTTGTCAGGGACAAGGTTAATGTTATATTAGTTATATTGAAAAGGGAAAATGATGGGGTCATTGTTTATTAAGTTTCCAGTATGTATTTCACAAACTAGTTAACTTACCGAGACACCGCTCAACTCTGCCCTGTCTGCAGAGCCACCATCAGTTCAGCTCTGTAAACAATGGAGTCGGAGCATGCTCTGCTGGACAAACTACGCAATGACACCAATTCTAAAGCATTGTTTTCAGCATTATATGTTCTGAAAAAAGTTTTCATATCGGCGCATATCGGTAAAATATACGCCGATACCGATATATTGGTGAAAGGCTAATATCGGTCAGGCACTAGTTACTATGACCCTCACTTTAAAATATTTAGTAATTCCTTCATGTTTATGTGGTAACACTTGACTCATTACTTATGGGTTACCAAAATTATTTTAAAAAGACCTCCAGCAATATCAAACCTGCTGAAATTAATAATTTGTAATGAACAGAAGAGATATCCCAAGGAATTGTAACGGAAACCCAGACTCGAAGATGATGTTTGAACCCGAAGGCAGGTATTTATTAAACACACAGTTTAAGTAAACAGGTGAGTATCAATCAGAAGATGTTGAACAGTAAATGATGAGCAGTACACTAATAACATTCTGTATTCATTTAGGAAGTGAGAGTCCTTGATGAGCCACACTCACAAACATCAGACAGGGACACGAGGAGAGGAGAAACAGGGGAAACAGATCATTGAAAACATTGGAGAGGAACCTTGGAGAAATTGTTGGATATCGCTAGAGTGGAACATTGAAGACTTCGCTAGAGAACAGGTAAGTAGCAGGTAAATTAGTCAGTATTCCATGGGAGACCAGACATTGACTGAGGAGTGAGTATGCCTTATGTAGGGAGCTGATTAGCGTTGTGATGAGAGACAGGTGCAGGTGATTAGTATTCGGGAGAGAGGGAAGGTTGTGTGTGTGTGGCGGGAGAGCCTGGTGAATCCATGACAGGAATACACATGTTGGGCACATACATCTGTAAACTGACAATGATACTCTACCAGACACTGTAGCCATGATTTAGAGAGCTGTTATGTTCATAAATTAATTCCAAAAAAGAACACGAGGCGCATGTTTCTCTGAAGGCGCATTTCATGGTTATGTTCACAATAAAAACATAATCATTCACATTTTAGACACATGTTAATATTTTGATTAGTTATTAATTAGTAGTTATTTTAAATTAGCCATTGTTAGTTAATAGATCTCAATAAGGCAGATCAAATTCAGTAATTACTATTTACCTAACAGTGAACTACCTCAGTCATCAGTTCGCTATTACTTACTGATTGGTTTATCATGTTCCCATATTAGTTAATAGTAGTAACTAAAGTGTTAATGTAGTACTACTCATTTGTCTTGCATTAATTCCTGCATAATTACCTATTAATGATGGACCATTATTATAAAGTGTTACCTATGTTTTTACTTGTGTTTTGGAACCACAATGATGGGAAACAATTATAATGCACTCGAATGCTATATTTTTTACGAAATATATGATGAAATTCTTTTGATGGTAACATGAAAGAAGACATGCGCAGAATGGCATTGATCTTACTTAATCTTTCCCCTGCAGCCACTTCGTTCAAGTAGCGTCCGTGTTATCTCACTAATAGTTGAACCTGATCGAATCTGCAGCTGGATGCATCTCGAACTCAAGCTGAAGGTGTCTATGTTTCAGGTCAACTTCTCAAAATTTACGTTTGGGTGCAGTTTGGGTGCGAGTCGCTGAAATAGGCATCCCGCCTCACACAGTTGTTTCTGTCAATTAAAAGTAACATCTTCTGTAAGTGCACGTATTCAGTAATTTTGATATGTCAATAAAGAACATCTGGCTATCAATGCGTTCATTTGGGTTTATTTATGAGTCGCATACTTGTTAGGCGACTTTATGTAGGCAATTCTATTAATTTGGCTTTTGATATAAGAACTGTTTTCATTAAGTACGTTTCTTTCATAATGTTTACCCATTTTTCCGGTATAAAATTTCACACTGGTGTCATTCTATATACCGAGTATAACCAGTAACACCGCATACCGTGGCAAGCCTAAATCTGATTACAACTTTAGAGAAGTAATTAGTAACCTAGTATTAGTTACCTTTTTGAGTTAAAGCATTATACAGAATTAAGCTTAAATAGTCAAATATACACTAAATGCAACTTTAAAAACAAGAATACAATAACATTTATGTATTATAATTTGTCAAAAACATAGTAATGAACAGCAGCATTTAACAAAATATTCCTCTTTAAAAAAGACTCAAATTGCTACATTTTTATTTTATTTTAGAATTTTTTATGAATCATCCAAACGAACAGATTCACTGGAATCATTTAACCCTTGTGCATCAATTAAAAAAAAAGTTACTCAGAGGTCCTTAGAGGACAAAAAAACTTCCATAAAAATATTATATATTAATATTATTTTCCACTTTCACTGACTTAGGTTTTTTAACCAACATCAGTCCTGATCATAACTACTAAATATTCATTCATTTTCAGGATTTTAACCCTTTACACACACACACACACACACACACACACACACACACACACACACACACACACACACGTTGGTGCAGCTATAACTATGAGGACTCTCCATAGACATAATGATTTGTATACTGTACAAACTATAGATTCTATCCCCTAAACCTAACCCTCACAAAAAAGGGTTAAAAAAGGAAATAGGAAAAAAGCATGTATTTGCTCCATAGGCTAAACATGAGAAAAATGGCGCCATCTGGTGGAAAATATAACAAATTTAAATTTTGAAGCCAGGGCTCCAGAATTAAAGTATAATATCATAGAATTCATGATTTTATGCTTTAATGGAACTGGGATCAAATATTGCAGTTTTAATGGGTTTCAATGGGGACATTTTTGTCCTGAAGGTCCTGAGTGTAACTATTTTGTGTACACAGTGTATTATAGATGTATTATAGGAACTGAGGTTGAAATATCAAAATCCCCCCAAAAATACACACCTTTGGCAAAATGTATGCCTTTATGTATGGCATTAGCCAAAATGATCGAAAAAAAACAAAACAAACAAAAATGATAAAGATAAAAATGTCCCGAAGGTTGCACAAGGGTTAAACTTTCCAGCATTTGTTACTGGAAAAGCAACACAATTTAGAAAATGGCCGAACTGCTGTTACGTCATTGAAAAATGTAGACAAGTTAGTAGTGTTGGTAGTTACTCCCGAACACTGGTAGCTAGCATTTGTAGCAAGGAGAAATCAAGCTGAAATCAAGCTGTTATTCATCTTCCTGGCTGTCACTATTTAATTTAAGCGTCATTCAGCTGGTCTTGTTCAAGTCATCTTCCCCCAGGATACGCTTGTCCCAATTTCAAAGTAATCCACAGTGAACTGCGTATTTTAATATTAATAAAGTTTGTCAATGTTAAGCAGCAATGTGGATGCAGTCACGAGAAAAGTTGAGGAGAACCAGGCCTTTAGCCCGAGTAACAGAAAAAAAAAAAAAAAAAAAGAATTATTACACCCATTTAATCTACTAATGCAGCCTTAATAAAAATTACATTACTGTAATTTAAATCCAGCTCATTAAACATTTCCACAGACTGAGAGATTATTAAAACAACTGTCAAAAATGCAATATTGAGAACCATATAATAACATCTGTGGTTAACTGATATAAAGATTGGAAAGTTTGCTTTAAGCTGGTTGTAGGAGTAATTAAAACAGTGTTGGAAAGGCACTGTGATTTTTGGCAGGTGAGGCACACTGACCTGATTAACCTACAAATTGATATTACATCTCAAATTGTCATTCTTGGCACTCCGGTTAATACAATCTGAAGCCTAATTAAGCAGTTAATACACCAAATTGGGTGTAGTCCCTGCATAATATGGATATGATGGAGATAACTACTGAATTCTTGCTGTACCTTTGGTAGTCTCGTGTAGCCAGACTTTTGAGTATCGCCATGAAGTCTGGTCCACTTTGATACCCCTAAATATCTTTCTAGAGATTTGATGCCCCGAACCTCGCAAACTTTTGCAAATCCAGTGACTAGTTCTTCCCAAGTATCCCTCATTAGATGGATAGCTTGTAAACACAATGTTGTTTCCCAGCAGACAAAATTCAAATCACTGCCCCCAGTGGCCGAAGTTTCCCAGTTTCGGGTGAAATGTCCACACAGTAGCGCCAAAAGTGAATTGTATTTTCAGTTGTAAATTATGTAATACAGTCAACAGCAATGGTTATTTTGTGAACTCCTGCCCCTAACCCAAACCCCAACCCTGAACCTTACCATCAGTTGCATAAAAATTTAATCTTAGATGGAAAAGGCAACCTCAGATTCACTCACCCTTATTTATGTGAACCAGATCACATGTCTCTGAGGTAGCGCTAGAGGGAAAGTTGACCATGATTGAAATGATGCAAAAATGTCTGATGGGGGATTGCATTTTTCAGTAATTCATCAGTATGAGGTTGATTTCAGGGTACATTAACTTTTAGAAGCAACATGTCAATTTCCTATGTGATCATTATGTCACGCTGCGCTAAAAGTGTGTAAAGTCAGTCAGACTGGAGCTTGCCGTTTTGAAAAAGCTCTTTCAAGGGGGTTGCCGTCTGAGGCTGACACTATCCCTATCCAACAACATTTGAAACATTTCCCCCTCGCTTGTGAGCGTTTGTCATTTGAGGACTGTTAGCAGTTTGTGCGAGCGACTCTTGGCTGTTCATAGCGTACTTTGACAGATGACTTCACAGTGGAAATAGGACTTGTCCTCTGGTGTCATTTATTAGTGAAGTTCTACAGGCTGTGTCCAGGGGTACGGGCTGACTCAGGCTGTAGATCACTCTTACAGGGCCATTCGCAGTCATGCAGTCTGACCGGGGGAGCTTCTGGACACAAGATCCTATGCGTCTGGAAAGAGTCCCACATATATCATGTGCTTTCTAAAGCCCTGTTTGCACTGAAGAATGACAATGCGAACAGAAGTAATTTATTTTCAATGAGAGATGGTGATTTTCGGCAACACAACAAATGTAAGTTTAAATTTATGCAAATGAGAAGTGATGCGATGCATCTCCTGTGAGATACTTTTGTGAAGTGCAGTCACGATGGCAGCCTGATGTCATGAAAATTACATGACTGTGGTAACATTTTGCAAAATGATAGTATGTGGTTTCTTACATGTATCGTGGTAGTTCCAATGTAAAATGTCCACTGTGTCACTAAAAGCATGTTCAGTTTTCTCCCAAACAGATGAGGTTTTTAAGGTTAAAGAGAGAGTTCAACCTAAAATTAAAATTGTCTCATCATTTACACACCCTCATGCCATCCAAGATGTGTATGACTTTCTTTCCTCTGCTGAACAAAAGCAACAATTTTTAGAAAAAATATTTCAGCTCTGTAGGTCCATAAAATGCAAGTCAATGGTGGCCAGAACTTTGAAGGTCCAAAAAGCATATAAATGCAGCATAAAAGTAATCAATATAACTCCTGTGGTTAAATCTATAACTTCCAGAAGACATATGATAGGTGTGGGTGAGAAACAGATCAATATTCAAGTCTTTTTTTTTTTTTTTACAAAAAATTATCTCCCCTGCCCAGTAGGTGGCGATATGCACAAAGAATTTGAATCGCCAAAAATAAAAGAAGAAGAATGTGAAAGTGAAAGCTGAGATTTATATGATTTGTCTCTGCACATATACAAGGATAGGATATAATATAAAATATACCAGGAAAACTCGATATGATGGATTATGCACTGCTGCAGTTTATATAAAAACACTTTTCCCACCAGAATGTTATTTTTTAGCAGCAAGAAAACATAGATTGACATCTCATTTATTGGAAATTATATATCACTGTGATCAGATTTTCAATAGCTATGGCCAGTTGTGGAGCCCACCAATGAAGTTAGGGCATCCAGTGGCAGCGACCAACAATACAGCGACCTGGAAACCTTTATCAATACAATCACAGTCAGTGTGAACATGTCTTGGCACAGCAGATTATTTCCCATAGCCTTGGCTGCTAATACTACTGTATATACAAAACCATCAGTTCGCGGAGCATGATGCTGTACAAACATTGCTATATTTCATTCCTAAGTATAAACAAATAGATGCACTGTAGGAAATATGCTTTGTGGATCAGTCTGCCTTGATGGACTCCTTTGTTACAGGAGACTGCGTACTGTATAAAGCCTGCCACGGCCTCAAGGAGATGCATCCTCTTTTTGTCGAAGGGTTTAGAGTTCAAGTGAATGTGCTGTGGGCTGCTCCACAATGCATGAGCGATTGAGACTCTTCTTATCTGCCTGTATCTGTTCCAACAGTCTGATTGAGTGAAATAGGGTAAGTCATTCTGTCACCTTCAAGAGGATTCTGCTAATGCATCCACCTGTCCATCTTGTAATGTCAACATGTCACTGGTGGGATTGTTTGCTTGAGTGTGTGTGCATGCAATTCAATTTGGCAGACAGTCTGCAACAATGCATGTTCAATTCCAGTGCTTCTACCAAACAAAACAGCTCCGTGCAGATACATAATGCCTATTCAACCAGTTTGGCTCCAGAACAAATTTCTGAATTTTTCTGAAATAGATTTTTAGTGCAACTTCCAGAAAACATGATTACTGTAGGGAAAAAAAGACATAAGGTGCTTGGGAGAAAAGTGGATGGGACTTAAAAATATCACAAGCTGGATTCTAACTCAGGTCACCCACTCAAAAGTACAAATACACATCCTCTATGCCATTTCCCCAACATCTATATGTAGTGTTTGGATTCAACTGACTGTTGGGGTGCAAATAGCCATTCTATGCAGCTATTGCTGTTTACACTTGCAAATTAAATGATTAATTATCTAAAACTTTGTTGTAGAAATACAATGAAAATACATGTTGATCACTGGCTCTTGAAATTTTCTGGATTGTAATTTTCTTGGTTTATGAGGACAAATTATATCTGATTTGTTTATATGTTAATAATAATATTTTTTTAAAGATGCAATTGTTCATTGTTATTTTATATTAGTTCACAGAGTATACCACCTTTAATGTTAAAAATATATTACTATATGTTGGGGGGGGGGGGGGGATAATATTAATAAGTGCTCAGAAGTTATTTTCCATTGTTAGTTCATGTTACTGTAACTAATGTTAACAAATACGACCTTATTGTAAAGCGTTACCAAATGCACATATATGGATTTGAACTGTGGTCTCTTTTCATAATGAGTAGGTGCGCCAACTGCCCCTATTAGCTGAAACACCCTGCATTTTGGCCGTAATGAACATTTCCCATACAGGAGGGGACCACCCACAGCTGACAGGCAGGCCAACAACCAGTAGGCACAAGGTGTCACATGACTGATCACTTGTAAATAGAAACAGAAAAGTGATAAATATGAAATAAATTATTTGGGTTAATTCAGAGTGATTTGTGCATTTTAATATTACCAAGGTTTGTAAATGTTAAGCAGTGGATGCAGTCATGAGAAAAGTTGAGGAGAACTAGGCCTTTAGCTCAAGGAACTGAACAAAATGAATCTGTCCCCCCAAATTAATCTGTCACTTGTAAAACATTTTCTATTATATAATTGTTCCAAATTTTGATTAAAAAAAAAAAAAAAAAAAAACAATTTGTAAAATTGCACAGTTTATTTTTTCTAATGGCTGTCAATGGGAAAAATGCGGTGTAGTTCCGGCATCTACCAGTAGAGGCTAATAGGGAAAGGTTAACCAGCCAATTCCTGACCCCCCTGTCAAGTCTTATCTTGTCTAAAGCACCAAGTGAACCAAGACACTCCCAATAGTTCCCCCTCAAAACAATTAGGTGCATGATGCCCCTGACAGTGTACTGAGTGTGTTTGGCTCTTTTAGAAAGAAAAAGAAAAAAAAAACCTCTTTCCAGCATTATGTTGTGCATTCAGACTTCATGGTTACTGGAGAGGATCTTAATATTTTATTACCCTGAATCTTTAATGCATGAATTCAGAAATCTGAGCATTCCTGCCTGTAAAACAATAAGCTAGGAATTTGTGATTACAGCCGAGCACAGCAGAAACTTTCCTTAAAGCGTTATGTAACAAAAAACAGCCTACGCACACATGCTGACTTAGATTATTATGCAGTATTAAACAGATTAGTGGCTAGAAGTTTTATAGACTAAAAACAATAGTTTTAATAACTAACCTTCGGGTTGTGTTGAGACAATTTGCCTGCTTTTGCCAACTCTATCAATTGTTCATGAATGTTCCTTGCATATTTATCATAGTTTCTCTCTTTTGCTCTGTCATCTGTCTCTGCCTGATTTGCATGCAAACAGTCATTCTTGTCTCATTGGCATGCATCTTTTTACCTCAAGGCTCTTGTTTATTTTAATTCAACAATAGCACTGTAAGCACTTTGGAGAGAAGCAACAAGGACACCAAGAAGCCACCGATGTATAGTCACAATGACAGAAATTTATCAGCATAGCACAATTTATGGGGTGCCAAGTGCTACACTTGACAAAAACAATCCTTGTCAATGCCCAAAAAGTCAACTGCTGTGTGCCAAAAAAAACCTTGTCACACATATACACACCTTTGCAGCATGACTGGATTTAACCTACTGGGATGACAGGAAAATATAGTTTTTGTTAGGATTATATTTAATTTATTTAATTGTATTTATTTATCACACATATACAGTGAAATTCTTTTTTTTCACATATCCCAGCTAAGCTGAGGTCAGAGTGCAGGGTCAGCCATGATACAGCACCCCTGGAGCAGATAGGGTCAAGGGGCTTGCTCAAGGGCCCAACAGTGGCATCTTGGCAGTGCTGGGGCTTGAACCCCTGACCTTCTGAGCAGTAACCCAGAGCCTTAACTGCTGAGCCACCACTGCCCCATAGACATATAGACGTATAGACATATGGTGAATTTCATTCGAAAGTGAGCATCCCTATGCCCTACTAACTCTTAGCCCTTTACCACCGAAATGGGGAATTGTTCTTGTGCTGAACCTGTGCTCGACTGGTTTAGGGTCGGGGCAATCTGGAGCCTGTCGTAAACCGGCTGCGCTTTTCCACTGACCTGAGAGCCGAACGGTGACGTAATGGGTTACGAGGCTATGTGGTAGTTTTACATGACTACCTCAAACATAAACAAACATGGCACGTCACATTGATTGTGTAGCCAACAGTTTTAACTTCTATTTTTTTTTTTAGGACATATTTAAACATACAGAGAAATGCAATCCAGTGTTATTATATTACCCACCAAGATTGCCAGAGACGATATTACCCCCAATATGACAGGTAAGGTAATTACATTATTATGTATAAACGTTTTAAAGTGGCATATCACGCTAAGTACTATAAACTGTAAAAGTGGAACTGTTATAAACATTTGTGTAGCAGATATTTATATTTGTATTTTTGCCATTGCATATATTATGTTTACATCTTAATTGAGAATACCACCGGTTTACATAACAGATAACAGCGATATTCCTTAATGAGTAATTTCCTTACTGAACAAAACAATGCACAAAGATGAGAAGAGAGTTACGAAAGCTAACAAAGTTAGCAAATGTAATTAATTACCGAGATCAGTTGCAGAAGATACTGGCGTTTCTGTGTTTATCTCAAGCAAAACTGACTAAATTGTCCAAGCACAGAGTCTAAGACATCGTTTCTCAATCAACTGCCACTTTTGCTTGTGTCTCTTATGCTTCTTGTACTCTCTTTAAAGTTTTCAATTTGTTTATGATTTGGTCAGTCGTCCGATTGAAGCCGGCGTGCATCATTTCTTCTGTTTTTCCTCGTAGATTTTTTTCCCTTTGCGATCTCTCTATTTTATCTTGGATCTCTGTTGAAGACCATGTCACAAGAGGAGCACTCATTTCCTGAACACTTTTGATGTCTAACATTTTTGTGGGGTTTTATTGTTGTTACAGAGTGAAAAGTACTCCTTGCTGCTGACGGTAGTCACTGTTGTTGTTTGGAAAAATACTTGATGACAAAATATAATCACGCCCTTCACCCCCCGATGTAATCAGTTCCTGTGACCAGATTTTGTGACCTAGAGACCAGCAAGTTTTGGGGCCAGTGCGGAACCAGATTTTCTGCCCTGGAACGGTCTTTTCGCACCGGCCCAAGATCCTGCCCCCAAAACATTTTGGTTGAAAAGGGCTATCTAAGGGTCAGAGCCCTCAAAGTTAGCGTACTGTAGTTTATCTCTGTGTCTCACTGGATAAGAACAAACATGAAAATGTGTAAACATTTAATTAAGATTTCTGCTGATGGGTGGGTTTTAAAATCCCAGCTAAAATCTTTAAACAGACTGAACACACTGTGAATTCGGCAACAGTAGCTCGAAAGTTCTGCTGCTGAAATCAGTCTGTGCTTATCGAAATTCAAATCCTTGCCCCTAGTGGCCAAAGCTGGAAGTGTTGTTGAATGTATATGCATGTGTGAGCTCCAGTGTCCAGGTAAAATGTCCATGATTAGCACCAAAAGCGAGTTGTATTTTTAGATGTGAATGATGTAAACAGGAATGCATATTTTATTAAGTCTACCCCCTATCCCAAACCCCAACCCTAAACCTAACCATCAGTGGAGTAAAAATTTGATTTTAGAGTGAAAAAACTCTCTCACCATTGTTTATGTGAACTTGACTACTTTCTGTTTTCCATGGGACCTGAAGCCATGTCTTGGAGGTTACTCTGTTTATTGTTGCATAATGCATACTGTTTTACATACTGTTTGTTTTTATTTTTATTTATTTTTTATAGTAGGCAGTATACAGTATATACTGTGCAGCAATTTCCAGACAGCTATAGCCACAACTACATGTTTACTCTTCAACCCATCAGAGGTTAGCTCTAATTATTTAACCTATAGGGCCTTAACATGAGTTAACACAAATCATTCATAAATCTATTCTATAGTCCCATTGAATTGTATGCCACAATTTTACATAAGAATGGTTTTACGAATGACTTGCACAGAAATCCATTCTACTAGTGTTTTATAAATAAGGCCCATAGTACTCGTCTTGGCACATAAAACACTCAGAAATTGCCTATTCAAAATAACTTAACATACAGTCTTTGTTTCTTCTTTAGCACCTCTTAAGTCCTCGTTTGTGCAATTATGTTTCTAAAATGCACAATGGCTAATGAATTTCTCGAAAAAGTCCTTTGTTGTTTTTAACAATTAATAAATCTCTGAATTTGTGAATACCCAAGCAGAACATAAAGTCTAACTGCCAAAATGAATGTGCGACTGCCTGAAGTTTTGGTTTTCTTCTATGGATTATTAAAGTGAGATATGGCCCCCTGGAAGCTGAACTGAATGTCTTTAAGTTTCAAGCTGGCCAAGGAGGATAAACTAATTTATTAATAGCTTCACGTCCTTATGCAGAATCCAGTGTCAATATATTTATTTAACACAAAATGAAGCTCTCATGAGTCTCATCTCTGCTAAGCAATTAATGTTGAATCACCTGTGTGAATAATTTCATACACCATGTCTGAAAGAGCCTCTATTTTCTACCATACGTTTTTTTCTTTTTTTCTGGATCATATTTACTATGATTTGTGCAGATGTGTTTCCTATTGGATGTGAAATGTGGGTGTAAAAGAGTCCGTACCCATCTGCACAGATCCAGATGGGATTGATGGGTAATGAAAATGATGATACCTTGTATACTTATAAAATTATGATGTCTTCCTCTACTCCAGCGATCCCACTAATCCTCCTCTCCTACAAAGCCTCACCTCGACGAGCACATAACTGAGCATGGAGCCATCAGAGTTATTCTTGGAGCTGTTCAGGCAGGATCTTCCCCTCGTGGAATACACAACCAAGTTCCTTCACTTCGCTGCTTCAACATCAATACCGGATATACTGTATACCTCAAGCCCATTTATGGTATGGGATTAAACTTCCACAGACCCACAGCACTTCCGGAGGCGGAAGATCTTCCCTTGGCGAATTACATCCTAGCCACCCTGAATATGCATAACCCTTCACTCGCTTCACGTTTAATACAGGAGTTGACTTCTTCCACAGCCCCTGTCTCCGCACCTTCCACGGCCCCTGTCTCCGCACCTTCCACAGCCCTTATCTCCAAGGTAACCCCTCTCCATACAATTCCCCTAAAAATATTTTTGGGGGGGGGGCTCATCCTCTCCAGGTTCCGGTGGTCAATTCCCTGCCGCAGTCAATGGTAGTGGCCACGGAATTTGCATTTCCCCCATATGCTGTGAATTATGGGGGGAACCCCGGACCACAACCCGTGCCCATGCCGGCCACGGTTAATGAGCCAGTGCCCATGCCGGCCACGGTTAACAAGCCTGTGCCCATGCCGGCCACGGTTAACGAACCAGAGCCAGTGCCTGTAGCCTCAACCGTCCCGAAGCCAGTTCTTGTAGCCTCAACCGTCCCAGAGCCAGTGCCTGTAGCCTCGACCGTCCCAGAGCCAGTGCCTGTAGCCTCAACTGTCCCTGTATCCACACTCCCTGCTGGCTGGAAGAGGAGGGGAACGAAAAGCACTCCTCCTCCCCAGTCTCTGCCCATGCTCACGACCACGGATATCGTTCCCCAGTCTCTGCCCACGCTCACGACCACGGAGGTCGTTCCCCAGTCTCTGCCCATGTTCACAACCACGGAGGTCATTCCCCAGTCTCTGCCCATGCTCACGACCATGGAGGTCGTTCCCCAGTGTCTGCCCATGCTCACAACCATGGAGGTCGTTCCCCAGACTCTGCCTGTACTCTCTTCCATGGCTCTCGGCCCCAGAGCCTCGCACAGCTCTCAGCCCCAGAGCCTCCCTCGGCTCTGCCCTCAGACTCTTCCACGGCTCCGCCTGCTTCCCCAGAGTCTCCTCCTCCAGCGGTTCCGCCTCCAGACCCAGTCCTTGCCCGGTGGCTGTCTCCCAGGTCTCCAGACCCAGTCCTTTCCCTGTGGCCGCCTCCCAGGCCTCCAGACCCAGTCCCTGCCCTGTGGCCGCTCCCAGGCCTCCAGACCCAGTCCCTGCCCTGTGGCCGCCCCCTAGGCATCCTGATCATCCTCCTTGGATCCTTCATCTTCTGCATCATCATACCCTCCTCATCCATCGTTGAGCGCCAGGAGTCGCCCTTTAAAGGGGTAATGATATATAATCATCTTCAAATAGTCAGGTTTTTTAAAGCTTTTTCAACACATTGAAGAAAATATTGAATCATTTTCATACATAGTAATAAAAAGCAATAATCACTTGCATATATTTTTGCTAAAATATTTTAATACATGAAAAATGCAATGCAGGGACTTTTGCGAACATTAGTGATGAAGCAAATAAATCAGTGAATCGGAATATTGAATAAGTTCATTTAAATAGATAGTCCGAACTTATTCACGGGGGAAAAATAACTTTAATGGCAATTTTTCTACTGAAGTTTAAATCAAAGATGCTATTAAAACATGTATATTATTGTTCTCAGACTTGCAAGGATGGAAGGATTGTTACCCCAGTCTAATGACAGTCTTTAGGGTTTTTTTTTAGCAAATGAGCAGTAAAACCATTGCGATATTCACAATGTTGTTTTATTTTATACTGCCAAAAAAAATCATTGGGTATAGAATTTTCAATGGCCAGGCTTACCCATTACCAAGCTACATGATTAAGCGATGCCTGATTTTCCACACACCCTCAATCTACCTTTATTTCCAACAGAAGAACTACAGTAACTACTGCCCTAAAATCCTAAGCACCTTGATGCAATCCTTTCACATGTCCAATATCAGTCACGTGACACAAGTACTTTCATTAGTGCCTTATCTCTCACACAGGGTATTGGTAATTAGCTTTGTTGATTAAAAAGCATAATTTAAAGGCATTTTAATTTAATATCTTAATATGTGGGACCAAAATTTCTATATGACCTCTGAATGATAACCTCACAAGCACATATGAAAACATAGTCATTCGTCAAAAGTAAATCTATTGAGACCATAAGGAGATTCCTGCTCAGAAATGATTTATTTTTTCTTTGTGAATTGAAGACAGGTTCTTCAGCATGCATTATCTGATTCAATCATAAGTCAAACTGAAACCTGCTGACTAATGTAAAGCACCATGTATGAATTCCATGTATTGTTAATGGGGAGGAAGACATTGGAGCTCTCCAAAGTCTTTTTAGGAGATTTGACAGCTAGTTTGTACGTCAGCAAGTTTCTGTAACCATAGTGACAGTGGGACAGATTTATTGCTTTGAGAAATGCAAGATATTCACAAGCGTTCTCAGCAGTAAAGACTGTAAAAAAGAGAGAGAAAGCTTTGAAGTCCATATCTGAAGACAATTAAACATCAGTCAAGAGCTGTAAGAACCACCCCGCAGGACTTCCATATGACTGATCTCTCAAATACTGATATTCTGGCTCTGTGGTAATGCAGAGTCAACTTTGGTTAGGGTAAATGACCTCTCTTCAATACTTCATTATGCATTTGTGGCTTTAACCATGCTTGAATTACTTGATCATATTCAGTGTTTTTGGAGTAACTAACTAAACCTAACGTGACAGTAGCTGTTTTTTAAATAGGGTAACGTTTCCATTAACAAGCTTTTTTCCCCCTCACCAATTATTAGTGAAACGTGACAAATGCTACATCATTGTTTTGTGTCACATTTAATTGTGCATGCAGTCTCACAACAGGCAATCTGAGGCAATAACACTTTCTACAAGAAGGGTGAATTAGTGTAATCTAGGACATTGGATAATTCAGAAGACTTTAACAACTCAGATGTGTACATTTCATACAAGGAAGTCTATGTGTATTCTAGCTCGTTAGTCCTGTAATAAAGTGCCATTTGTTGATCTGAGTAGAAAGTACAAATAATGTCTTATAATTACCCTAATTCACCCTCTTCCTTTTCTCTCCCATTTAGTGTTGGGAAGTATTTTTAGCAAGTTGTTTGAAATAGTCTTATGACAATTCGTAATAATTCGTAAAAGATAGTGAAATAGTAAGATATTGTACGAATTGCCTTGTACGAAAAGGTACGGCTTTTAGACCAACCAGAAACAGGCATAACATTTTTGCCAACCTCATATCTAAGACTTTATATTAAGAAAGGAAATGTTTGTGAACAAATTTGGTAACTCCATATTTATTTACGTTTGCAATAAAAATGACTGATGTTTGTCAATAATCTGTATTGCGCTTCCCTTGTCTCGTTTCAAACCTGAGGTTTTCTTTCTTCAGTGATACACAAAAGTATATTCCTGCTAAAATCATGGTTAGGTTTAGAGTTTGGGTAAAGGGTTAGATTTTATGGTTAGATTTAAAAATTTTAATATCAACATGTACATTGCTTTGTTTATTTTTCTCTATGGAAATACACTGACTTTTTTTTGTTGTTGTTGGTTTTACGTAATTCAGTTGTGGACATCGGTTCCATACAATGAAAATGAGTTTCCTTAATATAAAATTTAAATGTAGGCTTTACTCAAATATTTTGTTTTGAATCAACCCAAAGGAATTGAGTTAAACTCACTTAAATTTGTTTTATCCAAATAACTCCATTGAACTTTGCCTTGCTACGAGCTAAAAACAATACATTTTAATATACTGTATACGGTATATCTTTTTGTTTTCTTTAACAAAGATGGTTCTGCTGAAGGTTTACACTAATCCTCAAACAGCCTTTATGCTGATGATCCCTGACAAAAAAAAATAAAATTCATTACAAAAGCAAAACATTGTTATTTTTAGCATGGGAATTCACCCATCCTCAATCTAACCATTAGCTCCACTTTTCTCCACAATGGTCACCTCCAAAAAAAATCCACCAAAAGAGAAACTTCTCTAAATACCAACATGACAGAATTTTAAACACTAACAAGTCTCCAACTTGTTTCATCTTATGTAGAAATACATTAAAATAACACTTAATTTCAAAATGTACTCTCCTAATCCAGTCCCATGCAAAGCATGCTGGGTAATGCAAATTCCCTGCCCGGTTTCAGAAATACTTTAATGCAACAAATATTATTCACATTGTTCCAACACAACTGATTAAGTAAACATAGATGGATTGTACACAATGAAATTAAGTTAAGAATGTTGTTGGATTAACTAATTTTAATTAAGTAAATTGAGCAAGCAGTAAAACTTATGTTGATTGAACACTATCCGCCAACTCGTACGATTTTGTAAAATTTCTCACTATTATTATGACTGGGTTGAGGTTGGTTCATCTGAACAGTTCATTTCAATTAAAACAGTTCACTGATTCATTTGTATCATCACTCAATTGTGTTCTGGGAACTCCCTAGTTTTTTTATACACTTTTTTGTTTTACATTTATTTACTTGACAGACACTTTTATATAAGCAATTTATAGTGCATAGAGTATACATCAGTTTGTCTTCCCTGGCAATTGAATCAATGACTTTGGCATTGCTGACACCATGCTTTACAAGCTGAGCTGCAGACATTCAGTATTACTTTTGATCCTCAGATATTTCAAGAAATGTGTGAAATTATTTTTGTTGCAGTCACCTTAAGTGATACCATAATTAGGCTGGTCTGGTTTGCTGGTTTTTGAAAGGTTTAAAGCACTTGTCACTTGGTCTTACTGAGAGAGCAGCTGGCGAAAAACTAGACCATCTGAAGATCAGCTTGGCCATATTGAAAGACCAGCTAGATTTGCTTGAGCCAGCTAAGACTCAATCACACTCTCTCAGTTTAATCTTGTCAGCCAGGCATACACCTAAATTAACTATCAACTCATAGTTATGCTGCATTAGTTAGGTCTACCGGAACCGAAAACACTTCTCATATTCTATAATCCTGTTTTAAAGTGAATGGCTTCTATGCTAATTTTATTCTATTTGTTTCCCTGTCTTAACCTCGGGATACATATCCTGAGGTTACCAGAGCCTGCCAGATCCAGCTTTGGTCCTGCCTGATGTCTGACTCCGGTCCTGCCTGATGTCCGACTCCTACTATTACGTGAGAGAGAAAGCGATTGACCATGTGTGATTACGTCTGTGGACTCTTAAGCAGATAGGAACAGTAAAGCTATAGCTGTTTTTATTTATTTATTTTTTATCCCCTTTTCTCCACTATTTGGAATGCCCAATTCCCACTACTTAGTAGGTCCTCATGGTGGCATGGTTACTCTCCACAATCCGGGTGGTGGAGGACAAGTTCCAGTTGCCTCCGCTTCTGAAAACGTCAATCCGCGCATCTTATCACGTGGCTCGTTGTGCATGACACCGCGGAGACTCCCAGCATGTGGAGACTCATGCTACTCTCCGCGATCCACGCACAACTTACCACGCACTACATTGAGAGCGAGAACCACTAATCGTGACCACAAGGAGGTTACCCCATGTGACTCTACCCTCCCTAGCAACCGGGCCAATTTGGTTGCGTAGGAGACCTAGCTGGAGTCACTCAGCACACCCTGGATTCGAACTCGCGACTCCAGGGGTGGTAGTCAGCAACTTTGCTCGCTGTGCTACCCAGGCCCCCAAAGCTATAGCTGTTTAACTTTATTCCTCAGCTGTAGTGTTAGTCAGCTTGCTGAAGATTATGGAATTTTGGTCAAATCCTATTTTCTCAGTGTAAAAATAGCAGTGCGAGCGGGGTCCTCCCTGAGTATTTTGCGGTAGCTTTTCTGTTCTCTCCTCTAACATTTTGAATGTTTACATCTGCTCCCAACCAGAAACTCCAGTAGGTAAGCACCTTGAGTATGTGTGATTACTTCGTCTGTTGTGTCTCACAGTTGTGAAAAGCCTTAATGCTGAAACTGTTAGTTTAACTCTATATCCCAGCTGTAGTGTAGTAGTAATCTGAGTGATCATGGAGCGAGAGACAATGTTGATTCACATTGTCTCACAACACATAAAAATGGCCTTTTGTCTCCACCTGCTGGCTAAAATCTTTAATGTCAGAGAAAAAACATATAAGACCCATCTATCTACTTCTAACACATCTGTGCTGCACTTACACTTTAGTTCTGAACACCTCAAACACAAGTGGAGTGATACAAACAGTAAAGCATCTGAGTGCTGCTGTTCTGAGACATAAGCACTCTTGGAACCCCTCTCATCCAATCGGATTCGAGAACAAACTGTTGTGTATATATATATATATATATATATATATATATATATATATATATATATATATATATATATAAGACTACTGACATACTCTCAAGCACTAACATTCCTCAACATTTAAGGACGAGATACATGTTTGAGAAGAAAACCATGTAAAACAAATGTCTTGTGATTTCTGCACCCATTCATACATTTCCATAACCCTCAAATCCTGAGATAAGTAAACTTGAAGAATACCTCGGAAAGATCTTATGGTTACAAGGTTGTGTATCTTTTACTATCTCTCTTTATAAGTATGAATAGAGACTTACATATATCTTGAGTCTTCAATAGCTGCATGAGTGCACATACTGAATCCTCAGAAGGTTGAGGGAATCGACTTCTGTCCTGTTTGTCAGACATGTAATTTCTCTCTCTCTGCTTTATTGAAATTGCAACGTATGTGAGGTCTCTTTATTAATGTGTCATTCTCGCTGTCTTTGTTCGAGCATGTGGTTGCCATGGAGGTTGGACCTGTGCTCTGCAGTTTTCATTTGGTGCTGTGAAGATCCCTGATGATCCCCCTGACATTCTCTTTGAGCCCTGAATTCACTAACCTGTGGCCCTGGTCTGCCAAACACATAGGCTATTTCTTCTTCTTTTCTTTTTTCATTTACTTTTGTTTCTTTTAGTTTAGCAACTAATTATCTTGTGTTCTCAGATTCATCTTTTTTCCTAGTTTTCAAATATCTATCTATCTATCTATCTATATAATTTTTGTATTTAAATCAGATTTGTATTTATTGCCACACAAATATGGCTGGTGGAGTTTGTTTCCACAAGTTTTACACAATGTTGCCATTGAATTTATTAGATAATCCTGCTGGAGTAAACTGAGGTTACTGTAACTGTTTTTCTCTAGGTGCACAATAGTAGAGAGATCATAGAGAGATCATAGATTGTAGTGATCAAACCATCAAGCTTCTGGTTAACATCCCTGCACCACTACACCAATTTAAAAGTAAAATGTGTAAAACTTTTTTATGTTAAAATACTTTCCCCAGTCCCTCATCATTTTTGCAATTTCATTTGGTTCCACTAGTGATGGAGAAATTAAACAATTAACTTTTGGTTTTTTTTGGGATATCTTGAGTATTTATAAATATTTTGGCCAATGACAAATCAAAGTTATGTGGTGTAACCAAAATGTAGGACACTACACATGTAGTGACAATTCTTTTAAATAATAAATAAATAAAAGTAATAAATAAACAAATAAATAAATAAATGTATTATTTTTATGAAAATATATTATTTTATTTTTTTATTTTTTTATGTTTATGAAAATGCACATTTTGTTCAGGTCATATGGCGTAACAGTAAGACAACTTCTTGATATTCTTAACTCAAAAGCCATGATATTTGTAAATATATATACTATATATAACCAAAATCCAGCTTGTGGCCTTCACGAGTGGCTTAGCTTCTAAGCACGGCAGACCACGTTTTCAACAAACAGGAGAAGGGGTGAAGGTGGGTCACTGGCGCCTTAAAACCAGTTGCTTCAGGCAGATGGGGCTCGTTAACCTTGGATGGTCACTCATCTAGGAGAAGGTAAACTCCAATGTCAAATCCAGAGACAGAGTCCCTACCATTGTACCAGTGTCCTTCTGGCAACTCCAGCGACGCCGTTGGTGCCAAGTTGTATTGGTGTCCATCGTTCCCTTGGATCCACCAGCTGCGTGGAGATGGGGGGTCTGCAGCATGGGCAACAGCTGATTCTCCATAGTACCCTGCCCAGGCTTCGTAGCTCCACTGGAGTGGACACTCCAGTGACTTTATAAGGCATCGGCACAACACGGGAAGTGACAGTTACCGGTGATAAACTCATCTGATTGGTTTAGGAAACAAGTGCCAGGGGCCACTTCTGATTGTGGGAGAGGTCATCGCATCTCATTGGACAACTAACGCCCGCCCAAGCTGGGCAGCCCCCAACCAGTAAGGTGCCGTCCCGCCATGGCCTTCTTGCTTCACTGGGTGCGTGGAGCTTAGAGAACCAACTCGACAAGTAGGCCACAAACACTGCACCTGTCAAGACTCAAAAAAGAAAGAAGACTCCAGCTCTTCGATTCACAAGCTGAAACATCAGGTCCATGTGTCCTGGACTCACTGCTGACCTGCAGCAGAATGACGACATACGCAAGACTGTTGTCATCGACAGGGAACTATCCAGACTGAAAGTCGACATTGCCTACAGGAGACCTAACTAGCAGACAGTGGAACCATCAGGGAAGCAAGCTACACCTTCTGTAGGCAAGGGAAATCCTTAGACGAATCAAAGCAGCATGGTGTCAGATTCGCTGTGAAGAACACGCTCGTCGCCTTCATCGAGCCACCCTCATCAGGCACCGAGAGGATCCTTGCCCTCTGCCTGTCAACATCCTCTGGCCCATCCAACATCATCAGCATGTACGCCCCAATCCTCTGCTCTACCCCAGAGGAGAAAGACCAGTTCTACGAGGCCCTGGATGAAGCGATATACAAAATTCCCAGCACAGAAGGACTTTACCTTCTCTGAGACTTCAATGCTAGAGTGGGAGCTGACCATGAGGCCTGGCCCACCTGCCTCAGCCCTCATGGATGGGGCAAGATCAACGAAAATGGTCAGTGTCTGCTCGAGATGTGCTGCTTCCGTAGTCTATGCATATCAAACGCCTTCTTCAAGTGAAAGGAGATCCACCAGATGTCATGAAGACACCCACGCTCCCACCACTGGCACTAGCAAGACCTCTCATAAACAGATAGGCGGAACTTGCCAGTGTCCTCCTCACCCACAGTTACCACATACATGGACCACTCCCTCATGGCCAGCAAGGTGCGAGTAGCAGCGAAAAAGCTGCACCACTCCAAGAAGAAGGGCTGCCCACGCATTAAAATCTGCTGCGCAAGTGATCCAGAGAAAATGCAGAAATTCATCAGCAACTTGCAGGAGGCTCTCACCGACACCTGATGAAAACACCATTGACTCTAGGTGGCCCCACCTCCTAGATGTTGTGTACAACTCAGCCATCACTGCCTATGGGAAGAAGGAGCATAAAAATTCCAACAGGTATGAGGCCCACTGGGAGGAAATGGAAACCGTGACTGAGGTGAAGAGGAAAGCCCAACTGGCTTACAAGGCATTGCCTAGCCCGAGTGCACATGAGGCCCTCAGGACTGCTAGGAAAAATGCCCAGCAGACCGCCTGCCACTGCACCAACACCTATTGGCTAAACCTCTGCAGTACTATCCAGGCAGCTGCTGACTCTGCAGATGTAAGAGGGATGTACGAGGACATCAAGAAGGCGACAGGCCCCTCAACCACCAAGATCACTCCCCTCAAGTCTAAGTTGGGCAAAGTCATCACAGACCAGGGTAAACAGCTGCAGTGCTGGGTTGAGCACTACCTCGAGCTGAACTCAACCCAAATCATCGTCACACACCGCCCTGGACACCATCCCAAATCTCCCTCCTCAGCATCATCTGGAAGGCTTTCTCCCATGTAACCCTGGTGTGCCTGCAGACCCTAGCCTCCTGAGTATACCCAGAGTCCAAGTGTAGCTTCAGAGCCGGCCGGACAACTGTAGACATGATCTTTTCACTATGCCAGCTACAGGGAATGTGTCGAGAGCAGCAGATGCCCCTCCACATCTCCTTCATTGATCTAACGAAGGCGTCTGACCTGGTCAACAGGAGCGGACTCTTTAGGCTACTACAGAAGATTGGCTGCCCTCCACGACTGCTAACTGTCATCACCTCATTCCACGATAACATGCACAGCATGGTCTGCCTTAACGGCGCAATATTGGAGGCCTTCCCAGTTGGCAGTGGAGTCAAACAAGACTGTGTCCTTACACCGATGCTCTTCGGCATTTTATTCTTCATGCTCCTCCAATACGCCTTCAGGGACTGCAGCGAGGAAGTCTACATTCACACCTGGGATGACGTTTTATGATGATATTTCAATACCTTTTACTTGATGGTTACACAACATTACATTTTTTAAAATTAAAAAAAATTATATATTAAAGTCTTTGTGGAAAATGCTATAAATACTTGACATGTGTGTTTTAACCCTTTAAAGCCTGAGCCCAAAATTATGAAAATTCCATTCTGTGCCAGAATATTATAAATTCATATTATATTCATATTCGTATAACATCACACACCTGAACTGTATATACCATATTGAAGAGAAGAACTAGGGCTTTCAAATTATATAAATATATGTATGATTATTTAAGGCTAATCATCCTTTATCAATAAGATTTCACACAGCAATTTTAACAAAAATCTTCTCCACCACACTTCATCAGACAACTGCATTTTCAACCATTTTAATAACAAGCTAGAGGGAAACTTAGAGTATATGAAATATACATACATTTGTGGGCAATGTAGAATAGCAGACAGATTAGAAATAGAATCTATTGTTTAAAAGTTATGACCATTCTAGTGATTAGTGGGAAAACGGAATAAAACAAACATTTAGAATGTTAAGATACATTTCACATGACCACTCCTCAAATACCCTTTTGAGCACCTGCAATAATAAATTGAGATTGCATCTGAAATTGAAGGGCACAAACACTGAAATATACATTTTATGTGTTCAATAAAACACAGACTTTATTTAATTTGAACATTAGAATTACACTCGAATTGCAAAGCAAAACATACAAAATCAAACTTTTGAACTATCTACAGTAAATAAATTTTTAATAAAGAGTGCAGGAACAGAATATATATAAATTCATAAATACTCAACAGCTGCAATACCTGTGGAAAGATGAGAGAGAGAAAAGAGGGCAGGGGGAGGATGACAACACCAGTAAACACAGCCCAACCTAGGCCTCTTCGCGAAACTGGTCACACTCAGCTGAGTGCCAAGACTGAAAACAGTTCCTATCGCGAACCAAGCAAAGTATTTTGCCATTACATTCAGGCGCACAACAAGCTACTTTAGTTTTATTTTCAGTCCTACTTTTCCAATAGCTTAGCCAACATCTCTTAGAGGACTCGTCAAATTTAAGGACATCGGCTGTGTGGAGTGATGACGAAGGAGGGACTACAGGCTTTAGTGTACAGTATGCGTGAATATCGATACCTCCCAGCTGACGAGCCAGGTTTTCTCTGAAATCTATCTGGGTTAAGTTCACCAGTCTACGCTCATCCCCTGGTGCCGCATGAATGTGTTGCCATTCCTTAAACAATATGAAACTATTGACGACGGCAATGTCAATGAAGTGGAAAAAATTTGTCTTCCACCACCTCTGAGTTTTTTGTAGGACGTCGTAAAATCAACACTGCCCATGTTTTTGTTATAATTGCTGATGACAGTGGACTGGAGGGCTACTTCTTTTGTCCAGTCGCCATCATTATTTACAAACCTAGTAATTTCGGTTGAGCCATTCCCATTGTGGAAATTGGAGAGGCATGTAACTGTACGCGTGTCCTTCCACTGAATTACAAGTATATTCCCCTACACCATCTCATATCCCCATGAGCGTAAAAGTTGTCAAACCAAACATTGTGGCCCTGGTCTTTGAATGGCTGCAGTAACAATTCAACTACCTTGGTGGCCAAGTCAGTGTCACGCCCATCATGACTACCTGTGTAAACATTAAAGTCGAGAGTATACCCCGAATCTGATGTTGCAATTACCCATAATTTAAAACCCCACCGAGTAGGCTTGCCCTTAATGTATTGTTTAAATCCTGAACAAGCTTTAGACTTGACCATACGTTCATCTATTGCAAGATTTTGGTTAGGCTGAAAGAGCTGCTGGAATTTTGTTTGAGGTGGTCCTTAAGATAATGCAACTTCCTAAGGCGATCCTGATTATCCTCTGTGGTAGGGTCTACAAAATGTAGAGCTGCTAAAAGAGCCTTGTGGCGGTCACTCGACATAAATCCCCTCGCCCATGAGCCCTGAAGTGACTTGGTTCCCCAATGACGATGGGAATCAGGGAGAATTGAAAACCCCATGTAAATGAGCAACCCAAGAAATTAGTACAATTCATCGGGGGTCACCTCCATCCAAGATCCAATGTAGATGGAATATGATGGACAGTTTAGGACGAGCTCCCACCCCTGACAGTTTGTAAAGCTGCATATCTTAGCAACTACAGCCTGAGTAAAAAACAGCATGAAAAAGTCCATTTCTTGCAACATCACATTGGAGGTTGACCGCACAGCCTGATGCACGCTACATAAGTCAATACCAAATGGATGGCTAGGCTTAAATGGGAGAGGTTTTGGTGCATGTGAATCGATGTCAGAGTACGAGGGATAAGAAACAGAGTCAGGGAAGCGTTTACACTTTCTAGCTGACTTGGGACCTGTACGAGAATGGCTAGCCATACCCAAAATAATAAGAGTAACAGTGTTAGTGTTACTGTGAGTATCAGTCATATGAGAAATAGAAACAAACAATACATACACATTCATATATACCCATTTGATGGTCTTGGCTGGGGATCAGGTTCCATCTAATCCTCCATCTCCTCGTGGTCCAGGTCTTCCTGCAGTAGTTCCTGGTCCAGTAGATCTTCCTCCTGTGTGCTCATGCCCTCATGAGCCATGTCCTCCTCTGCTATGAACCTAAGCTCATCAGCAGTCTTGAGGGTGCTGAGCAGGAAGCCATAGTCTCTATCCATCTCTACAACAGAAAAAAGTACACAATTTGTAGCCAGCAGTGTGCTCTTCACAAATCCGTACAATGAATAGTCACCAAAGGCTTGCAGACTAACCAGCATTTCTAACTGCAGACAGCCCTCTCACACTTTCCTTGTGAACAGGAAGCTACACACAATCTAAAAATGGATGGGTAAGGCTATCTGCTAAATTATAGAAAGATACACTCAGAAATATTTAAGCCTATTTATAAGATTTATGACGGTCATGTCATTTTTTCCAGAAATAACGTCATGGTTACTTGTGTAACCTCCGTTCCCTGATGGAGGGAATGAGACGTTGTGTCGATGCAGTGACACTAGGGGTCACTCTTGGGAGCCCGAGACACCTCTGATCTTTGATAAAAGGCCAATGAAAATTGGCGAGTGGTATTTGCATGCCACTCCCCCGGACATACGGGTATAAAAGGAGCTGGTATGCAACCACTCATTCAGGTTTTATGCTGAGGAGCCGAAATAACGTCCGGCCATTTCAGCGGGTAGTTCAGCGTTGTGGCAGGAGGGACACAACGTCTCGTTCCCTCCATCAGGGAACGGAGGTTACACAAGTAACCATGACATTCCCTATCTGTCACTCACTCGATGTTGTGTCGATGTAGTGACACTAGGGGCCCCTATACGAAACACCACAACTGGCTGAACTGTGTTACGTGAACTGGCGGTGTGTGGTGGGCAGACTACTGTGTGCCTCATAGCCAGCACACCAGGTCGACATGTAACCTTCCCCCAACATAGTTATGAGTGTCGAACAGCCCTTTTTGGGGACAAGTCAACTACCCAAAGATAGAGACAGGCTTATCCCAGTCGTGGCCTCTTTTCCCCTTCTCTTTTTCCACTCCCTAATAAAGAAGGGGGATTATCCGACTGGGCCGCCAGGTCTAGTCGGGGGGGGTGTCCCTCCCAAGGGAAAGACACCGCGGAGACCACACCTCGCCCAAAGAGAGGGGGGATATTTAAGTGGAAGAATACGTCACATGGTCTTTCCAACCATGTGGGGAGCCTTCAAGGTAGATCCTGCCCAATGGGGAGGAGTTACTACAAACATGTAGACTGGGGCAGAGGGGTTCTGCCCAAGGAAGACGCAGTTTGCCAGCAGGGAAACGAATTAGCGGAAGATAAATATCGCATGGGGTTAGCCTTACAGGGAACCGCCACATGTGGAGCACCTACCCCAGAACAGGGCTCTTAGTTAGTGTGTGTACTGGGCCAGCAGCGAGTCTCTCCGAAAGCTCGGAGGAAGTCAACCAGGGAACAAAGTTTGTGAACACTACTGGGAATTAATGGCGCACGTCTTCAGCTCCAAGAGAGGTGGAAGGCGCTATGTGCAAGCGATATACCCGGCCGCTACCTGGGATGAAACTGGTTCCACCCGGAGGTTGTAGAACCTTGCAAAGGTGTTGGGTGTTGCCCAGCCCGCTGCTCTGCAAATGTCTGTTAGAGAGGCACCTCTGGCCAGGGCCCAGGAAGCCGCTACACCTCTGGTAAAATGGGCTTGTAGCCCTACCGGGGGCGGCATGTTCTGGGCAAGACATGCCATAGTTATGGCATCAATGAGCCAGTGGGTGATCCTCTGCTTGGAGACAGCGCTTCCTTTCCGCTGTGCACCAAAGCAGACAAAGAGCTGCTCATGTGTAAAGCATGCACCGGACACGGCAATGACAGGGCTGGGTCTGCCTCCTCCTGGGGCAGTGCTTGCAGGTTCACCACCTGGTCCCTAAAAGGGGTGGTGGGAACCTTGGGCACATAGCCCGGTCGGGGTCTCAGGATCACGTGAGAGTAGCACGGACCGAACTCCAGGCATGTTTCGCTGACAGAGAACGCTTGCAGGTCACCTACCCTCTTGATGGAAGTGAGTGCAGTTAGGAGGGGCAGTCTTCAAGGAGAGTGCCTTAAGCTCGGCTGACTGCAAAGGCTCAAAGGGGGCTCTCTGTAGACCCTGAAGAACTATGGAGAGATCCCATGAGGGAACGAGGCGTGGTCTGGAGGGATTCAGCCTCCTGGCGCCTCTTAGGAACCTGATGATCAGGTCGTGCTTCCCTAAGGACTTACTGTCGACTGAGTCGTGGTGTGCTGCTATGGCGGCAACGTACACCTTCAAGGTGGAAGGGGACAGCCTCCCTTCCAGCCTCTCCTGCAGGAAGGAAAGCACTGATCCAACTGCGCATCTCTGGGCGTCTTCACGTCGGGAAGAACACCACTTAGCGAATAGATGCCACTTAAAGGCATACAGGCGCCTCGTAGAGGGGGCCCTAGCCTGAGTGATCATGTCTACCACCGTGGGTGGAAGACCGCGTCCAGTCCAGGGGCCAGATATGGAGATTCCAGAGGTCTGGGCGTGGGTGCCAGAAGGTGCCCCATCCCTGAGAAATTAGGTCCTTCCTCAGGGGAATTTGCCAGGGGGGAGCTGTCACGAGGAGCGTGAGGTCTGAGAACCACGTCTGGGTGGGCCAGTAGGGTGCTACCAGGATGACCTGCTCCTCGTCCTCCCTGACCTTGCACAGGATATGTGCAAGTAGGCTCACTGGGGGAAATGCATATTTGCGTAGGCCAGGGGGCCAGCTGTGTGCCAGCGCATCTATGCCGAGGGGAGCCTCGGTGAGGGCGTACCAGAGCGGGCAGTGGGAGGATTCTTGGGAGGCGAACAGGTCCACCTGTGCCCGTCAGAATCGACTCCAAATCAGCTGGACCACCTGAGGGTGGAGTCTCCACTCTCCCCTGAGGGAAACCTGCCATGACAGCGTGTCCGCTGTAGTGTTGAGGTTGTCTGGGATATGAGTGGCTCGCAGCGACTTGAAGTGCTGCTGACTCCGGAGGAGGAGACGGCGGGCGAGTTGTGACATACAACGAGAGCGCAGACCGCCATGGCGGTTGACATATGCTACTGCTGACATGCTGTCTGTTCGAACTAACATGTGCTTGCCCTGGATCAATGGCCAGAACCTCCGCAGGGCGAGCAGAATTGCCAACAACTCGAGGCAGTTGATGTGCCAGTGCAGTTGTGGGCCCGTCCAGAGGCCGGCGGCTGCGTGCCCATTGCAAACAGCGCCCCAGCCCGTTTTGGAGGCATCCGTCATGACCACGATGTGCCTGGAGACCAGTTCTAAAGGAACACCTGCTCGTAGAAACGAGAGGTCGGTCCAAGGGCTGAAAAAACAGTGACAGACCGACGTGATGGCCACGTGGTGTGTCCCATGGCGCCATGCCCATATCGGGACTCGAGTCTGGAGCCAGTGCTGAAGCGGCCTCATATGCATCAACCCGAGCGGGGTGGCCACCGCCGAGGACGCCATATGCCCCAGGAGCCTCTGAAAAAGTTTCAGTGGAACCACTGTTCCCTGTTTGAACGCCTTCAAACAGGCCAGCACCGACTGGGTGCACTCGTTCATAAGGCGCGCCGTCAAGGAGACTGAGTCCAACTCCAAACCGAGAAAAGAGATGCTCTGAACCGGGAGGAGCTTGCTCTTTTCCCAGATGACCCAAAGCCCTAGTCGGCTGAGGTGTGAGAGCACCAGGTCCCTGTGTGCACACAACACATCTCGAAAGTGAGCTAGGATTAGCCAGTTGTCGAGATAGTTGAGAATGCGAATGCCCACCTCCCTTAGCGGGTCAAGGGCAACCTCTGCGATCTTCGTAAAGATGCGAGGAGACAGGGACAGGCCGAAAGGGAGGACTTTGTACTGATATGCCTGACCCTCGAACGCGAATCGCAGGAAGGGTCTGTGTCGAGGAAGGATAGAGACAAGGAAGTACGCATCCTTCAGGTCTACCGCCGCGAACCAATCTTGATGCCGGACGCTCGCCAGAATGCGTCTTTGTGTCAGCATCTTGAACAGGAGTCTGTGTAAAGCCCGGTTCAGTACTTGCAGATCCAAGATTGGCTGCAACCCACCGCCTTTTTTCGGTACGATGAAGTAGGGGCTGTAAAACCCTTTCTTCATCTCGGCTGGAGGGACAGGTTCTATCGCGTCCTTCCGCAGGAGGGTAGCGATCTCCGCACGCAGAGTGGCGGCATTTTCGCCCTTGACCAAGGTGAAGTGAATACTGCTGAACCTGGGCGGGCGCCTGGCGAACTAAATCACGTGGCTGAGTCGGACGGTCCGGATCAGCCACCGTGACAGATTGGAAAGCGCGAGTCACGTGTCCAAATTCCGCGCGAGGGGGACCAAGGGGACAACGTTGTCGGACTTACCGGCAGGTGGGGCCCCACGGCGGGGCGGAGCGCGAGGTGCCACAGCACGTCGTGGCCATGCTGAGTCCAGGGACATCAAAGCACTTACCTGATTCCTTGTGACCACCCCTGGAACAGACTGGGACGGGGGAGGAAGAGGCCTGTTCTCGTAACCCATGGAGACTGCCACATCGGGGGCAGCTGTGTGCCACAGCTGGGCACTCAGGGGCGGAAAGGGCACCGCTGGAGCGCCAATCCTGCAAGAAAAAGCCCGTGGATGGTAGTCGTGGTGACGACTGTATGCACCGGGTATGTGACCCAGGGAGGAAGGAAGCCACTCTTTTGCTGAAATGTTGGGTACTGCAGCCACTTGGGCGTGCGGCGAAATCAAACAAAAAAGCAACAAAAGATTTTCCACCCAGCCCTCCACCGGGGGATGGAGTGGTCTTCCTACCAGCTCCACGCGAGTGGGTTCCCTTGTCCCTGGGTTGCCTGTCTCAGGGGTGCTTCGAGGACCTCCGTGGGTTCTTTGGCGCTGGCTGTGAGACGGGTGGCGCTGGCTTCCTGCGGTGGACTCCACGCCGGGGCCAGGCTGAAGGGGCGGGCTGTGGCGGAGCTGGTGCAGTCACTGCAGGGGGACGCCCTTGGCGACGAGCAGACGGGGTGCGGGATCTTGAGCCGCGCCGGGGCAGGATGTGCTGGATTGCCTCCATCTGCTTCTTCACCGTCAAGAACTGCTGAGCAAAGTCCTCGACAATGTCGCCGAATAGGCCTGCCTTGAAATGGGGGCAGCAAGGAACCGTGTCTTGTCAGCCTCGCCCATCTCGACCAGGTTGAGCCAAAGGTGGCGCTCCTGGACCACTAGTGTGGCCTTTGTCACCCGGAGGGCGAGGTCGGTCACCGAGCGCAGTTCCTGCATCAAATCTGGGGTGGAACTACCCTCGTGCAGTTCTTTCAGCGCCTTGGCTTGGTGGACCTGCAGGAGAGCCATGGCGTGCAGGACAGAGGCAGCTTGTCCAGCAGCACTGTAGGCTTTAGCCGTCAGGGACGATGTGGACCTACAGGGCTTGGACGGGGCTTAGGGCGTCCACGCCAGGTGGCGGTGCTCTGCGGGCATAGGTGCACCGCGAGCACCTTATCCACCGGGGGAATCGCCGTATAGCCCTTGGCCGCCCCGCCATCGAGGGTAGTGAGAGCGGGGGAACTGCGGAGTCGGGGTCGGGCAGTGAAAGGTGCCTCCCACGACTTCGTCAGCTCCTCATGCACTTCTGGGAAGAATGGCACTGGAGTGGGGCATGGCTGCTTTGAGCGGCGCCGCAAGCCCAGAAACCAATCATCAAGCCGCGAGGGTTCAGGGGAGAGCGGAGGGTTCCACTCTAACCCGACGCTCGCGGCCGCCCGGGAAAGCATGTCCGTCATTTCGGCATCGGCCTGTGACTGGGCGATCGTCCCCGAAGGGGGAAGCTGGACAAGCCCGCTCTCCGATGCTGCGCTTATGAAAGCAAGCCGCGACCTCAACGTTGCCATGGTCATGTTCTCGCAGTGAGAACATGAACCATTCACAAACGCTTCCTCCGTGTGGGTCGCGCCCAGACATGAAAGACAGCGATCATGACCATCCGAAGTTGAGAGATAACGACCACAACCAGGAATAACACACAGTCGGAAAGGCATCTTTGAAAAGACGCATCTTTAAAAAGACGTTCCGTGTGTGCACTCTTTTAGAGAAATATATACTCTTTTAGAGGGGAAAAAGGCTCTTTCAGAAAATATACGCTCTAGTTTTTCTGTCGAAGCCCCCAGGGGCGTTCTCTGCAGTGCACCAGTGCAGAGGAGGGAGAAGCCGCTGAAATGCGCTGTCAGATCCAGCAGAGGTGAATGAACAGTAATATTCAGCTCAATGAGCATGACCGTTCGGCTCCGAAGAGAAAATCTGAATGAGTGGTTGCATACCAGCTCCTTTTATACCCGTATGTCTGGGGGAGTGGCATGCAAATACCACTCGCCAATTTTCATTGGCCTTTTCATTGGCCCAAGAGTGACCCCTAGTGTCACTACATCGACATAACGTCGAGTGAGTGACAGATAGGGAACTAGCGTTACTCCTACAAATAAATGCTTCGTAACTAAAATGTTTTGACTTTCAATAGACAATATTGACAACACCTGTTAAATAACTTGTCTTACCTCAAAAGATCGCCTCAGTTTTCAATTTGAAGCAGTAAGTCCAACACTGGAGGTAATCTCTCTGTGTATCCTCTCTGGCTCCGCTCAGGCAAATGGAGGACGACACTGATGACGATACATTTATTATTCACTCCCAGTAACCCCTTAACCAATCATATGTGCTTTTAGCTTATATTGTCATGAGTATCTGGCAGTTTTCAGAAATAAAATCGGTGATTGGACGGCGAAGATATTGAGACAGGAACCATGGGAATAATTGTTCCCAAATTTGAACGCTCCGGCTGGAAAGGGTTAAACTAGATTTTTAAAAGATTTTACATTTTGATCACCTCGGAGAACCTTATTTGTCATTGACCCATAAACGATTTGACCTGATCAGTTAAAAAATTAACATCCCCAACTGATTTGTTATGCTTCGTCCAAGATTTTATCCTGTGGATAATGTATTCAGTAGTGGCCTTCATCAAGGCAGTTTGCATTTGTCTTAAATCATGTCTCGCCTCTGTTCTTGACCTTTGGAAGTCAAATGCAATGACAATCTATTTTCAGCTATGCTAGTATAGATCAAGTCTTATGTCTTTTCTACATTTATATACTGTACAAATTACTTATTAAATGTAAAAGTTGTATTCTTTTCTAGACATACTTGTTAGCTCCAGCTGATGGAACACGCAAACACTGAATATCCACTCATATTCCAGGATGTAGGGCATAAAACAAACCTCGGAAGGCCACAACGTGTACGAACTTCAGCTGATATTGACTTTCTGACAGAGCAGAGAAAAATACTCTCTATTCAGACATGAGTAACACCTATAAAGAATAAGGAAGCACCATAAAGCTTTAACAACTCTCTACTAACATGGACTCTGTTGTCTTGCTTGCTCCAGCAAATTTGAAGTGTTTTCATACAGTGCCCGTTTAGCTGAGTAGATTAATTTACACATGGGTTGTTATAAGGAAATGCTGAATGGGATAAAACTATGGATGGGGACCTCATAGGGCTGGAGAAGACATTCCATTTCATTAGAAACTGGGGCATTGCCTCATCTTCATTAATCTATTCTAACAAAGCAATTTAAAACACAATATGTTTTCTGTAAAACTCGTCACAGGTTTTTTGTTTTTCAGAAAATATATTGTTTTTAATAATGGTATTGGTGTAAAGCTCTGTGTAAGTATGAAGGTTTGGTTCAACCAATGCCACATCATCTTTTAACACAATTGGGATGTTTTCTTGACACAATTTTGATCCCCATCCCACAGGGCTACATATTCCTTTGACTGTACCAATACAACAGTATAGGTTGACCTACTGCATTGATCCCGGAAAGATTTGCTTTTCATTCACTGCACTCTCCTCTGGCTACAATTGGACTACTACTTAAAGCCCTTCTTTTAAGTCATGTCATTTTTTTTTGTATAGCGCTTTTCACAACACACATTATTTCAAAGCAACTTTACAGAAAATCATGCTTTAACAGACAATGAAACAGTAATATCTATAAAGTCTTAGAGTCACCATTGTGTAATTTGATTAAATATGATCGTAAATTGTGTATAAAAATAAATCATTAAATAATAATAATTGTATATAGAACCCCAGTGAGCAAGCCGAAGGCAACTGTGGAAAGGAACACAAAACACCATAAGATGTTGGTTAATGGAGAAAAATAACCTTGGGACAAGCCAGGCTCACTGTTGGGGCCAGTTCCCCTCTGGCTAAACAGCATGAATTTAATGCCAATATTAGTTATTTGTGTGCAGTGCATGTCATGATTTAAAATTTGCAAACTAAGTACAGAGTGTTAAGGTCCAGTGTTTAAACAAAGATTTTGTATGAACTGTAAAATGAATGACTAATGTCAGGATGACAAAAGTCCATCCTGGATTAACTGCAGAAGTTCACATAGATGCATTGTCCTTTGTTAGTTGGTTGATGAAGGCTTTTGTTGGCAATTAATTGATAGTCTATGTATTCCATTTCAAGAATGTAGTCCATCAATAGACAAAGGTGATGGAGGCAGAGATCAATGAGGTGCATTGCAGTTCAACCGGCAGATCATTTCGGTGAGGTTCGGTGGGGTCCATCCTAAATCCAAGTTTCAGGCAGTGTCATGTGAAGTATCCGATGTCATACAGTTGGAATTGGCATCAGTTCATCCTGTGAAGCCCATCGTAAAAAAACAAAGTGATGTCTGGTTAACACCGGTTGTAGTTTGTTGTCATCACTCAGTGACACATACAGTGGCATGCAAAAGTTTGGGCACCCCTGGTCAAAATTTCTGTTGCTGTGAATAGTTAAGTGAGTAGACGATGAACTGATCTCCAAAAGGCATAAAGTTAAAGATGAAACATTATTTTCAACATTTTAAGCAATATTAGTGTATTATTTTTATTTTGTAAAATTTTAGAGTGAAAAAAAGGAAAGGAGCACCATGCATAAGTTTGGGCAGCCCAAGAGATTTGAGCTCTCAGATAACTTTTACCAAGGTCTCAGACCTTAATTAGCTTGTTAGGGCTATGGCTTGTTCACAATCATCATTTGGAAAGGCCAGGTGATGTTAATTTCAAAGCTTTATACATACTCTGACTCCTCAAATCTTGTCCCAACAATCAGCAGCCATGAGCTCCTCTAAGCAGCTGCCTAGCACTCTGAAAATTAAAATAATTGATGCCCTCATAGCAGGAGAAGGCTATAAGTTAGTAAAGCGTTTTCAGGTAGCCGTTTCCTCAGTTCGTAATGTAATTAAGAAATGGCAGTTAACAGGAACGGTGGAGTTCAAGTTAAGGTCTGGAAGACCAAGAAAACTTTCAGAGAGAACTCCTCGTAGGATTGCTAGAAAGGCAAATCAAAACCCCAGTTTGACTGCAAAAGACCTTAAGGAAGATTTAGCAGACTCTGGAGTAGTGGTGCACTGTTCTACTGTGCAGCGACACCTGCACAAATATGACCTTCATGGAAGAGTCATGAGAAGAAAACCTTTCCTGCATCCTCACCACAAATTTCAACATCAGAAGTTTGCAAATGAACATCTAAACAAGCCTGATGCATTTTGGAAAAAAGTCCTGCAGACTGATGAAGTTAAAATATAACTTTTTGGCCGCAATGAGCAAAGGTATGTTTGGAGAAAAAAGGGCGCAGAATTTAATGAAAAGAACACCTCTCCAACTGTTAAGCACGGAGGTGGATCAATCATGCTTTGGGCTTGTGTTGATGCCAGTGAAACAGGGGAACATTTCATTGGTAGAGGAAAGAATGGATTAAATTAAATACCAGTAAATTCTGGAAGCAAACATCACACTATCTGTAAAAAAGCTGAAGATGAAAAGAGGATTGCTTCTACAACAGGATAGTGATCCTAAACACATGTAGCAAATTAGCTTAAAAGGGAATTATTTATAATTAATTATAACTGGTTATAATTAATAATAAATATTTAGATTAGATCTTAGAATTAACTGTAGCAGAATCGATATTACAATTACTTGATCTGTCCATCCAGCGAGCAGACAATATAATTATTTATCAATTCTAGGAAAATTACTTTCCTGGCCAAGGAACAATAGCCTTCCTACTTATACAGTGCTAGCAGTAGTTTAGCATGTAGCAAGGAGCAACATTCAGTGACTTTGAATTGTGAGCGGAACACAGAGACAAACAATTGTGAATATAAAGGATTTAATAAATGAAACTATAACTAACATACAAACAAATTAAGCAAAACATACATATATAGAATGAAGGAAAGTAAGGAAAAGAGAGAGAGAGAGAAAGAATGGCAGTATTTCAAGGGTTTTAAAACTCTCAGTTAACCACAACCTAAATGAGAATCATCAGAGGCACAATACACCTTAAAAGGGGTTCAAACTTAAACGCGCATCTAATCAGTTGTAAATGGTTACTTGCATTGGTTTGTTGCTGAATAAGAGTCTTGATGCGGTAGACGAGGTTCTCGATGATTTCTTTAGGAGTGAGTTGAAGAAGTCCACAGGAAATCCACAAAGTTACTTGAAGGTAAACACTGCCAGAAGGTTAAACTCAAGAGAGAGTTTTGGAGTGGGTTGGTCTCAAGAAGAAGAGTTTTGAGCCATGATTAGTCTGCGCTCTGGAGTTTTGATAGTTCATTGCCGCACCCATTTTGTGGGTGGAGTGGCCAATCAGAGGCACGCATTTTGAGCGGGAGAAACATCCTTTGTCTCCGTTTATGGCCCATTCGCATTTTATTGCTGATCTGGACCGCTAGTGCAGCTTTTAATTCAAAACATAGTAAGAATTGTTCGATGCATTTCACAATCACATGGTGTACATTATTGTGTAAGAAATAAAGGGAAGATCATTTTGATACCAAGAAGGTAACCTCCAGACGATATTAAAGCAGAGAAACACTCATACACTTGAATATAGGCATTTAACGTCTAACTAATACAAGTAAAGGGTTTTAACTAAGTTAATATGATAGGGGAATATACATACAACACATGCATATAGCAGATACATTTATAACTGCTTACTATGGCCTAAAATAGAGAAAATGTCTTTAGGTGTGTGTGTGACGTTTATTGGAATTACTGGAGACAGACAACTGCTCTGGTGCCTGGCACGGGGGGGGGGGGTCACCCTCCTCTCTGTGGAATGTGTTTGAAGCTTGATGGAGACACTTCAGAGGAGGCCTGTTTTAGCATCCTTTTGATAGTGATAAAGACCATCTGCAATTTAGCACCCATATAAATGTAAACGTGGAGACCAGGTCAGTAATTTATATGCAAATGTCAAAAGGCTAAAAGGTTTTTTTTCAAACAAAGTTTTTTTCAAACTAAGTGTAATTAGCCATCACTGATCTTACACAGACATTACACACACCTCAAAATCCACAATGGGCTATCTCAAGAGGTGCAAGCTGAAGGTTTTGCCATGGCCCTCACAGTCCTCTGACCTAAACATCATCGAAAATGTGTGGATAGACCTCAAAAGAGCAGTGCATGCAAGATGGCCCAAGAATCTCACAGAACTAGAAGCCTTTTGCAAGGAAGAATGGGTGAAAATCCCCCAAACAAAAATTGAAAGACACTTAGCTGGCTACAAAATGCTTTTACGAGCTATGATACTTGCCAAGGGGTGTTACTAAGTACTGACCATGCAGGGTGCCCAAACTTTTGCTTCGGGCCCTTTTCCTTTTTTGTTATTTTGAAACTGTAAAAGATTAATATAAAAAGTAACATTCTTAAAATATGAAAGAAATGTGTCATCTTTAACTTTAAGCCTTTTGGAAATCAGGCCATCTTTTGCTCACTTAGCTATGCACAGCAACAGAAATTTTTACCAGGGGTGCCCAAACTTTTGCATGCCACAGTAGCAGTGGAGTCTGACACCAAGCAGGAATGGAGCTGGATCTGGCCAGCTCTGGTAACCTCGGGATATGAATCCCGGGGTTGAGACAGGGAAACAAACAGAATAATATTAGCGTAGATGCCATTCAATTTATTGCAGAGTTATAGTTTATGAGAAATGCTTCTGAGAAATGTTTCTGGTTCCGGCAGACCTAACTAAAACAGCCTAATTGTGAGTTGATGGATAAATTAGGTGTATGCCTGGCTAAATAGATGAGTCTTTAGCCTAGACTTAAACTGAGTGAGTGTGTCTGCATCCCGAACAGTGTTAGGGAGACTATTCCATAGTTTAGGAGCCAAATAGGAAAAGGATCTACCGCCTTTTGTGGATTCTGATATTCTAGGAACTATTAACAGGCCAAAATTTTGTGATCAAATTATATTTCAGCGGCTTATTTTTAGGGATTTTTGGTCCAATAATTAGTACCTCTGTTTTATCGGAATTGAGTAGAAGGAAATTTCTGGCCACAATCTTTGATTTAATTGATACTAATTTGGAGAATTGTGAAATTTCGTCGGGTTTAAAAGAAATATAAAGTTGGATATTGTCGGCATAACAGTGGAAACTTATTACACAATACCTGATAATACCTTCCAACAGAAGCATATATAAGGAGAAAAGCAGAGGCCCAAAAATTGATCCCTGTGGCACTCCATACTTAACTTTTGTTTGATTTGACATTTCTTTGTTTACACATATAAAGTGGCAGTGGTCTGATAAATAGGACCTAAACCATGCTAATGGAAGTCCACAAATGCCAACATAATTCTCCAGCCTATTCAAGAGAATGTCATGATCTATTGTGTTGAAGGCAGCACTAAGATCTAAAAGCATTAGAAGAGAAATGCAGCCACGATCAGATGATAAGAACAAGTCATTTGTAACTGTGATAAGTGCAGTCTCTGTACTGTGATGGGGCCTAAATCCTGACTGAAACTGTTAATATATACCATTTCTCTGTAGAAATGATCATAGTTGGGATGACACTACCTTTTCTAGTATTTTCAACATAAATAGAAGATTTGAAATCGGTCTATAATTAGCCAGTTCTCCAGGATCAAGCTTTGGCTTCTTAACAAGCAGGTTGATAACTGCCATATAATTTTTGGGATATGACCTATGACAGCGAAGGATTGAAGTTGCTTGTGAGGAAATTTATGAGACACTGTTTTCTGCGGTGCAGTGATAGTTGATTGCATAATTCCAATTTTATTTCTGATGATTTCTATTTTATCAGAAAATAAATTTAGGAAGTCATTACTATGGTGCTGTGATGGAATATCTGGTTCAGTCAATGCTTTAATCCTAACCAATTTAGCCACGGTACTGAATAAACACCTAAGATTGTTGTGATTATTCTGACCTGGCAGCTTTTAGTGCCTGTCTGTAGCTACAGAACTTGCACCATGCACCATGAAATACCTTTAATTTTGTATTCTTCCACTTGCGCTCCATTTTCCGAGCTGTTCTTTTGAGTGTGTGAGTGTGATCATTGTACCATGGTGCAGGTTTTTTCTTTAATTTTCTTTAATCAAAGGGGGGTGATACTATCAAGAGTGCTAGAGAACACTGTATTTATATTTTCTGTTATTACACCAAGTTCTTCTAGACTTTTTACCTTACTAAGTATGTGAGACAATTCTGGAAGATTATTAGTGAAGCTATCTTTAGTGGTTGAAAGAATAGTTCTACCTGAACGATAGTGTCACGATTCTCTGTTGTTTGCCTTGTGTTTGCCCCTGTCACCTGTTTCCCCTGGACTACATTTCCCATAATTCCCTGCCCTCATCACTGCCAGCTGTCCTCAATTGTTTTCACCTGTCTTCCATTCATTATCTATTGTGTATTTAATGCCCTGTTGTCTGCTCAGTCTTTGTCAGTTGTTATGTGTTTTGACCTCCTGTTATTGATCTGTTCCCATCGTAGTTGTTTTCTATGTTCCTGTGTTTTTTTCCCATCCTGGATGTTTCTTTTTTCCTGTGTTTACTCTATTATCTGTACTTTATTTATTTTATTAAATACTGTTTCCGCTGCACCTAGATCCAGCTCTCGTGACTTCCTTCCATACGTTACAGATAGCGTGGTGTAGATTGAGTGACATTAGCTGATTGCAGCAAACAGGAGACGAGGTAATGATCTGAGATGTCATCGCTCTGCGGTAGAATTTCTATAGTATCAACTCCTTATGACAGAATTAAATCTAGTGAATGATTATGGTGATAATCATTTGAGTTGGTCCTGTCGCATTTTGTCTGACTCCGAGAGAGTTGAGGATATCAATAAATGCTAATCCCAATGTGTCATTTTTTTATCTATGTGAATGTTGAAGTCACCAACAATTAAAGTTCTATCTACAGTAACTACAAAATCTGATAGAAAATTAGAAGTTTCAACAAGGAAATCTGAGTACGGCCGGCTTGTATATACTGTAGCCAGGTTTGGGAGGGTTACTTTTGAAATTCCACTACAGATTACAGAATACATGCTGTAAAATATAACTTGTAATGTATTCCATTAGATTACCCAAGGCCAGGAACATATTCTAAATACTTTGGATTACTTCTTCAGCACTGGTAGATTTTTTTCAATTGGTTTGACTATAAAAACTCTGCCAGTACAGTAACACAAAATACACATGTTAAAAATACATTCTCAGAAAAACCTAAATATCTTATGCAGTGTTGTTTCTAAAACAAGATAAATAAAAAAAATAAAAATAAACAAATAATATATATATATATATATATATATATATATTACAGGTAAACAATACAAAAATTATCAAGAATATGATTTTTGCCCTAATATCAAAGGTCTTACTAGAAAAAAAGAAATTTGATCCAACGTGAATTTTCTTGATAAAAAAATATGACCGTGCCTGGTAACATATGCATGTAAAATGTCTAGAAATAGCATTTTAGCTTAGCATAAAGCTGACAATTTATACAAGGTTTATTTCTATTTCTTCTGCTCTAAACTTCAAACCTGCTTCTCTGTTTGCTCGTATGAATCTAACACATCAGAAAAAAGTGTTTCACTGCTGTTCAAATGCACTTTGGATCGCATCATTTATATGTATAAATGTTTTCCATCTGAAAAGACTAAATATTAAATGAAACAAATGACAATAAAATGCAAAGTAATCTCTTCAGTAATCAAAATACTTTTTGAATGTAACCATATTCTAATTACCAATTTAAATTGTAACCAGTGGAATACAGTTACTTATATTTTGTATTTTAAATACGTAATCCCGTTACATGTATTCCGTTACTCCCCAACCCTGACTGTAGCAAGGGCAAAATATGACAGAGATGTTTTATTTATATCTGACGGTGTCATATTAAGCATTATTAGTTCAAAAGACAAACTTATATCCTGTTCTCTGAGTAACACCAAAAACTTTACTGTAAATTGTAGCAACACCTATTCCTCGACCCTTCAGATGAGGCTCATATTTATAACAGTAACCTGGGGGAGTAGATTCATTTAAACTAATATATTCATCTGGTTTAAGCCAGGTTTCTGTAATCTGTAATAATTCCATTTACAATTAGTGCTTTGGTTGAAAGAGATCTAATGTTTAGTAGCCCTACCTTTATATGATGTTATCTTCATCTTTTTTTTTTTTTTTCAAGTTTGACCTTAATAAATTTTTTTTCTAAATTATTTAGTGAGGGGTTTGTGTTTGGTAGTTCGGGGAACAGACATAGTCTCTATATGATATCTAGGTGATACAGTCTCTATGTGTTGTAGTTTATTTCATATTAATTTTAAAATTCTGTTAACTATGTAGCTTTGAATGGTCTAGCTCCGCAGTAATTAAG
Organism: Myxocyprinus asiaticus; assembly: GCF_019703515.2. Lineage (NCBI taxonomy): Eukaryota > Metazoa > Chordata > Actinopteri > Cypriniformes > Catostomidae > Myxocyprinus > Myxocyprinus asiaticus. The sequence goes on along the minus strand of NC_059365.1, from coordinate 35,715,186 downwards.
TGACCTTCTACCACGCTATATTCCATCAAGTTCATTACGATCGCAAAATTCTGGCCTGTTAATAGTTCCTAGAATATCAAAATCCACAAAAGGAGGAAGATCCTTTTCATATTTGGCTCCTAAACTATGGAATAGTCTCCCTAACACTGTTCGAGATGCAGAAACACTCACTCAGTTTAAGTCTAGACTAAAGACTCATGTATTTAGCCAGACATACACCTAATTTATCCTTCAAATCAAAATTCGGCTGCTTTAATTAGGTCTGCCGGAACTAGAAACCAGAAACATTGATCGTGATCTATAACTCTGCAATAAATTGAGTGGCATCTATGCTAATATTATTCTATTTGTTTTCCTGTCTCCACCTCAGGACTCCTATCCTGAGGTCGCCAGAACCGGCTGGATCCAGCTCCATTCTTGCTTCTTGTTGGACTCCACTGCTACATGTCACTGAGTGATGATGACTAATAGCAGCCGGTGCCAGCCAAACATCACTTCAGTCTATTACGATGGACTTCAGAGGATGAACTGATGCCAACTCCAACCATAAGACATGGAATACTTTATATGCCATTGCCTGAACCTTGGACTTAGGATAGACCTCACCAAAATTAAAGGCCGGTTGAACTGCGATGCACCTAACTGATATCTGCCTGCATCACCTCGGTCTAATGATGGACTACACTCTTGAAATGGAATACATAGACTATCACTTAATTGTCAACAAAACCCTTCATCAGCCAACTAACAAGGACAATTGCATCTATGTGAACTTCTGCAGTTAATCCAGGATGGACTTCAAAGACATTAATCTTACAGTTCATACAAAATCTTTGTTTAAACACTGACCCCTTAACACTTACAAAAGTAATATTGGCATTATATTCATGATGTTAGCCAGAGGGGAACTGGCCCCCACAGTGAGCCTGGTGTCTCCCAAGGTTATTTTTCTCCATTAACCAACATCTTATAGAGTTGTGTGTTCCTTGCCACAGTCGCCTTCGGCTTATTCACTGGGGTTATAAATACAATTATTATTTAATTACTTATTTTTAAACACAATTCACAATCGTATTTGATCAAACTACACAATGATGACTCTAATGTCCGACTCAAAATGGCGCAGTGTATGGCTGCTGAGTTGCGAGCTCCGACACAACACTGCAGTTTTTTGTTTGTTTTGTTTACAATACTATTTTTTTTGTCTTGGATGTTGTCTGCCTTATTGTTGTTGGGCCTCATGTATTCAGATAGAAGACAAAGGCAGGCCTAACACAGTCGTGAAACCTAACTCAGGCCCACATACCAAGTCATACATTTTACTGATAAATACAAATCCCATGAAGCCTTGCTCACTAAAGGATCGAACTCTCAACTCCTATTGGATGAGGCACACGACAGAACGCACCTCAACCATGACATCATCAGGAGTAGAAATGCCTCTGAAATGCTTCCGGGATTTGCTTCCAGCAACTTTGCTCGCCGTGTGTAGACGCAGCTCATCGCTGCTCTCAGGTGTAGCCTCGTGGCACAAGGAAGTAACATCTGACTTGAAACTGTGGCCATACAATCTCCATCTCGCTGGACGAATTGAGATTACTTTTTGTTCCACCGAACACTCTAACGGATCTGAAGGAGACCGCCGAGCAATCCGCATCTTCATCCGTTTGCCTGCAGAAGTGAAGAGATAAAAGATTTCTCTTCCATCTTCAATCAAGTCGATGTCGCTGATTTCTCCGCCAGCCCACCGAGAATCAGCAGCCGTACGGCCTCCCGTCATAACACGAGCCTCGAGGAACCGAGTCGGAGTTAAAGGATGGATGAACACACATTCTACGTCCTCATACGATTCAAGTAAGAGGTTTACATCTGGGCAGAGATAGAATATTATAGTGGTTATTCTTGTGTATCAAGGTTATTGCTTATACAGTTTACGGACCACCGAGTCTGCTCATTGCGATTAATACTCAGGGTATTAGTTATCACGAATTTGATTTGCTGTATTGTAGTCCAACCACATTAGACTGTTGTGCATTTCCGCCATCGCGGGTGAGACTGGCAAACTGAGTTTATCCATTAAAGAATCAAAGACCGCGGAATGGTTTATGTGCCATCCACCGCGTCTCTGAGTGATAAACTAACAGCTACTTTCTCTCCCACGATCGTGAAACCAGCTTTGGGGCCATCACTTAATTCTCTCTCTCTCTCGTACTAACCACACACACACACGCGACCCCTCACAAACATTCTCGCACACATTTTTGGCTAGTAGATAGCTTCGTGATAAAGCTCAGCTTTGTCCCTAAGCTATCGTACAAGCGGATACACGCGGTAACATTGACTGGTTTGTCTCCACCCACATTCGCGGCCATATTCTATGGCCGGAAGTCTCGCGTGACAGTCTCCACGAGAGTCACGTCTGCCATATTGTGCGCATCCCTCCTTACACACACACACACACACCCTCATGTGTTATAGGATTATTTTGATTTCCATATCTAATCATATCACTGTTTGGTTTGTAGTTGTAAGTCGGAAGTTTATTTACTGCATTGTATTAATTATTAATTGATATTACTGCATAAATAAACTTTGTTATATTACAAAGAGAAGTGTTTTGGTTTGTTTTGTATACACCTGTGTCATGCTGACGGGATGTCAGTGCTCGGATTCAAGACTTCATTCATTGTTGTTTTTTATTTTTTATTTTCGAAAATCAATATTCTTCGGATGTCGATTTTCCTAAGAAAACAATCTAATATTGAGACTGATATACTATCTGGTTATTAGTCCCTGATTCCAGGGTGGTGCCCCATCACCATTAATCCTTATTAATATTCTATTGATTTTTGATAATTGATAATTATCTTTGATGATTGTTGAATTTGAAGGATCAATAAGCTAGTGTTAATTTTAATTAATGTTTCATCGATGTTAATGATTAGTGATTATCTTTGATAACTGTTGTTCAACACCACCAACTCTAGAAGCATGTGGCAGGGAATTAATATCATCACAGACTTTAAAGGGAATAAAAACTCCACCGTGAACACTGCTGCCTCTCTCCCGGATGAGCTAAATACTTTTATGCTCGTTCCGAGGGAAATAACACCACCCTCGCAGAGAGAGCTCTGTAGCGGATGTAACCCAATCCTTCTGGTGGGTGAATATCCATAAAGCCACGTGTCCAGACGGCATTCCGGGCCGCGTCATCAGAGCATGCACGAACCAGATGGCTGGTGTTTTTACGGACATTTTCAACCTTTCCCTCTCCTTGTCTGTGGTCCCCACATGCTTTAAAATGTCCACCATTGTGCCTGTACCAAAGCAATCCAAAATCACTTGCTTAAGTGACTGGCGTCCTGTCGCTCTGACCCCCATCATCAGCAAATGCTTTGAGAGACTAAATAGAGATTACATCTGCTCTGTGCTGCCTCCCTCACTGGACCCATTGCAGTTTGCTTACCACAACAACCGCTCCACTGATGATGCCATTGCATCTACACTACACACTGCTCTCTCCCACCTGGAAAAAAGGAACACTTATGTGAGAATGCTGTTTGTAGACTACAGCTCAGCATTCAACACCATAGTGCCCTCCAAGCTTGATGTGAAACTCCAGGCTCTGGGCTTAAACAGCTCCTGAGATTGCTGAGGAAGTTTGAAATGAACCGCCACATCCTCACACGGTTCTACACCAGCACTGTAGAGAGCATCCTGACTGGCTGCATCACTGCCTGGTATGGCAATAGCACCACCCACAACCGCAAAGCCCTGCAAAGAGTGGTGCAAACTGCCAGACACATTCCCTCCCTCCAGGACATATATACCAGGCGGTGTGTCAAAAAAGCACGGAGGATCATCAGAGACTCCAGCCACCTGAGCCATGGACTGCTCTCACTGCTACCATCAGGCAGGTGGTATCACAGCATCAGGACCCGCACCAGCCGACTCCATGACAGATTCTTCCCCCAAGCAATCAGACTTCTGAACTCTTGATTTCTCACGATCAATATACATCAGCACTGCACTTTATTAATCTTATTTTCTCACACTGGACTGTCATAAATTATAAATGATATTCTCTCTTAACAACACACTGGCAACTGACTATCAACCGACAGCCTGAATGTCAATACAGTACAATACAAACTACTGTATATTTTATATATAATTTATATACTATTTTTATTGTATAATGTGTATTCTGTATTGTTTGTATGTGTATTCTATATTGTGTGTATTGTCTACTGTACATTGTATATTATTATTTGTATATTGTGTTGTGTAATTATGTGTATATTAGATATGTAAATTGTGTTGTGTAAATCTGATGTTTATTGTAAATTGGTATATGTCTCATCACTGTCATGACTGCTATGTTGCTCGGAACTGCACCAAAGACTTTCACCCACTATTGCACTTGTATATATGGTTGTGTGACAATAAAAGTGATTTTATTTTATTTTATTTTATTTTATTTTATTTTATTTTATTATTATTTAACTAAATAATGGTGTCCTATCTTAAAAATTCCTGATAGACTTATGGGACTTTCACCTGTTTCTAGGCTATATCAATTTATTTTAATTGCTTTTAATGTTTGAATTTGTATTTAATATTCACTGCAAAATGTGTGCTTGACATTTCACATTTTGCTTGACACCTCCTGCCTCCAAAGTAATATCATACATGCACAGACATAAACAAAAATACTGTTTCAGCAGATATTAATATTAGAAATAACAGGAGAAACCACAAAATATTCCACAGTTAATGTAGCCTACAAATTCAGCTTAATCTGGTAAGAAAAAAATAATAAAATAATAATTTAATTAAACAATATTTGTAGCCTACAATAATAATAATAATAATAATAATAATAATAATAATAATAATTAGGATATATTATGAAAAGGCATTTACAATGCAGATTTTATTTATAGAAACTATAAATGTAAGAGTAACATTTAATAATGGGCATTTCATTTAGTTTTGACAAATTCAAAGCACCAGGATAACAGTTTAAAACTTGTATACTCACAGGGAATACATGCTGAGCACGACTATCGGATGCACGCAGTCATGTCTTTTTACATTAGCGCTTGTCTCACACACACACACAATGTCTGAGATGTGAAAGTGCATAGGCAAACCAGACTGGTGATATTATTTGTTCATTTATTTTTATAGCTATATAGGAACTAAATAAATAATAATTACAGTACAGCAGACATTACCCATTTTTTCAAGTTTACTATATTATATACAGTATTTGCTTTATTATTTATTTTAAATCTGATGTGTTTGTTTATACTTGTATAAAGCTTTCTTTCTTTTTTCTTTTTTTTATCTCTCTGTGAATGAAGTATAGATTGTTGACTTTGACCATGTTTACATGCACTTAGTAAGAAAATAGCTTAGTCCAGTGTTTTGCAGAAACCGTTCTGAAATGTCACGTAAACGCGAATGCAGCTTTTTAAGGGATTAAAGGCTTTTAAGAGAAAGCGCTTTTAACACACACGGTTTCTGTCGGAGAGCATGGCTAATATGTCTATGTTAACGCATAAGTGAATTTCTATTAGAAAGACTTGGGATTACTGGGATTAATACAAACGTAGAAATACTTATATCATTTGGCCCCGTCCTATGGTTCAGTGCTCGGATACTTGCTTGAACCATCAGATCCTGCCGGAAGCGATGACGCCAGGGAAGCAGAGCTTACCCCCTGCCCCGGACGGGTCCTAAACTGGTGCTGTTTGGGTGGAGGGTGGTGAAAACAACAGAAGTATGCCAACAATGAGAAGCAACTCATTTTTGCAACATAACATAACAGGAATTATATACAACATTATTTGGTGACAGGCATTACAGAACGTAAAGGATTAACAAACAAACAAAAAGCAAAGACAAACATGGAGAGTACAAATACTGTACAAGACAAACAGTGCAAAAAGGTTCCACAGCATCTCAATATATGTGAAAATAGAAAGTATTGTAAGTATGATCTTATTGTGTCCTGTATATAGAGTTCTTACTTAGTTGATTGATCTGATAAAAAAATAAAATAAAATGCACTTAAAAGAGGGGAAGAAGGATATGTTATATGTAATTTAAATAATATATAAAGTATAATAAATATAAAGGATTATTATTATTAGCATTATTGTCATCATCCCTTTAAGACAGAGAGAGTGTTTGGGTAAAACTAAAGATCTTATGGTAAAAAAAGAGAGAGAGAGAGAGAGAGAGAGAGAGAGTCACCTAAAAGACAGGAATTTCACAATTAAAATAAACAGTAATTTAGCAGTGACTTCTATCCAAAATTTGGCAACAGATGGTCAAGACCAGAGGGTATGAAACATTTTGTGGTTTTGGGTTAGTTGTATGTTAGTATTTCTGCTTAAACTGAATGTGTTTATGCAAACTTGTTTCCAGAAATTAATATCTGTGGTTATGTTAAGGTCTTTCTCCCGTTGTTTAAATGGTATTGAACATGTTGTGTCTGTAGATATTAAAGTGTATAGTTTGGCCAATAATTGTTTTGAGTTGATGATTTTTTTTTTATTATTTATTTATTTATTTTTTTCTCAGTGAGTGGTGGTGGTTTGGAGTAATTGCTGCTGATGTTAATTTTGATAGCACTTTTAATTTGTTGATAGAAAAAATATTGATCTTTGCTTAGGTTATATTTCTGTATCAGCTCTGGTAATTTAATGAAATTGTTATCTATGAAAAGACTATGTAAATGTGTGATTCCTGTTTCTTTCCATCTTTCATTAGCAATTGGAGATTTATCAATGATGAAATCAGGATTATGCCATATAGGAGAGAGGGAGTGAGGTGTTAAATGATTGAGATATTTTATTCATGTTCCACCAGGCAAGTAATTTTGTGTGAATTATTGTGTTATTGTATAAATGATGATGCTTAATTGTATCAGTAAGCGTAGGTCAGATAATAATAATAATTATTATTATTATTATTTTGCATTCAGTCTGTTCCAATTGTAACCATGGGAAATGGAGAGATAAATTACCATTTATCCATTTGCAAAGATATTGTGATTGTGCAGCTAGATGGTAATAATGAAAGTTGGGTGCCCTTAATCCTCCCATGTCCTTGCTTTTCTGCAGTGTGTTGATACTTATTCTAGGGTTCTTATTTTTCGAGTAAAATGTATTTATCTTGCTATTTAATGTGTGAAATCATTTTTTAGTGGGTTGCATCGGAATCATTGAAAACAAATAATACATTTTTGGTAATACAGATATTTTTACTGTAGCGCTTCATCCTATGAGAGAGAGTGGTAGGCGATTTAAGTCGTCTTCGATTTGTCTTTAGCAATGGAGTGAAGTTAAGATTAAATAAATCCGATAGGTGGGAGGAGATGTGTATTCCTAGGTCAGGGTTCCAGACTAAAAAAATTTACTTAAGAGCCATTGGCTCTTAAACTGAAACATTAAGGATCCAAATGGCTGTTTTTAGTAGCTAAATCACAGATTTTCTAGATTTTTTTTTTTTTTTTTTTTGCTGTTCAGAAACAGGATAGAAAGCCAAAGAATAGAAAGTCAGCTGATAACCCATTCATCGAAGGTTTAATAAACAGTATATATAGTTGAGAAGATAAGTTTGCATTCCCCTTTGTCTCATAAATGTTCACACCCCTTTCATAATTAATACCAAAAAAAAAGAGATAAAAGTTTTTTTATTTTATTTAGCACTACTCTTCAGAATCTACATTACATATATTTGCATAAAGTATAGTATACATATAGTAGTGTGTGTTGTCTTCTTGAGCATCATTGAATGTTTGCACCTCATGTAATAGTTGTGTACAAGTCCCTCAATTGTCCTAAGTGTCAAAAGCTTGATATATATATATATATATATATATATATATACTGGGGCCAAAAGTTTGGAATAATGTACAGATTTTCATGTTTCGGAAGGAAATTGGTACTTTAATTCACCAAAGTGGCATTCAGCTGATCACAAAGTATAGTCAGGACATTACTGATATAAAAAACAGCACCATCACTATTTGAAAAAAGTCATTTTTGATAAAATCTAGACAGGCCCATTTCCAGCAGCCATCACTCCAACACCTTATCCTTGAGTAATCATGCTAAATTGCTAATTTGTTACTAGAAAATCACTTGCCATTATATCAAACACAGCTGAAAGCTATTTGGTTTTTTTAAATTAAGCTTAACATTGTCTTTGTGTTTGTTTTTGAGTTGCCACAGTATGCAATAGTCTTAAGGTCAATATTAGGTCAAAAATGGTGAAAAAGAAACAGCTTTCTCTAGAAACTCATCAGTCAATCATTGTTTTGAGGAATGAAGGCTATACAATGCTTGAAATTTCCAAAAAAACTGAAGATTTCATACAAAGGTGTACACTACAGTCTTCAAAGACAAAGGACAACTAGATCTAACAAGGACAGAAAGAGATGTGGAAGGCCCAGGTGTAAAACTAAACAAGACCATAAGTATATCAGAGTCTCTATTTTAAGAAATAGACACCTCACATGTCCTCAGCTGGCAGCTTCATTGAATTCTACCTGCTCAACACCAGTTTCATGTACAACAGTAAGGAGAAGTCTCAGGGGTGCAGGCCTTATGGGAAGAATTGCAAAGAAAAAGCCACTTTTGAAATAGAAAAACAAAAAGAAAAGGTTTGAGGGGGCAAAGAAACACAGACATTGGACAACAGATAATTGGAAACATCTCAGTTACTAATGTAACCTCTGTTCCCTGATGGAGGGAACGAGACATTGTGTCGATGTAGTGACACTAGGGGTTAGCCCCAATCACCTTTGATTTATTCAGAAAAGGCCAATGAGAATTGGTGAGTAGAATTTGCATGCTGCTCTCCGCCCCGGACATACGGCTATAAAAGGAGATGGCGTGCACCACTCATTCAGATTTGTGCTGAGGAGCCAAGAGAGAGTCCCGGCCATGTCAGCGGTTGGGTCAGTGCTGTGGCAGGAGGGACACAATGTCTCATTCCCTCCATCAAGGAACGGAGGTTACATCAGTAACTGAGAAGTTCCCTGTCTGTCACTCACTCGACACTGTGTCGATGTAGTGACCCTAGGGGTCCCTATATTAACGCTACAGGCGCTGAACCGTGTCACGAGGTACGGCAGAGCGGACACGGGCAAGCTGCTGCGTGCCTCGCAGTGAGCGCTCGACCACGTTGTGACCTTCCAGCTTGTCAGGTAAGGTGCTTCCCTGGTCCTGTTAAGGGTGGGAGGAGAGCACTTACCAGAGGAGGTTACAGGCAGTGGCCTTTCCTGATTTCTGTATTAAGCAATTTCCCGCCGAGCACCTGATAGAATAGCGCTGGGGAAGTGCTCTTCCTTTTCCAGGAGGGAGAGCACTACAGAGACCACATCCTACCAGAGGGAGGTTAACATGTAGAGAATACCTCACATGGACTTACCAACCGAGAAGTTCGCATATGGAACAAAACCCTGGGGAGGACCCTATCTATGGAGAGGGTACACAACCACAGTGGCTGAGGCAGACACAGGGTTCACCGACAGGGAAACTGAACAGTGGAAATATATAATACGGGATTACCGAGGGGGAGATCACCACATATGGAGCACTGAGCCCAAGCACATGGGCTCACCTGAAAAGGGCCATACCACGAGTACTGGGCCAGGCGGCATTACTCCTCCACCGAGTTTGTCACCGGACAGTGCTTAAGAAATCGAGAAGGTGTCCAGTGTTCACCAGTTGCGGTTTCGTGGCAAGGTAGAGCCAACGCCCCACCGGGAAGATCGTCTGGAGGTGGCGTGCTGCTCTGCTGGCCCACAACGGTGGCCGGCGGTTGGGGCGGGCGAGTGGCCCGAGAACCGCCGAACTTACCTGTTCGCCAGCTTCCCTTCGACCGTGAATATTTTCAGCACCTGGCTGTCGCAAGATAGACTTCCATGTTGACTTTCATAAAATTTCAGAAAGGTTTCATTTATTTCTTGTGAGTTGTGGATAATCTTGTTTTCGGAGTTCTTAATTCTAGATATAAGTGTTTTTTCCTTATTGCGTTTAAGCAGGTTGGCTAAATATTTTCCTGATTTGTCATTATGTGCAAAATGTGTGAATCGTAAGAGTTGTTTTAGAAATTCTAATTTTTTGTGTGTAATATCTTCAAGTTGGTTCTTAATTCGGTTTATCTCTGTTAATGTCTGTTCATTGTGTTTTTGTGAGTAAGTGTGGTGTAACATTTTTAGTTTGTCTTCAAGTTCTTTTTCTAGTTCTTGTTCTTTCTTATGTTTATATTTGGAGAATGATATTATCTTCCCTCTCATTACTACCTTTGCTGTCTCCCAGAGTGTTGCCATGGATATGCCATGTGTATTGTTTAATTAAATAAAAGATGCCCACTCTCTTTTAAAATACTCATTGAATTATTGCTCTTGAAGTAATGATGTATTCATACACCATCTGTGTGTTTTTTTTCCATTATTTTTATTGTTAAGAGTGAGGGTAATTGGTGCATGGTCCGAGATGATAATGGGTTAAATTGTGGTGTGTGATATATTTGAGATAATGGAGTTACTTGTTAAGAAACAATCAATACATGAATGTGTTTTACGAACAGGTGAGAAGTATGTGTATCTCTTGTTTTTTCTGTCTACAATTATCGCCTAGGTCTGTCATATATTGTTTCATGATCTCTGTAGAGAGCCAAATTTTCAGTTGATTTGAGTTATTAGATTTTTCTAGTATTGTGTTGACAACTGTGTTGAAGTCTCATCCTGCGATTATAACTGATTGCGAGAAGTTGGATAATAGTGAGGAAAAATTGTGGGAAAAGTTTTCATCATCTATGTTTGGTCCATAAATATTAGCAATTGAAATATCTTTTATGTTTACATTAATAATAATATACCAACCCTCTGTGTCAGCTATTGTTTTATGCATAATAATTGGTATGTTTTTTTTTTCTTATGAGGGTGGCTACTCTCTTATTTGAGTTATAAGATGAAAAATAAATGTGTGAATTGTGAAGTTTGGAGTTTACTGTGTTCAGATTCTAATAGGTGAGTTTATTGTAGTAGACATATGTCAGCATTTAATTTTTTGAGATGGTTTAATATTTTGGAATGTTTTAATCCATGAATTAATGCCTCACACATTTCAACTAAAAAACTTCATATATATGCAGTTGAAGTCAGAAGTTTACATACACCTTAGCCAAATACATTTAAACTCAGTTTTTCACAATTCTTGAATTTTAATCATAGAAAACATTCCCTGTCTTAGGTCAGTTAGGACCACTACTTTATTTTAAGAATGTGAAATGTCAGAATAATAGTAGAGAGAATGATTTATTTCATCTTTTATATCTTTCATCACATTCCCAGTGGGTCAGAAGTTTACATACACTTTGTTAGTATTTGGTAGCATTGCCTTTATATTGTTTAACTTGGGTCAAATGTTTTGGGTAGCCTTCCACAAGCTTCTCACAATAATTTCCACAATAAAAAGCAAGACAACAACTCTTTTTTTATGGTGGATTTGGAGCTGGCTTCTTCCTTGCTGAGCAGCCTTTCAGGTAATGTCGATATAGGACTCATTTTACTGTGGATATAGATACTTGTCTACCTGTTTCCTCCAGCATCTTCACAAGATCCTTTGCTGTTGTTCTGGGATTGATTTGCACTTTTTGCACCAAACTACATTCATCTCTAGGAGACAGAATGCGTCTCCTTTCTGAGCAGTATGATGGCTGCGTGGTCCCATGGTGTTTATACTTGCGTACTATTGTTTGTACAGATGAACGTGGTACCTTCAGGCATTTGGAAATTGCTCCCTAGGTTGAACCAGACTTGTGGAGGTCCACATTTGTTTGTTTTTTTGTTTTTTTTGAGGTCTTGGCTGATTTCTTTTGATTTTCCGATGATGTCAAGCAAAGAGGCACTGACTTTGAAGGTAGGCCTTAAAATACATCCACAGGTACACCTCTAATTCAGTACACCTCCTATCAGAAGCTAATTGGCTAATTGTCTAAAGGCTTGACATCATTTTCTAGAATTTTCCAAACTGCTTAAAGGCACTTCTGGCCCACTGGAATTTTGATATAGTCAATTAAAAGAGAAACAATCTGTCTGTGAACAATTGTTGGAAAAATGACTCATGTCATGTGCAAAGTAGATGTCCTAAACGACTTGCCAAAGCTATAGTTTGCTAATATTAAATCTCAGTAGCAGGCCATGCATTTTAAGTCTAGACCTTCAGTGTGATTCATGCCATTAAGAAAACAGTACAACCTCCTGATGGCCTCTTCCGGGTTATCTTGCACTGTTTCGGTTATACCTGAGAATATTAGATTGTCACGCATACTTGTCACTGGAGGTCGAGGATGATTTCGTTCATTTGTTTATTGTCTGAAGTGAGACTATCAATTTGTGTTGTTAGGTTTGTGATCTTTGTCTGTAGTTCGCTGTTTTCCTTTTGAAGTGATTCTATTTGAGATTGTTGATGGATTCCAGTACACTGTTGTTGTGTTTTCCTCATTGTCTGCCGAATCTTCCCGACACCGTGCTTTTTTTGTGGTTGAGGCATGATGGTAAGTCCAAAGAAGTAATCATCGATAAAGCCTTAGAGGTTTTCGACATCCTCAACAGTTGCCGTGAACCAGTTGTAATATATTTGTCCAAAGAGAAATGTAAAAAGTGTTTAGTCCAGTGTATAATAGTGTTCGATTTCTTGGATGTTTACAGAAGGAATGTCAGCATCTTTGATCACGTCCGTTGTCATGCGGGACTCTCAGAGTGTACGCATCTCCAGTCTCATTTTGCGTATATTTCTTATTGGTTTTTGAAGAGTGTGCATTTGAATATGTGTTCAACTTTGACGGGGGAACCCCAAAGTCTGATGTAAAAGGAATCCCCACTGTCACTGCAATGTATCTGTCGCATCTGCATATCTATTATAATTTTATATCCCCAGAAGTTATTACTGCACCCCTGTGTAAAGTCATTAACGACAGCCTCATATTGTTGAACCAACGTGGTTCGAAAGATGGATGTACAAAATAGTTATTGTGGTTTCGGTAAACAGTCGTCACTAGCTAGTTAATTTATCCAACAATGCATAGTACTATGTTGGTTAAGCAGTGATTTACGGCATTGTACAGAAAATGCACCCCAGCCTGACAAATCAACATTGGTCAGCCAATGGTGTCAGTTAGGGTCGGGACTATCTGTCTGACCCACCAATGGAAAATAGGGGGAGTTTTTAAAGTTTATTTTTAAAACATTTTTACGTTTCCGTTGGGTGACAGAAATTACATACTTCACATTTAAGGTTAATAATTATGTAAAAAAACAAACTTTTAATAAAAAAAAAAAAACATGCATATATATTTGCAATAAGAGTAAGTTTCTTTGAACTTACACACATCTAAACTCAAAGTGCAAGAGCTAACATCTTTCTATATCACTTTCTGAAACCTTGGCCTGGGGAAAAGCTCCCACTGAGTGAAAACTTTGATTCAAGCTGAGCTTCTGCCTGCATTGAGAATTCTTAATTCACACATATCGCTGGGAATATCATTCTGACCACCAAATATCATCCCATTTAGTGATATTATGATTTTCTAGCACTGCATGGAGTAGTATGCGACATACAGATCTGATCTGATTTTAGAAAGGTCACCTGTCCTTTTCAGCTAGCAATGTGATGAAGTTGACATCCTTCCACTTTATTTTTGCCCTTCCAGGCTTAAGAGCCATGATTAATGCCACACTACCCTGAACAAATGTGCACAAACCACATGCTTCGATTCTTAGCCAAGTATTGATGCCGTTATTCACTATTTTCTCATCCTAGTTCCATTCTGGATCCATGTTTTGCAAGCATTGTTGCCCAGGGCATGATAAATGCAGTTAAACACACGCAGCTTAAATATGTCTGCAGTCATTTTCAAAAGCAATTTAACATGCGGGAGCACATGGAAGCCGCATGAAAGACATCATGTGAAATCCTGCGATTTGAGTCTTTTAAAAACAGTGTGGATTAGCCTCGCGATTATGAGAAAGAAAAATGACTGAATGATTTCATTAATTTTCAGAGGCCCTGCACGCATAAAAATGACCAGCAGGGTCGTCATTTTTGGGTAGAATTTGTGCATGTTTCCTGTGTATATTAATGCAGGTCTCACAGCTGGCTGTTCTTTGTTGACATCCAGCAGGTTTAAATAAGCAATTAAAGCTCATTTCCCTTTTTTTCTCCCTCTCTCTCTCGCTTGTGTTCCTTTTCTTTCCTTCCTCCCTGCAGTTTGATAATTGTTAAGCACACAGCATGTAAAATTCTTAGGCTAAGTCAGCCGATTTTATTGATGGTGTTGTTGCTTGGGCTTGTAAATGCTCTGATCTGTTGCTGCCTCAGACTTGATGGTGTCCTCCAAGTGTAACGTGCCCCGAGAGTATAATGTGAGAGTTCTTGCTTGCACTCTGATACAAATGTAATGACTGACTTGTCCTAGTTTTTTTTTTTTTTTTTTTTTTTTTGTCTTAGATTTTTACATTCACAAAAAAAGTGTGACTTTGACCTGACTAACTTACCTACCTTCTAATGAAAATTGTGAAATATTCTCTAGGGGAAGATGCATATTTAAATGTATGTAATATTGATGTCCATATTTTCAAAATAGACTAAATCGTGTATTGTCTGAATGTTTAATCGACTAGTAGGTCTTAACAAACAAGGTCTATAATACCCAAAGACAGCTTTGCATTAACAGTCCCATTCATCTCAATTGCAGTTGCTCGGCTGGCACATAAACCCCCTATGTGCTATACTGCTTTTGCTATTGGCAAATTGTTTTTTTCTTGTTTAAATCATAAATGGGTAAAACTTTACATTAATGTTCCCTTTGTTAAAGGAACTGTTCACACAAAAATGAAAATTCTCTCATCATTTACTCACCCTCATTCCATCCCAACTGTGTTTGACTTTCTTTCTTCTGCAGAACACAAACCACGATTTTTAGAAGAATATCTCAGCTTTGTAGGTCCATATAATGCAAGTGAATGGTGGCCAAAATTTTGAAGCTCAAAAAAGCTCATAAAAGCAGTATGAAAGTAATTAATATGACTCCAGTGGTTTAATCCATGTTGGTTTAATCCATGTTTTCTAAAGTGATCTTATAAATTCTGGGTGAGAGACCAAATTTAACTCCTTTTTCATTGAACATTTTGCCATTGCAGTCTTCAGCCACAATCATGATTTCAAGCTTGATTAAACTTTCTAGTGCTTGACCAAGTGCTTGCAAAAGATATGCATCTTGAGATGTTTCTTGAAGATGGCTTGAGAATCAGGTGCTTGGTTGGAGTTCAGCAGGTTCCACTTGCGAGGAACAGTTGAAGTGAAAGTCAGGGAACGTGATTTTGTGCCTCTAGGCACCCCTCACCCACTGATAGTAGGCTTCGGGAGGGCACATGGACTTGTAGTAGTGAGTGTAGTTAGGGGGGAGCAGAGCCAGTGGTTGTTCTGTAAGCAAGCATCAATGTCTTAAACTTGATGCGATCAAACATTGGCAACTATTGCAGTTTGATCAAGAGAGTTGTGACGGTCACTCTCTTAGGCTGTCGCATTCTGGATCAATTGCAAAAGTTTGACTATACATTCAGGAAGTCCTTCCAGAGGAGCATTGCAGTTGTCCAGTCTAGATATAACAAGAGCCTGGACAAGTAGTTGTGTAGTGTGCTCAGATAGGAAGGGTTTGATCTTCCTAATGTTATGCAGAGCAAATCTTCCTGTTCGGGTTGTTCTTGTAATGTGGTCCGTGAATTTCAAGTAATTGTCAAACAAAACCCTAAGATTTCTGTCTGACCCGGATGATGTAATTGTTGACCGATATAGATAGATGGTAAAGATATGATGAACTGCTGGGCTCGCTGAGACAATGAGAAGCTCTGTTTTTGCTATGTTAAGTTAGAGGTGGTGTTTTTTCATCCAACATTAAATGTCTGTCTGGCAGGCTGAGATCGGTGCAGATAGCATAGGATGGTCAGGCAGGAATTAGAGATAAAGTGTGATCAGCATAGCAATGATAGGAAAAGCCATAAGCCTGAATTACAGATCCCAATGAAGTCATGTATATAGCAAAGAGGAGGGGCCCAATCACTGAACCCTGAGGTATACCATTAGCTAGTTGGAGTGACTTGGACACCTCTCCCTTCCAAGACAACTTGAAGGATCTACCTGTGATGTAAGACTCAAATCAGCAGAGCACATTTCCTGTGATGCCCATTGCTGGAAGGGTTGAAAGGAGAATCTAGTGGTTGACAGTGTTGAAAGCATCAGACAGATCCAGTAGAATGAGGAGAGACAATTTGGATGCTGCTCTCGCCAGCCCCAGAGCTTCAGAAATGGACAGCGAGGCAGTCTATGCCGAGTGTCCACTTTTGAAGCCAGGCTGGTTGCCATATAGTATTGTTCTGGGAGAGAAAAGAGGAGAACACAACTCAAGGGTTTTTGTTATGAATGGTAGGAGAGAGACTGGTCTGTAGTTTTCAAAGTGTGCAGGGTTTAGTGTGGGATTCTTAAGCAGCGGGGTATTAGAGACTGCTTAAATGTAGTGGGAAAGGTATCAGTGAGAAGAGATGTGTAAAAAACGTGTGTGAGTGCAGGTAGGAGTGAAGGGGAAATGGCTTGGAGGAGATGAGAGGGAATAGGATTGAGGGGACAGTAGTAAGGTGGCTGCAGATTAGAAGTTTGGTGATTTCAGCCTCAGTTGGGGGGGGGGGAGTAGAGCAGAGGGTTGTGTTTTGGTGGTGGGTTTTTGTGGGTTTGGGGTGTGGAGAATTGATTGCTGAGTGGCAAAGTCATCAGCAATTAGAGAGGATGAGGGAGGGGGAGGAACAGGAGGAGGGTAAAGGAGAGGTGAATATTTTGAAGAGGGTGGTGATGTTTGCAGTGGTGATGTTAGCGAAGAAGAAAAAGAGAGCACTAACTGATACCTACTCAGGTCAGCTAGATTTATTTATTTTTTTTTATTTTCCCTCAGCAGCCCTGAGTTGGAACGATATTCAAGATTAACATCAGATAGCCAGGGGTTGGAAGGTGTAGCACGGACTGGCCCAGAGAAGAGGGGAAAGATGTTGTCAACACAAGATGTTAAAGTGGAATATAGCGTCAGTAGCATTACTGACATCGAGCGAGGAGAACTGGTTAGAGGAAGGAAGGGAGGATGAGACCATTGAGGAAAGGCAAGTAGATGAGAGTGAGAGAGAGCAAAGATTATGCCGAAAAGAGACCTAAGGAGGAGAGTGTGTCAGGTATGGTGGCAGATAAATGTTAAAACTAAACAGAAGTGTGCAGTGGAGTAACAAGAACATGGTCAGAGGTGCAGTTACGTGTGTAGATGAAGTCTAGCTGGTTACCTAGTTGTAAGCCATTTGAGGTCAAATGATGCTAGCAAATTACGTAAGTCTGTGGCTTGAGGTTTGTCAAGGTGGATGTTGTCACCGAGAACTACGAGAGGGCTGCTGTCCTCATGGATTGAGGATAGTAGCACATCTAGCTCATCTGGGGGGTGATATATAGTACCACAACATTTATTTTTACAGGACGGGTGATAGTTGGTGTGTAATTTAAAGGAGTCATTGTCACACAAAGAAGGCAGAGGCATACATTTCCATGTATTGGAAATAAGCAAACCTGTTCCCCCACCCCTCCCAGTCCTACATGGGGTGTGGGAGAAAGTTAATTTGTTTTAGAGGGCAGAGGATGTGGCTGTGTCCTCTGGTCAGATACAGGTCTCAGTCAGGGCCAGAATGTTGAGACCTGATTGGCTAGTAACGGCAGGAATGAAGTCCACTTTGTTTGCCACTGACTGATTTCCAAAAACCAACAGACAGAGAGAGAGGTTTAGCAGAGGAAGTGGAGTTTATGTGCAAGTTGTTAGGATTGTGTTGTCTCTTGTTTCTAAAGCCTGAGTGGCAAGTATGAGTGCCAGTGAGAATGTGTTGGAAGCAGATGGTAGAGCAGGAGAGAGTAGAGGGTAGTAAGATTGATACTTAAGTGCAGATACTTGTCGATGTCCTTGCTCGGTGGACTCGCACAGGTAGACTTGCAGGGCTTCACACGACAGCTGACACTTCCGTGACAATGATATGCCTTGCTTAATTGCCTGTGTAATCAGTGTTTTAGTAAAAACAGCTGAACATGCCTTTTTAATTAGCAATGTAAAGCCTATAGCATGTGAATGGCTCAAATTGAAAGAACTTTACGACAGTTCTGTATTAAAAGTGCAATTAATAAACAGTGTAGCACATATCACTCCTTCCTAGTAACAGGTACTAAACAACACAAGCAAAGTATCATGCACAAACTTACTAGTTACTGCAGTCTCCAGTGATAAGCACGCTTCTCCTGAAGTTGCAGGATAATCACTGCATTTAAATATTCTTATGGTTGCTGAAGATGCCTTTTAAATAGCAATATAAAGTCTATAACAAGTGAATGGCTCAAATTGGAAGTTTAACAGTCATCTTTAATTGTATGTAGAAGTACGCCTAGATCCTGAAGCCTTAGAGGTTCATAGATGGGCTTTCCATCAGAGCCCATCTGGATTCTGCTGGGGTGACCAAGAGGAAAGGGCAGCTGCACTAAGCTGTAGTGTTGGGTTCGAGTCAAGTCAGAGTCTTTAAACAATCGAGTCCGAGTCAAGTCCGAGTCCAAAAGGGGCCAAGTCAGACTCAAGACCGAGTCCATAACAGGCCGAGTCCGAGTTGAGTCCGAATGAATCTGTTCATGAATCTGAATTCAAATTGTAAGCATAAACTCAACGTCAATATTTTAAGCTTATTTTAAACTTCATAATTAAGAAAAAACAATTATCAATATAAATGTAACAAAAACACCTCTATATTTTATGATTAGTTTCCTGCTGAACAAACTTCATAGTGGTTTCAGAATGAAGCATATGCTTTAGGTGTATGAAGACAAAACTGTTCTTCAACACACTTCCTATTGCGTTCTGTTGACATTTCAGTTATTTGTTGCTTTTCCCCCTCAACTCAAACATAGACTAAATAAAGTGAAAGCTGCATTACTCATTAAAACCAGAGTTACTATTGTTTCAAATTTTAATTTTCTACTTCATTTTCAATTTGTCCTTTCAGTTTAGTTTAGTTTTATCTAAAATGATCCTTATCTAAAGAAATAATATATACTGAGATTTATTTGTCTCTATCTGCTGATTGGTTTGGGAAATAATGAGTCAACACAGTAGTAATTAGCACTCGCTGAGAAGTTACATGTCACGACTTGACTGCAAATGCTACATCCGTAAACACTGGTAAAGCCCACTGCTAATATTAGGGCCATTTAACATGGACATGATTGTTCATTTGCAGAAAACGTGGGGCAGTTCTACGCACTGCTTGTGCACCTAAAACCCTGATGCGTCCGTGTGTTATCGTTGTAAAACAATTAGAGGGATCATCAAATCATCTGGTTCAAAAGTTTACATTCCCTTTTTACTTAAAGGATTAGTTCACCCAAAAATGAAAATTCATTTCATGGTTTACTCAACCCTGTGTTGTTATAGCTCCATATGATTTTCTTTTTCTTAACACAAAGGGAGAAATTGTAGGGAAAAAAAAAAAATGTGTTCAGTGATGTCACACAATGGAGGTTTATGGTGACCACTTCTTCAAGCTTCAAAAGGATGCAAAAGTATAATTCAGAAGTCTAACAAATTATTGTATGCGACTCATGTCTTGTTCTGAAGGAATACGATAAGGTTTGTTGAGAAACAAACCAAAATCTGATGTATTATTAAGTGAAAATCTTCACCGACCTTTGTTCTCCTGTGCACGTTCATGAGACAGACTGCACGCGATCTTTAGAGCTCCTGGCACAAGAGCAAACCCTTGTTGCTTTCTCAATGATTAATGACTGTGTAACAAGGTTCAAATGGGAAAGGATGAGGCGGGAACTGGCTGTCAAAGTAATATTTAATTTAAACAAAAAGACAAAAACACAAATACACACACGGCAGATGCCTGTGGCTCTCTCTCGAATTGCCGCATCTGGCTGCATTTATCCCTCTTCTCAGCTGATTAGCCCGATTGGGGGCCGGGCGTGCATAGTCACGTCCCGGCCCCACCCTCCTCCTCATCACAAACTGTTTGTGTAATAATTGTTTATGAGTCCCTGCTTTGTCCTGAGCTGAGAAGCTGCCCACTATTCTTAAGAAAAATACTGTACATTCTTTTGTTTCCCAGCATCTTCTGCACATTTGAGTTCTTCCCAACAGTGGCTAAATTATATAGACATCCAGCTTTTGACACTTAGGACAATTGATGGACACATACACAACTATTACAAAAAGTGCAAACATTCACTTATGCTCAAGAAGGCAACACAAGAACCAAGTGGATGCAAACTTTTGAATTTTGATTTGTGTAAATTACAGTACATTTTGTGTAATGTAGCTTTTGAAGGGAAGTACTACATAAAATATATAATCTTTTATCTCTTATATTTGCATACATTCTGAAAAGGGTGTGAAAACGTATAGGCCTAAAACAAAAGGGGTATGCAAACTTCTGCAATATATACTTTGTGAACATGTATTTTTAATTTTATATTTTGTTTTTCACTATTTAACCACATTTTAGCTTTTTTTAATTTACAAATTCCACATAGCCTATTCTATCCATATAATTTCACATTGCATGTGTAATTATGAGTAGACTTGTCATGTCAGGTACACATATTAACTAAAATTCACAATATTGGAACCTAAAATTCAAAACACAATCCCCATATCTCAAAATTTAAAGGAATGTTCCGGGTTTAATACAAGTTAAGCTCAATCAACAGCATTTGTGGCATAATACTGATTATCACACAAATTAATTTAGACTCGTCCCTTCTTTAAAAAAAGCAAAACTCAAGGTTACAGTGAGGCACTTACAATGGAAATGAATGTGGCCAATTTTTAGAGGGTTTAAACAAAGAAATGTGAAGCTTAAAATTTTATAAAAGCGCTTGTAGTAATTCTTCTGTCAAAACCTGTGTATTATTTGAGCTCTAAAGTTGTTTGAATAGTCATTTTTACAGTCGATTACATCGTCATGGTAACGAAGTTGTAAAATTGGCTATAACTTTACACATAAAAGGTTAGTAAGTGATTTTATTACACTAAAATCATATTAACACACATATTGTTTATGTCTTGTGACTATAATTTTGAAACAGTAAGTATTTTAATGTTCAAAAATTGGCCCCCATTCACTTCAGTTGTAAGTGCCTCGCTGCAACCTCGATTTTTGCTTCTTTTTTTTAAAGAACAGGAGGGACAAGTCAAAATTAATTTTTGTGGTAATCAACATTATGCAACAAATGCTGTAAATTGAGCTTAATTTGTATTGAACACAGAATATTCCTTTAAGTGCTTGTACTATTTAAAAAGTGCAGTTTAGCTGTCTGAATGTGACATTTGTATGATTATTTCCATGCTCATGGGGAAAATTAACATTCAGAAAACACCCCGCTTAAATTTTCACGAGTTGCACGAAGACATGGATCGGCTTCTTTCAGCTCGTTGTTGAAAATGCACTTTTGCATTATTCTGGGCATTTGCGCTTACTGACAGGACAACATAAAGTGCATGATGTCATTGCCATGGTAGCCAGACACATTTCAGCTGATTTGCTGAAGACTAGAATGAATGTATCATCAAATCAACATGCGACAAAACAAAATTGATTTTCTTCTCTGCAAATGACACCAGAGACAATAGCAAGAAGGACAATGAGGAGATTTAATTTAATAGAAAAAATCAGTGACCCTACCAAAAACCGGGACTGTCCTGTGCAATAAACCGGGATGTCTGGTCACCCAAACTATAATTAAATTATAAACAAAACATTTCACTGCCCAAAATAACTTAATATTTCATTGCGCAGTTTATTGTGGAAAAAACTGTAAAAGAACACATTTTAAGCAGCTCGTCAATGCTTTTATAATAGAAAAACAATAAATAGGTGCTATTTATCTGTTTTCAGAGTTGCTGTCTGCTTTAGCAATAAAAAAATATTCCAGTACTTTTGTAGTACATTGGCTACATACTAGTGCCTGACCGATTTATCAGTCGGTCGATATTAGCCTTTCACAGATACAGTATATTGGTATTGGCATATGTGTTTTCCGATATGCACAGATATTAAAACTTTTTTTTCAGAACATATAATGCAGAAAACAATGTTTGGGTGATTTAGATTTGGTGTCATAGCATAGTTTGTCCAGCAGAGCGTGCTCCGACTCCACTGTTTACAGAGCTGAGCTGACGGTGGTTCTGCAGACAGTGTGGAGTTAAGCAGTGCAGAGTTAAGCGGTGTCTTCTCGGTAAGTTGCTAACTAGTTTGTGAAATACATACTGGAAAGTTAATAAACAATGACCCCATCATTTTCCCTTTTCAGTATAACTAATATAACATTAACCCTGTCCCTGACAACCATGTCACTCATGTTTATCAAATCTGCTTGCTGTTAGCCAGCTATAGTTTGCCAGTGCTGTCAGTAATGTAGCAGATTGAAAGGTAAACATCAGAGCATCTATTTGCAGCTCAGCAGATAATGGTGCATTGGTGGATTGTGTCTGTTGAGTGTTGATTTCATGCTACATTGTTGCCTAGTTGGTGAGACGCAATGCTGGAAAGTAAATAAACAACGTCCATCTTTTATTCTCCTTGACAATGAATTTATAGCTAACTAGCTAACCATGTAGCTCCTTCCATACCTTGTCAGCTGAGTGGAAGCTAATGTATAAACATGTATTCACCAAACTGTTTTGTTCAGGCTTCACAGATTGGTACCCACTTCAACCGAACAATTCCAGTCATTGCATTTACAAAATGTAATATTTAAAAGTCTGTTTTTCCACTAGAAATACGGTGTAACACCGCTGCCGCTGTTTATCTCTTGACTCGGCAGCAGCGAACCATCAGTTATTGTTTGTGACTGTTTTGTTATACATTAACAGCGAAATATTGCTGATGATGATTTGATAAGCAAGAAAACTGTTCTTTAGTACAATTTAGAGGTACTTGTACTTTTTTTGAGTATTACCATGGCATTTTCTATTACTTTATACTTCCACTACATTTCAGAGGGAAATATTGTACTTTTTCCAATGTTGACAATGTATAATAATAATGTCAAATATTCTTTGATAAAAATATTTGTTTAAGAAAGCAGCCTTCTGGGAACTTTTTTATAGTCATATAAAGCACAATCCACATAGAAAAGGTCTGTTTTCATTCCAGCTAAAGAATTAGCTATATCGGCCACCATATCGGTAATCGGTGAATTCCCCCCCCCCCTCTAAAATCGGTATCGGTCTCAAAAATCCCATATCGGTCGGACTCTACTACATACCTGTCTTTATGTGTTCATCATACCAGCCACCTTGGTAGTCGATGTTATACAGCAGTCTCTGTAGTATCATTGAAGCGTATTGGTGACTGAATGTGCCGCTCTGCAGGTGTGTTTGCTCAACATGGTGAAACAAACTCTGGCTACGTCTACAACATCAGGGGGTGCTACAACTGCTTGCAGACAGAGTGTCCATTTATATCTGTTTCATTATTTTTATTTATTTATTTTGTTCATTGCATCTCAAATCAAATGCCATGGACTTGACTGGACTCGAGTCCCAAAGGCTCGTATCAGAGTCAAGTCCAAGTAAAAATGCATCTGAGTCCGTGACAAGTCCAAATCCATTAAAACTGGACTTGTGACTCGGACTTGTGACGCGGACTTGAGTCCGAGTCCGAACTCGAGTACCCCAACTCTACTAAGCTGATTCATTCTACAATAAGAGCCATAGCTACTTTGTATCATGTGACCTTTCAAGTTGTCTCACTCCACTCTCACACCCACAGAGTCTGTCAGATGTACTGATCAGCTACATTATGCCACAATGTTCTGGTCGGGTTCCACAGACAGTGGATATCTCCACTGAGTGGGTTTCTGGGCAACTCTCTCTCCTTCTGTGATTGCATCATGCCGGTCTTGTTGTGTGAAATGGTAGATTTATACTCTCTCTATTGCATTTTAGTTTGTCTGGATCCTCATCATAGCACATGAAACTCTCTTGTCTGAAAAATACAAATACTAATTTCAGTCTCCTACCTGTGTGTGAAACAGAATCCAAAAAGTTGAGCATTGCATTCTGCGAGCTGCACAATAAACTGTATGTGGAAACAGATGTTATGATAGCATCATTATCATCATCCAATGAGAATTGCCAAGGAAACAGCACACTGAAACAAGAAACAGCACTCAGAAAGGGGCATATTGGTGTAATCTAACTGCAGGGTGTTTATCTGACCCCAAAAGTGTGTTGATGCACCCAAAATATTACTAAAATGGTATTTTTGGGGGAATATGCAACCCAAAGAAAATATTTGGAATAGCAAACTAACATATTACTCTATGAGGGGAATTCACTAAGAATGAAGATTTGTTGATTTGCATACACTGTCTGTTGTTTTAGCACCCAATTTAAAAAATAGCACAAATTAAAATTTATTACACAGAAGAGTATGGTCGAAATGATTTTAATATTATTTTAAACAATGCATTACCATTTTTATGATTTATTTCTGCAATTTACTACTACTACTCATACTGTGGTATGAAACTGCAACAAAATTGTAGCTCTTTAAAATAATTACCTCAATATTCTTTAAAAGTAGGCCTACACCAACTAAAACAATTATAAGAGAGAGCAATATATATTCAATGAATCACGTATGTATTAAACCCATATCCATAAGACAATTTTGATATAATGTCACTATATCTAAAACTATATTCGTAAGGGATAATGTACAGAGAGTCAGTTGTTATCACAAAATAGGACAGTATACACAAATATAGTAAAACAGTATACATGGCTACCTACCAAATAAATAAATAAATGGACATGAAATATTGAATTGAGTTGAAATTATGTTTTTATGTGAGAAAAAAAAATCACGTAATTGCAATCTAAAAAATGTATTCATTATTTGATTGGACTCCCAATAGTTATGATATTTTTACACACATTTTTATGAAAAACAAAAAATAACCATATCTATTTCCAAAATGATAACTGTACGGCACTCACATGCAACATGATGAGGTCATGTGACAACAATAAGTAAAGTGTGTAAGCAGTAAGCTAGCATTCAATTCCGAACATAGTCATAGTCCTGCTTTATTTGATTTCCCAGTACAAAGTTGGTGAATATCTGCCCAAGTCAGCCTCACTTGTCTGAAATGTTTGGAGACCATTTCTTCATCGATTGTCTTTGTCATCTTTTGACATATACATTGTTTGCCAAGATGTCAACTATCTGTTACAGAATGATCCTTTCTAAGATAGCGTACTGAATCACTCAAGGAAACTGTTTAGTGAATTATATAAGTTCTGAGTTTGAAGTATTGGCTCAGAATAAAAAGGGCATACATGCGTGTGTTTGTGTGTGTGGGAGAGAGTTAATGCAATAAGTGCGGTATATCCTTCCATGCAGCGGATGTGCAGGAGGCCTTTAAAAACAGCCTGAGCAGAGTACCGTCTGGAGATTCTCCCACTGAAGTCGGCCTTCAGAGCACAGCTGTGTGAAAAATCCAAACCCATCAACCAAGATGAAGACTGTAAAAGTTGCGTTCTGTAGCCTGAAAACGAGGAAACCACCTGCAGAAAGTCAATTAACACAGGCCTGACATCCAGCATCACAACACAGACCTACAAACAGAAGATTCAAATTCAGCTGACCTGCATGCCTGCCAATAAAGCCACGCAGCTTAGAAGCCACACAACAATTAACCGCCTAATATAGAGCGTTAAAGTGAATCTATCACCAATATCCATTTGGAATACTTTTCATTTTTCCCCTCTTTTTTCAATTTTGGATAAATGCAAGCATTTCTTTGCTGAGTGAGAGTTTGAAAAATATCGAGATCCCTGATCCTGCTGTGTTAAAGTCAATATGTTAGTTAGCACCTTACGGTTATCTGATGGGACATTTTGTTGATATGGTGATGATAAATTAGCCCTCAGCATTTTTCAGGCAGATATATTCACAGGCTGCTAATAGAGTACTGCATCTTTTGGTTTTCCAATATATTAATGTATAATTTCTAAACGGTACACATTTTCTAGCATACTATTGAGTTAATTGATCACAAAATGTTACTATTTTTTTAAACAAACTATACTTCAGATTAATTTTTTTTTACAGGAACAGTTCATCCAAAAATCTAAATTCTGTCATCATTTACTCACTATCATGTTGTTCAAAGTCTGTATGACCCATCACCAAAACACTGTCAAAAAATCTGAATTGTGTGCTGTATTCCAAATCTTCTTTTTTTAACCTGTGTATGGATCAGATATCAGAAGACAGAGTGTCATGACATCTGTCTGACAGCCCTCTCCTTTCTGTTATCTGTCAATGTGTTTGTCTCTGCTTTGTGTTTGAGCGCATGGCTCTGTTTGCATTTTTGTCTGCCATGCGCTCTTCTGACCCTGCCCACTTGTTTCCCCTTGCCACGCCTCCTTGTTTAGTCCTTGTCATGTTGATTGTCTGCACCTGTCCCTCATTTGTCTCCCTCTATATATTGTGCCTTCTTCCCTCTTGTGTTTGTTGAATTGTTTTGTGAAGTTGATTTTTGTTTGTATGGATTAAGTTTGTCAGTTCCTGTTTTCAGTCGGTCCTTGTTGTTATTTTTTTTCTTGTTTACATTAGTCTGTTTTTTCTCCCTCATTTTATGTTCATCTTTGTTTTAATAAAGTTTTCGTGTTTCACTCATTCTTGCAATTGAGTCCTGCTTTACACACTCATTTTGTGACGATTCGACCAAGACGGGACCCAGCAGGAATGAGTTTGTTTCATTTTAACCCCGTTCCCTGTCTCGCCATCAAACATCTTTTTGATCTCTGTCAGGGGAACCAGTTGGTGAGGGAGTATTTGCTGGAGTTTCTAGCGTTGGGCTTGGGTTTCAACCAGGAATGCCTCGGTGATCTTTTTGTGGCAGGCCTGGTTGAGCCCATCAAGTCTTCCTGTTGGGGGTGAAGGAGGGAGTCTTTCCGAGACCATAAAATTGGCTTTAAAATTTGGATTATTTTATCTGTCTGTGTTTCGGAAGGCTCTCTCTCTTCATCCCAGCCTGAGGACAGCGAAGCACCCACCGTTGGTGAGGGGGCAGCAGTCACTCTTCTCATCAGGAAGAGATGGAGCTCCACACCCGAGCCTGTGGCTGACCGTCGGGAGGCGGTGGCCGTTCCCACAGCTGTGCTTCTGACTGGTCAGAGGAGAAGGGCCCCTGCTCTCCAGTTGCTGCCTGCGCTCATGGCCACAGAGGCCATTCCCCATTTGCTGCCAGCAAATATTCAAATATTTGACTCAGTTGTAAGAAGGGCTGTAACCACCACAGACATTGACATAATAGTGGTGTACTGGTATGGGATATTGTTTTTTCCATGGTTGATTATTAAATTATTACATGTGGTCCTAGGATATGAAAAAGTGGGACAAAAGGGTAACTCTAACCTGAACAAAAAAGCACATCCACACCAATTTACATGCTACGCCTTTGCAATGACACTTGGGGGCAAAGTTTGTCTTCCATTTGTGTGTTTTCACCAAACTATTCAAGTGCAAATAGCTACGCTGTGTGGCAGGTGTTATTTACACCTAGTGCAAATAGTCACTCCATACATTTTAACACATGTATTACATGACCAACTACATTTTCAGAATCAGCTTTATTGCCAAGTATGCTTACACTTACAAGGAATTTGTCTTGGTGACAGGAGCTTCCAGTACACAACAATACAAAAACAGCAAGCAGACTTAATAAAATAACTAAATAACTAAAATTGAATAAAAAAATAGATAAATATTGAAAAGAAAAAAGTGTATATAGAATAGACATATATATACACACACACATACACATACGTAGTGCAAATCTAAATACAAATCGGTTATGTACAGTGCAAGGGAATGTAATGGCAGAAGAGGAAGGATGTGTTGGATAATATAAAAAGATTAAGCTGTGTACTGCACATTAATTATTGCTCAATGGGGCAGTTTTAACTGTTCATGAGATGGATTGCCTGGGGGAAATAACTGTTCCTGTGCCTGACGGTTCTGGTGCTCAGAGCTCTGAATTGTCGGCCAGAAGGCAACAGTTCAAAAAGGTAGTGGGCAGGGTGAGTGGGGTCCAGAGTGATTTTACCAGCCTTTTTCCTCACTCTGGAAGTGTATAATTCTTGAAGGGGGGCAGGGGGCAACCAATAATCCTCTCAGCAGTCCAACCTGTCCTTTGTAGTCTTCTGATGTCTGATTTCGTAGCTGAACCAAACCAGACAGTTATTGAAGTGCAGAGGACAGACTCAATGACCACTGAGTAGAACTGTATCAGCAGCGCCTGTGGCAGGTTGAACTTCCTCAGCTGGCGAAGGAAGTACAACCTCTGCTGGGCCTTTTTCGCAATGGAGTCAATGTGGGTCTCCCACTTCAGGTCCTGTGAGATGGTAGTGCCCAGGAACCTGAATGACTCCACTGCTGCCACAGTGCTGTTTATAATGGTGAGGGGGGTCAGTGTTGGGGTGTTCCTCCTAAAGTCCACTATCATCTCCACTGTTTTGAGCGTGTTCAGCTCCAGGTTGTTTTGACTGCACCAGACAGCCAGCTGTTCAACCTCCCTTCTGAATGCAGACTCATCGTCATCTCGGATGAGGCCGATGACAGTGGTGTCATCTGCAAACTTCAGGAGCTTGACAGAGGGGTCCTTGGCGATGCAGTCATTGGTGTAGAGGGAGAGGAGTAGTGGGGAGAGCACAAATCCCTGGGGGGGCACCAGTGCTGATTGTACAGGTGCTGGAAGTGAATTTCCCCTGTCTCAAAAGCTGCTGCCTGTCTGTCAGAAAGCTGATAATCCACTGACAGATAGACATGGGAACAGAGAGTTGGTGTAATTTAGTCCAGAGAATAACTGGGATGATGGTGTTGAAAGCCAAACTGAAGTCCACAATAAGGATCCTTGCATATGTCCCTGGTCTGTCCAGATGTTGCAGGATATGATGCAATCCCATGTTGACTGCATCATCCACAGACCTGTTTGCTTGATAAGCAAATTGAAGGGGATCTAGAAAGGGTCCAGTGATGTCCTTCAGGTGGGCCAACACCAGTCTCTCAAATGACTTCATGACCACAGACGTCAGGGTGACAGGTCTGTAGTCATTAAGTCCTGTGATTTTTGGTTTCTTTGGGATGGGGATGATAGTGGAACATTTGAAGCAGCATGGGACTTCACACTGCTCCAGTGATCTATTGAAGATCTGTGTGAAGATGGGGGCCAGCTGGTTAGCACAAGATCTAAGACATGCAGGTGAAACACAATCTGGGCCCTGTGCTTTCCTTATCCTTTGTTTTTGAAAGACGCTGCTCACATCATCTTCACAGATCTTAAGTGCAGGTTGAGTAGCAGGAGGGGGGTTGCAGGAGGTGTTGGTGTTTGTGTGACGTGAAGGTCAGAGTGGGTGTGGGGTGTGAGATTGGGCCTTTCAGATCTGCAGTAGAACACATTAAGGTTGTCAGCCAGTTGTTGGTTCCCTACAGGGTTGGGGGTAGGAGTCCTGTATTTCATAAGATGTTTCATGCCACTCCACACTGATGCAGGGTCGTTAGCTGAAAACTTGTTTTTCAGCTTCTCAGAGTATCTTCTTTTAGCCACTCTGATTCCCTTATTCAGTGTGTTCCTTCCCTGATTGTACAAGACTTTATCCCCAACTCTGTAAGCATCCTCTTTGGCCTGATGAAGCTGCCTGAGTTCCACTGTAAACCATGGTTTGTCGTTGTTCAATGTTAAATAAGTCCTAGTAGGAATGCACATATCCTCACAGAAACTGATATATGATGTAACGGTATCTGTGAGCTTGTCCAGGTCTGTGGCTGCAGCCTCAAAAACACTCCAATCAGTGTAGTCAAAGCAGGCTTGTAGTTCCCGCTCTACTTCATTGGTCCATCTCTTTACAGTCCTTAATACAGGCTTAGCAGATTTTAATTTCTGTTTGTAGGGTGGAAGATGAACCAGACAGTGATCAGAGAGTCCCAAAGCTGCTCTAGGGACAGAGCGATATGCATCCTTTATTGTTGTGTAACAGTGATCAAGTATATTTCTGTCTCTGGTTGGGCATGTAATGTGCTGTTTGTATTTGGGCAGTTCAAGTGTGAGGTTTGCTTTGTTAAAAACCCCAAGAATAATAATAACTGAGTCCGGGTATTGTTGTTCTGTGTCTGTGATTTGATCAGCCAACTGTTGCAGCGCTGCATTGAAACACGCGTTTGGCGCGATATACACACTCACCAGAATAAACGAGGAAAACTCCCGCGGCGAGTAGAAAGGCTTACAGTTAATAAAGAGTGCTTCCAAATAAGGACAGCGCATCTTCTTTAACGTTGTTATATCTGTACACCAACTTTCATTGATGTAAAAGTATGTTCCACCACCTCTCGTTTTCCCCTATTTTATAAGCTTATTTAAGCACAATCAAGTTGCCAGCAGCTCCGCTGATAGAGTGTTGAACTTGCGATACAAAGGACTGTGTTACAAGTCCTGAGAATCACACAAGTCGACTTGTGAGCTGGAAGTGACGTAGAAGCACTGCAAAATTATGTGGTTGCTTCAGCAATTGCGTTTTTCATCTCACTTTGTGTAGGGTTGCCACTTCTGAAATTATAAAATACAGTACACTCTAGAGGTATTGATGGAGGGCTGAAGTTTTCAGATGGTCCCTTACCACACCCTCCAGAGTTTTTCCAAGTTTTTGCACAATGTGAGGACTTTTTACAACTAATATCAAGGTTATATTAATGATCTTGAATTATTTTGCAGTCACGCCATCAGACCAGCTTAAATATGGGACAAATCACGTCTCGTACTGATTCGATACGGGACGCATAATTTCATCTTTAAATACGTGACAATCCTGTATTTGCGGGATGGGTGGCAACCCTACCGGTTAGCTTTAAGGTTTAGGCTAGGAAGGGAGGTAGCTTTTTTTATTTAAAACTCCGAGCATTAACATTCAAAACCTCATCTGTCTGGAAGAACATTTAACTAACTTTTAGCACCACACAATGTACATTTTACCTCAGAACTGATATGTGTAAGGAACCACATAATATCACTTTGCAAAAACTTTGCCACAATCACATAATTTTCATGAGATCAAGCTGTTTTAGGTGCTGGTATTTAATAGCCTGTAGTTACTATACGCTTTCATTTTATGGAAACGAGCAGTTTGAACATTCTGCTTAAATAATCATTTTGTGTTACACATACAAAAGAATGTCATATGGGTTTGGAACGTCATGAGGGTGAGTAAGTGAGAACAGAATTTTTTTCTATGTGAACTATTCCTTTAAAGCAAATCTGTTGAATCAAGCATCCTGGGTTAGGAATCCAACAAATAGTTGCTTGTACAAGGTTCTGCCTATCCTCTTGCTGCATGCCACTTATTATGTCCTTTAAGCACATTTCCTGTGTCTTTCACAGAGCTCTAGAAAGCACTCAGAAGTCATTGTGTCACCAGGAGGCCCTTTGTGGCTCCACAGGAAATGAGTTATAATGTTAACTGTTCTCCGTCATTGGAGAGCCCACCGCAGATGCCCCTTGCTGGGCTGGTGAATAAACTGCCAGGGCTTTAATTGATTCTTCTGACTGTCAATAACAACAGAACATTTTCAGTGGAGACCCATTTTTTACAGAAGAAAGGAAAGCTGGGATGGACAGAAAGAGATTTTTTTGGGGGGGTGATGATGTGAATTTGGTCCCCGAACTGCAGGATTAATCTCTTTTCTTCCCGAGTGTAAGGCAGACTCTTGACTGGCACAATTGTTAATTGAAATGCTCTTCTGTGAGTGAGATTGGAGAGTGATCATAGGCCTCTTTCATTTACCCTACATTCAGGCTGAGCGCTCTGTTGACTAGAATAATATGTTGTGCTTTTAGAATAATCAAAACAGACTGTAAGGTCCATTTATGACTTATCATGCAATCCCAGTCTTATATACAGAGTATTTTTGGTTAGTTTTCTGGACCAATTACTTATTGTAACATATATTGAGTATCACAATAAAACAACACCTTTTAGAATCTTATTTTTGATAACACTATGTTCTCTGAACTTTTAAAAACTGACTACTAAGGGTCCACAATTAACTTTGCTATACCTGCCAATGCCTAGTGATTTGGAAATTGCATACATAACAAAAATGCACACAAATGACACTAGAGATTTTCTCAGAAGTAACTTTACTTTTCTGAACCATTTTGTTATTACTTTTAACAATAAATATTACAAATCTTGTTTGAATGATATGAAGCCGATTACCCTCAAATTTACAGAGGAGCCCCAAGCAGACTAACACATGTAATTCATTACATTAACTACTGTATGGAGAAGTTCCTCTAACATTTATAATCTAAATAATAACAAACCTTTTGTGAAATGTTTTGCTTTAAAAAAAAAAAAAAAAAAAAGTGTACATGTGCTATCTTTTTTTAAAGGGATAGTTCACCCAAAAATGAAAATTCTCATCATTTACTCACCCTCATGCCATCCCAGATGTGTATGACTTTCTTCTGCAGAACACAAATTAAGATTTTTAGAAAAAAATATTTCAGCTCTGTTGGTCCATACAGTGCAAGTGAATGGGTGCCAAAATGTTGACGCTCCAAAAAGCACATAAAGGCAGCATAAAAGTAATCCATAAGGCTCCAGTGGTTAAACCCATATCTTCAGAAGTGATATGATAGTTGTGGGTGAGAAACAGATTACAATATTTAAGCCAATTTTTGCTAGAAATTCTTCTCCCTTCCCAGTAGGGGCTGTATGCATGAAGAATGTGAATCACCAAAAATACAAGATGAAGAATGTGAATGACTGAGCAGGAAGGAGAATTTATAGTAAAAATTGACTAAAATATTGATCTGTTTCTCACCCACACCTATCAAATTGCTTCTGAAGACATTGATTTAACCACTGGAGTCATATTGATTACTTTTATGCTGACCTATGTGATTTTTGGAACTTCAAAATGTTGGCACCCATTCACTTGCATTGTATGGACCAAAAGAGCAGAGAAATTCTTCTAAAAATCTTATTTTGTGTTCTGCTGAAAAAAGAAAAGTCATACACATCCGGGATGGCATAAGGGTGAGTAGATGATGAGAGAATTTTCATTTTGGGGTGAACTATTTCTTAAAAATACATTGCAGTGAATAACAAAGTTTCAAAAACTTGGCATTTAATTTTAAGTGTTAAAGGTGTGTGTGTGTGTGTGTGTGTGTGTGTGTGTATATATATATATATATATATATATATATATATATATTCCAACCAGCACAAAACAGCAACACTGGCTCAACCAGTGGTTTCAATTTAGGACAGGACTAGCTGTATGATGATGTTTTGCCATGTGTCTGCATGGCCTATCCAAGCTACAGTGTGAAAAAAGCCAATGGCATTTGCTCCCTTCTGGGGCAGTGCAAAGATGATCAAAGTTTTTTATACATTTATCATCTGTAAAATTATCTGTCATGATGGCAGGCGGGTGGCCCTGCCAAGATCGGGCACAGCCAGGGTCTTCACCACATGCTCTTATGCACAAGATTACACTCATTACTTTTATGTATTGTGTATAGGGGATGGGGTTGTAGAGTAACTTGGGTCATCCTGAGTACACTCTTCAGCACGATACAGCTTAAGTATAGGCTTCATAGCAGTGGTTCCCTTTCAAGTCGTCACTTCAACGCTGAGTCAGGAGCTGACCCTATTGAAATTTCACCCAGGAGTGACGATCTCTAAAGCCCTTTAAAATCACGCCAATCTGTTGAAAGATGGCACTTGACCCTGATGCGTGCGTTATCACTGGCATATACAGTGTCAAGAAAAAGTATGTAAAACCTTAGGAATTACCTGTATTTATGTATAAATTTGTCTAAAAATTTAGTTTGATCTGCATCTTATTTATAATAATGAACAAACACAATCTATTTTAACAAGACACAAATTATTTTATTCTTGTACATATTGAATACATCATTTCAATATTCACAATGCAGACTGGAAAAATTATGTGAACCCCTAGGCTAATGATGTCAACAAAAACTAATTAGTGTCAGGAGTTGGAAAACCTGGCATCCAATTAATGATATGAGATTGGAGGTGTGGGTTAGAGCTACTTTGACTTATAAAAAGCATAAAAAGAGATTTTAGAAAACCTACGATCAAGAATTATTTCCTTGCATAAAGCTGTGAAGTGTTGCAAAGTTATCTCAAAGAGCTTAGATATTCATCTGTCCACAGTTAGACAAATTGTCTATAAATGGAGATAATTTAGTACTGTGTCTACTCACTCTAGGCCGTCCAGCCAAGATGACTCCAAGGGCATACCACAGAATGCTCAGTGAGGTAAAAAGATCCTTAGAGTGACTGCCAAAGACTTGAAGGAATCATTGGAACTGGTTAACATCTCTGTTAATGAGTATACTATACATAAAACATTAAACAGGCATGGTGTCCATGGCAGGACACCACGAAGGAAGCTGCTGCTTTCCAAAAAAAAAAAAAAAAAATGCTGCATGCCTGAGGCTTGCCAAAGACCACCTTGACACTCCACAACGCTACTTGGAAAATGTTTTGTGGACTGATGAAACTAAAGTTGAATTGTTTGGGAAGAACACGCAGCACTATGTATGGCATAAAAAAGGCACAGCATACCAACATGAAAACATCATCCCAACAGTGAAGTATGGTGGAGGAAGCATCATGATTTAGGGCTGCTTTGCTGCTTCGGGGCCTGGATCCCTTGCCATCATTGAGGGAAAAAATAAATTCCCAAGATAATCAAGATATTCTACAGGATGATGTCAGAGTGGCAGTGCGCCAGCTGAAGCTCAGTAAAAGTTGGGTGATGCAGCAGGACAATGACCCTAAACATCAAAGCAAATCCACTACAAAATGGCATAAATAGTGTTTATGCTGCCTCATTATCATCAACGAAGCTTGTGCTTGCACATTCATTCGGGTGTAAATGTGTAAAATGTGCTGTAAATATGCCCATAATAGAAAATCAGCATATTAGAATGATTTCTGAAGGATCATGTGACACTGAAGACTGCAGTAATGATGCTGAAAATTCAGCTTTGATCACAGGAATAAATTGCATTTGACAATATTTTCAAATAGAAGACAGTTATTTTAAATAGTAAAAATATTTCACAATATCACTGATTTTGCTGTATTTTGGATCAAATAAATGCAGCCTTGGTGAACAGAAGAGACTTCTTTTAAAAACATTTAAAAATCTTACAGATCTATAAACTTTTAAACGGTAGTGTAGGTCTAAAGTTTTTAAGTGAAGTCTTTATGTAAAGAAAATGTATAGTCAGATAATACATTCAATCATTAAGGGGAGGGGTCTTTGTCTCTTCAGGTGTGAATTACATCAATATTCATGATCATCCATGCCTCCTCACATATGGCCTTTCTAACATTAAAAGTGTCTTACAAAAGTTAAATGACTATATTGTTTTGTATGAATGAGTGATCAGGATGGTTTCACATAATTTTTGTAGCAAAAAGTCTAGGCTACAAGATCCAGTTTTCAAAAGTCTTGTGAACAAATGTTTATTATGTGATATATGGCCTTATTTCAGTGACTTACAATTTTTTTTTTTTTCAAAAACCACGCATAAACGTTATTTTCTCAAAAATACAAACACGTACATACATGTTGTTCACAAATTATTGTAGCCCAGTTTGTGCTGAATACAGTGTTATCAGACTTTAGCCATTTAATATGTTCTTAAGCAACTGAAAAAAGCACAAATGTCAAGGCATGTCAAAACTTCTCCAGGGCCCAAAACACCCTCAGACCCCAGAGGGTTAAAAAAGCCCTACAGTTCAGGCAGGTTTTGGGTTTGGTGGCTGCTGTAACCCCTATTGGCTTTTTACATGCAAGGCCTCTCCAATGTTAGGTAAAAACAACTCTGTAGTCCCTCATCGCATGAGGCATCATGGTCTCTTACATCTCACGGTGAGCACTATTGTTGGACTTGCTAGCAAAATGGAGAATGCCCGCTTTCTACCAGAAAGGCGTTGTGCTCGATCGAATGGCAAGACACAAAGTTATCACGATGGACGCGTCCGACAAAGACCGGGAATTCCTGTGAGACGGTTGGCCGGTCTTTGGCACCAGGACAGGTGCGCTAACTGCGTCATACATAAATCGCCTAGAACTGCTTGCAGTCCTCATAACTCTTAGAGCTTTTTGTACAGACATGCATGTTAGTTTTTGCTGACTGGCATTCCTCCTGGGGTGAGGACCTAGCACATTGCCCTTTGCTTACAATTTTCAATTTTTTGCAAGAGCGCTTGGATGCAGGACTCACTCCATCCTCGTTAAAATGTATGCTGCTGCTACTGTGGTGGGTCACGCCCTTTGGGGCGGTTTATTTGTGGGTAAGCACCCTTTGTTCATTAAAGTAATAGTTTAAAAAATGAAAACTCTCTCACCATTTACTCACCCTCATGCCATCCAGATGTGTATGTCTTTCTTTCTTCATTAGAATACAAACAAAGATTTTTGGAAGAACATTTCAGCTCTGTAGGTCCATAAAATGCAAGTGAATGGTTGCCATATTTTTGAAGCTCCAAAAAGCACATATAGCCATCAAGTAATCCATACGACTCCAGTGGATTAATTAATGTTTCTGAAGTGAAACACTAGGTGTGTGTGAGGAATAGATCAATATTTAAAACTTCAGGCCCTATCAGTCCATTCTAGCATAGAGTTGAGACCTGGCTAGAGGTCTGCAACCTGACCCGGGCTCGACAGGACCTAAGAACCCGATGGGTTTTGGGCCGGGTTTGGGTCAGTTTTTCAAGTAGAACTTCAGTTTGGGTTTGGGTTTGTATGAATAAAAAAAATAAACAAGCTTACCGAATGTGTTTTTGCGCACATCTGTTCTGTTTTCCCATTGTTATACTTTGTAAACACCTGCTGGACGAATGTCTTTGACATTTACACCGCGTCTCGCTTTTTCTTCAGCGTCTCGCGCAGGACCTGCACATTTAAAACACCATGTCAAGTTAAAAAGAACTTAAAATTTTCAATGTTGTGACATCTGTGCTCTGTTTCATTCTTTGCGCTGCATCTAGATTGTTTTTAGCACATTTGTCAAAAAGATTCAACAATCTGAACAAGTTAAGGCTCCATAGAGGGGACTGTTGCATGGTTTAATTTTATTCCAGATTGTTCTGCACCAAGTGAAGTTTAAGCAAATAAATGGTAAATCAATGCTTTTTTTCCCCTTCTGCTCTAGTGTACTAAGGGGCTGCTGTGCCTTGTTAAAACTGTGTATGTTAACTGTTTCAGTACTGTTCAGTACGAACGTTGCCTATATGCTTACATTAAATACAGCCTATTGCAACAGCACTTGCTAGGAGAAGAAATTAGATAGTAAGCGATTTCGGGTTCAGGCTTAAAATCTGACAGTATCGTTCAGGCCGGTTAGTTTTGGGCCACACAGTCTCGGGTATGGGTCGGGTTTCATTTTAAGGCCCATGCAGACCTCTAGACCTGGCTTGTCAAAAGCCGTTCCCAAGCCTAGGGAGGGTTATGTGAGGTTTTGGTCACTCCCTTCAGAGCTCATGTGGTAACCTTATACACTTTCTCTCCCCCTCCATTTAAATTGGATGAGGCACAGAGACTACACATGCTATGTCCGGTAGTGTAAAGTAAGTATCTCTAGTTACTGTAAGTAGTTTTTCAGGAATTGTGCTTTATGAAGTAGTTAAAAAATATACATTTTAAAGTGCTTTAACTGTACATGTACTATGCTATTTTCCCTCTGTCTCTGTTTGACGTGTCCCTGTCAACGTGATTGGCTTGGAGAGAATAATCAGTCTTGTGACTCCCATCAAATTGCACATAGAAAACTTAAATGGCAGTAATAGACCTGCCGCCAACTGCTATTAATCATGGAGGAGGTGGGGGATAATGTGGAGGATGCATCAAGCAGCAGTGCAACACCTGGATGGCCACATCTTAAAGACCTTTTCAAAATGAAAGCGAAAAAGGGTGGTTGCGTCGTGTCATGTCAGCTTTGCTTGTCCAAGCAAGTCGAGATATCGGCATTTAAAAATTCAACCTCTAAC
This sequence comes from Myxocyprinus asiaticus, assembly GCF_019703515.2. NCBI lineage: Eukaryota > Metazoa > Chordata > Actinopteri > Cypriniformes > Catostomidae > Myxocyprinus > Myxocyprinus asiaticus. Next base: position 35,676,918 of record NC_059365.1, on the reverse strand, counting down.
TTGAATTTTTAAAAAAAGGTAAACTTCAGACTTTTGCTTTCTAGATTATTTAAAATGTAGCCTGTAAATTAGCTATCAATGATAATAATGGGCTGCTATGTGAGATCGGCAATGTTAGTGATCTATATTATTGAACTGCAATGTAATTAGCATTTGAAACTTGCTATTTCTGCCTATACCAGTGCATTAGGGAAGGGTTAACTACTTCATACCTAGCGTCACATATTAATTTGTGACCAGTTAATTAAGTGCCCAGCAGCGGAGTGTCACAAATACAGTATGTGTGATTGGAATTGATAGCGATGTCACAATTCTTTTCATCCACAACACATGATGCGTTTATTTAACGTTACAGACATCACAGAAATATAGTTATAATAGTGAACACACAAACAGACTGTGGATTATATGTATCATTTCAACAGCGAATAAAAAATATTGACACTTTTCAAGTGTTTGATTTCAAACAAAGACATTAGGCAATATTTCCATGATTATGCAGCGCTACGTGCTACAACAGTGCACAACGTATTATCCAATTTTCGTGATAGACCGCTAATTCTAAGCGCAACTTTCATTGCCAGTGCAAGTGGGCATGGGTGGGAGTGTTTGCACTATCTGTGGGTGTATGTGTGCAAACTGTGGGTGTATTGTATGTTAATGAAGTGGCTCAAAGTGCTATTTTCCTGAGAAATAGGTCATTGCGCTAAGACGATCCAAAAACACGTTTTAAAGTCTAAAGTCAGTTCTTTTATTTGCAGTTTGGAGATTTCACTAGCAGATTGTAATAAAGTCCATGTCCAAAGTCTGAAAATACAGTGGATCATCAAATTATGTCCATGACAATCACTTTTCTAGCCGTTTTATGAAACAAATATTTATGGGGTTTGTGTTAAACTATCTTTAGGTTATGGTTTATTTTTCAGTTATTATTATTATGTTTATAATTACAATTGTATTTATGATCTAATTTATATTGGTATTTTTCCACCTGCTGTCGTAGAGTGATTTTTAAGTCACTGCAAAAGGGGCCGTTGAAAGAAGTTGGAGAGAGTAAAATGTTTGGATTTAGTATGATTTTTTTTTTTTTTTACCACTTCGTTATTTTGACTATATTTTCGTTGCGTTTGAAGTGTAATTTGAATTTAGAAATATTTTTGGTTTAATTTTTCATGTTTCAATAAATGAATTAAATTTTTAAAAATCAAAATCGACCGGTAGAAGTGAAGTGCCCTCTGATACAATCACTGTTAATACTAGCCATAATTTGTCAGTAGATGAAAATGTTAATACTTACATTCTATACAATTTAATGGAGCATAAACCAGATCCAGATGTATTTTTTTTTTTTTTTTTTGCATTCAGGTACATGTAGTTTTTATCATAGATAAAATATACTTAATTTTGAAATATTTTATTTTTTTTATTTTTTTTTTTTTTTACAGAGAAATCATCCAAATTAATGCAGAGCTCTAAGGGAGAGAGGTGTAAAAAAGGGATTTGTATTTTAAAAGTTGGCAGTCAAAAATAAGACTATTGGAGGTTTCATTCTTTCTGCCAAACAGCTATAAAAGGCGATGTGAATTTCAGCATACATTGTTTATTAAAAGGGGGCATAGCATTCACAACTCAATACTCACTACTCACTACTCTTGAGTACTTTTAAATGAGCTAATTATTTACACGTGTAGTTTTTAAGACAGGTAATTTTTGGGAAGTCACAATACAGTACTTTTACTTGAGTTTGATTTTTATTACTCTTTCCACCCCTGGCTATGTCCTGTGTGTGCATTACGCATGTACATTGACCATACGAGTCAATTCAGGCTGAAAGATCAGCTCTTTGTCTACTTTGGAGGCCTTTTTGTGTGTGTGGATTTTTTCCCCTTTTCACCCAATTTGGAATGCTCAATTCCCAATGTGCTTTTAAGTCCTCGTGGTCGCGTAGTGATTCGCCTCAATCCGGGTGGCGGAGGACAAATCCCAGCTGCCTCCGCGTCTGAGACCGTCAACCCGCGCATCTTATCACGTGGCTTGTTGAGTGCGTTGCCACGGAGACATAGCGCGTGTGGAGGCTTCACGCCATCCACCTCGGCATCCACGCTCAACTCACCACGTGCCCCAATGAGAACGAACCACATTATAGCAACAACGAGGAGGTTACCACATGTGACTCTACCCTCCCTAGCAACCAGACCAATTTGGTTGCTTAGGAGACCTGGCTGGAGTCAACTTTGGAGGACTTTTTAAAGATTTGGCCATCTCCAAGCAAAGGCTTTCTCAATGTGTTGTCGATGCTATTGTGCTCACTTATGATTCGCAGGGCGTGCAGTGTCCAATGGGGGTTAAGGCCCATTTGGAGCATGGCTTTCTCCTGGGCTTGGGTGAAGAGTGTGTCCTTGCAGGACATCTGTCTGGCTGCAGGCTGGGCTTCCCTTAATACCTTTGCCAGGTTTTTATAACTTGGGCGTTTCTTCTCTCTTTTCCGGTAGAGCGGCTAGTGCACACAGCATCTTAGGTTACAGTCATAACCGAGACGTTCTCAAATGGTTTTGCTTCAGGTTCCAGATTTTAAATTAAAATCAAGTGCACCCCAACACTGTACCAAAATACAGTAGTTTGGTGTACAAAAGTAAAATCAAATATTGAAAAATGTATTAATAATATTCTGCCTAACAGTATGCTAAACTCTTAAAATGGTATTGGCTGAACTGGAAAATTGACCATTTTTTTAATTCATAAATTTTGTATATGTCTCTTGAAATTTCGATGGTTTCATGACATTGTGCTTTAAGGTTAGCTTAATCCCAGTGAAAACCCAAGCATCCCCTAACCGAAGCCCTACGTATTCATTAAATTTCTCATGTACACGTAGATAGCATTCCATCTTGTATTTGGTAGTGCATTTGGTATGTGGTAAAGGACAAATAAAGTGAGAAAGAAAGGGAAAGAGGTGACCTGAACCCAAACAGAATGAATCTGAGCCCCGGAGGAGTAAACATCCTGTAAAAGCAGCACAGTCTAGTTCTGATGTTATAGGAAGTGGAGTGGAGCATGTCTTTTCTTAACAGGGCCAAGGTACATTGCCAGGGGATGTCAGCCTGTAATTCTGTTTCCCTGTTGCTTGAGTCAACACTACCTGTACAGACATTTTCTCAAAGAAACAAGAGCGACTAGAAAGATAACACAACATTCTGAGTAGTTTTGCACAAGGAAGTTTTTAGAAGTCCTGCAGCAATGTTTTCACTTGTTGAGTCCATAAATCAATCTGCATGGGTCATCATTATTTTACCTTAAGGAGTTTAAATGTAACAATCATTCAAAATGAAAATTCTGTTATTATTTACTCACCATCATGTTGTTCCTTATGGGGGATTCTTATAAAACCTGTCAAGCAAAACCAGTTTTAAGACTAGACAGAAATCATGGCTTCCCCTCATAAGAAATGCAGCAATGATGTTTAATATAAATAGTCTATATATATTACATAACACTCTTTGTGTTTTTAAATATTTTAGAGAATACAAGTGTAAAATGTCACACATCACTATCACACTGTTCATTTTTAAGTTAAGCTTTTTTCTACATAAATATGTCCATAGAAGACAGTGGACGCACGGCCCATAGAGCCCCACTGAATTTGTGGTGCAATAGAAGTCTATGGCAGTTATCTGTACCATTCAAATCAATGGCACACAAGCTCAATGCAAAAAAAATAATATACTGTATATAGTATATACTACTCCCTTGCTACTGCTTTTAATTTTCGATGATTTTACTGTAATGACAATCAATATTGAAAACAATGGGAATTGGAAAAGTAAAATATGTAGAAAAAATTTGCTTAAGTGTCCTGAAAATAATGTAAAATATAAAAAAAAAATCTTAACGGTCCTTAATGTAGGCATCATTTTTTTATGCAAAATATAATTATATTTTAATTGACTATGCAAACTTTTGAGCACAACTGTGTATATATATATATATATATATATATACACAGTTGTGCTCAAAGTTTGCATACCCTGGCAGAAATTGTGAAATTTTGGCATTGATTTTGAAAATATGACTGATCATGCAAAAAAAAAAAAAAAAACAATTACAAAAAAAAAAAAAATTCTTTTATTTAAGGATAGTGATCATATGAAGCCATTTATTATCACATAGTTGTTTGGCTCCTTTTTAAATCATAATGATAACAGAAATCACCCAAATGGCCCTGATCAAAAGTTTACATACCTTTGAATGTTTGGCCTTGTTACAGACACACAAGGTGACACACACAGGTTTAAATGGCAATTAAAGGTTAATTTCCCACACCTGTTGCTTTTAAAATTGCAATTAGTGTCTGTGTATAAATAGTCAATGAGTTTGTTAGCTCTCACGTGGATGCACTGAGCAGGCTAGATACTGATCCATGGGGAGCAGAAAAGAACTGTCAAAAGACCTGCGTAACAAGGTAATGGAACTTTATAAAGATGGAAAAGGATATAAGAAGATATCCAAAGCCTTGAAAATGCCAGTCAGTACTGTTCAATCACTTATTAAGAAGTGGAAAATTCGGGGATCTCTTGATACCAAGCCAAGGTCAGGTAGAAAGATTTCAGCCACAACTGCCAGAAGAATTGTTCGGGATACAAAGAAAAACCCACAGGTAACCTCAGGAGAAATACAGGCTGCTCTGGAAAAAGACGGTGTGGTTGTTTCAAGGAGCAAAATGAGCTGCATGGTCAAGTTGCCAGAAAGAAGCCAATGCCACAAAAAAGCCTGGTAACAATATGCCCAACAACACCTTGATACGCCTCACAGCTTCTGGCACACTGTAATTTGGAGTGACGAGACCAAAATAGAGCTTTATGGTCACAACCATAAGCGCCATGTTTGGAGAGGGGTCAACAAGACCTATAGTGAAAAGAACACCATCCCCACTGTGAAGCATGGTGGTGGCTCACTGATGTTTTATGGGGTGTGTGAGCTCTAAAGGCACGGGGAATCATGTGAAAATTTATGGCAAGATTAATGCAGCATGTTATCAGAAAATACTGGCAGACAATTTGCATTCTTCTGTACGAAAGCTGCGCATGGGACGCTCTTGGACTTTCCAGCACGACAATTACACTAAGCACAAGGCCAAGTTGACCCTCCAGTGGTTACAGCAGAAAAAGGTGAAGGTTCTGGAGTGGCCATCACAGTCTCTTGACCTTAATATCATCGAGCTACTCTGGGGAGATCTCAAACATGCGGTTCATGCAAGACGACCAAAGACTTTGCATGATCTGGAGGCATTTTGCCAAGACGAATGGGCAGCTATACCACTTGCAAGAATTTGGGGCCTCATAGACAACTATTACAAAAGACTGCATGCTGTCATTAATGCTAAAGGGGGCAATATACAGAATTAAGAACTAAGGGTATGCAGCTTTTGAACAGGGGTCATTTATTTTTTTTCTTTGTTGCCATGTTTTGTTTTATGATTGTGCCATTCTGTTATAACCTACAGTTGGATATGAATCCCATAAGAAATAAAGAAATGTGTTTTGCCTGCTCACTCATGTTTTCTTTAAAAATGGTACATATATTACCAATTCTCCAAGGGTATGCAAACTTTTGAGCACAACTGTATATATATATATATATATATATATATATATATATACAACAGTTAGTTCCGGTCCTCGAATCTGATTGGACGAGAGACATTCCATGAATACTGATGGTCTGACACCATCAGTACCCCGACGCTTCACTGTGTGTGTGTATCACTCCGCTTGTGTTCGTGCTGTTCTAAACTAAAGTGTAAGAGCAGTGCAGATGTGTTAAGAGCTACTGTTTGTCTTTTTTTACATGTATTTTTTTAACATTATATATGTTAGGCAGCAGGTAGTGGCAAAAGATCATTTTTATGTGTAATATGAGCCAGTTTGGTGACATGAAGTGAATCCGCATCAGCCAGTGTTTACATACAGCACTCTGTGATCACTTGTATTACTACACTACTAAAGCTAGGAAATAGCTTTAAATGGCTTTAAACGAACAACTTCAGCATTACGGCTCATCAAAGCTGAGAGACACAACAGACTGATTAATTACACAAACTGAAGGTGCTTACCTCTTATCGGACATTCCACATTGGTGTGGACACTGTCCAAAATGGTGGAGAAGATTGCTGTTTCTATAGTGAAAGACTGTTGCGCACCAGCTACCGCAAAATAGGGAGAAATACCCCCGCTTGGATGGTTACTTTTCCACTGAGAAAGCTGATCTTCAGAAAGCTGACAGCATCTCTGCTTTGGTGTGGCAACAGGTGATCGCACACACTCCCCCTCTCTCTCTCTCTCTCTCTCTCTCTCTCTCTCTCTCTCTCTCACACACACACACACACACACATCCATCCATCCATCCTTGTTTATCCAATAACTTGTTAGAAACAGCCCAAGCTGTGATACTGTTTCTGAAGTGAAATTTTAGAATTACTAACGGAGGCTTGGACGCATCATTTGATTTGAACCAGCAATGGCGGATTCTGATCCACCATGTAATAAAGTAGTTCCATGCACAAATGCGTTTTTATGACCGTACTCAGTTTTTCCTAATTTTTTTACATTTACTTGTTCATTGAACTGTTGTATATAAGCAATATCACACTTGCAATCATGCTATATGGCCCTAAATCAGCACTATTGTGATTCGGCCGCAGGCCGAGTGCAGTAGGCCTGCGGCCGAATCACAGCAGTGCTGATGTAGGGCCATATCGTACTTTTGTGATATTGCTTATATATATATAGGTTATATATATATATATATATATATATATATATATATATATATATATATATATATATATATATATAAGCAAAACCTAATTTAGCTCAGGTGTCAGCGCCCTTACCACTTTCTGTCTCCCCGGACGGACGCTTGACCATGTCTCTGCTGCCACAATATACTGTATATATTTAAATATTTTTTATAGAATCTTTTTTTTTTTTTGTAGAAGCATAGTTATTTTCTGAACAACAACAGTAAATATGGTCCATGTGATGTGTGCGCTTTATTCCAAGTCTTTTGAAGCTGGATGATAGCTTCATGTGAGGAACAGACTTCGAAGCTCTGAAATCTCATTCATGTCCGTGTTTAGTAGGATGTCAACACATTTCAGCAGGTTTTTACATTACTGATGCCAAATTCCATTGGTTCTCGCATTGTTTTCCGCGAATATGCCATGTCAATTTGAAAATGCAGAATAGAGATTTCAGAGCTGCAAATGAAGAGGGATGATTTTCAGTGAATATCCTAAATGTTGGTCTGTTCCTCACATAAAGATTTGTTATGGCTTTTATAAAACTTGGAGTATAGCACACAAATCCTATAGGCTACTTGGTTGTAGCTTGTCAGGTGTGGTCACTATGAACTGTTGTTGTATGTAAAAGAGCAATGGGAAGATTCTTCAAAAAAATATTTTTGTGTAAAAATATCAGCATTAAGGTTCGGAAAGACATGAGGGTGAGTCTTTATGAGAAATAATGACACAATTTTATTTTTTGGATGAGCTATTCCTTTAGGCATGTGTTGCATTTGAGGTGCTCAGTATAATTAATTCCTGTATAGAAGTCTTAAAATCTGTGATATGAGTGAAAATTTCTGTTATTGTTCAAAGTATATTACAGTAAAAAGCACAAGTGGTACAACGTCGGAGGGCACTGTGGGTGAATTGTTAATTTTCTTCATTTTACATATCTTGATAGATCATTTTAAAGAGCCTGATGACTGAAAAATTATTTTCATTTACCTAGTTTTCTAAGGCTCTTTTAATCTCAATAGGATCCACAGAACATCTGTTCTTTTCAAGAGGAAATGCACTCAGCAGCAGAGTAAAAACACAATGACAGTCACATAAGATGGAAGTCTGGTATTTCAAGCAATTTTATATTAAATTGTAGTGAGCATACCTAAAGGACACCTCATTTTCTCATATTTATTTTGTTTATAAATGAGTATGTGCAGAGGACAGATTCAGGACTCGTAATAGAGAAAGAAAAATCACAAGTGAGATCTTTTTACATCTACATACAGTAACTTTCCTTCTTTTTTCTTTTCTTCTTTTCTTCTTTTTTTCTTTCTTTCTTACTTTCTTCCATCCTCACAGATTAAACATTGTCATCCCACAATGCCACACTCACTAACCTGAACATCACAGTGAACTTCAGGAAAATTGGGACAGGGGTAGTCCGTTAGTGGTGACAACTGTCCCTGAGGCGGTGGATTGAGGCATCAGTGACTGACATTACCACTGTCACTGCCTCCACCATAAATATAGGACAATCTCTACCTGGCTCCATCTCTACTGTTTGTGTGCTTCAGTTTGTGAATTGCACAATCAATGCCCTTACGACAATCAGGAGTTCATGGCAAATTTGCCACAAACTTGCCGCAAATTCGGCACTGATAATTTTCACATGCAAATGAGCTTTGCGGCAAACTTTTGCAGCGAATCAAAAGCTAATTTGCATGTGAAAATAATAAGCGGCAAATTTGTTGCAGTTTGTTGCTAGTTTAGATTTTTTTTGTAAGGGTTGGCATTATAGAGAAAAAGAAGGTGGGTGCCAGTCGGGTAATTTTGTTTACCTAGGAAGTTGAGCGTGCCTTGCTGGGATGATTATGGGGTTATGATTGTTGTTATCCAGTCAGTCATTGTACTCAACCTGCTGTCGGTTTCCAATGTCATCATTTGTGTCTCCAAAACTAAGTGGCAGAAAGGCCCCCTGACTTATCCATAGGCATCAGAATCTTTTTGTGTCTTCCCATTCAAAGCAGAAAATTACAAAGACCTGCATTGTTACTATTAGTCTGGGAACTTGTCATAAATTGATGAATCCATTTTGGGGGGGCTTTGTGTTCCTTATCAGGGGCATTTGGGATTAGAGTTCAATGCCCACTGTTGAAGTTCAAGAGGCCTTTTCTATGGGTTGTCTAAAACAGTAATGCAAGGGGGTACTTGGAAAAAGATTTTGGATTTGCTTTTTTAAAACTACAAAAGAGAAAAAAAATATATATTTTAGGAACTGAATAACCAGGCAGAAGGAAATTAAGAAGAATTAAGACAGAATTACACCAAGATGGTCTATAATTCCAGGAAATTCCTTTAAGCATTAAGAAACCAGAAATTCGGAATGGTGCCAAGGAGTCTGAGCGGACCTGCATCTGGACAATGTAACTGTCCTAAATACATAGGGCAGATCTGTCCAAACATGCTCCCCTCACTTAATGGTCATCACATGTCATGGCCATCTTGACTATCTGCAAGAGACTCTCCCAAGAAACCCTCATGATTGCAATGGAAAGGATAGAATCATAGACTAAGGCTTCTTTGTTCTTGGACCAGTTTGCTACACTTAAAATAATTATACTAATCATGGAGGCATGTTTCCAGCTCACCAGCTCACATCAAGCTTAATTCATGAACAAGTGACATGGATTTTGGACATTTCTCATTTCACTACACAGCCATGCAAATCAACTTTGAAAAAGGAGGGAAAGAGGAAAGATCATGTGACATCGTAAAGACACCTCTTATTGGCTCAAAACACCTTTGAGGTGTTGCCAACTTCAACTCAACAAAACCTCCCGCCTAGGACGAACTCTTCTCTCTTATCTTCTCTCTTGGCTCTTGTTGTTCTCTAAGCCCTTCTTCAGCTGGCTTCGCTTCAGCGCCTCTCTGCCCAGGTTCCGCACAATGTAGAGTTCAGGAAAGCTCGAATGCAAAGTTCCGAGAAGATTTCTCTTCTCTGCTGTATGACTCACACACGTGACGGGGAGTCACGAGTCTCCATTGCGGGAGGCCTCGCTTCAAAGCCCTGCATGATCATTCCAGCTCCAAACCATCTGGCATCCAAAAATATCGACAGAGAACAACCAGAACTTTCTACAGACCCAGCCAAAGAGCTGAAGAACCAAAGCAATGCAACGAAATGCATGTACACCTCCAGACTTTTGCTAGAAAGTGCTGGTGTTTAATTTAAATACTTCGGGTAACCCGATTGCAAATCTAGTATACTAAATGAAGTATCAAGGGTTCAGGGCATGGTCAATAGACCCCATAAAGTTCAATTTTTTATGTTACAGATCATTTCCATTCACCTTCTGTCACAGCTCACTCACCAACCTGTTTGTATGTTTGTCTATGTGTGTTAGTTTAGTTTTTATGTTGTAGATTAGAAATAAAGTCTTGTTTGTATTCAAAGAGGATTTGACTGTGATATATTTTGATAAATAATCTTGTCAATTGTTCTTAAAAGATCTGAGCTCTGTACTCGAACAATATTTCAACATATTTGTGATATTATTTTCAATGGCCATGAGAATAGTATTACTCTAAAGAGTTAACAGATGCATCATATCAACTCAGCGTGGCCAAGTGATCAGACGTACACCTTAATTCTTTCAATTTTCCCTGAATTAATCATTCCCTTCTTAAGATAAAATTCCTCATATATAAATTGTAAGAAGATACAATGAGCCTGTTGTATTACATATTTTATGGTGGAACATTTTTATTCAGATTTCTAATCTGATAATTTGTCATTGATCCTTCATATAATTGTGGCTGAATGCGGACAAGATTCCTAAACTAATTCCATTATACAATTCTTACATATTACTGGTGATGAATGCTGGCAGTTGTAAATATACCCTGCCAAAAAGTCGCTAATTTCCTACAATATATATTAAAATAACTGATTAATATTATTATTTATTTTTTTCAGGTTTTTTTAATGAAAGTATATACACTGATGAGCCAAAACATTATGACCACCCGCCTAATATGATGTTGGTCCTCCGCGTGCCGCCAAAACAGCACCGACCCGCTAAGGCATGGATTCTACAAGACTCCTGAAGGTGTCGTGTGGTGTCTGGCAGCAAGACATTAGCAGGAGATCCTTCATGCTTGTGTCAAATTGATGTCCTTATGAATGGCTGGACCCAGGGTTTCCCAGCAGAACATTGCCCAGAGCATCACAATCCCTCCACCGGCTTGTCTTCCCACAGCGCATCCCGGTGCCATAACTTCCCCAGGTAAACGGCGCACAAGTACATGGCTGTTCACGTGATGTAAAAGAAAATGGGACTCATTGAACAAGGCAACCTTATTCAACTGCTCCAAGGTCCAGTTCCAACACTCGCGTGCCCATTATAGGTGCTTTCGATAGTGGACAGGGGTCATTATGAGCACTCTGACTGGTCTGTGGCTACGTAACCCCATACGCAGCAGGGTGCAATGTACTGTGTGTTGTGACACATTCCTCCCATAACCATCATTAAAATTTCTGTGACTTGTGCCACAGAAGACCTTCTGTCGGTTCAGACCAGATGGGCCTTGGGCGCCCAACACCCCGTCGCCGGTTTGTGGTTTGTCCTCCTCTGACCAACCACTGCTGACCAGTAGAATCACACAAGCCTTCCTATTTCAGAGATGCTCTGACCCAGTCGTCTGGCAATAACAATTTGGCCCTTGTCAAAGTTGCTCAGGTCTTTCCTCCTGCCAAATTCTCCTGCATCCAACACTTTGACTATGAGAACTGATTGTTCGCTTACCAAATCTACCCAGACCTTGACATGTTCCCTTATTAGGAGATGATCAATGTTACTCACTTCAGTTGTGAGTGGTCATAATGTTTTAGCACATCAGTGTATATATACATATATATGCAGTGTGTATATATATATATATATATATCAATACTGTGCAAATTTTTAGGCACTTAAGATGTTTCACAAAAACATTTGTCTTAAGATGGTTATTTATATCTTCAGCTTTTGTGTATCAATAGGAAAAATACAATTTATACTCCCAAACATTACTTTTGTAAATAGAAAAGATTAGAATAAAAGAACAGGGTGCTCTGCAAGAGATGGCATTGCCCCCCACTGAACATCAAGTTAGTCTGGGTTTACATGAAGAGACAAAAGCAGTTGAGACAGCCTAAATAGATTGAAGAGCTGTGGTGAATTCTCCAAGAAGCTTGGTACATCCTATCTGCCAACAACCAAGAACAACTGTGTCCAGGTGTACCTAGGAGAACTGGGGCTGTTTTAAAGGCAAAGGTGGCCACACCAAATATTGATTTAGCTTTTTTATGCTTACTGGACTTTGTATGATGTTAACTGATAAATGAAAACTATTTATGTCATTATTTTTGAAGACATCCTCACTATGCAACATGTTTCACAATTGCCTAAAATTTTTGCACAGAACTGTATACAGGGTTGGGAGGGTTACTTTTGAAATGTATTCCACTACAGATTACAGAATACATACTGTAAAATGTAATTTGTAATGTATTCCCTTAGATTACTCAAGGTCAGTAATGTATTTTAAATACTTTGGATTACTTCTTCAGCACTGATAGATTTTTTCACTTGTTTTGACTATAAAAACTCTGCCATTACAGTAAGATAAAATACACATGTTAAAAATACATTCTCAGAAAAACCTAAATATCTTGTGCAGTGTTGTTTCTAAAACAAGATAAATCAAATTGATCTTGTTTTAAAGAATTTTAGATAATTTTACAGGAAAACAATACAAAAATTATTATCAAGAATACGATTTTTGCCCTTATATAAAAGGTCTTACTAGCAAAAAGATTGGATTATGATCCAACGTGAATTTTCTTGATAAAATATGATCGTGCCTGGTAACGTGCATGTAAAATGGCTAGAAATAGCATTTTAGCTTAGCGTAAAGCTGACAGTTTACACAAGGTTTATTTCTATTTCTTCTGCTCCAAACTTCAAACCTACTTCTCTGTCTGCTCGTATGAATGTAACACATCATAAGAAAGTGTTTCACCGCTGTTCAAATGCACTTTGGATCGCATCATTTATATGTATAAATGTTTTCCATCAGAAAGGACTAAATATTAAATGATACAAATGACAATAAAATGCAAAGTAATCTCTTCAGTAATCAAAATCCTTTTTGAATGTAACTGTATTCTAATTACCAATGATTTAAATTGTAACTGTAGTGAAATGCAGTTACTTATATTTTGTATTTTAAATACGTAATCCTGTTACATGTATTCTGTTACTCCCCAACCCTGACTGTATATGTACAGTATATATATATTGTGTCTCATATGTGCAAGTTTTATACATTTGTTTGAATGACATTTGTAGCAGAATATTATTTGGTGCTACTTGAGTCTGTTTTTCACCCGTTGTATTAACAGACTGAATTGAATTTGGCAACAGTAGATCAAAAGTTTTGCTGCTAAAATCAGTCTGTATTTACTGAAATTCAAGCAGTGGCCAAAGCAGGAAGTGTTTTTGAATGTATGGGCATGTGTGAGCTCCAGTTTCTGAGTTAAATGTTCACAGAGAGGTGCCAAAAGAGAGTTGAATTTTTAGTTGTAAATTATGTAATTCAGTTAACAGGAATGCACGTTTTATGAACTCTACCCTCGAATCCCAACCCTAAACCTAACCTTCAGTGGAGTAAAAATTAAATGTTAAAGCTGGATTATATGTCACATCAGATTTTAGCCCTGTTTTTCAGTCGGGCTGAGAATTTCATATTCCCACCCAAAACTTATAACTTTTTATTCTTATTTATTACTTTTTATTCCAATTTATTTTTCTTTATTGGTTTTAAATTTTATTTTATCTTGTATTTTCTTTATCATTTTTATGTAAAGCACTTTGAATTGCCATTGTGAATAAAATGTGCTATATAAATAAACTTGCCTTGCCTTGCCAAGACACAGAAATTAACTTTTCTCCTTTCTTTCGAGACACAGAGCAGTAGCGGCAACAACAGCGGCCAGTTCCCTGTCATGCTGTCATCTGTCATCTCAGAAAACAAGAGGGTGTGTGATTCTGTGTGAGTTTGTGATTGGATCGGATCAACAATTGTGTGTTATCCCCGGTTGTTTTGGTGAGTGATTCCCAGTTTTTGTCTGTAGCGAAAGTCAAAGTCAGAAAGTGTGCGATGCCTAGTGTTTTAAAATGTGTACATATTTTTAAAGTTGTGTATTTTAATCCAGCCTTTAGAGGAAAAATGTGAATCCGAACAGTACTCACCACTGTTTATGTGAACGTGATTATTTCCTGGGTTACCAAGTGGGACCCAGACCTGTGTCTCTGAGGCTAATCGTGCAATGCGCTATCAAAAGCGCTACAGGAAATAGTAAACACATATAAGTGATGCATAAATCAGCATTTCCATCCCATGTGTTCAAGAGAACGTCACTTTTGGAGATATTGACGCAAAAGAGAAATGGATGTTGTAGCCACTGGGGAAGCCACTGTGGCTCCTCTATTACAGTAAATGTAAAAAAAAAAAGACCTGCAGTTTAGAGCACACAGCCAAAACACTGTGATGAAATTTATGTTCGCTAGCGATCGGCAGCAGATGGGAGGTAAAATGATCCATTCACTTTCAGTACAGGCTTTGACTCCGACAGTCCAGCTATGAGCTAATTATTCAGTCACATGACTTGTTGAGGAAAAGTCACATTATTTTTTGATGCGCATCTAGGAATGTATACGGTAACTGTGCTTCTCTATATCCTCCTCAAGAAAGTGTTGTGCATTTTGGAAATTTTATTTGCATCTTGGTGTCTCCATCCAGCATTGTTTATGTGCTATCCCAAAACTTCAGCACCAAAAGTTACTGAAGGGGCTGTGGTGGTATATAAGACAAAAACAGCTGTAAATCCTGCTCTTATGGTCTTTCGGCACTACACACTTCCACATGTGTTCGGTAATGTCCTCTTTACTGATTTCACCGCAGGGGAGTAGAAAACAGTGGTGCATTCTACTGTTGACTATAGTAGCCTATATTTCACAGGACATTATGACTCATTCTACAGCATGCAAATGAAAGTGGTTTGAGCACTAATGAAGCCATCTTTGACATGACTGATTCTGCTCTCAATAAGCATGGGTGATCACGGTGCTTATATAAATGGCACGAATCAATGATGTTGTTCTGATCAATGAATTCTGAGTATGTAAATGATGAGTGCATAACTCTTCAGCCTGGGTGCACGTGACGCATATTGGTGAAATTAATTAAGCATAACAAGCTACGTTGCCCACTGAGATTGCGTTCAATATGCAGTTATATGCCTTGTGTGTTTCTTTCCAGATGATTTAACTATCTTCTTTCTCAACCAATAATTGCTTTTTAAAACCATCTGGAATTTTCTTTACAGGGAATTTTGTGGAACACCTGCAATATGTATAAGAAAATTGATATCCTGGGGTCAGTACAGGGAACTTTTTACATTACACCTTGAAAATTAGGTAAGATTTCAATGCTCTGGATCCAATTAAATATGAGCAACCGAGTGGCAGCCATCCAAATCTCAGCGTCTATGGTATATCATTAAAGACCTTCGATCAGGAAACAGGTCTGACAGAATGGAAATTACAGAGACAAAACTGTCAGACTTCATGCATTGTAGATTCTCAAATGCCATGTCACGCCAGCTTGTTAGGTGCAACATAACTCCTCATGCAACATTCTGCAACATTCCACTAAAGTTGCATCTGATTGCTTAGGAAATAAATGTCTGGGAGCACTTGTTGGAGCAAAACCAATCCTGTATGTAGCAACAGTAGACTTTATGAAAAAAAAAAAAGATACGATGTAGTCAGACTGTTTGTGTTATGAATAATTTGCTAATTATTTGAGAGAGAAAAAACATGTGAAAGATTTGAAATAAGACATTCAATCTTGTCTTTTTTTTTTTATAAATCAAGGGCCTGTGGGGTTATGATATAATTTAAATAAATAAACAGTAATTAGTTAATGCTATCCTGTTATAAACAAGCTGTGGCAATGAGCTGAACAAACAGGCGGATATAAACCAGACCTGTGCATCTAATTTAAGAGAAAATGGTGATGTAATGAAAATTGGGTTTGAAGCCCATTCTTATTAATCAATGGATGTTTGGGTTCCCAATTCTAATTTGCACTCTGTTCAAGGTTTCTCTCCAAATACTCCTGTCCTGTGAACTATAATAATGGGTAATTGATGTAATTGCACAATGTTGTCATTGTGGAGAATGGTGATAAATTGGCAGTTTAAGACACTTTTTGAGAGTTACTGGGAAAATTCTATCACCTTTGCAGCCTTAGGAAAGTTGTAAAAAGTGTAGTGGAACTGTTAGAAAACATCTGTTGAATGCTAATTAACTTCTGTAAAAGACAGTTCACACTAAAATAATTTTAATCCAGGGGCATAGCAACCATTAAAACCTGGGTCGGGGAGTAAAGAGTCAATATTTACTCATCATATTCATACATTTTAGTAAATTGTTGGGCCTCATGTATTCAGATAGAAGACAAAGGCAGGCCTAACAGTCGTAAAAGCCTGACTGATGCCTCCGTCATAAATCTTACTGATAAAAACCACGCCAAAATCAAACAAAGGGAGTCCAAAACAGACTACAAATCCAATGAAGCCTTGCTCACTAAAGGATCGAACTCTCAACTCCTATTGGATGAGGCACACGACAGAACGCCCCTCAACCATGACGTCATCAGGAGTAGAAATACCTCTGAGATGCTTCCGGGATTTGCTTCCAACAACTTTGCTTGCCGTGTGTAGACGCAGTTCATCGCTGCTCTCAGGTGTAGCCTCGTGGCACAAGGAAGTAACATCCGACTTGAAACTGTGGCCACACAATCTCCATCTTGCTGGGACGAGTTGAGATTACTCTGTGTTCCACCAAACACTCTAATGGATCCAAAGGAGACCGCCGAGCAATCTGCATCTTCATCCGTTTGCCTGCAGAAGTGAAGAGAAAAGATTTCTCTTCCCTCTTCAATCAAGTCGACATCGCTGATTTCTCCGCCAGCCCGCCGAGAATCAGCAGCCGTACCGCCCGCCGACAGAGCGAGGAAATGGCCTCCCGTCATCACCCGAGCCTCGAGGAACCGAGTCTGAGTCAAAGGACGGATGAACACACATTCTAGCTGCATCCTCATGCGATTCAAGAAAGAGGTTTATGTCTGGGCAGAGATAGAATATTATAGTGTGTTATTCTTGTGTATCAAGGTTATTGCTTATACAGTTTACGGACCACCGAGTCTACTCATTGCGATTAATACTCAGGGTATTAGTTATCACGAATTTGATTTGCTGTATTGTAGTCCAGTCACATTGGACTGTTGTGTATTTCCTCTATCGTGGGTGAAACCGGCACACTGAGTTTATCCATTAAAGAACCAAAGACCGCGGGATGGTTTACGAGCCGTCCACCACGTCTCTGAGTGATAAACTAACAGTTGCATTCTCACACATGATCACGAAACCGGCTTTGGTGCCGCCACTTTATTCTCTCTCTCTCTCTCTCTCGTACTAACCACACACACGCGCGACCCCTCACAAACATTCTCGCACACATTTTTGGCTAGTAGATAACTTTGTGTAAAGCTCAGCTTTGTCCCTAAGTTCAGAATCAGAATCAGAATCAGAATGAGCTTTATTGCCAAGTATGCTTACACATACAAGGAATTTGTCTTGGTGATAGGAGTTTCCAGTGTACAACCATACAAAAATAATACAAAAAACAGCAGCAAGACATAGATAATAATAAAAAAATAAAAAATAAAAAATAATTATACACATACGTACAGACACACATACACACATACACACATACACATGGGTAGTGCAAATCTAATACAATCTGTTATGTACAGTGTAAATACAAATCTGTTATGTACAGTGCAAATGTTTTTTTTTTTTTTTTTCAGAGGAATGAAATGGCAGAGGAGGTTGGATGTGTTGGATAAATATAAGAAAGTCTAAACTGTGTATTGCACATAGTTATTGCTCAATGGGGCAATTTAACTGTTCATGAGCTGGATAGTCTGAGGGAAAAAACTGTTCCTGTGCCTGACGGTTCTGGTGCTCAGTGCTCTGAAGCGTCAGCCAGAAGGCAATAGTTCAAAAAGGTAGTGGGCAGGGTGAGTGGGGTCCAGAGTGATTTTTCCAGCCTTTTTCCTCACTCTGGAAGTGTATAGTTCTTGAAGGGGGGCAGGGGGCAACCAATAATCCTCTCAGCAGTCCGAACTGTCCTTTGTAGTCTTCTGATATCTGATTTCGTATCTGAACCAAACCAGACAGTTATTGAAGTGCAGAGGACAGACTCAATGACTGCTGAGTAGAACTGTATCAGCAGCTCCTGTGGCAGGTTGAATTTCCTCAACTAGTGAAGGAAGTACAACCTCTGCTGGGCCTTTTTCACAGTGGAGTCAATGTGTGTCTCCCACTTCAGGTCCTGTGAGATGCTAGTGCCCAGGAACCTGAATGACTCCACTGCTGCCACAGTGCTGTTTAGAATGGTGAGGGGGGTTAGTGTTGGGGTGTTCCTCCTAAAGTCCACAATCATCTCCACCGTTTTGAGCGTGTTCAGCTCCAGGTTGTTTTGACTGCACCAGACAGCCAGCTGTTCAACCTCCCTTCTGTATGCAGACTCATCGTTATCTTGGATGAGGCCGATGACAGTGGTGTCATCTGCAAACTTCAGGAGCTTGACAGAGGGGTCCTTGGCGATGCAGTCATTGGTGTAGAGGGAGAAGAGTACTGGGGAGAGCACACATCCCTGGGGGGCACCAGTGCTGATTGAACAGGTGCTAGAAGTGAGTTTCCCCTGTCATACAATCGGAGACATGCGGTAAACAGCCAGACGCCATTGACCGGCTTCTCTCCGCCCACATTCATGGCCATATTCTCTGGCCGGAAATCTTGCGTGACGTACTCTCCACGAGATTCACGTCCGCCATTTTGTGCGCGTCCCTCCTTACACACACACACACACACACACACACACACACACACACACACCATTCTCTCTCTCTCTCTCTCTCTCTCTCTCTCTCTCTCTCTCACACACACACACACACACCTTCCTCTCATGTGTTATAGGATTATTTTGGTTACCACATCTAAACATGTCACTGTTTAGTTTGTAGTTGTAAGTCGGAGGTTTATTGACTGCATTGTATTAATTATTAATTGATATTACTGCATAAATAAACTTTGTTATATTTCAAAGAGAAGTGTTTTGGTTTGTTTTGCATACACCTGTGTCAAATGCTGACAGGGGATGTCAGTGCTCGGATTCAAGCCTTCATTGTTTCTTTTCAAAAATCGATATTCTTCGGATGTCGATTTTACTAAGAGAACAATCTAATATTGAGACTGTTATACTATCTGGTTATTAGTCCATGATTCCAGGGTGGTGCCCCAGCGATATTAATCCTTATTAATATTCTATTGATTTTTGATAATTGATAATTATCTATGATGATTGTTGAATTTGAAGGATCAATAAGCTAGTGTTAATTCTAATCAATGTTCCATTGATTTTAATAATGAATGATTATCTTTGATAATAATTAATATTCTATTGAATTTGATGGTTATGTTTGATTGTTGATGTGAAGGATTAAAAGAGCTAACATTGATTCAAATCAATGTTCTACTGTTCCCTATCTGTCACTCACTCGACGTTGGTGTCGATGTAGTGACACTAGGGGACCAACGTCTCGTTCCCTCCATCAGGGAACGGAGGTTACACCAGTAACCATGACGTTCCCTATCTGTCACTCACTCGACGTTGGTGTCGATGTAGTGACACTAGGGGTCACTCTTGGGAGCCCGAGACACCTCTGGTCTTTGATAAAAGGCCAATGAAAATTGGCGAGTGGTATTTGCATGCCACTCCCCCGAACATACGGGTATAAAAGGAGCTGGTATGCAACCACTCATTCAGATTTTCTCTTCGGAGCCGAACGGTCATGCTCGCTGAGCTGAATACTACTGTTCATTCACCTGCTGGATCTGACGGCGCATTTCAGCGGCTTCTCCCTCCTCTGCACTGGTGCACTGCAGAGAATGCCCCTGGGCGCTTCGGCAGAAAAACTAGAGAGTATATTTTCTGAAAGATCATTTTTCCCCTCTAAAAGAGTATATATTTCTCTAAAAGAGCGCACACACGGAACGTCTTTTTAAAGACGCGTCTTTTTAAAGATGCCTTTCCGATTGTGTGTTATTCCTGGTTGTGCTCGTTATCTCTCGCCTTCTAACGGTCACGATCACTGTCTTTCGTGTCTGGGCACTGCTCACGCGGAGACAGCGTTCATGGATGGTCACGTTCTCATTGCGAGAATATGTCCATGGCAACGTTGCGGTCGCGGCTCGCCTTCGTAAGAAAGCGAGCCACCCCAGAGGCTCCCGCCTCGGTCCTTTTACCCACGGGTTTGAGGCCAGCGCGGCTAGCACTGGGGGCGATTTGGGGACCCCAATGGGACTGCCTCTGCCGGGTATCCCCCCGCGGACCTCCCATTCCCCAGCACGCTCGTCTGCCCCGATCGGGCTTCCGGGTGAGTCCGCCGGCTCGTCTCACGGCGAGTTCGACCTCTTATTCGGAGCCCGCGAAAGTGATGAGCTCTCGAGCGCAGCTCGTCCAGTCGGAAGCCTCAGCTGGGCTCCTCCCTTCGGGGTTGATCGCCCAGTCACAGGCTGACACAGAGATGACGACATGCTTTCCCGGACAGCCGCGAGCGTCGGTTAGAGTGGATTTCACCGTTCTTCCCTGAACCCTCGCGGCTCTGTGATTGGTTCCTGGGCTCGCGGCGCCGCTCAAAGCCACGCCCCGCTCCGTTCCTTTCTTCCCGGAAGTGAATGAAGAGCTGACAAGGTCGCGGGAGGCACCTTTTACTGCCCGGTCCCGATCTTTTCAGCTTCCCCGCTCTCACTACCCTCGATGGTGGGGCGGCCAAGGGTTATTCGGCAATCCTCCGGTGGATAAAGGCGCTCGCGGTGCACCTATGCCCGCAGAGCGCCGCCACCTGGCGCGGGTGCCCAAAGCCCCCGTCCAAGGCCTGTAGGTTTACGTCGTCTCTGACGGTCAAAGCCTACGGTGCTGCTGGACAAGCCGCCTCTGCCCTGCACGCCATGGCTCTCCTGCAAGTCCGCCAAGGCGCTAAAGGAACAGCACGAGGGTAGTTCCGCCCCGGGATTGATGCAGGAACTGCGCTCGGCGACCGACCTCGCTCTCCGAGCGATGGAGGTCACGGCGCGGTCTCTCGGGCGGACGATGGCCACACTAGTGGTCCAGGAGCGCTACCTTTGGCTCAACCTGGTCGAGATGGGTGAGGCCGACAGGACACGATTCCTTGCTGCCCCCATTTCCCAGGCGGGCCTATTCGGCGACACCGTCGAGGACTTTGCCCAGCAGTTTTCGATGGTAGAGCAGTAGATGGATGCTAGCCGGCTTATCCTGCCCCGGCGTGGCTCAAGATCCCGCACCCCATCTACTCATGGCCGAGGGCGTCCCCCTGCGGTGACTGCACCGGCTCCACCGCAGCCCGCCCCTCCGGCCCGGCCCCGGTGTGGAGCCCACCGTAGGAAGCCGACGCCACCCGTCTCACAGCCGGCACCGAAGAACCCACGGAGGTCTTCGAAGCGCCCCTGAGACGGGCGACCCAGGGACAACGAAACCCGCTGCTCTGGAGCTGGTAAGCAGATCTTCATCTTTTTGTTACCTTTTGCATTTAATTGCGCTGCATGGCCAAGTGGCTGCAGTACTCAAGAGCTCCGCAAGAGTGGTTTCCTTGTTCCCTGGGTCACATATCCGGTGTGTACGGCTGGCATCACGACCACCGTCCACCACTCCATTTGGCAGGTTGGCGCTCCAGCGGCGGTCTCCCGCCGTGAGCACCCAGCTGTGGCACAAATCCGTCCCCGATGTGACAGTCTCCACGGGTCATGAGGACAGGCCTCTTCCTCCCCCGTCCCAGGCTGTTCCGGGGGTGGTCACAAGAAGCCAGGTAAGTGCTTCGATGTCCTCGGACTCAGCACGGCCACGATGTGGTGTGGCACCTCGAGCTCCGCCCCGCCGCGAGGCCCCACCCGATCACATCCGATGATGTTGTCCCTTTGGGCCCCCTTGCGCGGAACTCGGACGCATGGCTTGCGCTTTCCAGTCCGTCATGAGGGCTGGTCCGGACCGTCCGACTCGGCTGCACGATTCACTTCGCCGGGCATCCGCCCAGGTCCAGCGGTGTCCACTTCACCTTGGTGAAAGACGGAAACGCTGCTACCTTGCGCGGAGATCGCTACCCTCCTACGGAAGGACGCGATAGAACCTGTCCCTCCAGCCGAGATGAAGAAGGGGTTTTACAGCTCCTACTTCGTTGAACCGAAAAAAGGCGGTGGGTTGCGGCCAATCTTGGACCTGCGAGTACTGAACCGGGCCTTACACAGACTCCCGTTCAAGATGCTGACGCAAAAAGACGCATTCTAGTGAGCATCCGGCATCAAGATTGGTTCGCGGCGGTAGACCCGAAGGATGCGTACTTTCACGTCTCGATCCTTCCTCGACACAGACCCTTCCTGCGGTTCGCGTTCGAGGGTTAGGCATATCGGTACAAAGTCCTCCCTTTCGGCCCGTCCCTGTCTCCTCGCGTCTTTACGAAGATCGCAGAGGCTGCCCTTGCCCCGTTAGTTGAGAATGCGAATGCCCACCTCCCTTATCTCGACGAATGGCTAATCCTAGCTCACTCTCAAGACGGGTTATGCGCACACAGGGACCTGGTGCTCTCACACCTCAGCCGACTAGGGCTTCGGGTCAGCTGGGAAAAGAGCAAACTCCTCCCGGTTCAGAGCATCTCTTTTCTCGGTTTGGAGTTGGACTCAGTCTCCTTGACGGCGCACCTTACGAACGAGCACGCCCAGTCGGTGCTGGCCTGTTTGAAGGCGTTCAAACAGAAAACAGCGGTTCCACTGAAACATTTTCAGAGGCTCCTGGGGCATATGGCATCCTCGGCGGTGGCCACCCCGCTCGGGTTGATGCATATGAGGCCGCTTCAGCACTGGCTCCAGACTCGAGTCCCGAGATGGGCATGGCGCCACGGGACACACCGCGTGGCCATTACGTCGGTCTGTCACCGTCTTTTCAGCCCTTGGACCGACCTCTCGTTTCCACGAGCAGGTGTTCCGCTAGAACTGGTCTCCAGGCGCGTCGTGGTCACGACAGACGCCTCCAAAACGGGCTGGGGCGCTGTTGGCAACGGGCACGCAGCCGCCGGCCTCTAGACGGGTCCGCGGCTGCGTTGGCACATCAACTGCCTCGAGTTACTGGCAATTCTGCTCGCCCTGCGGAGGTTCCGGCCGTATGATCCAGGGCAAGCACGTGCTAGTTCGGACAGACAGCATGGCAGCGGTAGCATATGTCAACCGCCAAGGCGGTCTGCGCTCCCGCTGTTTGTCATAACTCGCCCGCCGTCTCCTCCAACGGAGTTAGCAGCACCAAGTCGCTGCAAGCCACTCACATCCCGGGCAACCTCAACACTCCGGCGGACGCGCCGTAACAACAGGTTACCCTCAAGCTCAAGGGAGAGTGGAGACTCCACCTTCAGGTGGTCCAGCTGATTTGGTGTCAATTCAGTCAGGCACAGGTGCACCTGTTCGCCTCCCAAGAATCCTCCCACTGCCCACTCTGGTACGCACTCACCGAGGCCTTCCTCGGCATAGACGCGCTGGCACACAGCTGGTCCCCTGGCATTCGCAAATATGCGTTTTCCCCAGTGAGCCTGCTCGCACAGACCCTGTGCAAGGTCAGGGAGGACGAGGAGAAGGTCATCCTGGTAAGCACCCTACTGGCCCGCCCAGACGTGGTGCTCAGACCTCACGCTCCTCGTGACAGCTCCCCCCGGGCAAATTCCCCTGAGGAAGGCCCTTCTTTCTCAGGGAAGGGGCACCATCCGGCACCCGCGCCCAGACCTCTGGAATCTTCATGTCTGGCCCCTGGACGGGACGTGGAAGACCTAAGCTGTCTCCCACCTGCGGTGGTAGACACGTTCACTCAGGCTAGGGCTCCCTCTACGAGGCGCCTGTATGCCTTTTAAGTGGCGTCTGTTCGCTAAGTGGTGTTCTTCCCACCAGGAAGACCCCCAGAGGTGCGCAGTCAGATCAGTGCTTTCCTTCCTGCAAGAGAGGTTGGAAGGGAGGCTGTCCCCTTCCACCTTGAAGGTGTACGTTGCTGCCATAGCAGCACACCATGACGCAGTCGACGGTAAGTCCTTAGGGAAGCATGATCTGATCATCAGGTTCCTAAGAGGCGCCAGGAGGCTGAATCCCTCCAGGCCACGCCTTGTTCCCTCATCGGACCTCTGTAGTTTTTCAGGGTCTACAGAGAGCCCCCTTTGAGTTTTGCAGTCAGCCGGGCTTAAGGCACTCTCCTTGAAGACTGCCCTCCTGACTGCGCTCACTTCCATCAAGAGGGTAGGTGACCTGCAAGCGTTCTCTGTCAGCGAAACATGCCTGGAGTTCGGTCCGGGCTATTCTCACATGATCCTGAGACCCCCGACCGGGCTATGTGCCCAAGGTTCCCACCACTCCTTTTAGGGACCAGGTGGTGAACCTGCAAGCGCTGCCCCAGGAGGAGGCAGACCCAGCCCTGTCATTGCTGTGTCCGGTGCGCGTTTTACGCATCTATTTGGATCGCACGCAGAGCTTTAGAATCTCTGAGCAGCTCTTTGTCTGCTTTGGTGCACAGCGGAAAGGAAGCGCTGTCTCCAAGCAGAGGATCGCCCACTGGCTCATTGACGCCATAACTATGGCATGTCTCGCCCAAAACATGCCGCCCCCAGTAGGGCTACGAGCCCATTCTACCCGTGGTGTAGCGGCTTCTTGGGCCCTGGCCAGAGGTGCCTCTCTAACAGACATTTGCAGAGCAGCGGGCTGGGCAACACCCAACACCTTTGCAAGGTTCTACAACCTCCGGGTGGAACCAGTTTCGTCCCAGGTAGTGGCACGCAACATAAGCGGATAAGCCCGGGATAGCCGGCCGGGTGTATCGCTTGCACATAGCGCCTTCCACCTCCTTTTGAGCTGAAGACATGCGCTGTTAATTCCCAGTAGTGTTCACAAAAGTTGTTCCCTGGTTGACTTCCTCCAAGCCCTGTGGCAGTTGAGTTTTCAGAGAGACTCGCTGCCGGCCCAGTACACGCGCTAAGAGCCCTGTTCTGGGGTAGGTGCTCCGCATGTGGCGGTTCCTTGTAAGGCTAACCCCATGCGATCTATATCTTCCACTAGTTTGTTTCCCTGCTGGCAAACTGCGTCTTCCTTGGGCAGAGCCCCTCTGCTCCAGTCTCCATGTTTGTAGTAACTCCTCCCCCATTGGGCAGGATCTACCTTGAAGGCTCTCCACATGGTTGGAAAGACCATGTGACGTATTCTTCCACTTAAATATCCCCCCCCTCTCTTGGGGCGAGGTGTGGTCTCCACGGTGTCCTCCCCTTGGGAGGGACACCCCCCGACTAGACCTGGCGGCCCAGTCAGATAATCCCCCTTCTTTTTTAGGGAGTGGAAAAAGAGAAGAGGAAAGAGGCCACGACTGCGTTAAGCCTGTCTCTATCTCTGGGTAGTCGACTTGTCCCCAAAAAGGGCCGTTTGACACTCATAACTGTGTTGGGGGAGGTTACGTGTCGACCTGGTGCACTGGCTATGAGGCACACAGCAAGTCTGCCCACCACACACCGCCAGTTCACGTAACACAGTTCAGCCTTGTGGCGTTTTGTGTAGGGACCCCTAGTGTCACTACATCGACACCAACGTCGAGTGAGTGACAGATAGGGAACATCATGGTTACTGGTGTAACCTCCGTTCCCTGATGGAGGGAACGAGACGTTGGTCCCTCCTGCCACAACGCTGAACTACCCGCTGAAATGGCCGGACCTTATATCGGCTCCTCAGCGTAAAACCTGAATGAGTGGTTGCATACCAGCTCCTTTTATACCCGTATGTTCGGGGGAGTGGCATGCAAATACCACTCGCCAATTTTCATTGGCCTTTTATCAAAGACCAGAGGTGTCTCGGGCTCCCAAGAGTGACCCCTAGTGTCACTACATCTACACCAACGTCGAGTGAGTGACAGATAGGGAACGTCATGGTTACTGGTGTAACCTCCGTTCCCTGATGGAGGGAACGAGACGTTGGTCCCCTAGTGTCACTACATCGACACTAACGTCTCGTTCCCTCCATCAGGGAACGGAGGTTACACCAGTAACCATGACGATTTTAATAATTGATAGTTATCTTTGATAATTATTAATTATTGCTAATAACCAAATTTATATATTTAATTTATAAACATTTGTTAATTTAAACGTACAGCATTAAACATATTAAAGTTTTTTAAAAATACAATATGTGAAAACTGTCTTTTTTATTGAAAGCCTGAGCTGCTCACATTATATAATGTTTAACAGATCATTATTTTAGTTAATGTATATTCAGTTATTTGTTTAACATTACTTTGATAAATGAACATGTTTTTTTTCTCTCTTGAAAATGGTACTGTTTGCTCTTCTTCATTTATTGATTATATGAATCTCTCTGTTTAAGGACACAGTATGCTATAAGTTTGTAGAGCTGAGGAGGGCGGGGCCAGGCTGGAATGAGACACACCCGGTCCCCAATCAGCCTGATGGGGCGCGCGAGGGATAAAGGCGGCCGGGGACGACAGTTCGAGAGAGAGAGAATTACAGACAGCTGTGCTGTGTGTTTTTGGTTGTGTGTTTTGTTTGGATTGTTTATTAAATTATTATTTATATTGTTAAGCCGGTTCTCGCCTCCTCCTTTCCACTGAACCCCCTTACACTGGTGCTGAAACCCGGGAAGGAGGAGGGATTCCTGTCGCAGAGTCCTCGACACTGCCGTTCACCCAGGGGAGCGCCGCTGCCGTCCGACGGGGGACGGAGTAGCCTGACCACCCGGACGCGGGGAACGGCCGCCGTCCGCGAGGCGAGTGGGAAGGGACTCCCCGACCGCCTGGAGCGAGGGAGCCGCTGCCAGGGGCGGAGGAGTGCCCTGCCTTCCCCCGGGAATGCGGAGGGGTCGAGAGATGACCGCCGTCCGCGGGGGGAGGAGGGAAGCGACTCCCCGACCGCCTGGAGTGGTAGGGCCGCTGCCAGGGGCGGAGGAGTGTCCCCACGGGACGCCGGGAATGCGGAGGGGCATTCTGTCCGCTGGGGGTCGGAGGTCTGACTCCGGTCCACCCAGGGAGGAGTGGCTGCAGTCCGCCTGAGAGGGTGGAGTAGTGATCGAGGACCACGCGACGGCGCATCAGAGAACCGGTGAGTTTCTTTTTTTCTCTCCTCTCTCTCTCTCTCTCTCTCTCTCTCTCTCTCTCTCTCTCTGTCGCTCCATGTTGGCCTTTCCCTCGCCATTTTGTTTTGTTGTTTTTCCCCTCCTGTCTCCTCCCAGGTCGAGGAAGGCGGGGATGACCCGCCGGCAGTCGGCGCGTAAGGCACGCCCCCGCCCCCCCCCCCGGAGAGGAAGGGCGGGGGATGTACGTCATGCCGGGGGCTCCCCGGCCTGAGGCAACGCCGGGAGGAGTGTGTTTTGTTTGGATTGTTTATTAAATTATTATTTATATTATTAAGCCGGTTCTCGCCTCCTCCTTTCCGGGTTTTGGCACCAGTGTAAGGGGGTTCAGTGGAAAGGAGGAGGTGAGAACCGGCTTGACAACTTAAATAATAATTTAATGAACAACTTAAACACACAACCAAAAACACACAGCACAGCTGTCTGTAATTCTCTCTCTCTCGAACTGTCGTCCCCGGCTGCCTTTATCCCTCGCGCGCCCCATCAGGCTGATTGGGGACCGGGTGTGTCTCATTCCAGCCCGGCCCCGCCCTCCTCGGCTCTACACTGTTATTAAGGCAATAATCAAAAATAAGTTTTGCTTCCAAAGTAAGTCTTTTTACTATTTTTGTTATGTGTTTCCAACTGGCACCCCTCCTTTTTAGCATTTACCAGAAAATCACGTACTCAGGTTTAAATGCCTGTAATTCTTGAATGCTTGGGACTACATACCTAATTTTGGTCTCTGGTTAAAGAAGAGACTTGGGAGATTATTGTGCAAGTGACAGTTATTTCAGTTTATTTAAAAAAAGTTATAGAAGTTTAGGTTTATTGCAATGACAATGCAATGCACTAAACTTTTATTTCCTTTATAAAAAATATATAACAAAATATATGTGGCAACCAAAATTATAGCCATATGTTAAACCAAGTTGTGTCCCAAATTTGAAGTAAATAAGTTATAAAATGGCATTTATATCAGATATTGACTAGGCGCAGTACCAAAAGTGGCCATAAGATGACATCAAAGCTCCATTGTTACAAGAATGAACAAAACTAATTTCTGAAAAACAAATTTCAGAAACACCACTCAAACCACATATGAGGACACACTATTTTATTGCAAAATATTATATAAGATTCATTACAGATTATAAGTATTATAATTACTTTTGTTATGCACGGTTACAGTATAAGTGTTGTTAGCAGTGGAAGCCAGTAACTATTCACATTTCTAACAACATATATTTTTCTGTCATAAAATTATAATTGTTTGTTTATACCACTAAATAGAATCATAAATGATCCAATGAGCCCATTCATTCACATGGATGAGCACCTGTGCGTTTAGCTTTAGCCCTATAGCTGCTCTCAGTCCCAGCGCCGATTATGCGTTCCAGCCGGTTTAGCGTTTGTTCCTCATCAAAACGGCATGGAACTTATTCCAAAGCAAGTGTTTTTGCATATATCCATCGAAAGAAGCAGCAAAAGGTTATATTTTGGCTCCGATCGGTCATCAGAAACAGCAGAAAGCTCAGAGGGTAATGGTGGCCTTAGGTTCTCTCTCCAAATGAACACTAGGGTGACATCACTGTTTTGGAATGAACAAGGCCAACCCCTGTAACCATAGAAACATCATACCAATGGGTACATGACCTGTCAATCAAATCTTGACCAGTGATCCATTGGCTGGATCTATTGACTGAAACAGCCAATGCGCATTTTGGAGAGGCCATGGAGCCTTTGATCTGGTTTGATTGACAGCTCCGCCTGTGAATCACAGAGAGACTCATGGGTGGGCTCAAACAACGCAGAATTTTCACCAGAATATCAGAGACCTTGATGCTGATTGATAAAATAAGCTTTATAATCAATATTTTATTGATAATAGAAATTATATATTACATGATGATGCAAGCAAAGGATGATCAGTAATTTTTTCATTAATTTTCGCTGTTTTGGAAAAAATGGTGAGTCCACTTTCAATCGTGGACATTTAACATGGATTGTATGCTTGAATTTCCTGCCATAATCCGATCGGATTAAAGCCAGAAGATATAAAAATAAGTAATACCAAGCACATGTCACATGTTTTAAAATCCACTTCAGTATTTGAATGCATTGCTGTAATGACATAATTCAAATCGCAAACAGTGGGCATATTTCAAAGCTAGAGACTTGAAACTTTCAAACGATATAAGGTTTGTCAATATTAAAGTTAGATTTGAAGGAAATATAGTCCAATAAACATAAAAAATTGCAAAAAAGCAGAAAAACGTCACAAATATGGGATGGTGCCAATTAAGGGGTGTGTAGCAAGTACAATAAAATTTAACAAACCACCCTTTACACACACTTTGTTACAGTAGCTGAAAGTCCAATGCCCATAAATGTACTAAATAATCATTAGTAAACCTTTATAAACATTTACAAATGTATGAATAGTTTCGATTTTAGATTGGGTACTGCAAAATATGAACAAATAATTAATAAATGATTTGTTTGAACAACAAACAAAACATCCTGGTTGCTTTCGTAACCTCCGTTCCCTGATGGAGGGAACGAGACGTTGTGTCGATGTAGTGACACTAGGGGTCACCCTTGGGAGCCCCAAACACCTCTGATCTTTGAGAAAAGGCCAATAGGAATTGGCGAGTGGAATTTGCACGCCACTCCCTCGGACATACGGGTATAAAAGGAGCTGTCTCGCTACCACTCATTCAGGTTTTTTGCTGAGGAGCCGAGACAAGGTCCCGGTCATTTCAGCGGGTAGTTCAGTGTTGTGGCAGGAGGGACACAATGTCTCATTCCCTCCATCAGGGAACAGAGGTTACGAAAGTAACCAGGACGTTCCCTATCTGTCACTCACTCAACATTGTGTCGATGTAGTGACACTAGGGGTCCCTATACGAAATGCCACAACTAGCTGAACTGTGTTATGTGGACTGGCGGTGCTAGATGGGCAGACCACTGCGTGCCTTCTAGCCAGTGCATCTGGCCATCATGTAACCTCCCCCAATGCTCCTACAAACGTCGTATGGTCCCCTGCACCTCGGGGACAAGTCAACTGCCCAAAAAATGGGGACAGGCTACCCCAGCCATGGGCTCTTCTCCTCTTTTTTTTCTCCCCTAAAAAGAGTTGAAATCGATCGACTGGGGGCCATAAGTGTCCGTGTTGGGGGGGGGGTGTCACTCCCAAGGGGAAGACACCGTGGAGACCACACCCTGCCCGAAGGGGAGGTAATGTGTGGAAATAGTATGTCACATGGTCTTACCGAGTTTTGTCAGCAGTGTCGCATGTGGAGAAGTCCCCGTGGTAGGTCCTACCCAGAGGGGACAGAGCTCTACAAACACGGCAACCGGTGGCAGAGGGGAATCTGCCCAAGGAGGACATGGGTTTACCAACGGGGAAACCGTCTCGCGGAAGATACATCACACGGGGTTACAGACAGGTAACCAGCGCATGTGGAGCACCTACCCCAGTACAGGGCCTGCTAGCACACATACTGGGCCGTCATCGAGTTTCTCTGTGAACTCGCCTGCCACAGGGCTAAGGAGGAAGGACATCCAGGGTCCATGGTCTCGTGAACACGGCTGGGGGGTAAAATCGCATGTCTCCCCTCCAGGAGGGGAAAGGCGCTATACACAAGCGGTACACCCGGCCAGTTGTCCCGCCAACTTACCTGTTCGTACCTGACAACACATGGGACGAACCGGCTCAACCCGGAGATTGAGGAACCTCGCGAAGGTATTGGGTGTTACCCAGCCCGCTGCTCTACCGATGTCTGCCAAAGAGACTCCAGGTGGAGTGTGCCCGAAGCACGTCCTGGGTGTGGTATGCCAAAGCGATGGCATCAACGACCCAGTGGGTGATCCTCTGTTTGAAGTCAGCGCTCCATTCCGCTATCCTCCGAAGCAGACAAAGAGCTGCTCAGAACCTCTAAAGCTCTACGTGTGATCCAAGTAGATGCGCAAAGCACGCACCGGACACAGCAACGAAAAGGCTGAGTCTGCCTCCTCCTGGGGCAGCATCGCTTGCATGTTCACCACTTGATCCCTAAACGGGGTCATGGGAACCTTGGGCATATAGCTCGGTTGGGGCCTCAGGACCATGTGAGAGTATTCCAGACCGAACTCCAGACACGTGTTGCTGACAGAGAATGCCTGCAGGTCCCCTACCCTCTTGATGGACATGAGCTTAGTCAGGAGGGCAGTCTTCAAGAGACTGCCTTTAGCTCAACTGACTCCAGGGCTCAAACGGGGCTCCCGGCAGGACCACGGAGAGATCCCATGAGGGAATGAGGCGCGGTCTGGGAGGATTCAACCTACAGCCTTTCCTTGGTACGATGAAGTAGGGGCTAAATATGTGGCTTTTACAGACATTGGTTACTAATTAGCTGGACATTAATGAATCATTTGTAATGTAAATTATGTAAATGAATACTGCATGAAATACTAATATTTGAAAATATGAAAAAGTTTAATGACATTTGTATGTGTAACGACATCAATGCGGGAGTTGTGATGAACCCAAATGCGGAAGTTTATTTAAAGGAAACTCAGGAGTAAGAGGTAAGTTGTGTATACAGGGAATCACAAGATAGGAATAAAGTCTTTGACAATAGACTCAGGTCAAACACAGGGCAATGATAGTAGGCACGGATCCATAACAGGAAACATAAAAAATGGCACTTGCCGAAAACAGAGAACTTAAGCTTCAAGCTGGCATAAAGGTGAGTTACTTCTTTCAAAAGGGAGGTTGGTATAAATTACAAGGCTTGAGGTTCACAGAATGTAAACAAAGTCACATATCCAGCATAGACACAGTGGGGTGAAGAGTAACCAGGAAGTAACACTCGGGCAAGGAGTCATTCATAAATGTCAATATGTAGGAATCACTCAGGCTTCATGTTAGTCATTAATCTTGTAAGAGCAAGCAGTTCATCAACACACGAATGGGGCGAATACTAGTAAAGCCGGCATGCCATACACTCGGTATATACAAAGTCACTTATCTTGAGAAACTGAACAGGGCGTCGAAGCACAGGTGCTAATTGCAGAGATGTTGAAAGTCACATTGTCAGAGCCAAGGGAGAGTCCATGATGCCTACAATAAGGCCAGACACTGACTGAGGGTGAGAGTGCGGCTTAAGTGCGTGTCCAAATGAGGTGAAGATGAGCTGCAGGTGTGAGTGATTAAAATGCAGGTGAGTGAGAGCGAGTGACTGATGGTGAGGGAGAGCCTGGTCCATCATGACAGTACCCCCTCCTCCATGGGCCGCTCCTGTGGACCGATGATCCAGACGTCGGGGTCGACCTCTTCCCTGAGGCGCTGGGCGGTTAGGGTGTAGGGCATGGAATCTGGTGAGTAGAGCAGGATCAAGGATATCATCTCTAACAACCCATGACCTTTCCTCGGGGCCGTAACCTTCCCAATCGACCAGGTATTCGAGACGCCTATCATGACGTCAGGAGTCAAGGATGTCATTGACCATTGATGTCATTGGTCCATCATCCAGGAGAAGCGGCAGTGGAGGACCATCAGCAGCACCGGATTCTGTGGGGGAATCAGACAAAAAGGTCAGTGAGGCTTTAAGAGTGAAACATGGAAACTGGGGTGAATACAATAAGTGTTGGGGAGTTTTAGCAGGTAGGTGACAGGATTGATTTGTTTGACTATAGGGAATGGGCCAATAAACCGGGGACTTAACTTCTTGCAGGGTAAACGTAGTCGGATATCCCTGATTGAGAGCCAGACCTTCTGCCCAGGTTGGTATTGAGGTGGTGTTGATCTCCTGACATCGGCCTGGCTCTTCTGGCACCGTACTGCCCTGCTCAGGTGAACGTGAGCCGCATTCCATACCCTTTTGCTCTCCTTGAACCAGTGATCCACAGCTGGAACCTCCGTTGGATCTCCTGTCCAGGGAAACAGGGGTGGCTGAAAGCCAAGCATGCTCTGAAAGGGTGTAAGACCAGTAGCTGCCTGCCGCAGGGAGTTCTGTGCATACTCGGCCCAGGGTAAAAACCGGCTCCAGCTGTGCTGATTGCCATGCCAGTATGTTCTCAGGAAGCGACCAATTTCCTGGATCTTCCTCTCCTCCTGCCCGTTAGTCTGTGGATGGTAACCAGAAGACAGACTCACAGTCACACTTAGGTGATTGAAGAAACTGCGCCATACCTGTGAGATGAATTGTGGACCCCTGTCTGACACTATATCCTCGGGTATTCCAAAGTTTCTGAATATATGGTGTAATAGCAATTCGGCTGTTTCCATGGCAGTGGGTAGTTGTTTAAGGGGGAATCAAATGGCAGGCCTTGGAGAATCTATCCACCGCAACTAAAACACAAGTGTTACTTTCGGACTCAGGTAGGTCGGTGATGAAGTCAAATCCCAAGTGTGACCATGGACGTTGTGGTACGGGCAGCTGGAGGAGTTTGCCGGCTGGTAAGTGGCGAGGAGATTTGGTGATAGCATACTCAGGACATCCTTGGACGAAACGGTGTACATCCTGAGACATGAGTGACCAACAATATCTGGACCGGAGGAGCGAGAGGGTTTGTTGGATACCAGGGTGACCAGTGCCCAGAGAGGAGTGAACTGATTCAAGAAGGGTGGCTCGAAGTGTGACAGGAATGTAGAGTTTACCCTCGGGACACTCAGGCGGAGCAGGATCCATGGTGGAGGCATGGGTGATCCGGTCATCCAAAGCCCATTGTATAGGGCACATAAAAATCTCAGATGGCAGGATAGTCTCCGTTTCCATGGGGTTGGTGTCGGGAGAATGTCTGCGAGACAATGCATCTGCCTTGGTGTTCTTGGATCCAGGGAAGTAGGAGATCATGAACTGGGAGCGGGTGAAGAACAAGGCCCATTGGGCCTGACATGGGTTCAGCCTGCGTGCCTTCTGGAGGTATTCCAGGTTCCTGTGGTCAGTGATTACTAAGAAGGGGTGACAGGAACCCTTGAGCCAATGGCGCCACTCGTCCAAGGCCAACTTTATGGCGAGTAGTTCTCTATTCCCAATATTGTTGTTCTGCTCTGCTTGAGATAACTTCCGGGAATAGAAAGCACATGGGAGCAATTTTGCTGGGTTCCCTTGCCGCTGAGATAGTACCGCGCCCACTCCCGTGGAGGAAGCGTCGACCTCAACCACAAAGGGGAGTTCAGGATCTGGGTGGACTAGTACAGGGGCAGTGGTGAACTTTTTCTTCAATTTGAGGAAGGCGTGAGAGGCTTCTGGGGTCCAGGATAGGTTCTTGGGTCCCTTTTTGAGTAGGAAGGTCAGAAGAGTGGCAATGGAGCTGTAATCACTGATGAATCTTCAATAGAAGTTTGCGAATCCCAGGAAGCGTTGAAGATCCTTGACAGTTTTAGGAGTTGGCCACGATTTTACAGCCTCCACCTTTCCCTGATCCATCTCGATTGCTTGCAGGCTGATGTTGTAACCCAGGAATTGGACATGGCTCAGATGGAAAGAGCACTTTTGGGCCTTGAGGAACAACTGGAACTTGCGCAGATGCTCTAGCACCAGGGCCTCGTGCTGACGATGGTCGGTCAGTTTCCAGGAGTAAATCAAGATGTCATCTATATAGACAAGGACAAAATGTTGGAGGAACTCCTGGAACACCTCGTTCATAAAGCCCTGGAATACAGAGGCGGCGTTGACCAGGCCATACGGCATAACTCGGTACTCATAGTGTCCCATTGGTGTCACAAAGGCCGTCTTCCACTCATCCCCCTCCCGTATACGAACGAGGTTGTAAGCGCTGCGGAGGTCAAGCTTAGTGAACACAATTGCTCCTCTCAGCAGTTCCAGGGCAGCAGGGGGAAGGGGATACCGGTACTTGACTGTGATGTTGTTTAAGCTCTGGTAGTCAATGCACGGTCTCAGACCTCCATCCTTCTTTTGAATGAAGAAGCTTGAGGTGGCAGGGGAAGTGGAGGGATGAATGTAACCTTGGGCTAAAGCTTCCTCAATGTAGCCTTCCATTGCCTTCTGCTCTGGGAGTGACAAGGGGTATATTCTTCATCTGGGCAGTGGTGCACCCGGTAGGACTTCAATGGCACAGTCCCATGGTCAATGTGGAGGAAGCTTGGAAGCTTTCTTGGGGAAGAACACATCAAGAAATGGCTGATAACAATCAGGAATATCCAGGGGACTGTTGCTGGTGAGGCTCTCGATGGTCGTTGAGAAGACATTCACAGGCTTGACAATGGAAGAGAGTTCCTCCCCTCTCCTGTGAGGATGGAGTACTGGGCATATGCAGGTTATAAAAAATTTCTGTCCCCATTGTAGGATTTCACCGGACTTCCAGGACAGGACCGGGGAATGATCACACAACCAAAGATGGCCCAGAATTATATCTGCAGTTGAGCCCTCCAGAACCATAAACTCAATGTCCTCCATATGCATAAAACTCACCTGTAACATTACCGGGGTGGTATTGTAACAGATGCACCCCTTGCCCAGCGGGTGACCAGTCATAGAGAGTCTGAGCTTGCAGCAGAGGTCATCTGCGATGAAGTTCCCCACGGCCCCGGAGTCAAGGAGTGCGGTGACTGTTAAAGACAGGTAGGCAGAGGACATATTTACTCTTGTGCATAACGGAACATTGCTTGAATAAACAGCAGTAATAGAACTCACCGCGGAGCGTGAGGGTTTCATGGAACATTTGACTATGAAGTGTCCCTGATTGCCACAGTATAAACACAATTTATTGTTGAACCTCCGGTTTTTCTCCGCTGTAGCGAGGCGAGAGTTGTCAAGTTGCCAAGTTGCATGGGCTCGGGGTTGGGTTCTGGAGGGCAATTACCAGACAGGTGGTGACCAGGAGGGGATTGTAGGGCAGAACGTTCTGTTAGGCAGGACTGCATGTGATGTGCCACTCGTATGGACAGCTGGATGAATCACTCTAAGCCGATGGTGACATCATAGGCAGTAAGTTGCTGTCTCATTCGAGGATCCAATCCTCGGCAGTACATGGTCATCAGGGCAGGTTTTTTCCAACCACTAGTTGCCACCAACGTGCGAAATTGCAGCGTATAGTCGGTGACTGGTCGTTTACCCTGGCGAATGAAGCTGCTCGGCCATGGAGGAATCACCTGAGGGGGTTCAAAACACTTCCTTGAAGTGATTTAGGAAATTTTCTAATGTATCAGTTACCGAGCCTCCTTGATCCCAGATGGTTTTTGCCCACAGAAGAGCTCTCCCGGTCAAGAGGGAAATAACGTAGGCAATCTTTGAACACTCAGTGGGGAAATGCTATGACTGCATCTCCAGAACGAGCTGGCACTGCAGGATAAAACCACTACAGTCCCCCATGGACCCGGAGTATGGGGCAGGGTTAATCATGGGACTGGCCTGAGGTGAAAGTGAAGCGGGCTCTGGTGCATGACGTGTGTTTGGCAGTGTAGGTTCTGCGGTGTGGAGGAGAGCTGCTCTGAGCCGTCGTACCAGCTCTGTGAATGGGTCATCTTCTCCGCTGGGTCCATATTTCTTCGGTCTACCCTTTCTGTAACGACACCAACGCGGGAGTTTATTTAAAGGAAACTCAGGAGTAACAGGTAAGTTGTGTACACAGGGAATCACAGGATAGGAATAAAGTCTTTGACAATAGACTCAGGTCAAACACAGGGCAATGGTAGAAGGGACAGATCCATAACAGGAAACACAAAACACGGCACTTGCTGAAAACAGAGAACTTAAGCTTCAAGCTGGCATAAAGATGAGTTACTGCTTTCAACAGGGAGGTTGGTATAAATTACAAGGCTTGAGGTTCACAGAATGTAAACAAAGTCACATATCCAGCATAGACACAGTGGGGTGAAGAGTAACCAGGAAGTAACACTCGGGCAAGGAGTCATTCATAAATGTCAATATGTAGGAATCACTCAGGCTTCATGTTAGTTGTTAATCTTGAAGGAGCAAGCAGTTCATCAACACACAAATGGGGCGAATACTAGTAAAGCCGGCATGCCATACATTCAGTATATACAAAGTCACTTATCTTGAGAAACTGAACAGGGCGTCGAAGCACAGGTAGGCGAATTGCAGAGATGTTGAATGTCACATTGTCAGAGCCGAGGGAGAGTCCATGATGCCTACAATAAGGCTAGATGCTGACTGAGGGTGAGAATGCGGCTTAAGTGCATGTCCAAATGAGGTGAAGATGAGCTGCAGGTGTGAGTGATTAAAACGCAGGTGAGTGAGAGCGAGTGATTGATGGTGAGGGAGAGCCTGGTGCCATCATGACAGTATGCATTCAAATGTACATTAATAAATGGTCTGTTAATCATTATGTAACATTTGTTTCAATAATTTATAGATGTTAAAAAGTGCAAAGCCATATGAATAAAAGCTCAATAACATCTGTAAATAATTTGATTTAAATGTATTAATGATATGTTAAGCATTATGAAATGTTAGTTAAATTTATAAGTACATTATCTCATATTTCTAACTATTTAAATATACATTAACTAATGATCTGTTAAGCATTATATGTTTGTTAATCATTTATTAATGAAAGTTATTATATAAGGTTACCTAACTTTGTTTTTTTAGGAAGTTGACCCTTTATCAAACAACATTTTCATTGATGAGATTAATGCTGCATTCCATTTAATGTCAGATGTGGGATATTCCAACTTGATATTTCCGATAGTTAAGCATAAAAGGAATTCCATTTCCCGATGCTCGGTAGATGATGCATAAGCATGCAAAACTGCAATGCTCCCATTAGCTAACTAGCTGTATGTATTGCTAGCATTTGTTCTACAGGTGTACGATTATCAAAATAAAGTAAAATTTATAGTGTTTTGAACACCTGTCTCTGCAAACACTGGTTTTATTATCAAGTAGTGTAGGAATTTTGACTTACTGATGCATATTATTATAATTATTTTTTATTTTTTCATAAAAGTGAATGTTTATCATTAACTATGCAAATCTCTTTGGGTGCTGACATGTTTGCGTGACATCATGCACCTGCATCATGGTGAAATCAGAGTTGAAGATTATTGTTCAGTGTAAACAAGTGTTCCCACTCAACTGCAGTATCCAACTGTATCATGAGCTCTGTTGTCTGCAGTCCCATTGATATTCGCTGCATTATGTCACTGCACTTTTGCATAAAGTTGAACTCTGCTTAGCTCTGTCGCATCGCCAACAGTCTCTGTCACTCATTTCGCCTCAAATCGACAGCTCTCATTAAAAATGAATGATTTCTGGTTGCTTTATTCATTGCAAATTGCTGGCAGTGTGAACATCCCCTTTAAGTTGTACTGAAATTGAACAAGTTTCTGCTTCAAATTAGGAAAAATTCAGGGTTTTGAAACATCAAATGCTTCAAAACACTTTCAGCCACCTCAGTGCTGGCTTTGACTGAGAGCTAAATCATGTCATTTGTCATCTTGACAAGCAGGCCTGTAATAAAGCAGTCCACCTGGAAGATAAATTTACATTTTAAATGTGATTTGCATATGTACATGTACTGCTGTGGAGAAAATCATATGTATAGATCTTTCCTGGTCCTAATGAAAAAGGCATGGGGACTTCCTGAACTTTTCACTAGCATATTTCAGATTGAAAAGAAAAGAAAAACAGCCTGAAAACCTCAAACTAACATAATGAAAATAAGAGCAGAAACTTTCATAAAATACATGCCACTTGGCACTTAATGGAATCCTCAGTTACATAAGTATCAACTTTTTCTCAGATGTTTCTCCTAAAAAAAATACAGAGCTATACAATTTATGTGGAAAGCATTGCTTTGATAATTTTGTCTTGGGAGAATTTGATGAGAAATGTTTGAGTTTTTTACAAAGTCTTTTGTAATTCTCTCTTATGAATCATTTCTCTCTGGTTTGCACACACAGTATTCTGTCATTTTGGCTTTACTTCAGTTTTATCCACCTTATTCCTACACCCTGTGATGCTTTGCGCAGAATGTGGGTGGTACTTCCACTAAGATGTAAACACAGTTGTAGTTGCATCGTACGTTCATAAAATTTTTTGTTGTGGTGTTGATCATTCGTTCATACTTCTAGATGTGTGAGCACAGCCTGACAGAGATTCATAAGGACAATATACGGATAGCAGTTCCATCTCTAATAGAGGTTTGGGAAGGGGCCTGGGTAGCTCAGCCCTTGACTCTACCCTCCCTAGCAACCAGGCCAATATGGTTGCTTAGGAGACCTGGCTGGAGTCACTCAGCACACCCTGGATTCAAACTCACGACTACAGGTGTGGTAGTCAGCATCAATACTCGCTGAGCTACCCAGGCCCCATCTACTGGATTCTTGAAGAACAACAGATATTGTAAATAATGCACATCATCACAATATTAAGATGTATCTCGGGTGATCCGATCACATGTGGTCAGACGAGACACATCACTGTTGGTCGCACAAATGCATCTTCTGTGAGCACTTGTGATTGTTTTTTTGAGGGGAGGGTTTCATGATGGCATATCATCAATACATCATATATTAATAAACCAGAAAAATGTCACAAAAAACAAAGAGGCATGAAAAAATGATGCACCAGGTACAGCTCAAATTTAAACTTTAAGTGCACACAAAGACACTGAAGAAGATCCGTAAAGATCTCGTGCATGTATATGTAAGCTATTTTTTATTTTTTTTAAATGTGTTTTTGACTACCTCCATATGTGTTGTTTGTTATTCGATCACAAATGGTTTTGCACCCCATTTACACCTGTATATAGTGCTGAACACTTGTCATCGGATCATCACATCCTAATACCAGCTAAAAACGGGGTCTAAATGACCGCTGCCTACATTAGCAAATGCTGCAGAATGACTTCCAGTGGAAGTTCATCCCATATCCGTTTCCCAAGTAAGACCCCCAGGAATAAGTTGGATACTGCACATTGATCAGGCACAATCACTGCAAAATGTACTCTTTCATTCCTGATATGGGAAGACAGTTTTCAGGTTGCTCACCATCTGTGTATGCAATGGTGCATGACAGAGAGAGGGAGAGAGAGAGAGAGAGTTATTAATGAATAACTGGAATGCCTCAAGATTCATGGGGGAAATATAGCCCCAATATAGCCCCAGATCTGTTATGGAAAACTGACCTCAGCAAGGCCATAAAAATCCAGGGGGCAGATCGAGAAACAAAGCCTAGCACAGAACTTTTTTTTCTTTTTTTCGTGAAGTTGTCTTAAGAGAAAGACTGGTTCTTTTTATAAAAACCTTTGATCTGAAGCCCAGTATTTGGGGAGGTAAGAGAAGATATGGTGGTTTTCAAGGTTCTATGTAAAAGAAAATTACAGGGGTTTTGAAACATTTCCATTTTTGAGAATGTTCAATTTTGGGTGAACTTCCCCTTTAAAGCTAGAAGCTTAGATCTTAAACCACTAAACAACCATCATTTAATTTCCCACCTAAACTATTGGAACTCCATCAGAGAGTTGATTCCTCACACAAGCAGGTTGGACATAATGTCTGGACACCTGCCATTTAAACTCAGCAAAGCAAATAATGGTCTCTTCTTTAAGTCACTTACTCTGGTAAGCATCCAAACTCTGCCTCTGTTTTTTTCATTTTAATTAATTTTTGCAATGTGTGAAGCAGCTGAATGGATCTGGGGGATGCTGTGAAAACATCTGCCCTGAAGATCTGTCAGGCGTGTAATCAGTAAACTGTGTGCTGCCACTCATCTCCCACTGGCATCCACAAAACCTTCAGCTTTGTGAGTTACTCAAGTCTTTTGAGGGATTTGCCAGCTGTAGAATTAGTGAGTGCTTCCATAACTGCTGTCAGTACAGGTGCGGTCTGAAAGGCTTCCTCAAGCGCTATATTTTGGTCAAGTTTCATGCTAGTTTCTTTGTGGTATAGATATACA
Organism: Myxocyprinus asiaticus; assembly: GCF_019703515.2. NCBI lineage: Eukaryota > Metazoa > Chordata > Actinopteri > Cypriniformes > Catostomidae > Myxocyprinus > Myxocyprinus asiaticus. The sequence goes on along the minus strand of NC_059365.1, from coordinate 35,635,874 downwards.
AATTATTGGCTGATACAAACTTTTCTAATGCTGTTGAAGGTTTGAGCTGTCCATGGTGCTGAAATCATTAATTTCCCTACTGATATTGCAAAGTAGGATGTGTTCCCTAACCTCAACATATCCCTAATCCAAAACTATCATAAATTTAACCCAATCTCCAAAATAACATAGTTCCAACCCTACCCCTAACTCCAAACAAACATAGTTCTAACCCTTTCCCTAATCCAAAACAAGCATAGTCCTAACCCAATCCCTAATCTAACACACAGTCATAACCTTATCCCTAATCCCTCACAAACACAGTCCAAAAACTATCCATAGTGCCAAACAAATATATTCCTAAAACTATACCTAAATCCAAACAAGCATATCCCTTAAACTATCCCTAATTCCAAACAAGCACAGTCCTAAAATTATCCCTAATCTTAAATGAGCATAGTCTTAAAACTATTCCTAATCCCAAATAATCATAGTCCCAAAACTATCCCTAATCCCAAACAAGCATAGTCTTAAAACTATCCCTAATTCCAAACAAAAATAGTCCTAACCCTATCCCTAAAACCAGTGGGAAAACACTGGTTAAGCAGTTTTTCACCAAAAGGTGAACCAGCAGTTCTAAGCACAATAACTGTTCCACTTTAGAACAGTTTGGTATGGTACGATTACAATCTGTTTCCCGCCCATATTTCTTAGCATGGTTAGCAAACTATACTCTGGACAGAGGAAAGTGCTAGTGGGACACCTTTAGTGTGTGGTGACTCACGAGTGGTCACTTCCTCAGTCAGTCCATTCTAATCCTGATTTCACCAATAGAAAAAGAAAACATAACCATGTTAACATTCCCAGATTGGTATGGACTGCGAGGTTTGGCCTGATGGTGGAACCTTGAATCTTCTTGTCTCTTCATATAACAGTTGAGCCACTGAACATGTTTCCAGTTGTTAGTGTATTTGTTGTTGTTATTCTTTAATTATATATAGTATATAAAGCTCTGGAAAAAATAAGAGACCACTGCAAAATTATTAATTTCTCTGAATTTACTATTTATAGGTATGTGTTTGAGTAAAATAAAAATGTTTGTTTTATTCTATAAAGTACTGACAACATTTCTCGCAAATTCCAAATAAAAATATTGTCATTCAAATGACAGTTGGTCAAAATAACAAAAAAGATGCAATGTTTTCAGACCATGAATAATGCAACGAAAACAACACAATACTAATGTTTTAACTTAGGAAGAGTCAGAAATCAATATTTGGTGGAATTACCCTGATGTTCAATCACAGCTTTCATGCATCTTGGCATGCTCTCTACCAGTCATTCACATTGCTGATGGGTGACTTTATGCCACTCCTGGTGCAAAAATTCAAGCAGCTCAGCTTTGTTTGGCTTGTGGCCATCCATCTTCATCTTGATCTCATTCCAGAGGTTTTTAATGGGGTTCAGGTCTGGAGTTAGATTGGGCTGGCCATGACAGGGTCTTGATCCGGTGGTCCTCCGTCCACACCTTATTTGACCTGTATGGCATGGAGCATGAAGTTGGGGAACATTTTCAGGGCAGAAGGAAGCAAGTTTTCTTCCAGGATAACCTTGTACACGTTAATTCATGCATTCTTCAAAAAGACGAATCTGCCTGATCTCAGCCTTGCTGAAGCACCCCCAGATCATCACTAATCCTCCACCTGGTTGTCCAATGATTAGACAGAGACCCGAAGAGGCCTTCAAGCCAGAGTGTCTCGCACCCACTTATGCCCACACATTTTCTATAAGCTTGTGGTCAGGGCTTTGTGATGGCTACTCCAATACCTTGACTTTGCTGTCCTTAAGCCATTTTTCCACAACTTTTGAGGTATGCTTGGGGTCATTGTCCATTTGGAAGACCTATTTGTGACCAAGTTTTATCTTCCTGGCTGATGTCTTGAGATGTTGCTTCAATATATCCACATACTTTCCCTTCTTCATAATGACATCTATTTTGTGAAGTGCACCAGTCCCTCCTGCAGCAAAGCACCCCCACAACATGATGCTGTCAGCCACATGCTTCATGGTTGGGATGGTGTTCTTCAGCTTGCAAGCCTCACACTTTTTCCACCAAATATAACGATGGTCATTATGGCCAAACAGTAACATTTTGATTCATCAGACCAGTTGACATTTCACCAAAAAGTAAGACCTTTGTCCCCATGTGCACTTGAAAACTGTAGTCTGGCTTTTTTAATGGCGGTTTTGGAGCAGTGTTTTCTTCCTTGCTGAGCAGCCTTTCAGGTTATGTCAATATAGGACTTGTTTTACTGTGGATATAGATACTTGTCTACCTGTTTCTTCCAGCATCTTCACAAGGTCCTTTGCTGTTGTTCTGGGATTGATTTGCACTTTTCGCACCAAACTACGTTAATCTCTAGGAGAAAGAATGCGTCTCCTTCCTGAGCAGTATGATGGCTGAGTGGTCCCATGGTGTTTACACTTGCATACTATTGTTTGTACAAATGAGTGTGGTACCTTCAGGTGTTTGGAAATTGCTCCCAAGTATGAACCAGACTTGTGGAGGACCAAATTTTTCTTTCTGAGGTCTTGGCTGATTTTTTTTTTATTTTTATTTTTTTTTTCATGATGTCAAGCAAAGAGGCACTGAGTTTGAAGGTAGGCTTTAAAATACATCCACAGGTACACCTACTATTGACTCACTGGAATTATGATACTGTTAATTAAAAGTTAAACAATCTGTCTCGTGTCATACACAAAGGGGGCAGTTGTGGCTCAGCAGTTAAGTCTCTGCATTACCAACCAGAAGGCCAGGGGTTCAAGCCCCAGCACCATTAAGATGTCACCATTGGGCCCTTGAGCAAAGCCCTTGACCCTATCTGCTCCAGGGGCACCATATCATGGCCAACCCTTCAATTGACTCTAATATGCAAAAATACATATATATATATATAAATCCCTGTATATGTGCAAATGTGTGACAAACATAAAGGCTTCTAAAAAAAAGTAGATGTCCTAAATGACTTGCCAAAACTATAGTTTGTTAATATGAAACCAGTGGAATGGTTGAAAAATGAGTTTTATATATATATATATATATATATATATTTTAGTGCTCAACCAATATGAGTTTTTTAATGGTGGATGCCAATATCCAGAGAGTAGGGTGGCCGATAGGCCGATACAGTGCCAATATATCACACAATTTAATATGGTAAATAACAAACATTAAATTGCTAAAAAAATTATAATAAACTCTTATTTAGCACTATATTTACTCAATTTCACACAAAACTAAAACATTATATTGTATTTTAAATGGTAGATAGCAGTTTCTTCTGATTTCTGTTTAGTCATCAAGTTTTAGTAATTTATTTGTTAATATATTAGGAAGAAGGAAATAACTGTACACACAGTAGTCCAGAAATCATGGATGGCATGCTGCCTAATCAGTTAATGGCTTAACTGACAGCTGTTTTGAATGAATGGAACTCTTAAGGTAACTGAACAGTTTGAAAGGCACCTTATTTTCATCCTAACTCCATATACAGCCTCCGGAGGCAGCATTTTCCTGGTTTCGGATGCAGCCTTGAAGTTGCACTCATGCGCTCGTGTGGATCCATCACAAGCCTCAATCCCCTGACATTTTAAACGGCCTTGATTGCCTAGTTGGATTGTTACAGACGGACCATCATGATTTGTGAATGAGAGGAACTTTTGATCCTGATCCTTAAGTTTTTGATTCTGGCTGATAGAATACGCACTTCAGAGGAAGATATTAGATGAGCGCTCGGCGGGAAGAAAATTTCCATGAGGTTCGTGAATTACATGTGTTTAAACGAGATATCTGCATATTTGCAGACGGTTTATAATAGAAGTTTTATTGTTATTTGCTTTTTGTCATTAGAAAAGATAAAAGGAACTGTTGAGGAGAGGCTGATAGAAAATGTGCTTTAGAGGTAAATAAATGAGCATTCCACAGGACGCTGGATCTGCTGAGTTGTGTGAGGTTGGTTTATTACATCTGTTTAAACGAGATATGCGCATATTTGCAGATGGTATATAATATTAGTTTTATTGATATTTGCCTTTTTCTCATTAGACAAGACAGTTAAAGATACAGGGAACTGTAGTGGAGAGAGAGGGAGAATGAAACAGGCGAGCACTTTAACATTATGAGCTCAAATGTGTCTGATATGTGGATCGTTTAAATGAGACTGTTGCACACCGGTCTATTATTGTAGTAACACGATGGCATGTGACAAAACGAACCATGACTGGTCATTTACATGTCTCAGACACTTCACATGCAAGCAGGTGATTTTCGGTGCCCTCAAGAAAAAAATTGGCCAAACGGGAAAATGTATCGCCCGATGCTGATAATTTAAAAAGTCAGAATATTGTCCGATTTATCAACCTCTGAGATATATTGGTTGACCACTAATAAATATATATATATATATATATATATATATATATATATATATCAGCCACAACATTAAAACCACCTGACTTATATTGTGTAGGTCCTCCTTGTGCCGCCAAAACAGCGCCAACCCGCATCTCAGAATAGTATTCTGAGATGCTATTCTTCTCACCACAATTGTACAGAGCGGTTATCTGTGTTACCGTAGACTTTGTCAGTTCAAACCAGTCTGGCAATTCTCTGTTGACCTCTCTCATCAACAAGGCATTTCCGTCCACAGATCTGCTGCTCACTGGACGTTTTTTGTTTTTGGCACCATCCTGAGTAAATTCTAGAGACTATTGTGCATGAAAATACCAGGAGATTAGCAGTTACAGAAATACTCAAACCAGCCCATCTGGCACCACATACAGAATTTACTGTATAGTATGGCTGGGAAATTGAATGCATTAATGTTTGAAATGGTTGACTGTTTAACATGTTAAAAAAAATTACGCATTTAATTATATTATCCTTTTCTTTACTTACAAATTTTCACTAATCTTTTTCCTCACTTCCTGTGGCTAAAATTGATATATAGTATATAAACATTTCCAGACAGTACAAGCTCAACTCGACTGCATATCTTAACACAGAAACTGATTGTGTAGAGCAGTGCACGCATATTCATTACACACAACACGTCCCGGGCATAACAAACATGGGAGCGGATTTACTGTACGGAGAATGGAGACTTCACCCACAAGCGGTGAGCCAGGTGTGGGAAAGATATAGGTAAGCTGCCGTATCTCTTCGCATTGCCCGAAAATGCTAACTCACTGTCATCTGAACCAGTCAGTGTCAGAAGCGAAACCACGCGAGAGAGACTCAGCGTGTGCGCAACAGAGAATGAATGGACAGGGAAAATAATTGTTTTGAGACTATTTTTTAAATTAAACTTAAGCATTCAATTTGGTTTGTATCTATATATACAGTATAGTGTCTAATAATGTGCACTTAAGTTTATCTTGCCAATGAAGCTTGATATTAAATCTGTCCATTTGATCCTATATTAAACTCCACAGGAAAATGGCAGAAGATTTTGCCCAACTTTTAATTATAGCATGCCCACTGATTATATGGCATGTATACCCATTCTTGTATCAAAGATTTATACCTTTAAAAATGTGTCATATTTAACTCAATTCACAAATAACTGAACATTTTATCAGGTACATATTTCAATCATTAAAAATTGATTATATTTTAATATTTGTTTTAATGCACCATGTACCATGATTAATCATGATTAATCGAAGAAAACTGATTCACAGCCCTAATATTGAGCCTCCATTACTAATTCGAAAATTATACTTTAGAACTAGTAATGACAGCTTGGGCTTTTCCTAACAAGTTACTGGAGAAACAAGGATGTGTGAATATGAGAAAGAAAGAGAGACAGAGAGAGAGAGAGAGAGAGAGAGAGAGAGAGAGTGAGACTATGCGTGTGATTACCTTATACCTTATGAATAGTAATGCTGCAACTGTTAGTTTAACTCTATTGCTCAGCTGTAGTGTGGTAGTAATATGCTCCTATAGTGGAGTGATGCTGCCATACATGCTATCTAAATTATCCTACAAGTATTTCACTTAAGTTCAAGTGCTTTGTTGTCGAAGAGCTCATGGAGTACAGCAGTTTCATTCTTGCATGTTTCTTGGGGAAATCTTATTTTGACACAGACACATAAAGCGTTCTCTCCTCTGCCATGTTGAAAGTTTACTTCTTCCTCAGGTTGGCGCCCTGAGCATGCTTGATTACTCGCTCTGTCATGACTCTCAGCTGTGACCAGCAGTAATGTTGAAGCTGTCATAAAATGTTATTGCCATAAAAAATAATGTCACAATGCAAAAATTATTTGAATGGTGCTAAAATAGGCTTATGTTTCTCAATGAAAATTATAATTTATTTTTATTTTAGGTGTGAAATGTGACTTGATTTGTGATGATTTGTGAGACCGATAAGATCTTCTGAGGTGCTTGAATCTCAATAGGATATAAAACTGCAGTCAAAGGAAACAAACCAAACAAACCAAAGTGTCATGAATTAAATCCTCCCAAATAGTGTGCCATAGAGGGGTTCAAGTTTATAAACAAATCTGTGGAGGCGAGGGCGTGGTCGAGCGTTCGTCTGGGGAGAGAGGAAGCAGTAAGAGTTTTCACCTGAGATGAATTGCTGGTAATTGCTGTTTCTATGTTTGCAGTGAGAGACGGGGGAAATAAAAAGTACCAAATACCCATGAGTAATAAGGGGGGTACATACCAAGCCTTGGTGGATTCAGGTTGTAATCAAACCTCAATTCATCAGTGCTTGGTTCATAATGAGGCATTGGAGGCAAATAATCGGGTGAAGGTGAGGTGTGTGCATGGGGATATTCATGATTATCCTATAGTGACCATCACTGTAATATTCTGGGGAGGTGGTGGTTAGTCCTCGCCTCACCCATCCGCTAATTTTGGGAACTAATTGGCCAGCTTTTCAATCATTATTGAAGGGGTTGCATGTGGATGGGTCCTGTGAGAAAGTAAATCGGTGTGGGATGTGCGAAGCGCTGGCTGGGGAGGTGTGGTCTGGGCCGTCTTTGGCTGCTCTGCGTTAGGCTGACACTGGGGAAGGGGAGTTGTCATCCTCCCCTACCCTTAGGGAATTCCAGGTAGGGGATTTCCTGCTAGAGCAGTCGTGAGACGGAACCCTGAAGCACGCATTTGACCAAGTTAAAGTGATTGATGGTCAATGTCTCCAGCCGAGCATCACACTCAGATGTCCATATTTTTCAATTATAAAAGATTGGTTGTATAGAGTGACACAGGACACTCACACAAACAAAAATACAACCCAGTTGTTGATACCAGAGAGCCGTCAGGAAATGTTATTCCAGGTGGCTCATCATAATCCGATGGCCTGTCACTTGGGACAGGGGAAAACAATAAGCCTTTTCATAGCCCGTTTCTATTGGCCGGACATTCACAGGGATGTTCGCCAGTGGTTTGCAGCATGCCGTGAATGTCAGCTGGTGAATCCGCCAGCCACTCCAAAAGCACCATTGCTCCCCCTTCCATTGATTGAGGTTCCTTTCGAATTGGCATGGACCTCATCGGGCCATTAGTACGGCCAGCACGCGGGCATCGAATTGCGTTAGTCCTGGTGGATTACGCAACTTGATATCCGGAAGCAGTGCCGCTGCGCAACATCTCAGCACGTATTGTTGCGGAGGCACTCTTCAAAAGTATCTCCCGAGTGAGGATTCCAAAAGAAATCCTCACTGATCAGGGCACGGATTTTATGTCACGTACACCGCTTCTGCATTCCCCTGACTTCTCTCTCCCTTTTGTTTTGCAGACAGACGCATCAGACAGGGGGCTGGGTGCTGGGTGCTGTACTGTTCTAAGTGGTGGAGGGGGAGGAGTGCACGGTGCTGTATATTAGTCGGAAGCTCTCTATAAAGAGACGAAGTACAGCACCATAGAGAAGGTGTGCTTGGCCATCAAGTGGGCAGTCCTCACTCTCCGCTACTATTTGTTGGGATGAGCATTCACCCTCTGTTCAGACCATGCCCCTGCAATGGCTCTACTGCATGAAGGATGCACCCGCTGGTATCTGGCACTACAGCCGTTTAAGTTCAAGGTGGTCCACAGGCCGGGGGCGCAGATGGCTGTTGCGGACTTCCTCTCCAGAAGTTGGTTGACCGTTCGTCTGGGGAGAGAGTAAGTTGTAAGGGTTTTCACCTGAGATGAATTGCTGGTAATTGCTGTTTCTATGTTCGCAGTGAGAGACGGGGGAAATACAAAGGGGGCCAGACCTCAGAGTGAGAGAGAGAACCCAGCTGACAAGTCGTGTGTGTTGGCAGCTGCCATTCCCAGAGCATGTTACATTTACTGTTATGCTGTTAAGCTAATGTGTTTTTTGTTATTAATAAATGTACCTTTGAGTTGGATTCACCGTCTCCCGCTTCCTCATTCCTCGAACCTTGTTACAAAATCTAATTAACATTTATCCTTGATGGGGCATTAGAGTGTTTGATGCAGAGAGAGAGCAAGAGAAAACAGAGGCAGCATTCTGATTGGAGAACGTTACATTTAGTCATTTAGCAGACGCTTTTATCTAAAGCAACTTATTACAAATGATACACATAGCATGTCATTTGTTATACAAAGTTTAACAACATCTGCAGTATAGGACTGCCAAGCTCTCACAGTGGCTGGAGTAGTAAAGTTGTTAGCACAGAAGAAAGACACAGAAAAGGATTTTATTTTATTTTTTAATTTTTTTGTACATTAAGTGCAGGTTAAGTGCAGTAGTAAGTGCAATTAGTGTGGGTTGGTTAAGTGCTTCCGGAACAGATGTAGAAGTGAGCTTGTATCTATGGTCATCATCTTCCTTAACTGCCGGTCATCAAGCAAGACTCTCTCTCTCTGCCTCTCTACTCATTAAAAAAGATGCGAGAGAAGATAAATTGCAGGAAATTAAATGGATATGTGTTAAAATCGTTTTAGTGGGTTCACTGCACTCTAGTTAGAAAACTTGGAATCACAGCTGGAAATAGAGAGAGATGGAAGGCAGAATTTGCAGTGTGCATTTAATTAATATTTCCTAATGCCACCTAACTGACAGCAGTGAATAAACAGAGGCCAGAAATGCTGTTTATGCATGTATAACCCCCTTTCAACCTCGGATGACCCCTTTTTCTTTGCTGTAAAGCTCTTAATCTATCAACACTTTGATTTTGTTGAGCGCCTCAATGTAAATGTCTTGCAGAGTCATGTACTTTATGTGATTCATGCCAAGCAACTGAGGCAGTTTTGTAACAGAATTCTGTACCAGCGTTTCAGCAGAATAGGTTATGGCGTTGTCCATGGAAACGGCATTACGTTTATTGTAGACATTTAGAGTCTAGAACAGGCATTCAATGTATCTATTTTTCTCTCAATACGTTGAGTGGTTTGGAAGGACTTTGTGATCTCTATGTCTATTGGATATATCTTCAGTAATGATACTGCATTTGATGGTGTAACTTGGAGGTAAAAGTTTTGGTTGGTGAAACAGAGGTTGAAAGTTCAAATTCCAAAGAGGACGATTCATGAGCTTTCAACAATGTGCCCTTGAACAAGACACTTAACCCCAGCCTACTCAAGGGGGATTTTCCTTGTAGTAACAGTGTACTGTAAAGTGACGTAGATTAAAAAAGCATTAAGTAGATGGGTAAAGTTTGTCAAGAAAAACCTTCATGATGGCTTGATAAAGCCTGGCCTGAAGGTTTTGTCAAGGTTAGTAAGTGATTTTATCACATCATGTAAACACGCACATTGTTTATGTCTTGTGGCTATACTTTTGAAACAGAGAGTATTTTAGCGTTCACCATTCACTTGCCTTATAAGTGCCTCACTGTAACACAGATTTTTGCTTTTTTTAATGAAGATGAGTCTAAATTAATTTTTGTGGTAATTAATATTATGCCACAAACGCTGTCGATTGAGCTTAACTTGTATTGAACCCAGAACATTCCTTTAAATATTACAGAAACTTAAATTAAAAGGTCCCACTAACTTTTGTCTCAGCTTCAGATCCGCTCGAAGATCAGAAATTGCGTGCTTTCAACACTATGTACATTAAAAGATAAAAATAGTAAAAAAAAAAAAAAAAGAAAGAAAAAAAATAGAGGTTCATGCATATTTTTATAAAAGAGTTTTGCAAAAAATGCAAATATTTGCAAATTCCTCGAGCACATCTGTATATATTACTTTTTGTTTACAGCTAAATATTTGGTACTTACTGCATCTGGATGGACTCACTCAATGCAGTTCCCAATATCTCACCAAGACAGGAATGTTGACCAGACACACAGCCACAATCGCATATCGCGAGCCGTGCGCTCTTTTTGCATGCGCATAAAAAGCAGCTTGCAGCAAGACAGAGTGTGTGTACTGAATTGATTCTGTAATTGGTGTTATTGATACTGTAGAAAGACAAGTATCATTAATTTATATGTTACCTAATATCAAAATATACTGTTAAAATATTTACCTCTTCGCACAATCAAACCGATGAGATTACACTATGCTGGGCTCAGAGGGGTACAATCAAACTGGTGTGATCTGCATTTGCGCTGCTATTTACCAAGAGAGAATGATTGAAGTGGGTGTCATCATGAAACAGCTGCTCAGATAGTATTTTCAACATCACAATATCTTTGTATTTTTATGTGACAAACATTAAAATAATTACAAAATAAAAGTTTAAAGCCATTACCGTCTGAGCTGGCTGTTTTGATGCAGCGATATAGCGCTGTTTTCTGATGTCAAACAAAGAATGTATAAATTAGTTAGTCCATTTGATCCTTCTCCAAGTTCTCCCATCACTCATTCTCACCAATTCTGATGCAGCTAAAAGGAAGGGCTATTTTTTTTAGAATCACCTATGCTTTGACTCAGAATCCCATGCAGCATTGCGATGTAAGAACAACATGGAGGCGCACATACCAGCAGTCGCGTTTGCAATTGCATCTTATCTGTCATAATCATTAATTATAAAGACCTTAAAAACATATTATACAGTATGTTTAATAATATTCCATTCCTTCCTGTGAAGTGTAAGACAGCGACAGTTTAAAAAAATAAATAAATACAGCGTACATTAAATAACTCATACTGGGGGATTAGTCAGTACAGTAAGAACTCATGTGCTAATTGGTTAAAATATAATATGTTTTAGAGTATCAACTTTATAACGAAGTACTGATACTTCTGACATTACTACCAGATGATAAAAACATTTGGTGCTTTACACGAACCATTCTTAGCCTAAGCCCTGGTAGCCCAGCCCTAACAGCGCCTTTGGTTCATGTTCCTCCTTCAGTGTAGTTTTATAGCATTTCTTCACCTGTTTTATAATTACCAGGCAAAAGTCATTGTCTAATCTTTTAAAAAAAGTAATAGCATGTCTTTCCTCTAAAAGCTGCATGAATTCAGATATCATTATGTTGGCCCAGTGTCGGCTTTGACAAAGCCAACTTACTGTTATTCTACAGACATGGTTTAGGGTTTTTCTAAAATTATCAATTGTAACTCCTCCAACAGCTTTCAATCTACATCCATCAAATTTTTCACAGACCTTCACACAGTTCTGACTTGACTTGCTATGTCTTTTCTAACTAATCTGACTTACAGTTTTTCCGTAACAGACAATTGAAATCCAAAAATCTTACATTGACAGAATGTTCAAACTAAATGTTCTATCTAGCAACACTCTAACAACTAGCTTGACCACCATAGAAATGCCTAGATCACTCTTGCAATGCCTAGCAACCAACTAAATCTACATAGATAAATTAGCTAGAACAGCTTAGCAACATGTAACTACTAGCCAAAACAGCCTAGAAATGCCTAACAACAAACCAAAACATCCTAACAATCAGCCAGAACAGCATAGCAACACCTAGTAACCAGTCAAAACAGCCTGGCAACACCTAGCAACCAGACAGAACAGCCTAGCAACAATTGCCAACCAGCCAGAACAGCCTGGAAATAACTAGCAACTAGCCAGAACAGCCTGGTAATGCCTAGCAACCCGTCAGAACACCCTAGCAACCTCTTAGTAATTTAGTGTCTGTCTGTTGGGGTTTTTGTTTGTGTGTCTGTCTATCTGACTGTAAGGCCTGTATAACCTTTAAACTTCAAACTTTTAAATTTATTTTGTATAAGGCTTTGTCGAGCCAGCATCCAAGTTTGTCTTGACAAACTTAACTAATCTAGATCATTTCAGTAGCACAAAGAGTGTGGGAAGAGTTACGCACTGAAATGAAATACATGGGGTAGGTGTTTTTTTCAAATCCCAACTATAAAGGCGTGGTCACATTTACCTTTGCACAGCAAAATTCCACAGGCAAAGAATATGTTCGGATGTTGAGTGTGTGTGAAACCAGCAAAAACGAATTGCCAAGCAGCCTCTTTTTAATGCTGCTCTTAATACTCTGAGAGTGAAGTTAAAAAGAAACTTGCCACTAAAATGATATCCTTGTCCATTGAGAATATTCAGTGTAGATGTACACGAAGCACTGCCTACACGAAGCACTGCCTACACTTGGCAAACCAAGCAACTTCATATTGGTCTAAGCGGCAAATTTGCCTGTCAAAGTCCACCAAACTTGAACTCCACTCAAAATGCTCGAGGGGAAATCTTTGCCACCGGAAGTCCATTGCGTGGAATTCATGATCGCATGGATTCCCGTTGAGACGACTGTATAACGCCCGTGGAATTTCACCGTGCGAAGGTAAATGTGACCGGGTATTAAAGGGGTCATGAAATGCTCTTTTTTAAATAGTTTTATTGTCTTCCCTGAGGTCCACTGATAATGTTAGTAAAGTTTTTTTTTTTTTTTTTTTTATTGCATTAAAACATAAAATAATTTAGTAATATATGATCATTTTGCCCCCTGTCTCTGGCCCTCTGTCTGAAACACTCGGTTTTGGCCTAAGCGACTCCTTTAAACTTCAGCGTAAATACTCACTGTTCTGAGTGGCTAACATCATGTAGCCCCAATAGAGCCATTTTTGAATCTCAATCAGAAGAAAATGAATAAGCACCAAAACATTATAAAACTAAAGATCAGAGTTTACACATAACGCACATCGAACACATTGCATCCGAATATATATTAAACTGTTCATCTCAAGCACAACAGTTAACACTCACACCCTGACAACACCGGAAGCGAGAGTTGCATCAAAAGCAATAGTACCCATTATAATCAATTATGCTGTCTACCATGGAAGCGCCGTTGCGGTGCGTCGCGTTGCGTCGTGTTGCGCTGACAGTAAACCGATGTCCCATTCCATTTTGCGCTGCACGCGGTGGCACTACTACTGCCAACAACACAAATAAACGGTTTAGAAAGTTTGTGTTGGCACACCCAGTGTAGACAGCCTCAAGCCGTTGCATTGCATCGCGTCAATGGACACACCCAGTGTAAACAGGGTTTCAGCACCATACACTATCACACAGTCATGACATATGAAATATTCATGAATTTAACTGTTTGCTCATGGTTTTTGCGATAGCATCCAATAATTTTTAACTGCCCCATCCTTCAATAACAGTTCCTTTGCAAAGCTTGAATCATATTATGACTGGTATGATATGAGCTGAACATATAATCCACTCTAAAATACGCTGATGACACATCCACATCCAGTTTCCAATATCATGTTTTCATACACCAACAACTAAAAATAGGGCAGATGGGCGAAAGAACACGTGGCAGCAACTGAATGACAGAGAGCTTCTGCTCTTCAGAGTTGTAACTGTTGTGTCTTTTAAAAGTTGCCCGAGATATTGTCAAACAGTCAAAGATGTCTGTGCATGTTTATGTAGAAAAATATTTAAATCCAGACAGGCAAATGAAGGAGTCCTGTGTAAGTCCACTTAGGATGAATCTCCCATGACAGGCCCATCTCTCTCCTCTTCAACTGTGTGACTGACTGAGAACCAGTGGGTGGGGCAAAGGGTGCAATGACAGAAAAATAGGCGTTGCATATGCAGATGTATTTGGTCTTTGTGACATCACAAGTTCCGCATATTCCAAATGAGCCATTTTTGCAGCTTGGTTTAAATAAATTTTCTTTTTTTAGTGAGGAAGTTTTCAGTTCTGAAACTTACAGTATGTTTTTATAGTACAATGAACTCTTATATGTCAAAAGATCAAGGAAATTTTGATTGCTCATGTCATGACCCTTTTAAGTAAAAGTGATGCTTGCCTTAGCAAGATCCACCAGTAATAATAAAAATACAGTCCTTAATTATGTGGTGTATTGACTAATTATCTTGTAGAAATAGCTACATCTCCATATTCCTTAGTAATATTTTGTCATGCTACCACGGTCATAATTTGTTTAGGAGACAAATATTCACTGACAAATGAAAATACGAGAATACCTAATTCTTTTTTTTTTTTTTTCTTTTTTTCTCAAACGTCTGAATGTGGCATGCAATTGCAAACATGTATTTCTGAAGAAACTATGGTACAGCCTGCTCTGTCTACACACTCAAGCCCTATTGACTTTCATGGTGTTCAGAACTGTTATTGATTCAGGCTATTGATTGGTTTGCAGCTATTATACTGGTATCAGAATCAGAATCAGAATCAGCTTTATTGCCAAGTATGCTTACACATACAAGGAATTTGTCTTGGTGACAGGAGCTTCCAGTGTACAACAATACAACAACAATACAAAAACAGCAGAAAGACAACAATACAAAAACAGCAGCAAGACATAGATAATAATTAAAAAATATATATATATATATATATATGGAGACTGTAAGTTACAGTATAGAGTGTGACTCAGAAGTGAACAGCAGGGCCCTGGAAAATGGCCTATATGCTGCCTAAATGAGATCCATTATGGTAGACTTGACCAAGTATATTCAGAAAATAAAAGTATATACATAGTCATGAGGTGAACTAATGGCAGTCATTCTCTTTGGAGAGTTTTTCTTTTGTTTTGTTTTTTTTGTTTGTTTGTTTTTGGGGGTTTTTGCATCCATTTTCCCTCTCCTGAATATAAAGCTGCTTAGGTGACTAATTGTTTACACTAACAAAGATTGGATCAACATCCATAATTCCTGACTTTCCCTCATTACATAGTTGTATTTTTTATTTTATTTATTTATTTATTTTTTTCTGTCAGTGAAGAATAGATTACTTAATTTTGTTGTATGAAATCACTGCAGGGAGAACGGCAGTTTGGCTCATTTCAACACCACAGTCATTTGATTTATTTGAAATTTGCTTTACCGGTAACACAAAGCTAAATCTAACAATTAAATACCTCCTGTCACAGAATTTACAGTGATCAGTCGGAAACCACAAATTTTAAGTGACTTTGCATATAATCATATACACTGTGTGCTATCATTGGCATGACATAGTTTGACCTAAGTTGAGAGAAAATGAAGTGATATGCTAGTTCAGCTCAACTTAACGATTTATGCACTGGCTGTGCACTTTTACACCGCATTCTGCAGAAACTCAGTTAATGTGGCATATGTATCTGAGAGTATGTGCTAACATATTTTGTACCTAGTTGAGTAGTGTCAACTGGGTACAAACTTGTTTAGAGTGCACTGTCATCAAATTACCCAGGCTTAAATTTTCAAGAAATGTAAACATATTAATATTTTAAGAACCACAGTAATGACCTTGATTGCTTAGTAAAATCATAATGATCTGTACAATGACAGACTGATTACTGTTATCTTGCTCTCTATCACAAGTCCCTTTAAAACCCTATCCATTGATCTCCAACAACAGCTGTATTTTCCTTAAGACAATTACACAACTAATTGTAATCACTGTTTCTTATCTGCGCTACTAAAGGGCATTAACAGACAGAGATGCTCATTGATTCCTTGCTTTTAATTCATCTTGCAGGAGAATTTCTCGCCAAAGCTAATTATCTCTGAGGGACTACCCATAAGTCAACTTCTGTTTTATGTGGTTTAGCTTAATTCAAAAACATTTTGTCTTAGAGTTTGACTTTTGGCCCATTTGGGGTTCTTTTTGATGACTTTCCAAACTGTGATCACAGATTTCTTGTCTGAAAAACCTCTCTGATGAAGAAGCTTAATATAAAACGAGGCCCAAAATGTAGACTTTTTTTCACCACTAGTGAAAATGCTTCAATTTTGCATTCTTTTTAAAATGTAATTCCTATATGCTAATGTTCCCTTTGTTAAGGTTTTCTAAAGGGGTTTATTAATGACTTAAGTAATATACAAATGCATTCTAAATAATTGATATGCAGTTATAGCAACGTGACTAAAAAGGGCAACAGTTGTAATGTAGGTTCTTGGAGTGGAAGAGGAAGAGAGGAGACGCAGGGCAAGGACTGGTTCAGGAGGCAGAATCACTGGAGGAGGAGAATCTGGGGAAGCGGGCGGAGCCGTGGAAGACTCTGAGGGTGGAGCCGTGGAAGAGTCTGAAGGCAGAGCTAGGAGAGGCTCGATGAAGGCAGGTGGAGCCATGGAAGGCAGAGTTATGGAAGGTGGAGCTGTGAGAGGCTCGAGGGGCAGAGCCATGGAAGGCGGAGCCATGAGAGACCCAAGGGGCAGAGCCAGGCAACTTGGTGCCCGGAGAGTAGCCGACGGCTCGAAGGGCCAGGGTGGAGCCGAAGGTTCGGAGGACCGAGGCAGGGCTGGGGGATCTGAGGACAGAGGCAGAACTGGTGGGACTGAGGACTGAGGTGGAGCTGTAGGGAAGGAGGTCCCCGGTGAAGTTGGAGGCTTGGAGTGACGAAGCATAGCTGGAGGATTGGAGAGCCGAGGTGGAGCCAGGTGACCGACTGACCAAGATGAAGCTGGAGGGACAAGGGACCACAGTGGAGCCAAAGGGACATAGAGCCGAGGTTGGACAGAGGGAACGAAGGGCCAAGGCGGAGTCCAGGGCTCAGAGGGTCTAGGCGAAGTTGGAGGGTTTGAGGTTCCCCTTGACCATAGTTTTGCAGGGAGCGAAGGTCGAGCCGGTGACGTGGGAGGAGCTGGCTGACCAGGAGGAGGAGGAGGAAGTGTCCTGAGTGGAGCCAGTGGAGGAGGATGGACCAGGGTACTGGACGGAACTAGTGTGTCCATGATGTTGGGTAGAGCCAGCAGAGGAGGAGTACACTGGGTGGGCATACAGGTAGGAATGGAATCTAGGACAATAAGCTACATGAAAGCAGGCTCTGTGACAGATGGAGCTACAGGTACTGGCTCTGGAATGGTCTAGGCTACAGGCTCTGGCTCTAGGACGGTCGAGGCTACAGGCTCTGGGACGGTCGAGGCTACAGGCTCTGGCTCTGGGACGGTCGAGTCTACAGGCTCTGGCACTGGGACGGTCGAGGCTACAGGCTCTGGCTCTGGCTTGTTGACCGTGGCAGGCGTGGGTGCTGGCTCGATGACCGTGGCTGGCACGGGCGCTGGTTGTGGCCCGGGGTTCCCACCATAATTCACAGTGTACGGAGAATCTACCACTGGGACTTGGTGAGGGTCTTCCTTGTGGGTCAGTAGAGGTGAGAGGAGATGTAGGGACAGCGTGGCTCGGACATATTCTAAAAAGGGAAGATTCTCCACTTGCGGAAGGGCTGTGGGATCATGGAAGTTTAAGCCCATTCCATGAATGGCACAGAGGTAGGGGTCAGAGACAGTGGTGAAAGAGATGAGTTGGCAGAACTTGATGGTGTAATCCAGGAAAATCCTTGAAGAACATGAGGGAGACAGACTGTGACAACAGTAGTCTAATACTTGCCAAACAGAGCATTTTTATGAACATGTTATAAATGCTTAATGTATTTATTAATACTTTTATTAATCGAAAACATAAAATTGCACTAATTCATGATTTATGTCACAATGCAGCAAAAAAAAAGAAAAGACTATTATAATGCGATTAAAAGGAGGGATTATGTAATTTTGCTACAGTCTGCTTTGTGTTTATATTAATTACTGTAATGTCTTGACTCACTTGAGTTGTCACTTTCCTTGTCACATTGATGTCAAAAGAATGGTGCTACTCTGAGTGCTGTCACAATTTACCTTGTAGTTACCTAAAGTTCTCTACAAAAACAAGTTTTAGGTCTTCATGCTCATTCACAGCATATATCATATAATAAAGCCAGATGACCATTAAACCATACTGAACCATATTTCACAATGTTGTGGTGGAATTTTGGCCCACTCTTCTTTCCAGAATTGCTTTAGTTCAGCCACATTGGAGGGTTTTCGAGCATGAACTGCCTGTTTAAGGTCCTCCCACAGCATCTCAATCGGGTTCAAGTCAGGACTTTGACTAGGCCACTCCAAAACTTTAATTTTGCTTCTCTTGAGCCATTCAGAGGTGGACTTACTCCTATGCTTTGGATCATTGTCTTGCTGCAAAATCCAGTTCTTCAACTCATGGGCTGACGTTCTCCTTTAGGATTTTCTGGTAGAGAGCAGAATTCATGTTTCCCTCAGTCATTGCAAGTTGCCCTGGCCCAGAAGCAGCAAAGCATCCCCACACCATCACACTACCACCACCATGCTTGACCGTAGGTATGATGTTCTTTTTGTGGAATTCTGTGTTTTATTTACACCAGATGTAACGGGACCTCTGTCTTCCAAACAGTTCCACTTTCGACTCATCAGTCCACAGGACAATCTCCCAAATGGTTTGAGGATCATCAAGGTGTGTTTTGGCAAAATTCAGATGAGCCTTAATGTTCTTCTTGGTTAGCAGTGATTTTCGCCTCATCACACTTCCATGGATGGCCCAGTGTCCTTCTGATAGTGGAGTCATGAACAGTGACATTTATTGATGGGAGAGAGGCCTGCAGTTCCTTGGATATTGTCCTTGGTTTTTTTTTGTGACTTCCTGGATGAGTCGTTGCTGTGCTCTTGGAGGAATTTTGGAAGGTCGGCCACTTCTGGGAAAGTTCAACACTGTGTCAAGTTTTCTCCATTTGGAGATAATGGCTCTCACTGTGGTTTTTTGGAGTTCCAGAACCTTTGAAATAGCTTTGTAACCCTTCCCAGACTGATGTATTTCAATCACCTTTTTTCTCATCATTTCTGGAATTTCTTTCGAACTTGGCACATTATGCCAAGCTGGGTGGGACCTTTTAGCCAACTTCATGCTGCTAAAAAAAGTTATATTTAGGTGTTGATTTGATTGAACAGGGCTGGCAGTAATCAGGCCTGGGTGTGTCTAGTCCAGCTGAACCCCATTATGAACCCCATTATTATATAGATTTGGGATTTAGTAACTAAGGGCAAATACATTTTCACACAGGCCCAGTTGGTATTGGATAACTTTTTTGCTTTAATAAATAACATTATCATTTAAAAACTGTATTTTGTGTTTACTCAGATTGCCTTTGTTTTATATTAGATTTTGTTTGAATTTTTTTAAACAATTTAGTCTGAGATATACACAATAACAGAAGAAATCAGGATGGGGTAAATACTTTTCCAAAGCAATGTAACTTACATATGCAGTTACATGCACATTCACATGCAGACCTGCGCACAATAACAAATCACACATAGGCACATACACACAACAAAGGTCATTAGTTCCACTTGGAGCAAAACACAAATGTAAGTGACAAGGGCTGAAATGCAGTATACATTCCAAAAAAGATTCTGTTTGCATACTCATAAATATTAATAAGCATCATCCTCTTTCATGTAATACTATGAAGCTGTTACAGCCCACAAGCTGCATGCAACTAACACAGATTTCCCATTATAACTGTATTGTTAGATCACACAGGGAAAAAAGGGCCCTAATTACATCCGAGTCTTTTCACAGACTTTAGCCAAGGAGTTTGAAATGCCTCTTTGAAACTAGCACACAGGAAACAGCTTGTCCAAGGTCTTGGGAAGGATTACACACTATCAGTGCTGTATCAATGTCACCTTTATAATCTGCCTCTATGTAAATGATGCTCACACATTTGCATTTTTTTGTTATTTTATATAAAAGCTTCTTAGCCCATCATCAGCAGGAGTGACCATGAGATATGCCCCTGAAAGAGGAAGGAAGTCTCTCATGAGGAAGTGTCCTATCCCTTCTAAAAGTTATCGTGCCGGGGGGCTTCTCATAAATCTCGAATCCAAACTGGGGGGATGGCGAGCCATGGTTCATCTGCTTTGGGAGAGCATGGAGAAATCTTTTAGCTGCCCATTATCTCCAACTTTTGATCTCCATCTTATGAAGGCAGGTTTGAGAAAATGCCTTTATTTTTCATAATCCTCTCTCTGCCTTATCCATATTTCATGAAGAACACTGGGGGTATGAAAGCATCTGAGACTAATCCACTGCAGGATATGTAGTTCCAGATTAAAATCTCTCACTCCACTACACTATAATTCTGTTCTTATTGATTGCCCGGCACCATGAAATGCAAGTCAAGGATGTTCCATACATTTTATTTCTGAAATTGTATTAATGGACTCCTTTAGCAAGCACATACTAATGCAGTAAGACAGCAATAAATTAGAAATTCAGAGCAAGGTATTGGGTCTCTGAGAAATGTATGTGTTTAACAAGTTGTTTGAAGGTGAAGTATGTAATTTCTGCATCCATTAACATTACCGAATGAAACTGCAAAAATAGTCAGGTTTCCTGAACATTCCTCCCATCTTCCAATGGTCAGAAAACCAATAGTCCAGCCCCAAACTCTAACCATTGGTATTTCCAACTGGTTGGGATGTTCAAACAAACAAAGCAATGTTTTGATAGCGCCACAGTGGCTACGCTTACATTCAACCTTATAATCCATTAATAATCCAACAGATAGCTCAATCGGCTAATAGCTCAATGAGGCTAATATGGTTAAGCCAGACAGGATGTTGGGACACTGTTTCTAATTTCCTTTGTTTGCAGAGTAAAGTGAGTAACATAAGAAGAAAGCTTTTGCAAAGTTTAAGGTCCATATTAACAGTACTGCAATCGGATTGGAGAAAATGAGTGCATGTAAACATACTCAGTGTTAATCTTTTGGGTGGAATCAACCTATAAATTGTTTAATTATACATAGGTGTCACTGCATATTTAAGGAATATTCTGGGTTCAATACAAGCTCAAGCAACAGCATTTGTGGCTTAATGTTGATTACCAAAAAAATATATATTTTTTTTAATTGTTTTTAATTTTAATTATAATATTTTGACTTGTTCTTCCTTTTCTTAAAAAAAAGAAAAATCTGGGTTACAGTGAGGCACTAACAATGGAAGTGTGGGGGCCAATCCAATAATGTTAAAATACTCACTGTTTTGGCCACAAGTATAGCCACAAGACGTAAACAATATGCATGTTTACAGGATTTTAGTATGATAAAATTGCTTAATAAACTTTTCTGTGTAAAGTTATATCTAATTTTTAAAAAGTCATTGCAATGAAGATGCAATGCTGTAAACCCTTAAACCCTAATATTACTGTAAAAATTACAATTAAAACTTTACAGCTGAAATAAGAGAAGTTTTAATATAATACTTAATTTAAGTGCTTTTTTTTTTTTTATTCAAGCTTCACATTTCTGATGTTAAACCCTCCAAAAATTGGCCCCATTCACTTCCATTTTAAGTGCCTCACTATAACCGACACTTTACAATAAGGTTCTATTCATTGACATTAGTAAATGCATTAGATATCATGAACTAACAATAAACAATTACATTTTATAGTGTTTTTTTTAAATCTTGGTAAATGTTACTGTGATGAGGAGGAGGGTGTGGCCGGGCCGTGAGGGTGCACGGCCAGCGCTGAATCAGATGATCAGCGGGAGAGTGAGATAAAGGGGTGCCGGAGACGCCAGTTCGAGAGAGAGAGAGAGAGAGACACACATGGCCGCGCTGCGTGTGTGTGTTTTTGTTTATGTTTGTTTTATGTTGAGTTTGATGTTAAACTTTACGTTTACTGTTCAGCCGGTTCCTGCCTCCTCCTTGCCCATCCTTTTACTCTTACAGTGGTGCCGAAGCCCATGAGGGAGGACGGATGCGCTGTTGTTGAGTCCTAGCCACTGCCGTCTGCCAGAGGAGCATCCACGGCCATCTGCCTGGGAACGGAGGGGTCGCTGCCGGCCGCCGAGAGCCGGAGGAACCGCTGCCATCCGCTGAGAAGGGAAGGAGTGGTTCCATCTGCCAGGGGTCAGAGGGCTCGCTGCCGTCCACCGGGGAAGAGCGAGCTGTCATCCGCCAGAAGGGGAGGAGTGGTTGAGGGCCGGGCGACAGTGTGTCCAGGGACCGGCGAGCAGGTTTTCTCTCTCTCTCCTCTCTCTCTCTGTGTCTCCCGCTCACCCTTTCCCTCTCCCCATGCCTCCCCTTGTCTCTCCTCCAGGTTCCCAGGAGGTGGGGTAGACCACAGGCTGACAGAATGGCCGGAAGGGCAGCGTCTCCCCTCCAGAGATGGGGGGGGTAAGTCAGACCGGTGGCGTCCCAGCCTGAATTGGGCGGGGGACGAGTGTGACGAGGAGGAGGGCGTGGCCGGGCCGTGAGAGTTGCTGAATCAGATGATTAGCGGGAGAGCGAGATAAAGGGGGACCGGGGATGCCAGTTCGCGAGGGAGAGATGAGTGTTTGTTTATGTTTGTTTTATGTTGAGTTTGATATTAAAATTTACGTTTACTGTTCAGCCAGTTCCTGCCTTCTCCTTGCCCATCCGTTTACTGTAACAGTTACTTTATCAAAATACTATTGCTCATTGTTAGTTCATGCAAGTTCATTATTATGCATTAACATGCATTAATGTTAATATTTACAGCTTTTAATGCAATAGAAATTAACATTAATCAAGATTAATAAATGCTGTAAAAGTATTGTTAATTGTTAGTTTATGTTAACTAATGTAGCTAACTAATGTTAATGAATACAACCTTATTGTGTTACCAGTTATATTTGTCATAATCAACATTATGCCACAAATGCTGTCAGTTGAGCTAAACTTGTATTGAACCCGGAATTTTCCTTTAAGCTGGGATGGAAAGTACTTTAAAATTTAAAAAATTGAATTACATGCCTTAATTTTAAGGTGAGATAAAAGACAAGAAACTAAAAGTCATTTATCTTCCACATCTCCGAAGCATAAACAACAACAACAGAAATCTGGATACATATGTAAATTATATGTTCAGTAAACCAGATAAATCATTCACCTTATCAAATCTTCTCAGTCTGCTTAGAAGAAGGCGAGGCTTCATTTCCAGATTTTCACAGCTGTCAGTTACAGATGGTGTAGAAGTGTCTGAGTGGCACGAATCTCTGAATTTCACTCTCCAGTGTGTGGTTTGAGACATTTTTTTTACTTTAATGGGACTTGTCCAGCCCACTTCCAAGAAAATTATCTACAAAAATCCTGTATAAACTCGATACAACATGTTTTTTGTAGTTCATTCCCACATGGAAGGATTTAAAGGAATATTTCACCCAAAAATAAAAAATGATGTGATCATTTACTCATTTACTCACCCTCATGTCGTTCCAAACCTGTATGGCGTTCTCTGTTATGTGGACAACAAACAGAGATGTTTAGCAAAATGTTCATGATGCTTTTTTCCATACAATTTGTCTGTTCCTCAGACAAATCTATCATATAGCTTCAGAAGACTTTGAATATAGTACTCAACTCATAAAGTCTACTTTTATGATGCTTTTAGGATGTGTTTTTTCCCTTTTGGAGCTTGACAACCCTGGGTCATCATCCACTTTCATTGTTTGGAAGAAAGCAGCTTAAATTTTAAATTACATTAGGGTGAGTTAATGATGACAGTTTTCATTTTTGGATGAAATATCCCTTTATAGTACAGGCTTTTTTCTTTTTTTTTTTTTTTTTTTTTTAAGCTCCGCTTCACATACTTTTAACACTACCAGATTTTCTCTAATCCAAATACACTAAAAAGTACGAATGTAACGTTTACTATATTTGTCAGTATTGACACTGACATTACAATAATTCACCATATTTTGTGCCATTTGTTGAATAACTGCATCATTTCCAGCCCCTTGAAACATTCTTTTTGTATCGTTGTTTTTTTTTTTTTTTTTTAACTCTTCAGAAATTAGGCCTCTTTCGATTCTAGAAATCTGTAATCTTCTTCGAAATTGGTTCTGCCATGTCAAGCACCCAGCAAGCTTTAGCAAGTACTCTGCTGTGATCAGCATGTGAATGTACTGCGACACATCAAAGAATGTGCAATGTTTGTTTGTTTCCAGCATGTTAGAGTAATCTGGGTATAGACTGCTTGCTCCGGCTGCTGTTGTTTTATGTCTGTTTCTGCAAATGACCGAATACGCTTGCTGCTGGAGATTATGCCATTAATGAAGAGCTTGGCATGCCAACAAAGAACCAAGTTGTTGGCTTTCATGAAATGGAAAAGGAAAACTTCCAGAAGGCTGGACCCTTTTCTGCATGTGCAACACAACTGCAAGTGATTCCTGATTGTCAATGTTCTGAAATGGCTCGCCCTTTTCCCTGATGAATACATTTAATTGGTCATCATCGATTCCTGTCCCAGAGCACATCAGGTTTGAAACATACGTAATTGCATACAGACAGATGCAAAATCAAGCCATAACCCGTTTTGATGATTTAAATTTCTCATAGGTCGCATTCCTACTCTGCTGTTCCAAACACCTACTGTATCACTACTTATTTCCAATGAAAGTGTTCACATTGACATTTAGTGCATTTTTATTTAATTTTGATGATGAGATGATGAACTCAGTGACTTAAGATACAACTAGCATTTCCATCAGTCAGTTAGTGGGTTATTTAACTATATGTCACTGGCTTATTTTTTTGCATCTGAAATAGTTAGAGACAACAATAGATAGCAGTTACACTTTACAATAAGGTTTCATTCGTTCACACTGGATAATACATTCATGAACTAAGAATGAACAATATATTTTAACAATATTTGTTAATCTTTGTTAATGTTAGTTAAGAAAAATACAACTGTATATTGTTAGTTCATGTTAGTTCATAGTGCATTAGCCAATGTTAACTTATACAGCTTTTGATTTTAAAAACATATTACTATATGTTGAAAATAACATTAACTAAGATTAATTAATACAGTAAAAGTATTGTTCATTGTTAGTTCATGTAAACTAATGTTGTTAACTAACATTAACACATGTAACCTTATTGTAAAGTGTTACTGAAATAGCATTTACAAACCATTTTACTTTTGCAATGTGACAAATTTTCAGGCTTCTTTAAAAAAAAAAAAAATATATCAGGATCGGTGGATCAGGATAAATGTTGATAACTGATTGCTAACGGCTGTTTTTCATTCCGAAAGTGCAATCGCTGTGAGAGAAATCAAGCCAAATATGATCTAACGATGATTTTATTTGAACAAGACCACCATGTAAGATCTAATGTTCCGGACCCTGAACGGATAACGCACCAGATCTGTCTCGCCATCACCGCAGTAAGTACTGACTATCTATCAGTCAATATCCAAATAAAAATAATGAATATACTTATAAATTTTGCATTCTTTTGCAGTCTTGGCATTTATTTTGAACTCAGTATGGAACTTATGTCTGTTATTATGTTTGAATATTGAATATGTCAAATATTATTATTTACTGTAAATGGAACAATAATTTACAGTATACATTATGGTAAAGACACATGTCAGACTGATCCCACAGTGTATTAGGAAACAGTTTATAGACTTTTCTTGAGTTAAACTCGGTCTATGCCTACCCAAATTCTAAGCACGTGGCGCCGCGGATGGCCGCCTCGGTGTGTAGCTCTTCAGTTCTTTTGTAGTTTTTGTTTGTTTGTCCTGTGTTTAGTAATATATTTCCAGTCAGTTTTACCAGTGTACCAGCTGAACATTCGGCAGCATATACCGGACAACCTTTTCCCGGTTTTTGAATATTCTGACGTTTTGCTGGACATTTTAGTCGGAGGCGCAGCTGTGTTGTTTAAACGCGCTATGAGATGCAGGCGAGGGAGAAGCTCCGTCGGCGTGGCTTTCGAACAGCGCTGCTGAGTATTCATCTAGTGAATCTCCACTCTCTTCCTAACAAAACAGATGAACTACATCTCCTCACCCACACAAACAAGGACTTTTCAAACTCTGCTTCACAGAAACCTGGCTGAGTGAAGCCATTCCGGACAGTGCGTTACATCTGCCGGGCTTTCAGCTGTTCAGAGCGGATCGCATCGCGGAGTTAACGGGGAAAACGAGAGGCGGTGGAAAATGCTTTTACATCAATGAAAGTTGGTGTACAGATGTAACAACATTAAAAAGGATGTGCTGTCCTAATGTGGAAGCACTTTTTATTAACTGTAAGCCGTTCAACTCACCGCGAGAGTTTTTCTCGTTTAATCTGGTGAGTGTGTATATCGCGCCAAACGCGTGTGTGAACAGCGCTGCAACAGCTGACTGATCAAATCACAGACACAGAACAAGAATACCCGGGCTCAGTTATAATTATTCTTGGGGATTTTAACAAAGCAAACCTCACACGTGAACTGCCCAAATACAAACAGCACATTACATGCCCCACCAGAGACAGGAACACACTGGATCATTGCTACACAACGATAAAGGATGCATATCGCTCTGTCCCTAGAGCAGCTTTGGGACTCTCTGATCACTGTCTGGTTCATCTTCTTCCAACCTACAGGCAGAAATTAAAATCAACCAAGCCACTAGTAAGGACTGTAAAGAGATGGACCAATGAAGCAGAGCGGGAACTACAAGCCTGCTTTGATTGCACGGATTGGAGTGTTTTTGAGGATGCAGACACCAATCTGGACGAGCTCACAGATACTGTTACATAATATATCAGTTTCTGTGAGGATATGTGCATTCCTACTAGGACTTATTTAAAGTTTAACATTGACAAACCGTGGTTTACAGCAGAGCTCAGGCAGCTTTGTCAGGCCAAAGAGGATGCTTACAGGGGTGGGGATAAAGTCTTGTACAATCAGGCCAGGAACACACTGAACAAGGAAATCAGAGTGGCTAAAAGAAGATAATCTGAGAAGCTGAAAAATATATTTTCAGCTAACGACCCTGCATCAGTGTGGAGTGGCATGAAACAACTCACAAATTACAGGACTCCTACCCCAACCCTGTGGTGGACCAACAACTGCCTGACGACCTGAATGTGTTCTACTGCAGATTTGAAAGTCCCAATCTCACACCCCACACCCACTCTGACCTTCACTTCACACAAACACCAACACCTCCTGCAACCCCCCTCCTCCCCTCTCCTGCTACTCAACCTGCACTTAAGATCTGTGAAGATGATGTGAGCTGGGTCTTTCAAAAACAAAAGACAGGGAAAGCTTCAGGCCCAGATGGCATCTCACCAGCGTGTCTTCGATCCTGTGCTAACCAGCTGGCCCCCATCTTCACACAGACCTTCAATAGATCACTGGAGCAGTGTGAAGTCCCATGCTGCTTCAAATGCTCAATCATTGTTCCTGTCCCAAATAAACCAAAAATCACAGTAATTAATGACTACAGACCTGTCGCCCTGACGTCTGTGGTCATGAAATTATTTGAGAGACTGGTGTCAGCCCACCTGAAGAACAACACTGGACCCTTTCTAGATCCCCTTCAATTTGCTTATCGAGCAAACAGGTCTGTGGATGATGCAGTCAACATGGGATTGCATCATATCCTGCAACATCTGGACAGACCAGGGACATATGCAAGGATCCTTTTTGTGGACTTCAGTTCAGCTTTCAACACCATCATCCCAGCTATACTCCAGAATAAATTACACCAACACTCTGTTCCCATGTCTGTCTGTCAGTGGATTACCAGTTTTCTGACGGACAAGCAGCAGCTTGTGAGACGGGAAACTCACTTCCAGCACCTGTACAATCAGCACTGGTGCCCCCCAGGGATGTGTGCTCTCCCCACTACTCTTCACCCTCTACACCAACAACTGCATCACCAAGGACCCCTCTGTCAAGCTCCTGAAATTTGCAGACGACACCACAGTCATCGGCCTCATCCGAGATGACGATGAGTCTGCATACAGAAGGGAAGTTGAACAGCTGGCTGTCTGGTGCAGTCAAAACAACCTTGAGCTGAACACGCTCAAAACAGTGGAGATGATTGTGGACTTTAGGAGGAACACCCCAACACTGACCCCCCTCATCATTCTAAACAGCACTGTGGCAGCAGTGGAGTCATTCAGGTTCCTGGGCACTACCATCTCACAGCACCTGAAGTGGGAGACACACATTGACTCCATTGTGAAAAAGGCCCAGCAGAGGTTGTACTTCCATCGCCAGCTGAGGAAGTTCAACCTGCCACAGGCGCTGCTGATACAGTTCTACTCAGCAGTCATTGAGTCTGTCCTCTGCACTTCAATAACTGTCTGGTTTGGTTCAGCTACGAAATCAGACATCAGAAGACTACAAAGGACAGTTCGGACTGCTGAGAGGATTATTGGTTGCCCCCTGCCTCCCCTTCAAGAAATATACACCTCCAGAGTGAGGAAAAAGGCTGGAAAAATCACTCTGGACCCCACTCACCCTGCCCATTACCTTTTTGAACTGTTGCCTTCTGGCCGACGCTTCAGAGCTCTGAGCACCAGAACCGTCAGGCACAGTGTAAAGAGGAGGCGAGAAGCAGCTTTCCTGGTTCAGGTAAGGGTTTATTTTCTCTCTGTATTACAATTGCAGTCTCAGAGTCTTTACTTTATTCACTAAGTTAATCCATAGTCCCACACCGCTTCATAAAAATAAACTCTCATCATGTATACTATGAAAACTTCTTTGCTTCTTAATCGGGTCTGTGGTGCCCAGGCTCTCCCTTCTACTTACGGTGTGGCTCTATTTATGCCGCTCTCCCCATGCTCACTGAAATTAGAGACAGGTATTAGACATAATTTAGCTCAGGTGTAAGTGCCCTTACCGCTTTCTCTCTCTCCGGAGAGATGCTTGACCACGCCCCCGCTGCCACACACAGGAACAATTTTTTCCCTCAGGCTATCCATCTCATGAACAGTTAAATTGACCCATTGAGCAATAACTATGTGAAATACACAGTTTAGTCTTTTTTATATTTATCCAACACATCCAACCTCTTCTGCCATTTCAATCCTCTGAGAAAAAAAACAAAACAAAACAAAAAAAAAAACATTGCAATGTACATAACAGATTGTATTTGCACTGTACATAACAGATAACAGATTTGTATTAGATTTGTACTATGTATGTGTGTATGTATGTATGTGTGTGTGTGTCTGTGTGTGTATGTACGTATGTGTATAATTATTTTTAATTTTTTATTATTATCTGTCTTGCTGCTGTTTTTGTATTGTTTTTGTATTGTTGTACACTGGAAGCTCCTGTCACCAAGACAAATTCCTTGTATGTGTAAGCATACTTGGCAATAAAGCTGATTCTGATTCTGGTGGACGAAGCGGGAAGTGTTTTTGAATGTAATGGGACATTTGAGCTCCAGTTACAGGGTAAAATGTCCACAGAGAAGCGCCAAAAGTGAGTTGTAAAGCGAGTTGTTTTTAGTTGTAAAAGATGTAACAGAGTGAAGAGGAATGCATATTTTATAAACTCTACCTTCAAACCCTAAACCTAATCAGTGGAGTAAAAATGTAATTGTAGCGGGAAAATAGAACCTCCAAATCATGCTCATCACTGCTTATGTGAAGACAATTACTTCCTGATTTCAACACAGGATGAGAACCCAGGTTTTCACTCAGCTGACACAACATGCATTCAGTCATGCCACAGGGCAAGGTAAACACTTGAACTGATGCAAGACATGTCTGATGGTAGATTGGGTTTGTCAGTAACTCAGCATAATGGGGCCGATGTCAGGTACTGGAACAATTGGAAGCAACAGTCCGACTTCCTGTCTGATCATGTTGCACTTATTGCACATCTTTATGTTTTTTTTTTTGGTTTTTGTTTTTTTTTATGTGCCACACTTATTAGGTTTTAGAAGTGTGTTAAACGTATGAAGGTGTGTATTCATCAACCTGTTACATGTTTGACATAATCATACAAGTAACCTCAGGTGGTTGGAGGGGAGGGGTTGAAAAATAAGAGGGCTTGGTGACATAAGCCGAAAAAGAAAGTTGTTTCAAAGGTGGAGCAAGTTATTACCTATTTTTGGTCTTTGCAATAAACTACACAGATGAATTGTTCACAATAACACCAGAATCTCATGTTTTGATTTTAACAGAAGTTTGCTTTAAATGTTCAATAGTATATGTTCAACATCCTTGTATGTCCTTCTAGTTCATTGCAAAATACAGATATTTCTATTCTTACCAACAAATAGAAAGTAAGTATAGCATACTCTCCAGTGGGATGCATTGCTGTAAATTCACTTTGAATGAAAGCAAAAACTCCCCAGTTTTCATACAGGAAGCTGTTGATTATTTTGTGATGAAGTGTTTTAATGAGGCCTATAGTGCAGACTCTCAAATTCAAATTTAATGGGACTTCACATTTTTAAGGGCAAGCACTTACATGTATATACCTGCATACAATTCCCTTGACAACCACCTCTTATGCTGCTCTTGCTTATCCAGGAGAAGGAAGAAAAAAATTGTGGAAGATGATGTAGGAGACAGCACAATTCCCATATGATATACAATACTATCTACCAGTGGCGGGCTGTGCATTCAAAGTCTAGACCTTCAGTTTGATTCATGCCATTAAGAAAACATAGTTTCACAATTAATAAGACACCCTATGCCTTTGGGCATCATACATTATGTCACAGCTAACTAGTAATACCAATTGACATTTTAAAAACACGTCCACGCATGAAAGCCAGAACTTGAATATAATGTTTATTGGCGCTGGCAATGACAATGCAGATGAAGACGACGATGAAGTGTAGAACCCAAGTGCAGTTTTATTAACAAAAGTGAGATC
Source organism: Myxocyprinus asiaticus (assembly GCF_019703515.2). Taxonomy (NCBI): domain Eukaryota; kingdom Metazoa; phylum Chordata; class Actinopteri; order Cypriniformes; family Catostomidae; genus Myxocyprinus; species Myxocyprinus asiaticus. The sequence continues at coordinate 35,605,026 of NC_059365.1, read as the reverse complement.
CAAAAACCATAACTTCAAATGTGAACAAAACAAAGATTAACATGAATGACTAGACTAAACTTGACTTGACATAACTTGGCTTGACTATGAAACAAAACATGGAAGGCTGAACACCAACAAAGATACATTCACAAACAATACCTGACAATGGACAATGGCAAACATGAGGCTTAAATACATGGACAAGGGTAACAGAACTGATAACAAGATAACTTGACAATAAACCAATGAAAACAAGACACATGAACATGGAGGGAAACATGAAATCACATGACCAGGGGACCACATGACATGAAACAGGAACTAGATTTTCAAAATAAAAGACATGAAAAACATGAACCAACAGAATACACATGACATTGAAACGACACTTAATGCTCAAGCAAACCTAATTTTAACTGCAGCATGACTGTTTTGTGAAATGAACGTCTCCCGAACAGACATTCAAAAATCATAATTTTTCATATGAATCTACCAAGGAGGTCTATAATACCTGGAAAAATCTATCTAATAATATTTGTGATTTAAATGTTGCATGCAATAAATTTAGTTTAATCACGGTTATGCTGCGTTCCATTTAAGTTGGATGAGGGATATTCCTACTTGATATCTCCGACCATAAATGCATTCCATTCCTCGATATTTGGAAGATGACGTTTAAGGAAACAAAACTGCAACGCTCCCGTTCGTTTAGCAGTGGTTTGACTCTCATTAGAGATGTCTCCTAGCAACCCAACTGATAAACAGTGCTGCAGCGCTAGAATTTGTGCTTCAGGTGTACGATTATCAAAAGAGATTATAATGTTATATACATCTGTTTCTGCAGGCATTTGTTAAACAAGCTTTAATATCATGTAATGTGGAAACAAACTCATTAATCGATATTACTTAATAAATTTAATGTTTATCACTTACTTTGTATATCTCCCTGAGTGGTGACATGTTTCTGTAATGTCATGCACCTGCATCTCGGCGAAATCGGTGTTGAGAATTTCTGCACGAGCCTACAAGTTGATAATTCTGACTTCAAGATGCATTCCATTGCACTTTTCCTAGCAGGAAGTTGTAAAATCCGACTTTCCAAGTTGAATGGAACACAGCACTACTTTTCAAAACTTGATCCGACACTGAATCCTCAAGCAGCCTAATTTACACTTAGAAAACTCCTGATGTTGCTATAACAATGCAAAAAGCACTTACCAATTTGCTTGAAGTGAAAATCAGTCCTCCTTTCCTGATTAATAAATGAAGCAATCACACGGTCATACAGAACATCTCATGTTTTTAAATCCATAAGGAACTCTTTCTCAATGGTGATGTGGCAGTGATGATGATCTCGCACTCTTCGCTTTCAAATTACGTACATCACTTAAAGCATGATTGCGTCACTCAAGGCCAGCTAGAAGGCCTTGACCAGGAAATATCCAAAAGATCACACCCACCAAGAACAATTAAATCAATCTGATTGGCTGATGAATCTGACAATCTGACATTAAATGCACATTCCTTTGCAGTGTTGAGGGATTCTGTGGAAATTCTGAAGGCCTGAGGAGGTGGAGCTCAGACACACGCCCTACTTTGGGCATGCGATTGTGAAACAGTTGTCACGCTTCGCTTGTAAGCATCAAGGAATAAATTCTGACTGGATAAAATTTTCATTTTTCTCTATTTGTTTGTAGATTAATTAAGAGTGGAAAGCGATTAAAAATACATAGGCAAAAAGGTGACTGAGAAAGAAAGGATGAAAAATATTTATTTATTTGGCATGTTAGGCCAGCAGAGAAGGCTTTGCTGGCCCTGAGAATTCGCCACTGCTATCTACAGCAATTAATTCACTGACACACTTTTGTTACACAATTATTTAATTTTGTCATCTATAGTTAGATGATTTCTGATGTTTTTAGGAAGAAAATAGATAATTTATTCAGAAGGATAATAGACTTGTTTGGAAACTAATCCAGCGCATGGTTCATTCCTATACATTTTCATGCCCTCAATATACAGTATTTGCCTTAAAGGGATAGTTCACCCAAAAATTTAAATTATCTCATCATTTACTCACCCTCATGCCATCCCAGATGTGTATTACTTTATTTCTTTAGCAGAACATAAATTAAGATTTTTAGAAGACTATCTCAGCTCTGTAGGTCCATACACTGCAAGTGAATTGTGATCTGTATTTTAAAGCTCCAAAAACACAGACAGTTGTAGTTAACCTGTGCCCCCTTGTTTTGACCACAAGCCAAAAATTCCAACTCAAAATTAAAGGGCTATATTTTATCACTCCTTTGTATTACAAACATAATTGTGGTCTCTTTTGAAAGAAGACACATGAAAGTTTGTTGTCCAACAGTCGGAATTAATAAAAGTCATGAGAAAAATAGAATAGCTCAAATTTATTGTAAAGTTATTGACAAGTTATTTCCATAACATATTTATATAAAATAATATATGATACTGACCTTTGGGCATAGAAACACAGTGGAAAATCCACACGTCTGATAATGTTCTATTTAAAATTTGAGGATGATTACTTTAAAACTCTGAGTTATATGAAACATTTTCCAAGACCATGTCTTGTGATTATGACCGCATGGCGCATTATACATTAGCATTAGCGCCTACATGTGGAATGGTAAACAGGTAAACATCTAGTGCATATGTTCAGAGGTGGGTAGAGTACCCAAAATCTTTACTCAAGTAAAAGTACAATTACTTTTTAAAAAATTATTAGAAGTAAAAGTAGAAGTCGTAATGTAAAGAACTACTTGAATAAGAGTAAGAAAGTATCCAATTAAAATAATACTTAAGTAGCGAGTAACTAGTAACTTCCACATAAAACATAATGGAAGATTACACCCCAATATTCCATTACATAATACATATTTAACATGTATTACAGGATAATAAGAATTATACTACTGCTATTATTATTATTATTAATGGAAATTGTCATCATACACCCTCATGGTGTTTCAAATCATATGACTTTCTTCAGTGCAACACAATTAAAGAGATGTCAGACAGAATGTTAGCCTTATAGTCACCATTTACTTTCACTGCATGTTTTTTCCTCCATATTTTAAAAGGGAATGGTGTCTAACATTATGTCTAATATCTTTTTTGGGTTCCACAAAATACACAAAGTCATACAGGTTTGGAGCAACATGAGGGTGGGAAATTATGACAGAACATTAATTTATGGTTGAACTATCACTTTAAGGATGCTTGTCAGATTTGGATGAATCTGTCAATTAGAAGAGAAGTTTGGAAACCAGTTTCTAGTCATTATTATGGTGAAAAACGTGACCAATGTCCCACAGACCCAATTATATGTAATGCTGAATAAAATTGAACAAGATCATGCTTTATTAACGCCTACTGTCACTATTTCAAAAGTCCTGTCACTTTTTAAAGTCCTGTATGGATTCTTAGATCAGTGAAGATTCAGTAGTATTTTCATTGTCGAAAGAATTTAGACAGTGGTGGAAAGAGTACAGATTTGTTTTATTTAAGTAAAAGTACTGCTACTGAAGAAATAATTCACTTGAGTACAAGTAGAAGTACTGAGAAATACTCAAGTAAGAGTAAATAAGTAGTTTGCCGAAAAAAGTACTCAAGTAATTCCGTTACAAGTTACTTTATGAAAATTAAATTATATATATTATATACGTTTTCATTTTTAGAACACAAAGACATTTTTTGTTCTTGAAAGAAATTGATGCTTCCTTTCCCGAAGGATGCATTAAATTGATCAAAAATACTACCAAAATCATTAATTTCAAATTATTATTACAGTTTGAAATAATTTTTTTAATGGTATTTATTCCATTTTTTCTTTACCCATGATGGCAAACGTATACTGTCACCTATTCCTTACAAAAGCATTCTAAAGTGCTAATTTGTTACTCAAGAAAATTTTCTTACTATTAGAACATGCATTGTGACTGAAACACCTATTTCAGGTTTATTCTCATTCAAGGATGTCCGAGTATTTTGGCTATTAAGTTAACATACTTTATAAACTAATGTAATGCAATATCATAGAGGAGGGAATTTATCCTCTATGATATTGCAGCAATTATCCAGATATGGAATGAGATTATTGAGCAAACTGTTATCAACTCCTACATGCCAACTGATTAAAATAAGGCAAAAATACAAATTTCACACAGTGTTTAGTGAAAGATATGATTGATTCAAACACTAGAAGTCATTATGTATTACAGTTGTAATAATAAAGTCTTAATTAATCAGTGGCAATTTCAGCCTTCTATGCTGGCCTAAAATGCCAAATAAAAAAATATTTTTCATCCTTTCATTCTCAATCACCTTTTTGCCTATGTATTTTTAATCGCTATCCACTCTTAATTAATATACCAACAAATAGAGAAAAATGAAAAGTTTATCCAGTCAGAATTTATTCCTTGAAGCTTACAAGCAAAGTGTGACAACTGTTTCACAAATTGCATGCCCGAAGCCAAGCTTGTTAGCAGAAGCAGCGCGTGAGCCTGAGCTCCACCTCGTCAGGCCTTCAGAATTTCCACAGAATCCCTCAACACTGCAAATAAATGAGCAACTAAAGTCAGATTGTCAGATCATCAGCCAATCAGATTGATTTATTTTTTCTTGGTGGGTGTGATCTTTAGGATATGTCCCAGTCGAGGCCTTCTAGCTGGCCTTGAGAGACGCAATCACGCTTTAAGTGATGTACATAATTCAAGAGCGAAAAGCACAAGATCTTACTGACCAGTCGGCTGTCACTGCCACATCACCACTGAGAAAGAGACCCTTATGGATTTAAAAACACGAGATGTTCTGCATGACCTTGTGATTGCTTAATTTACTGAACAGGAAAGGAGGGCTGATTTTCACTTCAAGCAAATTGGTAAGTGCTTTTTGCATTGTTATAGCAACATCAGGAGTTTTCTAAGTGTAAATTAGTCTGCTTGAGCATTCAGAGTTGGATCAAGTTTTGAAAAGTAGTGCTGCATTCCATTCAACTTGTAAAGTTGTATTTTACAACTTCCTACTAGGAAAAGTGCAATGGAATGCATCTTGAAGTCAGAATTACAACTTGTAGGCTCGTGCAGAAATTCTCAACTCCAATTTCACCGAGATGCAGGGGCATGATGTCACACAAACATGTCGACACTCAGGGAGATATACAAAGTGATAAACATTCACTTTATTAAGTAATATCGATAAATGAGTTTGTTTCCACATTACATGATATTAAAGCTTGTTTAACAAATGCCTGCAGAAACAGATGTATACAACATTATAATCTCTTTTGATAATTGTACACCTGAAGCACAAATGCTAGCGCTGCAGCATTGTTTATCAGTTGGGTTTCTAGGAGACATCTCTAATGAGAGTCAAACCCCTGCTAAGCTAACGGGAGCATTGCAGTTTTGTTTTCTTAAATGTCATCTTCTGAATATCTGGGAATAGAATGCATTTATGGTCGGAGATATCAAGTAGGAATATCCCACATCCAACTTGAATGGAACACAGCATAACCGTGTACCCTGACGAAACAAAATTTATTGCAAGCAACATTTAAATCGCAAATATTATTAGATAGATTTTTCCAGGTATTATAGACCTCCTTGGTAGATTCATATGAAAAATTATGATTTTTGAATGTCTGTTCGGCAGACGTTTATTTCACAATACAGTCATGCTGCAGTTAAAATTAGGCTTGCTTGAGCATTAAGTGTCATTTCACATTCTAGCTTTCGTGCGTTGACGTGTTTTTAAAATGTCAATTGGTATTACTAGTTAGCTGCGACATAATGTATGATGCCCAAAGGCATAGGGTGTCTTATTCATTGTGAAACTGTGTTTTCTTAATGGCATGAATCACACTGAAGGCCTAGACTTTAAATGCACGGCCCACACTGTAATTAACATTATGGTTATTTAACATATTGAGATATTACTATTAAGTAAACTGTAGCATTTGGTTACATTATGTTTTGTGATTTCTCATACCTTCTTTATATAACATCCATCCCTTGTGCACTTTTAGCCTCTAGCGGGTGAGAATTTTCAGACAGATAAACAGAGCACAGGGCAGGGAAGTACAGTACAGCACCGTGAGTGAGAGTGTTACCCGCTAGGACAGTTTATTTTGAACAAGAGGGGCGAACGGTCACAGAATTTAACGCGGGAGTACAATACTGAACTGATGCGGATTGACAGAAGTGGGCAGCCTGTCTGTGCTTGTGATGGTGCGAGGAGCCGGATGGCGGGGAAAAAAATGTTCAGTGAATAGTCAATAGAAGATCGCAATGTATGTAATTGTAACTATATCAGATATTATTAATAAAGCACAGAAACTCATTGCTTGGGCATTTTTTGTCCTCATATTTTAAATTTCGTGGATATTATTGTTAATTTTGATGGCATTTTTGCCTTGAGTCCCCGTTAATTTCTGACTCTATTGGCATTGTATATTTCTACGGTATTTAAAAGTTTGTTTTAGACATATAGTAGTAAGTTAACAAGCTATCCCCACATATATGTCAAACTACATTGCGTTAATGTTTGACACAGTTAAAACATTGCCTACCTTAAAAACAAGTGAAGTTTGATCAGTGGTTAAATGTGTTCAGACAGTTCCCTCATACCTGTATGAACGGCTCCTTTCCAGAATAAAATGAAATATGCCAAAAATCACAGTATTACAGTTCTTATGTAGTGACAGGGCAGAAAGTCTTGAAGAAGCTAGAGAAGAGAGGACACTGGCGGCAGTTTATGGAAGCTGCTGTGCTCATGATGCTGTGCCCTGTGGACGTCCGTCATGACACGCATAGTACGTTTTAGTTTATAAAAAGATTTAGCACTTATAACTTTCTTCTTCCCAAAAATTCAAAAATATTATTATTATTATTTGTTTTTTTTTACTTTGTAATTGTGGTGAAAAATAACTGTAGCGTAGTTGAATACTCAATTAAAAGTAAAAGTATTATTATTTATTTGTACTTAAAAAAAAGAAACATTTGAAACATTTACTCAAGTACTGTAAAGTACAGTAGTTGTAATTCATTACTTTCCACCTTTGAATTTAGATAATTATTTCTGTACACTAAGGGTAAACTACACCTTATGTCTGTGTTTAAAGCATATTAGGCTTATTTAAGTTCAGAGCTTGTTCCCTTTCGTAGGAACTCGAGCTGCTTAATTGCAATGGGACACACCCTGAGTGTCACGTGGTCTGAAGCCCTTGTACAATCACAGCAATTTATTGGCTGGTGGCGCTTAAGCGACGCCTCTAGGAAGCTACGTCACTGGCTCCATAAAAGCGCTCGCTTGGCGCTATCGAGTCAGATTTTCTGTTCCTCAATGTACGATTTTGTCTAAGCCTGTGTTTGTTCCAGTGACTCATGTCAAAGCTAGGATTATTAATCCTCCCTTTTAATTGGTGAATACGTAAGCACGTCATTTATACAGCATAATTTCAGAGCAATTTCTATGTTTTTTTTCCAAACTTTACAAGCGCCTGATGGGGACAGCTGCACATTTCGAGGCTCACAATTTCTCACCACGAGGTGTTATCCCCACCTGTTCCAGTTCCACGGCATCCAGATTTGGAGCTCTGTGTGTGGGAGCCATTTGGGATTTCTGCTTTGTATCTGAGAAGTTTGGAGTGCGAATGGACATCAGGTTCTCGTGTTTTCCCCCTGCGGCTCATGCTGGGGAATGAGTTGGTCAAGACGATGCTTTTGTTTGTGAGGGCATTTTGTGCTATCCGGGAACTACATGTTGTTCCCCTATTATATGCTGGGATCGTGACCAAGGGTCTCGAGACATGCATAACAGAATTTGATGTTCATCAAGCACAAGTGTACACATAACATACAGTGAACATAAACACCACATGCGTCCCCCCATAGTAATGCTGGAGCCATTGTGGCGAGCCTGCTTGCTATCAATTCCCCTCCATGTTTGCACATTCTTCCCTGTTCTATGTTAGGGAAGTTGGTTTATCTGGTGTCCTCTGCTGTACATACATTCAGAGTGACGGTTTTTTATAATTGCCTGATCGAATTCGGCCTTTGTCTCCATGACCAAAGGTTTCAAGACTTACATAACAGAATTTGATGTTCATCAGGCACAAGTGTACACAAAAACACACAGTGAAAATAAGCACCACATATTGTCCCCTCACAAAGTATGCTGGGGCCGTTGTGGTGAACCAGTTTTCTCAAATAAATATTCCCCCCAATGTTCATACACTTTTACCCATTTATTCTGTCAGCATCCCTGCTGTAGATACATTTCAGGGTGCCCATCATTTATGCCTAAATACAATAAAGGCAAAAACATTATCAAATTCTCTTCAACCAGCTACAGTATTGGAGGAGGGAAGGCTTACCTCCGCTGTGCCGCTGGTTCCAGGGCAATCGCCAAAAGTAAGCCAAGTACACAATCTAATGGTTACAGGTCATGCTGCAGGCAAGAGCCATGCATTAATCCCTCTTTATGGCCATCTGTCGGCTTGGCAGCAGCTGTAGGGCATTTTGAACTAGGTACTTCGAATGATAAAGTATGGTTATGTAGTTAAATTCAGGCGGGCTCTGCCGGTGTTCAATGGGGTTGTTCCGACAGACGTTTCTGTTCAGGAAGCCCAGTTTTGAGTCAGGATATTCACTCTATCTTAGATAAAGGGCCAATATAGGAGATTCCCCCTTCTCAGAGAGAATGCGTCTTTTACAGCTGTTGTTTTTTGGTCCCAAAAATTGAGACGTTTGAATTGTGCAGCCGGGGAACTGGTTTGTGACAATAGATTTAAACAACATTTATTTCCATATTTTTTTATTTATTTCCATAAACCGCACAAGTGGTTTCTCAGATTCGCTTTTGGGTGCAAGTGTATCAATTTTGCATCCTTCCGTTCAGACTTGCACTGGCACCACACACTTTCAGAAAATGCATGGATACAATTTGAATTATCTTGATGATTGGTTGGTGGAGACTTTGACTGCCCAACATCGAGATGTCATTCTCAGCTATTTGATCTATGGCTGTGTGTAACCTAGACAAGAGTGTCCTGTTGCCAGGGAAACAGACTCTGTTTCTAGGGGTGGAGCTGGATTCGCGAGATATGCAGGCGCGTCTGTCTCCAGTCCGCGTTCTGTCATTACGCCAATGTCTAGCGATGTTTAGAATGGGACGCGTTCTCCCTGCGAGAACATTTCACAGGCTTTTGGGGCTCATGATCGCAGCTTCCACTGTCATTCCCCCGGGCATGTTACATGCGGGACCTTTTCAGTGCTGACTGAACTCCACAAAGGGACTTCAACCTCTGACACATGTGTTTCATCTCTTCAAAGTGACGCGTGGGTGCCACTGAACTCTGTTACCATGGAAACAGACCCGCCTTTTGATGTCGGGCATTCCTTTGGGACAGGTGTGTCACCGCATATTTATAATGACAGCCCCCTAATGGGGCGCTGTATATGAGGGTCGTCCAGCCTATGGAGTTTGGACGGGCCAGCAGCAATATTGGCACATAAGCTGTCTGGAGATGTTCACGGTGCTGCTGGCGTTAAAGATTTTCCTCCCGGAGATTCAGGGCAGCCATGTCCTTATCCAGTCGGACAACAGGACAGTGGTGTCCTGCATCAATCACCAGGGAGGAGTGTCTTCTCATGCCATGCTGAGACTGGCATGTCGCATTCTTCTGTGGGTACGGGACAATGTGCTGTCTCCACGAGCTGTACATGTCCTGGGCCGGTTGAATTTGGGGTGGATCTCAAGTATGGTTTTCGACACTGGTTTCTCTCCTGGAGGAAATGCCTTGGGAGATTCCAGTCAGAACAGACATGTTGTCTCAGGCTCGGGGCAGCATTTGGCACCCCTGGCCAGACTTGTGGAAGTTATGGGTATGGCCCCTCAATGGGGCACTCTTTTGAATGATGGGTTATCTCCCGCTGTGGTTGATACCATTCTGAATGCTAAAGCTCCATCAACTAGGAAGCTTTATATGTTCAAGTGCCGTATTTTTGCTTCTTGGTGTTAAGCGCGAGGTGAAAATCCAGTTTACTGCCCTGTCGGTATAGTGCTGGATTTTTTTCAAGAAAGTTTTGGGGCCGGGGTTGCCCTGGCAATGCTTAAAGTCTATGTTGCCGCTATAGCGGCTGAACATGCACTTATCAATTGAGTCTCTGTCAGTAGGCATTTTCTTGTCTCTCGTTTTATGCACGGGGTATGCAGGCTTAGAACTTGTCCGCGGTCCCTTAATGGATTTATCTGTTGTTTTAGAGGTGCTCTCGGATGCTCCATTTGAGCCCTTGGTAACAGGTGCTGATAAGTTTCTGACTTTTAAAACTTTTAAATCGATCAATCCCTTATGTATGGATTTTGCGCCAGGGTGTTTAAGAGTGGTGTTAAGACCATGTTTGGGATATTTTCCCAAGGTCGTTTCTACATTATTTTGCTTGCAGACTATTGATTTTCAGGCTTTCTATTCTCCCCCATTTAAGTCAGAGGAGCATGAAAGATTGCCCAGTTCAGGCGCTGCAAGTTTTTGTTGACCGTACTAGCGGTGGCGTAAGTCAGAGCAGTTGTTTGTGTGCTTTGGTGGTCTCATTGGCTTACTGATGCAATTTCAAATGCTTACAAAGCATGCGGTTTACCTTCGCCTTCAGGTATTCAAGCCCATTCTATGAGGAGCATGGCATCCTCATGGACTTTGGCTAGAGGTGCGTCCTTTGAGGACATTTGTATGGTGGCAGGGTGGTCCTCTCTGCATACATTTGTTAGATTTTCTAATCTGGATGAGGGTTTGACTCCTGCTTCCCAGGTTCTCTCTGTTAGATCAGGGGTAAACTCAAAATTTCTCTGTTTTATTCAGAAGCTTTAGCTCGTTTGTGCTCCGCTATATTGTTGCCACACAGGCGTAGACAGTTGGCAGCTACTGTTTGCATGGCTTACACAGCTCAAGTTGTTATGAAAGGGAACGTCTCGGTTACGTGAAACGTAACCCTGGTTCCCTGAGTGGGAACGAGACACTGCATATGCTGGCCATACACTCTAGCAGCTGCATAGGCTCGTGCCTTCCTGCAGAAAATCTCTCGATGGCACCAAAGCAAGCGCTTTTATGAAGCCTGTGACGTAGCTCCCTAGGGGTGGCGGGTGGGGCCTCGCGGCGGGGCAGAGCCTGAGGCGCCACATCGAGGAGGCTCGAGCCCAGTGGCCGTGCTGAGTCCAGGGACATCGAAGCACTTACCTGGCTCCTGATACCCACTATGAGATTGGTCGAGGAGGGGGGAGGAGGAACATAATCCCCGTAGTCCTTCGGAGCCAACCCGGCATGGGCGAGTTTGTGCCACAGCTGGGCGTGCAGGGACGGGTGGTCCACCGCTGGAGCACCAAACCTGCCAAAATGGGACGGTGGATGGCGGTCGTGATGACGACCATGCGCACCTGACATGTGACCCAGAGAACAAGAAAACTACTCTTTTGTTGAAGTTTTGGGTACCGCAGCCTCTTGGGCATGCGGCAAAAAATGAAACAAAAGATTCTCCTCCCGGTCCTCCACTGGGGGATGGAGTGGTCTGTCTACCAGCTCCGTAGACGTGGATATCCTTGTCCCTGGGTCGCCTGTCTCAGGGGCGCTTCGAAGCCTTCCTAGGGTTCTTGGCGGCCGGTCGTGAGATGGGTGGCATCTGCTTCCTGCAATGGGCTCCACGCCGGGGCCAGGCAACAGGGCGCGGGCTGAGGCGGAGCCGCTGCTGTTGTTGCAGGAGGACACCCTTGGTGACGAGCAGGCGGGGTCTTGAGCCGCGCCGGGGCAGGATGTGTTGAATGGCCTCCGTCTGCTGCTTCACTGGTGAGAACTGTTGGGCAAAGTCCTCGATGGTGTCGCTGAATAGGCCAACCTGGGAGATGGGGGCATCAAGGAACTGTGCCTTGTCGGCTTCTCTTATCTCGACCAGATTAAGCCAAAGGTGGCGCTCCTGGACCACCAGGGTGAACATCGCCTGCCCAAGAGACCGCGCCGTGACCTTTGTCGCCTGGAGAGCAAGGTCGGTCGCCGAGCACAGTTCCTGCATCAATCCCAGGTCAGAACTACCCTCGTGCAGCTCTTTTAGCGCCTTGGCTTGGTGAACTTGCAGGAGAGCCATGGCATGCAGGGTGGAGGTGGCATGTCCAGAGGCACTGTAGGCCTTAGCCGTCAGGGATGATGTAAACCTACAGGCCCTGGACGGGAGCTTCAGGCGCCCACGCCAGGTGGCGGCGCTCTGCAGACACAAGTGCACCGCGAGCGCCTTATCCACCTGGGGGATCAACAAATACCCCTTGGCCGCCCCACCATCGAGGGTAGTGAGAGTGGGTGAGCTGAAAGATCAGGATCGGGCAGTAAAAGGTGCCCCCCATGATCTTGTCAGCTCCTCATGCACTTCCGGGAAGAAATGGATTTGGGGCGGGGCGCGGCCGTGAGTGGCACTCTTGGCCCAGGAACCAATCATCGAGCCGCGAGGGTTCAGGGGAGATCGGAGGGTTTCAATCTAGCCCAACACTCACGGCTGCCCAGGAAAGCATATCCGTCATCTCCGCATCGGCCTGAAACTGGGCGACAACACCCGAAGGAGGGAGCCGAGCCGAGGCATCCACGTCAGAGTGGATGAGCCCACTCTCCGATGCTGCGCTCCATAACTCATCGTCTTCCAGGGCTCCGAATAAGAGGTCGAACTCGCCGTGAGACGAGCCGGCGGTCTCATCCGAGAGCCCGACCGGGGTAAGCGAGTGCACTGGGGAATGGGAGGTCCATGGGGGTTTACCCGGCGGAGGTGCTCCCATTGAGGTCCCTAAATCACCCCCAGTGCTAACCGGCATGGCCTCATACCCATAGGTAGAAGGACCGAGGCGGGGAGCCCCTGGGGTGGCTTGCTTTCTTACGAATGCAAGCTGCGACCACAACGTTGCTGTGGTCATGTTCTCGAAATGAGGACAAGACCCATCCATGAATGATGTCTCCACGTGGGCAGCGCCCAGACATGTAAGACAGCGATCAAGGCCATCAGAAGCAGAGAGATAACGACCGCAACCAGGAATAACACACAAACGGAAAGGCATCTTTAAAAAGACGTTTCCGTGTGTGCCGCTCTTTTAGAAAGAAAATATACTCTTTTAGAATATACTCTTTTGCTCTGCCGAAGTGCCCACGGGTGTTCTCTGCACTCCACAAGTGCAGAGGGGGAGAAGCCGCTGAAATGCGCTGTAAATCCAGCAGTTTTAGGTGAACGGTAATGAGAACTGAGTTTGAATTGAATTCAGTGCACTGAATGCAACTGCTCGGCTCCGAAGAGAAAATCTGAATGAGTGGTTGCATACCAGCTCCTTTTATACACATAAGTCCGGGGGAGTGGCATGCAAATTCCACTCACCAATTCCCATTGGCCTTTTTTCAAAAAGCAGAGGTGTTTCAGGCTCCCAAGAGTGACCCCTAGTGTCACTACATCGACACAACATCGAGTGAGTGACAGATAGGGAACTACTCTTTTTTATGGTGTGGAGCAAAGAAAGTGTTTATTTGGCACACTTGCTGCTGCTGCAGTGGTGGACTCGACTCCAGTAATAGAACGCAGCTGTAACTTCCCATACTGAAGGCTTTGTGTCATTTATTTAAGCAAAAAAATGTCTGAAAGTGAAACTCTTGAAGAGGACTCCCATCCTTAATTGAAGAGCTCAAAATGATCAAGTCTCCCTCCAGTATTACGTGAAACTTTCAACCTTATTGCATTGTGGTGGCTCGCAGCCAGTGTGTGTTACCACACATTAGTCAAGTCGTTTTTATTTGTATGCTCTTTTTACAACGAACATTGTTTCAAAGCAGCGTTACAGAAAATCATGCATTAACAAAAAATGTAACTGTAATATCTATAAAGTCTTAGAGTGATCATTGTGTAGTTTCATTAAATATGATTGTAAATTGTGTATAAAACTTAAATAATTAAATAATAATTTTATTTAGAACCCCTGCGAACAAGCTGAAGGTGACTGTGGTAAGGCACAAAACTCCATAAGATGTTGGTTAATGTAGAAAAATAACCTTGGGAGAAACCTGGCTCACTGTGGGGGCTAGTTCCCCTCTGGCTAACCAGCATTAATATAATGCCAATATTAGTTATTTAAGTCTTTGAAGTCCATCCTGGGTTAACTGCAGAAGTTCACATAGATGCATTGTCCTTTGTTAGTTGGTTGATGAAGGTTTTTGTTGGCAATTAAATGATAGTCTACGTATTCCATTTCAAGAGTGTAGTCCATCAATAGACAAAAGTTATGCAGGCAGAAATCATTGAGGTGCATCAAGTTCAACCAGCAGGTAATTTCGGTGAGGTTCTGTGGGGTCCATCCTAAGTCCAAGGTTCAGGCAGTGGCATATGAAGTATCTGATGTCTTACAGTTGGAGTTGGCATCAGTTCATCCTCTGAAGTCCATCGTAAAAGACTGAAGTGATGTCTGGCTAGCACCGCCTGCATTTAGTCGTCATCACTCAGAGACACATAGCAGTGGAGTCCAACACCAAGCTGGAACGGAGTTGGATCTGGCTGGCTCTGGTAACCTCGGTATATGAATCCAAAGGTTGAGACATGAAAACATATAATATTAGCGTAGATGTCATTCAATTTTATGCAGAGTTATAGAGCATGATAAATGTTTCTGGTTCCAGCAGACCTAAATAAAGCAGCCTAATTGTGAGTTGATGGATAAATTAGGTGTATGCCTGGCTAAATGGATGAGTCTTTAGTCTGGACTTAAACTGAGTAAGTGTGTCTGCGTCTAAACAGTGTTAGGGAGACTATTCCATAGTTTAGGAGCAAAATAGGAAAAGGATGTACCTCCTTTTGTGAATTTTGATATTCTAGGAATTATTAACAAGCCAGAATTTTGTGATCGTAATGAACGTGATGGAATATAGCATGTCAAGAGGTCACTTAAGTACTGTGGAGCTAGACCATTCAAAGCTCTGTATGTAATTAACAGAATTTAAAAATGTATACAAAATTTAACAGGTAGCCAATGCAATGACTATAAAATGGGGCTAATATGATCATATTTCTTGGTTCTAGTCAGCACTCTGGCAGCTGCATTTTGAACCAATTGAAGTTTATCTATTGAACTTGCTGGACATCCTCCCAGTAATGCATTACAATAATCTAGTCTTGAGGTCATGAACGCATGAATTAGTTTTTCGGCATCAGCAACAGAGAGCATGTGTCATAACTTAGCAATATTTCTGAGGTGGAAGAATAATGTTCTACAAACATTGGAAATTAGATTTTGAAAGGATAGATTTGTATCAGATATAACACCCAAGTTCTTCGTTGTAGAAGACGCCGTAACAGTACTCCATCGAGAGTCAAATTATATTTTAGCGGCTAATTTTTAGAGGTTTTTGGTCCAATAATTAGTACCTCTATTTTGTTGGAATTGAGTAGAAGGAAATTTCTTGCCATCCAATCATTGATTTCATTGATGCACTTTGCTAATTTGGAGAACTGTGACTTTTCATTGGGTTTAGAAGGAATATAAAGTTGGGTATCATCAGCATAACAATGATTCCTGATAATATCTCCCAGGGGAAGCATGTATAAGGAGAACAGCAGAGGTCCTAAAACTGATCCCTGTGGCACTCCATACTTAACTTTTGCTTGATTTGACAATTCCTCATTTACACATACATAGTGGTAGTGGTCTGATAAATAGGACCTAAACCATGCTAATGCAAGTCCACTAATACCAACATAATTCTCCAGCCTATTCAAGAGAATGTCGTGATCTATGGTGTTGAAGCAGCACTAAGATCTAAAAGAACTAGAAGAGAAATGCAGCCGCGATCAGATGATAAGAGCAAGTCATTTGTAACTCTAATAAATGCAGTCCATGTACTGTGATGGGGCCTAAATCCTGACTGAAATTGTTCATATATATCATTTATCTGTAGAAATGAACACAATTGGGAGGACACTACCTTTTCTAGTATTTTCAACATAAATGGTAGATTTGAAATTGGTCTGTAATTAGCCAATTCTCCAGGATCAAGCTGTGGCTTCTTAATAAGCGGTTTGATAACTGCAATTTTAAAGTTTCTTGGGACATGTCCTAAGGATATCGAGGAGTTAACAATATGAAGAAGAGGTTCTGAGATTACAGGAAATACCTCTTTTAAGAGCTTAGTTGGTATTGGATCTAACATTCATGTTGTGGCTTTTGATTTTTTTATAAGTTTTGTTAGCTCTTCATGATCTATGACAGTGAAGGATTGAAGTTGCTCGTGAGGAAAATTATGAGACACTGTTTTCTGAGGTGCTGCGACAGTTGATTGCATAGTTACAATTTTATTTATGATTATTTCAATTTTATCAGTAAAGAAATTCATGAAGTCATTACTATTGTGCTGCAAAAGAATATCTGGTTCAGTCAATGCTTAATTCCTAACACAGTACTAAATAAACACCTAGGATGGTTGTGGTATTTTCTATTAAATTGCTAAAATATACTGACCTGGCAGTTTTTAGTTACAGAGACTATCCTTCCATGCACCACGAAATAGCTCTAATTTTGTATTCATCCACTTGTGCTCCATTTTTCTTGAGAGCATGAGTGTGATCATTTTACCATGGTGCAGGGCTTTTTTCTTGAATTTTCTTTAATCGAGGGGGGCAACACTATCGAGAGTGCTAGAGAAGACCGTATTTATATTTTCTGTTATTACATCAAGTTCTTCTAGACTTTTTGGCTTACTGAGTATGTGAAACATTTCTGGAAAATTATTAGTGAAGCTATCTTTAGTGGTCGAAAGAATAGTTCTACCTGAATGATAGCATGGTGTAGATTGAGTGACATTAGCTGATCGCAGCAAAGAGACAAGGTAATGATCTGAGATGTCATCGCTTTGCGGTAGAATTTCTGTAGTATCAACATCAACTCCATATGACAGAATTAAATCTAGTATATGATTATGGCAATGAGTTGGTCCTATCACATTTTGTCTGACTCTGTGAGAGTTGAGAATATTGATAAATGCTAATCCCAATGTGTCATTTTCATTATCTATGTGAATGTTGAAGTCACCAACAATGAAAGCTCTATTGACATTAACTACTAGATCTCATAGAACATTTGCAAATTCACCAAGGAAATCTGAGTACAGCCAAGGTGATCTATGTACTGTAGCAAGGGTAAAAGACGACAGAGAGATTTTTTATTTATATCTGACAGTGTCACATTAAGCATTATTAGTTAAAAAAACTTAAACTTATATCCTGTCCTCTGAGTAACACCAAAAACTTCACTGTAAATTATAGCAACACCTCCTCTTCAACCCTTCAGACAAGGCTCATGTTTATAGTCAATTCATTTAAACTAATATATTCATCCGGTTTAAGCCAGGTTTCAGTCAAACAGAGCACATCCAAACTATAATCTGTAGTAATTTAATTTAAATTTGTGTTTTGTTAGAAAGAGATCTAATGTTTAGTAGCCTTACCTTTATATGATGTTTATCTTCAATTTTATTTATTTTTATTTTTTTATGATTTAGTGAGGGGTTGTGTTTGGTAGTTCAGGGAACAGATATAGTCTCTATATGGTATCTAGGTGATATAGTCTCTATGTGTTGTAGTTTATGTGACCTGTGTGATGTCTCTAGGCAGCTAGAAGATGTTTGGATTAGTCAGTTTGTCTGCTTCCTGACCTGGGCCCCAATTAGTCAAATACTATCACTATTAAGACTTTGAGCAAAATTACTATAGAGGAGAGCAGCACTTTCCCTGGAGGGATGTCCATCTCTCTTTAGCAGGGTAGGTCTTCTCTGGACATCACTCAGACATCCAGCCATTCAGTGACACTAATCTACTATAAACCTTGTTACCACAATGAGCAGGGAGGGGTCCAGAGCATATTACAGTGTCTGACATTGTTTTTGCAAGTTCACACATCTCTTTAACATTATCTTTAGTGATCACCGACTGGCAAAGCTGGACATTGTTAGTGCCGACAAGAATATCAATTTTAGAAAATCTACGTTTAGCATTAGACAGCACTTGTAAATTTGATCTGATGTCAGACGCTCGAGCCCTGGAAATGCATTTAACAATGGTGGCTGGAGTCTCTATTTCCACGTTCCTTACAATAGAGTCACCAATTATTAAGGCTTTGTGGGGATGAGGCATGGTTGTGTGTCTGTTTGTGGGAGAGAAGGAGTGGTGTGGCTTGTCAAGCTGGTTGGTGTAATTTCTAATTTCTGTTTATTACAGTGATAGCAGAGAGAGACCTCAAAAAGCAGCCAAGACACACCAGAGAGGAGAGAGAGCGACATGAGAGTGCGGCGTGATATGTGTTCTGAGAGTTTGTGAAGAGTTTAGATAATTAGTTACTAAGAGCCTGTTTTGATTTTATGTTCAGTGAGTGTTTTTCGTTTTGAGTGAAGAGCCCAAGAGACCAAGTGTGTGCAGTGTGAAAAGGAGACAGAAAATAAAGTCTTACTTGAACTGCTTCATTGTTTCCCGACTCTTCCTTTGTCTGAACATACAAACATATCACAGGCTCTTTCAAAATGATTCTCAGTGGATGCATCACTGAGTGGGGAGAATCAATTGAGAACCCTAACAGAAACAGGAGAGTGGTGTTGCTTTGCTGAGCGAGTAAGTCGCCGAGATGTCACCCAAATGCCCTGCTGTGGGGGCTCTAGAGCCGGAGCCAAAGTGTGTGTGTTGCTCGCAGTACTACCCGCATCCAAAACAGTATCTTCCTGCTTCTCTTTCTCTCTGACCTCCACTAATGTTCAGATGCGTGTCTCTAACTCATTAACCTTCTCTGTCGGCCTGACTAATTCCTTACATTTATCACATATGAATCCCCCACTACTGACGGAAGAAGCTGTAGTAAACATGAAGAAATAACATGAGCAGATGCCATGACTTACTGCAATTGTTTATTGTTTTTGTTATGGTTGTTCTTGAGTGGCAAGTGTTTGAGTTCGATGTGGTTCCTGATCAGCAGATGTTTGAGATTGATGCAATAATCCGTGTAAAACACAGTGGAGAAAACAAATGCATGCAGTCGAGATGTGAGATGTAGACAAGCGGGAAAAGAAAAAAAGAGAGAAAACAGATGTTCGTGGTAAAATACACGCAGTTGAAACAGTAGAAAAGTGGAAAAACCCAAAGCACCTGGTAAAATGGCAAATGATAAAATGATGAATGTACACTACTGGTCAAAAGTTTTGAAAGACTTGACTGAAATGTTTCTCATGATCTTAAAAATCTTTTGATCTGAAGGCCTATGCTTAAATGTTTGAAATTAATTTTGTAGACAAAAATATAATTGTCCCACCATATTAATTTATTTCATTATAAAACAAAAATTGAATACAAAAAAATTAATAAATTGTTTTTTGAAATTGATGACTTGGACCAAACAATAAAGAAAAGCAGCCAATAAGTGCCCAACATAGATGGGAACTCCTTCAGTACTGTTTAAAAAGCATCCTAGGGTGATACCTTAAGAAGCTGGTTGAGAAAATGTCAAGAGTACATGTCTACAAATTCTAGGCAAAGGGTGACTACTTTGAAGATGCTAAAATATAACACAGTTTTGATATATTTTGGATTTTGTTTAGTCACAACATAATTCCCATAGTTCCATTTATGTTATTCCATAGTTTTGATGACTTTACTATTATTTTAAAATGTGGGTAAAAATTATAATAAAGAATGAGTAAGTGTTTCAAAACTTTTGACCGGTAGTGTATAAGAATAAGCAATGCTAAGCAGACTAGCAAGCTACAAACCCTTGTGCAGCCTGCCGGCAGCAACTGGAACAGGAAGTCAACCAAAGATCTCTTAGAACATCTCATTGGGTGAGTAAAGCCAATATCTGTATTATTTTAAAAGATGGTTTCACTGCTTTGTCTGCCCCGTAACATACTTGACATAAAGTGTGTGTTCCATTCAGAAGTTATAATCCCTATTGACCTCATATATTTTACCTTCCACTGTTGGAGGGCTGAAAGATGTAATAAAATGGTCATTCTAAACTCACTTTACTAAGTCAAATTTTATTTAAAATTATCTTGTAATGATCCTACTGTGTTTCCATCATTATAGTTTTCCCTTCGAAGGGCAATGTGAAGGCATCATTTACAGGCATCATTTGTTAGGGCACCCATTGGCAGAAACATAAATCAGCGCCTGTGAGACGAACTATATATTTTTGTATTCGTCTATATATTTACAACAAGTCTCAACAAATAACTCATTAATTTTATGCTTTATACATAATTTATCCTACTATGGCATGGTATGGGGAAGTCCCTTGTCATGTGGGCACTGAGGTAGGCATGATGTCATAGCAAGTCTTCTTCGCTTGAAGATATTTGGAATGAGAAATGAACTTGTGCTCCTCTAGCTTCCTGGAGGATTTGAAATCACAAGATGAGAGTATTACAGTGTGTCAGCGCATCACATCGCTTAATTTAGTAGAAAATTAAAGTAAATATGAGAATACATCAATATTTCTGTAAATGTGCACACTTTTGGACTAAATGTTCAATTCGATGTTGTTAATTGAAGCCTGCTTGGGACAAAACAAAGGGAGTTTTACATCATTCAATAGGTACATGTTTTATAATGACGGTTTCATTTTCATAATACTCGCTTTGATATTTTGACATATTGACATAAATTCATAAATCACTCTGGTTGAAAAAGCCTTAATTATAGGAGATTCTATTGTAAGGAATGTGGAAATAGAGACTCCAGCCACTATTGTTAAATGCATTTCAGGGGCTCGGGCATCTGACATCAGATCAAATGTAAAAGTTCTGGCTAATGCTAAACGTAGATTTTCTAAAATTTTTATTCATGTCGGCACTAATGATGTCTGGCTTTGCCAACCGGAGATCACTAGAGATAATGTTAAAATGTTACCTTTCAAAAATGATATTGGAAACTGTAACATCCTCTGGCCCCTTCCTGCTTGTCATGGTGATGAGTTTATAGTAGATTAGTATCACTGAATGGCTGGATGTCTGAGTGGTGTCTGGAGAATAGCATAGGATTAATAGAAAATTGGAAGAGTTTTTGGGGAAGACCTGACCTGCTAAAGAGAGACGGACTCCATCCCTCCAGGGAAGGTGCCGCTCTCCTCTCTAGTAATTTGGCTCGTAGCCTTAATAGTGATAGTATTTGACTAACTGGGGCCCAGGTCAGGAAGCAGACAAACTGGCTAAACCGAACGTCTGCTAGCTGCCTTGAGATGTCACAAAGGTCACATAAACTAAAACAAAGAGAGACTGTATCACTTAGATATCATATAGAGACTGTGTCTGTTCCCCAAACACAAAACTCTCACTAAATTGTTTATAAAATGTTTTATTAAGGTCAAACTTGAAAATAACAATAAAATTGAAGATAAACATCATCGTAGGGCTACTAAACATTAGATCTCTTTCAACCAAAGCACTAATTGTAAATTAAATTATTACAGATCACAGTTTGGATATGCTCTGTTTGAATGAAACCTGGCTTAAACCAGATCAGTATATTAGTTTGAATTAATCTACTCTCCCATGTTATTGTTTTAAACATGAGCTTCATCTGAAGGGTTGAGAAGGTGTTGTTATAAATTACAGTGAAGTTTTTGGTGTTACTCAGAGGACAGGAAATAAGTTTAAGTCATTTGAACTAATAATGCTTAATGTGACACATCAGATACAAATAAAAAATCTCTGTCATCTTTTGTCCTTGCTACAGTATACAGATCACCTGGGTCGTATTCTGATTTCCTTGGTGAATTTGCAAATTTTCTATCAGATCTAGTTGTTACTGTGGATAGAGCTTTAATTGTTGGTGACTTCAACATTCACATAGATAATGAAAATAGCACATTGGGATTAGTATTTATATACAGGTGCATCTCAATAAATTAGAATGTCGTGGAAAAGTTCATTTATTTCAGTAATTCAACTCAAATTGTGAAACTCGTGTATTAAATAAATTCAATGCACACAGACTGAAGTAGTTTAAGTCTTTGGTTCTTTTAATTGTGATGATTTTGGCTCACATTTAACAAAAACCCACCAATTCACTATCTCAAAAAATTAGAATATGGTGACATGCCAATCAGCTAATCAACTCAAAACACCTGCAAAGGTTTCCTGAGCCTTCAAAATGCTCTCTCAGTTTGGTTCACTAGGCTACACAATCATGGGGAAGACTGCTGATCTGACAGTTGTCCAGAAGACAATCATTGACACCCTTCACAAGGAGGGTAAGCCACAAACATTCATTGCCAAAGAAGCTGGCTGTTCACAGAGTGCTGTATCCAAGAATGTTAAAGTTGAGTGGAAGGAAAAAGTGTGGAAGAAAAAGATGCACAACCAACCGAGAGAACCGCAGCCTTATGAGAATTGTCAAGCAAAATCGATTCAAGAATTTGGGTGAACTTCACAAGGAATGGACTGAGGCTGGGGTCAAGGCATCAAGAGCCACCACACACAGACATGTCAAGGAATTTGGCTACAGTTGTCGTATTCCTCTTGTTAAGCCACTCCTGAACCACAGACAACGTCAGAGGTGTCTTATCTGGGCTAAGGAGAAGAAGAACTGGACTGTTGCCCAGTGGTCCAAAGTCCTCTTTTCAGATGAGAGCAAGTTTTGTATTTCATTTGGAAACCAAGGTCCTAGAGTCTGGAGGAAGGGTGGAGAAGCTCATAGCCCAAGTTGCTTGATGTCCAGTGTTAAGTTTCCACAGTCTGTGATGATTTGGGGTGCAGTGTCATCTGCTGGTGTTGGTCCATTGTGTTTTTTGAAAACCAAAGTCACTGCACCCGTTTACCAAGAAATTTTGGAGCACTTCATGCTTCCTTCTGCTGACCAGCTTTTTAAAGATGCTGATTTCATTTTCCAGCAGGATTTGGCACCTGCCCACACTGCCAAAAGCACCAAAAGTTGGTTAAATGACCATGGTGTTGGTGTGCTTGACTGGCCAGCAAACTCACCAGACCTGAACCCCATAGAGAATCTATGGGGTATTGTCAAGAGGAAAATGAGAAACAAGAGACCAAAAAATGCAGATGAGCTGAAGGCCACTGTCAAAGAAACCTGGGCTTCCATACCACCTCAGCAGTGCCACAAACTGATCACCTCCATGCCACGCCGAATTGAGGCAGTAATTAAAGCAAAAGGAGCCCCTACCAAGTATTGAGTACATATACAGTAAATGAACATACTTTCCAGAAGGCCAACAATTCACTAAAAATGTTTTTTTTATTGGTCTTATGATGTATTCTAATTTTTTGAGATGGTGAATTGGTGGGTTTTTGTTAAATGTGAGCCAAAATCATCACAATTAAAAGAACCAAAGACTTAAACTACTTCAGTCTGTGTGCATTGAATTTATTTAATACACGAGTTTCACAATTTGAGTTGAATTACTGAAATAAATGAACTTTTCTACGACATTCTAATTTATTGAGATGCACCTGTATATATATATATATAATATATATATATATATATATATATATATATATATATATATATATATTCTCAACTCTATTGGAGTCAGACAAAATGTGACAGAACCAACTCATCACCAGAATCATATGCTAGATTTAATTCTGTCATATGGAGTTGATGTTGATACTATAGAAATTCTGCCACAGAGCAATGACATCTCAGATCATTATCTCATCTCTTGTATGCTGCGATCAGCTAATGTTACTCAATCTACATCACACGATTGTTCAGGTATAACTGTTCTTTCGACAGCTTCACTAATAATCTTCCAAATCTATCTCATATACTCAGTAAACCACAAAGTCTAGAAGAACTTGATGTAATAACAGAAAATGTAAATACTGTCTTCTCTAACACTCTTGATAGTCACCCCCCTTCGATTAAAGAAAATTAAAGAAAACAGAATCAGTGTCTCATAATTTTCCTCACAAGCAGCTTCAATCCTTCGCTGTCATAGGTCATGAAGAGCTAACAAAACGTATAAAAAACAAAACAAAATCCACAACATGATAGATCCAATACCAAGTAAGCTCTTAAAAGAGGTATTCCCTGTAATCTCAGAACCTCTTCTTAATATTATTAACTCCTCGCTATCATTAGGACATGTCCCAAGAAACTTTAAAATGGCAGTTATCGAACTGCTTATTAACCCTCTGGGGTCGACGAACGCGGCAGCGCGTCCTGCTGGATTTTTTCTGCATAACAGCGGAAACAACTTAAAATACTCCGACATTTTTGGGCATACAGATAAGTGTAAGACATCATTAGAAAATATAAAGGGTCTACTTTTATTTGTTTACACTCACAATAACAGCAAAACCTTGTGCTTTTGTAAAATAAAGAAAATAAACAGGGTGCGCTTTCAGCCGTCTCTGTCTCCACGAACATTTTTCTGAAACACGTCACAAAAATGAACTGAAACTCCGTGAACATTTATCACACAAACATGAAACATATGTCTAAAGAAAGCTTAATATGTCTACTTTTAAATAAAACTATTCAAATTTAAAACAAATATTCTCCTGCAATGTAATCTGTATGACACAAAGCGATGTAGTTTCTCCTGGCTCAGCTCATTATCCCTAATGAGATTACACCCACCAGCAGAGCGCGCTATTCATACGGTAATGTGCTGAGGCGATCAATGCAAATGGTGAACGCCCCCAACAGTGCCTTAAAAAACATCAAGTTCATCATCAGATTCATTCACTTTCCTGTGCGTTTGGAAGATGGCATGCTACACAGGTGAGGAAGCTCTACAGATGGTCTTGGATAGTGAGGAAGAGTTCACATTTTCCTCAGAAGAAGAGCGGGAATCTGACGAGGAACGTTTGCATTTTGAAGAGCGACTTGATCCAGTCGAGGATACAATTTCGGATGAGAAAGTCTTTACTTACATTAGTTGACATGCTATTTTATATAAACATGGACATATTTTACTAGTTGGACTATTTCCAGACTTGCCAGCCAGTATTCAAAGTATTAAAATTTGAAATATGTCCTAATAGGCAAGTTTTAGTTACATTTAAATGTTGTTTCGGCTAAAGCAGGTATTTAAATTGTATGCTGTATGATATAAATATTATATCTAATATGATATAAAAATAATATGAATGTTTAGATTATATTTTAACTAGTTTTTATGCTGCCTCATTATCATCAACGAAGCTTGTGCTTACAAATATCTGTTCGGGTGTAAATGTGTAAAATGTGCTGTAGATATGCCTATATTAGAAAATCAGCATATTAGAATGATTTCTGAAGGATAATGACACTGAAGACTGCAGTAATGATGCTGAAAATTCAGCTTTGATCACATTAATAAATTGCATTTTACAATATATTCAAATAGAAAAGTTATTTTAAATTGTAAAAATATTTCACAATTTCACTGTTTTTGCTGTATTTTGGATCAAATAAATGCAGCTTTGGTGAGCAGAAGAGACTTCTTTTAAAAACATTAAAAAATCTTACTGATCTAAAACTATTAAACGGTAGTGTAGGTCTAAAGTTTTTAAGTAAAGTCTTTATGTAAAGAAAATGTTGGGCCTCATGTATTCAGATAGAAGACAAAGGCAGGCCTAACACAGTCATAAAACCTAACTCAGGCTCACATACCAAGTCATAAATTTTACTGATAAAAACCACGACAAAATCAAACAAAGGGAGTCCAAAATGACTACAAATCCCATGAAGCCTTGCTCACTAAAGGATCGAACTCTCAACTCCTATTGGATGAGGCACACGACAGAACGCACCTCAACCATGACATCATCAGGAGTAGAAATACCTCTGAAATGCTTCCGGGATTTGCTTCCAGCAACTTTGCTCGCCGTGCGTAGACGCAGCTCATCGCTTTTCTCAGGTGTAGCCTCGTGGCACAAGGAAGTAACGTCCGACTTGAAACTGTGGCCATACAATCTCCATCACGCTGGATGAGTTGAGATTACTCTGTGTTCCACCGAACACTCTAACGGATCCAAAGGAGACCGCTGAGCAATCCGCATCTTCATCCGTTTGCCTGCAGAAGTGAAGAGATAAAAGATTTCTCGTCCATCTTCAATCAAGTCGATGTAACTGATTTCTCCGCCAGCCCACCGAGAATCAGCAGCCGTACCGCCCGCCGACAGAGTGAGGAAACGGCCTCCCATCATCACCCGAGCCTCGAGGAACCAAGTTGGAGTTAAAGGACGGATGAACACACATTCTACCTGTGTCCTCATTCGATTCAAGTAAGAGGTTTACGTCTGGGCAGAGATAGAATATTATAGTGTGTTATTCGTGTGTATCAAGGTTATTGCTTGTACAGTTTACGGACCACTGAGTCTACTCATTGCGGCTAACACAGGGTATTAATTATCACAAATGAGATTTGCTGTATTGTAGTCCAACCACATTGGACTGTTGTGCATTTCTGCCATCGCGGGTGAGACCGGCACACTGAGTTTATCCATTAAAGAATCAAAGACTGTGGGACAGTTTATGAGCCGTCCACCGCATCTCTGAGTGATAAACTAACAGCTGCTTTCTCTCCCACGATCGCGAAATCGGCTTTGGGGCCGTTACTTTATTCTCTCTCTCTCGTACTAACCACACACACATACACGCGACCCCTCACAAACATTCTCGCACACATTTTTAGCTTGTAGATAGCTTTGTGATAAAGCTCAGCTTTGTCCCTAAGCTATCATTGACTGGTTTCTCTCTGCCCACATTCGCGGCCATATTCTCTGGCCAGAAGTCTCGCGTGACATACTCTCCACGAGAGTCACGTCCGCCATTTTGTGCACATCCGTCCTTACACACACACACACACACACACATACTCACACACACACCCTCATGTGTTATAGGATTATTTTGATTTCCATATTTAATCATATCACTGTTTAGTTTGTAGTTGTAAGTCGGAAGTTTATTGACTGCATTGTATTAATTATTAATTGATATTACTGCATAAATAAACTTTGTTATACTTCAAAGAGAAGTGTTTTGGTTTGTTTTGCATACACCTGTGTCATGCTGACAGGATGTCAGTGCTCGGATTCAAGCCTTCATTCATTGTTTTTTCCCGAAAATCAATATTCTTCGGATGTCGATTTTCCTAAGAAAACAATCTAATATTGAGACTGTTATACTATCTGGTTATTAGTCCCTGATTCCAGGGTGGTGCCCAATATTAATCCTTATTAATATTCTACTGATTTTTGATAATTGATCATTATCTTTGATGATTGTTGAATTTGAATGATCAATAAGCTAGTGTTAATTTTAATGCATGTTTCATCGATGTTAATGATTAGTGATTATCTTTGATAATTGTTGATTTAAAGGATTAAAAAAAACTAACATTGATTCTCATAAAGGTTCTATTGATTTTAATAATTAATAATTATCTTTGATAATTATTAATTATTGCTAATAACCAAACCCACTCCTAAACGTAGTGCACTACATTTACTGGAGCCCCATATGAGGTTTTAATGAGTTAGATTCAATTAATTAATTTAAATATTAATTAATAACTAAATAAATAATTATCAATTATTTCTGATAGTAACATTGATCTAAACAACCAGTAAAAAATGTATAGTCAAATTACTTCTTTTAACTTAAACTTGATTTTGTGAATAAGCTACAAACATTCATTCTCTCTCAAGGGAGGGTCTTTGTCTCCTCAGGTGTGAATCACTTCAGTATTCATGATCATCCATGCTCCCTCGCATATGGCCTTTCTAACACTAAAAGTGTCAAAGTTGAATGACTATATTGTTTTGAATGAATGAGTGATCAGGATGGTTTTCATATCATTTTATAGCAAAAACTCTAGGTTACAAGATCCAGTCCTCAAAAGTCTTGTGAACAAATGTTTAGTATGTGTTATATGGCCTTATTTCAGTGACTTAAAATATTTGTTTTTTCAAAAACCACGCATAAACTTTATTTTCTTAAAAATACAAACATGTACATACATGTTGTTCACATATTATTGTAGCCCAGTTTGTGCTGAATACAGTGTTATCAGACTTTAGCCATTAATATGTTTTTAGGCAACTGAAAAAAGCACAAATGTCAAGGCATGTCAAAACTTCTCAAGGGCCCAAAACACCCTTAGACCCCAGAGGGTTAAGAAGCCACAGCTTGATCCTGGAGAATTGGCTAATTATAGACCGATTTCAGATCTCCCATTTATGTCAAAAATACTAGAAAAGGTAGTGTCCTCCAAACTATGTTAATCTCTACAGAGAAATAGTATATATGAAAAATTTTAGTCAGGATTTAGGCCCCACCACAGTACAGAGACTGCACATATCAGAGTTACAAATGACTTGCTCCTATCATCTGATTGCAGCTGCATTTCTCTTCTAGTGCTTTTAGATCTTAGTGCTGCCTTCAACACCATAGATCATGACATTCTCTTGAATAGGCTTGAGAATTATGTTGGCATTTGTGGACTTGCATTAGAATGGTTTAGGTCCTATTTAGAAGACTGCTACCACTTATCTATGTAAACATGGAATTGTCAAATCAAACAAAAGCTAAGTATGGAGTGCCACAGGGATCAGTTTTAGGGCCTCTACTTTTCTCCTTATATATTCTTCCCCTGAGAGATATTATCAGAAAGTTTCCACTGTTATGCCGACAATACCCAACTATATATTTCTTCGAAACCCAACGAAATTTCATAGTTCTCCAAATAAGCAGTGTATCAATGGAATCAAAGATTGGATGGCCATAAATTTCCTTCTACTCAATTCCGACAAAACAGAGGTACTAATTATTGGACCAAAAACCTCTAAAAATAAGCCACTAAAATATAATTTGAATCTAGATCGATGTACTGTTACATCGTCTTCTACAGCGAAGAACTTAGGTGTTATATCTGATAACAATCTGTCCTTTGAAAATCACATTTCCAATGTTTGTAGAACAGCATTCTTCCACCTCAGAAATATTGCTAAGTTATGACACATGCTCTCTGTTGCTGATGCCGAAAAACTAATTCATACGTTTATGACCTCAAGATAGATTATTGTAATGCATTACTGGGAGGATGTCCTGCAAGTTCAATAAATAAACTTCAATTGGTTCAAAATGCAGCAGCCAGAGTGCTGACTAGAACCAAGAAATGTGATCATATTTGCCCCATTTTACGTCATTACATTGGCTACCTGTTAAATTTTGTATTAATTTTAAAATTTTGTTAACTACGTACAAAGCTTTGAATGGTCTAGCCCCGCAATACTTAAGTAACCTTCTACCAAGCTATATTCCATCACATTACGATCACAAAATTCTGGCCTGTTAATAGATCCTAGAATATCAAAATCCACAAAAGGAAGCAGATCCTTTTCCTATTTGGCTCCTAAACTATGGAATAGTCTCCCTAACACTGTTCGGGACGCAGACACACTCACTCAGTTTAAGTCTACACTAAAGATTCATCTATTTAGCCAGGCATACACCTAATTTATCCATCAATTCACAATTAGGCTGCTTTAGTTAGGTCTGCCGGAACCAGAAACATTTATCATGATCTTGTGGCAGCGGGGGCGTGGTCAAGCATCTCTCCAGAGAGAGAGAAAGCGGTAAGGGCACTTACACCTGAGCTAAATTATGTCTAACACCTGTCTCTAATTTCAGTGAGCAGGGGGAGAGCAGCATAAAAGAGCCACACCGCCAGCAGTCGGAGAGAGAGAGAAACAAGTGTGCAGCATTGTCAAACTGTTTCCATTACATGTTGAAGCTATTGAGTGTTTGTGAAGAAGTTTGTTTATTTTTGAGAGTGAATTATTGAACTGAGTGAAAACCCTGAAAGAGTGTATCTGCTGCACAGAAGAGAATAAAACGCCTACCTGAACCAGGAAACCTTGCTTCTTGCCTCCTCCTTCCATTGAGAAGTGTTACAGATCTATAACTCTGTAATGGCATCTACGCTAATATTATTCTATTTGTATCTCTGTCTCAACCTCGGGATTCCTCACTTCAGTCTATTACGATGGACTTCAGAGGATGAACTGATGCCAACTCCAACCAAAAGACATGGGATAATTCATATGCCACTGGCTGAACCTTGGACTTAGGATAGACCTGAAATGCGGGTTGAACTGCGATGTACCTCTCTCATCTCTGCCTGCATCACCTTGGTCTAATGATAGACTATACTCCTGAAATGAAATACATAGTATAATTAATTGCCAGAAAAAGCCTATATTAGCCAACTAACAAAGGACAATGCATCTATGTAAACTTCTGCAATTAATCCAGAATGGACTTCAAAAACATTAGTCATTAATAGTACAATTCATACAAAATATTTTTTTTAAACACTGGCCCTTTACACTTACTTAGTTTACTAATTTTAAACCATGACTTGCACTGCACATAAATAAATAATATTGGCATTATAGTCATGCTGTTAGCCAGAGGTGAACTGTCCACACAATGAGCCTGGTTGCTCCCAAGGTTATTTTTCTCCATTAATCAACATCTTATGGAGTTTTGCGTTCCTTGCCACCATCGCCTTCAGCTTGCTCACTGGGGTTCTAAATACAATTATTATTTAAAAATGTATTCTTATGCATAATTTACAATTACACAATTATGACTCTAAGACCGTATCGATATTACGGTTTCATTTTATTTTAATGCATGATTTTCTGTAAAGCTGCTTTGAAACAATGTGTGTTGTGAAAAGCGCTATACAAATAAAAATGACTTGACTCTGGCAATAACATTTCTACTGTAAGACAGTGGTCTTACATCAATGCCTGAGGCTTAGAACTTTTTAATGATATACATAATTTGTCATGATTAATTACGTTCTTTGCATTAAAACTATAGAGTAACTTTGAACAAATGTAAACAAAGAATGCTTCAGAGCGTGGGCACCCTTAAAAACATTAACAGGTTAAAGTAAACCATAAAGGGGGTCTATGAATATTTTCAATGAACGCACACCGCCGCCACCTCTGTCGTGTCTGTCGGTGGCTCCCACCTATGATTCTGGAGGCTGATCAAATTTCTGCCACACCACGGAGTGCAACTCGCATATTTTACATTTATTTGGACCAAATTACTATCAATTGACAAATATTCTTTATTCTAGTCTTGTTCATTCTTGTTCATTCGAACAAAGGAAAAACCTTGGTAACTTTTGTGTGGACTGTCTGCCACCTGAACCGCATCGACGTGCCATGTGTTTGATACCTGTGCCGTGACCTAGACATGACGTGACCGGACATGGCGCTTCTTGTCCGGTGTGTGGCAGCCTTAAGACTTCTGAAGCAATGCAATCAATATTTCAATATTTTTTTTACTATAAATCTCCTGAAAGTTAAAGTGGATATTTATAGTAAAAAAAAAAAACCCACTTAAATATTGATCTGTTTCTCACCTGTTATTACTTTTGAAGTTATAGATTTTATTACCGGAGTCTCATTGATTATTTTTATGCTGCCGCAATGTGCTTTTTGGAGCTTTAAACATTTGGTCACCATTCACTTGCATTGTGAGGACCTACAGAGCTGAGATATTCTTCTAAAAATCATAGTTTGTGTTCAGCAGAAGAAATTAAGTCATACACATCTGGGATGGCATGAGGGTGAGGAAATGATGAGAGAATTTTCATTTTTGGGTGAACTATCACGCAAGTATATTGGATAGAATATTAGACTTGCCATTTTTAAAGATGTAAATTACATTTGTTTTCTTTTATCACAGTATCACAATGAAGGGAACTTAGGGGTGGATTTTATTACTGTGGTATGAGTGAATGTTACCATTTTTGATATGTCCCTGTGTGATATACTTCTAAAATGAAAAATTGGCCATTTATTAAGAAATATTAAAGGTGTTTATTTTTTCTTTCTTTCTACTAATTAAATGTTTAAAACAAAACATGTTTTCTTGGAATATTGTTTTAATTGGTTATCAATTTATAGGTGTTTCCTATGTGTCCTTAATATCACTTTCCATCCTGCTAATACTTAATATCATTCTCCAGGAAATGACACATTTTGGTGGAAAAACACAAACATAAGTATTATCAATTGATTTTATGATTTTTGTGATGTTTTGTGGTATTACATATTTTTTTTTCACTCTAATAATTCCAACCTGTTTTATAAAATTATCGGTAAAAAATTGGTATAATTACCCCAACATTTAAATATATATATATTGTTATAACATTGTCATATATATAGATTATAAAGATTGTTATAACATTGTTATATATGTTGAATATCCTTATATGCAAGCTATCTCATAATCACTTACTTAGCAATGGCTTATAGTTCTTTATTTATCCTGTTAGGTTCCATCCTGTTTATTTTCTTGCTATTATGTAAATATATTTTAATAAATAAAGGGCAAGGGCCTGAGCCTGACCTCAGAATATTTCTGGTATACTGTTTTAATGTAATATTTTCTTTAAAATGTTTTACAACACAAATATTTACATTTTTATAAGTCACAGATTTTAAAAGGTACTGCATGACAAGAATAACCTGCATTACAGTGACATTGCATTTAGACATCACATTTTCAATGTATCAGACTGAGTTTCATTTTGTTGTTAGGCCATATGAGGTAATCGTAAAGCCTCACTCATCTTTCTGAAAGCTGATTCAGTGGCATTTTGCATTACACTGGGAAGCAAGTTTCCTTTTGTTGTGTGTCTGACAGTGCTGTTTGACGAATTACAGCACTGGCTCATTGTGATTCAATCCCAGTGTCTCTGGAGCCTGGAACAGCTGTTCTCGCCTCAAACAAACTTAGAGGAGGGGAAATGTGCTCTCTGCGATCTGTTCCTATTAGCCATCTTCTAAAGCAGCCTAAGCAAACATCCTTCAAAAAATGAATTGAATGTGTCAGTGACTTGACATTCTGGATACTGTGGGCCTATAGGCCAAAGAACTTGTAGGCAGTTTTCAGTATGTCATTTGCCAATAAAAGGCATATAGAGCAAATACATATGTTCTTCAGCAACACACTGTGGTGTCTGAGCCCCTGAATGAAGACTTGAACCTCACCAAAATAAGTCAAAGTTTAAAGGTACATATATACATATAGGTTACATTTCAACAGTGTTTTCAAACAACATTTCAGTTTTGCAAAAGTTTGTCAGAGTACATACTTGCCACTAAATAGACGATTGCAAACAGATGTCATATTGACCTAATTCATTAACCCAAGCAAAAGTATGCTGCTTGACTGCTATCTGTGATATAACATATCACAAAAACAAAAAACAAACAAAATGTAGTGCTTTGACAAGACAAAAAAATAATTTGTGTTATGCCAGCTTAATTTCAGCAGACCGCACCCAGAAAATTACCCACAGAAATAAAAAATAAAATAAAATAAAAAACTCCCCTGAAAGCAGTACTGTGTTATTATAGTTCTTAATTTTTTATTTAGTTGTTATTTATTTGATCAATTAGTCCTTTAAATTTAGTTTAGTTTCCATTAATTGTTATTTATTTTTTTCCCGAATAATTTTTTTTCCATGAGCTATTTTGTGGTTTCTAGCTACAGTTCAGTTTAGTAAAGTTTTTTGTCTTTGCAGTATATATATATATATATATATATATATATATATATATATATATACTAAACCTGTATGACTTTCTTACTTATGCGGAACACAAACAAGATGTTTTAATGAATATCTTGGTTCGTTTTTTTCAAGACAATGGCAGTGGATAGTGCCTCAATTTAAAGCAAGGCTGTGAAGTGCAACAGTTTTGCTCGCATTTGCGATTAAAAATTATAACATGGAATAGACATTCTTACCCATTTGCACATTTGCAATAAGCTAAATGACAGCTATTAACAGCGTTGCAACACAGAATATGTAAAATGTGGCTGATGTTTTGCATTCGCAAAATCAACAGATAGTGGTCGACTGATAAGGGGTTTTCAGTAGTCTTTTCTTAAACCAGTTGGCCTAAAATGAATGTATTATGTATATAAAAGTATATAAAAAAACTGTTATATTATATATGCATGTATATAAAAAGTATTATATTAGTGTTTAATACAAAGCAGCAAATAAGAAAAAGTTATATTCTGTGGTTTGTTATTTTAGAAATGGCTATCATTTATCTTAAAGGTGCTGTAAGGGATTTTTTCATGGAAAGGTATGCAAAAATGTTCCTACTCACTGAGAGATATTACTGAAATAAGTGTTGTAAGATATCTCACCTGTCTCTGTGACAGTTCTAGACTCTGTAAACATCAAACAAAAATGTGTCTGCGGAACACGGTCAATGATACTTTCAACCTGTCAATCATTTTGCACGTTCTCATAGTATTGTAGTTGCAGCGAATTATTGAGACTTATTGCCATTTTTAAGCCATGTTTTTCATAACAGTTGCTATTTTGCTGTTTCTGCACGATGTCAGTCTCAATAAAGCTAATTTGGTATCTTTGGAGTGCAGGGATTTGGAAAGAGGGGATGTGGTGGCTCAGTTTTGTGGAAGTAGAATGGCTAAAATCGCTTACAGCACCTTTAACATGAATAATGAAAAATAAAAATATGTCATTACTATATATCAAAATGTGTTATAATTATGTGTTTATAAAAAAACTGGTTGATTATTAATTTTGCACTCCCTTAAGTTTTAGTTGCTGTTCTTGTAAAACACTAAACAATTACAACAAGGAAATTTCAAGGAAATTTTAATTTGCTCAAGGTTAAAGGTTAGTCACATTCTCAGACAGATGCCCATGGATTTGCCACAGACCAAGCATGATGCATACTTCAGCAAAAATGGCAAAAACTGGCAGAAAACTTTTTTTTTTCTTTTTTTTAATAAGTTTTTAAAATTTCATCAGGTAAAAAAGCTTATTTAGAAGCTTCTATGCTGCTACAATAAGTACCTCTAAGTAGGAACTAGTTCAAAACTATTAGATTTTTTATCAGATTTGCATAAGCTTGCAAAGTTTATGTCATTGAGTCTAAGAAAGAAATTAAAGAGTACTCTTTTATGAAGATTATGTGATTAAGTGATTATTTGAATGAGCTACCACGTTGTTCCATGCAATACAACAGTAAATAATAAAAGTATTAATTAAAAAAAAAGTGTGCTTATTAATTTTAATTTGTACTAATAAGTCTTTTAGTCCACTAGCACCAGTGCTAACACCTAAAAAAGTAAATGCACAGCCCTGCATCAAAGCTTAAATCACCCAAAAGTATCAAAAAGTCATTTTTCAGTGAAAATCTTGACATCCGTTGCACACTTACTGTATGAGTGCATGAGAAAAGATAATTCATAACGGCATGTGTGTTAGTGTGAGAACAAATTCTCATGTGAACAGGCAAGCTGCTGTGAACGAGCATGTCTCATATCACACATGAACGTGAAACAGATGTCAAAATGTTTGTTGTTTCTCTCCAAAACCTATTGTATGCCTTCACGAGACTTTGAATATGATGCACGAGTAGCATCGACTATTTTTATGACATTTTTGGGTCATTTTTTAAGCTTTAGAGTGAGGCTCTATCTACTGCCATTGTACTGACAAGACAAAATTTTCATTTTGGGGTGAACTAATCCTTTAATGCATTGACTGATATCCTTTAAATACATATACATTTCTCGGGGTCATCTAGATTTATCACTGTCTAAGGACAGTTGTAAAGTTTTCAAATTTTATAAAACATTTGATTAATTATTGGTCTTTTTAGTTTGTTTTAGAGTCAAGGAAATGTACTTAATTACAGTTTTTCTAATTATGTTAGTTTTTATTTATTTTTCCTTAATGATAATAACACTGCCCGAAAGTCACTGTGTAATTCACATTCTGCATCTGATGACACAAATCAGTATCAATTAGATTCATTCTTTTCATCCAGCTAAGCTGGCATAAGCTCTAGCTGATGAAATTTATGATTGACGTACACTAGTCCTGAATATCTGGCTTTTTCAGTTCATTAGGATGAAATTACAGAGCCTCCTGAGAATATGTTTGTCTGCAGGCATGATGTGGTTGTGTGTACGCATGTATTTAGGAGTGTACATATGTGTATGTTTTAAGGTCAAGCACAGCAGGGAAGTTTGCACACATAATAGGTGTGAACCGCGTGTTGTAGTGCTGGGGCTGGTGTCCGCTGGGACCCACTCAACCAGATTGTGGTGCCGATGGGTAGTGCAGAACGCATCCTTCACAAGCTGTTCCTAAGCTTCTACTGCCGCCAAACACAGCACAGCACTACCCATTGCTACTGGGGAAGTTTGTTTTCGCTGAACACTGTTTATTTTTCTCTTGTGTGTATATATATATATATATATAGATAGATAGATAGATAGATAGATAGATAGATAGATAGATATAGATATATTACCAAGACAGTGTGCCTTGCAGTGATGTAATATACAAATGTTTCTTCATAAAATAATTAAATAATAATAAAAAATAAAAAAAACACATTTGTTGGAATTGCCAGCATCTCAGAGCACCTCTGTGGCTCTCGGTGGTGGAGCTGGGTGGATCGTATCATATCTGAACATTTAGGTCCTTTTGTTTGGAGGGAGACATTTAATCATCTTGAAAACTCAAAAGAAAAAAGTTAGCACTCTTTGTGCTAAAGGGGCTGTGAATGGAAAATATTTAACTGCAGTACTTTTTAAACAATATCAATAAAAACTATGGGTCCCAGGCAATGGCTAAGGTCCCTCCTCCAGGGCGAACCTATTTGATGTTTCCACCCATTTATCATACACCAGATGAAAATGGTAAGTTTGATTGTTTATAAAAGTAACAGTACAGCTCAGTCGCATGATTTAAAATATCATTCAGGCCTGTTGTACAAACAGTGCAAGACAAGTTTAATGCTTATAGTCAGGGGTTTGTTCAAATCCCTAACCCTAAATGTTATAAATAGTAATACTAATAAAAGTGTACAGGAATATAAAGAGTGAAAGTGAATGAATTTACATGTAATTTCTAATCATAATAATTAGATATTAAATTGTTGACAGTTTTGACATCTCATTGAACAAATGCTCTACTATTGACCTGATCTTCAGATTAATACATCTTGGAGGTTTAAGGTAGGATAAGTGTGTTCACAATTTTAATAATAACAATAAAATATCTGGTTAAACACACACACACATGCAAAGCTGGTTTGATAATGAATCTCAATGACAACTAAACATGGTACTGTACGTCCATAAGACCTTTCAGCTCAAGCGTGTTAGCAAAGGACCTGAATTAATGAATCCTACTATGGCTTGGCTCATGAATATTAAGCATAATTAAATATTAATATTAAAGTAAATTAACTTTTCTGTGCATTAAAATGTCTAATTGCATGTCAGGGATAATCTCAGAGGTTTATCACCTTAAATGAGTATGGAGATCTACAAAAGTTTACTGTATATAACAAATAAAGACTGAACTTGCAAATAATCTGGGAAAGGAGGTTGAATTTTTTGTCTGCTGAAATTGGTCTATGCTCTACGAATGTCCAAACTGCTGGAACTACAGTTGCAACAGTTTCCCGAACACTACAATTATGTTCTATTGGGCCGACAAAAACAGATAGTCCCATCCCAAATTCACACCAATGGTTGAGCCAATGGGCTAATCAACCTAAGAATGGCTCATATGAATATTGAAAAAAAAAAAAAACTTTGCTTGTTGTCTGTGTATGAATACAGGGAGGAATCGCGGTTCCTGTGGGTCTACAGAAGAAGGCATTCAGTTACGCTGCATGTCAAAGAAAACACCCTGAAAATTAAACTCTGCTTGAAGGTGTGAAAAATAGGGGAGAGGTTTGCTGTGCATGTATTATTGAGCAATTTAATTGTGGTGTGTGTTACAGAGGAATATGTTCACTACATAACTGTAATATGCAGCTCCCTCATCTCTGTCAGTATAAAAAAGAGCAGTTTGTTTCATGTGAATGTACTGATTCAAAGGTGTATCGGTGGCATGTAAAACTAACAACGTGATTTATATTGGCCTGAGTTAATGACAATGACAAAAGCAATGCCTCACAGATGGACGGTAAATTTAGAACTAAGTGGATTGTATTATCTTTAATTGACTGAACGCTGTCCTTTGGAGTTGAGTTTCTCATTTAAAAGCCGCCCTTTGCTGCAGTCTCAGATGTTTCTTCTTTGACTGCCACAAACGATGGAAAGTTTTATTACTTTGCTGGCTCACTGTTTTTAGTAGTGCTGTCTTTATATCCCTCTACAATCACAGCTGTGAACTGAACACTGTCTGCCGTACTTTTACTTAATACTCCATAAAATGTTCTTAAAAGTCAGCATTCAGCTGGTTTATATAAGGATCGACTAAAGTAGTCTGTATACCTGCTCCGGCTTTTTATGTACCGTACAAAAGATCAGTTTTATTTTTAAAGACCCTCTGAATTAAAAGTTTAGTGGCTTTTTGTTGATGTTTGTAAGGTTTCAAGTAATTTATGCTAGTGTACATTTATCTTAAAGTTGATTTTAAGCATATACTACACATTTAAAATTTACTGTCTCTCTTCTGGAAATATGGGTCAAAAATATTCAGCCTGATCTTATGAACATTACAAGACCATGGCAACATGTTTGCAAAACGAGGGGGGCTACCACAGATGCTAATCACATTGGAATAAATGTGTAAATGTAGGTGAGTCTGTAATACAAGTATTAAAATGTATAATTTTTCAAATAATGCATTATAAAAGTGTTTTGATATCATAATTGCAGTCGTGATTTGTGTGAAAGTGAATAAAACGTTCAGT
Organism: Myxocyprinus asiaticus; assembly: GCF_019703515.2. Lineage (NCBI taxonomy): Eukaryota > Metazoa > Chordata > Actinopteri > Cypriniformes > Catostomidae > Myxocyprinus > Myxocyprinus asiaticus. Next base: position 35,566,226 of record NC_059365.1, on the reverse strand, counting down.
TGTTGTAGCGCCTCTAGTGTTCATTACACCAGTACACTGCATAGAAACATGGAACGCAGCACGTAAAAGTCCATTTGCAAACATTTAGTTATAGTAATGTTCATTTTGAGACCAGGTTGAAAATATTGATGACTCATACTGCATTCACTCATGTTGTCCAATCTAATGCTGTCTAGAGCAAGAATTTTCCTCCACCTAATACCACTTGCCTCTGACTAGCAAAAGAGAATCATTGAATAGCAAAAGCCTTAAAGGTATAGTTTACCCAAAAATTATAATTCACTCATCATTTACTTACCCTCAAGCCTCATACATCCACACGCTTGACACTTACGGGTTTGAATGTTTTCACAAGAACTGACATGTGAATGATAAAACCAGAAGTTCTCTCGTGAACATGCGAGTGCGCATGCTTCAAGCCTGAGGATGCGTGAAAGAGCTTCTCTCATGAACCTGCATAGGAGAGCTGAATGTGGAAGTGAAATTTTACTAAATTTTTTAAAGCTATCATATGGATAGAAGACACAGATTAAACCACTCGGGTCACATGGATTAGTTTTATGCTGCCTTTATGTCCTTTTTGGAGCTTTAAAGTTTTGGACAATATATGAATGCACAAATAGATAAATACAAATATTGAAACAGGTATCCGTAGTATCGACACAATATTGTGAGAAAAGGTATTGCGATATATCGATTTATGATTGTATCAGCACAGCTCTAATAGAGAGTTAGCTTTTTCAGCTGCTGTTTTCAAACTTGAGTACTATTATATTTGTGGTAGCATAAACTGTTTGAATATATTTTGTATGGATTTTGTCTGGGCTGCCTTTCAAGTCAAGTCACTCAAACTGAGGGTAGCTGGAGGCGTCCGCTGTCTTGATATCCATACGCCATCGATACAGTACATATCAATCTTTAAAGTGATGCAGTGGCGGGTCACCAGAGGCTAATTTGTTTTCCAGCATCTTCACTAAATACTGTTAAAGGACAGGGTAGAAAAATGAACTCCGTCAGGATGCTGTATTCAGTTTCTCTGACACGCTCAACCTTCACTCTAGTGAGTGTATTGCTGTTTCCTGTTGATATTAGATTCCCCAGAATCTATTTGGAATGCCTTGTCTCAGTCAAATCTGAGCACATCTTTTCCAGATACATCATTCATCAACTTCAGCTCCACGTGTGGAATCTGAATACTGGTGAACTTGAAGGATGTTTTTAAATTCAGCACTACTGAGCAAGTCCAACGTGAAATACCTCAGTTAGCAAAAGGCCTCAGGGGTAAAAGGCACTTTTTATTTTCTCCCAAAACACTGAATAGCAACAAAAAATACCACAGCACTTTACTTAACACCTGTTTTCACTGCACTGCAACATTTTCCTGATCCATGAGATCATTGTGTGCAATGTCAAAAGGCTGATTAGGTAATCTGATCAAATATTTACTAACTTTAACATTTTTTGAATTTATGAGGCTAATGGGAAACCCTGGAATGATCACATATATTTTGGGGCAAAACACTTATTTGTCATTTTCAGTTTTGTTCGAGGTGGTTAAATCAGAAGTTTTTCAATGACTGTGCAATAAGTGAAAGGATGTTTTTGGAATAAAAAGGCCACTTGTTGCAGGGGCTAAAGACCCCCATAAAACACATTGTTTTTCTTAAGTGGGGAATAGATTTGTCATGAAGAATGCTCAAAGTTGGCTTACATTGACTGATACAATCACAATGGAGATTTATTTATTTATTTATTTATTTATTTATTTATTTATTTTTTTTTTTGAGAATTTGTTTATAGAATAATGTTATGAGATGTTATGAAATGCCAAATGTGAATCAAAATTAACAGGAAATGGTGCATCCTCATCGGAAGAGGTTATTTTGAATTTGCAGTATCTTTGTTTGTTACTCAAAAAAGCGTCTCACTGTCTAAAAAATATTTGCATAAGTTGAAATATTCTGCCCTAAAGCTATTGCTATTAAAATGATCAGCATTATATTATAACTGCACAGTTGTGAGCAATTTTACCATCCAGTGATTAATGCATTTCATCTGCTCATATCCGAGTGATGATTGAGGGAACGGGCGGATGTTTTGCTGATGGGGAGCTTCAGAAGATGAAAGATGAAAGGATTCCTCTGAGTACCACCACAATGGCTCCTTCAACTATTTTTACGGACTTGTTTTCAACAATTGCAGCAAAAGAAGAACAACTCAAGGACGCTCTTAAAAAAATGCTGGGGGATGCAGTTTCCACCGTCTGCTATCAAGGCCTGAATGTGATTACTGTGTGATACTGTGGCTTTTACTGTACCTTTAAACAAGCTAAAATTTTAAGGACATGTAATAAATCTATTTAGAATTGAACAGAGCCAAAACAAATAAACTGTATCAGTGAAATGTAATGACTGCTGAAACAGTAACACTTGGGGCCTCTTTGTGATTTTAAACATATTATTGGACCCATTATTGTTTATTCTTCACTATTTAGCACCTGTGACTGGCTGCTACTTTGATAACAATGAAGGATTATACTGAATGTAGTAAGGTTTTAGAGAGTTCAACCGTTACACGTGTAAATAAAACTTTTTGTTTCTCAATGACGTTACAATATACCTCAGTCGTGTTTAGTTCTTCCAGCATATGCTTATTAAAGACACTTTTGATTAATCTAATGGATGTAAATTTTGTATAAAATTGTGTTAATGTTGTGTTGTGGCCCCTGTTTTGAACATAAATCAAAGGAAGAATCAAAGCAAAAAATGAAAATCCAAAAAGTGTGATTTAAAACACCATGACACATCTCAGTGTTGACGGAAGGCCCAAACGTAGAGAAAAAGATAAGTTTTCAAATGAAAACTTATTAGTGTGGATGTGGCCTTAGAGATGTAGCCTCCACATGACCTCAACCTCCTAGTTTGATGGGACCTTATCACAAGTTTTGATTTAAGACAGACAAAGACATAGATAAGCAAGTGTCAAAAGAACCACCTCTGTGTTTTAGATATGTTTAAAGCCTAAATGGATTTAGAACACAAACAGCCTAGCATCATTGCAAAAATGAATTATGACCTCTTTGTTTCTTACATGGGCGATATTAGAGAAGTCTATTGTTTTTGTTATTAATTTTATTTTATTTTTTTCATTTTTGAAACAAAAGAGGCACAACAAAACTGCTATGACTTCACAGTACTCCTTTTTTATGTTGTTTGACTGGTAGACTTATTTGTTGTAAATGTCACTTGGGACAAGGCATGACAAAATAATGACAGGATTTTTTCAAAGACACCAATTTCCCAGAATTGAATGAGCAGGATGTGTGCGGAGCGTACAATATCTGCACTTGCCACTAGATTGGGCTGTCTGTCGATATCCATCTGACATGTCTCGGGAAATGTGGTCAGATAAATGGACAGGGTCCAAGAAAAGTATGAGAAAAAAAAGATGAAAGCTGCAAAAGAAATTGCAAACCAAACTAGAGAGAAAGAGTCAATCCAGCAAAGTATACAAGGTCCCCTTGCTTTGGAGTAGCTCTGATCTCTTGCGCATGGCATATTTTGTATTGAGTTCTTCCTTTGCTGCTCATGCTGCTTTAATTATTCCCTTTAGTTAGTGGATCATGGGCCTGAAAATTTCAAACAAATTGGAGATCTCTTAGTGCAGATTGATTTAGCTTGGGAAGTATTTTTTTGTGGTGACATTTCTGTTTTCATTATGAAGCATTGATGTGACAGGCATTGAGTAGATTTGACAAAACTAGGGATGGGCGATACCACTTATTTTCTTTTCAATTCGATACCAAGTACTTTTTGGCCAATATTGCCGATATCGACACCAATACGATACCTCTTTTAAATGTAATTTTTATGAATTATTTGGATAAAATTAGAAACTTTATTATTACTTAAAATTGTTTTTATATTTATGGGCCTAAACAGAAAATTATTAGGCTGCTTTGTTTACCCTTTAAAAATGTGTTAATATAAGCCACATATAAAACCTCAAAATTAACCATAGATATTGTTATATGGCTACTATTATTAAAACAAAGTTACCATATGGACACTACAGTAATGCTGTAGTAAAACCATGGTTAATTTTATCAAAGCCTTGGTTACTGCCAAAAAACATGGTTACAACAGTCGTGATTACTACAGTCATGGTTAATACAATATTACTACAGTAAATCCATGGTAAGTTTTCATAAGGGTATCATTTATTAACGAGGACTAAAGATCATTATCAGTGTTTTAACAACTCTGAATTTAAATAAACCTGTAAAAATGGTCACACAAGACCATTATATTACATGTCACATCTAGGTTTGTTATTACTTAGTGTGAATAACTCCAGATGCTGTTTTTCTGTCATTACCTCAAGAAAGCACTGCTCCCTCTTTGAACGAGCGCTATGATTGAAAGGGTGAGCGCTGTTTGACTGCTAGTGTATTTTAGCATTTCTGCACGTCAAGATGAGCGGAAGCTTATGAGATGCATTAATATTCATGTATCTAAATAATAAGATCACTTGTTTAAAAAAACATCAACTTCAGAATTGATATTTTATGTGAGGATTGATATTCTTGATACCACATCAGTATCAGAAGTATCAATACTTTAGTATCGATCTGCCCATCCCTAGACAAAACCAGAGAATCTTTAATTAGAGGTTACCTTGACAAGATTTTTGCTGATGAAAGCTGAAGCTGCAGTGGCACCTGCAGCTGTATGGCCGTATGCATTGTGCGTACCATGAGCACTCTGACTGACCTGAGAATTATTTACTCTCAGAATATTTCACCAATGTCACGTTCTGTCTCCCTCCTGTTTCTATGGACTCTTATTTTGAAGTTTCCCTCTGGACTCCATTTCCCATAGTGCACTGCCCTTATCACCTCCATCTGTTCCTGATTACCTTCACCTGTCTTCAATACCCTCATTTAGTCCCTTTGTGTATAAATACTCTTCAGTTTTGTTCTTTGTTTGTCAGTTCTCATCTATGTAAGGCTTGTGATAGTTTGTTAATTTAGTTTATGGCACTCCACATTGTTCTTTATCTTTCATCTTCATTAAAGTCTGCAAGTAGATCCATCACCTCCTTCATTTTCACTACCACAACACATGACAACCAATCATGAAATATGTCCCATATTTCTGTTGGCTGTTTTAAAGAACTAGCAATGCCCAATTTGCAAATTAATTATTTTGAGTCGGTTCTTTTCAGTGAATTGGCCAAATAGGCTTGCAAAATGGCCTGAATTGATTTGTGACAATTCATTCAGAATGCTCTCTCACAGAATCATTTGGAGCGGTTTTTCACACAATAAAACAGTATCGGGATATTTACGAATACAGTGCTGGATACAGTGTAAATTTACCTACGGTCAACTGAAGCAAAAGGCTGTCTTTTTGAGAGAAAACTTCAGCAAGTGCTGTGTCATGTGAACAAGTGGCTGTTCGAACTGAACATTTGTTTTGTATTTTTTTCAGTCATTTTCCTTGTAAACATTCATTAGATGGATGTGTTTTTTGTATCTCTTACATGAGCGCTGCGTTTTTACACACTGTCAAGTTTAAAAGAACTTCTTCAACTGAAAAATGCATCTCAAGACACCTGCATTCTGCTCTATTCCTTATACAACTTTTTAGCGCGAAAACGCATCTGTCTGAACGGCTACTGGAAGAAATGCTTTTAGCCAGTAGTTACATGAATGCTACTCATACTCAAGAAAATAAAACAAATGGTTATCAAAGTCACCAGAATTGAATGCTTTGGTGGTGTTTTTTGCACACAAAAAAAAAATCTCATGGGGGAGCATGCCCCTAGATAGCCTATAAGGTTTATTAGGCAGATTTCTGTGTTTACCCTCAGATTAAATCCTGCAGGCGCCCCGATCCACAGCACACTAACCTAGTTGTTAAATCAGTCTTTTTTGAGTAACAGTACAATCACAATTCAAGCCAGAGAACTTGTACCCCAGGAGAGCATTAAAAAAAGAATGAAGCGTCACTCTTTTCTTCAACACTTTTGAGTCATCCAAGAGCCCTGACAGCCACTGTGGACTCAGTCCGACAGCAACAATACAGTGAATTTACTTTTTCAGGACAACAGGCCTGTTTTTTTCTTCCAATGCCTTTAAACCAAGGGGCATTGTTACTTATCAGTTAGAGCGGGAACCAAACAAACTCCCATTTTCACATAACCCACAGAGAACTCCATTTACCCAAGCACACATACCCATGACACCAGAGCCAAAAACACTAACAAACTTAACATTGTGCCAGTAATTTTACATAAGCTAAAAGCATTTACATGAGATACGAGGGCCTGGATGTGTCTTGCAGAGAGTTTTGCATAACTGTCTATTATAGGTTGCCATTGTTTTATTCTCTTTCTTTCAACACACTTTATCATAGTAGTTCATAAAGGCCTTCCTTTCCCAGTCAGTGGGCGTGAATGGTGCAGACTCATAAAACATTCAACATCATTCAAGGTCTATGCCCAAACTTACACAATAGGATGGTTTATAAAACAAAGGAATGCTGTCATGGGAAGTATAGTGCAGGAAATACAGATTTTTTCAACCAGAGAGAGAACACAGAAAACAGAAAAGAGGGTGAAACAAACCAAAAAATGTTTTTTTTTTTTTCTCCCTGTAAATTTTCAGGAACACAAGCAAATTGAAGTGTTCAGTGGAGATTTGCTTATTAATGCGAATTTAGTTGAAGAACAAAATTTTGGCAGGTGCCCCATAAGATTTTTTGAGCTAATTGGATTTTGAGTGCAATTTCCAATCATTTATGTAATAATTAAGATGATTATATGATTATGTTGCACAAGCAGTGTAATAATAATAAAAAAATGAACAGCCAAAAATGAACAGCCAAAAACAGAAATCACCCATATATGTCTAAATTTAGGCCAATTGAGTCACACATTCCACAAATCATTTTTTAAAAAATTATTTATGGCATAGCGCTAAGCGCAGTGCTATGCCATAAATCATACACACAAAGTCAAAGGGCACGGCCAAGAAATTTTGGTATTTTCGTGCAAGCATTCGCTGAGTCTAGGAGCAAGTGGGTTTGGCGAAGTCAGACACGCAAGGCGCTGTGTCCTATTATATAGTCCATTCTCTCAAGCACCAGTGATATTAACAAAGACAGGACATTCATTCATTCAAGAAGTTGGTAGTGTAAATGAACTGTATGCAATGAACTGGAAGAATAAAAATATGGACTTTTGTGCATTAACGTTTTTTAATGCATCCTTGTTGAACATGACACACTCCTTTTATACACAAGGAAAATGTGGTTCAGGTTATGGATGTAGGCTCCATTAAATTATAGAGAATGTAAGTATTATTAATCATTTTCATCTACTGTACCCAGAAATCATTGTAAGTATTAACTAAGAGTGATTGTATCGGAACAAACTTCACTTCTACTAGTCGTTTTTGATTTTGAAAAATGTAATTCATTTATTGAAATACGAAAAAATTCAGCCAAAAATATTTCTAAATTTAAATTACACTTCAAACGTAATAAAAATATTTTCAAAATAACGATGTGGTCAAAAAAATCATACCAAATCCAAGCATTTTACTCTCTTCAACTTCACCGCCCCTTTCCCAGTGACTTAATAATCACACTATGACAACAGGAGTAAAAATACCAATACAAATTAGATCATTAATACAATTGTAAATATAAACAATATTAATAATAATTTAAAAATAAACCATGAACTTTAGATAGTTTAACACAAATCTCATAAATATTTGTTTCATAAAACGGCTACAACAGTGATCGTCATGGACATAATTTGATGATCCACTTTACTTGGAACATTTCCACTTTATTCGGAACATTTCCACTTTATTCATAGTATAGAATACTATGTCATAGTATGTTATGTTTACATTCACAGCATTTTCTATTATATTGTAATATCTTTTTGCACTACCTGTTTCATCTGACACTTTCACACTAGAACTGTGTACTGGTCGGTGCTGCACTGTCTCTTACAGTGCCTATTGTCCTGTTTCAGCAATTATTGTACCGTCTTGTACTGTTTGCACACATTTGCACATGCACTTTATGTAGAAATGTGTAGGTTGTTTAGTTCAGTGTAGTCTCATGTAGTTCTGTGTTTGTTTTATGTTGTTTCATGTTGTTTTTATGTAGCACCATGGCCCTGGAGGAACGTTGTTTCATTTCACTGTGTACTGTACTAGCTGTATATGGTTGAAATGACAATAAAATCCACCTGACTTGACTTATTTTTAGAGTTTGGACATGAACTTTATTACCACCTGCTGGTGGAATCTCCAAACTGAAAATGTAGGAACAGAATTTGGACAATGCGCTGAAAACAGACGTGGTATTGAAAATCTTAGAGCAGCGACCTATTTCGCAAGGAAATAGCAAATTGCGCTTTCTGCCACTTCATTACCATATGATACACCCATAGTTTGTGCGCATAAACCCACAGAACGTGCGAGCACCTACAGCCATGCCCTTTGCGCTTTGCACGCTTATGAAAATAGAACCCAATTAGATATTTCATAAAATGTACAATCAAAGAAAAGTTTATGGGGATCACTGGCTGTCAAGTTTAGTAGCAGTTTTATTTATTTATTACATTTATTAAATTTATTTGAAAAAAAAAATAATAATAATAATTTTGGATTTGAACCCAGGTTCACTCGCACCCTAAATGAAAACTATATTACTAAGCTAACACACTGCATTGCAAGAATGTTTGTATAAAACTCGGAAATTATTCTAATATTTTTTTTCTTCTGTCCCAGAATTGTTGGGTAAGTTACTTAAAAAGTATTCCACTACAAACTAAAAATAACATCTATAAAATAGTAATCATATTACTTTACTGATTGCTTTGTCAAAAAAGTGATCACATTACACATTACTTTTAAGTTACTTTCGAAAACATTTCACAGAAAAGTTTTTTTTTTTTTTGCTTAACAAACTCAAATGAATATCTATATTTCCTCCTTGTTCATTTTTGTACGCAAGCCATACACAGCACACCACAAGTTTCTCCCTTACAATGACTTATTAGAGCCATTCACTCTTCAGCTGTTAAGGAAATGCAAATAATCATACATATGAACATAATTTACATTTTAAACTCTACATAAATAATACTGTTTAGAAATGTGTATCCCAATTAATATACTTAATTAAATTCATGGAAAGTAACTGTAATTGCTAGAATTTAAAATGTAATGTGTTACACTACTTTTTGTAATGATAACAGTAAATAATTACTTTGTAATCAGATTACACCAATCACTGGTTATGTCCTATATCACATATAAAGCATCAAGTAAGCCAGGACCACTACTAGTGTCCACTCAAAAAAATGTAAGCATGACACTCCTAGTAATTATTCTCTTGCAAAAAATCTGTGAGGCATAACGGGATCATCAATAAAGACTTACATTCACAGGCAGAAGTTACAATCCACTGTCACTATATTCTAATTTTCTCGGTCTCTTTCTCTCTCTTGCACACACACGCATACACGTGTGTATGTCTTTACTTACTGATTTAGGCAAGGAACTGTCACTGTTGGTTCCTGCATAAGTGCTGACATGCGTTACATTTTCTATGCGTTTTGATGTCACTGGTCGGAGTGGAAAAGATCCCAATGAAGTGCTTGCCAGCCACATGCCTTGAGCACTTGACATTTCTATTCTGTATCTCTTAAAAGACACTGTCACAAATGAGCATATGTGTTTCAGAGAAAGGCACCTTTTTCTGATCACATCCTCCCCACCGCTCACAGGAGGTAAGGTGATGCTGTCGTCTCCAACAGCTAGTGAAAAACAAAATCACCAAAATGTTAAAGGGGAAAAAAGGAACGTTGAAAAAAAGTGACACATTCTTGATTCTGCCCTATAATTACATTCATGCATTTGGGAAATACCTTATCCAAAGCAACTTACAGTGCATTCAAATTTTGTACATTTTATCAATCCATGCATTTCCTTGGATTCAAATCCACAGCCATGGCATTATTAGTGATGTTCTAGAGCTTCAGGGTCGTCAGCTAAAATTTGGATTAATCTGTTTGTTTTGTCTCACATCTTCAACAGCAGCAATCATTTCTAATGTCATTATATCATTGCCTGCACACAACCGGAAATCTTGGAGATGGGAAACAGGACTAAGAACGTCATAAACCCCTGATGTGGTAACCTCTTGCTGAACTATGCCATCAGCAGAGAACTTGATGAATTTTGAGGCACCGGTCCTTTGTTTTTCTTGCATGCAAATGTATTTACAATACTGCAGACTGGAAGAAAATTAAATCAGCATATTTCCTCAAAATGACCCTCTGGTATTTAATATTAAAGACATCTATTTTGTGATAAATCAGCGTTCCATGAATGGCTGTTTGTCCTATTATTCAAAGAATGTGAATGAAGTCTCTATTAAAAAGAGAGTGAGAGCCAGAAAAGAAGAGGGCATTATAATCAATTCTTTGTTTTGATCAAGGAGGTCTATAATACTTGGAGAAAGTTATCCGGTAGCATTCCCATTCATCTCCATGGCAGTTACTCGGCTGGCGCATGCAGCCTAAGTACACGATTTGAAATCTGCCATCTTTGCTCATGGGCATTCAGTTCAAGTTTTTGAGCCATAGTCATAAATGTCACAATCACTCTGGATCCGCAGGAAAATCAAGACAATGGAGGATTGGCAATGGAGTCCTTCACAAGCGGAAAAATTACAAGACTGGAAAAGATACAAGACCATTTCAGGCTTTTTTAGAGCACATGAAAAACAATCAGGTACTAGTAAAAAATGTCCTTATATATACAGTTGTGCTCAAAAGTTTGCATACCCTGGCAGAAATTGTGAAATTTTGGCATTATTTTGAAAATATGACTGATCATGCAAAAAATGATCTTTTATTTAAGGGTAGTGATCATATGAAGCCATTTATTATCACATAGTTGTTTGGCTCCTTTTTAAATCATAATGATAACAGAAATCACCCAAATGGCCCTGATCAAAAGTTTACATACCCTTGAATGTTTGGCCTTGTTACAGACACACAAGGTGACACACACAGGTTTAAATGGCAATTAAAGGTTAATTTCCCACACCTGTGGCTTTTTAAATTGCAATTACTGTGTGTATAAACAGTCAGTGAGTTTGTTAGCTCTCACGTGGATGCACTGAGCAGGCTAGATACTGAGCCATGGGGAGCAGAAAAGAACTGTCAAAAGACCTGCGTAACAAGGTAATGGAACTTTATAAAGATGGAAAAGGATATAAAAAGATAACCAAAGCCTTGAAAATGCTAGTCAGTACTGTTCAATCACTTATTAAGAAGTGGAAAATTCGGGGATCTCGATACCAAGCCAAGGTCAGGTAGACCAAGAAAGATTTCAGCCACAACTGCCAGAAGAATTGTTCGGGATACAAAGAAAAACCCACAGGTAACCTCAGGAGAAATACAGGCTGCTCTGGAAAAAGACAGTGTGGGTGTTTCAAGGAGCAAAATATGACGATACTTGAACAAAAATGAGCTGCATGGTCGAGTTGCCAGAAAGAAGCCTTTACCGAGCAAATGCCACAAAAAAGTGCGGTTAAAATATGCCCGACAACACCTTGACATGACTCACAGCTTCTGGCACACTGTAATTTGGAGTTACGAGACCAAAATAGAGCTTTATGGTCACAACCATAAGCGCTGTGTTTGGAGAGAGGTCAACAAGGCCTATAGTGAAAAGAATACCATCCCCACTGTGAAGCATGGTGGTGGCTCACTGATGTTTTGGGGGTGTGTGAGCTCTAAAGACATGGGGAATCTTGTAAAAATTGATGGCAAGATTAATGCAGCATGTTATCAGAAAATACTGGCAGACAATTTGCATTCTTCTGCACAAAAGCTGTGCATGGGACACTCTTGGACTTTCCAGCATGACAATGACCCTAAGCACAAGGCCAAGTTGTCCCTCCTGTGGTTACAGCAGAAAAAGGTGAAGGTTCTGGAGTGGCCATCACAGTCTCCTGACCTTAATATCATCGAGCCACTCTGGGAGATCTCAAATGTGCGGTTCATGCAAGACGACCAAAGACTTTGCATGACCTGGAGGCATTTTGCCAAGACGAATGGGCAGCTATACCACCTGCAAGAATTTGGGGCCTCATAGACAACTATTACAAAAGACTGCACGCTGTCATTGATGCTAAAGGGGGCAATACACAGTAAAAATGGTACATATTTCTTTAAAAATGGTACATATATTACCAATTCTCCAAGGGTATGCAAACTTTTGAGCACAACTGTATATATATACATATATATATATATATAGAGAGAGAGAGAGAGAGAGAGAGAGAGAGAGAGAGAGAGAGAGATAACAAAAGTATGTATTTTGTCAGAATACACATCTACTTTTGAATGGCTGCCAATAGAGAAAGATGCTTTTTGGGCCCAGATGATGTAGTTACAGCCTAACCCTAACCATCAGAGGCAAACGAGCCCATGTTAACCTCCCAAATCCTGACCCCTGGGGTTTGACTACCTGTACCAAATTCAGCCAACCTCAAAACAGCAACTGATGTCATAGTGCCCTCAAAACTACAGGCAGCCTAAGCACTTGGAGGTCAATGGCCTGATGACATATAAAAAGAAGAACAAATTTGATAAGGTCTATAAAATGAGTTTCATGGCTCACTGGTTTAGGGACCCATTTCCTTCTCCCGAAGTTATGAGTTTCAGTCCTGCACAAAACAAAAATAAAAACAATTCTCTTTCTTCCTCTCTCGCTAACTCAATATAACAAATAAAATAAAATATGTAGGGGACAAAGATACAAACCATACATAATAGATTTGAGGAAGAATGTGCTTGCTGAAAAAAATTCAAATAGCTGATTCTTGTGTATTTTTTAGGCCTTGCAGCTACAGAATCTAATTAAACCTTGATGTATATATATGGAATTAAACCCTGAAGGGACTCAGTTGGTTGTGAAGATAGTCTGAGGATCACCCCAAAGGACAAGGAGCTTTTAGAATGTAACCCAAAGTGTTATGACTCATCAGGACTGACACTGACACTTGAAGTGAGTTAAAATGCGGAATATTGTTATAGATCTTCTGAATGTTTACCAGAACCACATGGTAAGAATATAATAGGGGGATCAAAAAAACACCAACTAAGGAAAAACTCATAATCTTTTCTGCATGGTTTTAGAAGATAATTAAGTCACTGGTTCTGGCGTTATCTTCCATAGTTTGCCGCTTCCAGGGTCTTCCATTTTTGTCAAATCAAATACCAAGGCCATATCTATGAAAGTGAGAAATTGCTGGAGCAGATAATGATGGGACATTGGAAAATAATCTCATCAGCAGTCTATAGACTTCCAGAGTCTTCTAGAGTTCAGAGGTTTGGCTAAAGAATATGGCAGCCAAGATCAGGGCAGAGAAAAGGTGAAGTATCACTAAACAGTTAGGCCAGAGACATACTTTACCGTGGTGGTTCTCAACTGATTTTACATCAGCAACAAGATTACATTTTTGGTATAAACAAAAATGTCCTTAAAATTAAATAATGACATATTTTAAGTTACCATTTGTGAAGATGTCACCTAATCTGTCCATTTTAGCATCAACCTAATTTGCCTGGCTTCTATCATTTTGTCCCAATATACTGTAGAGTTTGATTGGATGGAAACTGATGTCAACGGAAAATGATATACTGTAGAAAGAGTTTTTTCCTACCTTCTAAAAGTTTGCAAGCCTGTTTATTTTACTATCCTTGCTGTCCACACCCCTATCAGAACAGACCTGCAACCCATTTTTAGATAGCAAAGCACTAGTTAAATGTTAATGTTTAGCGAACGCATTGCGAGTGCACTGTCCCAATATACACACTTGATGTGGGTTCTTCTGTATGTGTGGTGGTAACAAACCTCAGTACTCAAGGGAGTAATAGAGTTGTAGAGTAAATGTCTTTAACCTTAAACCAAATGTGTTGTTGTTCAGGTAGCTAGATAGCTATATGTTGACAATCAAGGAGTGTAAGGCTCTTTCCCAATACCCACACTTGCAGTCTTGGCCACTTGAGTGCGCGTGCACGCGACAGGAAGTAAGTGTTCGAGACTGTCCCATGTCTAAAACATGCCAAAGCTCAGAGCACTTAACCCACACTAAATCCACACTAGCTCGAATACCGCTTCGAAGCGGTCTTTCAGGCTAAGTGTATCCCAGAGTTCATCACGTTCAGGAGCCACACCCCACCTACCCGACCGATTTGTGTATTTTCACCATGATGACGTCATGGAAAGCTTTTCAACAGAAGTTATTTATTATAATCAGATAGTGAAACATAAGTGAAGCATATATTTGTTTTAATATAAATGAATATATTCAACATTATGTAACGTGTTTGGGATTACTTAATAGCAGCATCATAATTACAAAATATTATTTATGTGTATATTTATATACCTCTTTGTTATCCTTCTCACCTAATAATCACATTATTTTGTTTGTTCTTGCCTAATACTGCTAGTGATTTTGGTAATTTATCAGCCAGTGTGGCATACAATATATGGTCTAGTAAATTTTGTTTTAAAATAAAAATAAATATTAACTATTACCACAGTTTCTTTCTCATGTATTTAAAATATATGTTGTAATGCTTTTTATTTGTTGTATGAAACCACATACTGATAAGTTGTGCAAAGCAGTCTTTGGTTGTCTTATATAAATGATAAGCCAAAGCATATAATTTAAATGGTTTGTATTAGTAGCTAGTAATGAATCACACAGGTTTATAGAATAAAGTTTTTATTTTTATTTTTTAATTAAGTTTTATGCAGTGTATTCAGAAACAAAGTAGAAAGAATTTGCTTATATTTAATATTTTACAGCAGTTATGGATGATGCAATTTTACAGTTAAACAGTTTTTAATGTGCAAAGTATTGAAAAACAAAATGAGTAAAAATAATTAACTTCTACAATTATTTTCACACAATAAAAACATTATAAAAATTTACTAACATATTTTCTACAGCACAATACACTTCCAACAACCTGTATGTGTGTACCAGTGTATTAATAAATGAAAAGATGGGCAAAATTTTCAGTTATTTATTATTTTAAGTAGGCAATAACTGTCACCGCTACCAAAAATAATCAGTCTTCAGCTGAGTGAAAAGACAAAAACAGCTGTCACAACCAGCACAAACATCGTTAAGTCTACGAATGTCCCAACGTGTAATCAAAAAGTCATCCACACACTCGCAGTCTTCACATCTACTTGCACACTAGTGGCCAAACACCGGAAATACGTAATACAAATGGGTAAGTAGGCAAGACCAAAACCGCAAGTGGGGGGATTGGGAAAGGGCCTAAGTTATTGTATAAATTAAATTGTTGCTCCGAAGGGGCAGTAGTTGTCTTGAAAGATAAAACTGACCATAGAAGAAGATGGTTTACACTAATAGATGCTATAGCACCCCTTGTGGCAATGTTGAGAATGCAATGTAAACTTTTGCATACTTTGTTGCATTATGAATTGCAATTTGACACATTGATGCATAAAATCTGTGCTTGTTTAGCTAGAAGTGCTTGTATTCACCTTGGAGTATGTTTCAGGTCGTACTTGTACACTGAACGCCTTCTGAGAAGGAACATTTTTAAAAATGTTGAAACTTTCATCATAACAGCAGTTAAATAAGTTGACATAAATATCAATTTGTGATCTTTTATATCCCTTCTGAGGATGAAAATATAGTAAAATATTTATAATTTAAAAAAATCAATATTAGCACTTTGTAGGAATGTTATGTGTTGTGCAAAACATCAATGTGCAAGAAGCAGTAATCTATGTTAGGGTGCATAAAAATCTTATTTCTGTTGGTTTAGTTATTACTTATGCCTCACTTTTATTCGCATCTCTACAGAGTTTTTATTTTTTGGAGTTTTATCTAACACTAATGTGCCATTACACATTCTATGCTAATGTGCAGTTACATATCACTCATGCTAATTCGAGGATGGCACACAATGAGAGTAAAAGAGAAGTATTCAAATTCAAACCCATCATTTTCCTACAGTCTAGTTAAGTGACTTCCACTACAATGTGCAATCCACTGACTAGATATTAAGATCGCACAGTCTCTCAGCCACTGTGTTATGGCACTGAAATCTAATTAGATAAAAAACACAAGTTCAAACTGAGAGGCTGCGAAGCACAGTGGAAGATGATATAATGTCTCTAATTTGCAAGTGCCTAGTGTGTGTTTATGTGTTACTGTCAGTGTTCTTACCTGTTCCAGTAGGCAAATGTTATCCAGTCTCAAAGCTGTGTTTGTTTTCCTGAGGTAATCTTTTTTGGCAAACACACAATTTGTAAAACAACATTTCAAATGTACTGAGTGCAAAAGAAAAACTGCATTCTTATTTAAATACAATACATCTGTTGTGCCAAAAGGACATCACAAAATAAAAAATAGCCTATGATTTTTACAGATGTAAAGATTTAAACTCAATAATTTTGTATTTGCTTAGCACACCATTTTAATGGTGAGCTAATCAAATCGTGGAAAGTAAAAGCAAATAGGCAAATTCATAGCCCTTCCAAAAGACAGCAACAAGGAAATAGGTGATGTTCCCATGAAGTATTACACACTTAATCCTAATTTATTTAAAAATTGCTTTGATAATTTTGGATGTTTGCAAGAAAGAAAAATAAATATAAGAAATAAAGACAGAATTACACATTCATTTTTAGTGTTTCTCCAATTTAATTGGGCCAACATGTCTATTAAATAGAGTGCTATATTTAAGTAATTATATCATTTTGTTTATTGACTCTATCCCTAATTTTGCCATCTTAAGCAGGGGTTCAGGGAAAATTGAAAACACAGCCAGTACAAACTAAGAGTCATGCTGACAAATTTATACCTTACAGCTAATTGCTTTGGGGAGCAGAAAATAATGCCAATTCAGAGAGATTTACCTTGAAAAGTATTGAAAAGTACATTGGTCTGAAAAAACTTTTACTTTGATTCAAACTGAATCAAACTGAACAGATGCAAAACATTTCAAGGAACAAGCTGCTGGCAAAGCATGCTGCTATTGATCAATGTCTACAGTTCCAGCAGCCTGTACGATCTGTTATATTGGTGAATGTCTCTAAATCTTTAAACATACAAAAGTCAGAAAGCCCATATCTGTAGAAATTTGTGAGAATTTGATGTATGTTTGCCAACTTAACACCCAATAACAGTTTTCTTTAGAATTAAGGAGCATGAGATCAATAATCAAACTTCAGATGCATCTTTTGCTCAGAAATCTCTCACTCTTACTCAAATTGAACTTGATCCTAGTCCATTCACCAGAGAGTAAGGCAGAATTTTTGGTTCATAAAATAAAGCAATTATAGGTTTATCTCACAAATATTTTATGAATAGATTTTTATGTAACCCATTTTCAATCCATACTGTGCTATAGCACAGTGCTTACGTAAGCTATTTAAACTAACATGTATTAAACCCTCAACTTTGCCTCTGAACCACCTCCTTATCAAGCCACACTCTTAAAGATTTTCTCGTCAAAAAACAGTAAAGAACTGAAAGCAGGGTTGCCAGCATGCTACTGTAAAATTAACGGTGTTTTGCTGTTACTGAAATTAACAGCTAGATACTGTTTTTACAGCTACAGTATACAACTGTAATTTAGCAGCATAAAGCTGTCAAATTACATACTATCTACTGTTAATGAAATTAACAGCTATGTTCCCAGCATGCACTGCGGCATGAAGAAATTACTTCAATGTTTTACTATTTACTGGTTTATTTTGATGTTGTTTTTGTTGTAGTCCAAGTTACTTGGATTTTAATGTTCAGCTCTTACTTATTTACGTAAAAGTATGTTTGTTAATTGTCACCACTGTTGCGTTTTGTATGCGGAGATTTGATATCTGTATGTCTCGATAACAGCTCGAAGTTCATCAAAAACATCAAACACTCAATTTGTTGATATAATTTTGCTGAAATATCCTTTACTGTTTTTGCTTTTATGTTTTCATGTGTAATGCATCACTATTGCCACATACAGTGCCATTTGCAAGGTAGGATCAGATGTTCAGTCTGACCTTAGATTTTGTCTTCCAAGTAGCACAGTGCAACAACTTGTGTTTTACTTAAACATAAATTGACTGGCTGGAAGAACATAATATAATAATAAAGAAGGTCCAAGGTGCCAGCTCAAGAGATCACTAATCACCATAATGGTGACTTCAATCAAAACACAACTACTGATAACAAAACAATAACACTAATTAAACTAAGACTTCTATTAAGTCTGAATAAATAATTTTGTATGTGTTTTTTTGTTATTTTATTTATTTATTTTTTACAATTTTTGTAGCTCCAAAGCACACATACTTATTCAAGGCTTATGGGTATTTCACCATTATAACCCACAATGCAGTGCTATACTGTTATTTTACTGTGTACAGATTTTTTTTATTTGTTTTATTTATTTTTTTTTCATAAAAAATACACTGTTCAATCTTGGCAAAATTGTACATTTAATATGTACATTGCTTCTAAGGTTGTTTTTTTTTTACTTCTCATTAGACAGACAAGTGAAGGCTGATGTGAGATGATAAAGAACAGAGGTGTTGGTCAGAAACATCATGAACACTAACCATGTGCCACAAACTACAGTTTTCATGGGGGGTTTAAAATATACGTTTCAAAATGTCACTATAGCTTTCACCAAGATGATATCATGATTTTAAATGTTAATTTTCCCCTAATGCCTTGCATAGAACAGCTATTTACTGTAAAACTAGTCACTTCACAGTGAGCCTGCTCTTGATCTCCCAGAATGCAACATTTTTAACAGCAAACTACTGTATTTAAGAATCACAGTAGATTGCTGTAGGAATTTGGCTGTAAATTTACAGCAATTTTTATGCTGTTGACAATGTTACCATTAATATACCACTAAAGGGGAAACTGTAAAGCTATTTTCAATCCTATTTTCAAATTTAATCATAAATAAAAAACTTTTGATGTGCTAGGAACATTAAAACCTGTAACCTTCATTTCCGTAGTATCTGTAACAGCAATGAAAGACAAATAGACAGACAGACAGACAGACAGACAGACAGATGTGTATTGCGTAATGCATATGTAGTAAATGAAACTTTGAACTTACACAGACAAACAGATAGACAGACAGACAGACAAACAGATGTGTATTGCGTAATGCGTATGTAACAAAAAACTTTGAACAAACAGATAGATACAGACAGACAGAGACAGACAGAGACAGACAGACAGACAGACAAACAGACAGACAAATAGATAGATAGATAGATAGATAGATAGATGACAGACAGGCTGACAGACAGACAGACAGACAGATAGATAGACAGAGACAGACAGATATGTATGGCATAATGCATATATAACAAAAAAAAAAAACATTGAACAGGCAGATAGGTACAGACAGACATATACAGACAGACAGACAGACAGACAGATACAGACAGACGTGTATTTTGTAATGCGTGTGTAACAAAAAAACCTTTGGACAGACAGACAGACAGACGATAGATATACAGACAGACAGACAGACAGATAGATAGATAGATAGATAGATAGATAGATAGAGGCAGATGTGTATTGCGTAATGCATATGTAACAAAAAACTTTGAACAGACAGGCAGACAGAGACAGACAGGGAGACAAATAGACAGAGACAGACATATATGTATTGTGTAATGTGTATATAACAAATAAAAAAATAAAAAAAATTGAACAGGCAGACAGATACAGACAGACAGATGTGTATTTTGTAATGCGTGTGTAACAAAAAAAAAAAAAAAAAAAAAAAAAGAATTTGGACAGACAGACAGACAGACAGATGATAAACAGACAGACAGACAGATGATAGATAGACAGAGACAGATGATAGATAGATAGATAGATAGATAGATTAGATAGACAGATTTTATTTCATTTATCTATAAATTACATTTCATTTATGGATAGATACTCTATAAATAATTTTGTTTATTTTGGGATTGTGCATTAGTGCCCCTACATAAATAATATAACTCGACAAACATAATGTGACGTGATATATTTCTAAAGAACAAAAGGCAATTTTATTCACTTACACATGAACCGTCGTCTCCACGGCTCCTAGCTCTCCATTCCAGTCAAGGGTCCGGGCTCTGCTCCGTGTTTTCTTCAGCCACAGCTCTATACATCGCGTCTCTTCACTTCTGCAGTGCTGTACCAGCAGATGTTTGCGCGCTGAAGCCAATCCCCACCATTATCTTTACCGGAGCAAGTATTCTTTTGCAGCTGAGAGTGAGAAGACGAATGAAAGTGAGGACGTTCTCTCTCTCTCTCTCTCTCTCTCTCTCTTTCTCTTCGCACGTCTGGGGTGTGTGTTTGTGAGGGGGGGTTAGTGAGCTGAAGAAATTAGAGACGATCTTTTTGTATTTACCACACCTGTGATGCGCTGCTGTTTCTGAGCAACGAAGACGCACTGATGGCTAAGGTACAGGAAGGGGATATGTGTTGAAAGAGGACTTATAAATGCTCTGGCCGCACTCGTCGGTATACTATTACAAGAACTAAACACATACAGACACTGATACTCAACGCAGCTCTTTCAGCTGATATTATAGGCTTAAACTTGAACGACAAGGTGATAAAGACATGATGCCGTTACACCTGGGTCCCTTTGTCCGCCCGAGATCCGGGCTTGTACTCACATGGATCTGCCTGTTTTCCTTCGGATTTACCTGCATCGGTGAGTTGAATTAATTTTTAAACGCATCATTTTCATCTTCGACTGATAAAGCCATGGGTAATTGCTTTTACATACCGCAGACTCTCTTTGTGATGTGCGTTCACTAAATAACATTTCCCACAGGAGCTTCAAAATATGTAATTTGGTTGGAATGGGGATATTATGTGATTAATGCTTTGTTCCAGCTTGCACCTTTGTCTCAATTACATCTTCCAGTGCTGCTATTCTTACACACAGCAATACGGCGAGCACGTTGTGGCTTATTTTCACAACATAGAGGATGGCACAGTTACATGTTTTCA
Organism: Myxocyprinus asiaticus; assembly: GCF_019703515.2. Taxonomy (NCBI): domain Eukaryota; kingdom Metazoa; phylum Chordata; class Actinopteri; order Cypriniformes; family Catostomidae; genus Myxocyprinus; species Myxocyprinus asiaticus. The sequence goes on along the minus strand of NC_059365.1, from coordinate 35,545,086 downwards.
CATTTTAAAAACTAAGAACGCGGTGAATTTTTGTTTTTAATGAGCTTATTTACAGACACAGATGTGAGGAGCCTATTTGTGAACTTGAACGTGCAGTAAGTTTGATTGACATTTCTGCAAGCACGAGACTCTCACGGCGCGCAACACGCTACGGCGCAAATATTAACATGATTGTATATAAAAACAAGGCTACATTACATTGATAAGGATTAGAAATGTTCATCATGAGTTTAAAACAAACTAATATGCTTCTATATCGCACCCTGAATCTCGCGCTGCATTTCTTATAGAGCAGCGCGAGGGAATGTGAACGTCAGCTTGAATGAACTACGATGCATGCACATTTCCACGCGCCGACATTCATTCTTTCCTGCTCCATTGGCAGTGTTTTTGACAGCTGTACGAAGTAAGCAGTGAGCTTTTCCAACCACTGGACACAACATTGGTTGTATGCAAATAAGAGAAAGTAAAATAAGCAGTGGTGGTCATGTCAATGAAAAAGAGGGAACGTATGTGTACTGAAACAATCGTGCTCTCCTTCCTTCTCACGTCTTGCACTTCTCTTGGCCACCAAAAGCCTTATAAAAGAAGTACAGATTTACTGGGATTTCATTTTCTCATTAATTAATAAAGTCCTTCTTATTGGTTTTACCTATGTTTTCATAATTAACACATTATTAAATTGAATTATTTTAAATTCCAGACCAGTAGGAGACATTCTTAGTACTAGCTGCATGCTTTATAACAACTATATGCGGTTCAAGCTTCCTTAACAAAAATAAACGCTAAAGCATTCCCAAAATGGCCAGCTTCTGTGCTGTTAAATACATTGTGTTGACATTCATTTAAATATGGCTTCATGGCATTTATATAATGGGAGAAATTGTGTAATGCAGGGGTTTTCAAACTTTTTGATGCCAAGGACCCCCAAATATGATGAACCCCTTGTGAGGGACCATCTTCCTAAAATATGAAGGCAGCTATACTGTATATGTCTACATGTGTAAATAATACCCATTTCCACTGTGTAAGAACATAAAAGTGAGATATTATGGCAAAATAAAATAATTGGCTTTTATATTGTTATTGTACAGAAGCCAAGACCAATTAAATTAAAAAGTTGTCTGGAAAATATTTACACTGTAAATAATTGAGAGCAAATCTTTTTTTCTACCCATGCACTAATAGATAGACCAAAAGAGAGATGTTATTGTCGCAGATAAAATAAAACAATCAAGATTAATCTCATGATTTCCAGTATTTAGAAAGCTGTATGAAACAGTAATAATTTTAACTGCATTTAGAAATAATGTGTTAACCTCTTAACCTGCATTAACCTGTGATATAAAATTTGACTTTGTCAAATTTGACTACATTTTGTAAAAAAATAAAATAAAATACATTTGTGGACCCCCTAGTGCCCCCTTATGCCCCCCTGGTTGTCTGTTCAACCCCTGGCATATGTATTGTTTACATACCTTTGTTTACAGAGCTGTCTTTTAAAGCATTAGATTATTATGTTTACTTTGAGTACTGAACTGCCTTTAAGCAATATATTTAGAGAGAGAGAGAGAGAGAGAGAGAGAGAGAGATTGTTTCTGGTTAAAATAGTATAATTACACTTGTTCTCATAGTCTGGACATACGTGATTGCAAAATGACAGTCGCATAGTGCTACCCACATTGTGTTTGCTTTGACTGGTTTAGGCTTGCCATATCTGTATTTGCATATTGTGTCAAGAGAGTAAGAAAGGTACTGGAGGTCTTGGCTGTGGTAAACATGACTGTGGGAAAGTTGGGTTGTGTTCCTGGAGGTCTTCGTGTAATCATCACCATGGTACCCAGCTATGAAGCGTTGATGAGTATCCTCAGAGCACTGTCAGAATTTCACACTTGGCTTACATTGTTCTGCTCCCTTTCCACTGTGGACAGAGGGCTAACTTGTTAAAAGATGTGTAATTACCAATCTTGCTCTAGGACATTTAACATGTATTAGCAAACTGAATTAAAAGGGCATTTTCCCGTGCATTAATTAGAGTTGGATTTCACATACATTAAGATGAAATAAACAGTCATGCCCCAGGGGAATCATAATTCAAATGGAGAGACAAGAAAAATGGTGGCATTTACGAGGCTTTCCTAACGTTCATTTAAATGCGGCAATTTTTTATTTTTATTTTTGCAGATTGCAGGGCGTTGTGAAAAATGTCTCCAGCCTTGAATTCTCACCATCATCATATGCTCCGTTTCATCTGTCAAGGACACTTATCTAGCTTTGCTTACGATAAAAATAAAAAAAAAGATCAGATGGGAACTTTCTCATGCTCCAGACTACTAAAGATGAGGAAATTTAAATTGGATAAGGGGAAATAATAAAACCATGTGCTCTCGCAGACATTGTTAGTCTAAAGATCATAAGAGATCACACAAGGTGCTCTCGGAAGGGAGAAACAGGCTGACAGTGCATTTTCCTTTATAAAAGCCAACTTGTCTTTCCCTTGAAACATAATCCGGTCAAAAATAAAGGTTGGCCTGTCAGTCTTCATCAGAGAGAGCGCACGAGACAGAACGCAGCTCTTCCCTGAACAATGTAGTGCCTACAGGGAGATCAGCTACGGCTGAGCCAAAGGGAGGTTTTTCATCAGTGTGTAGACAAAAGGAATCAGCACATTGTATTTGCCAGTGTGTGTGTTGTAAGGGTGGATTGAGTGTTTTTTTATAGACAACAGACTATGCGATTTCCCAATGGAGAATGTGTGGGGTTCAGAAAACTGAGACCACATTGAAAATCCGCTCAAAACCTGGAAATAAACAAAGTTTTAGGGTTTAAAAAATGTAAAACCTTAAGATTTAAAATGAATTGGTTGTATTTAAGATTAAACACTATTGTAAAGTCACAAATCAAAAGCAAATTTGTTAACTCATTTGTACAAAAGTTCAGAATTACTTGCTTTCATTGAAGCACACAAGCACAGTTCATGATTATTTTCATTTCAACTTTTCACTTATAGCTATGCTGATAATATAATTTGTCATGCGAAAAAAACACTAAAACAAAACAGAATAAAAGTGAACTTTTGAACCCCATTGGATGCCTTCGCTTTCAGCCGTTCCTGCTTATGCTGATTGTGGCAATGTTGTCATGCAATGGTCCACATCACAACCCTGCAGTACAGTATGGTTCCTGATTGTTCCAAACTCTCTGGGAAAGCAGAGATATAACATGTTGTCTGTTTTTGTTTTGTGTTTGTGAGAAAGAGAGGCAAGTAGGAAGGGATTTTTGTGGTTGGAGTTTGTGGTGGACTTGTTTTAGAGATTTTTGGCACTGGGGTGAGTGTGCTTGGTTATACACTGAAAGGGTTGGACACTGGGGTGCATGGAAACTCCAAAGCTTTCTTGGTGGTTAAGCAGCTTCTATAAAGACTCCTCAGAGCTCAGAGACGTGATTTTACAGTCGTCATTTGGATTATTGAAATTTGGATGAGGCCAATGTTTTAGTATTCTCATCATTACTATGTCCATTGGGTCTGTGAAGGAAAAAATGTTAAAGGGAACATATTTTAACATTAATTTTTAATGTTGAACATTAGGTTTAGTCCCTTAACTAAAGATTATCATTATAGGTCTATAGTAAGGCTGTGTCGCTACACTCATATGACTATATCATGATCCTTTTCTCACAATATTGCATCAATACTACACTGCCTGGACAAAAAAAAAAAACAAAAAAAACAGTTAAAGCCTTTAGCTTTAATTACGGTGTGCATTCGTCATGACATTGTTTCGACAACCTTATGCAACATCACAACATTTATTTTCATCCAGAGTTGCATTAATTTTTGGCCGAGATCTTGAATTGATGACGGGAGTGTCGAAATACTCCGTAAAGTCTTCTCCAGCACATCCCAAAGATTTTCAATGGGGTTAAGGTCAGCACTCTGTAGTGGCCAATTCATGTGTGAAAATGATTCCTCATGCTTCCTGAACTACTCTTTCACAAATTGAGCCCGATAAATCTTGAAATTGTCATCCTGGAATATGCCTGTGCCGTTAGGGAAGAAAACATCCATTGATGGGATAACCTGGTCATTCAGTACATTCAGGTAGTCAGCTGACTTCATTTTATTGCCGCATAATATTGCTGAGCCTAGACCTGACGAACTGAAGCAACCCCAGATCATAACACCGCCTCTAGAGGCTTGTACAGTGGGCACTATGCATGACAAGTGCAACGCTTCATGCGCTTCCCTTCTTACCCTGATGCGCCCATCGCTTTGGAATAGGGTAAATCTGGACTAATCAGACCAGATAACATTTTTCCATTGCTCCACAGTCCAATCTTTATGCTCCCTACAGGGCTCCAGACTAAAAAAAATGACTTAGGAGCTATTGGCTCCTAAACTGAAACATTAAGCCAAATGGCTGTTTTTAGTAGCCAAATCACAGATTTTCTCGATTTAGATTGCTGTTTAGAAACAAGACAGAAAGCCAAAAAAAAAAAAAAAAGAAGTCAAAGGTTTAATAAATAGTATATATACTGTAGTTGAGAAGATAAGTTTGCATTCCCTTTTGTCTCATAAATGTTCACACCCCTTTCATAATTTATATAAATAGAGATAAAATATTTTTTTTATTTAGTACTGCTCTTCAGAATCTACATTACAGATAATTACATAAAGTATAGTATGCATATTGTAGTGTGTTGTCTTCTTGAGCATCAATGAATGTTTTGCACCTTGTGTAATAGTTGTGTACAAGTTCCTCAATTGTCCTAAGTGTCAAAAGCTTGATATCATATATACGTGTGTGTGTGTGTATATATATATATATATATATATATATATATATATATATATAATATAATATTTTTTTTTTTTTTTTATTGTTTTAAAATATTGTCTTAGTCTTTCTTTACTGTTAACGGATGGCCCCAGACACAGAGACTATAAGAGTGCAAATTGAATTCAATCTCAGATGCAGTTTATTGTGCTACTCCAATCCCAATCAATAATTACCAGAAGAAAATAAAGTGGTACACAATACGGGACTTTTAATTATAAAGAAGCCCGAAATACACATGGGACTCTTGTTTTGAAATGTCTGCGCTCCCAGTTGTGAGCTCACATGATGGCTGATTCGGTGAGAAAGTGAATCTAATTCAAACTGCTAACCTGAGCTCCTGAGTTCAAAACCTCAGTTCTTTTCGGGTGATTCATGAAAAAGATCCGGTTCAAAAGAGTCTTTTGTTCATGACTCTCTCGTGCTGGGTTTGTTGTTGCTTGCGGTGCAGCGAGCTCGTCAGAAACAGAAAAGCGGCACGAGGCACACTGGTTGTGCGCGTTCTAAAAATTTATTCAAAAACTCACAAGATGATATCTGACAAAACTGCATATGAATGCACACAACCGGACCGTCGCCAGTGGCAACTAGATTTTAAATTATTGTCCCAATCAATTATTTTTGGTCGCATTTGCAACCATTTTAGTCGCAGTCTGGAGCCCTGTCCCTAGCAAATTGAAATTGTTTTTTTCCAACTAGCCTCACTAACAAGTGGCTTTCTTGTAGCCACACAGCTGTTTAATCCCAATCCTGTAAATTCTCGTCGAATTTGTGCATGTGGAAATGCTCTTACTTTCACTATTAAACATATCTGTGAGTTCTACTGTCGATTTTTTGTGATGTGACTTCTCCAAGCGTTTTAGTGATCTCCGATCACGATCATTCAAGATTTATTCCGACCACATTTATTCTGCAAAGCTGACAGTTCACCCCTATCTTTCAGGTTTTTAATAATGCATCGGACAGTTCTTAATCCAATTCCAGTGATTTCAGCAATCTCCTTAGTTGTTTTCTTTGCTTGATGCAGGCCAATAATTTGCCCCTTCTGAAACACAGTAACATCTTTTCCACGACCACGAGATACGTCTTCCGACATGGTTGTTTAAGAAATGAGAAGCTACACACTGCATCAGTTAGGGTTAAAAGAATTGTTGCCAGCTGAAACATATTAATCACTGCAATAATGATCCAGTAATAGTCTCTTAAGTATCTGCTTATTTAAATCCAAATGATTTACTGGATTTGTAGGGTGTTCATTTGAAAAGAAAGAAGGATAAAATATTTTTTGCCCCTCCACTTGCAAGATGTAAAATCAAATGATGCATGTAAAGAGAGGACTTTGATACTGTGCGTTCTTATATTTCTGACTCTTGATAATAACCAATTAATTCTCATGACGTATAAGAACTGAAAGCAAGCAATGGGCAGTTTCAGAGAAAACAAATGAAGATTTGAACAGATTAATGTCTGAGAGCAGTGCTATTTGGAGTTCCAGCAAGTGCTTGGAAGCGGAACGTGATTAAATATGTTTTTATTGACAGTGTGCGCTTTGCTTTTTCAGAATAATCTTAGCATGTTTCTTAAGAATACAAGGTATATTTTCTCCCACTCATGCAGTTTGCACACACACATACACACACACACACACACACACACACACACACACACACACACACACATACATATATGGTTTTATTATGGTCCGAGGACATGATTAATTGCGTAAAAGTTTTAACACATTATTTTTTTAAATAATTAATCGCACTGAATTAACATGTTAAATTGACAGCCCTAATATATATATATATATATATATATATATATATATATATATATATATATATATATATAATATGGCCATATTTGAGTTTGATGAATGGAGAGGCGTGAAATAGTGTAACCGAGATGAGGAACAGGCAAACAGTGTAAGTCAACAGCAGCTGGCTTTCCATAATCCATAAGCATGCTCCATTTGATGACAAATGTGCTCTTTTCTTATCTCACGGTGCTCTATATTTCTTCTCCATAAGTGTCAAATGCAAATAGAGAAGTATAGGTGAGAGAGAGAACATGAGAAAGTGTGACATTAACCTTTGGGGTTGGGTGGATGTCTCCTATCAGAGTACATCAAATCTTGGTGGATATGTGCCCTTTTACTTTGGTTATGAATTCATAGCCCACTGAAATAAGGGTGGAGTGGGGTTTTTGTGCCATTTAGCTCATAATGCTTTCCGATTCCCATTCAACTTAACGGCAGTTGCTCAGCTGGTGCAGAACAACCTGGAAGTGTGTGATTTGAAAACTGTCATCTTTGCTTATGGGCATTCAGTTCTGGAAACAATTGGTTTTTTAGCACATGAGCCGCAAACGTCATGTGACTAATACTTGCTCTGGAGCTGCAGGAAAATGACGTTATGACAATGCTGATTGGCTGATGGCACCACAAGAACATGCACAGTCCCAAGCTCTTCACTAGCCCTTCACACTTTTAAGAAAAACACTCTAAATAACCAGTAAAATATCTACTATATTACAATGAAATAGTTGCTCCTTAAATGCTGCTTGAAAAAAAAAAAAAAAAACATTTGTCAGAATGCACAACTACATTTGACTAGAGATGCACAACTATTTTTGTGTAGAGATGCACCAATGTATCAGCCAAACGATGGTATTGGGTAATAGCAATTATCGAAAATTGGATGATTTTTTATCAGTTAATTCTCAGTGATTTGAAACAAGGTATAGCATAAAAAAGCAGAACCTACAAACTATCAGTATTGATATTGATGTTGTTCTAAATCAGGGGTGTCAAACTTGGTTCCTGGAGGGCCACAGTCCAGCAGAGTTTAGCTCCAACCCTAATTAAACACACCTGAAGCAGCTAATCAAGGTCTTCAGGAGTGCTTGAAGATTACAAGGAGGCATTTTGGAGCAGGGCTGGAACTAAACTCCAGGAACTGAGTTTGACACTCCTGTTCTAAATAATCGGATAGCATATTATCATACAAATTTTGAATCAGTGAATCCCCACTTTTGAGTGGCCGTCAATAGAGAAAGATGCTTTTTGGGACCAGATGGTGTAGTAATGACATTTAACCAGCAGGGACTAACTGGCCTATGCTAATCAACCAAACCCTGACCTCTAGGTTTGGTCCCATTCAGAACTCCATCACCTGTTCCTTACTTTGAGCTTTGGGTGACACTCTTCAGAAAAGACACAGTCAGCATGAGGACCCCAAGATCAATGCTGTCACCAGAGAGACTAATCGCATTCTTCTTCCCAGAGGTGCTGTCAGTGGCCAGAGAAAGGTGGAGTGCTGTTGACCTTGAGTCCAGATGCATTTATTGTGCAGACATTGGTTCTCAGCACATCGTGAGCACTAGAGTCTATGAAAGCCTTGGATAAATGCCCTTCCCCAAAGAGATAAGAGTGCATTTCCCAAGGTGCTTTTGGCTTGACTCGCAGACTGTGAGATCTAAGTAAGATCTGTCTGCTTCAATGATGAACCATCTGCTTGAATACTCAATAGACTTGAAGCACTTTGCCTTATCCCACAATACTGATGCTACAAAAGTGTTGGGTAATTTTTTTCCAACTGTTATTACTCCATAGGGTTTGTTTAGTGGAAACGTAAAACATTAACATGAAAAATTTGCTGTGGCATTCCACTTGCTCTCAGCCCATCTGTGGATCATCACCCAACATATTTAAGGTTGTTTTGGGATGCTCTCATTTCTTGAGTGATCAATAACCCTCTAACTGTTTAACTGGCCATCAATCAATGGCAGTGTAGAATTAAACCCAGAGGTGCTCAATCCCTGCCTTTTATGCAAGTCCTGTGGTTCCTTTTGTAACCTTTAAATTTGCCCAAGTTGCTTCCAGAGCGTTGTTATTTGTTTGCAAGAAAATGCAGCACACAAGACTTCCAGAGGGCTCCCACAAGGGAACGTTAACTTGACAACTAGTGTCACGTAGATTGAACGCTCAGCCAGCCCGAAATACAGGTAGGGCGGATCTTTCTTTTCAACTACATAATTTAAACCAGCATCAAATGGAATGACAGTGCACCTTATTGATATTTTGTCCACTTCAAGGCTAATGAAACTTTTGAGTTCAGCTCTTCCCTTTATCATATTCCGTTGTACGGGCTTCTGGTTGAGGTTTGAGCGGTTTAATGTACTTGGTTGACCCTCATGTTCTTTGAGATCGAAGTACAAAATTGTCTTTGCAGTTTTTGGATAACCTCAGTTCAGAATTTGCTTGGTTATAATTATGAAGGCAAATATACTTTAATATTCATGTGGCAGACCTCTGCCTTTCTTAAGGAGGAGGAAGCAGGAGCCGGGTGAACAATCCACGTAAGACATTTAACCCTTTAAAGCCTGAGCCGAAAATTCCATTCTGTGCCAGAATATGATATTCATATCCATTTTCATATTACATTCATATTCATATAACATCACACACCTGAACTGTATATACCAAATTGAAGAGAAGAACTAGGGCTTTCAAATGATATAAATATATGTATGATTATTTAAGGCTAATCATCCTTTATCAATAAGATTTCACACAGCAATTTTTACAGAAATCTTCTCCGGCCACCATACTTCATCAGACAACTGCATTTTCAACCATTTTAGTTACAAGCTAGAGGGAAACTTAGAGTGTATGAAATATACATAATTTTGTGGACAATGTAGAATAGCAGACAGATTAGAAATATAATCTATTGTTTAAAAGTAATGACCATTCTAGTGATTAGTGGGAAAATGGAATAAAACAAACATTTAGAATGTTAAGATACATTTCACATGACCACACCTCAAATACTCCTTTTGAGCACCTGTAATAATAAATTGAGATTGCAACTGAAATTGAAGGACACAAACACTGAAATATAAATTGTACGTGTTCAATAAAACACACACTTTATTTAATTTGAACATTAGAATTACACACGAATTACACAGCAAAACATACAAAATCAAATTTTTTAACTAACTAAAGAGTGCAGGAACAGAATATATATAAATTCATAAATACTCAACAACTGCAATACCTGTGGAGAGAAGTGAGGGAGAAAAGAGGGGAGGAGGAGGACAACACCAGTAAACACGGCCCAACCTAGGCCTCTTTACGAAACTGGTCACACTCAGCTAAGTGCCAAGACTGAAAACAGTTCATATCGCGAACCAAGCAAAGTCTTTTGCCATTACATTCCGGCACGCAACAAGCTACTTTTATTTTCAGTTCTACTTTTCTGATAGCATAGCCAACATCTCTTAGAGGACTCTTCAAATTTAGGGACATGGGCTGTGTGGAGTGATGACGAAGGAGGGACTACAGGTCCTTTAGTGTATGCAAAGGGAAACTTGCGTGAATATCGTTACCTCCCAGCTGACGAGCCTGGTTTTCTCTGAAATCTATATGGGTTAAGTTCACCGGTCTATGCTCATCCCCTGGTGCCACATGAATGTGTTGCCATTCCTTAAACAATATGAAACTATTGACAACGGCAATGTCTATGAAGTGGAAAAAAAAGAGTCTTCCCCCACTTCTGAGTTTTTTGTAGGCTGTCGTAAGAGTTTATCATTTGGTCTGACCTATCAACACCGCCCATGTTTTTGTTATAATCGCTGATGACAGTGGGCTGGAGGGCTTCTTCTTTTGTCCAGTCACCATCATTTTTTAAAAACCTAGTTATTTCGGTTGAGCCATTCGCATTGTGGAAATTGCAGAGGCATGTAACTGCATGAGTGTCCTTCCACTGAATTACAAGTATATTCCCCTCAATCCTACACCACCTCATTTCCCCACGAGCTGTCTTGCGTTCCCATCTTTTGATGTCTTTAAATTCTGCAGGAAACAGTTTATGATTCACCCTGCATGTCCCACAGGCATTAGTTCCCATTTCTAACAACTTAACCATAAGAGCTGGGGATGTGTAAAAGTTGTCAAACCAAACATTGTGGCCCTGGTTTTTGAATGGCTGCAGTAACGATTCAACTACTTTGGTGGCCAAGTCAGTGACACGCCCATCATGACTACCTGTGTAAACATTAAAGTCGAGAGTATACCCCGAGTCTGATGTTGCAATTACCCATAATTTAAAACCCCACCGAGTAGGCTTGCCCTTCATGTATTGTTTAAATCCTGACCAAGCTTTAGACTTGACCATATGTTCATTTATTGCGAGATTTTGGTTAGGCTGAAAGAGCTGCTGGCATTTTTATTTGAGGTGGTCCATAAGATAACGCAACTTCCTAAGGCGATCCTGATTATCTACTGTGGTAGGGTCTACAACATATAGAGCTGCTAAAAGAGCCTTGTAGCGGTCACGCGACATAAATCCCCTCACCCACGAGCCCTGAAGTGACTTGGTTCCCCAATGACGATGAGAATCAGGGAGAATTGAAAACCCCATGTAAATGATCAACCCAAGAAATTTGTAAAATTCATCAGGGGTCACCTCCATCCAAGCTTCTTGGTAGCTGGAACATGACGGACAGTTTAGGACGAGCTCCCACCCCTGACGGTTTGTAAAGCTGCATATCTCAGCAACTACAGCCTGAGTAAAAAACAGCATGAAAAAGTCAATTTCTCGCAACATCATATTGGAGGTTGACCGCACAGCCTGATGCACACTACATAAGTCAATACCAAATGGACGGCTAGGCTTAGATGGGAGAGGTTTTGGTGCCTGTGAATCGATGTCAGAGTAAGAGGGATAAGGAACAGAGTCAGGGAAGCGTTTACGCTTTCTAGCTGACTTGAGACCTGTGCGAGAATGGCTAGCCATACCCAAAATAATAAGAGTAACAGTGTTAGTGTTACTGTGAGTATCAGTCATATGAGAAATGGAAACAAACAATACATACACATTCATATATACCCAGTTGAGGGTCTTGGCTGGGGATCAGGTTCCATCTCATCCTCCATCTCCTCGTGGTCCGGGTCTTCCTGCAGTAGTTCCTGGTCCAGCAGATCTTCCTCCTGTGTGCTCATGCCCTCGAAAGCAGGGAGCCATGGTCTTTCCACCTCTACAACAGAAAAAAAGTACACAATTGGTAGCCAGCAGTGTGTTCTTCACAAATCCATACACTGAATAGTCACCAAAGGCTTGCAGACTAAGCAGAATGTCCAACTGCGGACAGCCCTCTCACATTTTCCTTGTGAACAGGAAGCTACACAAAATCTAAAATCATGTCTGTGTGATGGATTGGTAAGGCTATTTGTTAAATTATAGAAAGATATCTACCATTTTTTTCATTACATGGAAAAATCAACAAGCTAGATAACTTATCTAACTAGCAGGCCAGTTTCCAGGCAGGTCTGAACAGCATAAAAAAAAAAAAAAGGTCTGAACGGTGTCTGCTCTATGCCTTACATTACTTCAGGTGGATTTTTCACAAGCAACTAAATTGGCCAAAAAAGTTATTGATATTTAGTTAAAAATGTACATAGTATTGCTCGTTAATGTTTATTTAGCAAGTTTCACAGAAACTGCCAAAAAAAACGTTTATATAAAAAGAAGAGGCTCGCCGATAATGGTCATGTTTTTTCCAGAAAAAAAAACAAAAAACTAGCTGGCGCAAATAAATGCTTTATAACTAAAACGTTTTGACTTTCAATAGACAATATTGACAACATATGTTAAATAACTTGTCTTACCTCGAAAGATCACCTCAGTTTTCAATTTGAAGCAGTAAGTCCAACACTGGAGGTAATTTCCCGGGATATCCTCTCTGACTTCGCCCAGGCAAATGGAGGATGACGCTGATGATGATACATTTATTATTCTCGCCCAGTAACCCCTTAACCAATCATATGTGCTTTTAGCTTATATTGTCATGAGTATCTGGCAGTTTTCGCCACATACCCCCATCCGACTCGGTACCGGATGGTCTTGCCTCCGTTGGACAGGAACAGGGGGAGGGGAAGGACAGGGAGAAAGAAAGAGGAGCGAGAGCAGAGAAAGAGAGAGGAGAGAGAGGGAGAAACACGCTCCCGAACACGCCGCCCACACATTCCTCAGCCACCTGGACTGCATCCGTCAGCGATGCTGGGCGATGGCACTGGACCCACTCAGCCGGCCCTTTCGGTCGCCAGCTGACGATCCGCTCCAGCACCACCAGATCAATCGTCAGCCAGTGGCGAGGGCTCCAGGACAGCGTCTTCCTCCTCCAGTCCCAGGTTTCGGCACCAATGTGGCAGACCTCTGCCTTTCTTAAGGAGGATGAAGCAGGAGCTGTGTGAACAATCCATGTAAGACATTTAATGAACACTTTACAGTGTATATCAAAAACTTTGCTTTTCAGCAACAAATTAAAACGTGCACTGCTTTTCAGCCAGCTACGTATAAACTTAAGACACACAGACAGGCTTCGTGCCTCTCTCTCTCTCTCTCTCTCTCTCTCTCTCAAACTGCAGCTCCAGCTTCTCTTTATCCCTCTCCCGGCTGATTGCGATCATTCTCCCTCCTCATCGCTCGGCCAAGCCCCCCCACCCCCCTACCCCGCTCGCCACAATTTAGAAGTCTGGTATGCTGAATGCTTAAAGCAAAGAGCTTTTGGGTCACAACGAGATATTGATATTGGATGTGATTGGGATATATTTGTGAACTTTGATTATATTCCATTTGGAAGGAGTTGGAGGTTGATCATAGGAGAATGTGTATAATGGGTGATTCTCATGAAGCCAGTCAAGAAAATGTCCTGGTCATTTTTAACCCCAAATCAATATGATATACGTGTGTGTGTGTGTGTGTGTGTGTGTGTGTGTGTGTGTGTGTGTATATATATATATATATATATATATATATATATATATATATATATATATATATATATATTTCATAAATAAAATGAAGCCTACATTTCAGACAATTATTTATATAATGCATCCGGACATTATACTTTAACTACTTTGATTGTTTTCAGTGATGATTCTCATTACCATGAAAGTCTTTTTTTACTGTCTAACAATTGAAAAGATGCTGTTGTACAATGATTTTCTTAATTAAACTGAGTGAAAATAAAAGGAAATACTAAAGTAGGAGTACTAGTACGTATTAATAGGGGGTGTAACGATCCATCGATCTGGATTGATGCATTGATCAAATAACCAACAATGCGATGTCATTGATTCAATGCATAAACATTGATGTACCCTCACTTTGTACTTTATTGGGAACACTATACTAAGACTGGGTAGGACCTCTCTTTGCTCTAAAAACAGTCTCAATTCTTCATGGCATGGATTCCACAAGATGTTGGAAACATTCCTTTGAGATTCTGGTCCATGTTGACATGATTGCATCACATAATTTCTGCAGATTTGTCTGCTACACATTCATGCTGCGAATCTCCTATTCTACCACATCCCAAAGGTGTTCTATTGGATCCAGATCTGGTGACTGGGAAGGCCACTGAGGAACAGTGAACTCATTGTAATTTTCATTAAACCAGTTTGAGATGACTTTTGCTTTGTGACCTGGTGCATTATAATGCTGGAACTAGCCATTAGGAGGTGGGCAAATTGTGGCCATGAAGGGATGCACATGGTCAGCAACAATACTCACATAGGCTCTGGCATTCCAGTGATGACTGATTGGTATTAACGGGCCAAAAGTGTGCCAAGAAAACATTCCCCACACCATTACACCACCACCACCAGCCTGGACTGTTGACACAAGGCAGGTGGGGTCCATGAATTCATGCTGTTGGCACCAAATTCTGACCCTACCATATGTGTGCCTCAGCAGAAATCGAGATTCATCAGATCAGGTTGTGTTTTTCCAGTCTTTAATTGTCCAGTTTTTGTGAGCCTGTGCCACTGCAGCCTCACCTTTCTGTTCTTGGCTGACAGAAGTGGAACCCGACGTGGTCTTCTGCTGTTGTAGCACATCCGCTCATTGCAGTTGTACGGAGTGGTTATCTGAGTTACCTTAGCCTTTATAGCCCATATCGCAACTCACTAAAAGACACTCAGAACATGCTTTGTGCCATTTGTGTGGCCCACAGAGTTGTTTTTTATTTAGAGCATTTCAAATTAGTAGCAACTGCACAAGAATGCCCTGGCAACCACCCACATCACCCTGGCATCATTGTGGCGAGTTTTGCACAGCAAGCACCACTCGTGATGTAAAAATCTAGCTTCTTTATGTTAATGTTGAAAGAAGATCTCATAATGCTGTTATATATCAACTGTAGTATTGTGGCATATGTGTTTTATTATTAGCGTGTTATTGTCTCAGGCCTGGATTACAAGACACCTCATGCAGGCTGGAGGTGGTGTGAGCACCCTAATGGCGAGGATATTTTAGGGCAGGTTGGCTTAGAGACGGCCAAAACATGTCCTCTTGAAGTGATGTTGTTGATAGGGAAAGAGACCTACTGACCTTTGCTCATTATGTTCATATTCCATGCAGTTGTGCCTCAGTCAACACTGGCCTATTGCACAGGCCTCACTCCGTAGTCATCAGGGGATGCAACGATCAACTCAAAACATCTGCTCACCCCGTTCAGAGACATAAATTATGTTTAAAATCTGAATATTTAATTAAACATGTTGCTGACTTTTAGAACCTTCTTCTATATTTTAGTATTTACATTTTTGTAGTTTTAAAAATAATAGCGGAAGTGTCATAGTGGAAATGACTCATTTCAGGGTTGTTTGGTGAACACTGAAAAAATCTACCCTTAAATTTGCTTGGGTAACTATGGTATTTTGGTGGAAATGTATGTTTAGCATGGTGAATATTTGTGAGCATAAGTGTTTCCAGTATTAGTGACACACTAGTATCTGTAATCGACTTAATATTCAGTTGGAAGAGTCAGGGTTGGCAAAACTAGCACATTTACTACTTCCTATGGCAACAATTGTTAGGCTATTAGCAGTCTCTAGATTGTGGAAAGTGTGTGGGTAAAACATTACTTTTCTTCCATTTACTTTAACACAGAATAATATAGGCTAATGCCAGCCTTTTGTGTAAAGCTTGGGTTGCGTGTTAAATGTGGACATAGCGGACAAGATTTCAGGCTTTGAGAGATGCAGAAGCAGCATTTCCTGGCAAGGATGGAAGGAGCAGTGAAGCTGGTGAAATAGTCAGCCTTTATTTATTTATCATTTTAATTTATTTATTATTATATTATGACAGAATTGCTCATTCTGGGACTATGCGCTGCCTATGTATTTAAATGAATACTGTTAATGCGTGTTGTTAAAGAACATGTATTTGCTTTTTTTCTTTTCAGTATTACTGAAAGATTTTCAGATGGCTATATTTTTAAAGCCCTTTAAAGGTGGATCTGTGTTTGTTTATAGCAACCCAGGGGGCTCATTAGTCATATAGTCATACTTTAGAGACCTGGCTGAACATGCCTCTGTGTTTGCTGTAAATTTGTGTCTGTTGGTCTAAAATGACTTTAATCTTATTATTTGAGCCGTAAACATGTTTTCTGGTTCATTTACAAGGGATGATGAACTTGTGTTTGTGTTTGGCTCTCATGCATGTGTCACGTCTAGATGTGATTTTGTTCATGTTTTGTGTTCAAGTCTTTTATTTTAAAGTTTAGTTCCTGTTCCTGTTCAGGTCATGTGGTTCCATGTCATGTTATTCCCTGTTTCCATGTCAAGTCATGTGTTCATCCTGTTTCCCTCCATGTTTGTGTGTCTTGTTTTCATTGGTTTATTGTCTTGTTAACTCATTATCAGTTCTAGTCTGTCATTGGTTTAAGTTTATTAGTCTTGTTATCTTGTTTATAGTTCTGTCTGTTCATTGGTTGTCTTGTTACTATTGTCCATGTATTTATACCCTCATATTTGCCGTTGTCAGGTATTGTGTGTTGTAATGTTGTTTGTGTAGAGTCAAGTCCATGTCCATGTCCATGTTTATGTTTTGTTTTGTTTCGTTTCACGTTTGGATGCTACTGTAAATAAACTGCACTTGGGTTCTTCACATCATCATTATCATCGTCTTCGTTTGCCTGTCATTGCCAGCCCATTGTTACAGCATGTTGAATGAGTGAACGGCAACATTTATGGCATCTTTTAGTGCTGGAGAAGGCTGGGCATACCACTGTTTGGTATATACCATGAAACTGTGGACATGTCAAACGGTAGATATCTTATACAATTTATACTGTTGTAGATATATTTGGCTGGCTATCAGTGGGCAGGAATGCTTTGTGTTATTTACACAATAGGAACAAATAAACATGGAATAACGCATGGGACAATACAAAGTGGTATATGTTAGGGCTGAACGATTTGGACAAAAAATATTGCTTTTTTTTTTATTTTTTTTTTTTTTAAATTGCGATAGCAATTTGAACTGGGATATGATAAACATACAACAACAAAAAAGTGTCATTTCTTTCAACCAAAATTAAACCATGTTTTTCCCATGCTTTACTTCCAACCAGAAATACTGTTCTAAAAATGGTGTTAATTTGTTTTTGTCTTCTAAAATGAACCAAAATAAATAAAACTGAAACAGATGGAGGAAAAACATCACGATCACATTGCATCTGTCTGCTTTGTAAAAAAAAATAAAGGTCCAATTTGTGAAAGGGTCAGTTCACTTTTCGTCATTATTATTATTATTTTTTTTTTTTAAACCCAGTCAATTTGAATATTATATTATTGCAATGATTATGTTAAGAAATTATATAAATATATTATTGTATAATAATAATTATCAGTATTGCTATAATAATGCATTATTATTCAATAGTCATTTATTAATTTCTTAACTTATTATGCAGTCTGGTTAAACCCTTAAGTCTTTATTTTGGCGGAAGCTTTTATTTTGAAAACTGAAAGGGCGGACGCGGATGTATGTATGAGATGAGAACAGCCTGTTCTTGCTGTCAACAAAAACATGCTGTATAGTCAATTGTAGTGGCCAAACATATACTGTATGTGAAATTATGCAAATGTGCAATTAAAGTAAATCGGGGGCACTTTAAAAAAGGTGCTCATCGCATGTTAGCACACCGAACCGAACTCAAGAGTGCATATGTCACTCAGGGCAGCAGATCGATAGAATGTGTGTGTGTATGGAGCACAGAACCACTTTGAAACCAGTGATCCTGTTTACATGTATTTAAGAAAGCACTACAGATATACAGCAGTGCATATAGGCGCACCACAGCGGGAAGCACGTGGAGACTAATTATTTATTTAATTAAATTGAAGCCATTGCGTTTTGATAATTGCACTGGTTCAAATCGCGATTTTGATTTAATTTCAGTTAATCATTCAGCCCTAGTATATGTGAACTTAATAGAATTCAACTGATGTGCAGTCATAGGTGTGTGTACATTAGGGTTGTCATAAAATATCTATATATCGATTATTGATCGGCACATTATATATTTTTGATGCATTGATATATTAAAATGAGCCAACATTTAAATTAGAAGCCTAATTTGAGTGCTTTCCAATTCACTCAGTTGGCCTCTGTTTAAGGGTGCTTTCACACTGGCAGTTTAGTTCGAAACAGAGCACGGTTCGCATGAAAAATTGGTCATGTGAAAGCTGTCATGCGGACCGGGGAGCGCACCGTGGTACTGAACCCGAGACTACCTGTAGGAGGTGGTCTGAGTTCGGTTGCAATGGAACTGTAGCGCGATTCACGTGAATGTGAAAGCAACTCGGACTCGGGTGCGCACTCTTTCAGGAAATAAAGTAACCTGCGCATGCGTTTTAGCCGATGACGATATCATTAGTTTCGACTAATAAATATAGGGTATAATAGGAGATGACAGTGGCGATAACTTCACCTTGGACACGAGCGTGAGTAAGCGTGCAATGTAAACAAACATACAAATGAATTCCTTGCAATCAGCTGTCTCCTCAAAAAACGCTGTTTGCTAGCAGCAAGCCGCCTTCCCCTGGACATCTGATGAGTTACGCCATGAAGCGCGCATATACGCAGTTGTCGTACACTCTGCTGTGCATAATGGCACCAAAATAACAAAAAACCAAAAAGTATGATGAGTTGCGTTGTGTTCTCCATGCGTGTTTGTGATGACGTAAGGTGAACGCAAATGGACCGGGGTTTGATAGAATCAGGTGAGTGTGAAACCAGACCAACGCTGCCGGGGGCACCGGGAACAATCGCACTCGGAATCGGACCGCAGCAAATGTGCCCAGTGTGAAAGACCCCTAAAAGTCTGCAGTTATGGCATTGGTAGACCACAAGAGGGTAATATAACATTTACTGAAGCCGGTCACAGGTATCACACACACACATATACACAGGATGAGCTGATGAGGTGCAGCTGATGGCTGTCCAAAGTGTAACTGTGAAAACTGAACAATTAGAAATGGCAACGTGTATGCAATTTCCCTGTATGTAGCCTTGAATGGGTCTTTCATTCAAGTTGTCAAAAATTACATATTTGTAACTTGTATATACTTGTATATGAGGGCTCCAGACAGCGACTAAAATGATTGATTGTGACAATAATTTAAAATCTAGTCGCCATTGGCGACAATCAGGTTGTGTGCGTTCATATGCGGTTTCGACAGATATCATCTTGTGAGTTATTGAATGCATCTTTAGAGCGTGCACCAGTGTGTCTCGCGCCGCTTTTCACCCATTCTGCTTCTGATGAGCTCGCTGCATCATACACAACAACAAAACCAGAATGAGAGAGTCGTGAACAAATGACTCTTTTGAATCGGGTCATTTTCATGAATCACCCGAAAAGAACTGAGGGTTTGAACTCAGGAGCTCATGTTAGTTTGAATCAAATTCACTTTCTCAGCAAATTAACCATCAGTGAGCTCACAACTGGGAGTGCAGACATTTCAAAGTAAGAGTCCCATGTGTATTTCGGGATTCTTTATAATTAAAAGTCCCGTATTGTGTACCACTTTATTTTCTTCTGGTAATTATTGATTGGGATTGGAGTAGCACAATAAACTGCATCTGAGATTTAATTCAATTTGCACTCTTGTAGTGTCTGTGTCTGGGGCCATCCGTTAACAGTAAAGACAATTATTTTAAAACAAAAAAAAAAAAAAAAATATATATATATATATATATATATATATATATATATATATATATATATATATATATATACAGGTGCATCTCAATAAATTAGAATGTTGTGGAAAAGTTCATTTATTTCAGTAATTCAACTCAAATTGTGAAACTCGTGTATTAAATAAATTCATTGCACACAGACTGAAGTAGTTTAAGTCTTTGGTTCTTTTAATTGTGATGATTTTAGCTCACATTTAACAAAAACCCACCAATT
Source organism: Myxocyprinus asiaticus (assembly GCF_019703515.2). Classification (NCBI taxonomy): domain Eukaryota; kingdom Metazoa; phylum Chordata; class Actinopteri; order Cypriniformes; family Catostomidae; genus Myxocyprinus; species Myxocyprinus asiaticus. The sequence goes on along the minus strand of NC_059365.1, from coordinate 35,524,969 downwards.
CACTATCTCAACAAATTAGAATATGGTGACATGCCAATCAGCTAATCAACTCAAAACACCTGCAAAGGTTTCCTGAGCCTTCAAAATGGTCTCTCAGTTTGGTTCACTAGGCTACACAATCATGGGGAAGACTGCTGATCTGACAGTTGTCCAGAAGACAATCATTGACACCCTTCACAAGGAGGGTAAGCCACAAACATTCATTGCCAAAGAAGCTGGCTGTTCACAGAGTGCTGTATCCAAGCATGTTAACAGAAAGTTGAGTGGAAGGAAAAAGTGTGGAAGAAAAAGATGCACAACCAACCGAGAGAACCGCAGCCTTATGATTGTCAAGCAAAATCAATTCAAGAATTTGGGTGAACTTCACAAGGAATGGACTGAGGCTGGGGTTAAGGCATCAAGAGCCACCACACACAGACATGTCAAGGAATTTGGCTACAGTTGTCGAATTCCTCTTGTTAAGCCACTCCTGAACCACAGACAACGTCAAAGGCGTCTTACCTGGGCTAAGGAGAAGAAGAACTGGACTGTTGCCCAGTGTTCCAAAGTCCTCTTTTTCAGATGAGAGCAAGTTTTGTATTTCATTTGGAAACCAAGGTCCTAGAGTCTGGAGGAAGGGTGGAGAAGCTCATAGCCCAAGTTGCTTGAAGTCCAGTGTTAAGTGTCCACAGTCTGTGATGATTTGGGGTGCAATGTCATCTGCTGGTGTTGGTCCATTGTGTTTTTTGAAAACCAAAGTCACTGCACCCGTTTACCAAGAAATTTTGGAGCACTTCATGCTTCCTTCTGCTGACCAGCTTTTTAAAGATGCTGATTTCATTTTCCAGCAGGATTTGGCACCTGCCCACACTGCCAAAAGCACCAAAAGTTGGTTAAATGACCATGGTGTTGGTGTGCTTGACTGGCCAGTAAACTCACCAGACCTGAACCCCATGGAGAATCTATGGGGTATTGTCAAGAGGAAAATGAGAAACAAGAGACCAAAAAATGCAGAGAAGCTGAAGGCCACTGTCAAAGAAACCTGGGCTTCCATACCACCTCGGCAGTGCCACAAACTGATCACCTCCATGCCACGCCAAATTGAGGCAGTAATTAAAGCAAAAGGAGCCCCTACCAAGTATTGAGTACATATACAGTAAATGAACATACTTTCCAGAAGGCCAACAATTCACTAAAAATGTTTTTTTTATTGGTCTTATGATGTATTCTAATTTTTTGAGATAATGAATTGGTGGGTTTTTGTTAAATGTGAGCCAAAATCATCACAATTAAAAGAATCAAAGACTTAAACTACTTCAGTCTGTGTGCATTGAATTTATTTAATACACGAGTTTCACAATTTGAGTTGAATTACTGAAATAAATGAACTTTTCCACGACATTCTAATTTATTGAGATGCACCTGTATATATGAGATCAAGCTTTTGACACTCAGGACAATTAAGGGACTTGTACACAACTTTTACACAAGGTGCAAACATAAATTGATGCTAAAGAAGACAACACACTACAATATGCATACTATACTTTATGTAATTATCTGTAATGTAGATTCTGAAGAGCAGTACTAAATACAAAATTATCTGATCTCTATTTATATAAATTATGAAAAGGGTGTGAACATTTATGAGACAAAACGAAATGCAAACTTATCTTCTCGACTATACTGTATATACTGTCTTCTTTTTCTTCTGCTTTCTATCTTGTTTTTGAACAGCAATCTAAATCGAGCAATTCTGTGATCTGGCAACTAAAAACAGCCATTTGGCTCCTTAATGTTTCAGTTTAGGAGCCAATGGCTCCTAAGTCATTTTTTTAGCCTGGAGCCCTGTATATGAAAGATGCATATTCACAATATATCATCCAGTGATGTCTACACTAAATAATCTTTTTCCTTTGATAATGATTTGGGTCGAGTTTCATTGAAAACTATGCGAGCTTTGCTCAATGGCACTTCAGTATTTTGATGCCGAGTGTGTTTTCCTTTTTTTTTTTTTTTTTTTTTTTTTTAGAACACACCGTGCCATCCGCCAGATGCGTCTGGTGTATGACCCCCTTTAATTTACCCTGCCGCTCACACTTTACCAAAGCTGTGTTGAGAAAAATATTCAAAAAGACAAAGACTATTGTGCAACGAGCAGCCCTACTTAAACCGATCAGCCACAACATTAAAACCACCTGCCTAATATTGTGTAGTTCCCCCTCGTGCCACCAAACAGCACCAACCCCCATCTCAGAATAGCATTCTGAGATGATATTCTTCTCACCACAATTGTACAGCGCAGTTATCAGAGTTACCGTAGACTTTGTCTGTTCGAACCACTCTGGCCGTTCTCTGTTGACCTCTCTCATCAACAAGGCATTTCCATCTGCAGAACTGCCGCTCACTGGATGTTTTTTGTAAATTCTAGAGACAGTTGTGCGTGAAAATCCCAGGAGATCAGCAATTACAGAAATCCTCAAACCAGCCCGTCTGACACCAACAATCATCCATGCGATTATCTAATCAGCCAATTGTGTGGCAGCAGTGCAGTGCATAAAATCTTGCTAGTACGGGTCAGGAGCTTCAGTTAATTTTCACATCAACCATCAGAATGGGGAAAAAATTTGATCTCAGTGATTTGGACAGTGGAATGATTGGTGGTGCTAGAGGGGCTGGTTTGAGTATTTCTGTAACTGCTGATATCCTGGGAATTTTATGCACAACAGTCTCTAGAATTTACCTCGAATGGTGCCAAAAACAAAAAAACATCCAGTGAGTGGCAGTTCTGTGGATGGAAATGCCTTGTTGATGAGAGAGGTCAGCAGAGAACGGCCAGACTGGTTCGAACTGACAAAGTCTACAGAATGCTATTCTGAGATGTGGGTTGGCATTGTTTTGGCAGCACGAGGGGGACCTACTCAATATTAGGCAGGTGGTTTTAATGTTGTGGCTAATCGGCGTATATCTGAAAAAAATCCAGATATATATCATATATCACAGATTATTGTTGCGTAAAAAGGGCATCGATCCCAAGCCTAGTGTATATTCAGACAGATTGCATTGTGAATTCAGCGACAGTAGGTCAAATCGGACTGTGCTTACCAAAATTGTAATCATTTCCCCCAGTGGCCAAAGCTGGAAGTGTTGTTGGGCACATCTGAGCTCCAGTTTCTGTGTGAAATGTCCACAGAGTGGCAGCAAAAGCGAGTTGTTGTATTTTTTGTTGTAAATTATGTAATACAGTCAACAGGAATGCATATTCTTTACACACCTCAACTCTACACCCCAAACCAGTAGTGCTAGAAGAGAAGGTGATCACATTTAAATTGTAGCAAAAATGTCTGATTGGGGATGGTGCTTGTCAGTAATTTGGCAGAATGTGGTTGATTTCAGGGTACATGAACATTCAGAAGCAACATGTCAAATTTCCTGTGTTATCATGTTGTTTATTTTAAATTGTCAAATTAAATGAGTGTGAAATTCCCAACAATTTTTGAGAATGGTTAATAGTAATTTTTGTGCAACTACCTCTAGCTTGTCTCCTAAATTACGTCACACCTATCGCTTAATTTTGAGTGTAAATCACTAATTTTCACAAATGGCCTGCTGAGAGACTGCATGTTCTGTGAGAGTCTCTTGGGGCAAGAGGATTGGGGAGCTGGTAAATAGAAATTAACAAGGCCTTCTGTTCATTTCCACTCTCGCTGTGGAATTGAACCTCTTTTAAGCTTTATGTGAGGTTTTCTGACCCTAGGGTATGATGATATCACAATAAAAGGTTCTATGGTGCCAAATGTTTCATTGTGTCACATCCAATTCGAAGTTTTCCTTCCCAGGTGATCGTCAAACATCTTTAGCACCTTTTAAATTTAATATTTAAGTTTAACATGGAAAAGGAGTGTTAATAATGATTAATGTATACTGGAGAAAGTGAGGTAGGTTGCCAATGTGTATTATTTTTGTGTTGTTTTTAATAGCTTTAAACCCTTAAAGCAATACTGCAGGTTATTTACAAATTAATGTCTATTTTAAATGTTGATTCGTAGTGCAGTCAGCACGCCTGCTAGGCTTCCAGTAAGTGCAATACTGTAAACACGTTTTTAGTTCCTTTTTGAAAACTGAGGGTAGAGTCGAAATTATTTTCTATGGTAATTTATGACAGCATGCCACAAATAGACATTAAGGTCAGGTCAGCATTAGGGTTGTGCAAAAAAATATTTTCTGATGCATCGCAATCTTTGTTTGAATGACATCAATATCACTCCTTAAATCCCAAAATCGATCTTTTACTATATGTGCAACTCTCTACAATGCGAGTAAATCACTCGCATATGAGACCAAATTCTGTGCTATGTGACTACAATGTCTGTTATTAGCCACTGGCTGGGTAATGTTCAGTAGTATATTGAGTAGTTTATTGGTGAAGAAGTTCAGCATCCTTTCACTGCGTGTTAAGAGTTCATTTTGATTTAGTTTGAATCAAATCGAGTTTGGTTTGACTCGTTCCGTGTATTGTGTGTCCAAAGACTAGATCCACGCAATCCATTTGTCATAAATAATGTCTCTTAATTCCCTTTTTGTTCTTTACAGACAATTGTTGATCAAAAACAACAAAACATAAACATTTAATTCTTATCAAAAATTGCACAGATTAGGTAAAGAAGGCATTTGAGTCCTCTCTCTTTAATATGCGCTCATTTACAGACACTCTTTACAGAACTGCCGGTTTTCTTAAAGAGACAGTACTGGTTCTTAGCACCCATTCTACACACACAAACACACACACACATATATATACATACATATATATATATATATATATATAGATGGAAAACATGGATTTATACATTTTTAAAAGCTAAAATGTGACCAAAATGATTAAAAACAAATAAAATATAATTTGTAAAATTAATGTTTCTAGTTAGAAGGTCCCCTGTATAATTAACAGCATTAGCTGGAAGATAATTTCTTTCATATGTAAGTAAAAATGGACCTTTTATCTGAAATATACCCATATGAATCAATATCGAATTGAATCGAGTTGAGAGCTCGTGAATCAGAATCGAATCGGAAGATCTGTATCAATACACAGCCCTAGTCAGCATGAAAACATCTTAATAGATGTTTGTGTTTTTTTTTTTTTTTTTTTTTTTGTCATGTTGTGCATGATTGAACAGTGCACATTATTTCAAATGTAAAAAAATAATTAATAAAAAAAAAATATATATTATTTTCAATCTAAACTACTTCCATCCAACCATACTAAGGCCTATCTTGATATTGAAACAATATTTAAGAATGAAGTATCTGTCATAATTATTATCAAATTAATTATCAAATGCCTGAAATATCCATTGAGTTTACAATGACCCAAGGAGGCAGTCTCCCTGCATGTAGTTTTTGCGGTTTGGTATTTAATGTAAGTCTTAACATTTGCAATTTCACGGCAGACTTTCACAACAATTGTTATTTGAATTTTTTTTAGCTTTGCTCTTAGAAGTGTTTTCATTGAGAGCCCTATGAATCATCTCCATTCTTCTTCCCCTGACTCATATGGTTACTCAAGGTCTCACCAGGCTGATGGAAAGCGTAGAAGTGTCCTGGAATTGTCTCAATCACAACTCTCGGGCCACCTCATTACCCAGCCAAGAGCTGGTAATCATACGGCTTCACCCCAATGAATCATTACAACGAATCTCAGACTGTTAAATTTGGACAAACACATTTTTTTTTCTAAATAGTAAACTGCTCAGGATCTGAGGTGTTTGATGCCAAATCAGGTTATGTATTGCTCTTGTGATAACAATCTCTGCCTTTTGCCATGAATTAACCCAGAGTACAAAGAGCTTTGAGATTCACTGGTGCTTCACAAATGTAATCTATTATACCTGTTTGGCTGACAGAAAAAAGCTTTATTCAGCCTCATTCAGAGATTGTGTTTAGGTTTTAATGAGATTATGTGGTTGAAGTGGGACTATTTCAATGGGAGTTGGAGGATTCAAATGGTAGACTTGGTTACTTTTAATTTATTTGAGGCTTTTCCATGTACACTATATGTAGGAATACTTCCCACGGTTGATGGATGATAGTACATGTGGAGTTCAATGAATTTGCTAGTTTTGTGTTGGCAGCCTCGATACTTACCCTACCAACCAAAAAGTACCATGGCAATAACGTGGTATTCTTTGAAGTAACTTGGATTGCAATGCAAATACTGTGGTATATGTGTATGGTAATAATTCAGTACTATGGTATGTGTTAAAATACTGATGGTATGGTAGTCTTATACCATCATATACCAACTTAAAAACTCATGATGGCATTGTTGTGGGTCATTGCCACATAAAAACAGGCAGAGACTCAGGAAATATTGCCACAATTTCTATTTGTTTTGTGGAAAGATAAATTATTTTTCTGAGATGGTAACGTGTGGTGTGACTGATTCAAATTTGCTTTAGGAGCTTTTTGGTCATTGCACTGCCAGCAACGATAAATTGTAGTCTTAATGAATTCTGCTTATTTTTCTTTCTGTTTGAATTAAATGGGGCACTTTGTACCCTCAACAAATCTCTTCTGTAGATTCTGTAGGAATAAAGGATTTGTCCCAACCAAATCTGAAAGATTTGTTCTGGGTTTAAAGGATCAGAAATTATAAATGGGATACCAAACAAGCAGGAAAGAAACAAACTGTCTCATTTTTACAAATGATTTACGATTCCCCATAGGCCGCAGGGCTCTTACCTAGAAGCTTCAGTCTTACTCTAACAGGCATGTCTTAACTTTCAGATTCTATTAAGTTAATCAATGGCATACATTAGCTGTCCTTATGCATTAGATGAGTCAGTGCCTCTGAGAGTGGGGAGAGAGATGTAGTACCATTGTCTTTTTCACTTTTCTTTTTTGCTTCAATCATTTTGTGCGTTTAGTAATAAGCATTCTTTATGAAAGCAGTTGCTTTCAAAACATATTAGTGTGAAATTTTTATTGAAGGTATACACCTCCACTTAGAGAAAATGTAGTGTAGTTTATTCAGATAGAACATTAGCCATTCAGATATGTGTCCAGTAAATTAGGATTTGTTAACACTGTACTAGAGCACTGTACCCTTTTAAATGGCAACAATATGAACTTCTGATACTACATTTCTATTGATTGTGAAGTTATGTGCCAAGTTTGGCAAATACTAGAGAATGCTGTTTTAAAGGTGTAGTGATTTTAACTGGGAATAAACATTAAAGCATTGGAACCCTTTGGAATGACCTGCCTTTTTGTATAAACTTTTCTTAAAATCTGGTTTGATCTTCATCTAAGTTACAATAATGAACAAACATAATCTGTTTTAACTAATAACACACAAATTATTATATTGTCTATCTGTACATATTTAATACATCATTCAAACTTTCACAGTGTAGGTTGGAAAATGTATGTATGTGAATCCCTTGGTTAATGACGTCAACAAAAGCTAATTAGAGTCAGGAGTTGCAAACCTGGCATCCAGTTATTGAAACGAGACTGGCGGTGTGGGTTAGAGCTACTTTGACTTATAAAAAGCACTCAAACATTTTGGGTTTGCTATTCACAAGAAGCATCTGCTGATGTGGACCATGCCTTGTAAAAAAGAGATCTCAGAAGACCTACAATCAAGAATTGATGCTTTGCATAAGGATGAAAGGGTTACAAAGTTATCTCGAAGAGCTTAGATATTCATCTGTCCACAGTTAGACAAAAAAAAAAAAATATATATATATATATATATATATATATATATATATATATATATATATATATATATATATATATATATATATATATATATATATATTTGTCTATAAATGGAGACGATTTAGTACTGTGGCTACTCTCCCTAGAAGTGGCCATCCAGCCAAGATTACTCAATAGAATGCTCAATGAGGTGAACAAAGAACTATAGAGTGACAGCTAAAGACTTGAAGGAATCATTGGAACTGGTTAACATCTCTGTTCATGATTCTACTCTACGGAAAACAATAAACAGGCATGTTGTCCATGGCAGGACACCACGAAGGAAGCCGCTGCTTTCCAACAAAAAACATTGCTGTATGCCTGAAGTTTGCCAAAGGCCACCTTGACACTCCACAACGCTACTAGTAAAATGTTTTGCGGACTGATAAAACTAAAGCCGTATTCGGACAGCAATTATTTTACATGGTGACGTGAGGTAATTCCAGCATTTAAAGGGGGTAGTCAGTGATTTTATTGCCGTCCAAATCTGAAATGTCTGTGTTTTTCTCACACCTCCCATGAGAAATCTCCTGGCCAAACTACCTACTGTTATTTGGCAAACATCAAGGTCGTGTGGTAATTTAATTACCGTCCAAATCCACACCTCTGAGTTTATAATCCAAAAGCCGTTTTGGAAATCCTTTTTGACCACTGCTAAGTGCCATACGTTTGCGATGCATGTGGTAACAGCTCTGGCGGTAATGGACAGTTGTGAAAGTTGGAAGATTGTGTAACAGAAATTTTTGAAATAATTCACAATAATGAAATATGTCGCCGCTCCACCACAGTCAATGGGAATTCTTAATTAGAAGGGAAAGAAAAACGAGATCATGTAAACTTTTGAAATGGTCCATTATTATGGCAGCAATGTAATAAAATTGTAGTATATTACATTTTAATGTAGAAACATATACTAAATACATTTATACATAGGGCTTGCTTGACTACTTGTTTTTACGGGTCGAGTAGTCCCATAAAAGGTGCCGGGTTAATGTCTATCTTATTTAAAAGGTTTAATTTCCACCTCCACTTTTTAAACACTGACAGATAATTCCAAATTATGTCCACCATTTTGAAAGATAAAACATAAGAAAACCATTTTTACCATAGCTCCTCAAATTTCATTTGAACTATTATTACTGTCCTTGATATGTGTGGCTTCTATATCTCCTTGCATGCACTTAGGAGAGTGCACGCAAGCGGCGCAACTGAGGTGATGTGGATGACGAAACATGCGTACCCCCATTGACAGATTTATTTGGCTGCGTTGATAAACAGTCTTGTCCCTATAGTTTCTTAGTTCGTTTAATTGCTCTTAAAAAATTAAGTCCCAAGATTATCAAGATATCTTACAGGATAATGTCAGGGTGGCTGTGCACCAGCTGAAGCCCAGTAGAAGCTGGGTGATGCAGCAGGACAATGACTGTAAACATCAAAGTACTTCCACTACAGAATGGCTTCAGAAAAGAAAATCCACCTTTTGGAGTGGTCATCATCAGAGCCCAGACCTTAACCCAATAGAGATGCTGTGGATTGACCTCAAGAGAGCTGTAAACACCAGACATCCTAAGAATATGGCTGAGCTGAAGCAGTTTTTTTTTTATAAGAAGGAATGGTTCAAAATTCCTTCTGAACATTGTGCAGGTCTAATCCGCAGCTACCAGAAACGCTTGGTTGTGGTTATTGCTGCAAAAGGAGGATCGACCAGTTATTAAATCCAAGGGTTCACTTTTTCCACTGCACTGTGAATGTTTAATGGGATGTGTTCAATAAAGACATGAAAGATTATAGTTGTTTGTGTGTTGCTAGCTTAAGCACATTGTGTTGACTATACTTTTGACTTTGAGGAATATAAGGTCACGTTTTATGACCAGTTAATGCAGAAAACCAGCTAATTCCAAAGGGTTCACACACTTTTTCCTGCCACTGTACAATTATATTCACATGGTACTCCAAGGTCCTTCAAAAGAATTCAATGAATGACCTAGGTACATGTCCAAAAAAACATGGTATTGCAACCATGGTTCACAAGATTATCATGATGTCATGTCTTCAAAGGGTTCAATAGAAGTTTAGCTCAGTCAACAGCATTTATGGCATAATGTTGATTCCCACAAAATTGGACCAAAAAAAAATAAAAGGTACACAGCAGATAGACGCAATATGAATGTAATTTTTTTCTCCCTCTGTGTTTCACTGTTTTATTTAGTTTGGTTCTGAGGTTTGGACACTCCTGGTAGCCCCTGGGGCACTGCCCCACTCTTGACGTTGATTAGTACCATGGTATAGCAATGGAATCAGATGGTAATACCATGCCACTTTGAAATGTACTGTGGAATTAAATAACAATCATTATCATATTCCATAGTATTTACAAGGTACTTCAAAAGGATATTATGTGTTAAGGTGAGGGAAGAGGCAAATACACAGCTGTGAAAATAAACCAGATTTGTTGAAGACTCAAACTCAGGGAAAATACTGGATAAACCACAAAGCACACTGGTTATTTGAGGGCATCCGACGGGAGTCAGGAGAGCTGGTATCAGGACAAAATCAACAGCAATGCCACGAAGAGCAACGGGAAAGGTCAATGATGAGATTAGAGATTTGGTGGTCTGGAGAATGGAGATGGAGGGCTGTGGTTGAGAGCTGAGGGGAAACAAGTTCACGTCGAGGAGAAGGACCTGGAAGTCTCTAGGAGGGCAGTCTGGCAGACTGATAGTCGAAGATGGCAGCAACCACGTACTCACGGTGGACAGTTACAGAAGTTTCTAGGCTGGTGGAAAAGGGTAAGGATCACACAGGAACTAATCCGAGAGGGTTTAGAGAAACCCAAGCGGAACACAGTGAGAACTGGTGACTGGGTCTGGGAAGGAATGCTTGGGATGGCAGAAAACAGACCAGACCAAATGACCAACCGACCGCTGCTTTTCTTAAAGGCATGAGACAATCTGACGTAAGACAGCACACAAAAGGGAGTTATATAGAGGGAGAAATTAACTTCCAACAAGGAACAGGTGATGCTAATCAAGCCATGTGCTGGCAGAGCCTCAGCCCCTGCAGGGAAACTCTGGCTGTGTCTCATTTGGAAGGCTGCACGCTAGATAGGACACGTCCTTTGAAGGCTGCTGCATACCGAGTGTCCCCCTTTAAACAAGCCTCGTTTAAACGAGACGGCCTTTGTAGGACAAACGGAAACGTAACATAACATGGTTGCTATGACAGCACACCACTCTTTAACAAGTGTGAGTGCTTTGAGTGAGAAGGTAACAAAGTCCCTCTGGAAGGAAATGTATGAGGTACATTTTAGGAGAGTTATAATGATGTAAAGAGAAAAGGAAATAGATTTTACAGGTGTACTTTTAGTCTAATACTTTATTTTAATTATATATTAATATAATTATACATATTATATACTCTGCACCCATTTACTGAGGTACTTCAGCTTGGGAATTAACATTCCTTGCGTTTGAACATCATATTTACGGGAAAAGTTCCATAATTTTTCTTTAGACATTTCCATTGAAGCAAAGAATTGTGGGTTATGAGTGCCCATGAAGGATACACCTCATGCATCCTCCGAATTCCTGTGAAAGGAGGTCACATTTGAAGGCTGCATTTGAAGTGTCCTACTCGCTTTTCTGAAACGAGACAGCCTTGATGGCATATGCGGCCAACAAATGTGACCTCCGGAAGACGCATCCTTCCAAACGAGACATAGCCCCTGTGTTGTGACCAGCACATGGCAAATAAAAAAATTAACAAAAGGGAATGCTGGGGACATGCAGAGACAGAACAGACTCACCAAACAGATCATCCAGCAACCCTGACAATTATGTATTACCATCATAAAGTACAAAAAAGTGTATGCTGGTGGATACAAACAATACAATTTAAAATAAAAGCTACATTTTGAAGATAAAAAATGTCATGGTTACTTTCGTAACCTCCGTTCCCTGATGGAGGGAATGAGATGTTGTGTCGATGTAGTGACACTAGGGGTCACTCTTGGGAGCCCCAAACACCTCTGCTTTTTTGAAAAAAGGCAAATGAGAATTGGCGAGTGGAATTTGCATGCCACTTCCCCGGACATACGGGTATAAAAGGAGCTGGTATGCAACCACTCATTCAGGTTTTTTGCTGAGGAGCCAAGACCAGGTCCCGGCCATTTCAGCGGGTAGTTCAGCATTGTGGCAAGAGGGACACAATGTCTCGTTCCCTCCATCAGGGAACGGAGGTTACAAAAGTAACCATGACGTTCCCTATCTGTCACTCACTCGACGTTGTGTCGATGTAGTGACACTTGGGGTCCCTATACAAAACGCCACAAATATCTGAACTGTGTTACGTGAACTGGTGGTGTGTGACGGGCAGACCGCTGTGTGCCTCGTAGCCAGCGCACCAGGCCATCACGTAACCTCCCCCAACGCTCTTATGAGTGTCGAACGGTCCATCAGGAACAAGTCGACAGCCCAACTATAGGGACAGGCTAGCCTAGCCGAGGCCTCTTTTCCTCTCTTTTCTCCCCAAAAAGAGTGGAATTTGTTAACTGACTGGGAGCCATAAGTGTCTGCGTCGGGGGGTGTCCCTCCCAAGGGAAAGACACCGTGGAGACCCTGCCCAAAAAGGGGGGGATATTTTGAGTGGAATATGTCACATGGTCTTACCGAATCTTGTCAGAAGTATGTTATGTGGAGAGGTCCCATGGTAGGTCCTACCCGAAGGGGGAGGAGTTTCTACAGAGCATGGCGACCAGGGGCAGAGGGGCCTCTGCCCAAGGAAGCCGCAGTTTGCCGGCAGGGAAACGATTTTGTGGAAGATATCACATGGGGTCGCCTTTGGGGAACCAGCACATGTGGAGCACCTACCTCAGTACAGGGGCTCATTAGTGCACGTACTGGGCCGGTCAGCAAGTTTCTCCGCAAACTCAACTGCCAGAGAGCTAAGGAGGAAACTCATCCAGGGATCACAGTCTGTGAACACGACTGGGAGTCAAAAGCGCACATCTTCACCTCAAAGGAGGGGAAAGGCGCTATGCACAAGCAGTACACCCGGCTAGCTGTCCCGGAACTTACCTACTCGTGCATGCCAATACACGGGACGAGACCGGCTCAACCCGGTGATTGTAGAACCTCGCAGAGGTGTTGGGTGTTGCCCAGCCAGCTGCTCTGCAGATGTCTGCCAAAGAGGCGCCACTGGTCAGGGCCCAGGAGGCCACCACACTCCTGGTAGAGTGGGCTCGTAACCCCACAGGGGGTGGCACGTCCTGAGCCTGATATGCCATCGCGATGGTGTCAATGACCCAGTGGGCGATCTTCTGTTTGGAGACAGAGCTTCCTTTCCGCTGTCCACCAAAGCAGACAAAGAGCTGCTTGGAGCTTCTAAGGCTCTGTGTGTGATCCAAATAGATGCGTAAAGCTCACACCAGACACAGCAATGCCAAGGCTGGGTCTGCCTCCTCCTGGGGCAGCACTTGCAGGTTCACCACCTGATCCCTAAAAGGGGTCGTGGGAACTTTGGGCACATAGCCCAGTTGGGGTCTCAGGATCACGTGAGAGTAACCCGGACCAAACTCCAGGCACGATTCACTGACAGAGAACGCCTGCAGGTCCCCTACCCTTTTGATGGAAGGGAGCGCAGTCAGGAGGGCAGTCTTCAAAGAGAGTACCTTATGCTCAGCTGACTCCAAGGGCTCAAAGGGAGCTCCCTGTAGACCCCGAAGGACTACAGAGAGGTCCCACGAGGGGATGAGGCACGGTCTGGAGGGATTCAACCTCCTAGCACCTCTCAGGAACCTGATGATCAAGTCGTGCTTCCCCAAGTATTTAACCATCTACTGCATCATGATGAGCCGAAATAGCGGCTATATACACTTTCAAGGTGGAGGGGGACAGCCGCCCCTCCAGCCTCTCCTGCAGGAAGGAAAGCATCGATCCAACTGCGCATCTCTGGGGGTCTTCACTTCGGGAAGAACACCACTTAGCGAACAGACGCCACTTCAAGGCATACAGGCACCTCGAGAAGGGAGCCCTAGCCTGAGTGATCATGTCTACCACTGTGGGTGGTAGGCCACTAAGGTCTTCCATGTCCTGTCCAGGGGCCAGATGGTTGCGGGTGCCAGATGGTGCCCGTCCCTGAGAAAGAAGGTCCTTCCTCAGGGGAATTCGTCGGGGGGGCTGTCACGAGGAGCGTGAGATCCGAGAACCACGTGTGGATGGGCCAGTAGGTTGCTACTAGGATGACCTTCTCCTCGTCCTCCCTGACTGTGCAAGTAGGCTCACTGGGGGAAACGCATATTTTGCATACCGCAGTGGGAGGATTCCTGGGAAGCAAACAGGTCTACCTGTGCTCGACCGAATCGACTCCAAATCAGCTGGACCACCTGCGGGTGGAGTCTCCACTCTTCCCTGAGGGTAACCTGATGTGACAGCGCATCCGTTGCGGTGTTGAGGTCGCCCGGGATGTGAGTGGCTCGCTGCTGACTCCAGAGGAGGAGATGGCGGGCGAGTTGTGACATGCAACAGGAGCGTAGACCACCTTGATGGTTGATGTACACTATCGTCGCTGTTTTGTCTGTCCGGACCAACACGTGCTTGCCGTGGATCAATGGCTGGAACCTCCGCAGGGTGAGCATTACTGCCAACACCTCTAGGTAGTTGATATGCCCGTTGCATCCGGCGCCCCAGCTCGTCTTGGAGGCGTCTGTTGTAACCACGATGTGGCTGGAGACCTGCTCTAGGGGAACCCCTGCCTGTAGAAATGCAAGGTCGGTCCAAGGGCTGAAGAGGCGGCGACAGATCGGCGTGATGGTCATGTGATGTGTCCCATGGCGCCATGCCCATCTCGGGACTCGAGTCTGAATCCATTGCTGAAGCGGTCTCATATGCATCAACCCGAGCAGTGTGGCCGCTGCTGAGGATGCCATATGCCCCAGGAGCCTCTGAAAAAGTTTCAGTGGAACTGCTGTTCTCCGTCTGAACGCCTTCAGACAATTCAGCACTGACTGCGTGCTCTTGTTCGTGAGGCACGCTGTCATCGAGACTGAGTCCAACTCCAAACCGAAAAAGAGATGCTCTGAACTGGGGAGAGCTTGCTCTTTTTCCAGTTGACCCGAAGCCCCAGTCGGCTGAGCTGCCAGAGCACGAGATCCCTGTGTGCGCATAGCAACTCTCAAGAGTGAGCTAAGATTTGCCAGTCATCGAGATAGTTGAGGATGCGGATGCCCACTTCCCTTAGCAGGGCAAGGGCTGCCTCTGTGACCTTTGTGAAGATGCGAGGGGACAAGGACAGGCCGAAAGGAAGGACCTTGTACTGGTACGCCTGGCCATCGAAGGCATACCACAGGAAGGGTCTGTGTCGAGGTAAGACCAAGATGTGGCAGTACGCATCCTTCAGGTCTACCGCCGCAAACCAATCTTGATGCCGGACACTCGTTAGAGTGCGTTTTTGCGTCAGCATCTTGGACAGGAGTCTGTGCAAAGCCCGGTTCAGTACTCGCAGGTCAAGGATTGGTCGCAACCCACCGCCTTTCTTCGGTACGATAGAAACTATAGGGCTATAGAACCCTTTCTTTATCTCGGCTGGAGGGACAGGCTCTATCGCGCCCTTGCGCAGAAGGGTCGCGATCTCCGCATGCAAGGTAGCGGTGTTTTTGCCCTTCACCGAGGTGAAGCGGACGCCGCTGAACCTGGGCTGGTGCCTGATGAACTGAATCGCGTAGCCGAGTCAGACGGTCTGGTTCAACCATCGCGACGGGTTGGAAAGCACAAGCCATGCGCCCAAACTCCGGGCGAGTGGGACCAAGGGAATGATCACGTCGGACGTACCGGCGGGTGGGGCCTTGCGGCAGGGTGGAGCTCGAGGTGCCATGAGCCCCGTGGCCGTGCTGAGTCCAGGGACAGCGAAGCACTTACCTGGCTCCTGGCACCCACCATAAGTTTGGCCGAGGAGGAATCTTGTCCTGGGGAATGGGAGGTCCGTGGGGGGATACCTGGTGGAGGTGGTCCCATTGATGTCCCCAAATCGCCCCCAGTGCTAAACGACGCAGCCTCAAACCCGTAGGTAGAAGGACCGGTGCGGGGAGCCGCTGGGGTGGCTTGCTTTCTTACGAAAACAAGCCGCAACCGCAACGTTGCCATGGTCATGTTCTCGCAATGAGGACATGACTCATCCACGAACGATGTCTCCGCGTGGGCAGTGCCCAGACACGTTAGACAGCGATCGTGGCCATCAGAAGCAGAGAAATAACGACCAGGAATAACACACAAATGGAAAGACATCTTTAAAAAGACATTCCGTGTGTGCCACTCTTTTTGTGAATGAAAATATACTTTTCTAGAATATACTCTCTTATTTTCGCTCTGCCGAAGCACCCAGGGGCATTCTCTGCACTCCACGGGTGCAGAGGGGGAGAAGCCGCTGAAATGCGGCATAAATCCAGCAGTTTTGAGGTGCGTCTTTGGAGGGAATTGAATTCAGTGCACTGAATACAACCGCTCAGCTCCAAAGAGTAAATCTGAATGAGTGGTTGCATACAAGCTACTTTTATTCCCGTATGTCCGGGCGAGTGGCATGCAAATTCCACTCGCCAATTCTCATTGGCTTTTTTCAAAAAAGCAGAGGTGTTTGGGGCTTCCAAGAGTGACCCCTAGTGTCACTACATCGACACAATATCGAGTGGGTGACAGATAGGGAACATATCATTTGGGCCCCCTAATGCAATACATAAATTTTCTGAGGTTTAATTATGGGTTTGTCTTTTAAATGCCTTTTAAAAATAAAATTAAACAGTCATTTAATGTGTTGAACATAAAAATTGGCCACTCATCAGTTAAGAATGTAATATGATTACTTTATGTAGTTCTTGGATGTTCTTTGAAACTAAATAAATCATATCAAGATTTTTGGCAGAAACTGAATCAATTGTGACTTATGATCACTTGATACTTAGAAAACCTCTGTTATAAAACAGAATAGTGCTGTAGTATTGCATAGTTATGGCACTTCTGTCCTTTGTGCCTGCACGGCTGAATAAAACCAGTCATATTCCAGTCCATTTCCTTCCATGTTTGCTCCAGAAATCAGGATGTCAGGAGTCAACACTAGTTTTCCCCCTTAAGAGCAGCTAAAACATGTCTATGGTGCAATATCCCTCAAATGCTGAGATGTGCCATTTTTGGTCCTCTGTAGAATTTTTCATTCTTGCAGATCTCCCTGTACCAAGGTGTTATTTGACAAAACATTAATCAACTCAGAGGTGTATGATATATGCTTATAGGAGTCTTTCCTATCATCTCACGCCAGGCCTTGTAAAAACTGTCTTGTCATATTAGCCAGCCACTATACAAAATAAGCCTATGCATTCACATACAGTGTAGCATTAATTTGCCCAACAATGTCTGTGAATGAAAATAAATAAATAAATCAATAGAAAGAAAGGCTGTATGTTGCTAATTTTGCTTGAATTCCCTCAGTGTGTTTGACAAGTGAAGCTGACGTTAAGAAAAAGTGCTAACACTATGGCCTGTCTCGACTGCAGCCTCCTCCCCTTCCTGTCTTCTATCTTCGACTTGCGGTCACACAATTAGCTGTCCTGTTTGAGGGAGCTAGAACAAAGGTGATCCCTGCAAGCTAGAGTCTGAGGCAGTGACATGTGAGAAGGCTGGTGACACACTTATGGCTGTAGGCTGCTCTCTTGACCAAGGAAGTCACTGGCTGTCAGTACCCATCACTGTCTGGCACAGCACTAATGGCATTTCCTAATAGTGTGGGGTGGAACAAAGGGCGGATTTACAGGGCAAAATCACAGAGATCCTCTCCATTAGACCGCCTGCCTTTGTTTGTGCTCACAGACAAAGGTGTGGCCTTAGACATGGAGACATGACGGGTACAGAGAGTGAGAGAGTGAGATAAGGACAGGAAGTACAGGAGGAAATGAGAAACATAGGCTCACAGCTCAACCTCTAATTCTCTGTGGCAGCTTGCACCTGCATCTGTGTGTCTTGAAAAGCTCAAACACACAGACGCAAGTGCAACCAAGCAAGTACAACACTGCTGTGAAAAACAAGAAAAGTATTTTAAAGAATTTGTGTTGATTTTGTATTGTTGAACAACGTTAAGTGAAATTGCTTCCCACATCTTCCGTTGTTCAGGCAAACGGCGAGTCCCATTGAAAACTCACACTATTATTTGAGCAAATGTTATGTCGGGCTGCTAAAAGTGCAGAAATTGCACTTCACATGAACATGAAACAACATTCTCAATGTGATTTATTTTTAAAAGAAGCATAATATTCAGCAGGAAATGATGTAGGGCAAGATTTTTATTTATCGAGATTTGATCATTTTCGTTAAATCACATTTCACATTATATATTTTTGGAAGAAGCGACACTGATCACCACACAGCAAGTGTGAGAAGAGGAAATGTAATGTGGCATTAGGTCAACGCACACAAATTATTTCTATTTGACCCGATCCACACTATGCAATTACAGTATATTCTTAGCTCATTCAAAGCATTGAGTCCTGTGCAGATGAATGAGAAATATCTTGGTTACTGTTGTAACCTCCGTTCCCTGATGGAGGAAACGAGAAGTTGTGTCAATGTAGTGACACTAGGGGTCGCTCTTGGGAGCCCCAAACACATCTGATATTTGAGAAAAGGCCAATGGGAAATGAGAGTGGAATTTGCATGCCATTCCCCGGACATACGGGTATAAAAGGAGCTGGCTCACAACCACTCTTTCAGGTTTTGTGCTGAGGAGCCGAGACAGGGTCCCTGCCATTCCAGCGGGTAGTACAGCGTTGTGGCAAGAGGGACACAATGTCTCATTCCCTCCATCAGGGAACAGAGGTTACAACAGTAACCAAGACATTCCCTATCTGTCACTCACTCGATGTTGTGTCGATGTAGTGAGACTAGGGGTCCCTATACGGAATGCCACAACTAGCTGAACTGTGTTACATGGACTGACGGTGCATGTGCAGGCAAGCCGCTGTGTGCCAAATGGCAGGTGCACCCGGTCTGCACGTAGCCTCCCCCAATGCCCCAAGAATTTCGCACAGTCCCTCACACCCCTGGTGCACCAGCTGCTGCCTTTTCTCTCTTTTTTATCTCCCCACAGAGTGATTTTTTTTTGGCTGGGGCCATATGTACTCACATCGGGGAAGGTGTTCTTTCCCCAGGAGGAAAAGATACCACAGAGACCACATCCTGCCCGAAGGGGAGGTTAACATGTGGTGAATTCGTCACATGGGCTACCAGCCGCATGTGGAACAAGCCCCATGGTAGGACCTACCCGGAGGGGAGGAACCCTAAAGTACGGCGAACAGAGACAGGGGAGGACCCTGCTGAAGTGAGACACGGATTTGCCCTCAGGGAAACCGTACCATGGAAAATACATCACAAGGTGTTACCACAGGTAACCAGCACTTGTGGAGCACCTACCCCAGTACAGGGCATACTACCACATGTACTGGGCCCGGCTAAGAATTCCTCCACCGAATTCGCCAGCCGTAGGGCTAAGGAGGAAGAACATCCAGGGTTCACCGTCTCGTGAACTCGCATGGTGGAAAAAAGCGCACGTCTTCCCCTCAGGGAGGGGAAAGGCACAATGTGCAAGCGGTACACTCGGCTAGCTGCCCGCAAACTTACCTGCTTGTACCTGTCAACACACGGGATGAAACCAGCTCAACCTGGAGATTATAAAATCTTGCAAAGGTATTGGGTGTTGCCCAGCCCGCTGCTCTACAGATGTCTGCTAGAGAGGTGCAGTTGGCTAGTGCCCAGGAGGACACCACACTCCTCGTGGAGTGTGCTCATAATCCCAAAGGGGAGGGCACGCCCTGGGCCTTGTATGCCAAAGCGATGCCCACTGGATCGTGGATGCCAAGACTCTGTTTGAAGACAGCGATCCCTTACTGCTGTTTGCCAAAGCAGACAAAGTGCTGCTCAGAGCATCTAAAGCACTGCTTGTGGTCCAAGTAGATGTGCAAAGCACACACCGGACACAGCAATGACAAGGCTGGGTCTGCCTCCTCCCAGGGCAGCGCTTGGAGGCTCACCACCTGATCCCTAAAAGGGGTCATGGGAACTGTGGGCACATAGCCCGGTCGGGGTCTCAAGGCCACGTGAGAGTACTCTCGACTGAACTCCAGGCAGGTGTTGCTGACAGAGAACGCCTTCAGGTCCCCAACTCTCTTGATGGATGTGAGCGCAGTCAGGAGGGCAGTCTTCAACGAGAGAGCCTTTAGCTCAACTGACTCTAGGGGCTCAAACGGGCTCTCCGCAGGCCCAGCAGGACCATGGAGAGATCCCGTGAGAGAATGAGGCGCGGCCTAGGAGGATTCAACCTCCTAGCACCTCTAAGGAACATGATGATCAGATCGTCCTTCCCCAGGGACATACCATCCACCACGTCATGGTGCGCCGCTATAGCAGCCACATACACCTTCGAGGTGGAGGGGGACAGCCGCCCCTCCAACCTCTCCTGCAGTAAGGAAAGCACCGACCCGACTGTGCATCTCTTGGGGTCTTCGCCTCGGGAAAAGCACCAATTCGTGGACAAATGCCACTTCAAGGCATACAGGCGCCTCGTAGAAGGAGCCCTGGCCTGAGTGATTGTGTCTACCATTGCCAGTAGGCGACTTAGGTGTTCCACGTCCCATCCAGGGGCCAGACATGGAGATTCCAGAGGTCTGGTCGTGGGTCGTTCTGAATCGCATAGCCATGTTGGATCGTTGTGTACACTGAGTGTATACCCAGGGAGTGAGAAATCCGCTCTTTTTTTGAAAATGTGGCAAAATCAAAACAAAAGGGAACAAAGGATTCTCCTCCCGGCCCTCCACCGGGGGACAGAGTGGTCTGTATACCAGCTCCAGGGTTCCAGCGGACCTCTTCCTCCCTGGGTCGTTCGTCTCAGCGGCGCTTGGAGGCCTTCCTGGGGCTCTTAGCACTGGATTGTGAGACAGGGGTGTCAGCTTCCTGCGGGGGGCTCTGTGCCGGGGACACCCTCGGCAGCAAGCAGATGGGTTGCAGGACCTTGAACCATGCTGGGGCAGGATGGCCTCCATCTACTTCTTCACTGCTGAGAACTGCTGGGTAAAGTCCTCAACAGTGTTGCCGAATAGGCCGATCTGGGAGATGGGAGCATCGAGGAAGCGGACCTTGGTGGCATCCTTCATCTCAACCAGATTAAGCCATAGGTGGCACTCCTGGACCACCAAGGTGGACATCGCCTGCCCGAGTGCCCGTGCCATGACTTTCATCACCCGGAGGGTAAGATTGGTCGTCGAGCGCAACTCCTGCATCATTTCAGGGTCAGGACTACCCACGTGCAGTTCTTTCAATGCCTTGGCCTGGTGTACTTTCAGGAAGGCCATGGCATGCAGTGTGGAGGCGGCCTGTCCAGCGGCACTGTAAGCCTTTGCTGCCAGGGACGATTTAGGCTTACAGGCCCTGGATGGGAGTCTCGGGCGATTATGCCAGGTGGCGGCATTTTGCGGACACAAGTGCACCGCAACCGCCATATCCACCTGAGGAATCTCTGTATAACCCCTGGCCACCCCAATGTCAAGGGTAATGAGAGCGGGGGAACCCAGAAGTCAGGTCCGGGCAGTAAAAGGTGCCCGCCACGAATTTGTGAGTTCTTCGTGCACTTCCAGGAAGAATGGAACCATCAATGGAACAATCATCAAGCTGCAAGGGCTCAGGGCAGGGTGGAGTGTTCCACTCCAGCCTGACACTTGCGGCAGCCCGGGCAAGCGTGGCGGTCAGACACGGTGACCACACCTGATGGTGGGAACCCAGTCGAGTCCTCAGCATCCAACTGCACCAAACCACTCTCCAATGCTGCGATCGAGAGCTCATCCTGCTCTCGAGCCCCGAACAAGACATTACACTTGCCCTGAGGCAAGCTGCCTGTCTCATCCCAGAACTCGACCAGGGCAAACGAGCGTACTGGGGAATGGGAGGTCCGTGGGGATTACCTGGCGGAACCACTCCCATTGGGGTCCCCAAATTGCCCACAGCGCTAACTGAACTGGCCTTGTACGCGTAGGTAGAAGGACCGGGGTGGGGAGCAGCTGGAGTGGCTTTCCCCCGGAAGAAGGAAAGCCGCGACCGCAATGTTGCCATGGTCATGTTCTCGCAGTGAGAACATGAACCATCCACGAACACTGCCTCAACGTGACTACGGCCCAGACACGTGAGACAGCGATCGTGGCCATCAGAGGCGGAGAGATCCAGGAACTACACACAGACGGAAAGTCATCTTTAAAAAGACGCTCTCTGTCAGTGTGCACTCTTTTAGAAGAAAATATACTCTTTTTTTTGTAAGAATATATACTCTTTCAGCTATTGAAGCGCCCAGGGGCGTACTCTGCAGTAGTCGTGCACGAGGGGGAGAAAGCCGCTGAAATGTGCCGTATAACCAACAGCAAACACTTCTTGTGTGTGAGGTGAAGGAACGGCAGTGGAACTCGCTGCTCAACACCGCTCGGCTCCGAAGAAAAAATTTGAATGAATGGTTGCGAGCCAGCTCCTTTTATACCCGTATGTCCGGCGGAGTGGCATGCAAATTCCACTCACCAATTCCCATTGGCCTTTTCTCAAAGATCAGAAGTGTTTGGGGCTCCCAAGTGCAACCCCTAGTGTCACTACATCGACACAACGTCGAGTGAGTGACAGATAGAGAATAAGAGAGTAACCAGTACATACAAAACATACAGTAATGAATCGCAGTATTATCTTATCATGACCCAGATATCGATATCATATCACCAAGTTCTTGCTGATTCCCATCACTAATAAACTGTAGGGCTGGTTATTGCCATCCATCTCATGAGACAATATCGCTAAACATATGTTACGATTTAAGATATTGCAAACATCACAATATCATAATTGGGTCATGATTAAAACTGTACCAAACATGTAGAGACCCAGCCTGCCAGCGAGAGAGATAATGAATCATGCAGGTTCAGTTTCAATCACTTTCATGTCTCATAAGCAGCTTTGAACACAACGAGAATTGCCGTTCTTAGTTGTGCTTATTTAGACAAACTGCTTCTTCATTAATGAATTTTGGACTTGATATGAATACACAAATAGATGAAAAAAATATAAATACATCTAACATATCAATACCATATTGTGTCGGCAAAGCCCTAGTAAGCGGTAAATGTTTTATTTGATGTTGTCTTTCAACTAAGTAACATAGGCCTCATTTACTCCTTGTATTTAGATGCATATTGGGCTATCTGCTTGAAACGGGCGATGCTAAAGACGGGTGTAAATGGTTGTGGTCGACAGATCTATTGCAGATATTTGGTATTTTTAAATTGTCAATGTCAGCCAATAAATTTTCTTGTTTGGCCTTGTTTGGTTCTTAAGTCGCAACACGCCGAGAATCACCTGCTTGCATCCAAGTGAAGGAGCTGTCTGAGACATGTAAACTACCAATCACAGTTTGTTTTGTTGTTACATTCCATCTTGTTACCGTAACAATACATTGGTGTGCAACACAGTCAGCCTGATCTCATGACATTTCCGTGACCATGGCAACATTTTTGCAAACCACAATTACGTTC
This sequence comes from Myxocyprinus asiaticus, assembly GCF_019703515.2. Lineage (NCBI taxonomy): Eukaryota > Metazoa > Chordata > Actinopteri > Cypriniformes > Catostomidae > Myxocyprinus > Myxocyprinus asiaticus. The sequence goes on along the minus strand of NC_059365.1, from coordinate 35,501,634 downwards.
TGGATTACACATTTGGCTGTTTCCCAGTGGGGGGCCAAAAGTGAATGAAATGATGTTGTAATCAGACGAGGTTTTTAAGATGATTTTAGATGGCGGTGTTAATGAGTAAAATGCACTTCCCCATCCTAAAACTTAAGTCTAAACCTAACCAATACTGTCCTAGAAGATAAATGAGAGGTGAACAAAACAGACATCCTTACCCTAAACCAACACCTAAACCTAACCGATAGTGTTCTTGCCGCAAATGCGACATAAAAAGCTTTTGTTTTTTTTAACCAACCATGTCATTTCGAGTCACTTATATGACACTTTTATCTCACGTGTCAGCTTTCGGGCTTGACTGGTCTCAAACCACAGTCCTCCGAGTCTTAAATCTAACACTCTATCAGATGAGCTACTGTGGAATTTAATCACACTTGAATAAATATGTAAGTTTTGGTGGGTCTGTCATTGAAGCGTTAAAATGTATAGTTTTTCAAATGATGCGTGATAGTGAAAGTGTTTCTATATCATAACATGGCAGTGTGCGAATAACAGAGTGACAAATAAGTGTCTATAAAGTCATAATCAGCTGCTGTAATCGTGATTTGTGTAAAGTTTTGGGGGGGCCTCTTGTGTTCATTTCACTAGAAAACTGCAGCAAAATGTAGAACGTGGCACATAAAACTCAATCTGCAAAAATGTACTGTAGTTATAGTTATGTTTATTCAATGAGACTAGGTTGAACACAGTGTCATTTAAACCATTCTGCATATCAGAGGCAATGCAGACAGACCCATGAAAAAATCATATCGGTCGACCTCTAGAAAACGGTGTCCAAAACATTTTGAGATTTGTCCATTTTTAACCACATTCGGAGATGGTTGAAAACTCATGTGACCAAATCGGGCTTGTAGTGTAAATGCTCATCAGCTCTATGTGTCATCTAAATTTTCTGATTAATCGATATGCTAAAATGAGTGTAAACTTTGCCAGTTACATGCAGGTTTAAAAGGAAATGAATCGAAAAATTTGAAAATGTGAATGCACAAGAATTTCACAGACCTCCTTCAGATTGTCTGATATCAACATGCAAGGACGCAGATGAGAAGCTTGCATTTGCATCCACTAAAACAACAGAGAATTTTGTTCTAAACATTATACGTTTAGATAAACTCTGTTAACCGTTTGTGTAGTTGTGTAGCTCCAAATATTTTCTACATTTGCATGATGTTATACATTTCTTGATGGTTCATTTTCAAAACGGTTATGTCCTCACACAGCGAACATGAACATTCATGTCTCTATAGTGGACAATTGTGTAATAGTTTCACCACATATTTAATGACACTCTTTATGTTGATCCACAATAGATGTCACACTCTGTGCTAATTGGATGAAAACATGAGCTCGTTTACTCGACATTTTACTGTCCTTGTGCATTAATGGATCAGCATATTGGTCTGTTATAGCTGGGATAATGAGTCGTTATGGCTGGGTAAATTGTCTAGTGTGTGCGTATGTGGTCCATTACATTCCTGTACATATTTGCATCACATGGTCTGATATGTATGCTGTTGACTCATATGTGCTATTATGCAGCATGTGGTTGCTCATCTCTTTTGAAAACGATAAACACATACAGTATAGGTATACAGTGGGGTCCAAAAGTTCACATTATACAGTGACTTGTGAAAATATTCACCCCCTTGGTGTTTTTTCCTGTTTTGTTGCATTACAACCTGGAATTAAAATTTAATTTTGGGGGGTTTGTACCATTTGATTTATACAAAATGCCTACTACTTTGAATGTGCAAAATATTTTTTATTGTGACACAAACAATAATTAAGACTAAAAAGACTCTTCACTTTGTAGAGCCACATTTGCTGCAATTACAGCTGCAAGTCACTTGGGGTATGTCTCTATTAGCTTAGCACATCTGACCACTGGGATTTTTGCCCATTCTTCAAGGCAAAACTGCTCCAGCTCCTTAAAGTTAGATGGGTTGCGTTGGTGTACAGCAATCTTCAAGCCATGCCACAGATTCTCAATTGGATTGAGGTCTGGGCTTTGACTAGGCCATTCCAAGACATTTAAACATTTTCCCTTTAAACCACTCCTTTAGCAGTATGTTTAGGGTCATTGTCCTGCTGGAAGGAGAACCTCCATCCCAGTGTCAAATCTCTGGCAGACTGAAATGTGTTTTCCTCAAGAATTGTCCTGTATTTAGTGCCATCCAAATTTCCTTCAGTCCTGAACAGTTTTCCAGTCCCTGCCAATGAAAAGCATCCCCACAGAATGATGTTGCCACCCCTATGCTTCTCTGTGGGAATAGTGTTTTTGGGTTGATGGGAAGTGTTGGGTTTGCGCTACGGCTGGGCGATATGGCCAAAAATATTATCACAATATTCTTTTTCATATCGTTTGATATCGATATTTATCATGATATACGTTCATATTTGCATATTGCAATTTTTTTTTATCATTTTTTTCCTTTATTATTGTTGTTTTGATATAATTTTAACATACAAAATGACGAAGACAAACAATCAGCCATTACAACAGTAAGTAAAAATCAAAATAACAGTGAAAAAATATTGAATAAAATAAAATAAAATAGAATAAATGAATAAAATAAATATAGATATAATAATAAAATAAAAAATATAAGAAAAATTATAATAAAAATAATTAAAACTGGTAGGTTACACTGAAGAGTAAATGACAGAGAAACAGAAAACAAATATTTGAGACATAATATGCAGACTATACATGTATTACAGATTATGTAAAATCAGTAGACCTTTGAGCTTCTCCAAAGTTTGTGCCCAGAGTCTAATGGTGTCCTCTCTTGCACCGTGAATGCGTGCAGTGGACAATTCGAGATACACCACATCTATAAATGTGAGAACCCATTATAGCTTATTAAGAGAATGTGGAGGTTTCCATCTTGTTGCTACTAATTTCTTGGCAGCTGTCAAGCCAGCTAAAAACACTCGTTTCTGAATTTTGTTAAGTTGGATATCAGAGAGATCATTTAAAATAAAAACAGATGGGGACAAAGGGACCAAAACATGTAATATAGTGGACAAATTTTCTTTACCATATTCCAAAAGTTAGCAACCCCAGGGCATTCCCAAATCATGTGATAAAAAGTACCAATTTCCCCTGTATGGCAGAGGATACAATTAGGGTCAGGTTTAAGCTTAATACTACAGAGTTACGTGGAGTAATATAAGTCCTATGAATAAAATTAAAATGGATTTGTTGACGATCCGGATTCCTAGAGGCATGCATTACCATAACCCAGACACCGTCCTAGTCAAAACTGGGGGAAAGGTCCGGAATATCTGTCCACCAGGAAGAGTCTATTGTCAGAGGAGGATACATTTTTTCCAGAAAAAAAACATATAATTTAGAAACAAATCCTCTTGTTCCCTGGGTCTCACGTAATACTTTCAGTAAAGGGTGGTCTTTAAGAGGAGCCATCCAAGGGACCCCATAGGCCTTCATGGCTGCCCTCAACTGTAAGTAAAAAAAAAGGTGGAGCTCTGCAGGTTGAATTGAATAGAAAGTTCTTCAAAGGTGTAAAGGCCCTTGTCACCCATTATATCACTCAAGGAGTGAATCCCCTTGACGTACCACTGTCGACACTGGCCAAACTTAATAGGGTGCTTACCAATGAGCAAACCATCATTATTAAAGATAGGAGAGTAGGGATTCCAATTAGAGCGGATATCACAAACTTTTTCTGCTGCTCTCCAGACCGACAGAGCGTGTGACACTAAAGGACCGAAACGGAGTTTACACTTATTTAAAGGGATATTAGCAAATAAAACTTCATCTAACTTCAGAGGAAGAACCAGATTTTCCTCCAGGGAATGCCAAGAAACATCAATTTTATCATCATACCAGCTAAACAGATGACGTAGTGTAAAAGCCCAGTGATACAACTTAAAATTGGGAAGTGAAAGTCCACCAGCGAATCTCTCTCGTTGCATCGTGGAAAGTTTAAGTCGTGGCTGTTTGCCATTCCAGACAAATTTGGTAATTATGCTCTGTAACCTGTCCCAAAAACGAGAAGGGGGAGACAAGGGCAGCATAGAACTCACAAAGTTAATTCGAGGGAGTACATTCATTTTGATAATCGATACACATGATCTAAGAGAATTTGGGAGTGATGACCAATTATCCAGGTTACATGAAATTTTAGACAGGATACCCTCATAGTTGGTCTTAATTATATACTGCAATGTAGTACCAATCACAATACCCAAATACTTAAATTGTTTAACCACTGGTATACCTGAGGGTAGTGCTGTGTTTCTCATTGCGTCGTTCAGTGAAAGAAGTGCTGACTGTCCAGTTTATTCTATATCTGGAAATCTCGCCGAAGCTGCCAAAGATAGTTAAGATGTTAGGTATGGACTGCAACAGATTACCTAAATAAAGAAGGACATCGTCTGCATACAACGAAATATGATGACTGGTTCCACATATTGTGATTGGGGTGATACCTTTATCTATGCGTATTGTCTGTGCCAGTGGCTCAAGTGAAAGTGCAAAAAGAAACGGGCTTAGTGGGCATCCCTGTCAAGAACCTCTGGCTATGTCAAACAATGAAGAACAAGTTCTACCTGTCAGCACCATGGCTGTGGGTTTGCATACAACACCTTGATCATACGAATGTAAGAGGACCCCAGAGCCATGACCTTCAACACAGTCCACAGATATGGCCATTCCAGATGATCAAAGGCTTTCATAGCATCTAGGGAAAGGACAGCGGTAGGAAGTCAATGAAGATGTGCCGTGTATTATATGGAGTAATCTTCTAACATTATCAGATGCTAACCTAGTTCTAATGAAACCTGTCTGGTCACAGTTGACAAGCTTAATCATGACCGGCTGAAGCCTTCACGCAAGCAATTTAGCGTAGATTTTCAGATCAGCATTTAGAAGGGACAAAGGCCTATAACTTGAACAATCATTAGGGTCCTTGTCCTTTTTGAGCAAAAGCAAAATAACTGCAATATTCACATCTCTAGAGAAGGACCCTCTTTCTACAGCGGCTTGAATCATATCAAAAAGTAGAAGGCCCAGACTGTCCCAGAAGGCTGTGTAAAATTCTGGGGGAATTCCATCCAATCCAAGGGATTTACCGCTACACATATCGGAAGCAGCCTCCTTAAGCTCATCTAAGGTAATGGGGGTATCTAATTTTAGAGAGTCTTCCTCAGCCAGCTTGGGAAGCAGTATTTTGTTTAGAAAATTGTCACAAGCATCCTGGTTATGTGATACCTCCGAGCTATATAATTCAGCGTAAAAACTGCAAAAAGTAGCATTAACTTGTGAGGGTTCATTAAGAATGTTACCATCTTTTAACTTAATTGCGCTGATATCTGAAAAATGTTCATTGGACCGCAATCTAAGGGCAAGTTAACGGCTGGGTCTAGCTCCATTAAAATAGTACAACTGCCGTGTCCTATGAAATAAAAATTCAGCACGCTGCTTCATAATAGCATTTATCTCTTTTTTCACAAGATCAAATTGAAGCCTTACATCCTCATCATAACTTTGTTGTAATAGACCATCTAATGCTGAAAGTTTAGACTCTAAATCATGTAATCTAGATGAATGAGATTTCCTTATGTTGGAAGCATAACATACAGTAAAATTCCTAATAAACCCTTTAACAGCATCCCAGAGTATCCTCGGGTCATCAACTGAACCTTTATTTATATCGACAAAGTCTGTTAGTTGAATTGAGAACTTGGTTTTGAATGCTTCATCTCGGAGAAGCGTAGTGTTGAAATGCCATCTAGGGGCCCGAGCTGGATTAGAATTTATCAAAACAGAAGCAATCACTGCCTTATGGTCGGAAAATGTCACTGGCAGTAAGCTAACATTAACAATATTATGAAACAAGCCTCTAGAAGAAAAGATAAAGTCAATTCGAGAGAATGATTTGTGTCTAGATGATAAATTGGTGAAGCCTTTAACATCAGGATTTAATATACGCCAAAGATCCACCACCCCGGTATCATTGATCCAGGAATGTAAAGCCTCAGAAGCATATTTTTGATCTAAATTTTCAGAGTGTCCCGACCTATCAACTGAATAGTCAACAACAGCATTAAAATCAGCGCCAATAATGAATTTGAAGCCAGAAAGCTCCAGAAGTACCTTAGTGATCTGCTCGTAAAATTATTTTTCAAAAGTATTAGGGGCATAAATTGAAACCAAGGCAACATCTCTATTTTCTGTATGAATTTTCGCAACTGTTAATCTAACTTTGCTATCTGCCCAAGTATCCAACAGTTTACAGTGCAAATTATGCTGACATATAATCGCCACCCCTTTAGATTTATTTGAAGCAGAGGAGCAAGCAACAACACGGAAAAAGCGATTAGACATGCGATTTGTATCCCTTCTGACCAGATGAGTCTCTTGTAAGAAGGCTATATTTATCCTTTGTTTCCGTAAAAAGTCCAAAGTAGCAACTCGTTTCACTGGATTATTCAGGCCCATTATATTGAGGCTGAGAACGTTCAACTTGACACCATCAGCCATTTATGAAGTGATAAAAAGTTAAACCATGTAGTAAACAGGAAAAGCAAACTATACATAGGAGAAAAGGACGGGGAGGAGAGGGGAACTTTAAACTCTGGTCCAGGCTTGGATAAACTAGTACTAGAACTATACAAAAACAAAAACAGAACAAGGAGAAGATTGGGTGCACCCATGTCTATAACTCCTGTGGAACAAAAATGAAAATGAAAAATGTTGATCCTCGTATTGAAGCTGGCCTTTGCGTCTAGCTGCGGTCAGAATTGTAGCAACGTCTCTGGAGTGATGAATCTTGATAATAACAGGGTGAGGGCGGCCATCTGCAGGCGTACCAAGCCCTCGGTGTGCGCGGTCAATTGCGATAGACGGGACTGGCAACTCAAGCAGTTTTGGGATGAAAGATTAAAAAAAAAATTTATGGGATCACTTCCCTCAACGGACTCCTTGAGGTTTAGAATTCTGATATTGTTCCTCCTGAAACGACCCTCGAGATCTGTAACCTTCTCCATTATTGCCGTGTTAAGTTTCTCGAGTGCAGCCAGTTTCCCTTTTAGCGGAGCGATGTCATCTTCCAAGGTGGAGATACGAGTCTCTGATTCGGCCTGGTGAGTCGCAAGAGTCGGTGGCCACAGCGAACTCATCGATGCATTTGATAGTACTATCAACTTTCACATCCAGCCCAGACTCCAGTTTAACGAAAGAGTCATTCAGCATCTTTTGTGTGCGCCGACCTTCTTCTGCAATGACTTTGGCAATGTGTTTAAGCAAAGCTCCATGTGAAAAGTCAGGTAACGTACTCTCATGGCTAACCGCATGATCGCTGCTAGCACTAGCCACGGTTGAATGAGTACTATCTTCCGCAAAGCCTCGGGAATGATCCGGCTTGTTCTGTTTTGATGGCTTGGGCATGATAAACTAACAATGAAGCAACTAAATAATGATTGAGAAAGATGGGTGAAGGTAGATAATGAACAACAGGAATGTGGACTGGGAGAGGTGAAAAACGCGACTGATCACTCTGCCGCCATTACCGGAAACCCCGCATATTGCAATTTTTTTTAATATCCAAGTTGGCAGAAGAAAAGAAAAAAGTTAAATCCTAAACAGTCAAAATAGTCTCTACTAAACTGCATTGTGAGCCCAGAGAAAGCCAAAGCAGCGGGTTCTGAGGGATCTTCTTCCAAAATATTACAATATTTTATAGAGTTTATCAATTGTGTGCAGTTGGATATGAATGTTAAAAGATCATCTGTTCATTTTGAAACATAAATAACAGCAGTCCAGTATTTGTTGAATATTTTTACATTTCAAATTATATATTTTTTATATTTCTTTACATTCAAATACCCAAGTATGGGGGCATAGAAGCCCTTGTGACTGAGGAATGATACTTTGGGGGGTTCAGGGGTATCCCCTGCGAAAACGTTTCGAAAATGTAAAAGTCTGAATGGACCTGTAGAAGATTCAACAATAAGGAAGTGGAAAGCGGGGTGGCAGTCCAGGTAAATCAAGCTTTAATGGTTTTCCCAGTCTAACAAACAGTCTTTGGCTTTTCAGGTTCACAGCAGTGCAATCCCTCTTCAGCTTCACAACAAGGTATTTACTTTAGCTTTAGTCATAAGAGACAACATAAACTCATAAATAATTAAGGTTAACAGCTTTGCAGTGTTTAGCTTCACGATCTGGCAGGTCTGTGTGACTGGGACTCTCTCTCCCTCACTGGCGTTCCCAGCGGCCTTTTCAAGCCCATCTCCATCATCACTGTAACGAGACACAGGTGTTACGTATCATTTAATAAACAGGTGATGGCCTTTACTGCTTCCTCTCTCCCCAGTGACAGACACATGACCACATCCCACTCCAAATACCCCGACCACCCGACTCAGTCCCAGGCAATGTCCGGCCTGCCAACTCCACCCCCATTCCTGGAGAGGAAATCAGCCACAGCGATATGTGGCCTCGGCCTGTGGACCACCTTAAATTTGACGGGCTGAAGTGCCAAGTACCAACGAGTGATTGGTATCCTTCATGCAGTGGAGCCACTGAAGCGGGGCGTGATCCAAGCGGAGGATGAAGGCCCGCCCCAGCTGGTAGTAGCGGAGGGTTAGGACCGCCCACTTGATGGCGAGACACTCTTTCTCGATGGTGCTGTACTTAGTCTCTCTCAAGGGAGCTTATGACTAATGTACAGCAAGGGGAACTCTACAGCCTCCACCTCCTGCGAGAGCATGGCCCCCAACCCCCTCTCTGATGCGTCCGTCTGTAAAATAAAGGGGAGAGAGAAGTTAGGAGCTTGTAAAAGTGGCCCACCACAGAGTGCAGATTGAACTCTCATGAAAGCCCGTTGGCACGCCTCCGTCCACTGGACCAGATCTGGTGCCCCCTTTTCAGTGAGATCAGTCAAGGGGCTGGTGACATCAGAAAAATTAGGAACAAACCTTCTGTAAAAGCCAGCCAGCCCCATGAACTGCCTCACCTCCTTTTTGGACTTGGGATGTTGGCAGGCCGCTATCACTGCGGTCTTATCAATTTGAGGACGTATCTGCCCATGACCCAAGTGGCAGCCCAGGTACCATACTTCCACCCGCCCAATTGTGCACTTTTTCGGGTTTTCTGTGAGCCCCACTTGCCTCAGCAACCTCATCACGGCTCTCAGATGCTACATATGCCTCTGCTAATCATTACTGTATATAATGATATCATCTAAGTAGGCAGCGGCATACACAGCGTGTGGCTGGAGGATCTTATCCATTAGGCGTTAGAATGTGGCGGGAGCCCCGAACAAACTGAACAGAAGAGTGATGAATTGGTGTAATCCAAACGGTGTGGAAAAGGCAGTTTTTTTCTCGGGATAATGGAGTTAAGGGGATCTGCCAATATCTGAATAAAATTGAGCCGCACTCAACCGATCGAGCAGTTCATCAATTCAGAGCATTGGGTATGCGTCAAATTTAGACACCGCGTTGACTTTCTGGTAATCAACACATTACCGGACTGACCCGTCACTCTTAGGTACAAGAACAACCGGGCTCGCCCAATCGCTGTGCAAATCTTCTATTACCCCCATTTCAAGCATTGCCTCTAATTCATCCTGAATCACCTTTTTCTTGTGCTCGGGTACGCGGTATGGCCAACTACGCACAACCACTCCCGGTGGGGTTTTGATATGGTGCTGTATGAGGTTAGTCCGTCCAGGGAGAGGAGAGAACATGTCCGCAAACTCTTTTTGTAACCTGGCCACCTCCGTGAGCTGGGACTGTGAGAGGTGGTCTCCACAATGGGGGTGGATGGATCGGCTTTGAACTTCACCTCCGGACCGAGCTCCGCCCTCTCTGGAACCACCGTCGCCATGGACACAGGGACTGCCTCTCTCCATAATTTAAGGAGGTTGAGGTGGTAAATTTGATGTGCCCTGCCTCTATCCGTTCTTTGAACTTCATAATCGAGGTCCCCGAATTGCCGTGTAACCTCAAAGGGCCCTTGCCACTTGCCGAGTAATTTCAAGCTCGATGTGGGGAGTAATACAAGTACTTTATCTCCCGGTGAAAATTCCCGTAGCTGGGCACCCCTATTATAGAGCCGGCTTTGTGTCTCTTGAGCAAATTCTGTTGTGAAAACTGACCCAGTGTGTGTAGCTTTGCTCGAAGATCAAGGACATACTGAATTTCATTTTTGCTCTGGGAAGGTCCTTCCTCCCACATCAAGCACTCCGCGGGGCTGATGTCCATACAGGAGCTCGAAGGGGGAAAACACTGTGGAGGCTAGCGGAACCTCCCTGACTGCAAATAATAGGGGGTCCAGCCATTTTTCCCAATTTTTCGCGTCCTCGTGTACGAACTTACAAATCATATTTTTCAGGGTTCGATTAAATTGTTCCACCAACCCGTCAGTGTGCGGGTGATAAACGCTGGTGTGAATCGATTTAATCCCCAGCAATTCATAAAGTTTGCATAGTGTTTGTGACATAAACGTTGTCGGTGAGGACTTCTTTCGGAATCCCCACCCGGGAGATAATTTTGAAGAGTGCCTCCGCAACACTGCATGCTGAGATGTTGCGTAAAGGCACTGCTTCCAGATATCGCGTTGCATAATCCACCAGGACTGATACAAACCGATATCTGCGTGCTGACCATTCGAATGGCCCGACGAGGTCCATACCAATTCTTTCGAATAATGGTAATGGGCGCAACATTTCTCTTGGTGTGGCTGGTGGATTCAACTGCTGACATTCACAGCATGCCGCACACCATCTGCGTACATCCCCGTGAATGCCCAGCCAATAAAAGCGGGCCATTAAACGGTGTAGTGTTCTTTCTTGCCCTAAGTGCCCTGCCATAGGATTGTGGTGAGCCGCCTGGAAAAGTGTTTCCCGACGGCTCCTCGGGACTAACAACTGGGTTGTATTTTCATGGGTTTAAGTGTCCTGTGTCACTCGATACAACCGGTCCATAATAATTGAAAAATACAGATATGTGAGGGTGACATCGGGCTGGAGCTGCTGGCCATCGATTACTCTCACTTGGTCAAAGGCGTGCCTAAGAGTTTCATCACGTGACTGCTTAAGAGGGAAGTCCCCCTCCGGGAATTCCCCTCCTGTGTCATTCTGATGCTGAGCAGATGTGGACGGCCCCGGCTCTGCCTCCCCAGCCATCGCGTCACACAATACACACCATGTTTTTGGTTTGCAGGACCCATCCACACACAATGCTTTTAATAATTGTTTAAACCCCGGCCAATTGGTTCCCAGAATCAGTGGATATGTGAGGCGGGAATTAACCGCGTCCTCCACTCTATGCTTTACTCCCTGAAATTGAATAACGGTAGTCACCACCGGGTATTTGTGAACATCCCCATGCACACACCTCACTATCACCTTGTATTTTGTACCCAAAGCCCCGTCATGAACCAAGCCGTGGTGGATCGAGGTTTGATTATAGCCAGAATCCACCAGGGCTTGGTATGTACGGCCCTTAATTTTTACCGGTATCCTGTACGTCCCTGCTCGACCGGGGGCAGACTGTGGCGTGTCGGGGACCCGAATCCACGTCTCCACCTCCTTTACCGGTCGGCGGTCTTGGGCGCGACTCGGTGTATATATATATATATACACACACCGATCAGCCACAACATTAAAACCACCTGCCTAATATTGTGTCCTGAGATGTTATTCTTTCACAACAATTGTACAGAGCATTTATCTGAGTTACCGTAGACTTTGTCAGTTTGAACCAGTCTGACCATACTCTATTGACCTCTTTCATCAACAAGACATTTCCGTCCACGGAACTGCCCCTAACTGGATGTTTTTTTGTTTTTGGCACCATTCGGAATAAATTCTAGAGACTGTTGTGCGTGAAAATCCCAGGAGATCAACAGTTACAGAATACTCAAACCAGCCCGTCTGGCACCAACAATCATCCATGCGATTATCTAATAAGCCAATCGTGTGTAAGCAGTGCATAAAATCATGCAGATATGGGTCATGAGCTTCAGTTAATGTTCACATCAGAATGGGGAAAAAATGTGATCTCATTGATTTCCACCGTGGCATGATTGTTGGTGCCAGATGGGCTGGTTTGAGTATTTCTGTAACTGCTGATCTCCTGGGATTTTGCGCAGAAAGAAATGATATTGACTTGACTTTAGGGTTGTGCGGTATACTGGTACTAACGAAATATCGTGGTACCAAAAAATTTAAAACGGTACGATATTATCTTGTTGTTAATTTCGGTACCATATTAAAGGATGCTGCCATTAGCAAAATGTAATGTAACGTGAGAGTTTTGAGATTAAATCAAAGACCAATTGAAAATAATAATTAAAAAAAAGCCTCGGTATGGCCAAGTGTGATCATTAAACAGCAGAAGGATGTCATTTAATGAAATAATAAACAGTCACATGTGCTGCACGCCACAGTATGAATAAGAGGCACCTCTCTGCCCTGTCGTCTCCTTCACACACACACACACACACACAACACACACAGGCACGCACACGAACACACACACAGGCAAGACATTACAACAGATAAATATTACTACTATATAAAAGTGTAATTTTCAAAGCAGATGCAATAATGCTCATAGTAACAATAATATAATATTAAATGGTTATATTATTTGTATTATTATCTGTAAGCAATATCACATAAGCAAAATTCACATAATACTGAATATCAGCATGTTGTGATTCAGCCATGGCAGCCTTTTGCCTCAGGTAATCAGATTTTTTTCCATTTAATGTTTTCATTAGTACTGTAAAGCTCTGATGTTAGTAATACTGTTAAAGCTCTCTTTTTTTTGTTTTTGTTTTTTTACCAAAAATATTATATACATATATCTACACACACTGGCGGCCAGAAGTTTGGAATAATGTGCAGATTTTGCTCTTATGGAAAGAAATTGGTACTTTTATTCACCAAAGTGGCATTCAACTGATCACAATGTATAGTCAGGACATTAATAACGTGAAAGATTACTATTACAATTTGAAACATTTTTTAAACTACTTCAGAGTGTTCTCATCAACAAATCCTCCACGTGCAGCAATGACAGCTTTGCAGATCCTTGGCATTCTAGCTGTCAGTTTGTCCAGATACCAAATAGCTTTCAGCTGTGTTTGATATAATGGCAAGTGATTTTCTAGTATATATACACACTGGCGACCAAAAGTTTGGAATGATGTATATTCAGCTGATCACAAAGTATAGTCAGGACATTACTGATGTAAAAAACAGCACCATTACAATTTGAAAAAAGTCATTTTTGATCAAATCTAGACAGGCCCATTTCCAACAGCCATCACTCCAACACTTTATCCTTGAGTAATCATGCTAAATTGCTAATTTGGTACTATAAAATAACTTGCCATTATATCAAACACTGCTGAAAGCTATCTGATTTGTTAAATGTAGCTTAACATTGTCTTTGTGTTTGTTTTTGAGTTGCCACAGTATGCAATACACTGGCATGTCTTAAGGTCAATATTAGGTCAAAAATAGCAAAAAAGAAACAGCTTTCTCTAGAAACTCATCAGTCAATCATTGTTTTGAGGAATGAAGGATATACAATGCTTGAAATTGCCAAAAAAAACCCTGAAGATTTCATACAAAGGTGTACACTACAGTCTTCAAAGACAAAGGACAACTGGCTCTAACAGAAACAGAAAGAGATGTGGAAGGCCAGATGTACAACTAAACAAGAGGATAAGTACATCAGAGTCTCTAGTTTGAGAAATAGAGGCTAAACTGTAGATGCTTAAATAGATGCTTACAGCTAGACTGTAAGGTGTGTGAGAAGTACCCGACAAGACAGCCACATCAATGGCAAGTGCTACAGGAAGCGTGGGGTGAAATGTCACCTGAGTATCTGGACAAACTGACAGCTAGAATGCCAAGGATCTGCAAAGCTGTCATTGCTGCACGTGGAGGATTTGTTGATGAGAACACTCTGAAGTAGTTTATCATTTATTTTCAAATTGTAATAGTAATCTTTCATGTTATTAATGTCCTGACTATACATTGTGATCAGTTGAATGCCACTTTGGTGAATAAAAGTACAGTACCAATTTCTTTCCATAAGAACAAAATCTGTACATTATTCCAAACTTTCGGTTGCCAGTGTGTGTGTGTGTGTGTATATATATATATATATATATATATATATATATATATATATATATATATATATATATATATTGTTGAAAAGTATTATGTTTTCATTTGATTGAAGCTGTACAGTATGTATTTAATTAAACACAATTTGATAATAACATTTAATTAAAACATTTAACATGGAATCCAGAAAAATTTAAACAGAAAAGGCATAATTTGTATCTATAAGACTTTATGCAGTTCTTTTAGACAAGTCATTTTCTGTGTAATTTCATCAAAAATCTGAGTTTTTTTTTTTAAAGTATTGAGTTAGTATCGATACCGAGGTACCATGGCTGGTATCGTACCGAAGCCAAAATGTTTGTATCGGAACAACCCTACTTGACTTAAATACTCAAGACACAGTGCAATTTCAGTGCTGTCTGCGCCTGCTTTAACTAGACTGCGGGTGGTTAGTGAACAAGTTACAGCTTTTTGCACTAAAATGCATGCACAAAAGTTGTGCAACTATTTAGTTAATTCACCCCTATATGTGTAATTCAACAATTTCAATGATAGATTTAAAATAACTATCAGAAAGAAAATTATTTAAGGGTGACTGGAGAGAATCCAGGGAAATGGCATGATGTTTGTAGCTAATTGGCTTCCAAATAATTAATTCTTGAAAAAAAAAAAAAAAAAAAATCTCACTCAAGTAATGAATGAACTTGTCTCATTTGTTTCTCTCTCTTCTCCGCACGACCCGCTGACAACGAGAGCTCTGAAAATCATCTCAATGCTGGAATGTGGCTTTTGTAAATGAGCATTATTTGTTTGTTATTTGATTTCAGTATCTGGAAACATCTGTAATTTCCATTTATTCATGAGTGGTTAATGTGATGGTGATAGCTAACATTTATGCTAATTTAGCTTAAATGTGAAAAGCAGAGAATTATGGGAAGGACACGTAATTTTTCACACATTTGCTCATTAGGCTCAAACATT
This sequence comes from Myxocyprinus asiaticus, assembly GCF_019703515.2. NCBI lineage: Eukaryota > Metazoa > Chordata > Actinopteri > Cypriniformes > Catostomidae > Myxocyprinus > Myxocyprinus asiaticus. Next base: position 35,486,491 of record NC_059365.1, on the reverse strand, counting down.
TTATGGTAAAATGAAGCCTTAAAATTCCAGTTACTGCACTCCCAGTAAGTGTACGCAATAAAAATAAAAAATAATTAAAAAGGTGTGTTGTGATCTTTAGCCATCAGGCTATTGTGATCTATTCCCTTTTTTCCTCATTCATCTTCATTAGATGGTGCTTTGTGCAACAAGTGCTGATCTTCCTGCTTTACTTCATCATAGAGCCATAAAAGTAGCTTAGAGCATACAGCATGTCAGTGTCAACAAACAAACAAACAAAAAAATAAACCTTTTGTGTAATAACATATCCTTTTACGAGAACCAGAGGATCTTTTAATTCTTATCTCGTTCTGAGTTTGCATTTTGGTAAGAATTAAAGTGTTTTTTGACTGAATGCCACAGTATCTTAGTACCCAAAATTAGTAATGTGAAACATATAACTAAAAATATTGATTCTTGGCATTAGAATATCGATTTGTTTCTTCAAGTAGAATAGCGACACACTTTGAAATATCGATTTCTTTTTTTCTCTCACCTCAAGTGGATATGATCATCCCCAACTTTCCTCAAAGATGTTAATGCGACTGCTGGCAGCTCTTTAGTCGTGAAGGTACACATTAAGATGATAGAAAATATTTGTACCTTTCAACATCAAAGATATGTGCGGATGTTATCAATCTCATAAAAAAAAGCCTGGTGTCAGCTGGTTCGTGTTTGAAATCCCCTCTCGGTTCTCATAACTGACTTACAGTGTAAGCAGATGCTAAGATTATTCACGTATTCTGAATTAATGCAACCGACATCATTTTTGGTGCCGTTTTTATAGTTGATGCAAAAGCTTTTGCATCATTTCATAGTTAAAGTGCAAAGTGAGTAAGGCATGAGCACTCTAGATAAGAAATTCCAATTCCATAGTTCAGTACATCTCCATATCTTGTTTAATCCCGGGAGCTCTAGAAACATAAAGCAGATTTAAAAGTTGGACTCCGTAAGGAATGAATGGAAATGGATGTAAAGGAAGTAAGTTTAGTACTGCCCTAAACTTACGGCTTTCCTGAAGCACCATATGATCTGCCATTTAAATGCATAATGTTTAGATTGTCTACCTTTGCATGCCAGCACAGAAGCTTTGCAATGTGAGCACTTTTCTGGGGTTATACACTTATATTTTTTGCCACTTGTGTCAGATCATATCCAGGTCACAATGATAAAGTGTGTCACCTCTGTTCTGCTGGGGATTTCAGGGCCAGACAATGCCTTTGTTTGAAATAGCATACTACCATTCTTTTACCGAAGGAGTTCCCATCTATGTTGGGCACTTATTGGCTGCTTTTCTTTATTATTTGGTCCAAGTCATCAATTTCAAAAACTTTTTTTTATTTATTTATTTTTATTAAATTTTAGTTTTATAATGAAATAAATTAATATGGTGGCACAATTATATTTTTGTCTACAAAACTAATTTCAAACATTTAAGCATACGCCTTCAGATCAAAAGATTTTTAAGATCATGAGAAACATTTCAGTCAACTGTTTCAAAACTTTTGACCGGTAGTGTGTGTGTATATATATATATATATATATATATATATATATATATATATATATATATATATATATATATACACACACAGATATATCTACATAAATATCTCCTTTTTTATATTAACTTTTTATTGATAAAAAAAAAAAAAAAAAAAAAAGCAGGATTGAAGAACATACAGAACATACACACACAATCAAATTATAACAAATTATATGTTCCTCCTCCTGAACATCCCCCCACACTACAAACATCTAGTGGTACAACACAAAATGAAAGTATACACACATGCCAGTACAAATAAAAAAAAACAAAACAAAACAAAAAACATATATATCTCCTTTAAAGAAAAGCAAAAATCCTGGTTCCAGAGAGGCACCTATACAAAAGAAGTGAATGGGCTGTAAAAATATGATTTAAGCAACTTTACAGCTCAAATAATACACAAGTTTTAACAGAATAATTCATGTAAGTGCTTTTATAAAATGATGAGCTTCACATTTCTGCCTTTAAACGCTCCAAAAATTGGCCACGTTCACTTCCATTGTAAGTGCCTCACTGTAACCTTGATTTTTTTGTTTTTTTATTTTTGTTTTTGTTTTTTTAAGATAAGTAGGAACAAGTTGAAATTTTTTTTTTTTTTTGTGATAATCAACATTATGCCACAAATGCTGTCGATTGAGCTTAACTTGTATTGAACCCGTAATATTCCTTTAAACATGCAATGTAATGAGGTCATGTGACAACAATGTAGCATACTGTTTGAAATGTTTAGCATTGCATAATGCCTACTGCTTCACATACTGTTCTTAAAAAAATAGCAGGTAGTATACAGTGTATACTGCACTTTATGTACTATGTATTCAACTCCGAACACAGCCACTGGCATTTAGGAACTACCATACTCTTATCTACACACCTGCCCACCCCCCCCACCACCCCCCACCCCTGCCAATATTCAAGCCAAATCTACACCCTTGCCTGCATCTCACCACAACTCCTGTCAAACACTAGACATTCCCATGGCTGCCAACTCAGGCAAGTCGTACTGGTTTATGTTTAATATCCTCAGTAATACCCTTGAAAGCTGTAACACATTGTGTTATTTCAGCCTACTGCCGTCCTGCTGAGTCTGTCTCAGCTGCCTGGTTGCCTTTGATGGGTGATGTTTCAACATGTTTTTGTTCAGATCGTCTTCCTTACACGTTCGTGGTTCATCTCTGTGTTTGTGGATTACATTTTACACATTTCCCTCACAGTATGTTTGTGAACATGCTGTGAAGGAATGATGCTGTCATGTATTCCCTGTTTCCTGTATTTTTTGTATGGTTTTCTTTTGTATTATATTTTCATTAAATTACACTTTGAACTTATTTTAATTTCATAACAAAAAAGTTTTATTCAATTTTGTTAAACATTAAACAGTTCAATTTGATGGAATTTTGTTATGAAATTAAAATGTGTAAATCTAAAAAATAAGCTAAAATATTGAAGTAATGAAAATAAAGGTGAGATATAGGGTTATATATGATTCTTTGGAGATCCAAAAAGTTCTTGATGTGACATCATAGGTTCTTTTAAAGTTATTTAAAACACCAGTACATAATTTATAAAATAAAAATTTAATACGTTATTTATTAACATTAAAAATGTTCTGCAATGATCATTAAACTATCGAGCTATTGATTTTAATTGGAACTATTTATTAATTTCTTTTTGTTTTTTTTATATTTATTTTCAATAATGAGAATACCATATCACCCTCCCTGTAACCCCTTGTCTGTGCACCAAGACAGAAGTAAAAATAAACATAACGATCTAAACGCAATCACAGGGTGATTCTGCCGCTGGAAACACTGGCTGATAAAATGAGCCTGAGAGCTGCTAATAATGGAACGGCATTGCAGGAACCCTTGACCCCCTGATAGAGGCCAGATCGGCTGATATACTAACCCCCTCTCCGTCTCTTATTACTCTGTCCGATCGCAGGGTTCAAAACACTCATCCTGCTGCTGCTATCTCACTATCTTTAATTAAAAAATGTATCAGTACTGCTAGAGAGGGAGATAAATATCTGTCTGTCTTGTCTCAACACACATGTTGTTCAGTCATGTCCAGTGCCCTTTTTCTACTGCTTGTCTGCTTGGTATCAACTCCAGTTCCTCTGTAAGGTTTGGAACCAAGAACCAGGCACTGAAAAACTGATACCAAATCTACAGTGCCAACGTATTTACGAACGAATTAATCTTATGATCCAGTTATTTTCATTGAATCAAATCATCTATGAATCCATTTGAGCAGTTAGTGAATCTTATTTGCTGCATTACATTAATTTTGTCATGTCAGACTCAAGAATAAACCAAGAACCGTTATTGTGGGCAAAATTCTAAATTTCTGAACTGTCTGTCTTTGAATTCACAAGTTGAAATTTGAATTGGAATGATTAGAAGTGGAATTTACATAATTGCAATTCAAAGAAATTTAGCACACTCATTTATATACTGTATATAGCCTATTAAATTCTATCCGACGGGTAGGATTATTATTTGTTTTACTTATTAGATATTATAAAATGGATAGTTCCGGTCCTGGATGCTGATTGGTCAACAGCCGTGCTTTATTCATGATAAAGCACAGCTCTGACCTCTTCACAGTAATTCTATTTGTATCACTCCACAGCATCCATAGCTGACAGTTATTCTTGATGACGTTCTGTTTTGTTTACTGTTTACTGCCAGGGACTAAATTTTCAGACTAAATTGGCAGAAGGATGGCATTTAATGATTTTACTTGCAAAATTTTACATTTTAATGAATATTTGTGTCATTAGTATATTTACGATGTGGTGATCATTTTATAAAAGCAATAAGGCACTCGAGGCCGTGCCATATTGTGAATATAGTCACGGCTGAAAGGGTTGCCTAACAACCTTCAGCCGTGACTATATTCACAATGTGGCATGGCCTCTCATGCCTTATTGCGTAATAATATTTCTCTAATATTAATATTGTAATAATAATAATTATATAATATTTCTGTTATATAGAACCAATTAAAATGAACACAGCCATAAAAACAGATTTAAATTTTGCCATACAGAGCCAGAAATGGTCCACCACATTGTTTTCAGATAACTTAATAAAAATAAATGGATCAAAACTGTAATCTTTGATCGTGTAATATATTATATATTAAAAGTAAATTAGAGCTTTCTGCATAGTGAAATAAGTTAAATATAGTGAAAAAGTGTAATGCAAATTTCGGTAACACTTTACAATAAGGTTCCGTTTGTTAACATTAGTTAACAATATTAGTTAACATGAACTAATAATGAAAAAATACTTATTAAGCATGTATTAATCTTGGTTAATGTTAAATATCAACATATAGTAATACATTTTTAAAATCAAAAGTTGTATATGTTAACATTACTTAATGCACTATGAACTAACAATGAACAATTGTATTTTTATTAACTAACATTAACAAAGATGAATAATGTTTTTTTTTTTAAATATATTGTTCATTGTTAGTTAATGATACCTAATGCATTAACTAATGTTATGGAAAGGAACCTAATTGTTAAGTGTTACCGTAATTTCTATAGGTGAAATTTCCAACATTATTTATTATATTTCATTATGTTTATTACTTTTTATTATGTATATTGTATTAAAATGTAAAGCTGCCATGACTTTAAATACAAATAGGTAATTGTTGCAATTGTAGCAGATTTTAAGATGTCCATTAGTACAGGAGAAACTCACGTGTGAAAAGGTTAACTAAAGAGACTTATTACAGTTGCATCCTTTAAAATCAAATCAAATCAAATTGCAACAAATCAAATGTATTACTAAAACATAAAGTTTAACAGTTTCATGAATTTCTTTGAATTTCATTCCATTTGAACTCTACTTACAAATTCAAATTGCAATTCTTCATCCTGTTTGCTACCTCAGATCAAATTCTGGAATTGATTTGGCATTCTTAATTCAATTCTGAATGGTGCAAAACTTTTGGTACTTGATACTTTTGAGACTTACAGTTGAAGACAGAAGTTTACATACACTTAGGTTGAAGTTATTAAACCTCATTTGTTAACCACTGCACAGATTTAATATAAGTAAACTATAGTTTTGGCAAGTCATTTTGGATATCTACTTTGTGCATGACACAAGTAATGTTTTCTGACAGATTGTTTCACTTTTAATTGACTATATCACAATTCCAGTGGGTCAGAAGTTTGTGAACTGTGCCTTTAAGCAGCTTGGAAAATTCCAGAAAATTATGTCATGCCTTCAGACAATTAGCCAATTAGCTTCTGATAGGAGGTGTACTGAATTGGAGGTGTACCTGTGGATTTATTTTAAGGCCTGCCTTCAAACTCTGTGCCTCTTTGCTTGACATCATGGGAAAATCAAAACAAATCAGCCAAGACCTCAGAAAAAAATTGTGGACCTCCACAAGTCTGGTTTATCCTTGGGAGTAATTTCCAAATGCCTGAAGGTATCATGTTCATCTGTACAAACAGTAGTACGCAAGAATAAACACCATGGGACCACGCAGCCATCATACCACTCAGGAAGGAGACACATTCTGTCTCCTAGAGATAAACGTAGTTTGGTGCGAAAAGTGCAAATCAATCCCAGAACAACAGCAAAGGACCTTGTGAAAATGCTGGAGGAAACAGGTAGACAAGTATCTATAGCCACAGTAAAATGAGTCCTATATCGACATAACCTGAAAGGCTGCTCAGCAAGGAAGAAGCCATTGCTCCAAAATAGCCATAAAAAAGCCAGACTACAGTGTGCAAGTGCACATGGGGACAAAGATCTTACTTTGTGGAGAAATGTCCTCTTGTCTAATAAAAGAAAATTGAACTGTTTGACCATAATGACCGTAGTTATGTTTGGAGGAAAAAGGGTGAGTCTTGAAAGCCGAAGAACACCATTCCAACTGTGAAGCATGGGGGTGGCAGCATCATGTTGTGGGGGTGCTTTGCTGCAGGAGGGACTGGTGCACTTCACAAAATAGATTGCATTATGAAGAAGGAAAATGATGTGGATATATTAAAGCAAAATCTCAAGACATCAGCCAAGAAGTTAAAGCTCGGTCGCAAATGGGTCTTCCAAACGGACAATGACCCCAAGCATACCTCAAAGTTGTGGCAAAATAGCTTAAGGACAACAAAGTCAAGGTATTGGAGTGGCCTTCACAAAGCCCTGACCTCAATCCAATAGAAAATTTGTGGGCAGAACTGAAAAAGCGTGTGTGAGCAAGGAGGCCTACAAACTTGACTCAGTTACACCAGTTCTGTCTGGAGGAATGGGCCAAAATTCCAGCAACTTATAGTGAGAAGCTTGTGGAAAGCTACCCAAAATGTTTGACCCAAGTTAAACAATTTAAATGCAATGCTACCAAATTCTAACAAATTGGATGTAAACTTCTGACCTACTGGGAATGTGATGAAAGAAATAAAAGCTGAAATGAATCATTTTCTGTACTATTATTCTGACATTTCACATTCTTAAAATAGTGATCCTAACTTACCTAAGACAGGGAAGGTTTTCTACGATTAAATGTCAGGAATTGTGAAAAACTGAGTTTAAATATAAGTATTAAGTATTTGGCTAAGGTGTATGTAAACTTCTGACTTCAACTGTAAATCAGTCACTGATGGTTTGTTCATATGACAACATGTACTGTAGTCAAAGAAAAACACACTATGCTGTAGCAAGTGGTATTTTATATTTGGATTGCATTTATGCTGCCTCTGTGCCACATTAAAAAGTGTAAATACCTTTTGCAAGAATTGTATTACATTTTATATCTGTTTTGTTTTATCTATTCTGCGGAAATCTAAAACAATCAGTTCATTTGGCAACAGATTGCTGAATAAGAATTGCATTTCTTATTTTAAAATATTTCTTTCTCACAAGTACAAAAGGAATCGTGAATGGAATCATTAAGGAACCGGAATCACTAAGAAGAATCAGAATCACATTCAGAATTGTTAAATTCCTTACGATTTCCACCTTGTTGACTCCTTATTTTGAAGCTGAGAGAGCCATAATTATGGGTTTGCTAACTAATTTCACTCTGGAGCATAACCTTGGGACTCATCTACTTAACACGCATCCAAATAGCATGAAAAAAATATAGCTTGATCAGCCCAAGATGCTTCAAGAATCTATTTTCAAAGCATGACTGGGCTTGTGTGAGAGACTACTCAACATTTGGGATAAAATTTGAAGTCATAAAGGAAATTGTTTACAGTTTTAGGATAGCCGGCCTGCCAACATAATTTCATTGCTAAAGGTCAAATCAGACTTGTAAACAACAAAAATGAACTGGTGATCAATGAATAAAGCCTCTAAGGCTATGTACTCACAGTCAGTTTTTGGAAATGGCAATCTAATTTAATATCTGGTGACTCTCGAATTGTCCTGTTCATAACAACTTGCAGGAACAGATCAAATACTGTCTGTATTATTATTATTTTTTTAAATACCTTTTCTATTGAAAGATAATGAAACGTAAGCAACTTTTTCACATAAAAAAAATAGTTTACTGGAAGAGATGTGGCAGAAAAAATCTAAAATAACAACAGAATGTTTTAGAACATTTTCTGTTCATGAATATATTATCACAAAGCAAGTAACACAAGTATTCTGCCCTACATTTTTAAACAAAGGGCTTTGTATAAGTACATGAATTAATCAAAACAGGACTGAATCTTAGTAGCACTGGGCCTTCCTCGCATAAAAAAAATAAAGATGATCTGACATAGAACAGGAAAAGAGATAATGTAACTCATAGAACTGTTTAGTAACGTACCCTCAAGGTCAAACCTTTTGTTGAGCTGTAAAAAAAAAACCCATCTGTTTGCATTCACTATCGCCACTTGTCATCGTTGATCATCAGTAAAGCTATTTCTAGGTGATGCAACAAAATTACCCCCCCCCCCCCCAACAGCCCAGAGCGCAGAGGCAGAGTGCAATTTGTGTAAGCAGAATCGACGGGAATCAATAAGATTTTCATCAGTGTTATGTTTTCATACTTCACAAGAGGCCCTGGCTGCTGTGAGGATAAATGATGCACTATCTGTTCCATTCCACTCCTCTTTTTCTATCCCCCTCTCCCGTCATCCATCCTTTCAATTTGTGCTCCAACAACAAGAGTTTCAGCATCGGGAAATAATCCACTTTACTTACTTTTCCCCTCGCCGACTGCTGTCCAAACTTTTGTTTTCAAAAGGCTTTTTTTATGTGCAAGTGATCTCGAAACTGCTGGTCAAATGCTGTTTTATATGAGATTTCTGTGAGACTGTTATTCTGAAGTAAAGAAACATTTTAGGTTTATAAAGATCAAGAACAAGGAAGTGTGATGTTTTAAATTGGGTGTTTTCGAGCACTGATTTATTGATAAGTTTATTTTTCCTCTCCCAAAGCCTTTTCAGAGCAGTTTTTAGTAGTTTCTGAGTAGTTTGGTAGTTCTTACAAAGAAGCAGTTTGTGTATTTACCAGTGTATACCATTATGTCCATGTAAATAGTACTATTGCTCATACCTAGATTAGGAAGTTGAATGAACACTTAACCCCTAAACTTTGACCTGTAACTGCTCATTTTGTGCTACGGACATGAATGCTATATTAAATCATGCAACTTATAGAGTAGAGGTGTGATTTTTCTTTTCTAAGTAATCTAATTTAAGATTTTTGCCTGGCGGAAGATAAAAAGGCAGAAAACAAAATCCCCTATAGACCAACTTGGGTCAGTTGGAAACCACTTTGCTACTATCCAGAATATAACTGCCCAGACCACCCTAGCAACTGCTTAGCAACATGCTCAAGACACTCTGAACACCTTAGCAACCGTATAACAATGGCTATTCACAAATGACCTTTTCTTCAGAAAATGTAAAAATCGATTTCTTACTGGACTCCAATTAGATATAGAAGCATCAGTATTTATTAACATTAATAAGCTGTGCATCTTCAGTAAATAACCTTCATGCTTTCCACATCAATTAGTCCTTGGATACAGAAAGAAGAGTTATTTTCCTCATGCAATTTTCTTATCATTTGAAGTGTCTTTATTAACTCAGAACAGAGTGCTTGCATCGCCATCATAGTCATTAGATCTCTCAGTCTTCATGTCAGAACAATTAAACCAGAAGAAAAAAAGCATGTCGTGATGTAGCATGGTTTTGAAGCAGGACATTGCAGCAGACTAACCATATCCCCCATCATGATGGGAGAGAAATGCACATAATGTGCTCTGTCATTTAAATTGTGTGATATAATTGGAGGCAGCAGCTCTGTTAGCAATGCATCATAATCATCTATTTTAGCTCATCCAAAGCATTTTATGCCAAAATCACATTGTCCTCTGGAAAGAACCTGATGCATCTGGTCTGAATGAAAACTGTCCATTGCCATTTCAGAAATCTGTGTCTTTTTTTAAATGAATACTGATAATTGTGTAAGGTTGTGTCCGAGACATGCAAATCTTTGTCAGTAAGCCAAATTCTAAGGCAGCATCGCATGTATCTTTTGCGGTGAAGGCAATTGCAAAATGTTGTTGATCTCAGTGGAAAAAGTCAAAGGTGATGCAATAAGCAAGAGAAACGTCCTGGTTACTTGCGTAACCTCCATTCCCTGATGGAGGGAACGAGACGTTGTGTCGATGTAGTGACACTAGAGGTCACCTCTGGTCTTTGATAAAAGGCCAATGAAGGCCAACTCCCCTGGACATATGGGTATAAAAGGAGCTGGTATGCAACCACTCATTCAGGTTTTATGCTGAGGAGCTGAGACAAGGTCCCTGGAGCTGAAAAGGTGCCTCCCACGATCTTGTCAGCTCCTCATGCATTTCCGGGAAAAAAGGGACTGGAGCAGGGCGTGGCTGCTTTGAGCGGCGCCGCGAGCCCAGGAACCAATCATCGAGCTGCGAGGGTTCAGGGGAGAGTGGAGGGTTCTACTCTAGCCCGATGCTAGACTGCCCGGGAAAGCATGTCCATCATTTCCTCATCAGCCTGTGAGTGGGCAACCGCACCCTAGGGGGGGAGCCCAGCTGAGGCTTCTGCGTACGACTGGATGAGCCTGCTCTCCGATGCTGCGCTCGAGAGCTCATCAGCTTCGTGGGCTCCGAACAAGAGGTCAAACTCAGCATGAGACGTGGGCAGACGAGCGTGCTGGGGAATGAGAGGTCCGTGGGGGGATACCCCGCGGAGGTGGTCCCATTGGGGTCCCCAAATCGCCCCCAGTGCTAGCCGCGCTGGCCTCATACCCGTAGGTGGAAGGACCGAGGCGGGGAGCTTTTCTTACGAAAGCAAGCTGTGACCGCAACGTTGCCATGGTCATGTTCTCGCAGTGAGTACATGATCCATCCACGAACGCTGTCTCCACGTGGGTCGCGCCCAGACACGAAAGACAGCAATCGTGACCATCAGAAGTTGAGAGGTAACGAACGCAACCAGGAATAACACACAAACGGAAAGGCATCTTTAAAAAGATGCGTCTTTAAAAAGACGTTCCGTGTGTGCCGCTCTTTAAGAGAAATATACTCTTTTAGAAAAATATACTCTCTTTTTTCTGCCGAGGCGCCCAGGGGCGTTCTCTGCAGTACACCAGAGAGAAGCCGCTGAAATGCGCTGTCAGATCCAGCAGAGGTGAATGAACAGTCAGCTCAGTAAACATCGACCATTTGGCTCCGAAGCTCCTTTTATATCACTTATGAGTTTCCATGATGGTTAGGATGCTGCCTTAGAAGGCAGTACGTAGCAAGGCAGCTCACTAAGTTTTCGAGCAGAGCTATTTGTTGTCATTAAAGTACTCTAGATTTCCTTCAAAGAATATTCGGCACTGATAGGCCCTACTTTCTGTTCTATTGCTTTCAGCAGTTATTTGTGGCCCTTTACCAACATGATTTATATCCTGTGTGGAGGAGGTAAATGGCAATGGGGGTGGACCCACATCTGCAGATCAGAGGCATTACTCATATTTTCATTATCTTTGATTTGCTGTTTTTTTTTTTTTTTTTAACATTGGGGTCTAACTGTGTCTTAAGATTGACTTTTTCCAGGTATTTGTGCCTTTTCCCATCCTAGCATTTTTTTTTAATTCAAAGATCAGCTCTGAAGAGACAAATTTAAAAAAAAAATTAGTTCTTTTTTCATTTTATTAGTTTTTATTTATTTTTTTTCTAAGTCATGCATCACTATAACAATTGCTCATACTAAGGTTGTAGATTTGAATAAAGCCCTGATCCTAAGAATTAAACTTTGGAGTGCAACTCATTGTTTATGGTATGAACATGAGTCATACCTCCAATTTGGCTTGTTGATTAGAGCTAAAGTCTTCAACTGCCAGAAAATAAAATGACAAAATGGTTGAAAAAGGTCCCATGTTTACATTGAAATAGGGACCTAAGCCATATCTAGAGATGAGAATGTCATAGAATGGGTGGGCCCTTTTAGATTGGGCCATTAAGTAACTCCATTGGCGTAATTTACAGGTTGGACGGGTGGGACATGTCTCCACCATTTTTTGAAATAACTTTCATCAGCTAAGTGTCTAATACAAAAGAACGTATCCAGTCCTTGAGCAGGAGTTTCCATATCGCTCATGTGTGTTATAATAAGTGCCGATCCAGTGCCTAAGTTTGTTATTTTTAATGTCATGATGAGCACTTGTTGCGGCTGTTATCAGTGGCATTAAGTGACAGTGGGTGACGATGTTCTCTGGTGCATCCAAACTTTACCATGAGACCAATGAGTTATTCTGGCTAAAATGTACTGATCTATGTATTCATCCACTGACTAACAAAATCCAAGTACTATCAGTGCCAGATGTATGGATCAAGTTGTCAAATTAAATATGTGAAATATTTATTGGAGCTCATAAATTGGTCATCAAACTGACAGTTTATCGAAACAGTAAACTATTATTTTACATTGTCTGCACATAACATAATTAATATTCATGAGTTTCACCACTTCTTGATGTCAACCCCATGATGTTTTTAAAACAAAGTGACTCTTACCTTGAGTAACCACCTAGCAATGCCCTAGCAACCACCTAGATTACCTCTGCAACCACATAGGTATGCACTAACAACCATTCAGAACACTGCATAAAAATGCCTTGGCAACAATCCAGGAGGATACTCTTGCATTGTGTTGGCAACTTTTGCACAGGCGAACACAACTACAATTTTATTCAGAAAATTTAGAAAGTATAGATGATTACAACAGCCTGGCAATTATTATTATTATTATTATTATTATTATTATTTTTAATGCATTAAATCTTCAGTGAAATGGCTTGTTGATTATGTGCTTTTGAAATAAAATATTCAATCAAATCAAGAATCAAATCAAGCTTTTGTCTGTATACAAACGGTTGAAATTTGAAAAATCTCTTGCTTGAAATGTATCCTCTCTTGCTAACCCAGTATCAGCTTACTAGAAGTCAGCCACAGTTTGATGGACATGTTCCTGTTTGGAAAATATCACATCATTTGGATTGGTGTGCCGTCTCAGTTGTGAGCGAAGAACATCAACCTCTGATTGTGAGTTCCGTCAGAGTTATCTGCTGCCAAAGCATTGAGCGGACAGATAAAACAGTCCTAAAGGGGAAATGACTTCACTTCTAATCAGATTTATTTATGCAGCCCACGGAGAGAGATTGATGTCTTATCTGTAGCTGAAGATTTCAATTATCTATGCTACGATACAGATAAACAATCAGCCTTCTGTCTGGCAAAAAAAAAAGCATTGCTTTAATTGTCTGGGTGTGAGTGCATCTGTTTTCAATGCATATGTATGATTTGTATGTGCATTCATGTCTGAACATTTGTGTTTGCATTTTTGTCTGAATCTATAGCTTTCTAAGATTTTGTGTGCATGTATGCATGCATTTCCATTCATATGAGGGTAGCTGACATGAAATACAATGGGATTATATTTGTGCCAGTTGTTTTGACCATATCTTTTCAAGAAAAATGTATATGCAAATATAAACTTTTAATGAATAAAAGCAAACAAAAAAAAAAAAAAAAGAAAGAAAGAAATCAAAGGCAAAATTGACACTTGACACTGTTAACAGAATTCTCTGCTTGTGTTCACTGATCAGGACTTATGAATGCGCTTCTCGTGTTTTCAGTCACAATTCCAAAGTTTTCATTTACACTCCTGGAGTTTTCATTTGCAGTTCTGGCACAAAATTTTTGTGTGGGCGGGGCTAACAAAGAGGAGTTCTCATTGGCTTGTGAGATTGTGAGTGACAGCTCTTTGACTTGGAAGTAGAGTTGACCTGGAAGGGGCTTCTGGTTCAGGTTTTGTGTGTAAAAGTACGAGAATCTGTTAGCAGCTTCATAATTAATTATATAGATATATTTAGGTGCTTGTTTTTGTACGTTATCTGTATTTTTCTCCCACAACTATTTGTTCTGATTAGCTTTCAGGAGCAGCATGGATGACACCTTTGTTAGCGCATGCACTGCACTTTTTTTTTTTTTTTTTTTGAAGGTTTGAAACAGATTATGAAAATCTTAATCAGTCATGGAGCTTGTTTTCACAGGTTGTAGACCTTCAATGGTATTGCATTGCATGGGTGTTCACTGCTTCAAATGTGGCTTCTATAAAACCAGCTGAATGATTGATTTGAAAGTTTGAAAGAATTTAACTTAATTAAAATTGTTATGGAAATCAGATCACTTTATTAGTGCAGTTCCACCAACATTGCATCTCATAGATACAAGATAATATACAAGATATACTGAAAACACAACACTCACTGAACAATATGCATACACACTGTATTACACAATATTCATATTACATAATACACATTGTACACAATATACAGACAACAAAACACAATGTACATAAAATAATAAACATATTGCTTTTTAATGAATTACACCATTTAAAATTTAACTTTCATGAGGACACCAACACAGCCTTGTTTCTTTTAATTTATTCAGTGTTCCTATACTGTACATTTCACTTCAAGTACAATTTAATTAATCAGGACAAACCATTTATCATTTGAAATGTCTTAAACTCAAGCATCAGTAATAGACCACTGTTTTACAACTAATCAAATAGCTAAAAAAGTGCAAAATCAAGCTAGAGAAATATCATTCATGTTCATTTTCAGACATCAATTGACAATCATAATTTATCATCCAGAAAACTCACATGTGTCTGGTCTAGAGATTAAGTTTCATATTCTTTCTCTTAAAGCAGCTGACAGATGAACAGATATTTACTTTTATTTTAAGCCAACAAACAGACTATAATGATTTTTCTATATCTTCAAGTGGTCTCAAGTATTTTTATAAGCATAAAGGATGTTAATATAAGAAACGCCAAAAATTAGCCTGAATTTGAAATGGAATGTGCCTGATGCAAGGGTCCTTCCTAGTGATGTACTGTATCTGTAACATACGCAGTTTCCTTTCCAAGTATGCATTCTATAGTATGTGGTACTGAGTGCAATATCAGGCATTAACATTTATGTGTCGGGATACTAGTCAGAGACTTGTGTAAATAAAGAGTCAGATATTGACTAATAAAGTGTAACTGCTTGTGTACTTGTGAATTGTGTTTGTTTGAATCTAGAACTCAAAGCAAATTTAGTAGAACATAGTCTGCATAATATCACAGTAAAATATTGTCTGGAGCTCCAGGCCTTTCAAAGGTGATTTCAAGGGATTCATTAATCCATGCAGAATAACAAGATCCTAGTCTGATAAGGGACAATGTATCTCTGCTACCACCACTCCATCCTCTGGGTCATCT
Organism: Myxocyprinus asiaticus; assembly: GCF_019703515.2. Lineage (NCBI taxonomy): Eukaryota > Metazoa > Chordata > Actinopteri > Cypriniformes > Catostomidae > Myxocyprinus > Myxocyprinus asiaticus. Next base: position 35,471,159 of record NC_059365.1, on the reverse strand, counting down.
GAATTTTGTTTGTGGAAAAACTGTTAAATAAAAAGGGAAAGAGAACATAGTAAAACACTACAAACTGCTTTGAACAATTTTCTAGAATGTGGATGTGCCTACTCTCAAAAAATGTTAAAGAATTAGGTTATCCCCCAAAAATTAGAATTATGTTATTACTCATAGCCTTATTTAATTTTGAGCCCATATGTTTGACTTTCTTTCTTTCATGGAACACAAAAGGAAATGATAGGCAGAATGTTTGAGACTCAGTCCCCCATTCACTTTCATTGTATGAAAAAAATTGTTTTTACTGAAACAGACATTCTGCCTTTTGTGTTCCATGGAAGAAAGAAAGTCGTATATGTAAATAATGACAGATATACAGATATATGACAAATATAATAATCAGGTTAAAATTATGTCCTGACAACTAATGAACACAATATAATCAATATAAACACAATATAATCAAAGAATGCAATAGTAAGGATAACCAGGTCAAGTACTGGGCTAAACAAAGATCAAACTAGTTTGGTAAAGTTGGACATATATTCACAGATTCGAACTTCCCGGATCAATAACTCATAAGCGAAACGTTGTTAAAACACAAACGATGCCTCTTTCCAACCGTAGTAAGGTAGACAAAGAGCTGCAACCTAATTTTCAGTGGTCTCCTGCTGGTTATACTACAACACTTAGTTTGGAAAAATTTGCTTTTGCATAATTGTAGGGATTTTTTATTAGGACAAATATTCAATAACTTCACTCTTATACAGTGTAGTGTCACCAGAATCACTTCACACATCAGTGGTCTCCTGTTGGTTATACTACAACAATTAGTTTGGAAAAATGTGCTTTTACATAATTTTGAGGAATTTTTATTAGGAAGAATATTCAATAATTTCAATAACGTGGAAAAAAAACAACAAAAAAAACATGGTTACTAAAGTCTACAGTATTACTATAGTAAAAGAGCATGCAAAACTATTTCAGAAAAAAATCCCTCTTTGTCATCTAAAGGACTCAGACTAGTTCTCCAACTGAAAAGCAATAACTTTTATTTATTTATTAGCTTGTCTTAATTACACTGACTTACCTCAGGCTACCTCGATTGTCCTGCTGATGACGATTAGGGCATTCGTCTGTGTTGCTCCTCAAAACGTATTGCGACAAAATAGTCATAGGAATGAATACTGATAAAATACACAACCAAAAGCCTAAATATATCACTAAACACTAATTCATTATGAATTCCTAACAGATTCTCACACTTTTACACACAAAACCTGAACCAGAGCCCCTTCCAGGTTAAATCTCACATGAGAGCTTTGTGTCAGAACTGCGAATGAAATCTCTGAGAGTGTAAATGAAAACTTTGGAATTGTGACTGAAAACGCGAGCAGCGCATTTGTAAGTCCTGATCAGCGAACACAAGCAGAGAATTTCGTTATCAAGTATGCAGTTTATTTGAAGACTAAGTGTAAATTTTGCCTTTTAATTTATTTTTTTCAGTTTCAGATTGTTTTTATTCATTCTCAGTTTAAATTTGTATTTGTTTCTTGAAAAGATACGTTCGAAACAACTGGCACAAAAGTATTCCCATAAAATACTTGTGTAAAATTTACACGTGCTGCGGTGTGACATGCTATATGATAATCTATAATCTAAAATAATTTTAAACTGTATTTTGCTTATTCTTTTATAATTATTATGCATGCAGTTTTTATGACCATCCATTTGACACTTTAATTCATTGGAAGCCATGAGTTGGTTTTTGTGATTCATCACATTCCAGGTAAAGAACTATACTACCCATAATCCTAAAGAGTGATCCACCAATCAGAGAAGTCGGTGTTACCATTTACTGCAAGATAATTTAAAATAAACTAGTGAAGCCAAAAGGTGATTAAAAACAATAAACTTAAGAGCAATGGTTACCAGTCTCTGCAACTAAAATATACACTTTTCTTATTAATGTATTTACATTTTTAACCAGTAATCTTGAGAGAAGTTTATGGATGCTATGCGTCAGCTACTCATGAACTTTACATGTCTCTTTGCTTCAAATGCATCTATAATAACTGCAACCAGCTACGTATGTTAGAGAGACCCTGTATCTGTCTTCTAAGCCTTTCGTGGATTTTTCGCATGGTAAATTACAAACATCTGCTTTTGCCTCCATAGACTAACGTCTAAAGATGGGAGCTTAAGCAGAGATCAGGCTAATGCTCACGTATCCTTCCATGTTTACCACAGTCTAATCAGTGTATGAAGTATCAGCCACCATTTTGAATGTGACTCAGTTGACTGCGTACATTTAACCTTGGGACGCCCCGTGCTCTAAAGCTCACACTTACAGTCCACTATCAGACTGATTATGCAGCAGCCCTCCATCAAGACTGATTGAATGACTTGACTGAGATATCTTTAAGTGACTGCATTAAACAAATTAAAGGAGAACAAGAGAGAGGGGGGAAGGGAGAGTAAAGGATTTTACCATTCACTTTAAATGGACAATTAATCAAAGAACAGAGTATAAACTGACCACAACATAATGGTAAACAAATCACAACATTTAGATGCTAGTGGAGTCTGCGGTTATAGAACCGTTCGACAGCCACTTATTTTCTGATGTATTTTAAACCCTCATTACAACAAAGTGCTTATGTCATGATGAAATTCTGCATTTGTAAACAAATGCTTTTTATAGAGTGCAACAGTCCACAGAGAAAATGATTAACTATTATGTATAAACCTTTCAAGACACACCTAGCATGAGCTCTGATGTTAAGCGATGATTCTGTAAAAGTCAATGTAATTTAAAAAATATTAATAACTGCCAAACTCCTGGTGAAGAACTACACTACCAACATTCCTGAAGAGAGCTCAACCAATCAGAGAAGTTGTGACCGTCTAATTTTACGATGCGTTCATGTCATGTCGGAATTACTGTAATTATGAGATTCTTAGACTACTTGGAGCTGTTTCACGTCCGCATACTCATTTGATTTTATGCAAAACTCATGATGGATCCATGTGTGTCTTTGTTTTTGATGACAATCAAATATTTAATCACTACATTAATTCATTAATTCACCTCTGTATGTTCTTGCTAAATGTTTAAGAACAAAGAACATGCACTAGGTAACACTGACTACAATAGTATTATATCAAACAAAAATATATGCAAACTATCTTGAGGCCGCTGCCATTTTTGTTCATTTAACATGACGTCATGACTCTCAGGTCGGAGCTTTCATAGATAGCTTTACAACTTGATAATTTCAATATAGGGCTAGGTGATAAAACAAATTCAATATCAATGATAAACTTTTAAAAATGATAAATAATTTTTTATATTTATGTTCTACATCTAGGCGTTCCCACAGGAAAGAAAGTGTTTGTTCTTCTTGTGATGTTTATTAGCGGTTGGCAATCCATCTTATGGTGCGTTATCGCCACCTATTGAGCTGGAGTGTGGAGTGTCACAAAGTCTATCAGTGGAGTCAAATGTCAGCTGAAGATGATGAAATTGGTGAAATTTCATCAAAAGAGGTCACACACCTTATGTAGATTTAAATCCTAAACTGAATATACTTTAAAGGTATCTTACCTTCTGGGGTTTTCTTGTGAACAAACAAGTTATGGTTACATTCATTTTTGAGGTCTAACAAACATATGGAAGGCATTTCCTCCCCCATTAATGGTATGAAATGTATATTGTGATAAATATCGATATTGAACGATATGAAAAAAAAATATTGTGATAATGTTTTTGGCCATATTGCCCAGTCCTGTTTCAATATGACATGAACACACCATTAGGCCATGTCCACACTAATCTGTTTGTTTGAAAACTGCTTTCAGATTCCTAAGGTCATCGATTTCCAAAGTATGTGTTTATGGAAAGCATTTTAGAAACTACATGTTTGGTGGAGGAAAAAGCCATTATAGTGTGCGTGAGAGGCATAACTGTAGAAAAATCAATGTGCTTTCAAACTTAACGTATTGGTTCGTACGTGGCCTTATAAGGCATTGTGAATGATTTCATTGAGTCGATCTCCTATCAAACTGCTTATAATAAATATTTGTTTGTATTTGAATTGAGTGTTATAAAGAGTTTTGTAAAATACCATTGCTTTATACCATTGCGTATTAAGTAGCCTAATGCTATATTGTGTGCATAGCATTTCCTAGTAAATGAATTAAAGAACTTATGTAATTATGTTTGTTTTTCAAATACTTTTTGCTTCAAATCAGGGGCGTCGCTAGACTTCAGTGTCATCCGGGACATCCAGGCTATATTATAATATAAAAATAAGAAGAATCCTTCCATGACTTAAAAAATGACCACCCTACCTGTCAAATAATCATTATATTAAGCGCAACAATGACACCAGTTCAGAACTTTATATAAGCACACATCAGGCGCCCAATAAATGGATCAAACAAGTTTTAATTTAAATTGCGGATGATCAAAGTAAGAATTACAACTTTTCGACTAATTGTTTATTGTGCAGAAATTAACACTAACAATAAAATCAAAGTAATTTAACAATTTAAATTTGTGATTGTCATTTATCATAATATTTCGAGAATAAAGTACAAATAACGAGAAGAAAGTTGAAGCATTATGAGACTAAAGTTGTAATATTTTGTGAATAAATCAAAAGGAAAGTAACATCAAAGTGATGTGGTGGACAACAGCAAAGTGGAGCATCTGGGTCTTTACATACAACACCACTAACCAGGAAGATAACTTGGCTTGCAACCGAGCTGAATTTGTGGGAAATTTTTCACGAGCTCTCTGTTCATAAATGAGGTGTGCATTAGTACAGTTGTTTTCCACATGTGGGTGCCTGTCACGAGATATAGGCTTGCACTCAAGTGAAGCGAAAAATAATTGGAACTGCTGTGAATTATATAAGTCCATATCAAGATATTGTATGTGGTAACATCCCCTCAGTTACAGTATTGTTTAAAGAGGAAAACCCAGTGCCGATCAGGACTGTGTGAATATGTCTGGTTCTTTCTCCTGAATAAATTAAATTTCCTACATAACTGCTGCAGAATCCGGATACTAATAACTGTTCTAATGCGTCAAAAGACCAAGGATTTCTTTATTGCTAAATCCTATCCTAAAGTATGATTTAACTACATCCTCCACATCCATCTCTTGCATTAATGAAGCTGCTGGCTCGGCGTCCATTCTATCGTTGTGATGATGCCCTGTTTGGCCTAATATTGAGATTTTTTTCTTTAATATTTCTACTTTATTCACACAGTATACTAATTTATTCTCACAATGATAAGACTTTTTTCTAATAATTTTTTTATTTATTCTCAAAATAGTATGACTATAATCTCAAAATGCTACGACTTTATTCTAATAACTTTGTTCTCATACGAAATTTAATATCATGATGCTTTGACTTTTTTCTCAAACTATTACAACTTCAATCTCATAATACTACAACTTTTTTCTCGTAATTTTTACTTTATTCGCAAAATATTACAAATTTATTATCGAAATATATATATATATATGTATATATATATATATATATATATATATATATATAAATATATTTTTATTTAATGTGCATTAAAACGCCATCGTGGGATCACCAAGTAAAGTTAAAAATAACTTTCATTTTTGTAAATGCATCTTGAAACACCTGCGTTGGGTTTCATGACTGTTATTAAACATGATTCCAGGTTGTTTTTTAACAAAGCAAAGTTTCAATGCTTGATAAATGGTAAGAGTGTTTAAGTGGGTTTAAGTGGCATCTGTTTGCTAAGTGGTGTTCTTCCCGACGGGAAGACCCCCAGAGATGCGCAGTCGGATCAGTGCTTTCCTTCCTGCAGGAGAGATTGGAAGGGAGGCTGTCCTCTTCCACCTTGAAGGTGTACGTTGCCGCCATAGCAGCACACCACGACGCAGTCGACGGTAAGTCCTTAGGGAAGCACGACCTGATCATCAGGTTCCTAAGAGGCGCCAGGAGGCTGAATCCCTCCAGACCGCACCTTGTCCCCTCATGGGACCTCTCTGTAGTTCTTCAGGGTCTACAGAGAGCCCCCTTTGAGCCTTTGCAGTCAGCCGAGCTTAAGGCACTCTCCTTGAAGACTGCCCTCCTGACTGCGCTCACTTCTATCAAGAGGGTAGGAGACCTGCAAGCGTTCTTTGTCAGCGAAACGTGCCTGGAGTTCGGTCCGGGTTACTCTCACGTGATCCTGAGACCCCGACTGGGCTATGTGCCCAAGGTTCCCACCACCCCTTTTAGGGACCAGGTGGTGAACCTGCAAGTGCTGCCCCAGGAGGAGGCAGACCCAGCCCTGTCATTGCTGTGTCCGGTGCGTGCTTTACGCATCTATTTGGATCGCACTCAGAGCATTAGTAGCAGCTCTGAGCAGCTCTTAGTCTGCTTTGGTGCACAGCGGAAAGGAAGCGTTTTTTCCAAGTAGAGGATCGCCCACTGGCTCATTGACACCATAACTATGGCATATCACGGCCAGGACATGCTGCCCCCGGTAGGGCTACGAGCCCATTCTACCAGGGGTGTAGCTTCTTCCTGGGCCCTGGCCAGGGGTGCCTCTCTAATAGACATTTGCAGAGCAGCGGGCTGGGCAACACCCAACACCTTTGCAAGGTTCTATAACCTCCGGGTGGAACCGGTTTCATCCCAGGTAGTGGCACGCAATACAAGTGGATAAACCTGGGATAGCCGACCGGGTGTATCGCTTGCACATAGCACCTTCCACCTCCTTTTGAGCTGAAGACGTGCGCCATTAATTCCCAGTAGTGTTCACAAGTTTTGTTCCCTGGTTGACTTCCTCCGAGCCCTGTGGCAATCGAGTTTTCGGAGAGACTCGCTGCCGGCCCAGTACACGTGCTAAGAGCCCTGTTCTGGGGTAGGTGCTCCGCATGTGACGGTTCCCTGTAAGGCTAACCCCATGCGATATATATCTTCCGCTAATTTGTTTCCCTGTTGGCAAACTGCGTCTTCCTTAGGCAGAGCCCCTCTGCCCCAGTCTCCATGTTTGTAGTAACTCCTCCCCCATTGGGTAGGATCTACCTTGAAGACTCTCCACATGGTTGGAAAGACCATGTGATGTATTCTTCCACTTAAAATACCACCCCCCCCCTCTTTGGGCGAGGTGTAGTCTCCGCGGTGTCTTCCCCTTGGGAGGGACACTCCCCGACTAGACCTGGCGGCCCAGTCCGATAATCCCCCTTCTTTTTTAGGGAGTGGAAAAAAGAGAAGGGGAAAAGAGGCCACGACTGGGTCAAGCCTGTCTCTATCTTTTGGGTAGTCGACTTGTCCCCAAAGGGCCATAACTATGTTGGGGGAGGTTACGTGTCAGCCTGGTGTGCTGGCTATGAGGCACACGGTGGTCTGCCCACCACACACCGCCAGTTCACGTAACACAGTTCAGCCAATTGTGGCGTTTCGTATAGGGACCCCTAGTGTCACTACATTGACACAACGTCGAGTGAGTGACAGATAGGGAACGTCATGGTTACTTGTGTAACCTCCTTTCCCTGATGGAGGGAACGAGACGTTGTGTCCCTCCTGCCACAACGCTGAACTACCCGCTGAAATGGCCTGACCTTATATCGGCTCCTCAGCATAAAACCTGAATGAGTGGTTGCATACCAGCTCCAATTGCAAATACCACTCTCCAATTTTCATTGGCCTTTTATCAAAGACCAGAGGTGTCTCGGGCTCCCAAGAGTGAGCCCTAGTGTCACTACATCGACACAACGTCTCATTCCCTCCATCAGGGAACAGAGGTTACACAAGTAACCATGAAGTTTTTTCCCCTTTTGCTCTGGTGTGCAGACTTAAGTACAATAATTTGATAAGTTCAATGTCATTTGATTTTAAAACATGAAAAAATCAAGGCACCCCAAAGAGGCAATTTAAATGCAGCAGTTTAACTCCACGCACATGACATGAAAATGTGAACCAGCACAGGCAGAGCGCATATACAGGCACATTGTTTGACATTAATATGAGATTTTATCATTTTAAGACCTACGTATTGTGCTATTTAGGCTTATAGCTCACTGTTCTGCTATTTTGAGTTGCGTTTGAGGAAATTCCATTGCAATAAACATTCTTTATTATCGCGTACTTATTCCCGGCTAAACCTGAATAACCGAACTGGTGCATGCATTAAAATCTACTTGGTGTGTGGATTGTTAAAAACAAATAAAGATTAGAATTGAGGCTTACAGATGATATATTTAGAAATAAAGAAATATAGAAATATTTATTGCATAATAAAACCTCTGATACAGAAAAGCTGCACCCATTTGAGAGAAAATAGAAAGCTCCCACTCGAGGCGTTTGTAACGTGTCTGATGAACTTGAGCACGAACAGCAGGTAAAAGTCAAAGTGCGAACTGTCAATGAATGCAAGTTGGGCTCGGAATTCATTTACATTTGAAGCCAGAATTGAAGCCTGCCTTGTTACTTGTGTACCCTGATGTAATTAACATTAAGCCTTCCTTTTTTCTTTTTTTTTTCTCATCACAAAAAACATTCGGGGCTATTAACAAAATATCCAGGGCTTCAGCCCTATCAGCCAGGGACTAGCTACGCTGCTGCTTCAAATCAAAGTTTGTAATGTTGTGATTCATATCAAATCTGGTTGGTTTGAATCATGGCTTAAAACACTTTTTTGAATGAATGAATGTTACATTTATATAGCACTTTTCTGACACTACACACAAAGTGTGTAGCATCCACCTGGATGATGTGACGACATCCATAGTGCACCAGTATGCTCACCACACACCAGCTATTGGTGGAGAGGAGATAACAAAGTTATAGAGCCAATTAATGGATGGGGATTATTAGGAGGCCATTGTTGAGAAGGGCCAATGGGGGGAATTTGGCCAGGACACCGGGGTTACACCCCTACTCTTTACAAGAAGTGCCCTGGGATTTTTAGTGACCACAGAGAGTCAGGACCTTAACGTCTCATCTGAAGGACAGTGCCTTTTCACAGTATCGTGTCCCAATCACTATACTGGGGCATTGGGACCCACACGGACCACAGGGTGAGCACCCCCTGCTGGCCTCCATAATACCTCTTCCAGCAGCAAACTTAGTTTTCCCCAGGAGATCTCTCATACAGGTACTGACTAGGCTCAACCCTGCTTAGTTTCAGTGGGCAACCAGTTTTGAGCTACAGGGTGATACGGCTGCTGGCAACATTGAAGAATGTTATGAAATCCCTATGGAGGAAATAAATAGGAAAAATACTTCCAGAACCAAGGGCATTGAAAAGTGGGCGGTCATTGTGCTCTATTGATGTGCATTGGGTTAGTACGTATCTGCAGTTTTGTCTTAGAAATATATCTTCCCTTTGGTGGCTTTGGAAACTGGCCCTTTGAAAATCAGTAATCATGAAGTGATTAGGTGAAAAAATGCTAGTGTGAAAACACTGTCGGGAGAAACCTGTGTTGCACGACTGTCAAATGCAACTACTGCTTCTAACAGCTCATAACAAATCTTTTCTTCCTCTCTCTCTCTCTCCATCTCTATCTCTCAAATGCAAAGAATAGAAAGAACCATTTGACAGACAGTTTAATTTTTATTTTATTTATTTTTTATGGACACAAAAGCTTCCACTCATAGTAAATCATGGCTCTGCAGATTCAACTGGAAATAGAGAGCAAATTATGTTGAAAAGATCAGATGACTCCAATCCACCACCTCTCCCTTTCCACCTCTGACAAAAACTCACTATCAGCATCTTACTATCTTATGAGATGTCAAACTTGCAACAACTTCAGGGATATAACCCTGCCCTCCTTAACATATGAAGCCTGCAATGAAAAAGCCCTTCTGATTAGACAAAATTGAAGGTCAAAGGGATAGTTCACTCATAAATGAACAACATGAAGGTGAGTAAATGACAAAATTTAAATTTTTGGTGAACAATCCCTTTGAGAGGTGGCAAGAAATATTTAACATGTGGCATTTTTACACTGATAATGATGTGTTGGATTTTTGGATGGTGTGAAATCTGTGTGGGAGATATTAAATGCCTTTAGTGGACTCTGCGGTTTTGGTACCTCTGGCAATCATCTAAAATTTATGAGGGAGACTTAGGCTGATCTTCCACACTGAGCACCAAAAGCACATTTCTTTGTTAGTCTGTACACGTTTAGCATATTTAACACCTCTTTTTTCACTGCTCAACCACCTTCTACCCACCCATCGTCATACCTCTGTGCTGTTTCCTGTGTGAATGGCTCTGTCTCACACTCAATCTTGGTTTGGTAATAAAGCCCGCCCTCGGATATTTCGCAAAAACCATGAAAGCCAGAGTAGCTATTTCTCTTCAAGATGCAAATTGATTCACACATTTTCAATAGCCACTAATGAGTGAACATTACAGTCAATAAAGATGGAGAAATGGACCTCCTCCTACTTCAAATTATATTCCGAATTTTTATCAAATGCTCTTCGGCACATATCTTAGTCACACTTAAAGGCAAAGTGTGTATTTTTTTTTTATTCTCTCCTATCCCAGTTTAATATGCAAAGACTTAAAGTAAGCCATTGGTAGTTTCTCAAAGAGAGAGTATTTTTTGGCTCTGTGGCACTTTCAAAACATTGTTCTGTTTGTTTGAATAGTCCGATATGTCAGATTGGAGCTTTCTCTAGGTGGCATTTCAGACATTAATTCTTAAAGGAACAGTTCACACAAAGAATGTATTTTCACACCCTGTTGTTTCAACATCGTATGGCTTTCTTTCTTCCATAGAACACAAGAAGAAATGTTACTTAAGCACAACTATTAACACTCAGCACAGACAGCCATGCCATTTGAAATATTCATTAATTAAACAATTTACTTACATTTTTGATTGGGTCCAAGTGTTTTAACTGTCCTATTCTTTAATAACAGTTGCTTTGCAAAGCTGGAATCATATTATGACTGGTTCACTAGCAATCCACACTGATATGAGCCGGAAAAACATACAGTCCACACTACGCACATAGCCCAAAGCACAGTGAATAGATTTCCAGCGATGTGATACTGTATGTTTGTGCATCAAAATGGTCAAAGATGTCCATCTAGTGCATGTTTACATACATCAACAATTAAAAATAGCGCAGTTGAGCGAAAGAATGCATCCAGGAGCAGCTGATGAAACTGAATGGGCTCTCCTTTTCAGAGATGTAACTTGACACCACATCTTTTAAAAGCAGTGCCAGATGCATGACAGTGGTCAAAGACATCTGTTTAGTGCATGTTTATATACAAAAATAATTTAAAATAGTCCAGATGGGTCCCCTTTGGTGTTCAAGAATAGGTAGCCACACTAGGCCTGTTTGTCCTGCTCTCTCTCAGTTTACAAAATGAAGCAGCAGTGGGCGGGGCCAAGGGTATGATGATGTAAAGTAGGCATTGATTGTTTCCCGCTGTATAGGTGGTCATGAATTAATGGGCCCCCAAATGATGTAGGTCGTGGAAGTAAAAATTTCCACTGTGTGGCGCTAAAAGCAAGTTACATTTTTTTGCCAAACAGGTGAGGTTTTTAAGGTTAATGCTCTATTGGGTTTTAAATCCACAAAACCTACCTCCCTACCAAAAATCTCTAATCTAAACCTAACTGAAAGTGTCATACAAAACAAAAGTGAGATGAAAAACACAATTGCTGAAACAACAACGTCATTTTGTGGTGCTTCTATGACATTTTGACTCGCGTGTCGACTTGCGTGCTCTTCGGGAATCATACCCTGGTCCACTGCATCACAAGTGAACCCTCGCAATTTGATTGCACCTGAACAAGCTTGTTAATGTAATTGATTATATAATGAAATAATAATATAATGTATCGCCTTACAAGTCATGCACTTTTTAATTATGTTTTAATGTCATAAAATAACATTGTGTGAAGAACAGAGCGAAAAGTGTTTATATACGTATTATATGCTGTTTTACTCATGATTTTTATGAAACGGAATAAAAGTCTTTGTTGTTTTTAACGCTTCTAGTGTTCATTTCACCAGGAAACTGCTGCAGTACGTTCAACAAGGCACGTAAAAATAATTTTGCAATAATGTAGGTATTGTTTAGAAACCATTGGAATTTAAAGGATTTCTCAATGGTTTGTAGAACATCAATTTAACAGGTCTATTTCCATCTGGAAGAGAACAGAATAAGAGCATCCAGATAAGGTAAATAATGTGTCCGCTATTTCGCCAATTCAAAACATTTTGTTTCCACTTGGTGGTTATTCTTTCCCTTGGCCTCTCAGGGTTTGACATTGAGCCCTGCAAAAAAACACTGTATGATCCCACTGGTCTACTGTAACTAAATGAAGCATCCTGAGAAGAGTATTCATCAAGAAATCTCTGGAGCTATTTATATCATTAAGCTCAAAAATCCTTGAACTGATTCTAATAGCCTTGGGGGCCGTACCAGCAAGGGTCCCTGATCCGAGGGCCCTGGCTGTCCAATAAGTGAACGGTTAGGTTTGAGATTCAGAGTAAATGTTTGTCTCTGCAAGAGCAAATAGGCTGATCTCCTGACCCGCTCGCATTAGGAGAGCGCTGATTTACGACAATGCATTTGCTACCTATTTAGCGCAATTACACAGAGCAAGAGCGCGTACAAACAAGCCCTCAAAAGGAGGCCATACCACATTCAGGAGGCACAGAGGTGTGAGAAAAGGAGGGCGTCCCTTAACGGAAAGCTCGGGAGAAATATTTATTACTCCCACTGGCACTAAATCTAATCTATCTGCTTTTCACTCCGTGCTTGCAAGGGAAATATATACCGTCCATAGAGGAGCTTGCGTAATCATGAAGTAGGCAAATTGTTCAAAGCCAAGGATCCTCTCTCCATTGCTTTGATATAAGTGCTTTTTAATATCTGAAGTATCACTGTTCAAGCCACTGGACTGTCTTTAGCTTTTACTGGTAAAATGATGTCTGGTGTGGACATGCGTTACTTGCCTCTATTTGCTTTCTGTGCAGGAGATGGAAACAGAAAAACAGAAAGGAAAATGCATTCTCTTAATCGGCATTTTTGTCTTGTTTGGCTAAACATCCTTTAATTTACTTATAGTGAAAATTGCATAAGAGTTGTTTTCAGAGAATTTATCTTGAAATAGGTTTATTTTTCTTACCTTATTGGCAGATTTATTTAGATTTTTTTTTCTTGTTTTCATACTAACAAAATTGTGAAGTTTATGCTTAACGCAAGAAAAAAAAATTCTGGTAAAATATACAATTTTGCTCCTCAATTAAATGTCGCCTCTCTTGTTTTAAGGATGATTAGATTTGGAATGAGTCAGCAAAGAACTAGTCATTATTGAGGTCGACTAGCATTAATCTACACACACACACACACACACACACACACACACACAAACATATACAGGTGCATCTCAATAAATTAGAATGTCGTGGAAAAGTTCATTTATTTCAGTAATTCAACTCAAATTGTGAAACTCGTGTATTAAATAAATTCAATGCACACAGACTGAAGTAGTTTAAGTCTTTGGTTCTTTTAATTGTGATGATTTTGGCTCACATTTAACAAAAACCCACCAATTCACTATCTCAAAAAATTAGAATACATCATAAGACCAATAAAAAAAACATTTTTAGTGAATTGTTGGCCTTCTGGAAAGTATGTTCATTTACTGTATATGTACTCAATACTTGGTAGGGGCTCCTTTTTGCTTTAATTACTGCCTCAATTCGGCGTGGCATGGAGGTGATCAGTTTGTGGCACTGCTGAGGTGGTATGGAAGCCCAGGTTTCTTTGACAGTGGCCTTCAGCTCATCTGCATTTTTTGGTCTCTTGTTTCTCATTTTCCTCTTGACAATACCCCATAGATTCTCTATGGGGTTCAGGTCTGGTGAGTTTGCTGGCCAGTCAAGCACACCAACACCATGGTCATTTAACCAACTTTTGGTGCTTTTGGCAGTGTGGGCAGGTGCCAAATCCTGCTGGAAAATGAAATCAGCATCTTTAAAAGGCTGGTCAGCAGAAGGAAGCATGAAGTGCTCCAAAATTTCTTGGTAAACGGGTGCAGTGACTTTGGTTTTCAAAAAACACAATGGACCAACACCAGCAGATGACATTGCACCCCAAATCATCACAGACTGTGGAAACTTAACACTGGACTTCAAGCAACTTGGGCTATGAGCTTCTCCACCCTTCCTCCAGACTCTAGGACCTTGGTTTCCAAATGAAATACAAAACTTGCTCTCATCTGAAAAGAGGACTTTGGACCACTGAGCAACAGTCCAGTTCTTCTTCTTAGCCCAGGTAAGACGCCCCTGACGTTATCTGTGGTTCAGGAGTGGCTTAACAAGAGGAATACGACAACTGTAGCCAAATTCCTTGACACGTCTGTGTGTGGTGGCTCTTGATGCCTTGACCCCAGCCTCAGTCCATTCCTTGTGAAGTTCACCCAAATTCTTGAATCGATTTTGCTTGACAATCCTCATAAGGCTGCGGTTCTCTCGGCTGGTTGTGCACCTTTTTCTTCCACACTTTTTCCTTCCACTCAACTTTCTGTTAACATGCTTGGATACAGCACTCTGTGAACAGCCAGCTTCTTTGGCAATGAATGTTTGTGGCTTACCCTCCTTGTGAAGGGTGTCAATGATTGTCTTCTGGACAACTGTCAGATCAGCAGTCTTCCCCATGATTGTGTAGCCTAGTGAACCAAACTGAGAGACCATTTTGAAGGCTCAGGAAACCTTTGCAGGTGTTTTGAGTTGATTAGCTGATTGGCATGTCACCATATTCTAATTTTTTGAGATAGTGAATTGGTGGGTTTTTGTTAAATGTGAGCCAAAATCATCACAATTAAAAGAACCAAAGACTTAAACTACTTCAGTCTGTGTGCACTGAATTTATTTAATACACGAGTTTCACAATTTGAGTTGAATTACTGAAATAAATGAACTTTTCCACGACGTTCTAATTTATTGAGATGCACCTGTATATAGAGAGAGAGAGAGTCAAACATAGTCCTTGACCTGTACATAAATTCCATAATAAAAATATGTATTTTCCTACCACTAAAGTGTGAAGTACAATTTGTGTAATTTCTTGTTGTTTAGGTAGCGTGTTGACCGTGCTGTGTTTTAACTGTTAGACTGTTTTAATTGTGCAGGAGACAGTAACAGAATTATGTGACGCATATATATTCTGACAGATTACCTCTGGTTTGTTCGTCTAAATAAATGTTGAGTTTTTACTTTAGGGCTGAGTTTTTATCCACTCATTGGATTTGCATACAGCAGACTCTGGAGAGTAACAGCAGGGAAAAGCATAAAAACAGCTTAGCCAGAACAGATGCTTCACACAAACACATTTTGTCCTCTCCAGCTCTACTGACTCATTCATACATGCTTGCATTTCACACATCAATATTTGCTGCAAAGGTAAACGTGGGGTTGTTGATATAATATACTGTATGTATATATATATATATATATATATATATATACATACACTGCATGCCCAATTATTAGGCAAATTGTATTCCTCAGGATTAATTTTATTGTTGAACAAACACAATGCTCTCAGTCAATCCAAAATGTTATTGAACCTCAAACCTGAATGTTTAACAAAGAAAAAATTAGTTTTGTCTTTCTCAGGGGACTATATAAGTGTGCACAATTATTAGGCAACTATTAGTGTGCACAATTATTAGGCAACTAAATTACAAAAATAATTTCTCCCAACTCAATTGTTTATTCTCAATTTTTAGAGTAGGTACAACAAATAAGTAACACAAAATGACAATTAAATAAAATTTTTGGCCTTTCAAAAATATTCAGTGACCAATATAGCCACCTTTCTTTTCAATAACTGCCATGAGCCTTCCATCCATGAAGTCTGTCAGTTTCTTGATCTGTTTACAATCAACTTTCGCTGAAGCAGCAACCACAGCCTCCCAAATGCTGTTCAAAGAGGGGTATTATCTTCCCTCACTGTAAATCTCACATTTGAGAAGGGCCCAAAAGTTCTCAGTAGGATTTAAATCAGGAGAGGAAGGGGGCCAAGTCATTATTTGGGCATCTTTGAGGCCCTTGCTGGCTAGCCAAGCAGTGGAGTACTTGGATGCATATGATGGAACATTGTCCTGCATAAAGATTATGGCGTTCTTGAATGCTGAGGACTTCTTCCTGTACCACTGCTTGAAGAAAGTACTTTCCAGAAACTGGCAGTAGGTTTGAGATGAGTTTCAGCCATCTTCAACTCGAAAAGGTCCAACTACCTCATCCTTAATGATAGCAGCCCATACCAGTACCCCTCCTCCACCTTGCTGGCACCTGACTCAAAATGGTGCCCTGTGTCCATTAGTAATCCAGCCACAGGCCCATCCATCTGGTCCATCAAGAATCACTCTCATTTCATCTGTCCATAAAACCTTTGAAAAATCTGTCTTCTTGTATTTCTTTGCCCAATCTTGACGCTTCAGCTTGTGAATATATTCAGTGGTGGTGGTGTTTCAGCCTTCTTGACCTTGGCCATGTCTCTGAGCACTTGGCACCTTGTACTTCTGGACACTCCAGGTAGGTTGCAGTTCTGGAATATGGTAGCATTGGAGGATAATGGGTTCCTGGTATCTTCACATTTAATTCTTCTCAAGTCTTTTGCAGGTAATTTGCGCCTTTTCTACTCCATGCATTTTTTGCGCCCCAGTTGACTATTCGCAACAAAATGTTTAATTGTCCGTTGGTCATGCCTCAATAGTTTAGCTATTTCAAGAGTGTTGCATCCGTCTGAAAGGCATTTTACAATATTTGACTTTTCAGTGTCAGTTAAATCTCTTTTTTGGCCCATTTTACCTGAGGTAATGAAGCTGCCTAATAATTATGCACACCTTGATATAAGGTGTTAGTCACTTTTGCCACACCCTCCCTCGTTACACAAATACATACTACCTGAAAATGATTGAATCCAATAAGCATTCAAGTTGATATGGTTTGTAGTTGGAAAATGTGCATGGAAATAATGATAAGATCAGAATACTAACTTGCCTAATAATTGGGCACACAGTGTATATATTATTTACATATATATGTAACAGCTCAAAATCAGAAGGGAAGGAGAACACAGGGAAGCAGGTTTTTCCAGGCTCAGGTAGGACTTTTAATCGGCCACTTCAGTGCTTTACAACTTCACAAACTCGTCAGCTTCACAGGTATGTAGACTTAAATTCATTAGCTTCACAGGCACATAGTAGCTTAAACACATCAGCTTCACAAACATAACAAAATAAACATAGCAGCTTCTGGAGCACCGTGGCCTTCCTTGTGCCAGACTCTCTCTCTCCCTCTGCCGGTTGCATGGCTGCTTATATGCCGCTCTCCCCATGCTCACTGGAATTAGAGACAGGTGTTACACATAAACTAGCTCAGGTGCAAGCGCCCTTACCGCTTTCTCTCTCTCCGGACAGACGCTTGACCACGCCCCCGCTGCCACATATCCCCACCGCCCGACTCAGGCCGGGGCAAAATCCGGCCTGTCTACCACTCCCCCCCATTTCTGGAAAGGAAGTCAGCAACAGCCATCTGCGCTCCCGGTCTGTGGACCACCTTGAACTTAAATGGCTGAAGAGCCAGATACCAACGGGTGATCTGTGTGTTGGTATCCTTCATGCGGTGGAGCCATTGGAGTGAGGCGTGATCCGAGCAGAGGGTGAAGTCCCGCCCCAACAGGTAGTACCGGAGAGTGAGGACCACCCACTTGATGGTGAGACACTCCTTCTCTACAGTGCTGTACTTGGTCTCCCTCAGTGAGAGCTTGCGGCTAATGTACAGCACCGGGCGCTTTTGGGGTGGCCGGTGGATTCACCAGCTGGCATTCACAGCATGCCACACACCACCTGCGGACATTGCCGCCAATGCCTGGCCAATAAAAATGGGCTATGAGGTGGTTCAGTGTTTTTCTTTCCCCTAGATGACCCGCCATGGGATTATAATGAGCCGCCTGGATCACCATTTCCCAACAGCTCTGCAGTATTAAGAGCTGGGTTGTATCTTCCTTTGTCTGAGTATCCTGCGTCACTCTATACAACCGCTCGTTTATAATTGCGAAATAAGGATATGAAAGGGCGACATTTGGCTGGAGTTGTTGACCATTGATCACTCTCACTTGGTCAAAGGCATGCTTGAGGGTTTCGTCTTGCGACTGCTCCAAAGGGAAATACCCTTCGGGAAATCCCCTGAGGACAGGAGGGGCTGCAGCCTCTCCCCCCCTCACGTCATCCTGATGTGGAGCAGACGAAGACGGCCCTGGCTCCACCACCCTGCCAGAGCATCGCACATTTCACATCTCATTGCTTTAGTGCAGGACCCATCTGCGCATATTCCCTTTAATACATTTCTAAATTCAGGCCAATTAGTCCCCAAAATCAGCGGATGGGTGAGGTGGGAACTAACCGCGGCCACCATGCTCTGTTTTGTTTCCTGAAATTTAATCACAAGGGTCACCACAGGGTAGTTGTGAATATCCCCATGCGCACACTTCATCCTCACCATTTTAGCTGTGCCCAAAGCCTCGTGTTGAACCAAGCGTTGGTGGATAGTGGTTTGATTACAACCTGTATCCACCAATGCTTGGTAAGTATCCCCCTTGACACTTACTGGTATCCGGTACACTCCTTCCCGATCGGGGGCAGCTTGCGGAGAGTCGGGGAACCAGACCACCGTTCCCAGCTCCATCACAGGGCATTGATCCCGGAAGTGTCCCGGATCCCCACAACTCCAGCAGACCAGCCCAGACTCCACATCCATACCTGCATCGGCAGATACTTCCACCTGAGGGGGAGAGCGGCAGGGCATTGTCACTGCTGTGGGCGATGCAACACCCTGGGCGTGGGGAACTGGCTTCAGTGGCAGGACTCCTCACCTCCGTGGGGCAGGAATGGGCTCTGGGGAGAGAGCAGAGTGAGAGAGAAGAGAGGAGGGGGAAGAGAATGGGGAAAACACAGGGGGAGGGGAGAGAGAGTGGGAGGGCTCTTCCGCCCTCTGGTACGCCGCCATATGGTCCTCCGCCAATCAAACAGCCTCCTCCAACTACGCCGGGCGGTGGCACTGGACCCATTCCGCCATTCCTCGTGGTAGCTGATGGACGAGCTGCTCCAATAACACGTGATCGATTATTCCCTCGACGTCGCGATCCCATGGCAGACGGAACCGCTCCTCCCCTTCTTCGGCTCTTGGCAGCGGTTCCTCTGGCTCTCGGCAGCTGGCAGCGACCCCCTCCGTCCCCAGGCAGATGGCCGCGGCTGCTCCTTTGGCGGACGGCAGCGGTGAGGACTCCGCAACAGTGCATCCCTCCTCCCTCCCGGTTTTTGGCACCAATGTAACGGGGTAAGGGATGGGTAAGGAGGTGGCTGGAACCGGATAAACAGTCAATGTAAAGTTTAATGGTAAAACTCAACATAAAACAAACATAAACAAATGCAGACACACATGCAACACTTCCGTGTGCATCTCTCTCTCTCGAACTGGTGCCTCCGGCTTGTCTTTATCCCCCTCCCAGGTGATTAGCCGGATCCAAAGCCCCCGCCCTCCTCTTCGTCACAGGTACCATTTGGAGTGAATTCTAGAGACTGTTGTGCGTGCAAATTCCAGGAGATCAGAAGATACAGAAATACTCAAACCAGCCCATCTGGCACCAACAATCATGCCACAGTCCAAATCACTGAGATCACATTTTTTCCCCAATCTGATGGTTGATGTGAACATTAACTGATGCTCCTGACCCGTATCTGCATGATTTTATGCACTGCACTGCTGCCACGTGATTGGCTGATTAGATAATAGCATGGATGATTGTTGGTGCCAGACGGGCTGGTTTGAGTATTTCTGTAACTGCTGATCTCCTGGGATTTTCACACACAACAGTCTCTAGAATTTACTCAGAATGTTGCTAAAAAGAAAAAACATCCAGCGAGCGGCAGTTCTGTGGATGGAAATGCCTTGTTGATGAGAGAGGTCAACAGAGAATGGCCAGATTGGTTCGAACTGACAAAGTCTACAGTGACTCAGAGAACTGCTCTGTACAATTGTGGTGAGAAGAATAGCACAGTACACATACGACTTTTGCACAGTACTATATATTATATATATATGATTATTATATTATTATTACACCCGTATTATATATATATATATATATATAATTTAATGTTAAGTGTATAATTTCTGCACCACTAGTGGCAAATTCCTTGCAATCTTATTTATTTAAGTATATTCAGGCTACAATGTGTGTGTAGAAGAACATGTACCCATAAGCAAGGTCCAAAATAATTTTTTAACTACAACTGAAAATGGTAGTTTAAGTGCGAAAATTTATCTGCCATGAAACTTATTTTGTATAATTTTTTATCTAAATATATTCATGTAAATGTTATGATGCTCATTGTTTTTTCTGGATCTTTTAATTTACATTAAATTACTTAAATTTAATTGGCACAAAATAAATAAATAAATAAATACTTAAATACACCTCAACTATAATGAACATGTTTGAATTTTTGAGTTCAAAGTCATCTGGGGCTTAAAATCTAGAAATCTAAAATATCTAAGTGTGTGACTGTCAGATTTTTTCAGCGTTTAAAGAAATTTTGGCATAAGTACTTTGAAATAATCTGTTATTAGCATTTCTTTAAAAAATTAAGCAGTGAAAAAACATTTCTTTAAAATATTATTAATATAAAAAGAGAAAAAAATTCCACCAAGTCTAAGTCAGGTGTCATAACCAACATGCAGGTAGCTATTTTGTTGTCATCCGTCAAATAAATAAATAAAACTGAGACCCTCAAGACCCTATACAGTAGCAGACTAAATTAAATAAGTATTTAATTATTTCATGGTATATTTATTTATTTTATTTAATCTGTTATATCCTAACGTACAAGACTGTGTGTAAAGTAAATAAATAAATAAAAAAATAAAATAAAAAAGATATTTTAAAATTTTTATTAAAAGGCCAAATTTGTTATGTCAAATTAAGTAACCCTAAGAAAACATATATATATAATGTCACACAAATGACCCAAAAATAGTTTTGTCCATATGACAATGGGAATATTTATCTGTTTTTTTTTCTTGCATATTTCTGTCTCTAGGTGAAACTGTCTGTCACAAAAACACCAAGAACCATAGTGATTTTGCTCCACATATATTTATTTTGGTTGCTTACTATTGCACATATGTGTCATCACATGGACTTCTAAATAAACAACTTCTAAAAAAAAAAAAAAAAAAAAAAATGAAATAAATAAATAAATAAATCTTTAGGCATCCTAGATAAAAATTCTGATGGTAAATGTTCCACTGAGATACGCGCTAGTCGCAACAGATGTTCTCTTTAGTAGATGGTTTGTATGCCTTTGATTTGATTCAGTCAAGTCACTTATATCACTGACGTTCTGACTATCATTCTTATAATTTGTTTTAAACTATCAGTTATGTTTTAGTTCCTAAAAAAGCCACTGGCACACTTGTTTACTCTCCAAAGCCAATTTTTGCTCATATATGGCACTTGGCAAGTAAGAATATTGGACTATGCATAAAGGTGTTCCGACTTTCTAGGAGCATTTGTTTCTCGTCAAAGATCTGGCAGCACAAATGCATTGGTATGGAAAAGAATACACATTATCATCATGGTATAAAATATACTTGTTAAAAACAATCTTGATAAACAAAGTTTCATGCCTGCCTTTCAGCTCTGACGGCTCGCACTTAATTTATGAAGTGATATTATTACACTGACCCAACACAAAATGAGTGTTACATCTTTCAATCAAAGACGCGAAGTGAGATTAACCTTTTCTAAACAGTGAGAGAGAAACTGACTGCTGATGTAAGATACTTAATTACGGCTCAAACTATCCACCGGAGAGTTGCATATGACACTTTAATTAATCTACCAACTTGTACTCGTCATTTTCCACTGATGAATGATAATCGGTGACGGCTGTTGTATTTAATCATATTGAACATTGGAAGGGGTAATTAGTAACTGCAAACACTCTTAATATGGGCGAATCAACATGGGAACTGCGGTCACGCAACGTGTTGTAGTCCATGTGGCAGGGAGGGAATACAGACAATGGGTTTCACTCACTAACCATGCGTATACATATTTGTGCATAAAACCTGTGTGCAGACATTGTCAAGCTGAAATCATGATTTCCCTGTCTGTCACTCACTCGACGTTGTGTCGATGTAGTGACACTAGGGGTTCGCTCTTGTGAGCCCCAATCACCTTTGCTTTATTCAGAAAAGGCCAATGAAAATTGGCGAGTGGAATATGCATGCCACTCTCTGCCCCAGACATACGTGTATAAAAGGAGATGGCGTGCACCACTCATTCAGACTTGTTCTTCAGAACCGAGCACATGTGTGTTTGTCCCGTCACCTTGCTATCTGCTGCTGGAATTACGGCGCATATCAGCGGTCACCCTCACACGGTCGAGTGTTGTGCTTCCCCTGGGCGCTTCGGTGGCTGAGTCCACAGGTGTAAAAAGAGTATATTCAAAAGAGTATATTTTCTCTAAAAGAGCTCGCACAAACGATTGGCATCTTTTTAAAGATGTCCTTTCGCCTTTGTGCTACTGGGTGTGGCTGTTATCTCTCCCCACCGGATGGCCATGAAATCTGTCTTGAGTGCTTGGGTCGCCAGCACGCCAAGGCAGCTTTTGTGGAGGTGTCATGTTCTCACTGTGAGAACATGCCCATGAGAATATTGCGGCTCTCTTCCTTCTTCGTGAAGCAGAGAGCCACCGCGGCTGCTTCCTGTCCCGGTCCATCCTGGGTTGAAACTCAGGCGGATGGGTCGGCAAGCACCGCGGGCGATCTGAATGTGGATATGGGAGCGTTTCCGCCGGCTCAGTCCCCGCGGTCCTCCCATCCTCCAGCATGCTCGTTCTACCCGGTAGAGTTCACAAGCGATGCAGGTGGTCCGCCTCAAGGTGAATTTAATGTCTCGTTTGGGGCTCGCGACGAGGATGAGTTATCGGTCGCAGCATCGGAGGGTGGGCTTCTGCTTTCGGAAGCGGATGGATCTTCTGAGCTCCCGCTCTCGGGTAGTAGAGCTCAGGATGTGGCAGCCACTGAGTTGGCAGCCATGCTTTCCCGGGTGGCTGCGAACATCGGGCTTGAGTGGAACACCCTGCCCTGAGCATTCGCAGCTGGATGATTAGTTTCTGGGCTCAGAGCGTAACTCATGGCCGTGCCCTGCCCCGGTGCCCTCCTTCCCGGAAGTGCACGAGGAGCTCACGAAGTCATGGAAGGCGCCTTTCTCTGCCAGTACACGCTTAGCGGGCTCATCCTCTCTAACTACCCTCGACGGTGGAGCGGCTAAGGGATATGTCGAGCTTCCCCAGGTAGAATGCGCTGTGGCAGTGCATTTATGCCCGCAGTGCACATCCACCTGGAGGAACTGACCAAGGTTCCCTTCCAAGGCGTGTAAGTTTTCTTCGTCACTAGTGGCAAAGGCTTACAATGCCGCGAGTCAGGCCACCTCTGCCCTGCACGCCATGGCTATCCTACAGGTCCACCAGGCCAAGGTGCTTAAAGATCTGAACGAGGGTAGGACCGACCCAGGGCTTATGCAGGAACTGTGCACTGCGGCCGACCTCGCTCAACGGGCGCGCCCTGAGCCAGACAATGTCCACCTTGATGGTCCAAAAGCGGCACCTGTGGCTCAACCTTGCGGAGATGCATGACGCTGAGCAGGTCTGCTTTCTCGATGCGCCCATCTCCCAAGGGGGCTCTTTGGTGACATTGTCGAGGACTTCGCCCATCAGTTCTCAACGGTGAAGAAGCAGACGGAGGCCATCAAACACATCCTGCTGCAGCACGACTCGGCCACCTACAGGCCTCCAAAGTCCGTGCCCCGTCTGCCTCTCGCCAGGGCCATCCTCCTGTGGCATCAGCCCCGGCTCCCCCACCATCGGAGTCTGCACGCTGGCCTCTGATAAGAAGATCCTCCCGCAGGAAGGCGGCACCGCCTGCCCATCAGCCGGCCGCCAAGAACCCCGGACAGGCTTCGAAGCAGCCCTGAGACAGGCGACCCAGGAATCAGGTGACTGACATTGACTGGCCTGACCCAGGTGACCTCCCACTCCCGCCCCTGGGCCAGCACAAGACGAGCATACCAGTACAAGTTCCTCCCTTTCGGTCTGTCCCTGTCTCCTTGTGTCTTTACCAAAGTCGCAGAGGCTGCCCTGACCCCGCAAGGGAGAAGGGCATTTGCATCCTCAATTCCACCAATTGATTCTAGCTCACTCACGAGATCTGTTTTGTGTGCACAGGGACCTTGTGCTTCAGCACCTTAACCGACTGGGTTTTCAGGTCAACTGGGAAAAGAGCAAGCTCTCCCCTGCGCAGGACATCTTTTTCTCGGTATGGAGTTGGACTCGGTCACCATGATGGCACGCCTTACGAACAAGCATGCACAGTCGGTGCTGGCTGGCCTGCCTGAAAACCATCAGGTGGAAAGAAGTGGTGCCATTGAAACAATTTCAGAGGCTCCTGGGGCATGTGGCATCCTCAGCGCCGGTACTCCCTCTCGGGCTGATGCATATGAGACTGCTCCAGCACTGGCTACAGACTCGAGTCCCGAGGTGGGCATGGTGCCACGGCACCCAGCGTGTGTCTGTCACGCCACGGTGCCACCATACTTTCAGCCCTTGGTCAGATCTGGCAGATAGTGGCAAGAAAAATATGTGAACACTTTGGAATTAGCTGGTTTTCTGCATTAAATGGTCATAAAATTTTGAATTCAATTTAATGTTGGTATGCGGTGCCCGTTTTACGACTTATGAAGTGCTGCATGTTCATCCCAAACATTACCTTAGTTTCATCAGTCAACAAAACATTTCCCCAGTAGCGTTGTGGAATGTCAGGGTGGTCTTTGGCAAACTTCAGGCGCGCAGCATAGTTTTTGTTGGAAGCAGCAGCTTCCTTCATGGTGTCCTGCCCATAATGTCTGTTTAATGTTTTCCGTATAGTAGACTCATGAACAGAGATGTTAACCAGTTCTAATGATTCCTTCAAGTCTTTAGCTGTCACTCTGGTTATTTTTTACCTAGCACTCTGCGGTGTGCCCTTTGAGTAATCTTGGCTGGATGGCCATTTCTAGGTAGAGTACCCATAGTACTAAATTGTCTCCATTTATAGACCATTTGTATAACTGTGGACAGATGAATATCTAAGCTCTTCAAGATAACTTTGTAACCCTTTCCAGCTTTATGCAAAGCAACAGTTCTTGATTGTAGGCCTTCTGAGATCTATTTTTATTTATTTATTTATTTATTTATTATTATTATTATTTTTTTTTTGTGAAGCACGGTCCATGTCATCAGATGCTTCTGTGAATAGCAATCTCAAAATGTTTGAGTGCTTTTTTTAAGTCAATGTAGCTCAAACCCACACCTCCAATCTTGTTTCATTAATTGGATATGTATATACTGTATGTATATACTGTGTATTATATTTATAAATAATAATAATGATAATATTAATAATAATAGAAATTGGATAACTAAGTGATTTTTTTTTAGAGTAAAAAAATGATGTGCATTGTCATTCATTGCTTCACATCAGGTCACCCTATTGGGGTTTTTTTTGTTGTTTTTTTGACTGTATATTACCCCTCTAATTATGAAGGAAATTGTTTACCTGGGACAACGGTCAATTATACAGTGTAATATTTGATCACAGAACACTGCAATTGACCAACCAGATTCGATAATTTCAAAAAGCAGTGCAAGATGTATCAATTCGGTTCTGTTAAAATCTCAAGGCAGAAGCCAGGCTGGACTGCAGGCCTTGTGTTTCAGTATTGGATGCATTAATTGAACTGAACATCATTTGTTGAAGTTCTGTTTCACTGGAGCATTTTTCATTACCATCTGCTAGCAGCAGTAGTGGAACAACATTAACAGCAATGCTATAGGGACAGCCAACCAAGAAAAACCTTCAGAGAGGAGTTTAGAGTTGTTTCATCAGCTTCAATGCTGTTTGTTTGTTAAAACACGTGTTTAAAGTTGTTTAAAGAGTTAGTATAGGTGTAAAATGGGGCTCTGTATGCACATAGACTAGGGCTGGGTGATAGGACGATGTAATCGGATATTGACGATGTCTTACAAAGATCCCAATGCCGATTCCAAACAGACATAATCGACAATATCAGGAAATGGCAAAACCATGGATCTGGGAAGTCGCCAAATATATTAAACAGTGGCCAGGGTGTGAAACTAGCACCCACCACCCGCCAAAAGCTCCTCGTCCAAATGTATTTCATGCACAAGTAATTTTGCTCATCTTCCCGCAACAGGCGGGCGACCTGCTGCAAGACGTCTCGGAGTGACACATGACAAGAAATGCTGTTTGTCACAAAGACGTCCGCTTGAAGAAACACACTTTATAATATTTTTAAGAACAGACAAAAGAAAAGCCGTCAAATATCTGTTTCCATCAATGCTTTTTTATGCGCAATTTAGGATATCGCATAAAATCTACTGGATGGAAACAACAAGATGCGAATAAAATCTCCAAAATGCACATGGAAAATGTATATGTACGCTTGAGGTGGATAATTTTTTTTATTCTATAAGAAGGAATGCGCATAAACTATGATGGAAATACATTTACCGAATAAACTCCTATTGAATTTAACAGGAATACAAGATGCGCATCAAAAAAATTATGTGACTGAATAATTCATTCATAACTGGACGAACCAGCAGACCAATCATCGCAACTGAATTGTTGCCCTGGTCATTCTGGAATACCAGTGTCCTAAAAATCCAAAGCCTGCATAAAGTTTGCAGAGCAAATAAGTTAAACACAAGCTTGCACTTTTTCCTGAAGAGCAGGTTTATTGATACTTTAAAAAAATATCTTATAGATGCACACCACAAAGTCATGATGGAGGAACACACACACACATAGTGCTCCCAGAACTGTGTGACGCGCTGTCATTTCCAGTCATGAAACGATTTATTAAAGTGTTTTGTCTGTGCATCCTAAACCGCAAATATTTAATTAATAAACGAGTCACACAGTTGCTAGTTGCAGGTTCAGTAAAATATATCTTTGTATTAAAGAAACAAAGACGAAAGTGAATAAAGTAATACAAGACACGTGGCAGCATTAACTGTGTTACCAAAATGCAATACAAACACAAATTAGATAAGAACACACATTGGGCAGCATTATTTTGGGAAAACAAGGGAATTTATTAAGCTTATTTATTTTGATCATCGTCTTTACATTTATAATTGTCTTTAGTTCTTAATCTGTAGGCTATTAGTAAGTGTCCATCTGGTGTTATTGACGGATGCTTGCGTGATGGCATATGGGGCAGTTGGAGACGGTAAATATTTGGATTTGAGGAGGTGGTTAAATAAGATTTTTTGATCACTTCATTAGTTTACTGCTTTTCTGTTTAGTTTAAAGTGCAATTTGAATTTAGAAATGTATTTTGTTTAAGTTTTTTGTGTTTCAATATATGAATGATAAAATCATATGAATGAATTTTAAAGCAAAATCAATAAAGCAAAAAAATTCTCCGACCCTCGGCAGGTGGGTTGATGATGTAATTGTATATCGCAATATTTTTTAAGGCAATTATCGCTAAAATATATAATACATATCGCCCAGCCCTAACATAGACAACTGTGTGTACAGCGAACACTTGCATTCACCCCTGCTAAAAAGCAGTTTATAAGCCAGCTTAAGATGGTTTGCTTGTCTCCCAACCTGGCCAAGCTGGTTAGGCTGGTCTGTTTTTCTGGTTTTAGGTGGTTTTGGACACTTGTCAGGCTGAAAGATCAGCTATATCAGCTTAAACCAGCTAAGATGTTAGAACCACTTTAGGCATATGTCATATGGCCCTAATTTGATGACAAATTGGTTGAAATATGAAACAGTCTGAATTATTTCTCTTATTCTAGCCCGTGCCTTTAAAATGAGCCAAAATGAGAACAGTTGTCCATTTTTGAAGTAACCGTCTGTTTTCCCAATGATAATGTTCTTGGATAAAGGACTGTGGGAAGACAATCTGTTGGGCGTCTGCTGCCTCCAAATACAAAAATAATTGAATGATGAGCAAGGGGCAGTGATGGATATAAATGCTGAATGAATCACAGGCTATATTCAGAATAGCATATTGACTATTTCTGCAGTATTTCGTATTTACAGTATACTGTGCACAGTATGCAAATTTTATTTTTGCATACAATACCAGGATGACCTACAACATTTTGCCAATATTTGCTGTATGTATTCCATTCCTAACATAGCCACAGATTCAGAATGTTAACCTTAGAAATTTTTCTTGGCATGGTACATTATGTTTACGACTTGTTAAAGCATAAAAGTGAGGTATGTTGTTAATTTAATACTAAATCTCCCAATTAACCAGTATGGGACACCGTTTCGCCCCATTTACCAGATTGCTACAGTGTATATGTAGTCTAACTGGACAGTAGTTTAGTAGCACAAAGCATATAGTAAAAGCATTTATCTGAAATGAAAGTGGAGGATGGACTTGCCGCCAATGAGACTGACACACATAAGTCTACAGAGCTGTTGACAGATGGATAATTTAATCCTCTAATTGGCATGTACTGTGTTGTACCGCCAAAAAAATTGGTGCCCATTCAGAAAATACCATCTTAAAACATGTGATAACATTATGATGGGAGTGTTTCAATCTCTGACATTTTTCTTTGATTCAGTGGTTGTGCGCAACAAGAGTAGAGGTAGAAAATGCATGCAATTTTATGTTTGAAGCTATATATAGTGTCAAATCAGGAGGCATTTTATAATTTCCACATTTTGCTGCTTATGAAACATTCTGTCATATACTTTACAATCTTTACCTTTAGGGACTTGTAATTGGTTCTGGAGTTTGTTTTTTGAGGGTGAAGTTTAAGGTTTTTTTTTTTTTTTAAGTACTCATACTGTTTCTGCTGTACATAGGACACTCAAAAATGTAAGTCATTACCCTTACCTAATTGAATTTGAGAAAGTTTTACTAGCAATTTAATTTCTTTCATTCTAATTAAGTCAGTTTCATTCTGCCAACATAATACTATGTAGTTGGATTAGGTCAAATCAATGTACTAGTTTTATCTCGAATTCACACATATATATATATATATATATATATATATATATATATATATATATATATATATATATATATATATATATATACTACCGGTCAAAACTTTTGAAACACTTGACTGAAATGTTTCTCACGATCTTAAAAATCTTTTGATCTGAAGGCGTATGCTTAAATGTTTGAAACTAGTTTTGTAGACAAAAATATAATTGTGCCACCATATTAATTTATTTAATTATAAAACAAAAATTTTATAATAAAAAAAAAGTTTTTAAATTGATGACTTTGACCAAATAATAAAGAAAAGCAGCCAATAAGTGCCCAACATAGATGGGAACTCCTTCAGTACTGTTTAAAAAGCATCCCAGGGTGATACCTCAAGAAGTTGGTTGAGAAAATGTCAAGAGTACATGTCTGCAAATTCTAGGCAAAGGGTGAGTACTTTGAAGATGCTAAAATATAACACAGTTTTGATTTATTTTGGATTTTGTTTAGTCACAACATAATTCCCATAGTTCCATTTATGTTATTCCATAGTTTTGATGACTTTACTATTATTCTAAAATGTGAAAAAAGTTATAATAAGGAATGAGTAAGTGTTTCAAAACTTTTGACCGGTAGTGTATATATGTGTATGTGTATATATATATATATATATATATATATATGGTTACTAATTTCCCAAATCGGTGAACTAAATAAAAATAATTTTAAATCACCACCAACATTTGGAAAGTTATGAACACAGAGAAGCAGATTGATTACAAATAGTGAAGTGTCCCAGTGCTGTTATACTAAATATCCGTCCTCTTGGAATGCCGCTTGTCCAATCAGATTCAAGGACCGGAACTAACTGTTAAATAATATGCATTCAGCATTACACTAGTATTCCATTCTAAACATAGCCACTAAGGAGCATCACACTAACCTGGTATGAGTGTGAATGCCTGTACAGAGACAGTGGCACAAGTCGTCTTCATCATTTGCACTTTCAGTCAGTAGAGCTCAATCTGTTGTGCCACAGATGGATGGCGTGCAGGTAAGGATGGGTTCATAGGCCAGGTGGACCCAATCAAGCTGCTAAATCAAATGTAAATGGTGGAGACTGTGCAGGGGGGGGGGCGACACATCCTGCTTTGTAATGCATTGGCAGCATGTACAGTGTGCAGGTGCTCGTCAAATGACACATTTGTGCCGAGGCGACGGGACATCTGTACGCAGAACCTGAACAATTGAATTGGGGGTGCCAGGGGAGATGCGAGAAAAGGAACGATAGTTCAGAATGCTCTGCCTGGTGAGGTTCAGCCAATCTCCTGCGTTTTTGCCTCTTCCAAACATGAGATCAAAGGGCTGGACCTAAAGCTGGAGTTTTGTGGTGATCTGTAATTACCTTTTCCATTGGCATGTGGTTGGAGTGAATTGCTCTTGGAGGTTTGCCAGTGCAGTGACGTGAGTCGTGATCCTATATGTTTAGCCTTATATCATCTTGGACCACAATTATTTTGCCTCACCTTTATAAATACAGTGTCTCCAAAAAAAAAAAAAGATTTTGGACACTAAAGTTACACACTGGAACATTTTATTAAGTGTTTTTGTCTTGTTTTCCACTAAACATCCTTTAAACAAGATTAATTTACAAAATTACATTAGACATTAAGGATTGAATTAAGTTTTAAGAATTAAGAATGATTTTTCTCACCTCACTGGGAAATTGAGCATACACCTCATTAAATTTTGTTTAGTGATGTGTCTGTTAAGGTAACAAATTAAATGTACTTAATTCAAGATGTAGTCTCTGAAAACAAGTCTTAACAGCTTATGCAATTTGGCTTCTCAATAAAACGGTGTTTAGATATCTTTATTTGACCAAAATACTCATTAAGAACAGGATTTTTTTAATTTTCTTTAGACAAAATATTAAACCTTGTGGTATCTGTAAACAAATAATGCTATTCAGAACTAACTTACATTTATGCATTTGGCAGATGGTTTTATCCAAAGCAACTTACAGTGCACTTATTACAGGGACAATCACCCTGGAATTAAGTGCCTTGCTAATGAACACAATGGTGGTGGCTGTGGGGATCAAACCATCAACCTTCTGTTTACCAGTTCTGTGCTTTAGCCCACTATTCCACCACCACTCCACTGGTCATCTTCACTTTTCTGAGCCATTTTTGCAATTACTTTTACCTTACAGGTCCCAAGGTAATTTCTAGTGGATGTATGAAATATTTAGTATCTATTGTTTTAAATTAAAACTTAAAAAGTGTTCCTTTGCTTTCTTTCTTTAAAATAAATGCCACTTTTTTTTCCTCATCTAATTCAGTAACATTTTTATCCAAGTATGACTTGCATTTCCAATTTTTTTTTTTTCTTTTAGAAGAAAGGGAACACAGTACAAACAAGTTATTAAAATCAGCTAAGAGCATTGAGGGCATTTTGAAGGGTTGTGTGTGATTCTTAAGGACTTTTTCAAGGATGAATGTTTTCATTGTAAGCAGCACTTGCTATAGAGAAAGTTGCTTTCTTTGAATGCATTAAAGTGTCAGCAAGGCAACTAATTGCATTGATGAAATGCATTTTAAGACAGACAAATCATAAATAAAGAACCTGACAAAGGATCTGTGTGACACTGTTTTACCTCACATTTTTTTTTTACTTTCCTCTGCATATTTGAAAGAGAAATTACCTCTGCATGACAGCTGCATTGTTTAAAGTTCTGGGTGTTGGAGTGTTTGCAGCATTTGCTTTGACTGACACATGCATTTATATTGCATCTGGGACAAACAGAAAGCATTCCATTCACTCTAAACACCCCTATCTCTCTCACTCTCACAAACAGAGCACATCCAACCTCAATAACAGATCAATCCTGGTGACATTTGGACATTTAGTGATTTTTTTTCCCCTCGGTTATCCTCTTATTACGCTCAAAGAATGAAAACAAAATTAAACCTTGAGCAAAAGGTAAACAACCAGCACAAAATAAAATGTTCAGTCTCAGTGTTCAGCTGCAGATTATACAATACAAAAACTAAAATAAAAAATATGTTTCTAAGTCAGTATTTTTCTCTTTTTTAACTACAAAATATCTAGACAATAGCCCCATTCACACATGTAACCAGGTAAATTACAAGAAAATCATTGGGTTGCCTTTACTGGTAAATGTACCACATGTGCTGTTCACACATGCAACTACTTTCTGTCTTTTTCCCATTTTGCTAGTACCATTCAAGCATTGGCACCAAATGACGTTAAACTCTGTGCCGGAAATATAGGCTTCTTGTTTAAAAATATGGCGGTGTTGTATTTTGTATCTGAATGTATGTGGTCGGTAATGTTGATGTTTTACATGTTTTGGCAAATGTTTACATTTATGCAGTTGCTTGAGACTCAACGACATTGTATGCAACAACTTCAAATGAGACTGATCAACTACAGAGCACAAAATGCTGTCGCTAGCGTCCGAAGGCGGAGATACTGTACTATCTGCGGCTGAAAAGCACAGTGGTGTAAGTAGGCCTATATTGCTACAAAGAAGTCTGAGCGTTCACAAAGGAGGCAGGTGATTTTATCTTACGTTACGGAATCGCTTACTGTTCCTTTGAGCTGTTGTAAAATGTCCTCATCCGCTCAGATGAAGGGAAGCGCTCTAGTTTCACTATCTGACCTATTTGTTGACGTTTTTTTTTTCCGATTCACCATTATTACAGTGCAGTGATTAAGTCATCTCTGTCAGATCTTTCTTACATCAGTGCATCTTGACCTCGTAGAATTGAAAGCAGTAATCTTATGCCTATGTTCACACATACCATCAATATGGTAATTTATAGGTAATGATACAACTTCTCATGTAGGGAAATTGCCAGAGCGCAATTTTCTGGAAAAGGCTCTATGTGTGAACAGGGCTATTATTAAAACAAGATACATTTACACAATTGTGTAATATAATATAACTTGTTTTCAGAGAATATATCTTAATCATATCAAGTAGGGCTGTCGATTTAATTATTAATTAATTACTGACCCGTACATAAATTCAGTAAAAACAGTATTTAAAGAATCATGTACATGTAACTTCGTGTTTTTACGAGCCACGTCAGCAGGGGGCAGTCAGTGCACCTCAACAGCTGGATGAAGCACAAAAGAAAGCAGGGATCTTGTGATGTGATTTCCAAAGTTTCAGCTAGGGCTGGGAGATAAAATGTATCGATATTTTTGGAAAAAAAATAATTTTCGATATCGATGATAAACTTTTGAGTAATTTTCGATATTTAGCCTATATAGACGATCGAATCAGGTACGTGTTGCTAAACACGCAAGCAGTTCGGCAAAGTTATACACACAACTAGCTAACTAGCATCTAGCAGTTATGAAATCAGCCAGTTAAGAAGTATTATCAGGCAGCCCTGCTGTCACAGAAACCAGCAATGAGGCTCAGTAGCAAGTAGCTAGCAGCTAGTTATCCGACGAATTTAACATCGTTGTGTACTGAACAAGACAGCACTGACAAAGGCAGCTATCGACTGAACACAACAACAACTCCACCATCAACACCATTGCTGTTTATTTATGTAGTATATAGTAAAAAAAAAAAAAAATAATAATCTTTTTTATTTTTTTATTTTTTTTTTTTAAATGATCCATAGTGCTGTCACAAGCAAGAAAGTGATTCTTCTTCTTGTGATGTTTATTGGTGGTTGGCAATCCAGCTTTTGGTATGTTACCAACAGCTACTGAGCTGAGCTGGATTGTGGCGCATCACAAGAAAGTCAAATGTCATCTGAAGGTGATTATATTGGCTAAATTTAATCAAAAAGAGGTCACATACCTTACAGTATGTAGGATTAAGTCCTAAACTGACTATACTTTAAAGGTATTTTACCTTCTTGAGTATACTTGTAAACAAACAAGTTATGTTTAATTCATTATTGAGGTCACACAAACTTGTGGAATGCAGTTCTGCCCCATTAATAGTATGAAATGTATATCTTGATAAATATCGATATCGAATGATCTGAAAAAAAAAAAATATTGTGATGATTTTATTTGGCCATATCGGCC
The DNA here is from genome assembly GCF_019703515.2 of Myxocyprinus asiaticus. Classification (NCBI taxonomy): domain Eukaryota; kingdom Metazoa; phylum Chordata; class Actinopteri; order Cypriniformes; family Catostomidae; genus Myxocyprinus; species Myxocyprinus asiaticus. The sequence goes on along the minus strand of NC_059365.1, from coordinate 35,436,953 downwards.
AGCCCTAGTTTTAACTACTTTTAACTTGACACAGCATCCTAAAAATGCTAAATGTTTGATGCTGAAAACCAGTGAGATGCTACAAAAGCATCTGTCTGATATGTTTATAGACCTTCAATTACAATTAGTGCAGATGGAAGCATGAAAGTGTCCTGCTAGAACAGGACAGATTGACAAACTCAATAGTAAACTGGATTGCTGGCAACTGTAGGCTTATGTTCAATGATATGTGTATGTTTGGTATATATTATACATTTGGTTAGATACTAAATATACCTAATTTAAGGTATATTTTTTGTTTTAATAAAAAAAAAAAAAAAAAAAAAAACATGATTCAAAATATATTTAGTTTTTAATTAAGTTTTATATTTCTAACACATTTTTGCTTCTCAAGTAAATGTATCTTGTTTTAAAGAGGTTTAGAGATTTTTTTGCAGTGTACCGAAACAGTGCTGCATTTAGCATTCATCTGAGAGGCATTTTAGATTATAAATGCGAATAACTGAATTGTGTTAATTATTATTCACAAAAACGTTTATACTCATGCAAACGGCCTTGCCCTGCAGTCGGGTAAGTACAGCGGGGGCGTGTTCCCGAGGCGTTCATGCTGGCTCCCACGCTCTCCTCCTTACATGAGCGCTCCCACCGGCTTCTATTTGTAAACTCTGTTCTCTGGAGCCATGCTCCTAATAAACTGGCCTGATTCGATTTCCTGCAGAAGATACCACACTGCTCAAAGGGGCCTCTCTGCCTCTGCCTTTCTCTCACTTCACACTAAACCTCCCCACCCCCCCGGGGTCCCTGGCCTGGTCCCCAGTCTCTCGCTGCCTTGGCTCATTATAAAACGCTGTTGGCGTGTCAGTGCAGTGATAGAGTGTTGGGGCAACACTGGCCCTCTCGCAGCAGGAAGGGAGATGTGCCTAACAGGTTCTCCTTTAAAGTGCTTCCCCCACCTGCTGTAACTGCACTGTGGTCAGAGAGATGGAAAACTCCTCGCTGGAAATGGCCAAGGAGGTCTGTTATACCTGGAGAGAGCTATCCGTTAACATTCCCATTCATCTTAATGGCAGTTGCTCGGCTGGTGCAGGAATCCCCAGAAGTACACAATAAGAAATCAGTGAGCTGTGATGTGAAAGACAGTAGACAGGGGGAACATATAAATCCACTTTTTAAACTTTGAAGAGCTTCAAAAAGAATCACTGGCAAAACATATAATATAATATAATATAATATAATATAATATATATGATTTATCTGTGATGTTTCCCTGCATTCGGTCCAAGAGAGCTGGGATAGGCTCCAGTTCTACCCTTGACCCTACATAGGACAAGCGGCTGTAGAAGATGGATGGATGGATATATGATTTATATGTTGCTTGCAAAACTTATGGTCATCGAAAACCTAGAAATGTCAGGAAATTGTGATTTTAAATGTCTGGAGAAGTCATGGAAAGTAATAAAATCTTAAAAGTCATGGACATTTCCAGTCAATATAAATTTCTAAAGTGAATGCATTTGTTTTTCCTTAGTTATGTTCTGTTTAAAATATTTAACTGGCTAAATATGGCTAGATATTTATAGATATGCATTGGCTAGATTTTCTTATTGAAGGCTTGTATGTAGTAATGCAATTATAATCTTATTGGAGACAATACACTAACATGTATAATAGTTTCAATCTATTAATGTTATGAATTGGTGTCTTAGATACAGTACACTTGGAGAAAAAAATCATAATAGGGACAAGACAAGTCAAACTTTGATTTTGGCTTGACAAAGCCTGGCCTGAAAGTTAAAAAAAAAAAGAAAAAATACAAATCTTGAGGTTTGAGGTTTAACAGACCTTACAGAAGTCAAAGATTAGTTAACACTTAGAACAGTCTGTAGGTCTGTGCCAAGTTTGGTGGATGTAGCTTGAAAGCTGTAGGAGGATTTGCATTTATTTATTTTGGTTTTTGTTAAGGAGTTTCTGGAAAACCATAAACCAAGTTTTTAAAATAACAATATGTTAGCTTTGACAACCCAACATAATCATGATCAACTGGAAAATAATGGAAATACATTGGTGAAAATTCATGGGAACCCTGATGGCTACTTTTTGAATGGTTGTCAATGGAGAAATATGATATTTGCCTGCATAATGATGGTGTTACACTATCTACCAGCAGAGGATAACAGCCCATGCTAACCATCAAAACCTTGACATCTTGAAACAGTGTTGTAATTTGCACAGGCACATTTACAGCAACAAGCTCGACATGGTTTAAAGGAATAGGCAAAAAAGTGTACATGCAGTGAGAGGACACCCATTTCTTCCCCATACCAGAAACTCCAGCCACTCTTTTTAGATAAATAATACGCAATGTCCTGAGGTGATAAGTAGCCATCATTGATCTCCATCTACAGAGTGCTCAGAGTCATTTCGGGCTAATTCCTCACAGTTGTTTTTTTCAGCAGATGCCATATGGCGAGGGTTTCATGCCACCTGCCTTTGGGTGGGTTGTTGTTGTTGTTGTTGTTTGATTTGGAGGTGAGGCAGAGTGGCGGGGCATTTTTTGCCAAGATGGAGAAACATTACCTTGCCACTCTGAATCAGCTAACAAGCAGAATTGAGCTTGTCTCTTTCATATCCCATAGACGTCTGCTTACTTTAAATGGCTTCTCTCTTGAGGTTGGAGCAGGTGTAAGCTCTGTAAAATAAGTGTAAACAGATTCGACTTATGATAAAAAAGCCTTTTACACTCTTTTAATGTGCTAGACGTACTTAAGGGAAACCTTAGACTTTATCTGTTATCAAAGGATACTGTTTCCTTGCCTCGTTTATTATTAGTATTTTTAATATTAGGGAAAAACTCATTGAGGGAGACACTTTGAAAAAAGGCCAACTCATAAGTTTTCTATCAAAATATTTGCATAATCTAATGCATGACTTGATGATGCTTGATAATTTGTAATGCCCCTTGAATCTGTTTTTTTTTTTTTTTTTTTTTTTTTTTTTGTAGCATTAGGATGAATATCAGTTCTTTTAGACATGATTAGAAATGATTAGAAATAAACACTAAAATAGATAAATGGTGAAAGAAAAATATTTGGAGTGAAAAACCAAAATGTTAAAAAACATGTCATTTTGTGCAATATTTCAGAAGCTGAATGCTTTTTTTATACTGGCATTCTCTGATGCAATTCAAATGCAATTATCTGCCTTTGCTAGATAAGAATTCAAGGAGAAATGGCTCTGAATGACATTTGTTTAATAAAGAAATCAGTATATTAATTTTCAGAGCACTTGACCTTAGAAGTCTTCCGTTATGCTTTTTCAGATACTTTTGTTTGTTGCATAAAAGATGGCAAATGTCTGTTTGTTTTTGGATCACATTATAAGCCAAGATATGACTTTTTCAAGCACTTCAATTCATTACATTAGCTATGTTCAGAATGAAATACTAGCTTTTTTGCATATTTAATTTGCATAGTGTGCACGGTAAGCATACTAAATACTGCAACAATAGTAAGTAGTATGGTAGTATGCTATTCCAAACACAGATTATTTTCATTGTGGAATTCAGGTGCAGTGGTTTTTAGTTCTACTTTGCATTTTCTGTGAGTTTATTTTGCATTATTAATACAAATATATGAATATAGTCAACAACGATGCTGCTGGCAGAGAAGAGTTTCTCAAAGGCTTTTATGTTGGCTTCCATGCTCGTTTTTTTTTATTTATTTTTTTTTTTGGCGAGGATTCCCACAGGCTTCTGTTTATATAACAAAAAAGTAATACAATACTAATAAAAATTACAACCCATGATACAAGATGATATGCCTCCATAACACTGCAGTTCAGCACAGCACCCTTACAACAGTTTCACTGAGTTCTGTGAGTTATATTCAAAACAGGGTGAGCAGTACATGCATGTATCCTTATTTTTTTGTTCTTCAGTTTCCTTTTCTGCTCAGCACCTTTTTTTCTTCTCAAAACAGAAATGCGCATATTTCCTCTTTTTGTAACACTGATTAGCATGAATTCACTAAGGTGAACAGATCAAGTTAGTTACATTCTGTCAGTGAAAAACAATGCTTTATTTATTCAAGGTACCTAAAGGACTTTGAATCTTTCAAACTTAATCTATTCTTTGCGTGGGTAACATGCTGTCTGTCAACTTCAGCTTGCAGCAATTTTTTTCCAGAACAACCATGCAAAGTGAAGTAATCTTTCTTGAGATTTCATACAGTACATGATAAACAGGAATTGTTTATGAAACTCAAGTTTTTTCAAGGCATGTATCAGATAATATAACTGCACTTCAGATTCATCATCTGCCAACCACTTTTCTATGCCTACATCCAGCCACAAAGGGCAGTCTTCATTTAAAAATAATATGCCTTTCTAGCAAAAAATTCAAAAGTACAAAACCACCTACTATAGCAACAAATTGTTGGAGGCTAAGACATTTTGAAACAATAAGTTTGAGAATCTTTGGTTTTGTTTTCAGATCTTATGATGTTCTGTATGTTTGTTCTCGGAATGGCAGACTTTATTTCACCCATAAAAATTAAGAGGTGGGCCTTTGCTTTTCTAAGTGATTGGACTTAAGATTTTTGCCTGCGGTCAATGAAACAGGTGAAAAATCCCAAAGACTTATTGAAAGAGGGAACCGAGCCATATCTAAGACCAGAATATCATAATCCGCGTTTCCACTATTGGGCCAAATGAGGCCGTCCTAGTGCTTGCCAGGGTCAGTTGCCTTCCCACTGTCACTTCCGGGGCTTCATTGTGCCACCTCGGGCTTTCTCTGGGCCAATGGCTTTTGGCCTGCCGATTACCCTTGGGCCAAACAAGGCCAACTGGGGAGTGAGACAGGGTCAATGTCAAAGGCGGAGTTTTGCTGAACTTGCCAGGTTGTGTAACCTGCGCACAATGGTACAGGTTCGGGAAAAATAAAAAAATTGTGTGTACAGTACAAATCCATTAAAACACACAATAGACAAAGCGGTGCCCAAAGAAAACTTTCCAAGGTTCAAGATCATGGACTGTGTGCTGGGACATCGTCCCGCTGTTAGTGAAGAGACCACTCGGGACACCATGGCAGTTACATTCGGAGAGTTGTCAATGCCAACTTATCTTCCTAGATAGCTAATGTTCACAAACGATATAAACTCGATATTCTAGATAACTAGATAACATGATACCTCAGCTTGAGCTTCTCTCTTGTTTGTGAAATGGCAGGGGTGTGTGACGTTGCACCAGGGTGGCATGTTAAAGGTGGGTTTTAGGGCAATGCTGTGGGGCTGTTGGCCCGATGGTGGGAATGCAGATACATTTTGGTCTCGCGGCTCAAAGTCTGAGGCTACTGGCCCCGGCTGGCCAGTTGATAGCCCTAGCTCACACTGGCCCGATAGTGGAAAAGTGGCTATGGAGACTTTGGGGTGGGCCATCAACTAACCACCCTGAAAACCCCATTAACAACCTGGAAACTACTAGGGGTGCAACAATCCATCAATCTGGATCGATGCATCGATCCAATGACCAGCGATCCAATGTTATCAGTACAACGCGTAAATATCGATATAGAAATGTTTTTAAGGTGTACCTTTATTTTAATACTCTCATGTCAGCCACGTCCGCACACATTTCAGTCAGGCGATGAAGCAACCTTATTACATTCATTTAACTTTATGAGCGCTAAATATGCTTTTCTTGTGGGACACGGATGTGCGTGGGGTCTTTGAAGCCAAATTGTGCTCTGCTATCTGTCAACTGGGCGCTCCTTAAAATGTGAGCTCTCGTGACAAACGCAGAGCGGCTCACATGCGCGATTAATTCGGGCTTCCATCGATATCGTTGTGCATGTGACCCATTTGAATTTTACATGAGTATTTGCTATTTTAAAGTACCATGGAGCAGTTCAACCATGTGAAACAATGCCGACATTCTGAACAGCACTAACGAGGGAAAGAGAAACACCTACTCAGCTCCAGCATCACTTATAAGACTTCTACACATCTACACATCAACACCCTTACTAACATTTATCCCAGTTAACTGTAACAGCATTTTTCCTTACAACTGTGGAAGTTGTAGCCAAGAAAACCACGGAAAGCATGGATAGCTGGAACCAAGTCATGGGTATGTAAGTATTTTGAATTGGACTAAACTGAAAAATTAGCTGTCATCAAACGAGTGATGATCACTTGTGTGTCACTTTATTTTTTATACTATTTTTCTGTATAATTTTTTTCAACATCTTTAGTACCTTATTTTGTTGTGTATGTCCCAATGTCTATACAGAGAGCTGAATAAAATAATCAAATTATATTTTGGTTGCATTTGAGGGCAAAATATAAAAATAATAATAATTAATTGAGTAAAATATAATATTGGCATATAATATCGGAATATCGATCGCAGGCCCTGAATTGAATTGTATCGCAGCAGACTTTGAAGTATCGGTAAATATCGGATCACAGGCCAAGAGAATCGATTCAAGATCGTAATGTGATGAAACATCTGATTCACACCCCTAGAAACAAACTAGCTCGGAGGATCACCAGAGACTCCAGCCACCCGAGCCATGGGCTGTTCTCACTGCTACCATCAGGCAGGCGGTATCGCAGCATCAGGACCCGCACCAGCCGGCTCCATGACAGCTTCTTCTCCCAAGCAATCAGACTTCTGAACTCTTGATCTCCCACGATCAAAATACATCAGCACTGCACTTTATTACCCTTACTCTTATATCTCACACCGGACTGTCATAAATTATATTATTATTATATTATATTCTCTCTTAACAACTGACTATCAACCGACAGCCTGAATGTCAATACAGTACAATACTGTACATTCTATATTTACTACTATATATATACTTTTTTATATATTTTTATTTTTTATTTTTATTGAATAATGTGTATCTATATAGTGCGTATTGTATACTGTACAGTGTTCGTTATTATTTGTATATTGTTGAGTGTAATTATGTGTATATCAGACGTTTAAATTGTGCTGTGTTAATTTGATGTTATTGTAAATTGGTACTGTCTCATCACTGTCACGACTGCTATGTTGATCGGAACTGCACCCAAGAATTTCACACACCATTGCACTTGTGTATATGGCTGTGTGACAATAAAGTGATTTGATTTGATTTGAAACTAGCAACACCATAACACCCTAGCAACCACAAAGAAACACTCTGGCAACCATCCAAAGCACCCTAGAAACAAGGCTGTGAGTTTTACAAGATTAGCACCATTAAAAATGTCTTTAGAAGATATACAAATATAAAAACATGTGTACAGCATATTTAAATTGAGATATTATAAGGGTGGTGGTAGCTTATTGGTATCTGAGCTGCTATGTCAATGGTTGTAGGTTTAATCCCAATTGGAGTTGAAGTAGGAGCTGAATAAGTATTGAAACCACTCACATTTCTTGCTTCCTGAGCATTGTGGCCTTGAGCAAGGTGCTCAGTCCCAGAGTGCCGCAGGGTGACTGTCCCTGTAATTAGTATGACTTTGGATGAAATACGGACACACCAGTAATATGCCAGACACTGCTGCAGTAAAAAAAAAAAAAAAAATGTATGGTTATCTGTAGTGTAGTGGAGAAACTTTTTGGTGTAAAAGATTAAAGACAAGACTATTTGTCCTTATTCAATTAATTAGATTTTGGTGACCATCCACAAAATGCACAGAGCTTCAAAACTACATTTTGATATCCCCTACTATGGACTTGTTTGCATTCAGATTGGTTTAATGAAATAATTCACTATTGATTCATTTATTAATCTGGGTTATACAGACTTTCATTAGATAAGCACCACCACATCTAAGCGAAGAGGAATTTTTCTTATTCTGCCTTTAATGACTTAAAGCGATTGATAGGAATTTGATTCAGATGTAGGTACAATAAGCCCAGTTCTAATGAGCATTATTGGAATGTGGAGGCAGCGGTGTAGACTTCAGGAGCAGTATAAGAGAGCTGGCCTCTGCCTGTAATGAGATTGCTCTCCCAGCTCCTCTAATTGCCACCCGGGCCCCTGGACTGCTCATCACAGAGGGCCTAATTGGCCATCACTGCCCATGCAGGCACAGAACGAGGTGCGAACGCCATCAGTCGTTTCTCCGGACCAGAAAATATAACATTTAAAGTCACACATACATTTATGCTACAGTGCATAATGAACTCAGTTCAACAAAGAACTTCAGGATTTTTATTTTGATGTGTTTGTCATGTAAATGGATTACACGGTTTTCTTTTATGGGGGTGCGGTCATAAACACTTTAACCGCATAAACCGATCGACACATAGATTTTTGAAAATTACTCCGATTTTGTTTTGCATAAAAGCACATTTATCCCCATTCTTACAGGCTTATCCAATGTGGTCAAGTGTTGTACACATAACTGTTTACGTGCTGATGCCAAAAGAAGAGAATAACTGGATGATTCTTATGAAGCCTCTTGTAAACGCCAGATTGTCGTATTTTTTTAATAAGCAGATTTTTGGTAGTTTTCAGCATATTAACACACTCAGTGTGTGTGTATGAAAGTGCATTGTCTCATTTGTCTGTTTTAAGTCAGCTGTAACTGAACTGTTAGGACATTGCAATGACATCATCAAGGTCGTGGGTTCAATTCCCAGGGAACATACTGCATAGTATGCACTAAAAATTGCATACTTTAAAAAATATAGTATATGAAAAATACACATTATGCAGTGATGTTGTATTTTGTTTGCCACCTCATCTAATTGTGTATATATATATATATATATATATTATATATATATATATATATATATATATATATATATACTGTATGTTAAACATTTTGGCAAATCCAGTATGTCACTCAAATGTAGCTGGTCATCTGCGTATTCTGTTTATACAAAAAATACAAATATAATGCAGAAATAGTAAGAGTGGTATTGCAGTATGCATGGCAAACTTAGCACAATACTACTATAATACATACCTTGAATGCACCCAGTCGCTTCCAAGCATCTGCAACTTTTAAATAAAATTAAATAAATAAAGAAGGCTATTGTTCAGTTTGCCACATCCACATTAATACATTTTAGATTGAAAACACATTGATTTTGCAATGATTACTTCTCGTCCACACTGGAACAGCGTTTTCCTCCAGTGAGATTTTGGAAAATGCTTTCTAGTACTGCATAATTTGGAAAACTATGACATTAGAAAAACAGAGTTTTTATGGTTGTATGGACGTGGTCTAAATGCCCCGATATACTTCCGGAGAACGGTTAAAAATAAATTGAAACGGCAAGGGTATACCATTTGTGAACATTCAAACACCCGCCACACCGCTGTCTGAGGTGTTTAGAAGTGCGTTTAAATATGAGGACGCTCAGTAAAACCTTACCTAACGTGACATTAAAATGTGTTATCAGTGACTTTATGCTTCATTATATGAGTACAATTCACACTAGATCAGTAAAAGCAGTTGTTTTAACCACTTGATGATGATTTAAAGTAATAGACTGTATATGCAGTAGATAATGTGTGATTTGTCTTGTTTACATTCTGAATTCAGTACGCTAATGCGCTAACATGCTATACACAGCCATAATATGCACAGTTGTTATTGTTCATTAGAATGACAATGATACTACGGCAAAGATTGGTGTATAAAAGAGTGTTAATGGGGAGAATACAGGCAAAAGATGACGATAAAAGAGGCATATCTTACTTTGGGCGTATGTGTGAACGGCTTTCGCCTGCAGATAGCAAATGAGTAAAGCAGCTTATCAAACATCAGAGTGAATGGGTACTTAAGAGTAGTTGAGAAGATTTGATTCCTTTTGTAGACTATTTAAAAATAAAATGCATGACGTACTTTGAAAATGTCTCTACGCGAACGATCATACAGATTTAGGTACATTTGCACCAGCTCACTAATAACTCTGCACACCGATGTGTTCATGCTGACTGATCTTAACTGACTGAACGGGAACTAGCTGTCGGCTTCAAAGTAGGTGGAGCTTCAGGTCACACCTACTGATGACATGGACCAGTAGCAGTAATAAGATGTTTAGCAGCCAGTAAAAAGTTTTCCTAAAAGTTTGCCCAGACGAGCTATTATGAACCACAAAAATGAACTCAAAAACACCTTCTTTTTTTGCCAGATTTTGTTATTGACTTTGTTATTTACAATTGTTTGTGTGAATTTATTTATATATGAGTTAGTGTTTTTGCCCTCTTTTTGGAGCACAACTGTTAAAATGAACGAAGTATAAAGAGCTAATTCATTCTTTTTAGCTAGAGGAACAAGTAAATAAATACCCAGGCATGATCGCTTTGGCGTTTTGAAGTATAGCCTGTCAAATATACTATAAACGATGCAGAAATGAATGCTGGGATCCAGTTGCTTTAGCAGGCTTCATGTGCTTCCATTAAATTACCTCAGACTTATGTCGCTAATGTGTGCTTTGTACGTGAACAGACCAATTAATTTGTGCTTGCCCACACAAACATGCTTGCGTGTGTGTGTTTCTGCATGAAAGGTCAGATGTAAGGACTGCAGAGTCCTTGGAAAAGTTGCTTCAGCTTAGCGAGAGAAAAAGGCCCTGCCATAATGCGATATTGATTGATGCTTAAATCAGTTTGATAACAGCTTTGTCAAATCAGCTGTTTTAACAGTCAGATTAGAGCTTTTAGCATCATCGATTGGGGAGTTTCAAATCTGAAAGATGACAGTCCCAGAGTAACAAGCGTAGTGTTCAGATCACCCATACATCAAACCAAAAATGGTTGCGAGATCACATTATTCCCCTGTCAACATGTCTGAAGATGCATTTTGAGAGATGATATAATAGACTCTAATTACAGGTAATGTAACAAAGAACTTCAAAATTAAAAGAGGCCACAATGTACTTAGAGAAAATAGCAATTACAGCATAATAAAGAAAATAATCGCATTAGACATTCCCCGGAGAAGAAGGACTACACGAATGTGCTATTTTTAATCTCTTATGTACTATGTTACATCAGCATCATAAAACCAATATTGCAGACTTTGTCATGGAGGTTCTTTAATTAAGCAGAATAGATTCTAGATAGCATTTCATTTTAGCTTAGGGGGTTGTGTTAACCTAATTCTTATGAATCAAGACTGCAGGTTCATGCTCAAGTAGGGGTGACCCAGGAAGTGGAGAGCTACTGAGATGGCAATCCTGCTCAATAACCGTTGTGCCCTTCAGCACAGCACTTGCCCTGGGTCACTCTGGATGAAAAGAGTCTGCTATATGCCAAGTGACTGACTGACTAAACTTCTATTCCATCCATCAGTGAAGAATGCAAAGCCACTGAGGACTGAGGTGCTTAACTCTTCTTGCATGTTGAGTTTTAAGTTCCTCTCTCCAAAAGGAAATTGAACTTTATGAGTTAGTCGAGTGGGTAAAGATGTGAACTGATAGCACCACTGTGCCCATAGCAATCCACTAACCCCAGCTTGCTTCTAGAGAAATGTTCCTGCAATTAATGTACTATAAGAGGGGTGGGAATTGTAAGGAATTTAACGATCATTGTTCTGATTCTAAACGATTCCATTAACTTTTGAGGAAGCTCCCCAATAATTAACCTTTATATGAGTAGGGTCTAAATTCCCCTGCAGTGCCCCCTGGAGTGAGTTATTTTTGCACGAAACATTGCACAGCCGGTAGAGGGGGGGCAGAGTGCAGATGAGTATTATTTTTTTATTTTTTATTTCATATACATTTTTTATTTCTTGTCATAAAAAAATAAAATAAAATACTGTATATAATATAGTAAACATGTGAACAAATGGGTTATGTCTGCTGTACTGTATTTGTTTTATTTAGTTAGTTTTTATAGCTGTAAAAAACAGATGAACAAATACTATCAGCAGTCCGGTTTGCCTATGCACTGTTTGACATCTCAGACATTGTCTGTGTGTGTGTGGGCAGGTTTATGTGGTTTACTAGGACATTTTTTAGGTTACAAACTGGTAATTACAAGGGTATTATGCTATAAACGTGGTTTATGAGGACATTTCTAGTGTCCCCAAAATTGTAATCGCTTAAAAAACATACTAAACAATGTTTTATTGAAAATGTAAAAATGCAGAAAGTTTTTTGTGAGGGTTAGGTTTAGGGGTAGGGTTAGGGTTAGGGGATAGAATCTATAGTTTGTACAGTATAAAAATCATTATGTCTGTGGGGAGTCCTCATAACTGCACCAACGTGTGTGTGTGTGCATGTGTGTGTGTGTGTGTGTGTGTGTGTGTGTGTGTGTGTGTGAAAAGCGCTAGTAAACAGACTTGGCTGCGTGCATCGGATAATTGTGCTTGATCAGCATGTGTTCACTGTGAGTATACAAGTTTTAAACTGTAATTGTGGTGCTTTTGTGATAGTTTGGCTGTCTGTTTCAGAAAGCAAACACATTATATGCCTGAAAAGACTGTTTGAGTTGCGGTTTGTGTGAATGAAAACAGCATCTGCACCTAAGCAGACATGGCTGTGTTCATGGGAAGATCACGTTTAGATATGATGGCTGTGCATATACAAGCTGTGAACTGTTATCGTGGTACTTTGGTGATAATTAGGCTGTTTGTTACGTAAAATAAACATATTATGTGCTTGAAAAGACTCTTTGAGTAGCTATTTGTTTAACAAATGACAAACGCTACTTATGTAAACAAATGGCAGCACACATCGGAGGAAGATCGCGTTTGATATATTGACTATACGTATAAGAGCTGTAAACTTTTTATCGTGATACTTTGGTGATGGGTTGGATGTACAGTATGTATATAAAATAAACTTATTCTGTGGTTTATAAGACTGTATGAGTAACTGTTTGAGTGAACATAAATTACAGACACTTGACCAGTGCAGCCTGTGTCGGTGCAAAAGCCGATTTGAATCTGGCAGCTTGTAACGTAACTGGCTGTTGCAGAAACACATATGTGTGGCGCTATTCTGCGGGGCCCAGTAATTAACCGTCACATATGTGTGACGTTACGTATGAAAGGGTTAAACAAAAATACTGAACATAACTAATACTCTTTTGGTAACATGATTTAAAGTTGGATTTCAATCAAAATACCATTTTTACAACAAAACTGTTTCTGAATCTGTATCTTTAAATGTGCACTCAGCAATTTTTTATGCATGTCGTCTTAGACTTACACTGACACCTAGGGGCATGGATGCAGCATTGTTCAAACTCAGTAGTTTTCAGTTAAAGATGCCATTGTAGAAAATCACTGATCACAGTCAGCCATGATTAATCTATGAGTGAAATTGTCCAGTAACATATGGGTTACTGTGATTAACGAATAGTATTCGGCTGGTCATGTGATCATAAGATGGTAGCCCCTGGATGGTACTCATTTTAGGGTTAACAGTACAGAATTTTGGGGTGAACACTCCCTTTATATAAAATTTTTTGGGTGAACTATCCCTGTAAGAACTCAATTTTGTGGTAAACTGTACTCATTTTTAAGTGAACTATCCCTTTAAGTAAAAATTTTTGGGTGAACTGTACTAATTTTTGAGTGAACTATCCCTTTAAGTACTTATTTTTGGATGAACTGTGCAAATGTTTGAGTGAACTATCCGAATATCCAAATACTCCTCTCATTCCCTCTTTCACTCATTCTAACCACTTCCGGTGCTGTAAATACTCATTTTGGAGTAAAATATCCCTTCAAGTATTTCTTTTTGTGTGAACTATGCACATTTTTGAGGGAACTATACCTTTAAGTACTATTTTTTTGAGTCAATTGTGCACAATTTTTGAGTGAACTATTCCTTTAAGTACTCATTTTTGGGGAACTGTGCTCATGTTCAAGTGAACTCTCCCTGTAAGTACAAATTTTTAGGTGAACTGAACTCATTTCTGAGTGAACTATCCATTTGAGTACTCATTTTTGAGTGAACTGTACTAATTCTAGGGTTAACACTCCCTTTAAATAATTTTTTTTGGGTAGAGTGTTCTCATTTTACAGAGAGCTATCCTGTTTAGTACTCATTTTGGGGGAAATATCCCTTTAAGTACTCATTTTTGGATGAACACTCCCTTTAAATACTAATTTTTGGGTGAACCATCCCTTTAAGTACTCATTTTGGGGTGAATTGCGCTAATTTTTTAGTGAACTTTCCCCAGTATCTGCAACCAGTTTGGTGTTTTTGTGTGCAACCAGCAAGGAAAATGCAATAAAAATATGTATTGTCTATTTATTTTCTTTATATTATTTTACAGTGCCCAGCCTTTATCTCTCTCATCACATTCAGTTCAGACTGCAAACTCACAACTCTGCTAAAGCATAATTTTTTGTGCTGTGACGCTATAGATTCAGCAGCAGTGCAGGAAACATTTTCAGTATATTTGAACAGAACCGAACGTCATGAACATCTAGTGGTTCCAGTATTTTTTAAAGTGGGCATAACATGCCTTTTTTATTATTTTAACCCTTTCGCATGTACAAACCGGTGTGATTACACTAGGGCTCAGAGGAGTACAATCAAACTGGTGTGATCTGCTTTCGTGCTGCTGTTACTGAAACAGTTGTCATAATGAACCATCTGCTCAAATCGTCTTTTCAACATCACAATATCTTTATATGTATATGTTACAAACATTCAAACAATTACTAAATAAAAGTTTAAAGCCATTACCGACAGAGCTGACTGTTCTGATGCAGCGATGCGGCCACGTTTTCTGACATCAAACAAAGAATATACAAACTAGTCAATCCACTCGAGCCTTCTCTCATTCCCTCCGTCACTCATTCTAACCACTTCCGGTGCTGTAAAAGTGGAAGGGTTAGGCTTTTAGAACGTTCTATGCTTCTATGATGAACTCACAAGCCCATGTTTCATTGCATGTAAACAATATGGGGGTGCGCATAGCCGGCAAGCGCATTCGCGATTGCATCTTATCTATCATAATCTATCATTATAAACATCTAAAAACCACATTACATGTTTGATAATATATAATCTGAACTTCAGTGCACCTGCTGTGATATAATCTGTCCTTCAGTGCATCTGCTGTGAAGTGTAAGGTAAGGTTATTTTATTTATTTTTTAATTACTGCGCGCATTAAAGAATTCACGCCGGGGGGGTCTGTCAGTACAGGAGAAACTCACATGTGAAAAGATGAATATGTCCTTTGAGGGTCACTTATAATATTACCCTTTTTTGCAAAAAAAAAAAAAAAAAAAAAAAAAAAGTCAGATATTTGTAAAACATGGTCATTTTCCACCCTCATTCTGACCCTTAGCCAGAAACGTACTGTTTTGGTGCTGCTCCTCCTTTAAGACTTGACAGTAAATGCCCAGTTTTATGATTAGCTCTCTGCTCTTGACTGACCTGCTTTCTCTACTTGCCATCTCACTGCTCACCTCTACTGGGCGGACTGCGGAAGTGATTAGGTAAAGTGGACTTTGATGTGTTGTTGTGAAGGCTGTCAGATGCAAATGTCTGCTACAGTGTGACATCACAGATAACGAGTCGTTTTGGCAGCTTGGTTTCAACAAATACTCTTTTTACAGTGATTAGGAAGTTTTGAGTGCAAAAGCATCAGACAAATGAGAACTCATAAAAATAGTCAGCTTAGGATACTTTAACAAACGTGTGCTGGGCTGTACCACACTGCTGACTACAAAGTATTTTATTATTTCATTTTGGATAAGAATAAAGCTAGATGGTGTGGGAGAGTAGGATCTGATATGTGTGAGGAACAGTGACTGTGTTTACGACCTCTTCTTCATCCTGAGGGCTTTTCTCACTGCTTGTGTCTCCCAGGAAAGGTGACCAAGCGTTGCTGTTGTGGATTCCTCCCCCCACATATCACCCCTCTCCCAGAGATCACTTTATGGCCCATCAGGCTCCAAGTGCCGCAGAGCCCAGCATGGGGTCCCTAATGCCACTGTGACTCCCTCTCTACTTCCCTGATCTCTTAGCAATGCCACCTCCACCTCTCTCATCGTTCTCTCGCTCTAAACTCCCTCCCTCGCTCTTGGAGGTTCTCGTCTCTCCTTTCATTAAACTCTGGGAAATATTTTCAAAGCACTTGATTGTTTGCCAAGGCTTTTAGAAATGCTGAGCCTTGTCAAAGTCCCTTTAAAAAGAAACTGAAATATGTAATTCTGTACCACTAGCATTACCAAATAGAATTGAAAAAAAAAAGGATGTTTTCAAACAAGTTTCCTGAACACTCTCACCATCTACCATTGGTCGAACAAATAGATAATTCTGTCCCAAACTCACACAATTGGTTGAGCCAATGTTGCTGTGTTGGGCTGGTCTAGAGGTCTACATGACACAGTACCATTTATCAAGCACTGAAACTTTGCTGTTTGAAAAACACAAACTTTTGCCTTGCAAAGTTAGTACTATGTTTTTTGGTTGAGTACAGTCATAGAGTACACAAGTAGATCTGATTATATAAAGGATGCAATTATTAAGCACTGTGACCCCATTGAGATTACATTAAGATGTAATATTTCTCTGTAATTATTAGCTATGCAACATAAAAACTATTAATTATTTCTCTTGATATTTAATAGCTACTGTATTACCATTCATCAGGTATGCACTTATAAATCAGCTGTCTGACTGGTGCAAACTTTACAATTCACCAAAATCCAAACCACCAATGAGACCCAGTTTTTACAATTTATCAAACAGGGCGATGCCAATTTTGATTCAGGCCCACCCTAGCAGCTGCCTCAAGTCATTCATTGAGTGTTTGCGAATCGTGTGTAGAGGGGGTCTGTAAAAGCTGGCAGCTTGCACAGGTTGGCTTCATGCCTGTCATAGTGACCTATTTTCACGTTCAGCTGTGATTATGACTATCAGAGAGGCCAAGGTTGTCTTTGTCTTGATGTGGTAGACCCCCATGTGCCATATGATACAGAGGTGAGACAGGATGAAGACATGCTAAGAAACCATGGTACAGAGGAATTTTTAAGCCTGTTGCACTCTTTTAAAACTTTTTAAAAGTTACCGTGTACGCAGTGTAACCTTTTCACACAGAAAAGGGGCTCTTCCTCTGAGCTCTCGACAGCCAGACTGCTCCCGTTTGAGTAAATAGCTTTTGAGACCATCTGTGTAATTAAATTTGCAAATGAGTGTTGCAAAGATCTGCTGTGCTCATTTTGACACAAGAACAATTTAGCAACATACAGTTGGGGGAAAGAAAGAGGGGTGGAAATCGAGACCCAGTTCTTTTTCAGACTTGTTCCATTTAAAAAACAAAATAAAATACTGGAACCGAATGATTTTCATGATGTTCGGTTCTTTAACTCTTTAATCTTGGATGAGAAAAGCCCTCGAGAAAAAAACTAATTATCAAAATATTAATAAGTACAGTCTTGATCAACACAAAATAGGTATAATTTTAAAGCTTAGAAATTATATTTTACAATGCATGTAGGTATTATGACCAAAACTGAACATGTGCTTTGAAACGTGTTTTGATCATTTATTAAAAATTTTGCACTGTACATATTATTGTAATCAGTAAAAATATCAAACTCATCAAAAAGCCATGTGTCATATGTTGTTGGAAAGCTTTCAAATAGTAGAATACATCCAGCCTATGTGTTTTACAAACAGACAAAAAATATAGCAAGTAATAGCTAAGTATGTCTTTGACATACATGTTTTATGTGAACAGGTGTTGCTCATATGCCGCATTCTCACTTATACAAAAAAATAAACAGAACATAAAATTCCACATAACATTACTTAGAGGAGGAGATTATCCTGATGCATAGATCATTAGATAACCCACACAAACCCACACAAATCATTAGATAACAATGTGCACACAGCATCTGGCTATCTGGCATCTTGATACCTGACTACAAACACATTAGCTTTCCTGGATCAGATGACGTCATCAGAATTGCTGTAGCATCGTGGAATGCTAAACCAAATCGAATTGAGTTTAAAGCTCAATTGCTCCAAACAGTGGTGATAGTCCTCCATATTTGGGCAGAAAATCATGTGATCAATCACACTAATCACATCTGGCCACCAGAAGATGGCGCCAAGTACAGGACACAGACTCAATGACTCAAATGGCTCATGCTGTGAAATCTCAATACTAAAATCATGTCTACATGCTAAGCAAACATTTAGTCATTGTTGGGTTTGCATGTGTAATTAGTTCTTTAAAATTAATTTAGTTGAGTAAAGTTAATGTTTTATTTGTTTGAAGAGATTTTTGGACACTAGAATAAATTATTTTTGTAATGCTATAACTTTTGATTGCTTTGTTGTATCAACACAAAATTTTACTCAGTTACAGGTGACATGATTGGGAACAAAACAAAAGTTTTGTTTTTCAGAGCCACTTTATTTACACCCTGAGATATATCATGTCAAATCAGAAAAAGTTTTTTAGTGATGGTTTCTTAGGCTGAGAGTCTCAGAATTTATCATAATTTATATCATTAAAAAAATTGAAAAGTTTTCTTTAAAATGACACCAAACACTTGACCCTCCTTGTTTTTTTTATCAAGTTATGAGCCTTTAATTTTGGGTGTGCCACTGAAACAGGAAATCTTTAAAAACAACCTCAGAGCTTAAAGGGTTAACATGTGCATTGTTCCCTATCTGTCAGTCACTCGACATTATGTCAATGTAGTGACACTAGGGGTAACTCTTGGGAGCCCCAAACACCTCTGCTTTTTTGAAAAAAGGCCAATGAGAATTGGCGAGTTGAATTTGCATGCCGCGAACCATCGCGTGGCCATCACGCCGATCTGTCACCGCCTCTTCAGTCCTTGGACCGACCTTGCATTTCTACAGGTAGGGGTTCCCCTAGAGCAGGTCTCCAGGCACGTCGTGGTTACAACAGACGCTTCCAAGATTGGCTGGGGCAACGTATGCAATGGGCACACAGCCACCGGCTCCTGGACTGGTCCATGGCTGTGTCGGCACATCAACTGCCTAGAGTTGTTGGCAGTACTGCTCACCCTGCGGAAGTTCCGGCCGTTGATCCAGGGCAAGCACGTGTTGGTCCGGATGGACAACACAGTGATGGTAGCGTACATCAACCGTCAAGGCGGTCTACGCTCCCATTGCTTGTCACAACTCGCCCGCCGTCTCCTCCTCTGGAGTCAGCACCGCCTCAAGTCGCTACAAGCCACTCGCATCCCAGGCGACCTCAACACCGCAGTGGATGCACTGTCATGTCAGGTAACCCTCAGGGGAGAGTGAAGACTCCACCCTCAGGTGGTCCAGCTGATTTGGAGTCGATTTGGTCGAGCACAGGTAGACCTGTTTGCTTCCTGGGTATCCTCCAACTGCCCGCTTTGGTACACCCTGACTGAGCACCCCTCAGTTTAGATGCGCTGGCACACAGCTAACCCCCTGGACTACGCAAATACGCATTTCCCCCAGTGAGCCTACTTGCACAGACCCTGTGCAAGGTCAGGGAGGACGAGGAGTAGATTATCCTAGTAGCACCCTACTGGCCCACCCAGACGTGGTTCTCGGATCTCATGCTCCTCGCGACAGACCCCACCCCTCGGCAAATTCCCCTGAGGAAGAACCTTCTTTCTCAGGGACGGGGCACCATCTGGCACCCGCGACCAGACCTCTTGATGAGCGGATCTTGGGGCAGGATGGTCGCGGGGTCTGGGGTCACAGAGGCAGCGCCCTCCTGGGGCAGCAAGTTCCGGAGCACCTATCGGTCCTCCGCTTGGGCCTGGAGGAGCGTGATGAACCGCTGCTATCCTCACCATTCTCATCTCCCGATCTCGCTCTCCATTCACAAGCCGGTGCTCGACCATGCCCCCACCACCACAGCTTGATACTATTAATAACACATAATAATAAGAGCAGCCTACATTGATAGAAAACTGTTTATTGCCTTAATAATAATAATAATAACAGATTTGTGATTAAAAAAAGAAAAACAGGACTCAATTGTGTATATCACAAATGAAAAAAAAAACAACATATATATATATATATATATATATATGTGTGTGTGTGTGTGTGTGTGTGTGTGTGTGTGTGTGTGTGTTTTCCTGAAAAAAACTATTTACCAATACAGCTTCTGACTAACAAACATGTTTTCAGGATCTTCTATTTTCTAGCAGGTTCAGCAGGTCTTGCAATAAACCGGTATTACTCTGAAATGAATTGACAGCAGTTGAATTTTGTGCCTGAGAGCAGGCGGACATTCTGTGATCTCTGATTGGTGGATCCATGAAGGACCTCACTTCAGGTGGATTGTGGGTAGCGTAGTACTTCACCGGTTAGTCAGCCATTGCGCTCGTTGACCAAATCTTGTTACTCGTGAGAACTGAATCGTCGCTTGTAATAATCGAGTATGCTTATTTCCAGATTTTGAAACCATTGCTACATGGATAAAAGCAGCCATTTCACTCACTCTGATCGAACAGGAGTGAATGATCTGCTGCCACTTGCAGGAGAAAAGGAAACATTCAGAGGAGTCTAATTCAATTACAAATGTTTAATGTGAGCATTAAGAGGAGATCCGTAGCGGTTACCCCTCGCTGTCCGACCGGTGGACCGTCCAATGTTTAGCCGTCAAACGGGGGAGGAGGGTTTATATTTTTTAAAATATTTTTTACTATTGTATATTTTATTTAATTACTAGGGTAACACAGTTATTTGTTTAACATAGCTTTAAAACTTGTGGATGTATTGTTTTCTCTTATTCATTTATAATGAAATTAATATTCTCTGTTTAAGGATACAGTACACTATACATTTGTTATTAAGGCAATAAACACACAGTTTTGCTCCCAAAGTAAGTCTTGTTTTTATTGTTGTTATATGTCTTTAATGTCTGTATCAAGAATTAATGTCTATAATAAGCACAACAAAATTTAACAAGCCACCCCTTACACAAACTTTGTCACTGTAGCTCAAAGTCCAGTGTCCATAAATGTACTAAATACTCATTAGTAAACCTTTATAAACATATACAATGTACTAATAGTTTCAACTTTAGATTGGGTACTGCAAAAATATGAACAAATAATTTGATTTGTAAAGATATGTAAATAGTAAAAGCATACTTACATTAACAAACAAACAGTAAATGTGTGGCTTTTAGAGACATTGGTTTCTAATTGGACATTAATAAATAATGTATAAACATACATAGTGTGTGAAGTGGTGAAAAATACAAATAATTTCTGAAAAAATGTGTAAATGTAAAAAATACATGAACTCATTTATAAATCATTTATGAAAAACTTTAATGACATTTTAAGCATTCAAATGTACAGTACTGTGCAAAAGTTTTAGGCACTTGTGAAAAATGTTGCATAGTGAGGATGTCTTCAAAAATAATGCCATAAATAGTTTCATTTATCAATTAACATCATACAAAGTCCAGTAAACATAAAAAAGCTAAATCAGTATTTGGTGTGGCCACCTTTGCCTTTAAAACAGCCCCAGTTCTCCTAAGTACACCTGGATACAGTTTTTCTTGGTTGTTGGCAGACAGGCTGTACCAAGCTTCTTGGAGAATTCACCACAGTTATTCTATCTATTTAGGCTCAATTGCTTCTGTCTCTTCATGTAATCCCAGACTGACTCAGTATTCAGTGGGGGGCTCTGTGCAGGCAATGCCAAATCTTGCAGAGCGCCCTGTTCTTCTATTCTAATCTTTTCTATTTGCAAAAGTAATGTTTGGGAGTCTAACATGTATTTTTCCTATTGACACACTAAAGCTGAATATATAAATAACCATCTTAAGACAAATGTTTTTGTGAAACATCTTAAGTACCTAAAACTTTTGCACAGTACTGTACATTAACAAATAATCTGTTAATCATTGTGTAACATTTGTTAAAATTGTTTATAGATGTTATAAATTGCAAAGCCATATAGGAATGAAAGTTTAATAATATCTGTAAGTATTCGAATTTACAGTAATGATCTGTTTTTGTGTAACATTATGTAATGTTAGTTAAATGCATTAGTTAACATAAGCCCTTTATCTCATATTTCTAACTATTTGAATATACATTAACTAATGATCTGTTAAGCATTATACAATGTTTGTTAATGATTTATTAATCAAAGTTATTATAAAGTGCTACCGAACAGTCCACAGTCCATGACCAGTGTAGTCCAATTATCAAATATATGACTTATGAACTGGTTAATTTTAACGAATCAAAGACTTATGAATCAGTCTTTCAGAAATTACGAATCAGATCATTCAGAACCAGACTGATCACACAGTGAATTCTGCAACAGTAGGTGAAAAATTTTAGCTGCTGAAAACTGTCTGTGCTTACCAAAAGCTGGGGGAAATGTTGTTGAATGTATAGGCATGTATGAGCTCCATTTTCTTAATTAAATATCCACAGAGTGGTGCAAAAAAGCAAGTTTTATTTTTAGTTGTAAATAATGTAATACAGTCAGTAGGAATACATATTTTATGAACTCCAAACCCCCAACCCTAAACCTAACCGTCAGTGGAGTAAAAGTGCAATTTACAGTGAAAATGCAACCACCAAATTGTGTTCACCATTGTTGGTGTGAACGGAATTTATTTCCCACTGGATCAGAACCCATGTCTCGGTGGTTGCTTGTGCAACATACTATCAGTAGCGCCAGAGGGAAATGTGTTCACTCTTGAACTGATGCAAATATGTTTGATGAGGTATGACGCTTGTGAGTAATTTGGCTGAATAGCATTTTGGGGTATGTGAAGTCTTTGAATTCCAGTGGGATCATGTTGTCAGAACGCTTGTGAGTAATTTGGCTGAATAGCATTTTGGGGTATGTGAAGTCTTTGAATTCCAGTGGGATCATGTTGTCAGAACAGAGTTTTATTGAAACAAATGGGACTTTAGATTACCAAAAAGTGAATTTTGTTAAGTATATGTTAGGACTTATGGGGGTGCTTTTTCTAAAGTAATAAATAATCATTAACCAAATAATTGAGGAACTGAAATCATTAATTAGAATGCAAATATGAACCAGAATCATTAAAATCCTTACAATTCCCTTACCTACCAAAGAGTTGCACCTCTTGTTAAAGATATTTATAATTTTCTTATTGTAATATTGTAATACCCTCAATAATAACTGACTAAACTGTCAATGCATCATTATAGGATTCAGCTAATTCTGTATGAATTATTGAGCCTTCCCATTTTCTTGTCAGAAATAATCCTGGTGTATTTTCTCTCAATATCAGAAATCATGTTTCATGAGCTTCAACTCATAATGGCTGACTAAAAAACACTGACAAGCTTTGCATAATTTAAGAAAGAATTTGCTAGAAACCAGTGTAGATTATTGAAGGCAGTAGTATAAAATGGTGAGTGGTGTGTGTTTTTTAAAACGCCTATCGATGAAAGTGATAAAAAGTCTGGTAGTTTGTTTGAAGCGTTGATTACATGTGCTATTCAAATGACATTAATTTCACAATATTGGACATGAATGCAACCCTATCACCAAAATAGCTGACCGGCATCTGTTGATGATAAATGCTCATGGATTGTACATGAAAAGCCATCAGTGGCATGCAAGCTTATTTACAGACCTTTGTTTGTGACAGATGCTACATCAAGGGCCATTATGATTTCAATGTTAGGATGAATACGAACAAGAACGACTCTCCGCTTTGGTTTATATAATCAGTGATAGGCAGAACTAGTTTAGTGCATCATCTTGCATTCAGAAATTTATGTTTATCAGTTACTTACGCAGACTAGAATCAGTCCCTATTTTTCGTACGAACACGCTGGCATCTGTTCAAGTGCTATGAAAGCTGGTCGTTTTGACTGAATCAAGTATAAAGGAAATGTCAGTGAGGCCTGTGCTCTGTCACTCACAGCATTCTGGGCACATTAGTTCTGAGTGCAGCACAGTCTCCCATTAATGGAGTGGAAAGGAGAGCGTAATTGAATTTCTCCAATGTATGAAACCGTGAGCCATGCAAAAGTTTAATTCATAGTGTCTGTCATTGTTTTAAAATAAGAGGGAATCGTAAAAGCTCTCATGTAATTCAAGATGTCCTTGTTTCAGGTTAACAATGTATTGAACCAGATTTGTTAAACAAATAGTTCACTCAAAGAATACAAGTTCTGTCATCATTTACATGACTATCTAAGCCTACATAACTATAAGTAAGCCTACAAATGGCATACAAATAAATAAATAAATAAATAAATAAACTTTACTTTTAAATCACTTAATATGTGCCAGATAAGCTGAAATAAATGTTCAATATGTTCATTGAATAAGGTGATTCCAACTAGACGACAGCCATCTTACAAAAATGAATGGACGATATTAAGTGTGTTTTGTGGACTGCAAATCAATATCGACGATCAGCAGGTGAATGATGCATGGCTATTGAAGAGACCACAGAAAACAAATCAAGACAGCAATTTGAAACTCATGTGTAACAACTTTGACCTGTCCATTTTGTTTTACTTCGTGTCAAAGATGCTAAAGACATTATCCAGCAAACAGGCCATTAACACTGTTTTTGCTTGCACATTGAAGTGTTGTCAGTTTATCTAGACTTGTACAAAGGACTTTTTTTTTTTTTTTTTTTTTGATTACTAAAGAGGCTGAAACAATAATGAAGAGGTGTGTAGTTTGCAGGGGTCTCAGTAAGTGCTTGGGTTTTGGGCCAGTTAGGGCTGGGTGATATACTGTAAATAAAACACTATAGAAGATCCTCAAAAGGCTGAAAAATATTGAGATAATATATCTTAAAATGTATGTATTTGAAATGACTCTGAAATGGCTTAAAAAGGAACCATAATCATAATTTAGACAGCCATTGTTGTAAAGCAGATTCGAAAAGTTTATAGCAAGTAGTCAAATACAATAGAAATCTACACTGAAACAAGTGGTAAACTGCAGCTGTTACCTTAAGGCGCCATTTCTACCTGATCTAACCTTTAAAATTACTTTTGTTGGTGTAACCTAATGGATTCAGTTTGATTCAGTGATGTTAAATAATATTTTTGACTTGGATAAAACCAGTTAATTTAGATGCTACCATGTAAAGCACTTTTATTTAGTTTTTTCAGTGTAGTTAAAAATAATCAAGGCATGTTTTTTCACTAAATGATATCTGATCATGTATTTATATGTACCAATATAACAATACATTGTAATACACAGAAATATTTACCTACTGTATATTTTTAACAAACATTTTAAGGCAAACATGTAAAAGGCTACACTGGCACTTCCGTAAATTTTTCCGTAAAAAAAAAAAAAAAATCCTTGAATCAGTGTTTTGAACCAATTCATTGAAATGGACAGTTCAAAAGAAGTGATTTGTGGAAATGAATCAAGCTCTTTCGGCATATTTGCTACTGAGGTTTAAATTAGAGGCATTATTATAGTATCTGTCTTTACATTTTCAAACTTGTGAGTTGTGACACATGGAGTCTGGCCATATAAAAAGTGCATTAAAATCAGTGCAATATTAACAGTGTTGCTTAATAAAATATAGA
Source organism: Myxocyprinus asiaticus (assembly GCF_019703515.2). NCBI lineage: Eukaryota > Metazoa > Chordata > Actinopteri > Cypriniformes > Catostomidae > Myxocyprinus > Myxocyprinus asiaticus. The sequence continues at coordinate 35,411,471 of NC_059365.1, read as the reverse complement.
CAAAAAAATAACCTTGAATATTGTAAATATTCTTTATTTCACCCGGCTAGGGCAAGTTGTCACATATCTACTACAGAAATGGTTGTATTAGTACACCATCAAAAAGTACACTAAGAGGAAATGTAGGACCATCATTTATGGTGGCAGATGGAGTTGGGACACGGCTGAATGTTCTTTGGGATTTTCTTGGGTTATTTGTCCCCTCACTCAAAATGTCAGCTGTAGACTGTAGATTACTAGGGCTGCGACTTTGGGATGTGGAGATGTTTGAGAGCATGATGAAAAGGAGTAAAAGACAAGTGCAGTGTAAACAAACACTTTTGGTTCATAGTCTGCTCAATGTAACACTGATATATCACCGCTGGAAGCTTTTCTATGAATGTAAGACAGATTTCACAAATGTTTCTCTTTTAAAGCTTGTAATGGAAATGTCTTGCTTCCCAGCAAGCAATACATACCCTTGTCATGAATAATTTGGAAGATGTTACTTGAACTATGATTATGAAGGCATCTGGAGTTAAATATCTTATAAGTGGTTTTTACAGAGGAATGTTGAACATCTCAGTTTAAACAGTGATTCTGTGTAGATATCATTATGTTGTTTGCCCACCATAAATACACCAAACTAGACACAATCTTATACACGTTTTGATGATCTTTGCAATTTATTTGGTGATATTCATCTTTTGTTGGCACATACATACATATACTCTTGTGTAGCCAGACTTTTGCCAACCGGCATGAAGTCTGATCCAAATTGGAGTATATTTTGGCCAAAATACGCACACCAACACACTCTCACAGCAAAATCATAAATATTCATACGACTTTTCTAAATTTGGCTAATTTGTACAACTGCACTCGTATGAATTTGTACGACTTTCACTACAGCCACTGATGTTGCTGGACATAGTTTCCATCTAATATGCAACAATTACTTGCTTCTGCCACATACAACTGCTTCCTATCATGTTTACACACACTACTGATCGGTTAGATTTAGATAAGGGGTTTAGGTAAGAGCATAATATTTATAAGCATGTCCTTGACACTTCACACATGAAACTCACGCTTCCGCATTACACATCCAGGCATTTGCACATGATGAAATCGTACAAATTCATACGAACTAAATCGTACAACAAAAATTGTACGAAATAGCCAACATGTAAAATATGCACAAGTTGGTCTGGTTGAAATGAAAGCAACCAGTACACTTTGTATTTACATGCTGTTTAGGGGCGGGTTTTACTGAAATAGTTGATAGTACAATAACAGTCTGAAATAATAAAAAATTCTATATAAATGTAAATTATAATTTATGAAAAGTAATATGTACAGACTGGTTCAGAGACTTAAAGGAATATTACAGGTTTATTACAAGTTCAGTTTAATTGACAGGACTTGTGGCACAATGTTGTTCAAAACAAAAATAAATTTTGACTTGTCCCTCCTTTTCTTAAAAAAAAAATAAAAATCTAGGTTACAGTGAGGCACTGTGCAATCTGAGGTAAAGAAGCATAATTTATGATACCAGTGTTGTCAGATTTTACTTCTGATTTGAAATATGTAATTTGATCGTAATCTTGACACACCGTTTAGGAGATTTTCGTTCTTTTCCTATTCAAGTAGATAGGAGCTGTACTGGCATAACTGGAAATAGCCTCCTGAGAGCATTCCAAAGATGGCCGACAGTGGATGACTTGCTAGAAAGACTTCATATTCAGTTTCACATCTTTGTTGCCATGATGACATAACACTGTAAACCCTAAAACAACTGTAAAAATGGCAATTTAAACTATTTTACTGCTCAAATAACACACAAGTTTAAATATAATTAATATAAGTACTTTTATAAAATTATAAGGTTCTCATCAACCCATTCACTTCCATTGAAAGTGCCTCAATGTGACCTCGAGTCGAAATAATTTTTTGTGGTAATCAACATTATGCAACTAAAGCTGCTGATTGAGCTTAACTTGTATTGAACCTGAATATTACTTTAACTCAGCAAACAAAGCAGAATTCCTCTGTTTTTCAGTATTAAAAGTTTACTTGCTACTAAGTGCCTCATAACCCATCTTTTAAAGATTTGATGACACTAACCACACACACTTTGGCAAATCCATTGATTACTTCTTCCTCAGAAGCACTCATTTTATCAACATGGTTCCTTGTAAACACGACTTTGTTGGACTGATGCACATGAATTCCTGGAAGTTTATGTAAAGTCCGCCAATCAGATTAGACTTTGCCAGACAGGGAAAGTGCTTGCCATTTTTGTGTGCAATATGCATCATCTGTTCAATACGATGTGACGATGAAAGTAGGACATATAGGAAATTGCAAGAGTTGTGTTAACCCTTAAGGCCAAAACATACTCTAAGCAAGTACGTGAACATTTGTGCTTTTGTGTACTGTTGCGTTTCAAAATGTATCAGACCACAATTCATAACATAATGCAAGTTCACATTGCATTCTCGATTGTGCCGCAAGCCACAAGGGGCGCAATAGCTTACATTGGTTTGAACTGTCCGTTTCTTTGGTGAGTTTTCTCTTTCAAGCCAACTACTATCATGGCGGAGCAACAGTTTGTAGAGAATATTGTGAGCTAAAGTCAATATATTTATAGCAACTTACCTGAATAATAACATCCAGTTTAATGGCACAGGCTTTTGAAGGTAACTCTATCGCCCTCTTGAGTACTGAAGTTTGTTACCGCCACAGTAAAGCAAGAACACACGCTAAGCATGTTCAAGCGGACCGCACGTTGGCAATACATTGGCCAAGTGCTCAAATTTGCATGCATGCACTTGCATACAGTATGATTCCAGCCTTATACTGTCAACAAACTTGGAACACAATAATACGAACTAGTACTTCAGTAGTTCAATAGAGAGAAAAAAAATCCAGCTTGCACTGAATGAATTCTCTGTTGCCAAAACTGCTTTGATGTAAGACTTGATCTGTAAAAGATAATTTTAAATTTAAGCAGGACTTGTAGTGAACCCAAACAAACCATTTTCTTCCTAATGATTTACCTCAGAGCACCAGAGCTTTTTGCTTTCCATTTGTCAGAGAACATACAATAGCCCCACTTCCACTTTAGCATTGAAGGTTGTCCTAAAAAAAGGGCAAATTGCAGAAGTTCAGCGATTCAACTGAGTGCATTGTCTAGCGTCCAACAGCAATGAAAGAAAATGGCAGCCAGGAGCAATGGAATCCAATGAGTGGTCTGTCGCTCTGAGTGCAGTGACCATATAGCTTCAATACAGAACATGCCTGGAGTCCTGTGTTGTCGATATTGTCCTGGGCAGGTAACAGATAAGTGTCCACTGCGACAAACCAGGCTGCTCATCGGCAGCTGTATCCTTGGGTGGTTGCCTTTTTTTAGGCAGGTGTGAGTAATGCACCACACTTGTTCATTGCAGCAGATTACTTACTTATTGATTGAGGCCCAACATTGCACAGATGGACACCCTTAGAGGGTGACAGACACTTTAACAACTCTGGAACATAATGCTCCTTGATATGAGTCCAGGTGGGCGTTAAATGAAGTCCCATCTCTAATTCACCCAAATTCTCCGCTACTCGGTCCTGCGGCGATGAAAAAGTTGTCTACGGGTCAGAGATGAACAGCCGCAATTACACCCAACCACACGTTGCCTAGCTTTGGATGTGTAACAAATAGCACAGAGCGTTTTAAGTACACTTTCCCATTCTCTACCTCATTGACATTTTAAAGGAACAATGAATCCCCTTCTGATCAGGCAGAGGCAGTTGATGAAGAGATGAATCTCCTCTACTCCTGCTCATCATTGTCACTTAGGGAACTTTGAAAAACAAGGCTTCTCCCAACATGCAGGGAAAAATCACAGGATACCAAGTCTAGATGGCATACAACTGCACAAATCATGGGCAACAATGTTTACTCAGTTCTCTGTCTTCCATTGCAGAGAGGTGATGTAATGCATAAAAAGCTCAGATTTGCATATCGCATTGATCCAGTGCTGTGTGCGAGCTTTATGGGGGCCGATTAATGGCAGATGTTTCTGAAATCCTCTAACAAGGATTGGCCCAGCTCTTTCCAAGCTCGCTAACAAGTTACCTTGGGCCAGCTAACTCAACAAGGTGTTAAATCTCAAAATGGCTCTGCCCAAAGGAACATCCACATGGCGTTTACGTGACAGCTATTTTGTTTGAGGAATTTAACTCATTATATTGTTTTGCTGTGTGCTCGCGTTCTGTGGGAAAGCTTTCAATTGACTTTCAATTGATGTGCATGTCTGCCGAGATCTATGAGGATTTTTCATCTTTCTCTGCAAATGACACTGTTCAGTCTTTTCAGGCCAACCAAGAATTCCTCATTGGGTTTTATCCATGCAATATGAAAAATTGTAAACAAGTTTTTACGTGGTTAAGTGTTGTTTAAATTCAGCATGAAGCAGTGTTAGCAACCCATTTTACTTCCATAATGTGACATATTCCCAAGTGAAACTGGACATTTAAAGGTGCACTTTAATATTTTTATGCATGTCGTCTTGGACTTGTACTGACAACTAGTGGTATCAATGCAGCATTCAAACACAATAGTCTTCAGTTACCGATGTCATTGTAGACATTCACTATACACAGTCAGCCATGATTAATTTAATCTATGAGTGAAAGTGTCCAATTACCAACCTAGTATGGACATTACTATAACTACATTTTTGCAAACTGAGTTTTGCTTGCCACTTTCTTTGTTTTGCTGCATTTTCCTGGTGAAAAGCAACACTTGAGTGGATACAACAACTGAGCTTTTTATTCGCTTTCACTCAAATCACAGATACTATGGCCATGTTGAATCTGCTTTAAAAACACTATCAGTTAGGTTTAGGTGTTGGTTTAGGGCAGTGGTTCTCAACCTTTTATTGATGAACGCCCCCCCTACTTAATTCCCTTACACCTATTTCTGCCTAAAGTACAGTTAGTGTTACTATAGTATTAATTCAATGGTTTCCGCTTCTCGCGCCTTGCTTCTCACTGATTCTCACAAAGCTGCGAGTTTAAGAGCTCGAGCTTTAAGAGTTTTGCGCTTGTGCTACTCTGTCCATTGAGCTGTATCCATCTACAGAGCCATACAGGTGCATTAGCCGAGGTTGTGCCCTCGCCTGTGTATTTGATACTGCTAAACCAGATACTTCAGATGTGTCGCTAGACTTCAAAATCAGATGAACCGCGGAACAAATGCGTACCAACCCATAAAATTGAGAACCAACTGATATACTCCAAGTCTAGATAAACATTTTAATGCAAAAAGGAACTTGACGATAGATTTGATTATTATGACTGATAAACGCCCCCCATTAGTAACCTAATGCCCCCCTTTCTACTAATTTACTCTCAGCGCCCCCTGGCATCCTTTGAAGGGCCGGTAACACCCCATTGATAACCTCTGGTTTAGAGTAAGGATGTTGTAACGGGTAAAGGATGGGCAAGGAGGAGGCGGGAACCGGCAGAACAGTCAACATAACATTTTGTGACAGAAATGAACTTAAAACAACATAAAACATTTAGATGCACACAAACACACACAGTGGCTGCATGTGTCTCTCTCTCTCCCAAACTGACATCTTCGGCTCCCCTTTATCTCTCTCTCCCACTGATTAGTTGACTCAGCGCCGGCCTTGCACCCTCACGGCCCGGCCACCCCCTCATCACACTCTTCCCCCACCCGATTCAGGCCGGGGCACCCTCCGGACTAGCCTACTCCCCCACCCCATCTCCGGAGGGGAGACGCTGCTCTTCCAACTGTTCCACCAGCCGATGATCCACCCCGTCTTCTGGGAACCTGGGGAGAGATGAGGGGAGGGAGAGGGAGAGGGGAGAGGGAAAGGGTGAGCAGGAGAGACACAGAGAGAGAGAGGAGAGAGAGAGAAAAACTTGCTCGCCGGTCCCCGTACACGCCGTTGCCTGGTCCTCAGCCATTCCTCCGCCCTCTGGCAGACGACAGCTGCTCCTTCCTGGATGGACGGAAGTGAGTCCTCCGACCCCTGGTGGACAGAACAGCTCCTCCCCTTCCTGGTGGATGGCAGCAGTTCCTCCTACTCTCTGCAGCAGCGAGTACTCCACGACAGTGCATCCCTCCTCCCTCCCGGGTTTTGGCACCAATGTAAAAGGTAAAGGATGGGCAAGGAATAGGCGGGAACCGGCAGAACTAGCAGTCAATCGATTTTTTTTTTTAACACAAAAATTTGAAATTGAGCTGGAAAATGAAATCAGTGTGCCAGTTTGTTATGGTGTGGTGTGTTGCAGACCAGGTGTGGTGGGCCACTCTGGGCTAGAAAGTCCAGGGCCAATTTTTAGTCGCAGTCCGCCCCTGGTTCACCAAAATAAAAGTAGTAGTTATAATAATTCTAATAATAGCAACAATATTTTAACACAAAATGTAATATGATTAATAATAATAATAATATAAGAATACTTAATAATTATTATTACTACATTTAGAAAAAAAAGGTTATGCTCACTATTGAACTTTAGAATAAGGCTATGAATGTGTATTAAAAAAGATACTGATTTTGTTTTGTTCTGTTTTTTTTACTTTAAATGGATGAATGGTGAAATTTAATCTCTGCACATATGTAATTATCTCAGAGAACTCGATAGTGTGGGATAACATGAGTTAGTTATAGATTAGTTTCCCTTGGCGTAAGCCCTGTCCTACGGTTCAGTGTCAGGATTCTCGCTCGAACCATCAGAACCTGCCGGAAGGTGATGACGTCAGGGTAGAGGAGCTTACCCCCCACAACAGGACAGGAACTAAACTGGTGGTGTTGGGGTGGCGGTGGGTGAAAGCAACGTGGCATACAAGCAATTAGTTAGTTGTGGGACCTTATAAGGCATAGGCTAAATAATGATTGGATGAGATGCCGGAATTGAATGAATGAATGCTGTAATGCTTTTACGAGTCCTCTATGAGAATTATCGCTTAGGCTTACATTTCTCTCAGAGAACTCGATAGTATGGGATAACATGAGCTAGTTATAGATTAGTTTCCCTTGGCATAAGCTCTGTCCTAAGGTTCAGTGTCAGGATTCTCTCTCAAACCATCAGAACCTGTTGGAAGGCGATGATGGAAGGGTAGAGGAGCTTACCTCCAAAAGGAAATTAGAACCTAATTTAAACTTATATCCCCCCAAAATGAGAACTAAACTAATAGTTCAACTTAGACGACCAGGTCTCGGGTGAACTTAATGAAGCAGAAATATTAGTAATACCATGAATACAACCTTATATGACTAGTAAACATGAAACCCTTACAAATGGCATGTAATAGTGCCAATAGACTAGCTTTGTGAAATGGCATAGCTTCTGATATGTCTGTGCAGACGGACTGCCCATGGAATGGGTGGCATTGCTTCTTGACATGTCCATAAAACCGACTGCCCATGAAATTGGTGGCATTGCTTGCGATGTGTCTGTTAAACAGACTATCCATGAAATGGGCGGCATTACTTGCGATGTTTCTGTGGAACAGACTGCCCATGAAATGGGTGGCATTGCTTGCAATGTGTCTCTGGAACAGACTGCCAATGAAATGGGCACAATGCTTGCGATGTGTCTGTGAAACAGACTGCCCATGAAATGGGTGGCATTGCTTGTGATGTGTATGTTAAACAGACTGCCCATGAAATGGGCGGCATTGTTTGCGAAGTTTCTGTGGAACAGACTGCCCATGAAATGGATGGCATTGCTTGTTTTGTGTCTGTGGAACAGACTGCCAGTGAAATGGGAACAATGCTTGCAATGTGTCTGTGAAACAGACTGCCCATGAAATGGGCAACAATGCTTGTGATGTGTCTGTGAAACAGACTGCCGATAAATGTTCCCGTTTGGCAGATTTGTATGTTGAGGGCACCAAGAATCACATGCTTGCATGTAAAGTGACTGAGACATGTAAATGACCAGTCATGGTTCATTTTCTTGTTACGTGCAATCGTGTTACTACAATAATAGACCTGTGTACAACATAGTGTAATTTAAACAGTCCGAATATCAGAGCTGCAGCAGATGCATTTGTGCTCATAATGTTAAAGTGCTCAACTGTTTCATTCTCCCTCTCTCTCCTCAACAGTTCCCTGTAACTTTTAACTTTCTTTTCTAATGATAAAATATATCATATTAATAAAATTAATATCATATACTGTCTGCAAATATGCACATATCTCGTTTAAACAGATGTAATAATCCAACCTCACACATCTTCAGCAGATCCAGCATCCTGTGGAGCATTCATTTATTTACCTCTAAAGCACGTATTCTAACAGTCACTCCTCAACAGTTCACTGTCACCTTTTACATTCTTTTCTAATGATAAAAGGCAAATATCAATAAAACTTGTATTATATACCATTTGCAAATATTCAGATATCTCGTTTAAACACATGTAATTCCAAACCTCATGGAAACCAACGTTTTCTTCCCGTCGAGTGCTCATCTAATATCTTCCTCTGAAGTGCATATTCCATCAGCCAGAATCAAAAACATCAGGATCAGGATCAGGATCAAAAGTTCCTCTGATTCACAAATCATGATGGTCACTCCGTGTTGATCCATGCAGGTGATCCAGGGCGTTTAAAATGTCAGGAGATTGCTGCTGTTAGCACTGGATCCGCACAAGCACGTGAGTTCAACTTCAATGCTGCATCCGAAACCAGGAAAATGCTGCCTCCAGAGACTTTATATGGAGGTACAATCAAAATAAGGTGCTTTTCAAACTGTTCGGAGACCAATTTGCTTAAGAGTTCCATTCATTCAAAACAGCTGTCATTTAAGCCATTTACTGATTAGGCAGCAAAGTAGCAAGTCAGCTGCCTACATTTTCAGATGCAGCCTAAGGTAAAAGTGTTTCTTGTGTGTTGTAAGTTAATGTCTTATTCACTATGCACTGTATGTACAATTGGTTTGATTCTGTATTTTTTGGGTAATGCGATTGCTAATGTGGACATGCCATCCATGGTTGCTGGGTTACTGCGTGTACTGTTATTTCTTTCTTCCTAATATATTAACAATTTCTTCATGTTCAAATAAATTACCAAAATTTGATGACTAAACAGAAATCTGAAGAAACTGCTACCATTTAGAATACAATACTATTTTTTAGTTTCGTGTGAAATTGAGTAAATATAGTGCTAAATAAGAGTTTTTTACTATATTAAATTGTGTAATATATCAGCATTGTATCGGCCTACCGGCCACCCTGCTCTCTGGATATCGGCATTGGCCATTAAAAAACCCATATCGGTCAACCACTAGAAGCAATGCTTGCAATGCATTTATACAAACTACTACCTGTGGAATAGATGGCAATGCTTGGAATTTGTCTCAGCAAATAGTGCACCTATGCGAAGTTGTGGCAAGCTGTAATATGCTGAATACGTAAATGTAGATTGGTAAAGACAATCATATAATTAAGACATTATTAGGGCAGTTTAACCAACAATACAAATACCTACACTGGTAAGTTGAAATTACCATTTTATTAAAAGGAAAACATAGGATAACTGCAAAACATGGTTGGTATTTCCCATTTAATTTAAAATATTCTGATTGGCAGCAATTATGCATGCTGTGCTAAGATTCCTGAGTCAGTTGTGTTGATGTGCAGTTGCCTATCGCTAAATGTGAGTAGCAAGCAGCAATGATTTTCCTTCTTTTTAAGAAAACTTGATAGTAAACGTTCTTACAGTGCATATCTGTGGAACAACATGAAGATCGTTGAGCGCTGACTACTCTTGTAAAAGTTAACATTGACATTGCTGCTTGATAAGCGATTACCTGATGGAGTATGAATAATATAACGGATGGTGAGTAGTGAAACATTAATAACAGAAAAGCCTGAAACCCCAAAACCAACTATGGATAAGAATATTGTTCCCCCAAAAGAAAATAAATTAAACTTTCATATGTTGCTGATGGAGAACAGCTGCATGAGCATCAAGGTGAGTACCAAATGAGGGACAACAAAGCACTTTTGCTTGGAAAGCAAAGGCATGCATTTGAGATGATTGTGTTTCTCTTTCACATGCGAGTGAGTGAAAACGGAATACGATCTGGCCTGAGAAAATGAAAGAATAAGGAAACACGAATCACTTCAGCTACATAAAATTATATGACAATGTCCAAGAATACTGAGCTACTAATTAAATTCCAGTAAAGTTTTAGCACCATAGCCTACCACTATGTGTCAGAAGTAACACAACAACAATGATACTCCCCCTTTAAAGGAGATGTGATTGTAGGCATTTAAAGAAAATCAAATCAAGAGTTTGTGATTTAAAGTGCGATAGGAGCGACTAGCAGAAAACAAGATGCATCAGCTGAACTTAATGAAGATAATCAACCACGTGCACTGAAAAGTAATTGTGCATAATCAACATGCATGATTTATGAGTATTTACCCTGATTCCCCATTACTGGGATATACTCGGGCATAAAATGCTGATATAAGTAGATGTAAACTGCACCAGTGTCAATGTAAACTTACACTTAACATGAAGATCGATGTGTAATGTGCATCGAATACTCTTGTAATGTGAAACATTGACGCAAAATGATCATTGACGCTTCAAAAGCGATTGTGATGCAGATAATGAATATGATGAACAGTGAATAGAGGAACATGACGGCAGAACACCTACATCCCAAACCCACCATCTATATGTTTGAAATTGTTCTGTCAACAGAATAATAAACAGAAACCTTGCATATCTTGTTGGTTGAAATCGGGAGCGTGAGCAACAGGGTGAGTAGCCAAACGATGATCCAAATGTTGAAAGACTGTTGCTTGAAAGCAAATGCATAGTGAATGCTATGCTTGTGTGTTTTGCTCATATGAAAGTGAAAGCAACACGACATACAAGCAATGAGACCTTATAAGGCATAGGCTAGATAATGATTGGATGAGTGTAATGAGGAGTCAGCGGAGTTGAGATCCATATGCAGCTTTTAATAACAATAAATGTAGTAATACAGACAGGCAGGGGTCAATCACCAGTAACAGTAATATCCAAGGTAATCCAGAGAGGTAGACAATAAAAAGGCAAGAGGTCGGGGCAGGCAGCAGACAATCACAGGTTATTTCCAGGTAAATAACGCAGTAATAGTAGGCAGGCAGCAATGGGTCAAAACAGGGTGAACAGCCCAGGATCATACACAGTTAATGCAATAAACACAGAGAATGCTCAGAAATGTCAGCCAGGGCAAAACAAGACTTTGCAATGATAGAGAGTGAGTGTGAGTCTTAAATAGCTGAATGGATTGGAAACAGGTGAACAGGTAATCATTGACAGGTACGGGGATTATGGGAAATGGAGTCAAGAGAGTTAAAGTCAATCCCCAGGCGATGAGCCCTCTGGTGGTGAGTGGGAGGAACAACAAATGTGGGATTCATGACAATGAGATGCCGGAATTGAATGAATGAATTACGCAATGCTACTACGAGTCCTCTTGGAGAATTATCGCTTAGGCTTCCATTGTCTTGGATAAGTGAGTGGATATTGTTGCCTGTCCATAATTACACAGCAAGGATTGGCTGTACAGTTTAGTTGAACACTGACTGACTCAAACCCACATGGTTATAATGGTATTCACTTCCCTTTTTTGTCATACGTAGACTTGCACTTAATACCTAATAAATGCTGTCCTCTGAAAGAACTCAAAAACATTTGCAGTGGGATAGGAATTCTTATAACAGACTTTAAACAGACAGGCTCTGGCCTACACTTTGGCTTCCATCTCACTTAGTGTGATTTTGACAGTAAACTCTGGTATTGTGAACACATGAGAATGCTCGGTTGGTAAGTAGCTGTGTGAGAAGGCTGATGGTTGCTCATAATATGCTTTTTTCTGTCTCTCTCCTTTGCTTATTTTTTTGTGGAAAATAAAAAAGACAACAGTGAATACTTGAGGGAATGAAGAGAAAGTGGAACACAGATCAAAGAGCTCTCGCTGTCGCTTACGCATGCAGCACGTCAGCGAGAAAGTGCAACTGTGTTTTTACTTGACTGTGACAGCATTTTACAGTCACCATTTATTGTGTGTTAGAGGTGCCCATCACATGGTAGTCAAAAGACATAATGGCAGAGTTTTATTTTTTATTTATTTCTGAATGACTTCGGTAATTAGAATATTTCTAGGTTCCACCTGCATTCTCATCCATACTTTGAGACAAAGCCATGTTTATCGCATCGCAATTACAGACCATTTAAACCAAGAGAGACATTTTGTCTTAAACAAAGAGGATAGAATTTCCAACAAGGCTATCATCATTTCACAAAAGAATTGGTATAAAGATGCAGTCTGGGGCCTCACTCGCTGCAAAAGCCATATTTGAATGCTTTAAATCTCAGCGCAGGGAATCTCACAGCATGTTTACATATGCATTTCAATTGTTAAAATATTTTTGAGGTGTTCATTAAAGACATCTTTAATGAGATCCAAACACAAACACTCATGCAGGAACCACAAGACTGCTCAACAAAGCCGCCTAGAACCAGAGTATGCGTGGGCTGTTTAGATGGAGTCAGCAAACTAAATAGCAATTATGTTACGGATCTTGTGCCTTCAGTTTCAATTCCATAGTTAACTGTTGTAGTTTTTTAAGTTAATAATACTTAAAGAGATTGTTAACCCAAAAATTTACAATTTGTCTCACCCTCATGTCATTCCAAACCTGTATGCTTGCTTTCTTATGTGGAACACACAAGGATATATTTGGCATAATGTTAGAGACAAAAAAATTATGTGAATTATATGACATTAAGTGGTTTATTACATGTATCATGTAAGTTCCGAGGTGAAATGTCCACTGTGTGGTGCTAAAAGCGAGTTAAACAGATGAGGTTTTTAAGGTTAATGCTCTGTTGAGTTTTAAATCAACAAAACCGACCTCCCTACCCTTACCCTAAACATTTAGGTTTAAGGTTTAATAAAAATAAAATGTGACATGAAAAAACTAAATTGTAGAAGCAACTTTGTTATTTTGTGGTGCTTCAGCTCAAGTGTCGACTCACATGTTCTTCAGGACTCCTACCCCATCCTTTGTAATGCAAGTGCAACACTCAGTTGGTCCGCTGCGCAATTTGATCACGCACTAAAAAGCTTGTGAATATAGTCGTGCCAAAAGCAATAGAACCCCATTATAATCAAAGATGCTGTCTACACCTGAAGTGTCCGTTGAGGTGCTTCCGTCATGCCAACAGTAAACGTGTGTCCTGTTCCATTTTGCACTGAACGCAATGGTGCTACTACTGCCAACAACACAAATAAATGGTTTAGAACATTCATGATGACGCGTCCAGTGTAGACAGCCTCAAGCCATCGCGTAGCATCAACGGACCAGCTTCGTGTAGACATGGTGTTACAAGTCATGCACAGTGTAAATGTTTTGATGTTAAAAGATAGCATTGTGCGGGGAACATGTTTATGAACTGATAATCTGACGTTTTACTCGTGATTTACTCGTGCAAGTGAATTAAAGTCGTTGTTGTTTTAGCACCTTTAGTTTTAATTTCACAAGGAAACTGCCAAGATATATAAAACAAGCCATGTAAAAAAAAAAAAAAAGAAATGTAGGCATAGGAATCTACTGTATATCTATGAAACCAGGTTGACTTTAGCATGACTGGAATGCTGAATTAGCCAATCAGCATATAGTGTAGGAATGGCACAATCTGCTGTATAAAGTTATCAACCTAACTTATCAACATTTATCTACCTTTTTTCAAATCCTTTAAAATCTAAAAGCTCCATAAAGCCATGGTATCAATGTTTCAACTCCTACACACTGCTTTAGATACATTTTATCACTGTGCATTTAAATAAATATGCAGATTGGCTTTTAAGAGTGTCTCTGCACACTACCATAATAAATGTGGATTCCGTTTTATAGTTTGTTTGTTTTGGGACAAAGCCCCTGAGTCAAACACTGCTATAGAGAAGCTTTTGCACTCATAACCCTGCGAACTTAGCATTAAATGTGCCCCAAAATAGCAGCCAGCTAAATGTTTTTGCCCTGTGTGTCAGTGCTGAATGTACTTGCCACTTTCCACTTCACATCTTTCATTTGTCTCCAATATGCCTTTATGATTTCCTGCAGAAAAATCGAAGATTTTCTGGCATACAAAAAAGCGGTGGCCTGGCCAGTGCAGATTAGTTTTTTGCAAATAGCAGCTTTTGGAAATAAGCATGAGGTGGATAGGTGGGTTGCTCAGAATGCCACACAGCACTTCGCAGAAGATTGAATAAATGAGTCATTTCTTTTAGGTCCAAATGGGCCCAAATGGATCAGTGTAAGCACCTCTTCCAGAAATCATTCTGGCCTTGTTTGCCCCACAGAGGTAATGGCTTAGTTACAGAGACAGTTGTTGGGTGCTTAAATGGTGTTATGTGCTCTCCTTAGACATTAACTTGCAACAACAGATTTGTTGTACTTGTAATAGCCACACATTTCTGCTTTTATTTTAGAGTGTCTAAAATAAAAAATTAAAAAAAAAAAACACTATTTGGGGAGTCTTTTCCATAGTGGGACTTTTGTGGAGGTTATGTGACTATTGCCTTTAGCATCTGTGTTTGTGACTTGATTAGAGATGACTAATACCTAGAAATATCAATGTTGGCTTTTCTAGTATTGATTTGAAGCAGATTTTTATTGGTTATTGACCATTTTATATTAAGATTAATACCATCTGGTCTCGATCAATGAAATCTGATTGAACAAAACAGCTCTGTTGTTTCAAAACAGGTAACTTCCTTGCTGTCTACTGCCTACATAGGTAGTTGCCTTGTAAGGCTGCATCGTGACTCATTGGAACCTTATGAGTGACTGATTTGGCACACTCTGCATAGGTAACTACTATGTGCATCATAAAAATTGCACTCCTCATATGAACCAAATGAGAGATTGTGTTTGGCATTAGCATGTTGCTAAGCTACCACCGCAATACTCTTATGCATAAAAATACAAATACCACTCACAAATATTTGGTAACATTATCCCTTTCTTATGCTAAGCTGTATTTTATATTTTAACATTTCCAGTATTGAATGAAATATAGGCTTATTTGTCTATATTTCTCTCGCTCATTCACCATCTTGGATTTGTTATTCACTTAGCTTTTCACAATGCATTCTGCGAAAGGTACATGCAATGCTGCCTTCAAATTTAGTCAAAACAAGGTGTCTAAGAAGGTAGCATAATTATTTATAGTTATTTACCTATTGGAACAGCCTTAACATCAGGATTGGACCTATTATTCCTTAAAATGTTCGCAAGGTATTGAAACCGAGCCACTGATTTCCTTTTTAAATAACATCTTATTTTGCTTGATTTAACAGTTATGGGTCAGACCAGAAATGTGGAATACAGATCATTCAGGATGTATTTGTTCTTACTGATTTGTAGTAGTGTGTGATCGAGAGTGAATGTCAATTATGATGTGATTTCTGATGTGGATGTCTAAATGCCACTTGGTACTGACTGAGAGGTTGTTCTCCAGACAAAGGCTTTCATGTAATGGAACTATGATCCAACCTAGCTGGGGGATTTAGCTCAAGTTACATGGATGTAATCATGTAATCATTACATTTATGATGTAAATCATGTAGACCAACACTTTGGCAACGTCACTGCCTACATCACAGTCAGAAGTGGTGGCAAAAAGATTTGTAACGGTAGCAAGCTGGTACATTAAAGTTGTGCAGTGTGTAAACCTCACTCTCCTGGCCTTAAGAGACGTACTAGCGACCAAGGCTAGAGGTCTTGGCTTTTTTTAGCCTCCTTGCTAGTGCATCTGATTCCCAGTTCGAATCACGCTCTGAGCATGTTGAGTAGGACCAGTGACACTGGTGCCGTGACCCGGACGGCAGTGAGGTTTATGCGGGTGAGTGTACCGGGAGCCAGCTAGTACATGATAGCTATATGAGGTATGTGTAAACCTCACTCCCCTGCCCTCAAGAGGCACACTAGCGACTGACGATAGAGGCTGCATCCTTTAGCCTCCTTGTTAGTGCACCCCCCTGCCATACCGGCTGATTCCGGTTCGAATTCCACTCGGGGCGGGTCAAGAGCTGCAAATTTCTGGCAAAATTTGCACCGAATAAAAAGCTCATATGCATATGAAAATCTAAAAGTTTAGATTTTTTTGTAAGGGTGGCTTCCAGTATCATAATTAAGTGATTATAAGTGCCGTTGTTTAAGAAACTTTTTTTTTCTTTCACTAATCAAAATGTTTCAAACAAAATATGTTAATCATTTTATAGATTTTGATTTAACTTTTCAACTGGTTAGTCTTTTGGAATATCCCTTGAACACAAAAGTCAGGTCCTTAATGACATGATCATTCAGGAAGTGACATTATTTTTGGTGGAAAAATAACAACACAAACATGACCACTTATTAGCAATGGATTTTATGCATTCTGTGATGTTTTGCGGTGTTAGTTGGTTTGTCTTAGTTTACAACATTACATCCTGTTAGATACAATTATAGAAATCTGAATTCTAACATAAAATTTAAAAATGTGAACTTCAAGTTGACACCCTCATGTAAACTAACTTTAAATCCCTCTCTGAACTGTAGCTCTTTATTTCCATCATGCGGCATCCTGTTAATTTTCTTGCCAATGTGTAAATAACAATGTTTCAATTAAAACGTTTTTTTTTGTGTGTGTGTGTGTCCGAGCTTGACCAGAACATATTTCTGAAAGTCTGGTTTATTCTTCTATAAAGTCTATTAATGTTTTAAAAGTTACAGATCTCAAAAGCTACTTCATAACAGGAATGACTGTGAGTAGATGTTTTGCAGGATTTCATCATTGTATGATTTAATGTATTAATGTATGTTTAAGTGCATCATCCTGCATCATTTTCCCAACCAGACCTTGATGAATAATAACTTGATAGATGTCAACAAGTGCATACTTTTACACATGTGTATGCATATGAGAGTACATAATGCAAGGTTTTGTACATGCACATCTGTCTGGCTAACAAGCCTACAGGAAATGCAAAGGAACACGGCACCTTTCCAATTTGTGTCAATTATGCACTGCAGCTCTGAAACACCATCCTGCTGAATTCATATTCCTTGTCACTACAGAAACGCAGGCCCATGGCTCCACACTGGCTCCTTTAATTTCACCGCTGCCACTGAGCAGCCAGGTGGTCTATTATAAATATGACCCCATAAATCATTTACAGCACATTACGAATGAGGGATGAGAGCAGAATTCATCGCTCCAGGCAAAACCATGCCTTGACCTTTTCCCAGGGCAGAGACTGGAACTTTTGAAAAGCTTTGCCCCTCCATTGACTGCCTACACACACACACACACACACACACACACACACACACACACACACTTGATTTCATTGCACAAGGGTAACATGCAATACCAGTATGGTCTTATGCTGACCTCTACATCCCCATCAATTATAGATCTTTGGGGCGAATTCACTAAGAA
Source organism: Myxocyprinus asiaticus (assembly GCF_019703515.2). Taxonomy (NCBI): domain Eukaryota; kingdom Metazoa; phylum Chordata; class Actinopteri; order Cypriniformes; family Catostomidae; genus Myxocyprinus; species Myxocyprinus asiaticus. Next base: position 35,393,964 of record NC_059365.1, on the reverse strand, counting down.
GTCTGCATTGTTTTAGCACCTTGCATTAATTCACTAAAAGGAAGTATGCAGGTCAAGTAACTATGCAGACACACCCACAATTTAGTGCTGAATGCAATCTGCATGGCACAAATACCAATCTTGTGTTGGTTATATTCAGCAAATTACAACCAGGCACGTCATATAACGCTCTTCTTCATCATTTGATTAATTACTGCTTCTATGATCACCAGAAAATTGACATATTCCTTTAAAATATATTTCTGAGGGGGCCTGGGTAGCTCAGCAAGTAAAGACACTGACTACCACCCCTGGAGTCACGAGTTCGAATCCAGGGTGTGCTGAGTGAATACAGCCAGGTCTCCTAAGCAACCAAATTGGCCCGTTTGCTAGGGAGGGTAGAGTCACATGGGGTAACCTCCTCGTGGTCACTATAATGTGGTTCTCGCTCTCGGTGGGGCGCTTGATGAGTTGTGTGTGGATGCTGCGGAGAATAGCCTGAAGCCTCCACACGCGCTGCATCTCCGCGGTAACTTGCTCAACAAGCCACGTGACAAGATACATGGATTGACTGTCTCAGACGCGGAGGCAACTGAGATTCATCCTCCGCCACACAGATTGAGAGTCACTACGCCACCACGAGGACCTAGAGCGCATTGGGAATTGGGTATTCCAAATTGGGGAGAAACAGGGAGAATATAATAATAATAATAATAATAATATATATATATATATATATATATATATATATATATATATATATATATATTTCTGTTTCATAGCGAATTAAGGGACAGTTACACTACACTTTGAGCAAGCTAAATTATTTTGGACACCGCAACGGATAGGATATGATGTCATGCTTGAGGGATTCTGTTTTTAAGAACAAATAAATCACAAATAGAAAGGGATATCTTCTCGTCATCAGATTTGCAGGTCAGCATTCTCCAAACTTGAACTTTTGCATATAGTCGAATGCAAAATGTCTTTGCATGAGCTTGCGTTTGATGGTCTCTCGCATTCGACTGCGATTGAATGGGATTGAAAAATGATAAATTTTAACCCAAAACCCTAACCCAAACTAAATAATGGTGTCCTATCATAAAAATTCCTGATAGACTTACGAGACTTTCACCTGTTTGTAGGCTATATTGATTTTAATTTATTTTAATGTTTGAATTTGCATTTATTATTCTCTGCAAAATGTGTGCTTGACATTTCACATTTTGCTTGACACCTCTTGCCTCCAGAATAATGTTGTTATAAATGCACAGACAAATGAAAATACTGTTTCATGCAGATATTAATATCTGAAATACCAGGAGAAACCACAACATATTCCACAGTTAATGTAGCCTACAAATTCAGCTTCATCTAGTAAGAAAAAAAATAGATTTTTTCTTTTTAAAATAATAATTGTAAAATAATAATAATAATAATTATTATTTTTTATTATTATTATTATACTGTTGTTATGAAAAGGCATATACAAGGCATGTTTTATTAATATAAACTATAAATGTACTTAAAAATGGGTGTTTCATTTAGTTTTGATGCACTTCCGGTTTAAGCCCCGCCCACACCCGGTTCTATCTGAATACAGAGACAGATACAGATCATTTTGTCATATGAACAGATACAGATACAAATATAGATAATGGCTTCGCTGCACACCCCTAGTGTACCAGCAAAATTATACACATTATTTTCCTGAAGGAAGCTATCTAGCTATCTAATAAGGATCGTAATTGCTGTATAATGACTCAACCTTTTCCTGATAGGTCTTGCAACTCAATTAACAGACTGCTTTTACTTGAATTTAGATAAGAAGGTAAATTAGGCTTGCAGTGAGTTTGTGATACTAGATGCATTTAAAGGGCACGAAAAGGCCTGATGCCCTGGCTGTCAGTGGATATTGGGGATGTATGGAGACTGATTAGGCCATGTGGTTGAAGCTAATGCGTGCTGGATGCTATCAGCGCAGTTCAGTCACACCGCATCAGCAGGGCCGTATGTCAGCCAAGTAGAGCACTTTGTACTGCACTATTCACCCAGGTGTCGGACGAAGGCATCTGTAAAACAAATCGAACATCTCGCCAAAGAATGACACAGAGTGAGAGAGAGTGAGTGAGTGAGAGCCGTAAAATAGTCCCTTATTCTCTAATGCATCTTTCCCTTTACCAAATGATAGGCATTTCAAAGGCTTTTGTATAGAGCCGTAAACTCCATTGTTGTCCTTGGACTGCTTGGTTTGTGTGGATTTTCATATAGAAACAGACTCGGCAGTTGTGCTCCAAATCTGTTTGTGCATCTGTGACAAAAACTCACAACTGCGAGTGTATAAATAGGGTGACCATATTCTGGTTTTCCAAAAAGAGGACACCTTTTTTTCCACTGGGGGGGGAGGGATTGGGGTGGGGTGGAATAATAGGGTTCAAAACAGTGTTACTATGAATGCAAACTTTAATACAGTGAAAAGGACACTCTATTAATATATATATATATATATATATATAAACATTTCCAACATTCTTTTGAATGTCCATGTACAAAAATAAATTATTTGATGCCATGAGTATACCTTCATTTAATATTACTATTATTTTGAATGGCCATGTAAAATGAAGCAATGTGATAACAATTTTACCTGGTCGCAAAAAGTAGTCCGTTAATTTACCTGATGAACTTTCACCTTTTGCTGCCCCTTTATGCTTTGGCAGAGCTAATGTGTGCTTCTAAATCACTTGAACCTTTATTAGCAACTGACACATAAGTGCCAGCTTTACATGTCATACATTCTGCTTCCCACGGATCTCGACCTGGACGAAAGCATGGGAATTTTTTGTGCAAATCTTCTATATATTTTTGTTTCCACTCAGCTGTCATTTGCTGCTACTGTCAAGCAACTGTTTGATGCCGAACACAACAGCGCTGACAGGCAGGAATTTGGCCAATAGTTGCTGCAAGCCTCTTATAATCTACCAATTGTTGTGCGAAAAGGCGGGACTTAGAAAGAGGGGTTAAAGCAATGCAAATATGCGCGCACACACAATGAAGTATTAGACCAGATGCACATCATAATGCAACTAAAGCCGAATCCCGGACATTTTCGCAAATTTAGAAATCCCGGCCAGACGCTTTTTTAAGGTCCGAAAAAGAGGACATGTCTGGGGAAAAAAGAGGACGTTTGGTTACCCTAGTACAAATCCTCGAATCTGTGCCCGCAATTATGCTGAATCTGCCAAACTGGCTCACAAAAACACAAATCTCTTGATGAATATATCAATAAATAGGCTAATAAATAGCTAATAGAATAAAAAAAAAAACAAAGCCTGGCACGATGTGGAAGATTCACAAACTGTGCTTGTGCAAAGTTCTGCACTGAGGCACTAATGAATTAATTAAAAAGAATAATAATGAGTAAATAAACACTTAAAGTTTTCTATTGTGTTTTGCACAGAATGTTTTGAATTATACTGGCAAGGAAATTAATGATTATAATGTTGCCCCGGGAATCTAAATTATTCAATTTTCTGATATCACTTCAGAAGATAACTGGCTAATTCAAGACAGATGTGAGTTTAATTACAGATATGAAATGGTAACATATAGTCTAAATCTGTTATTAATGGAGAATAGTAAACATGACAACAGAAGGTATATTATGGCTCACATTCTGAGGCATTTTGACTTTTTGATATTTTCACAGAAGTTTAGCATTTGAATGAAGAAATTTAAAAGAAAATGTTACACTTGGCATATTTTCTAAAACATTGCGTAAAATGTATCTACATAAATGGATGCTTCAGCCTTTTGTTATTTAATTAACAAACAATCTATTTGTATTTATCTCTTCTTTATGTGCCAGTTTCTAATTATTAACATTTTAAAGCTGCAACATATTTTGTGCAGAAATCTAAAAGTTTGCAATTCACCTCAGCATGAATGGATAAAATATGTAAATCCAGGTTCTCTCTGTCATACAATGCAAATGCTAGATTATATCTGTAGTGCATCTAAAATCTCATCAGTTCCTTTCCTGCCTCTGAAAACAAGATGTTTGTAAGAGAGATTGTGAAATACCTATGAGCACATTAAAGAGCTCCGGTGAACGCCCAGGGAGTTGCTGTCATGCTAGCATGCTGTAAGTAGCTGTCAGCGCTAACTTTAGGGGCTTCATATTTTTGTTGGCTCCTCAAGGACTCAGATTTGTCACAGTGGTGTTACATTTCAACACAGGTTCTTTCTGTGGTCTTAGACCTTCACACTCTCAGTGATGGATTCACCATTCTATGTTTGAAAGGAAAATGGCTGATGCTTTTGCTTTCACCACTGTACCATTAGCTCAGAGGCTAACAGATGAAGACAGGTGAAATGATGAGAAAGATTGAGCATTTACTTTTGTCTTTCTGTCATTGTTTACTCATTACATTCCAAACATGTATGACTTTCTTCAGTGGGAGACAAAATGAGATATTATAAAGAATCTTCATGCAGGTCTTTTCCATACAGTGACAGTTTATATTGGCTATGTCTGTTAAACTCCAAACAATGACAAAAAAAGCACCATAAGAATAGTCTATGGGGGAAGGCCTGGGTAGCTCAACGAGCAATGACGCTGACTACCACCCCTCGAGTCGCTAGTTCGAATCCAGGCTGTGCTGAGTGACTCCAGCCAGGCCTACCAAGCAACCAAATTGGTCCGGTTGATAGGGAGGGTAGAGTAACATGGGTTACACTTCTTGTGGTCACGATATAAGTGGTTCTCGCTCTCGATGGGGTGCATGGTTAGTTATGTGCAAAGATCATGGGGAATAGCGTGAGTCTCCACACACACTAAGTCTTCGATGTTACATGCCCTGCAAGATGAGTGATAAGATGCGCAGGCTGACTGTCTCAGAAGCGGAGGCAACTGAGATTTGTCCTCCGCGAACCGGATTGAGGTGAGCAACTGTGCCACCACGAGGACCTAGTGAGCATTTGGGAAGTAGGCATGCCAAATTGGGGAGAAAAGGGGATAAATAAATAAATAAATAAAAATACAATAAAAACAATAGTCCATAGGACATGTGTGCTATATTCCAAGTCTTTGGAAGCCATACGATAACTTTGTGTGTGGAACAGACCAAAATTTAAGTCATTTTTCACTTATAATCTTACCCTCCAGGAAGTAATCACTTTCACATAAACAATCGTAAATGTGACTTATTGGTTGCATTTTGGTTGCAAATGTAAAATAAAATTTTTAGATGTGGTTCGAATTTCAGTGAGCACAGACCGATTTCAGCAGCAGAACGTTCCACCTACTGTCAACAAATTCACAGTGTGGTCAGTTAGATTTGTGAATGAATCATTAAGTCTGATTTGTAAACCAGATCAACCAGTTCATTGAAAAGAACCAAATAAAAAGAGAGATTAAATTAATTCCTTAAAGCTATTGTATGGCTTCACAAGTCTTTGAATATAGTGCACACATCATATGGACTACTTTTAAGTGTGCTTTTTTGGAGTTTAACATCCATGGGCATCCATCCATCAGCTATCATTGTATGGTAAAGAAGTTTCTTCAGATTTCTCATTTTGTGTTCCATGGAAAAGTCATACTGGTTTGGATTGACATGAGGGTGACATAATAGGAGAATTTTCATTTTGGGGTGAACTATCCCTCTAACAATTAGCTTTTTTCAGAGTCGGTAGGCAAGCCCTTTAAGTCGTGCCGACAAACAATTTGTATTCTTCCTATGTACCCTGCTCCCCTCCACCAAATCTGTTTTGGGATTATGCCAAGGCGGTAGCTGCGTTTTTGCGCTCTCATAGGCCTCAACCCTGGCAACCCTCAATCAGAGGTTCTTTTCTCTTGTTTTAAAGTGCTTTTCAAATATTTATATGGAGTACCCTAATGTTCTGATGTTGTTAAGGCTCTTGGTTGACTACGTTGCTGGTGGCACACTGTAACTCTTTTGTTGCTGCTCAGCCTGTTTGAGGTGTTCTTTGTCTTTGTAAAAATTAATTACCATCTTTTTTTAAGTTTTATGGTGTTGCGTACCCCAGACCATCCATTATTACTTTAGAGTCTAGACAAATGTGTAACCTGTTAACAGTCACAGCAAACACATCCATGAGTCATTTGCCCATTCATATTGAAAGAGACGGAGTCAATAATCTGTCAAGGAAATTGAACATCTGCATCAGTGCTAGGGTTGGGAATTGAGAGTTATTTTCTATTTGATTAAAAATAAATACACAAAACAAATTCATTTCATGACATTTGGTTCTGTTAAAGGGATAGCTAACCCTCATGTTGCTCCAAAGCTGCACTGTAAAAAGTGGTAACTAGTGGTCGCACACTTTTTTTAAATTATCGGCATTGGACGATACATTTTCCTATTTGGCCGATTTGTTTCTTGAGGGCGCCGAGAATCAACTGCTTGCATGTGAAGCGATTGAGACATGTAAACGACCAGTCATAGTTCGTTTTCTTGTTACGTGCAATCGTGTTACTACAATAATAGTACATGTGCAACATGTGCAATGTGCAACACAGTGTCATTTAAACGGTCTGCATATCAGAGCTGCAGCAGACGGGTTTGAGCTCATAATGTTAAAGTGCTCACCTATTTCATTCTCCCTCTCTCTCCTCAACAGTTCCCTGTAACTTTTAACTGTCTTGTCTAATGGTAAAAGGCAAATATCAATAAAACTAATATCATATACCGTCTGCAAATATGCGCATATCTCGTTTAAACAGATGTAATAACCCAACCTCACACAACTTCAGCAGATCCAGCTTCCTGTGGAGTGCTCATTTATTTACCTCTAAAGCACGTATTCTAACAGTCACTCCTCAACAGTTCCCTGTCACCTTTAACTTTCTTTTCTAATGATGAAAGGCAAATATTAATAAAACTTGTGTTATATACCATTTGCAAATATTCAGATATCTTGTATAAACAGATGTAATTCACAAACTTCACGAAAATCCAGCATTTTCTTCCCGTCGAGCGCTCATCTAATATCTTCCTCTGAAGTGCGTATTCTATCAGCCAGAATCAAAAACATCAGGATCAGGATCAAAAGTTCCTCTCATTCACAAATCATAACGGTCAGTCCGTCAATCCAAGTAGGCAATCCAGGCCGTTTAAACTGTCAGGAGATTGAGGCTGGCGCTGGATTTGCACAAGCACATAAGTGCAACTTCAAGGCTGCGTCCGAAACAAGGCCATTAACTGATTAGGCAGCAAGGTAGCAAGTCAGCTGCCAACGTTTTCGGATGTAGCCCAAGTAAAAGCGCTTCATGTGTGCTATGAGTAAATGTCTTATGCACTATGCACTGTACGTACAGTTGGTTTGATTCTGTATTTTTTGGGTAATGCGATTGCTAATGTGGACATGCCATCCATGGTTGCTGGACTCCTGTGTGTACTGTTATTTCCTTCTTCCTAATATATTAACAATTTCTTCATGTGTAAATAAATTACCAAAATTTGATGACTAAACAGAAATCTGAAGAGACTGCAATCTACCATTTAAAATACAATATAATTTTTTAGTTTTGTGTGAAATTTAGTAAATATAGTGCTAAATAAGAGTTATATATATATATATATATATATATATATATATATATTTAGCAATTTTATGTTTGTTATTTACTATGTTAAATTGTGTGATATATCAGCATTGTATCGGCCTATTGGCCACCCTACTCTCTGGATATCAGTATCGGCCATTAAAAAACCCATATCGGTCGACCACTAGTGGTAACCTAGTTATGTTGAGGTAACCTAATGTATTTAGGTTGATTTGGTGATGTTAAATAATATTTTTGACTTGAATAAACCAGTTAATTCCAATGAAGCACATTTTTTAAGGTTAACATGTTTAGTGTGCAAGTCTCTATCTTCTGTGGAACACAAAATTCAAAATGTTAGGGACTGACAGCTTCAGTCACCATCCACTTTTATTTAATGGAAAAAGATGCAATGATAGTGAATGGTGACTGAGATTCACACCCTGTTTACACCGGACGTGAGTGTCGTGTCACGTCGTGTCAAAAGCAAATAGATCACATTATAGTCAATGAAGCTGAGTACACTGGAAGCATCGTGTGTAGGCATGTAGCGCTGACAGTACACAGATGCCCCGTTCTATTGCTTTCAGGCTGCAGTGCTATTCCAGCCAATTTATCATCCCGTCCATCTGAAATTACAAATTTTTACTTACCAAATATCATACGTTTGAATCTATTTGCCATTAATTTTGTTTATTACATATTTAAATAACTTCTGACTGATACATTAAAGCCAGTTCGTGATGCTTCTGGCCTCTGGTCAACTTATTTAAATTATATTTTGTGTCTAACCACATATTTACGCTGCTTTAGCAACAATAATATTACAATAATAATTATATAATAAGTAAATGTTTATACCAGTAGATAGATTTCCCTGTTTAACCCTTGCTGAATTCTACTTGTGCTCACAGCTGATTGGTCCATGCTTTCTGCACATCATTTAGAATGTTCACTTTGATGAGTCCATATTCCCAGCAGTTTTGTCATTTGTAAAGGTTACTTTCATTAAAAACATTCAAATATATAACCAATAGTAGTTTTGTTTCTGATATGTTTTGCTTTATATATTTAGTATATTGTTAAATTCCTTTAAATTCCCATTCCTAGTTGGTACTCTTTTTGGAAAATTTCCAAAACCACATCTGCGTTCCATTCCACTACACATTGAGTTTAGTCTGCCATGTGTTATTTTAAGCACAGCATTATGTGAGGGAACAAATTGTGCTAAGCATGAGTTGTCTGGGGTGTAGTGTGAAATTCAGATGAGGAGGAAAAGAGGACAGCATGTAAGTGGTGCGAGCGAGGCCCCCTACTGACCGGGATGGCTGTAAGAAATCTGTGCTGCAGGCGGTGACACAGAGAGCTCGCCTGCGCAGCCACAGGAGGTCCAGTGTCGACTTGACAACACTTGCATGAAATGTAGAAAACACAGGATAGAAAGTTGGAGGAGTTTTTTTTAAAATAGCAAGTGGATGCAACATTTCTTGAACACCTCAGTTTGTCAACCCTACTTGGCAAAGACTTGTTTCTGCGTGGCTAGACTCGTTAATGCAGATTCATTCACTGCAATCGGCTTGTTAATATGAAAGGCAAAGTGAAATTGATTCCTTATCAAAAGTGTTTAGTGTGAACTCTTTAATAGAGACCAACTCTGACCTGTCACACCATAGTAAACATGACTATGAAGATTTGGAGACTTTCTGCACTTCAGGTAGGGGCTTAAAGGAATGGTTCACCCAAAAATGTATCATGCTATTCCAAACCCATATGACTTTCTTTCTTCTTTGGAACATAATGTAAAAGGAGAAATATTGAAGAATGGACTGGACACTCTTTTCCATATAATGAAAGTGAATGAGAACTCTGGCTGTCAAAATATAAAATAGCCACGTTTCAACTTTGGGTTGCGTTCCCACCGTCACTTCAAGGGCTTCATCGTGCCTCTTCTGGGCTTCTCGGGGCCAACGGCCAAGCAGCAATTGCCTGTGGGCCAAAGAAGGCCAACTGGCGACTGAGGTGGGGTCAGTGTCAAAGGTGGAGCTTTGCCGAGTCAGGTCTTGCTTTCCACCAAGCAAAGACCAAAAATAGCAATCAAACAACAGCTTCAGTCTCCACCATGTTCATTTGGAGGGCTAGCTAGTCTCCAGTGTCTGATACCTCAGCTTGATCATCCCTCTTGATGGTGAAATTGGCGGGGTGTGTGACGTTGGCACCAGGGTGGCGTATTTAGGGCGGGTTTTAGGGTAACGCTGTGGGGTCTATTGGCCTGTTGGTGGGAATGCAGATTGATCGGTCTCGCGGTTCGAGGTACAAGGCTATTGGCCCTGGCTTCCTGGTTGTGTTCCACACACATAAGAGTTTGGACTGGCATGAGAGTAAGTAAATGATGACAGAATTCTATTTTTTGAGTTAACTATTCCTTTAATTTGACAATCTAAATCGTCACACCATTCGTTTGAGCCTCACTTTGGTGCCTGTACCCCCAAAGGGTAAAGCTATTATTAATATTATCTTATTTTTGGTGAGAAATCATCTTATTGGGAGAGTTAGCCTGCACAGTTGCCATAAATTACCCATCATTGACACGACAGCTGCGTGAGAAAAAAATAATAATTTGTGTTTCAGCACTAAGAAACGTCTCTTTCTGTGCTGAGCAGAGATAAGCATGTCCCAGGGGGACTGAGTATGTGAGAGATGGAGAGAGAGAGTAAGAAAGCAAGACAGAGAAGGAGAGGTAATATTGGGAGATAAAGAAATTTCCAGACATGCAGAGACCTGTTCCCTTGCTATCAGACAGAGCTTGTCCTCTCTCTCCAATTTGTGGTAAGGTGTCATTAATGGCCTACGCTGTCCCACCCCATCTTGATGCCGGTCAAAGAATCAGCAGCCCCCGAAAAGCAAATGAGAACACGCGCGCACACACACACAGGCTATATTCAGAATAGCATACTGACATACTACTTTTACTATTGCTGCAGTGTACACTGTGCACAAACAAATCTAAAATAACAATATGTATTCTCGAGATGATAATTGGACACCACTTATATGAAGTGCTGTGTGTAATCTGATTATGAAGTAATTACTGAAATCAAATATTTTTTTTTGTCAAAAGTAGCAGTGTTGAGTGTAATCTTAATACAAATCAATTAGTTTCTGTAATCAAATTACTTTTTTAGTCAAAAAATAGTAAAACATTTAATGTTAAATTTAGATTACAATTACTGACAGTTGCTGAAAGTCAGATTAGTTACTAACCTTTAATAAAGTTAATAACTTGGGTTACACGTTTGAAAAAGAATATTATTTATGAAGAATACATTTAAAACATGAATAATTTTCTGTGACAACTAAAAGGCACGCGCCCCTTAACGAATCATTGCAAGGGAGAAATGTGTGATTCTGAGTATATGAATTGCATGTGACAAATTTAGACATTTTGAATTCATTGAGCAGAGAAAATAAAAGACTTCTCTGTGAAAAGTGCTTTAGAAAGTAACTTAAATGTAATTTAATTAGTAGTGTGATTACTTTTTCAAAAAATGAATCAGTAATCTGTTTACAGTTTTGGAAATGTCATTAGTAATGCAACGTGAGATCATGTGACAACATTATAGCATTCTACTATTTGAAACGTTTCTCGTTGCAAAAAAAGGTATTATGTCAAACTTGTATTTAACTATTATGTCAAAATAGTAGATAGTATACAAAAAGGGTTTGCCCCATCCTGATTTCTTCTGTTTTTGTGTCTCATCCTAAATTGTTTCAAAAATTCAATCTGAGTAAACACAAAATACAGTTTTTAAATGAAAATATTATTTATTGAAGCAAAAAAATTATCCAGTACCAACTGGGCCTGTGTGAAAAAGTATTTAATCCCTTAGTTACTAAGTACCCAAATCTATGAAACTGCATTCATAATGGGGTTCAGCTGGACCAGACACACCCAGACCTGATTACTGCCAGCCCTGTTCAATCAAATCAACACATAAATAGAACTTTTTCAGCAGCATGAAGTTGGCTAAAAGGTCTCACCCAGTAGCACACTATGCCAAGGTCGAAAGCAATTCCAGAAATGGTGAGGAAAAATGTGATTGAAATACGTCAGTCTGGGAAGGGTTACAAGTTATTTAAAAGGCTCTGGACTCCAAAGAACCACAGTGAGAGCCATTATCTCCAAATGGAGAAAACTTGGCACAGTAGTGAACCTTCCCAGAAGTGGCCGACCTTCCAAAATTCCTCCAAGAGCACAGCGACGACACATCCAGGAAGTCACAAAAAAGCCAAGGACAACATCCAAGGAACCGCAGGCCTCTCTTGCACCAATAAAGGTCACAGTTCATGACTCCACTATCAGAAAGACACTGGCCAAAAATGCCATCCATGGAAGAGTGGCGAATCGAAAACCACTGCTAACCCAGAAGAACATTAAGGCTTGTCTGAATTTTGCCAAAACACACCTTGATGATCCTCAAAGCTTTTGGGAGAATGTTCATTGGACTGATGAGTCCCGTTACATCTGGCGTAATTCAAACACAGAAATCCACAAAAAGAACATCATACCTACGGTCAAGCATGGTGGTGATAGTGTGATGGTGTGGGTATGCTTTGCTGCTTCATGGCCAGGGTGAATTGCAGTAATTGAGGGAAACATGAATTCTGCTCTCTACCAGAAAATCCTAAAGGAGAACGTCCAGTCAACAGTCCGTGAGTTGAAGCTCAAGCGCAACTGGATTATGCAGCAAGACAATGATCCAAAGCACAGGAGTAAGTCCACCTCTGAATGGCTCAAAAGAAGCAGAATTAAAGTTAATTAAAGTGGCCTAGTCAAAGTCCTAACTTGAACCTGTTTGAGATGCTGTGGCAGGACCTAAAATGGGCAGTTCATGCTTGAAAATCCTCCAGTGTGGCTGAACTTAAGCAGCTTGGCAAAGAAGAGTGGGCCAAAATTCCAACACAGCATTGCGTAAGACTGATCTCCAGTTATCGGAAGTGTTTGGTTGCATTTGTTCCTGCTAAAGGTGGCACAACCAGCTATTAAGATTAAGGGGGCAGTTAGTTTTTCACACGGGTGATACAGGTGTTGAATAACTTTTTTGCTTCAATAATAAAATAGAAAATTATACATTTGAAAACTGTATTTTGTGTGTACTCAGGTTGCCTTTGTTTTATGTTATATCTCGTTTGAAGATCTAAAACAATTTAGTATGAAAAATACACAAAAATAGAAGTAATCAGGAAGGGGGAAAAAAAAATTCACATCACTGTATACAGCACAGTATTCAGTAAGATGCAAGCTAGTATTCCATTCCGAACATTTCGAGCCATTTTATTTTATTTTATTTTTTTACCCTCTTCTTGGTGTATGCCTCTCTCTTTCTGATCTGAAGTAGTGTTCAGGGCATCTCTACCATGCAATCAAGTCTATAATGTCTACTCTAAATTTCCATTATTCATTGTGTGCTGTTACCACGACAATTCTCAATGAATACTGCATGATCACAATCAACAGAGACTCACACCACAACACACTTGAACCTATAAACATATTTTCCCTTGTCTTGGAAACAGGCGCCTGTTGCATTCATCTCATTCGGTGATGGTGTTTTCTGTATACTTGTGGCATTCTATAGGAGTTCAAGTACCTTTTCTGGAGCCGTACAACAAATCTTTTTCAGTTTTTGCTACTGCTCTTCTTAAAAAAAAAATGCTTTACAATTATTTGAAGAACATGTGAGTGGTTCTTGCCTATACAAAACTCATCAACATGATGCTAAGAATTGTGGATGGTTGCAAGGGTGTTCTTGGTGGTTCTTATGTGGTTGTTTAGTGGTACAAATCAAAAGAGCCCACTCCAAGTTTCTATGATATTCTGGCACCTGCATATGGCTTGGGTCCACCCTTTAATCAAAATCGATATAACTATTTTATCATGTCCCAGGCTAAAATTGTAAGCCCGGTCACTTAGAAAAGTAGTAACACACCTCTCCCCAATAAACCACATAATGTATCATTCATGTCCATAGATAGATACCACTCACACACACATACACCAATCCTTTTTTTTTTTGCAACATTCATTTAACATTTTCTAATTCACTATAGCAACCACATTTACAGTTCAAATCTTTTGTTCAGTGGTAGTTTGTCTACTTTTTGAGCAGGTATAGATTATTTCCTGTCAGTCTGTCTTTTAAATAGCCTGATAATGGCAGTTCCCATTTGAAATGGCATTCTCAGGAATGAAAGTATACATTATGTTTGACATTAAGTTACCGTTCATGTGGTTGTTAGAAATAAGAACAGCTTGTCATACAGGGACAGCTGTGCCACATGGTTAGACATTACCACACCATTTGGATTTTTATTTATTTATTTTTAAATAGGGGAGAGTGGGGTAAAATGTGTCACTTACTTAATCTAGAAAACTGTTTTGTAGTTGTTCCATCATATACAGCTGCATGTAATTGAGAGACGCACACAATTCAAGTGCAAAGCCTTTTTTTTTTTTTTCTAATGAAAAGGTTTCATTACAGTGAAATATTATGAATCTTAAACCTTTTGTCATGTGTATTTTGTTGACTCATGTCTTTTATTTTGAAAAGTGTATTTCCTGTTCCCTTGTCATGTGATTTCATGTTTTCCCTCCATGTTCATGTGTCATGTTTTCAATGGTTTATTGTTTAATTAGCTTGTTATCAGTTCTGTTTTTTCATTGGTTTATGTTCTCCCATGTCTTGTATTTAAGCCCTCATGTTTTCCATTGTCCTTTGTCAAGTATTGAATGTATGTGGATGTGTTTTGTTCTAGCCAAGTCAAGCCATGTTACGTTTATGTCAAGTTTTAAGTCTAGTCAAGTTCATGTTTCACGTTTATAGTTAGGGTTTTGGTTTCACTTTTGTAAATAAACTGCACTTGGGTTCTCTTCACTCCTTCGTTATCGTCTTCATCATTGCCAGTGCCAGCATCGTTACACCTTTTCCTGGCTGGTTTATGAAATGGGAATAATTTGGAATGGTTTTGTTCATTAGTAAATCATAAATATGTTGGGCAAATACTGATTTGTCACTCTACCATTATTTTATAAGAAGTCATTTCTGTTGGCCCTATGTTATAAACACTTTCTTCTAGTTTAAGCTGATTAAGCAGACATCCCAAAATATAATCAGGTGTCTTAGTTTTACCATTATCCAATGTCTCCTTGCTTAAAGGACAACTTAAAAACAAAGTGGGATAGCTTACCTCACTCACCCCTATTTAAACCAATCACTCATCTGAACAGTCCAAAATTAAGTCACTTTTTGGCTCGCTCGAGTTTCCCAGAGCTCATGAAGAGATATGCCAATAAAACGTCAGCAATAATCTCCAAAATATATTGACTGTGTGCTAGTAATTCATTAACTGCAAGGCAATCTTGTCCTTCAATAATTTCATATTATTAATTGTGAAAAATCAATCACGCCAAGGGTCAAATGTGCTGTCAAACAGAGAACAGAAATATGCAAGCATGTAATAAATGACAAAGAAAATTTTTGGATAATACGATCATATTAAATCCCGAGCCCATCTATCAGGAATGGAATGTTTGAATGCAGCAGAGACTTTTACACACATGGATTTCCTTTATGTGATTATTCACGTCGTAACAAAGCAGCTTCATGGGGTACTACATGCTCCGGCTTATCTTTGATCTCTCTGGCTTTGGGTAGGACGCTCCAGAGGTGGTCTCTAGTCATAAAAGCTGTGCTTTCTAGGTAATTCGTACGTGGTGGGTGTCAGAGGACATGATATGTCTGTCGCTTGTGAAATCAGAGCAATCCGTCTGGAAGTTTGCGGCGGGAAATGAATAGAATTGATCAGAACGGTATTTGAGTTGAGCTTTCGTTTCCTCTGCTGTTGAAGGTTGATATTCTAAACACGCATGCAAGTCTGATCCCATCTGTGGGACTCAGAGGAAAACTCAGATCAGATTTCGTGCTTTGTCTTTCATTTTCAGACGGGCTTTACTCTTATCACATGAAGTCCCCATTTCCATTTCCCTTTCCCTTTCATATGTATATGAATACTCTCTCTCTCATCCAGAGTCATCCTTCACTACAGGTCCATCTTCCCAGAAAAGACATACTGTTCATTTTAAATTCTTATATCTTATAAGTTAATTTTGTCATCTTTTAGGTGTACACTAGCATATACCTACGGTGATTTCAAATAGGGATGTGCACAAGTAATCAAACACTTGTTCTGCACCAGCTGCTCAACTATTAAAAACACTACTTCAATATCGCAAATTGGTTTTTCTTTGTGCATTTGCATGCCGTAAGCAGTGCTGAATACTGTACATTCTCTTTGAATCTCTAACCAAATCTCATAGTTACAATTGAGTCCACTGGGTGCGCTGTGAATGTGTGTCTTCGACGTATTGGATGAGAGAAGAAGATATGATGGCTTCTGTGCTAAATTGTAAATATTTTATTTACATTGTTCATTTATTTTTTTCTCCCTAAAGAAAAACATAGTTTGTTGTAGTTAGCTTATTTTGGAACTGTTCTCGGTAATGTTTGTAGTTAAAACAAAATCTAAATGTAACGTGTGTCATTCTTGTTATTTTTAACTTACATTTTAATTGATGAGTAATCGATTACACATTTTTTGTGGGATAGAGTACTTGACTACAGAATTACTCGAAAATACCTATCCCTAGTTTCAAAGGTAACAGACATTGCCTCAAAGCCACACAGCTCCAATTTTGACTTCAGTGGGTCTTTAATGTCACACAATCTAAAACATTACACTTTTAAAGTGCATTTTACAGTCTAAGAAAGAAGCTGTAATGACAAGATTGTATATAGATTTTTATGGCAACTAAATCTACTTATTACCCCAAGCTAAATTACACAAATGAATGATTTACAAATGCATCTGCAAAGTTAGTCACATTTGATGTACTGCCAATTAAAAATGTGTAATTTAGAACAGAAGTCTGACAATCAACACTTTTCAATATGTGATTTTTCAAAAAGCAATGCAGTTAGGGTCTTAATTGCAGACTTATTTATAGCAAAAAACACAATCATTATTCCATTATTTTTAATGTTTAACTTGTGGAACAGTTTAAAAAATAATGACAAAATATACCAAACCAGGACAAATGCCATCAGCAAAGAAGAACGGTGGTCTCAAGTTGAAGCTCACTGGTAGGCATAGACACAATTCACTGGATGGTTGGTAAATACCGGTATAGTCTCCAAAAATATCTATAAAAAAAATAAAATAAAAAAAACAAGAACCTCTGTCACCAAGTCTCAACAAAAACTGTCGTAAGTTTCACCATGCTGGAATTTATGGAAACGCTGCCATTCAGAAACCATTTCAATCCAAGGCCACTCAGAAAGATGCAATGCCATTTGTAAAGAGCACAAAACCAGGTCCCCAGAACAACAGAAAAAAACAATATGGTCTGATGAGTCATCCTTCACCCCATTTTAACATCCAAACAGGTTTATGTTTGGAGAAAAACAAGGCATACCTTCCACCAGGGTCAGAAATTAACCAGGGCCACTGGAAGTGACACAATTGCCCCAGATATTTAAAATGTAGGGTCTCCATAGTCAGTTTCACAGTTCTAATATTTGATGATTCATAATATTCTATTCTAGGTCTAGTTATGGTTTCAATGCCTCTGCAGACACTGTAGTGACCTGTAGCTGTCAGATATATGTATTCACTGTCTCAGAGTCGTGAGCTGTTGAATGTGTAGCTAATAGTATTTCATGTATTTTTCATGAAAAATACTAATATCAGCTTTACAAACACAGAATGTGAAGGAAACCCTCCCAACGACTCAAAATGTGTGCAAATAAACCATAGAAGTAAAACATGTAGAGCTGTATAATCAAACACAGTTTGCGACCAATGTATTCTATCAAATTATGTATTCTTTATGATATCTTGTGCATTATCTACAGCTACTTTTTTATTTGGTGTTGAGTTGATTTAATAGGTAACTACCAGAAGTATTCACATTCAAAATATGTTTCAATTTAATGATTCAGTTGAACTATTTGACACATGCTGTATGTTTTTTATGGTTAGAAAATTTATTTGCCCACATGAAGGTAAAAAATGGCCCAAAAACAATTCCAAGGGGCTAGTATTGTCCCTAAATAAAAATAAAAAAGATAATTTCTGACACTGCCTTCCACAAACAGTATTGTCGGCTGTTATTAAGCATTTTGGGTTATTTATAATGGTATGGGTAGCCATCTCATGGGAGACATGATTGTCCTATATGGTCATAAAACAACCAATAATGTGGGACCATTTCACAGCATCAAGTTCCCCCTATGGTGCAAACACTCTTCTCTAGTGATGATCCCATATTCCCGGATGATAATGTGACCATACACACTGCTAAATAGATTCAAGGGTGATTTCATGAACACAAAGTCGGAGTCAAACGCCTTTAATGGCCTTCCTAATCACTACATTTGATCATCATTGAACTAATATGGAACTTAGAGTGGCAAAGTTGATTTCAATGTCTTTAAACTTTCAAATAACTGCAGGCTTATCTTCTTGAAAAGGTCCATTCCATTACATCCTGATATTAGGACATATTACAGCATTCAAACAAGGACATAAGAAATATGAATGCTGTAAGACCAGTCTATGTTGTGCTGGTGTGTTGGTGTTCCCATACATTGAACGGGCTAAATTTTATTATTTTTAATCACAGTGATTAAAGTACATAAAAGTTTTAAATATTGAAATTATTTATTAAAATGCTGAAAAAATAACATATTTTGGTAATGATTTTACAAGTGTACTTATGCACAAGAACACATATACAAATTATTACATTAAAATTATCATGTTAAAAAAAAAAATATAACTTGTAATGATACATTTATAAAATAGTAATAAAATAAATTCTTAAATATTAACATAAATAACTTAAATACAAAAACTATATATAAACAGTATATACTGTATACAATATAAAATTACTAATAATAAATGCAAATAGGAAAACATCTGACAGATATCAACAAGTTGCCTCATCCTTTTATGAAATGATGTTATGTTTACTGTATGGACAAAATGTCCCTTTAAGAAAATGGCCTTTTAAATATTCAAGCCAATGCAAATGTAATTGGTGAAGCTGTAATAAAAAAAAAAATTTTATAAATTCTTTTGGCTGGTTGTTATTCTTTAAATATTCAGTAAAGTTGCGAAATACTGTGAAAAGTCAAAAATGTTAAATTGTTCCAAAATCACAATTCATGCATGTCAAATCAAATCAAATCACTTTTATTTTAGACTCAAGATGGCGCCGAGTATGGCTGCTGCGTTGCGAGCTCCGAAACAACATTGTAGTTTTTTTGTTTGTTTTGTTTACAATTCTTATGTTTTTTTGTCTTAGATGTTGTCTACCTTATTGTCTACGACAGACAAACACTTTTGGACAGTGGTTCTGCAATTACACACCGTAAACTGGACTTCAAATTCCTCAATGCCGACCCGCTGTTTACAAACACGCCAGCGGAGCCCTTTGTCTAGGCTGCCCAGCCGCGGAAACACAGAAGGAAAAGGGGAAACAGAGCTGGCGTTCTCATCAGAGTAAGACGTCATGCAAATCGACCCCCGCTACCCAGTATTCTACTGGCAAATGTTCAGTCTCTGGACAACAAGCTCTGCGAGCTGAGAGCGCAGATCTCTTTCCAACGAGAGACGAGGGACTGCTGCATTATCTGCCTTACGGAAACTTGGATGTCTGCGGAGATTCCAGACTCAGCCATCGAACCCGCGGGGTTCTCCGTGCACTGAGCAGACAGAGCGAAAGACCTCTCAGGTAAAAGCAGAGGTGGTGGTGTATGTTTTATGATCAACAAATCCTGGTGTGATCAGAGGAACGTACATTCTATCAAGTCTTTCTGCTCTCCTGATCTGGAATTTCTTATGCTTCTGTGTCGACCATTCTGGCTACCAAGGGAATTCACAGTGGTCATTATCACAGCTGTGTACATCCCCCCACAAGCCGACACAGACCGGGCACTCAAGGAACTGTATGGGATTATAAGCAAGCAGGAAACCACACACCCTGAGGCCACGTTCATTGTGACCGGGGACTTTAACAAAGCCAATTTTAAATCAATCGCACCAAAATACCATCAACACATCGGTTTCAACACACGAGGGGACCAGGTTTTGGACCATTGCTACTCTCCCTTCCGGGATGGCTACAAATCCCTCCCCCGCCCATCATTTGCAAATCGGACCACTCTTCCATTCTGCTTCTGCCCGCTTACAGGCAGAAACTGAAACAGGAAGCACCCACCCTCAGAATGATCCAGTGCTGGTCGGACCAATCAGACTCTATGCTACAAGACTGTTTTGATCATGCGGACTGGGAGATGTTCCGGTCCGCCTCTGATGACGACATCGAGGTTTACGCTGATAGCGTGACGTGTTTCATCAGAAAGTGCGTAGAGGATGTTGTTCTGTCCAAAACAATACGGATCTACCCGAACCAGAAACCTAATAATAATAATAATAATAATAAAACCTGTAATACCTCCCCTCAACCCAATTTTTACAAAGTAACCATGCTGCGGTGCGTTTCTCATACAACTACGTAACTCACTGCTGAAACACCATAGGATGAATTATTGGAGGAATTAACTAGCTATTCACGACTGTTTCCCAAAACCGTAGTAACTATGTCGCACATCCATCATTTGAACCACATTGGTTCACCAATAAAGAGCTGTCATTAATGACATTATGCAGGTGGTGGAGTAATATTTTTTTGCGGAAATTAAATTATAATAGCTCATTTACACATACTCCAGAAAGCTGTTTAATGTGTGAAAGCTGCTGAAGACACGAATGCTGCGTGCACTGTGTAATGTGACAGATACATTGCAGTGCAATAGTGGGGTTTCCCTTTACATCAGTCTTCAGGATTCCCCCCGACGCAGTTGAGCACATGGTCACATGCGCACTCTTCAAAAACATAGAAGAACACCACATATGCGTTAAAATGGACACATTAGCCGTAATCTCCAACAGAAACAGTGTGTATTAAAGCGCTTTCTCTTAACCTTTAATCCCTAAACTGTGCATTTACGTCTACGTGATGTTTAAGAACGCCACTTTGTGCAAAACCCCTGAATACGCAGTTTTCTTAAATGCATGAAAACATGGTCAAAGTCTTGATAGAATGAAAGATATATATATGGAATAAAAGATATAGAAGCCTCAGCGAAGTCAAATGATGTCCACACAGCAAACTAACAAGGAACTATGCTTCTAAGCACAGGTGGAGAGCTGTAAATTCCATCGTTACCAACATAGTTCAACGATTTGGTGTTTCTTGAAACTGAAACACCAAATCTTTGAACTAGGTTGGTAACAATGGAACTTGCCACCATAGTTGGCTAACAATGCTTTTGGGAAACGCTCCCCTGGTCGACCAATTGTGGGCATTTACTGGTGAACGGCAAGGCTATACTGGTCCTCCAGCTAGACCAGAACCAAACCAGCACTTACTGGCATTATCCAGCTTGGATCAGCATGGCATTTCATCCTCTGTAGCTTAACTGTAGAAAATTACTGCAGAGTCCAGAATGCCTAAAAGCTTGAAAGTTCATTAACTCATGTTCAAGTAAACTTCATGTGCTTTGTCAGGTTCCACATGAACTGGTTAATGTTTTAGTGTTTTTTTTTTTTTTTTAAAGTTCAGTTACATTTAAATTCACTTTGCAAGCAAAGTGCTGTAGCAGTCTATTGTTGTGCATTAGCATAGCTTGGCTATAATTAGGCCTGAGCAGGTGCTCAGGTGCTCCTTTGTCTTGTTCTTGTTAAGGATTATATTATGTGCTTATTTAAAAGGATTCTCTGGTGTGCTTTCCCTTGCTTCTTTGTCACGCTAATTAAACTGCTGAAGTCAGACTCCTCAAAACTCAGCCAGGCCTGCGTGCATGTGGAGGAGGATGCGGATGCGGATTTCAGTTGACAAGTCACAAGAGGGGCCCTCTCCTTTTTGTTTAGTGTCAACTGTTGCAATGAAAGTATTATATAAAGAATATTCACCAGATGGTGTGTTAGCTGATCATTGTGATCATTTTCTCAAATGCACACTGGCACATATGTATATATGCGTCTTTGCTGAAATGAGGCAAAATCATTTTTACATTTTATCACAGCCTGCTGGGAATTGAACCAGTAGTGTAGTCTAGTGCATATGCAAGCATACGCCGTATGCCCTCCTATCTTTCTAAGGATTTTGAATATACTCACCTAAAATCAGTAAAGATTAGAACAAAAAATAGAAAAAATAAAAATAAAATAACCATTAATTATTATGTATTTAGTAATATAAGATAACATTGCTACACCCATATTAGCTACAATAGCAGTTTATGTATATATTTGTTTATTAATTTGAATTAATATAAAGTTTACCCATTTAACTAGTAGTAAAAAGAACACTCTTACCCTGACACACGTTGTATGCTTATGAAGAACTACGATTAAAACAGACTATACAAGTTTATTTTTATTTAGTTTTTTTTAGTTTTTTATAAAGATATATATATATATATATATATATATATATATATATATATATATATTACATAAAAATATTTGTATTTTTTACAAACAATTTGAGGTCAAATTGGGTCATTTGAGGCATTTTTGGAGGAAACTTCAGACTGTGTTTGAAAAAAAGATGCATGCGAATTCGGCTGAATTCCTTTCTATCTCTGGGGAAGCTGGGTAATTAGATAAGGGATTAAAATTTTAATCTAAATTGTCTCATGACTTTCATTTTTTTCCACTGGGCCTCTCTTATTTTCCCCTACTCATCCTTTTCACAGCCATTCCAAAGAGTTCTAGGATTGCTATTTTTGATTAAGCTGGATATACTGTACTATATATGTTTACACAGCAGCAGAATACAATTGTCAGTCTTGATTGGAGTACTACTGCAAATAAAGTTGTGTTTATACCCAGTTCAGTTATGAATGAGATTGACAACAGCATTCTATTATTACCTGAAGTGACTCCATTTAAGGAATATTCAACACACTCTCATGGCGAAATCGTCAGGATTCATACGACTTTTCTAAATTTGGCTAATTCGTATGATATTGTGCGACTGCACTCGTTTGAATTCCTACGACTTTCACTACAGCCAATGACGTCGCTGGACATTGTTTTCGTCTAATATGCGACAAATACTTGCTTCTGTCACACACCACAGCTTCCTATCATGTTTACACACTTTACTGATTGGTTAAGTTTAGATAAGGGGTTTGGGTAAGGGCATAATATTAATAAGTATGTTCTTAACGCCTCGTGCGTGGAACTCACGCTTACTTCTGCATTAGACATCCAGGAATTTGCACGTGATGAAGTTGTACGAGTTTATGCTAACAACATCGTGCGAGACCATACGAAATAGTCAACCCGTAAATTATGTACAACTTATCATGAGATCGGGTTGGAATATTCCAGGTTCAATTCAAGTTAAGCTCAACTGACAGAATTTGTGGCATAACGTTGATTATTACAAAAAGTAATTGATTCATCCCTTGTTTATTAAAAAAATAAGAAAAACATTTAAATGTAGTTACAGTAAGACACATACAATGGAAAAAAATGGGGCTAGTCCAGAAACATTAAAATGCACACTAAAAAAAATAAACATAAAAAATAACAGTATAGCGACAAGACGTAAACATTACACGTGTTAACATGATTTTAGTAGAATAAAATAAGGGATTTACCGACGTTGCGTCATTTACCAGATTTCAGGGTTTGTCAATTGGATATAACTTTACACAGATAAGGTTAGTAAGCAATTTTATCACACTAAAATCATGTTAGCATTTAAAATGGTCATGTCTTTTGGCTATACATTTGAAACTGTGTGTATTTTAATGTTTATTGACTGGCCTCATTCACTTCCATTCTAAGTGCCTTACTATAACGGCAAGTGTTGCTTATTTTTAAATAAACGAGGGATGAGTCAAAATCATTTTTTGTTTCGATAATAACATTATGCCACAAATGCTATCGATTGAGCTTAACTTCCATTCCTTTACATTTTCAGGAATCACAGCTGAATTTTTAAACAGTGCGATTAGTTACAGTATGTGCTGTATGAACATAACATCAGTCGATAAGTACTTGTCTGTCACGTCATTGAAATATTTGGCATGATGTGCACACTTTGTGGGTCATTCTTTGCTGTCAGATCTGTAATGTTAGGGTTGTAAATCTCTCTTAAGTTATTACAAATGACAGAAAAATAATAGGGGTGTTCAGTGGTTGGAGAGCAAAATAAAACTTCAGTTAAAGGGACAGCTCACCCAAAAATAAAAATTCTCTCATCATTTACTCACTTTCATGCCATCCCAGATGTGTCTGACTTTCTTTCTTCTGCTGAAAATGAAGAATTTTAGTAGAATATTTTAGCTCTGTGGGTTCTTTCAATGCAAGTGAATGGTGACCAGACCTTTTGAAGCTCCAAAAAGCATATAAAGGCAGCATAAAAGTAATCCATACTCCAGTGGTTTAATATGACATCTAATGCAATACTATCACTTTGGGTAAGAAACAAATCAATGTTTCAATAATTTTTTACTATAAATCTCAAATTTTACTTTCACTGTCAGAACGTGAAAGTGACACTGGAGATTTATAATTAAAAAAAAAAAGGACTTTAATATTGATCTGTTTCTCACCCACACATATTATATAGCTTATGAAGATATAGATTTGACCACTAGAGTCTTATGGATTATTTTTATGCTGCCTTTGTATGCTTTTTAGAGCTACAAAGATCTGGTCACCATTGACTTGCATTGAAAGTACCTACAGAGCTGAAATATTATTTTAAAAATCTTTGTTTGTGTTCAGCAGAAGAAAGAAAGTCATACACATCTGGGATGGCATGAGGGTGAGTATATGAGAGATGAGAGAATTTTCTTTTTTGGTTGAACTATCCCTTTAAGTGTGGGAAGAGGAGAACCAAAAAAAAAAACCTAACTTGACGCAGAGGGGTTTTGGCTGCATATCTGAGTGGATGAAAACAGTGGGAGCTGCCCGAAATAGTTTAGAATAAAAACGAAATTGTTCAAAGTGGTATACAAAGTGTTTATTTACTACCATTACCTGTTGCTATGGTTACAGGCATCACTCAAGCCTATCAGGAGTTAGAAAAGGGATTCACTTTGGTTAGTAATCTATACAGACATTATTTGATCTGCTCATGTCTGCTGTTGTATATTCTGGACAATTTTAATAACTTTCAGGTATTGAGGTAACTGACTGCACGCCACTTGTAAATACTGTTGTAAAATTGTACTAATTGTGGGAATGTAGCCTGTATGAATGAAATTAATGAGTGTGTATGCGTCTTTTCCAATAGCTGCTCAGTACATCGTGCGTCAGACTCAAGAGATGCTACACTGTCCTTTTGTTGACTGTGGGTTAGGTAATTGACTCACTTAAGATGCCACACTACCTGCATTAAACATCTTTATTCACAGGATGTTTCTTGTGAACCTAAAGACCCAAGCTAAATGAAATGTCAAGCTTTATTAGTACTGTGTATCAGATGAAGTTCAACAGCTTTTAGGTTCCCAAGCAGCATGGACTAGACTGGTCTTTAATTTTTCATGCCTTAAGAGGGCAGCCTGTGATCTTCGCAGTTAGGCATATGACCCTGTATTGTTTCCCTGTCTCATTTTAAAGTAGTCTGATGGAAAGTTGGGGTGCTAATGACAAGCACAAAAAAAGGAATCATTTACTTTTACGGCATGCACTTTTCTGGCAAAGTGCATATTGTGCAAGTGGCAATTACCAGTCCAGGTAGCTAAAAATGATAATCATTGCCATTCAGCCATAAGCCCTTGTTAGAAACGTCCATTACCATATATTCAAAGGGGCAAGCTATGTACTATTTTGAGGGTTAATGTTGGCCATTAAATCAATGGAAAAAAATACTTCAAGAGACCCTTGATATTGATTAGGAATATCTGGACAAGGAGCTGGATAGAACGTATAGGTTTCTGTCTCTGTGCAAAAAGAACAAATTGGCTCAGACCTTTTAGTCTTTTTTTAGTTGCACACTAATCTTTTCTTCAAAGGAACAGTTCACCCAAAACTGAAAATTCCCTCATTATCCACCCTTATGTAACTCCAAAGCCATATGACTTTCTTTCTTCCATGGAATAGAAAAGTGTAATTTTTAAAAAGTCTTCAAAGGTTTTATTTGCTATTAAATGAAAGTGTTTAGTGACAGGAGTCTTCTGAAGCCATTTGATCACTTTGTGTAATGAACAGAATAAAAAATATTTATTAACTCTAATCAAATTAAATTATTGATAAAGTGCTGAAATCAAATACAGCAGCTGCATTGATAACATCAAATCTCATTGGTTCTCATCAGGTTTCATGACCAAACATCATCATGGGGCCCTATTTCAAGAGTGCTAAGTCTTAAGCGCAGCACTATGCAATACGTCATAGGCCATGTAACAATGAAGTTTTGGTATTTTCGTACAGGTTTGCACTAAGTCTACAGTATGTGCAAGTGGGTTGGCGAAATGGCGCACAAAGCGTTAATAGGCTGGGTCAAGTGCAATTTAATTCTGAGGTTCTTCTCTGGTTATTGTGCCATTTGCATCACATTATATATTACATTTCCTGTCAAGCACAATACTAATTATATGTATTATTATTATAATAGTAATTATAAGTAATAGTGATCTACTGACAGACAAATCATAGCTAGTTACAGTATTGTCAGGGACATAATTTGATGTTCTATTGGAATTCTCAGACTGTGGATATGAACTCTATTATTACCTGCTGGTGGAATCTCCAAACTGCAAATGCAGGAAATGAGTTTAGACTTTGCTCTGAGAATAGACTTGGTTCGTGCCTTCCGCCCCATCTGCTGGCAGGTTATCCCCATCTACCTGGATCAGGGGAGGGGACAAGCCGTAATGGCGATCGTGCCAAATTAAAAAACATTTAAAAAGAGAGGGAAAAGGCCAACACGGAGCAGCAGTGGGAGAGAGAGTGGAGAGAGAGAGAAAAAAAAAAAAATTATTGCCGGTTCTCCGATACACCATAGCCTGGTCCTCGGCCACTCCTCCATCCTCTGGTGGATGACAGCCATGCCTCCCCGGGCGGATCCTCCGGCCCCTGGCGTACGGAACGCCCCGCCACATTTTTGGTGGACGGGAGGGTTCTCCCCCGCCCCTGGCAGCGGTTCTCCTGCTCCAGGCGGTCAGCCAGGAGCCCCTCCCCGCTTGCGGTCGGCGGTCTCAGACCCAGCCACGTTTTAGCAGCTGGTAGGGGTCTCCTCCGCCCCTGGCAGTGGCCCTGACCGCTCCAGGTGGTCAGTTAGGAGCCCCTCCTCCCGCTTTCAGGCTCCTCTGTCCCCCGGCGGATGGCTGCGGCTGCTCCGTTGGGGTGGATGGTAGTGGTGAGGACTCTACTACGGCGCATCCCTCCTCCTTCCCGGATTTCGGCACCAGTGTAACACTTCAATAGAAAGGAGGAGGCGAGAACTGGCTTAACAATATAAATAATATTTTAATAATGAACTTAAACCAAAAGACACAAACACACACACACACAGGTGTCGGACAGCTGTCCGTAACACTCTCTCTGTCGCACTGCCGTCTCCAGTAGGCCTTTATCCCTCTCGGGCTAATCAGCCTGATTAGGAGCCGGGTGTGTTGAATCATGACCCGGCCCCACCCTCTGCCCTGCCACAGAGTCATATCAACTACATTTTCTTTTTTTTTTTTTTTTTTGGAGCTTGAGAGAACGGAGTCACTATTCACTTACATTATATGTCAAATAAACCCTGTAAAGACTTTTGAAATTTCTACTTTTGTGTCCTACTGAAGAAAGAAAGTCATATGAGTTTGGGAAGACATTACATGGTAAATTGTAACAGATTTTTCATTTTGGTGAACTATTCCTTTAAAAAAAAAAATTATTTTTCTGTGTATGTGTGTATGTGTGTGTATTTCCATTTATTGCTCTTGTTCTTGTGTCTGTATGTATAAGGGAGTGTGAACTAAAAATATAAATACTTTAGAAATACAACCACTGTACCACTGTCTTTACACTTGTTACAAAAACAAGTATTGCGGTGTGAAGATACTTGACGCTTGTTTGACTTGATTTTTTTGACACCTGGCAGCCTCTTCCAGACCTTTCGCAAGGAGGCAGGAGACTGCAAAATGAGACGATCGAAGATAAAAAGCAAATTAAATCTGAAATTCCGAGACATCTGTTTTGCAGCACAGGAATACTCATTAAGAGCTTCACACTTTAAATGTGCAGTGCTCACTCCAGCTGTTGTTAAACATTAAATCCCAAAATCACTGTTGACATTGTTTTAAAGGTGATCCTTCAGATTCACAGTTCTTTTGTGGAAAAGGTTGGGGGCAAGAAACCAATCAGGGGTCTCGGAGGTATTAGATAAGTTTAAATGAAGACTGCAATGGTATTTTTGGATATTTCATAGAGAGTGTATTTTGGTGTGACATTGTAAATGAAGTGACACTTAAAAATAAAAACTTTGGAACCTTAATATTTTTGGCATTTTGTAGACTTAATAATCACCAATGAATATGAGCGGAGTAGTTAGACTTCAAAGTATTTTTAAGGACAATTCAGGTACAGAAATGCACTCACAAAGAAGTCTATGGGACATGTGTGCAAAGGGCAACCCTTAGACTTCCATTGTAAGTGCATAACTGTGCACATAAATGCAATTATAATGGAAATCCAAGAGTTGCCCATTGCACATGTGCCCTATAGATTTCCATTGTGCATAACAAGTTCATAACTGTCAACACTTTTTTTTGTTTTTGGAAACTGAGTCTAAATAATTTTCTTCAACAGGTCACAGATTCTGTTCATAGAGCTTAACTTCTGTCAGCCTAGAATATTCCTTTAAAGGTGTTCCTTTGAAAATATGTGACTGTGGCAATATTTTCACAAAATGAAATTACATGGTTCATTACACATATCGCTGTGGTTTCGAGGTGAAATGTCCACCAAGGGGCACTAAAATCAAGTTAAATGTTGTCCCAAAAATATAAGGTATTCAGGTTATTGCTTTATCGAGCATTAAATGAAAAAAATAAATAAAACTCAACTAAATTGCATCTGTTTTTCTAGTTTTAAATAAACAAAACCGACTTCCCTACCCTAAACCCTACACCTAAACCTAAATGACAGTGTCATAAAAACAAATGAGAGATGAAAAACGCAATAGTTGAAGCAACCATGTCAATTTGTGGCTCTTTTATGACACTGTCGGCTGACATGTCGTTCAAAGTTCAACGTGTTTTCAGTTAAGCCACTGAGCAAAGTTATGTTGCAATAAGCTCGTAAATTTAGTTAGTTATGTAATTCAAGCTTTAAAATGTATCGTATTTCAAATCATGCATTATCGTAAAAGTGTTTCGATATCATAAGACAACATTGTGTGAGTAAAAGAGCAAAAAAATATGTTTATGTAAATACTGTAAATCTGTCGTTTTACTCGTGATTATTGTTAAAGTTTTCTGGTGAAATAAACACTAGACATACAACATTTTTGTTCATTGTTGCGATACATAGAACGAGGCATGTAAAACTTATTTTGCAAACATGTACGATGATGTACTATGTACTACGAAAACATGATTCTGTGAGACCAGGTTGTATAATAGACACCTTTAATCAATATCACTGCTCTATTTACACACATAAATGATCCTATGTTATATTGACCCCTTCCATTGTTTACAAATATGAATAGTTAATACTAGCAGGCCAATTACTGGCAGTGCTGTTTTGGTTACAGATTGTACCTAGAACAGATTCAAATGAACTTAATGAGTGTATAGGTTTTGATGGGTAAATCAAACCCATTCCTCAACATAATTGTTCTGCACTGCTTTAGAGAGAGAGACCCAGTAAGTGCACAAATGTGCAGCAAACACATTGCTATATTTCACCCATTCTATCTTAATTTGCATTTCTTAGCCATTTTAAACCAGCCCTGCATGAAGCCAGCTGGTAGTTTGTAGATTTTAGTCTTTCTATTAATGTTACCCCAGAATCCTTCCTAAAAGCTTCCAACACTGTGCCATGTTTTTATTTATTTTTTAGGACTGTCGTAAATAGTGGTTGACAAATATTTTTCAATGGCCAATGCCTTTCTCAGTAAGAGAGCAAGGTGGCCGAAGGCCAATATACAGCCAGTATATATGTGATAGTTGTCACATATTCCCTGTTGTTTGTTTTGATTTTTATGTTGAAATTCTGGTTTAGTTCCCTGTTCCTGTTTCCTGTTTGTGATGTAGTCCTTTGTAGTTTCTTTTCATGATTGGTTTTCCCCTGATTGTTTCCCCAGGTGTTCCTCATTCCCTTGTTTTCCCTTGTGTATTTAAGCCTTCGTTTTCCCGTTTTTTTTTTTTTTTTTTCTCCAAGTCTTCATCTGTATTATCCTGTGCTTTGTTCCCTGTGTTTTGTTTCATTATGTTCTGAGTTACCTGGTTTACCTTTATTTTATTAAAAAGGCTGCATTTAGATCCTCATTCCTCTCCTGTCTCGTCACAGAAAGACTGAACAAGAAATCGATCTAGTGGCTGTCAGGATTCTGCTCCTTCAGCAAGGGGACCGTCCAGTTGAGGATCACGCCCGTGAGTTTTTAGAGCTGGCAAATGTAGTGCACTATCCAGACCGCTCTCTGGTGGTTTTCTTCCGGGCCGGTCTGAATAGTGCACTGAGGGAACTCATGCCTTCGGCTGATCCTCACTGGATGCTTGGCGATTATGTGGAGAAGGCTCTGGAACTTAGCGGCTGCCCTTATACAGTGGATTATGGCGGGAACCCCGGGCCAAAACCTGCATCCAATGCCCATGCCAACGAGTTGCCAGCCTCGTCCGTCCCAGAGCCAGCGTTGCCAGCCTCGTCCGTCCCAGAGCCAGCGTTGCCAGCCTCGCCCGTCCCAGAGCCAGCATGGCCAAGTTTCCGTTCCCAAGTCTCTTCCCATGCCCACGACCACGGAGGTCGTTCCCCGAGTCTCCGCCCATGCCCATGACCATGGAGATCGTTCCCCGAGTCTCCGCCCATGCCCACGACCACGGAGGTCGTTCCCCGAGTCTCCGCCCATGCCCACGACCACGGAGGTCGTGGGCGGAGACTCGGGAACGACCTCCGTGGCTGTGGGCATGGGTGGAGACTCATGTAGTGAGCACTGTAGTGTAGTGCAAGTGAATGGTGACCAGAACTTTTGAATCTCCAAAAATCATATAGGTCAGAATTAAAGTAATCCACAAGACTCCAGTGTTTAAATCTTCAGAAGCGATATAATAGGTGTGGGTGAGAAACAGACCAATATTTAAGTCCTTTTTTATCCAAATCTCCACTTTCACTTTCTACATCTTTTTTTTTTTTTTTTTTTTTTGGCAATTTGCATTCTTCACATTTGCCACCTACTGGTCTGGGCTGGTCAAAGGTGGAGATTTATAGAATCTGGAATGGCATGAGGGTGATTAAATGATGTGAGAATTTTCATTTTTGGGTGAACTATCCTTTTAATATATTCACTATGCATTGGCTGCATAAAGGCTTAGCTCATATAGCTGTGATTTATCTTCTACAATCTGAAACTAGTGACAGTGTAACCCAGGAACACTACCCTTGAGTTTAAAGACTGTGTTTTTAGTGAAAGTGCTCTATGTTGGTGAGGAGACTCTCATTTGACATGAATTATAGCTTGTACCAAGGTTATAATAGTTTTGAATTTTGAATTTAGTTTTTATTTCTATTTCATTTTCAATTTTTCACTCCAATTTAGTTTAGTTTCCGTTTTGTTTGTCAGTTCTTTGTTAGTTTTAGTTTTTTTTTTTTTTTTTTTTTTTTTTTTTTAGATATTTGTTAATTTTAGTTTTGTTTTTCAGTACATTTCATTTTTATTTTAGTTTTAGTTTTGATATAGGGGTAAATGGAGAATGGGAAAAACAGGCATTTGTGTAATTGTGTAATGAGTAACATATTAAACTTAACCACAAAGTCCTCTTTAATGCACTGGACATGAGAATGTCACTTACTGCATCTCTGAAAATGTAACTTCAAACAAAACTCTTTTCCAGTTCCAAATGAAATGTAAAACAAAATATAGCTGCGAGCAGCGATGACGGGCCTAAGCACCATGGTCTATTTCCACCCGGTGACTTTTGGAAAACAATGCAAGGTAGACACATGCATTTGGCATTTGACATTATATTAAACAATTTTGAAGCAGTTTGGGTAAATATAAAAGGACTATTTTAAAGTCTGTTGTAAGAGCCACGCTTCCTGCTGCCAGATGGTGGCGCTATGACCATGATATAAAATAGTCACATCCATGTGATTAGCCCCCAAGACTAAACATACATCTAAATTTCTAAATCACACATTGCACACAGAAGATATAAGACACTTCCTGTTTCCCATTTTCACCATTAATTTAATGCCACGCCATGGCAACACCGTTCGATATATCAAAAATCTGCTCACAATTTAGCATCTTCAATGTCTTGGCACTAAGTTTTCTAAATGTGGTGACAGTCTCATGAATCCCCTAGGAGGAGGATTAAAAAGTTCAGAGACTGCAATATTCAAAAAAATCCAAAATGGCAGACTTCCTGTTGGGAGGAGCTAATAACTATAATTATGAAAGCTGTCCGGCTTGATGAGAACAATATATGTACCAATTTTGATGACTGTAGGTGAAAATGGGGGTGCTACAGAGGCCATCGTACATGCCCATTTTAAAGGGGGCACTAAAGAGCCCCCCCTACACGCCTATGCATGAACTTTTGCCCAGCCCTAATGGCCAATGATTCTGATGTGTGTGCAAAATTTCATGAAATTTTAAGCATGCCAAGTGCCTCAAAAACACCCAAATATAGGAAGAAAGAAGTAATAACAATTAATGTGTTGCCATGGCAATAAAAAAAAAAAAATAAAAAAAAATAAAAAAACAAGCGAATGCATAAACAATAGGGACACATATATGAGTAGCATACACACTAGAAGCTCAGTTGCTGGTATGCACTAAAATAACTCAGAATTCTGCTCTAAATATAATTTTTGGGAATATTAAGAGAAACTGTGCTTTTTTCTCGTCTTTGACTTTTTTGCACATTAATATCATTCAGTAAAACAGACGTAATGATTGATGTACAGTATGTCCTAATGAAATCAGACTCTCTCCCCTCAAAATCCGAACACAAGTTGTCATAAGAGATGAGCAGGTGTAACTGTGATGTATCGCTTGTACATTTGTGATCGGATCACCCAAAACTCATCTTAATACCAAGTGTACACATGGTCTTAGTCGGGGACGAATGGTCGTGTAGTTGATACACTACAGTCTTGAAGTGTTCGCGCCAGCATGACAAAAAACCGGACTGTGAGTCGCAGGACACCGACTGCAAGTCGTGTAGTGTACACCTGGCTTAACCCTGGACTTGTGGCAGAGCTAATATTTTTTGTCTGGTGGTAAACAGGCATTAGTCAGACTGAGGCTTCTACTGTGTCTCAAACAAGACTGTTTCCTATATAGTCTGTGCAGCCTGTATACTAACACTTTTTATCAAATAAACAAAACTGTTTTCGCCTAACAAGATTTTCTAAAATCATGTATTATTGCATATACAGTAAGAATACATGACCTGAACGGCACCGTAGATAATAAATTGAATTGAGAAAAATATTTGTTCTGCAAATATACTATGGGGCCCAAAAGTCTGAGACCACATTGAGAATCTGGGATTCAAAATCCAAAATAAATTTGGAAATTAATAATGCAATTTGTGGAAAGAACTTTAGAAAAATAGAAGCATTTTTACTGGTGTAATCAGACTTTTGGACTCCACAACGGACCAGCACTTGATAACTATAGTGATTATGTTGTTATCTTACTGGCTCATGAAATGGCTTAATAATCTGTATAGTAATTTTGATCAAATACATTTCTAAAGACATTGTAAAGAGTTGATGACATCATAAAACACATTACAGCTGCTGTTCATCATTGTGATTTTAAATTATGCCTAGTGATTGCTCAATAATGCCTTGTTTTAAGGACAAAGAACTGATAAAGGATTTTAATTGACTTGGAAAGGGCAGATGAAGCAAGGGCGGCCATTGCAGAGAAACCTTACGTGACCTTCTTCGCCATTGTCTGCAACATTGTACGGTATAAAAATGGCTGCCAGAACACATTTACAGTCTTTCTTCGATTTATTCCAATTTAGCTGATAGAGCCTTCATGTTTGGCCCTAGTTATCAGCGGTTTTTGCCTTTTGAAGTCAAATGCCAGTACTGAGCAATGTGTCAGATGAGAGAAGGGGCGTTAAGTCTGTAGTTGTGGTTGATGAGCGATGTTTATTGGTTTATTGATGTTGAGTATCTGTTCACTGGGCATGATGGGCTTTGGCTTTGGATAGTTCTGATCGGCCAGCATAGGTGCAGTTCACCCAAAGATGAAAAGTCTGTCATTTACTCACTCATGTCATTCCAAACTAGTTTGGCTTTCTTTCATGGAACACAAAAATGACATTTTGAAGAATGTACTGGTCACTTTATGTCCATGCAATTCAGTTAATGTGGACCGGAGCGGTCAAGCTCCAAAAAGGATGCAAAATCACCATAAAAAATATTGTAATAGTGGTCTGTATGACTCATGTGCTATATTCCAAATTAGCTTTATGTTTTAAGAAAAGACTGATTTTTTTATACTTACGTTTTTATATACTTAAGCTTTTATATATCTCTTTAAATATAAATATCAGATATATAATTTGTATTTGTTCTAATCATTAAATTAAATACCCCCAATAAGCCTAGAAAACCCCCTTATTTATATAACTGACATAAAACATAGCAATGAAAAGCAGCTAATGTATTATTTTGTAAAAATGTGTGTATTATTATAAAGTTGCTTTGAATATTGCTCCAAAAAAGAGTCGTGCAGATGTCTATGCAGGGACTAGATTCATTTAATTTAAATGAACCATCTAAACAAACCAATTCAACAGAACTAACCCCACAATTTATTTTACTTCCCATATGA
This sequence comes from Myxocyprinus asiaticus, assembly GCF_019703515.2. Lineage (NCBI taxonomy): Eukaryota > Metazoa > Chordata > Actinopteri > Cypriniformes > Catostomidae > Myxocyprinus > Myxocyprinus asiaticus. The sequence goes on along the minus strand of NC_059365.1, from coordinate 35,359,255 downwards.
GGTGAAGGCATTTTAGACGAGCAGGTATGATGATTATTTCTGTTTGCACAGCTTTAAAGTTGCGTCCAATACAGTCATACAAAAACTGCGGTTATAAAGTTTTGTCGTGCTACATTGCTCTTTTTGCAGAAAAATAGCTTGTTACTGATAAAGTTACACTGTATTGTAAACAACTGAGCTTTTATCAGGCTATTGAAAAATGTAGTTAAGTTAGTAGCATTGCAAGTTTTAGTTATTTACTCTAGGCCAGTGATAAGCAGCTGCAAAACTCTTTGCTTTACTCAGCGTGACAGTAAAGGTACAGACCTTTAAAATAACTGTGCCTTTTCATGGAGTATATTTAAATGAATTTATTCACTCGGATTCATTATTCACATTTTGAGAAAGTTATGAATTGAATCTGCTGACTGCGGTTGCATGAAAACAAATTGTTTTATTTTATTGAGATGACATATTTCTGTGTCTTTGATAGAAATGTCTTGGTCTCATAAATATGTGTCTTCCTTGATATAATATTCGGGGATGAGCGATTTTGTTATTAAATCCTGTGCAAGGACGAATCCATTAGATATTTGTTGTGTGTAATATCAGATTTCAAATTCAAATGTTAATCATTATGTAGTGTTTACTTCATTTGTGAGTTGATCCATGAGAAGACCGTTAAGCGTGGCTTGGTAGTTGTTTTTGTTGTTCTGTTTGTGTGCATGCAAGAGTGTATGTGCGGATGTGTGTGTGCATATGAAAAAAGGGTGATGAATATATTAAACTCAGTAACAACATAAGCGTAGGAAGCTCATCAATCAGTCTTACAGAATGCCTTTAATTTGAAGCTTTGTATGGCTTGAATATGCTCTCATGAATAAATGATTTAACTTCATCATGAACTGGAACGTGTGTAAACAGAATGTGGAAACTTCCCACACAGTTTACACATTAAGGATGTAGAGACCCCCTCCCCCAAGCCAGCTGTTTAACATAGAACTTTAAAAGAAACGCATACATTTTGTTTGATAGGGATGTTGATTGACAGCAGGGTTTTTCCTTGGTCAAAAATGGTCTTCGGTGGTGACTGATGTACACAGTTCATGTACGCGAAGTTGGTTTATTAGTTATTATGTAATTGCCATTAATTAATATTTAACGTAATTATGTAGTTTCATATTACTGTATGTATACATTGGATATACAAGTTATCTTTGATCATCTAAGCATCTGGAACATTTTGAAACTGAGTTTGGGTTTTGCTTCAAGATGCAGTGGGAAATCAAACTTAACATACTTTATTTAATGAACACCTTATTTCTATAAGGCTAGTTATCTTCTACACGGATACGGCACCTTACTGAGGTGGGACTGTGCTTTTGGTGAAAATGTTTGTTCCTACTCATGTTTGTTCCTACTTATATATATTTATATATTCATTAGGTTCTTAATGATTAAGTCATCTCTGTAGTGGAAATGGATGGCCAGTTTTTTTTCCTAATATCAAACATAATTCAAACAGTATTTTAGTAAGGATTGTGGTGTGTAGTTTAAAATCCCTTAATTTTGGTGCATGACACAGTGTTGTAGCTGTTTTCCTCATCAGTGGTGATTAGAATGTAGAACTGTCTAGCAGTTTGAGATGTTTTACTTTTGACTTTTGGCCTTTAAGGAAAAAATAAAATAAAATAAATAAATAAATAAACTTTTCAGTAGAATTCAACTTGGCCACATATGTTTTGTGGTATTTTCACCATTGCGTAGCTTTTCTTGTAAGGAGCTACGTTTGTCATATTGTATTGGGAGCGCAGCAACGGAGCCGAGGGAGTACTCAAATGCACTCACCTAAACCTAAAATTTCTTTTATATATATATATTTTTTAAGTTTCCTGAAATTATACAAAACACTTTAAACAACAGCACAAATTGAAAAAACTGCAAGTCTGTCCCTAACAGCCTTCCTGTCAAAAATCAAAGATGGCGCTACTAGGAATAAGTACCATAGCGATTGGAAAACCAAATCATTTAAGTGAATTGGTGCTTCAGACAGAATATGTAAATTAACTGGTTAAAATAAAAGATTCCCTTATATTTAGCATTGGGAACTCTATTCATTTTAGTCATTCTTTTTTTTTTTCTTACGGTTAATGTAAGTGAACTAGTTTGCATAAATGATTCACTGAATCACTTGAGCCCCACGCAGTCTTAAAGGGACTTTGCCAAAAGTCACCATTTTGTTTTTTGAAGCAAAATATTTAGTTAAGTACTGCCATTTATTGCTATTTTTGTTATCTAATTTTATTATTGTATATTAAGTAATATATATATATATATATATATATATATATATATATATATATATATATATATATATATATATACTGTGTATTTTTTTACTATAGTAATGTACGGTAGTAACCATAACTTTATTTATTTATTTTTTTTTAAAACATATTTTTTTTTATTTAACCATATAATAATACTATTTTAGTATAGTATTAACTGTAGTAACCATGATTCATTTTATGCTAACAAGTACCTTACTACAAGTACCATGGTTAAATCCTATTTACATATATAACTTTGATGTGATTATTATTGAATTCTGCAATCAGAACTTCTGAGATATATATATATATATATATATATATATATATATATATATATATATTAATCTCCATAACAAGTGTGGGAAGCTCATCAATCGGCCTTACAAAATGACTTAAATTTGTAGCTTTGCATGGCTAGAATATACTTTTTTTTTTCTCTGCATAATTCGCTCAGAAAATATAATCAATATAATTGCAAAACTTCTGAAATGTTGCTTTGGTTATTCTGAAATGCCAGACACAAAGCTTGTCGTCAAAAGAACTGGCCACAATTACCTCCCATAACTGTCCAACACGCTTTCACTCCCAGACATAAGGCATCTGCCGCTGAATGCTAGGAAACATTACGTTTATCAGAGTGTTATGTATACCTGCTCTAAATCCCAAGTAATGTAATACATTTAATAAAAGAGCCACAAGTGGCTTCAACTTTAATTTCTACTTTGCACCAATTTCCGCAGAAGTAACGATTTTGTTCTCTTAAACACATGGAATGTAAACACTGCTTTATTCGCAAATTGTTTTTGCGATGTTCCAATTTTGCACAAATTAAATACATAACTTGCATGGAAACATGACTACAGACTTGCTCTGAGTGGTGGGTCTGTTCCCAAAAAATATTAATGTTAAAAAATGTAACTAAAAATATAAATTCTTGGTTTGACAATACTCGGTAAAATGGTGCAATATTTTGAAATATCATGGCTTTTCCTTCCACCTCTGCCTGCAACCATAGGGGCTAAAAAAAATAAAAGTCTTGAAATTCATTTATGTTTGTAATTTGTCACATCTCACCACTGTATAGAGCCCACCTGGACAGATTCGGCCAGGTCTGCCTGATGGTTTACTGAGCGCTCTTGTTTAAATCTCTTGGCTGTAGAAAAGGTCACCATGAAGAGCTAATGGCCATCATCACGGTGCAAAATTAGGGCTCATTAGAAGGACCACATCCCGTGGGCACCCAGCCTTACATCAGCGTAAAGAAAGCCATTTTGACCTGCAATTATTGACTTGATTGCACCATCCTCTGCTAGACCTGTTTGTAATTGTAAAAGCTTGAATTCCTGATTAATGTCCCTGTAAGATAAATTGCTTGTCTCTTTTAGCACAAAATGTAATGTAACAGAAGGGATCTATAGGACAGTAAAATGGAAAGTGATGTATGTCCTTCATTGGACACAGAACATTTAGTTTTCATTAAGAGTTAAACATGTACACGATACATTAGCGGAGGTTCAATAGCTGTAGCTTTGTCTCTCACTGTATTTCACTCTGATGAATTAGCAACTCAGCACACCACGTAAAATGACTAAAGGAAATGAGCAGAAAGGCATTAATATGACGTGTTGCAGGGTTAGCTAATGTCTTGGCTTGGAGGCTGACGTTTATGACTTGGGCTAATGATATCTGCCTGACCCGGACTGAAGTTTGCTGTGGGGGGAGATGAGGAAGGTGTCTGAAAGGTCAGCGCTAGCATCGCTCTTTCATTAGGAGAGATGTGGTACAGAAATCCATAAACGGCTAGTCTTATAGCCACGTTGGATTGTTATATATACTTATAGTTGATTATGCATGTTAAGTTGGTATAGATTTATAGATAAAACATTTTAACTTAAAAAAAAAAAAAAATTTTAAATTAAAAAAAATACAAACTTCTGTTTTAAAAATCGGTCAAACAGAACCTTCCCATGGTTTCGCTGTAAAGAAAAATGCTGCCAAGGAAATAACTTATTAGCTAAACTAATATCACTTTAAAAATTGTTTAGTTTTTTCTCTCCCTAAACATGTTTTCAGTTCAGTCCTTAAGGCAATGAGATGGGGAAGCATGTGTGTGTGTTATTCAGAGCATGCAGTTATTTATGTATGATGCACAATGGTGTGAGACCACCAGTATGAAGAGGGAATAAACAGCGAGCCAAAGCTGCTTGATTGCTCTGGATTGTGGGCGGAAAAGGATAAATTAGCAATTCATTCTTAATTACAAAGACCAGAACAACATTGCAGAGAACAAATGAAGCAACAAAATTACTGACAGGGTGCACTGCATTTCCACGCTGTACAGAAGAATCACTCTTCAGCTCATTGCAGGGCCATTCTCTAATTAATGATGATTTCTCATAAAATCTCTCTAAACATTGTGGATCTAACCGCCCTGGCACTCATTCCATAAATCCACATGGGGGAGAAACATTTCCGCCCAATAAGTCATGTAGATCTTTGATCCATAAGCAGCAAGACGTGCACCCCACCTGATCTCATCGCACTTCCATTGTTATTATCATTAATGAAAACTAAATTAAAAATTTTTATTTCATTAACTGAAATAAAACAAACTAATAATAAAAAATGAAACTAAAATAAAATACTCCAAAACAAACTCAAATAAAATACAAATTAATACAAATTAATTTGAGTTTATTATTTAGTTTTTTGTATTATTATTAGTTATTACATTTATGCCCAAACCTCTTTAGTATTCCTTAACTTTGTTCTCTTCTGAATGGTGTAAAAAAGGCAAAATTGCAAAAAAAAAAAAAAAATAATAATAATAATAATAATAATAATATATATATATATATATATATATATATATACTACCGGTCAAAAGTTTTGCATTTTTTTATTTATTTATTTATTTTTTTTTTCACATTTTAGATAATAGTAAAGTCATCAAAACTATGGAATAACATCAATGGAACTATGGGAATTATGTTGTGACTAAACAAAATCCAAAATAAATCAAAGCTGTGTTATATTCAATAGCATCTTCAAAGTAGTCACCCTTTGCCTAGAATTTGCAGACATGTACTCTTGACATTTGACATTTGACATTTGACATTGCTATTTGACGAAAAAACAACATGAAAGTAAAATATAGCAGATAGAACACATGAACAGTATTATTTGGCTATTGTCATTTGGGTGTACAACTGAAACTATGTAAGTTGTGCTTCTGTTTAGACTCAAAAAGTGCCTGAGAAAATACATATGTATGTGTAGATTATGTTTAGTGTTTTGTGTAGGTCACTACGTGTTTGAAAGCCAGTTGTGTCTCATGAAATTTCAGTATGGAAGCAATGAATGCTGTTCTATATTTGTTGCATCATCTCTTTAATATATAAAAAAGAAAACATCAAAATATATCAGAATACATTCTATTATTCAATTATTTTCTAATTGTCTTGAATTTTTTTAAAAAACTTTGACATAATCTGAGCATTTTGTAGATCCATTTGTGATCTACTAGGGTGGCATGGGGTGGTACCCTAAGAAAAAGCATTGCCACCCCAACTGGCACCCCAGCATTTAGTATCCCAAAGTATAAATTATAAATGTAAATATATTACATTTGATGCTGATGTAATGTACGTTTATTTACAGTATGTTGAACTGTCTCAATTAAAAATTTCATTGATTTTAAACGCTAATTTATAAACCTTTAAAGACAGACCTACCATGAGCTCTGAGGTTGTTCATTGAAAATTGTGTTTTATAGAGAAATTCGTGTTGAACAACTACATTACCCATGGCCCAGCAGAGAAAGTTTCACCAATCAGAGAACCACCACCAACAAAGCCTGCAAAATGAGCCCGGACGTAAACGCCCACTCCCATGATGGACTCTGAATGATGTAATCGAGTCGGTCTCCCTGCACTCTTTAAAATACTTTTATATTTGTGTATATTGTAATATTTAGCAATTAATGTAAACTGTTTTGTTTCTATACTTAATAACCTAAATCAACCTAATCAATAACCTAAAATAAATCGTTTTATAAATTTCCATAGTTTTATATTTGATGATGTCATTTGCAAGAGTGCAAAAAAAAAAAAAAAAAAAAGTGCATTTTAATGTTAGCAAAACAGTAGCAAAATTATTACTTTGTGGCCTCTCTGTGGTAATGCAACTATCACAAATTCTTGGGCATTTGTAATTTGATAGAGACTTCAATAAATGAACTACTGTAGTACTTGTTGCAATGAAGCTTGGTATCTTAATCCAGAAAAAACTATATATGTGCACTTGCTTTGGTGTTGAGACTCCTCATAGTCCTTATGCCAACCCCTTGCCAGCCCATCAATTATTTTCTAGATCCGCCCCGTCTGTAATAATGTTTGGCGAAAAACCTATGCATTTAAGGGTTACCATTTTTTTTTTTGTTATATTAGTAAACGCATTAACTTTTGATAACCCTAAAATACTAATATTGTTAGTAAATATACTAAAAAACTTAAACTTAATTGAAACTAGAAAACACTGAAAAACACTAAGGCCACGTCCATACGAATACGTTTTCATTGGAAACACATCTATTTTGCTACATTTATACCTCTTATCCACACTAGAATGGCATTTTACTCCACAGAAAATGCTCTTCACCGATCCATTATTTGGGAAGCGGGACCATAAGAAAATTTATTAGTGTGAATGTGGCATACATCTGAAGTAAAACTAACACTCACAGAGTGAAAACTAACAAAAACTAAACTAATTTGAAAGGACAAATTAAATAAAAAAAACAAAAAAAAAAACAACATGAGCCGAAATGAAGAGCCAGTTCATCTTGTACTTAATTCAGCCTACTTGTGACAGTGCCCGTCAGTCAGTGAATGGCTGACAGTCACGTCACTGCGTTGGGCGCGGGCATAATAAAGAGTTGAGTTAAAGCCCTGGATACAGGGCCAGCCGAGCATGTTTTGAAGTGCTGTGGTCATTCAGCAAGAGGGATTTATGTCCTGTGGTCCATCACGGTTGATCTTAAAAGGCTGTGATTAACAGCAGAGAGAGTTGAGATGGGCTTCAACACTGCTGCAGGCAAACCCTTAGAAGGCCATACCACTCACAAGCTTTTTACTCAGCCTGTTAACAAGGGGAATCGCTCTCTCTTACACAAACACACATTGTTTGTGTGTATGTGTGTGTGGTAGCATACAGTGCGGTTCGAAATTCAAGGACTACTAGTGCTTGCTTATATTGCATTCCTTTCTAATTTAATAAAAAATCTTCATTACAAGTAGTATTGTAGGCAAAGTTTAATTGAAAAACCATTCCCGAATTTTTTACTATTTGATTTGTTCCGCTTTGGCTTTAAAGTGATTTCTGCGCCACAAGTGTCACCAAGCGGAATTACAAAAATTTATATAACCGTAAGTGGCAATTACCGGGGTCCAAGCAGTTTAGAAAAGTGGATAAAATCACAGATCTGACAGGGGCAAAGTCGTTTCATTACTCAAAACTCTAGTTACTTTTGTTTGTATGGTGTTTGTCGACTTACGAGGATAAGCAACAGTGTTGTAACTTGGATCTTATGGACTCCAGTGCATAGCAGAACATTCTGGACACTTTTTTGAAGTTTTATCAGCTATTGTCCAATGATGATTAATAACCTTAAACCTCTGGATGTTGATATCAGACAAGATCTGTGAAGTTCTCATGCTTGTGTATGTATCCCTTTTTTAAATTTTCCGATCAGACGTTTTTTTCCTTTTAAAGTCGCTCGTAACCGGAAAAGTTTAAACTCTTGTTGTAGCGCAGTGGTTGATTGAAAGGTGATGGTGGGCGCTTTGCTTCTGCTTGGACTCATTCAGGACTGATAGTGTTTTCACATGCATTTTTTACCACATTCATATGTGGTTTTTGTGATCAACTTAATACCAGCGTGGCCCAGCCCCGGCATGGAGCCCACCGCAGGAAGCAGATGCCACCCGTCTCACGGCCGGCCGCCAAGAACCCTAGGAAGGCTTCAAAGCACCCCAGGGATGAGGAGATCCGCTTCTACGGAGCTGGTAGACGGCCCACACCATCCCCCGGTGGAGGGCCGGGAGGAGAATCTTTTGTTTCATTTTTTTGCCGCATGCCCAAGAGACTGCGGTACCAAAAACTTCAACAAAAGAGTGGTTTCCTTGTTCTCTGGGTCACATGTCAGGTGTGCATGGCCATCGTCACGACTGCCGTCCACCGTCCCATTTTCGCAGGTTTGATGCTCCAGCGGCAGATCCCCCGCGGATCCCCTCGCGTCTTCACGAAGGTTGCAGAGGCAGCCCTTGCCCCGCTAAGGGAAGTGGGTGTCCGCATACTCAACTACCTCGACGACTGGCTGATCCTAACTCACTCTCAAGAGTTAATGTGCGCACACAGGGACCTGGTGCTCAGGCACCTCATCCATCTAGGGCTTTGGGTCAACTGGGAAAAGAGCAAGCTCTCCCCGGTTCAGAGCATCTCTTTTCTCGGCTTAGAGTTGGACTCAGGTTCGTGACGGTGCACCTCACGAACAAGCGCACACAGTCGGTGCTGAGCTGTCTGAAGGTGTTCAGACAGAAGACTGCGGTTACACTGAAACTTTTTCAGAGGCTCCTGGGGCATATGACATCCTCTGCGGTTGCCACTCCGCTCAGATTGATGCATATGAGACTGCTTCATCACTGGCTTCAGACTCGAGTCCCGAGATGGGCATGGTGCCACGGGACACATTGCGTGGTCGTCACACTGATCTGTCGCCGCCTTTTCAACCTTGGAACGACTTAGCATTTCTACGGGCAGGGGTTTCCCAAGAGCATGTCTCCAGGCACATTGTGGTTATGACAGACACCTCCAAGACGGGCTGGGGCACCGTATGCAACGGGCACACAGCCGCCGGCTCCTGGACTGGCCCGTGGCTGCGTTGGCACATCAACAGCCTCGAGTTGTTGGCAGTACTGCTCGCCCTGCGGAGGTTCCAGCCGTTGATCCAGGGCAAGCACGTGTTGGTCCGGACGGAAAACACAGTGACGGTAGTGTACATCAACTGTCAAGGCAGTCTACACTCCAGTTGCATGTCACAGCTCACCCGCCGTCTCCTCCTCTGGAGTCAGCAGCGCCTCAAGTCACTACGAACCACTCACATCCCATGCGACCTCAGCACCGCAGCAGACGCGCTGTCACGACAGGTTATGCTCAGGGCAGTGTGGAGACTCCACCCCCAGGTGGTCCAGCTGATCTGGAGTCGATTCGGTCGAGCACAGGTAGAACTGTTTGCTTCCCAGGAATCCTCCCACTGCCTGCTTTGGTACGCCCTGACCGAGGCACCCCTCAGTATAGAATCGCTGGCACACAGCTGGCCCCCTGGACTACGCAAATACATGTTTCCCCCAGTGAGCCTACTTGCACAGACCCTGTGCAAGGTCAGGGAGGACAAGGAGCAGGTCGTCCTAGTAGCACCCTACTGGCCCACACAGACGTGTTTCACGGACCTCACGCTCCTTGGGGCGGCTATCCCCCTCCACCTTGAAGGTGTATGTAGCCGCTATTGCGGCACACAACGATACAGTGGACAATAAGACCTTAGGGAAGCACAACCTGATCATCAGGTTCCTGAGAGGCGCTAGGAGGTTGAATCCCTCCAGACCACATCTCATCCCCTCATGGGACCTCTCTGTAGTCCTTCGGGGTCTATGGGGAGCCCCCTTCGAGCCCCTGGAGTCAGCTGAGCTTAAGGAACTCTCTTTGAAGACTTCCCTCCTGACTGCGCTCACTTCCATCAAGAGGGTAGGAGACCTGCAGGTGTTCTCTGTCAGCGAAGTGTGCCTGGAGTTCAGTCCAGGCTATTCTGACGTGATCCTGAGACCCCAACCGGGCTATGAGCCCAAGGTTCCCACGACCCCATTTAGAGATCAGGTGGTGAACCTGCAAGCACTGCCCCAGGAGGAGGCAGACCCAGCTTTGGTGTTGCTGTTTCCGGTGCATGCTTTACGCATCTATTTGGATCGCACGCAAAACTTTAGAAGCTCCGAGCAGTTATTTGTCTGCTTTGGTGGACAGCGGAAAGGAAGCGCTGTCTCCAAACAGAGGATCACCCTCTGGGTCATTAACGCCATCGTGATGGCATATCACGCTCAGGACGTGCTGCCCCCTGTGGCGCCCCACTCTACTAGGAGTGTAGGGTCCTCCTGGTCCCTGACCAGTGGCGCCTCTTTGGCAGACATCTGCAGAGCAGCGGGCTGGGCGACACCCAACACCTTTGCGAGGTTCTATAATCTCTGGGTTGAGCCGGTTTTGTCCCGTGTGTTGTCAGGTCTGAACAGGTAAGTTCCGGGACAGCTGGCCATGTGTACCGCTTGCATATAGCGCCTTTCCCCTCCCATGAGGTGAAGACGTGCGCCTTTGACTCCCAGTCGTGTTCACAAGTTGTGATCCCTGGATGATTTTCCTCCTTAGCCCTGTGGCAGACAAGTTTGCGGAGAAACTTGCTGCCGGCCCAGTACATGTGCTAACTAAGCCCTGTACTGGGGTAGGTGCTCCACATGCACTGGTTCCCCATAGGTGACCCCATGTGATATATCTTCCGTTAAATAATTTCCCTGTCGGTAAACTGCGTCTTCCTTGGGCAGAGGCCCATCTGCCCCCGGTCACCATGCTTGTTGAAACTCCTCCCCCCTCAGGTAGGACCTAACAGGTGACTTCTCCACATGACATACTTCCGACAAGTCTCGGTAAGACCATGTGACGTATTTCCACTCGAAATACCCCCCCCCCTTCTCTGGGCGGGGTGTGGTCTCTGCGGTGTCTTCCCCTTGGGAGTGACACCTCCCCCAATGTAGATATTTATGGCCCCCAGTCGGTTAACAAATTCCACTCTTTTTGGGGAGAAAAAAAGAGGAAAAGAGGCCACGGCTGGGCTAGCCTGTCCCTATTTGTTGGGCAGTCAACTTGTTCCTGAAGGACCGTTTGACGCTCATAAGAGTGTTGGGGGACGTTACGTGACGGCCTGGTGCACTGGCTACGAGGCACACAGAGGTCTGCCTGTCTCGCACCGCTAGTCCACGTAACACAGTTCAGTAGTCATGGCGTTTTGTATAGGGACCCCTAGTGTCACTACATCAATAAAACGTCGAGTGAGTGACAGATAGGGAACATCCGGGTTACTTTCGTAATCTCCGTTCCCTGATGGAGGGAACGAGACGTTGTGTCCCTCTTGCCACAGTGCTGAACTACCCGCTGAAATGGCCGGGACCTTGCCTCCTCAGCACAAAACCTGAATGAGTGGTTGCATACCACGCAAATTCCACTCGCCAATTCCCATTGGCCTTTTTTCAAAGATCAGAGGTGTTTAGGGCTCCCAGGAGTGACCCCTAGTGTCACTACATCGACACAATTCTCGTTACCTCCATCAGGGAATGGAGGTTACGAAAGTAACCAGGATGTTCTTAGTTGAAGTTTATATGCCATATGATTTGCTCACATCTCTTAATTCATCAGCGAGCATCAGAATATCATTCTTACAATACAAATGTAACTATGTATTATGTTGCAGTTCCTCGGTCAAATGGCAAAATGATTCAAAATGAACTCGGGTACTGTTTTTCCTCGAGACACCTTGGCTATAGAGCCAGGATATTTGAACCAATGAACAGAGGCAGCTATATGGTGCTATAACAGATTTGCAAGTGCACAGGACATGTCTTGAGCGTGCACACACACTCTCTGAGCGAGAGCAGAGAGATTTCTAAAAAGAGCTGCGTATATTTGAGAGCGTGCGTCCAATTTTGTGCAAGAGTGAAGGAAATCTGAGTTCATGCAGAAAAATGTGTGATTGGGTAACCGGAACATTCATGTGCTCTTGACATTGAACAGTATTATAATGCCATAGAGGTATGGTCTATTAAGCTGGACTATGGTCTATTAAGCTATTAATGTTCATTTATATTCACAATACATTATTATAGTATTTATTTATCTTTTGATTTTACTTGGTGAATTTATCATTCTCCACTCCTCCCCTGACATACTCTGGCGACCCCCAGTTTGAAAACCATGGTCCTTTACTGTTGGTACAATTGGCATGGCATTTTGAATGTACACAGCATATGTTCAAGGTTCTTCATGGAACCATATATGCTGATAAAGAACCTTTATTTTTATGTATAGTCATGTTTTAGGTGATAGTGAACTAATTTGTACTTAACAAACAAGATAATATAACATTTTGGCGTCCTCTGGAGACCCTCATATCAAAAAGTAATGTAAAGAATTTTGATTTATCAAATCAACCAATTATTATTATTATTATTATTATTTGTCTGTGGCCCAAATTCACTTATTAACTGATATTTTCTGAATGAAATAACAAATAAAAATAATTTTCATAACTTTTTTCATGTGGTTTTGTGTGAATAATAAAAAACAAAAAACGTTTTAAGGGGAGTTTGAAAAAGTAGGTTTTCTGAAAAACGTAATGTCGGAAAAATACTGAAATTAAAGAGATATTCGTTTTGATTGGCTTGACTTAGGGAATCAGAAACAAAAGTTATTTTGCTTGTAGTCCACATGGTTGCGAAGACCTTCGATGCTTGGCACCCTAATGACCATCTTCAAATATCCCAAGCACTCTCCCATCAAACATATAGCCCCGCCCCCAACCAACACCCTTGGTTGAGCCAAAATTGCTTTGTCTTGATGGCTGGTGATGCTTCAACAAACAGACTAATGTTTTGAAAGTGCCTCAGAGTGTTTACACATTTTGGGGAAATCAACCTACAATGGCATATTTATAGTTTTTGCATATTAAGCTGGGATAGGAGAGTATATGTTTTTTTTTTTTTTGTTTGTTTGTTTTTTAAATGACACATCTCCTTTAATAACAGCATCCACTCACACTAGCATTAATTCCACAAGTTTGTGCAAAACCTGATGATCCACATTATCCCAGTATGATCTTATAATGTTCCAAAGAGCATCTTGTGTGCTTCAGTGGAAACAAAAATCTGACCTTTTGTACAAACATGGTCAATGTCACAAATATGCTTACATAGTGCAGAATCTTTGTTTTCTGCCATCTATGTTTTACATTTATCAAAATCCTAAAACTTTGTTTATGTCCAGTTTTAAATAAAAAAAAAAAAGGACCTGATTTAAAAATAGAACCCATACCACACAAGCCAGTGCAAGCATTTAACAAACACCCCATCATTAGCATATCTCTTAGCTGACAAAATGTCTCCACTACAGCCGGTCTGTGTATTCAGCCAAAATATGGATGAGTAAGATTAGTATTACACTCAGGTGTGTGTCAAAAGCAATCTGTCCTCTCGCGGGGTTCAGAGTGTGAAATTAGATCAGATACACTCATTATCGTTTTGTATTGCTAAACGGTATTTAAAAATTCTAAAATTTTCATGCATTTCCTTTCACAGGTGGAGAGCATGCAGCCACCGTAACGCATCCACTTCCTGTGGCCTTCTCCGACCTGTTGCCCCACTTCCTGGTGGAACCGGATGATGTTTATATCATTAAGAATAAGCCAGTGACCCTCACCTGCCGGTCGACACCTGCCACTCAGATCTACTTTAAGTGCAATGGTGAATGGGTTCACCAAGATCAGCACCTGATCGAGCGCAACGTGGACCCGGCTACAGGTACACCCTCTCAACGCTGCTCTCTGAGGTCAACAATGCAGGCGACTGACCTGCTGCATTTACAGAATAACACTGAAGAGTTGGAGAGCTTATAAAAGGAAGCTTTCTAGAGATTATGTTCTTTCTTTCTTCTGTAGAATAGTAGAAATAAACCAAAGCATTTTTTCAAGCCAATTTCCAAAATGTATTTTGGACATACTATGAACAAGGTCTTATTTCTGCTCAAGGATTGGTCTGTTGCATTAGTGTACTCTTGTGAACACAACACAAGAACAGTAGTTTGGCTTTTTTTTTTTTTTTTTCAGCTTTTTGTAAGACTGCTGCCTCAGCCTCAAAACCCAAGCCAAAACAAATAATTTCTACCACAGGTAAAGGGTGTTCTTAGGCTTTGTTCACACTGCATCAAATTCAGATTTGTTTTTCAAATCTGATCTCAAATCAGATTAATGTGATTTTGTTTGTTCAGACGAGCCTGATCTCATGAAAATTACGCGACTGCACGAGACACTAAAACACTATAAAAAGAGTGAATCGGTGAAAACCACAATCGGTTTTAGTGTTTTTATTAAAAATGTATCTTAAACATCTTGTAGGTGTTTGGTTGTTTTACCTGGTTTTATTTATAAATCTGGGTTTTGCCATTAAAATAGCCATCACCTTTAAAAAATAAAGTCATTACTACTAATTGAATTTAAGAATGTTTTTACAAACAATTAATTTCTTTCATTCAAATAAGTCAGTTTCATTCAGCCAACATAATTAAGTTGGATTTGGTCAGATCAATGTACTATAGTAGTTTTAACTCAACTTTATTAGGTTTGACAAGCTAAATTTACTAATGTTTAATTTAATTATAATAATTAATAAAGAATATAATAATATACTTATGTTGGTCAACTTAATTTATTTCTTTAATAATTAGTATATGCCAGGTGAGCAAGTGTAAGTACAGTGAAACTATTGCACTGTCAATTTGACAGCAATTGCTTATAGAGCTAAGCAGCACTCGAATCAAACATCACTTGAAAGTGAAAGTCCATCCTCAAGCTAAGCACAAGCGCCAATCTTCACCACAATGTTATCCCCCAAAACTCCAACCTTACAAACACTCTTTTTAAATAGCAATATAACAAAACATTAAACATTAACAAATCTCCTTCTATTCTCATCTTGCTCAAAAAAGTATTCATGTAGTCCAAACTCAAATGGATTAAGTAAACTTCAATTTTACTAATTTAATTGGATAGAATGCAAGGAAATCATTTTGTAACAAAATGTTCTAGAATTGTCACTTTATTTTTAGTGACAACAGCAATATGATTCATTCATCTAACAGAAAGCTTTTTACTGTTGACAAGCAACATAGTTCACACCAAATGAATTCTTGCACTAAAAAAATGTAAATGCAGCACTACAAACGCAGGTGTCTTGAAACACATTTTTAACAATTGAAGTTCTAAAAAAACATGGCGCTCCTGCACGAGACACTGAAAAAAGCTGAGATGCAGTGCAATGGTCAAAGATGTCTGTCTAGCATGTTTACACAGGAAAACAAATTTAAAACGATGGACACAAAAATGCTTGGGTGTGAGCGACCCCTTAATGTAGATTGTGCATAGCCGTAGATTTGCCACACTTCCCATAAAATATGGGATTGAAATCGAATCATCCTGTATCGAATAAATACGGGATGCCATTTGTCCCGTATTTAAGCTGGTCAGATGGCATCACAGTGAAATTATTCCAGATCGCTAATTTAACATTGAAACAAGTTGGAAATTTTTCCTACGGTGGGTAAGGGACCATCTGAAAATTCCACACATTGTGCTAAAACGTGCTAATACTGTGGAGGGTAAGTTAAGGGACCATCTGAAAAGTCCACACATTGTGCTAAAACTGTGGATTTTTTTCTATATAAATGTTCAATAAGTTGTACAAAATTACACAGATCGAACAATGTATGAATACAATCACTGAGTCATAAAGGCAAGAAGTACAGGTGAAGGGGAAAAAAATAAATACATAAAATAATTAAATAAAAATGAAAAATGTGTACATAAGATAAAAAGATATATAATCGAAAAAAAAATACATACAACAACTGGCTCTAATAAGGACAGAAAGAGATGTGGAAGGTCAGATGTACAACTAAAAAAGAGGATAAGTACTTCAGAGTCTCTAGTTTGAGAAATAGACACCTCACATGTCCTCAGCTGACAGCTTCATTGAATTCTACCCGCTCAACACGAGTTTCATGAACAACAGTAAAGAGAAGATTCAGGGGTGCAGGCCTTATGGGAAGAATTGCAAAGACAAAGTCACTTTCGAAACAGAAAAATAAAAATAAAAGGTTAGAGTGGGCAAAGAAACACAGACATTGGACAACAGATAATTGGAAAAGAGTGTTATGGATCTTAACCCCATTGAACTTTTGTGGGATCAGCTAGACTGTAAGGTGCGTGAGAAGTGCCCGACAAGACAGCCACATCTATGGCAAGTGTTACAGGAAGCGTGAGGTGAAATGTCACCTGAGTATCTGGACAAACTGACAGCTAGAATGCCAAGGATCAGCAAAGCTGTCATTGCTGCACGTGGAGGATTTTTTGATGAGAACACTCTGAAGTAGTTTAAGAAGTTCTGAATATTATTTCAAATTGTAATTGTAATTTTCACGTTATTAATGTCCTGACTATACATTGTGATCAGTTGAATGCCACTTTGGTGAATAAAAGTACCAATTTCTTTCCATAAGATCAAAATCTGTACATTATTCCAAACCTTTGGCCGCCCATAGATATATTTATAAGAAATTATATACAATTTGTATTATTAATAACTGCATTTATTACTAAACCTGTGGCGGATGTGGTAAGGGGCTGTGATATTTATATGCATTTTACAACAGATTTGAACACGAAATGTGATTTTTTAGTTATCACATTTATCAGATCACATTTTTGAGTTTGAACTATCCATTTTATAAAGATTTTGCAGCAACAGCACATTTAATTTGAACTGTCAAGCTCAACAGAAATGCATTTCCCAACAAAGTGCAGCCAGTGTTTCTTTGTTTCTTGCTTTTATCATCAGCTGTATGGTTATTCCTCAGAGATTTTATCACAGTCTCAGGGACGTGCACAGGTGGTGGCTCAGTGGCCCAAGCCACTGCCCCTTTGCCCCCCTGGGCTGAGGTGCCCCTCACTTTCTGCATAATTTTTTTATTGTTTGTATATGTAAACATCCGCTAGATGACTGTCTTCGGCTGTTGTGTCACGCCTCTTGTGTTGCAGAGCAGAGGATCAGGCGCAACAGGGGGAGGGGCACTTGACACTTGGACAGTGGGTTCAAGTGTGTCAAAAATGCTCATTAATTACTATTGACATTGCTTGAGTGGGTCCAAATGCGTTAAAAAGTGCATTAGTTCATAAGGTGCGAACTAACGGCAAGATCATAAGTCCCTCAAAATGTATGGTTTTGTTTAATTTTATTGTTATTTAAACTTAAATGTAATCTGTCCAATTACTACAGTTGCTGCACAGCTAAATATTAAATTTAAAATATAAATGGTAAAGAATGATAAAGTGAGCCCTTCAACTGTTGCTGAACTGAATATATGAAGCAAGCTGTAACAGGATTATAGAATATGAGATGTGTTTCTGGTTCTGGCAGACCTAACTAATGCAGCATAACTATGAATTGATAGATAAATTAGGTGTATGCCTGGCTGAAAAAAAAATTTGTCTTTAGTCTAGACTTAAACTGAAAGAGTGTGTCTGAGTCCCGAACCATCTTCGGAAGACTATTCCATAGTTTAGGAGCCAAATAGGAAAAGGATCTACCTCCTTTTGTGTATTTTGGTATTCTAGGTATTATTAACAGGCCAGAATTTTGCGATCTTAATGAACGTGATGAAATACAGTGTGATAGAAGGTCACATAAGTACTGTGAAGCTAGACCATTCGAGGATTTGTAAGTAGTTAGAAGTATTTTAAAATGAATACGAAATTTTGTATATAGCCAATGTAGCGATGTAAGATTTGGCTGATATGATCATATTTCTTGGTTCTAGTCAGCACTCTAGCTGCTGCATTTTGAACTAACTGAACTAATTTATGGAACCTGCAGGACATCCTCCCAATAATGCATTACAATAATCTAGTCTTGAGGTCATGAACACATGAATTAGTTTTTCGGCATTAGAAACAGAGAGCATGTGTCATATCTTAGCAATATTTCTGAGATGGAAGAATGCTGTTCTACAAACACTGGAAATGTGGTTTTGAAAGGACAGATTGCTTTCAAATATAACAAATAAGTTATTTGCTGTAGAAGACAACGTGACTGTACATCCATCGAGAGACAAATTATATATTAGAGTCTAATGTTTAGAGGTTTTTGGTCCAATAATTAGTACCTCTGTTTTGTCAGAATTGAGTAGAAGGAAATTTCTAGCCATCCAGTCTTTGATATCATTGATACACTTTGCTAACTTGGATAATTGTGAAATTTCATCAGGTTTCATGGAAATATAAAGTTAGGTATTGTTGGCATAATGTGAAAACTAATTCCACGGTTCCTGATAATGTCTCCCAGGGGAAGCATATATAAGGAGAATAGAAGAGGCCCTAAAACTGATGCCTGTGGCACTCCATACTTTAGTTTGATCTGACAATTCACAATGTTGAAGTCACCAACGATTAAAGCTCTATCCACAGTAACTACTAGAACTGACAAAAAATCAGCAAATTCTCTAAGGAAATCAGAATATGGCCCTGGTGGTCTATATACTGTAGCAAGAACTTAAAATGACAGATTTTCTTTTTAATTTTTTAATTTTATATCTGATGATGTCACATTAAGCATTATCAGTCCAAAAGAATTAAACTTATATCCTGACCTCTGAGTAACACCAAAAGCATCACTGTAAATTGTAGCAACACCTCCTCCTCGACCATTCAGATGAGGCTCATGTTTATAACAATAACCTTGGGGAGTAGACTCATTTAAACTAATATATTCATCCTGTTTAAGCCATGTTTCAGTCAAACAGATCAAATCTAAACTATGATCTGTAATAATTTCATTTACAGTTAGTGCTTTGAAAGTGAAAGTGATCTAATGTTTAGTAGCCCTACCTTTATATGATGTTTATCTTATTTTTGTATTTTTTATTTTCAAGTTTGATATCAATAAAAAAAAAAAAAATTCAAAATGACTTAGTGAGAGTTTTGTGTTTGGTAGTTAGAGGAACAGACACAGTCTCTATATGATATCTAGGTGATACAGTTTCTATGTGTTGTAGTTTATGTGACCTGTGTGACATCTCAAGGCAGCTAGAAGATGTTTGGATTAGCCAGTGTGTCTGCTTCCTGACCTGGGCCCCAGTTAGTCAAACACTATCACTATTAAGACTATGAACCAAATTACTAGAGAGGAGAGCGGCACCTTCCCTGGAGGGATGGAGTCTGTCTCTTTTTAGCAGGTCAGGCCTACTCCAAAAACTCGTTCAAATGTCTATAAATCCTATGCTATTCTGCGGACACCACTCAGACATCCAGCCATTCAGCAACACTAATCTACTTTTAACCTCATCACCACGACAAGCAGGGAGTGCAACAGAGCATATTACAGTGTCTGACAGTTTTTGCAAGTTCACACACATCTTTAACATTATTTAGGCCCATGCCTAAATCTGCCCCTGGTCGAGACTTCAGCCAAACACCCTGCTGCAGAGACTCTACAGCCAGAACTGAAAAAAGTGTGTGTGTTGCTCGCTGTACTACCCGCATCCAAAACAATATCTACAGGCTTCTCTTTCTCACTGACCTCCACTAGCATTCAGATGCGTGTCTCTAACTCATTAATCTTCTCCGTCAGCCTGACTAATTACTTACATATATCACATGTAAATCCCTCACTGCTGATGGATGAAGCTATCATAAACATGTGGCATGCAGTGCAAGTAGCAATAACGTGTGCTGATGCCATGACTCACCGCAATTGTTTGTTGTTGTGGTTCTTCTTGGGCAGCTTGGGTTTGAGATCGATGTGAATCCCTCACGCAATTGTTTGTTGTTATGGTGGTTCTTGATAAGCGGTGCTTTGAGATCGATGCAATAATCCGTGTAACAGAGGAGAAAATGGGTGCACACGGTAAAACGCACGCAGTTTAATTGCGATAAAAATAGTAAGCGGATGCACACGGAAAAATGCACGCAGAAGAATTGCAATAAGAGAATAATGCAGAAAAAAATTATGCATGCTGAAAAATGGCAGAGATTAATGATTAAATACTGAAAACAGAAAGAAAAGCAATGCTAAAAATGCTAGCAGGCTACAAACACAGACTCGAGCTAGGCACCAACAGGAACAGGAAGTGACAACTTTGTCTCACTATATGTTACATATGTTCAAGTTGTGTGTTGCACACTGTTTATAGTATCACACCTTTACAAAAAAGAAGACTGAGAGAGAAAGACAGAGAGTGGAGGGAGGCTACTAAATGGAGTGTTTCTTTGCCAAGCTGGATTAAAAACACCAGCAAGGAAGCAGGTGAATCATGATGAAAATATATAGCAAAAGATCCTGCAAAGTGCACACTGTGTCTCCAGGAAAGTATTTGTTCCTCAAAATCATTTGCCATGGAAGTAAGTAATGTATAACTTTGTGTTTGCAAGTAAAGCATATTATAAGTAAAACTAATATTAATATTACTTTACAGATAAAAAAATAAGTAGTTATATACATTATTTTACATGAGTTGTATATTTAGCATATTAAACAATCACATGGCACCAGGTCAGAGAGTGAGATCTGAGCATCAGGAATCAGGTCCTGGTGAAAGGATTTTAGTGACTTACTGTAAAGGGACATAATACTAAGAGTTTGATAAGAAGTAAGATAGACATGGAAATCTTAAAATGGAACACGATATATAACAGCAACAACAGCAGTAGTACTGTTAACATGAAGCCTAATTATTAAAAATATAACTTTGAAAAGTTTGTATATCATTCTCTGTAAATGTATTTAGGGTTTGATTTTGAGCCACTGCTCCTCAAAATGTCTGTGCACGGCCCTGCACTGTCTCCCCTTAGAAAGTGCTTTCAGTAATGTAGCCAAAGCTGTGGCTGTTTTATTCAGCGTTACCTGTTCTTAAGTGGACACACTGTGTTTTTCTGTTATTCTACAGTCTTGTGATTGATTGTGATCTGTTGACAACTACACATCTCAGTTTCTTCCGTCACATTGTTCCTAGCTCCAACAGAATAAGTTAATTTTCTAAAGAGCACCTGCGTTCTCTAAAGAGACAAAGGCTAGTAGGCAAATGTATGTGTGTTTGTTTGACATGCGTTGTCCGAGGCATCGTAGGCATAAAAGAATGCACATCACATACATGCTAGGATCCTGAAGTGATCTGTAACTTAAACCCTCCAATTCACAGAATGACAGCTGATTGGGAGAGCTGACGTGTGGATGACATGCTGCGGAGGGAGCTGTGACAATTTCAGGGGAATGTCACATTTCTTAAGACGTCTGATATGCGGCGAGGTATTAGAGCAGACAGACTTATATAAACTCCTGTCATCTGCATGCCCATACTAGACTATTAGCATTTGATGTATTTTGTCAGTACATTTGGATTATTTATTTATTTGGCTTTTGTTGCTGTGAATCACATTGCAGTTACTGCACATTGCTAAGAGTTAGAATCACTGCCGGTGACAAAACTTTTCTGGATTGTATAGGAGCATTCCACCTGCTGTATCCAAACATATCCAGTGGCTTAAATTAGGCTGTTTGTGTGCTCTCTGAGCATGCACGGGCAGATCCTGAACCCAGCTTGAGCTATAATGCACATATTTTTTGATACTTTGAAATTCGACTATATATAATAAGACTGTTTTATACAGTGCATCCAGAAAGTATTCACAGCGCTTCACTTTTTCGACATTTTGTTATGTTACAGCCTTATTCCTAAATGGATTAAATTCATTATTTTCCTCAAAATTCTACAAACAATACCCCATAATGACAACGTGAAAGAAGTTTGTTTGAAATCTTTGCAAATTTATTAAAAATAAAAAATGAAAAAAAAAAAATCACATGTACATAAGTATTTACAGCCTTTGCCATGACACTCAAAATTGAGCTCAGGTGCATCCTGTTTCCACTTGAGATGTTTCTACAACTTGATTGGAGTCCACCTGTGGTAAATTCAGTTGATTGGACATGATTTGGAAAGGCACACACATGTCTATATAAGGTCCCACAGTAAACAGTACATATCAGAGCACAAACTAAGCCATGAAGTCCAAGGAATTGTCTGTAGACCTCCGAGACAGGATTGTATCGAGGCACAGATCTGGGGAAGGGAACAGAAACATTTCTGCAGCATTGAAGGTCCCAGTGAGCACAGTGGCCTCCATCATCTGTAAAGGGAAGAAGTTTGGAACCACCAGGACTCTTCCTAGAGCTGGCCGCCCGGCCAAACTGAGCGATTGGGGGAGAAGAGCCTTAGTCAGGGAGGTGACCAAGAACCCGATGGTCATTCTGACAGAGCTCCAGCGTTTCTCTGTGGAGAGAGGAGAAACTTCGAGAAGAACAACCATCTCTGCAGCACTCCACCAATCAGGCCTGTATGGTAGAGTGGCCAGACGGAAGCCACTCCTCAGTAAAAGGCATATGACAGCCCGGCTGGAGTTTGCCAAAAAGGCACCTGAAGGACTCTCAGACCATGAGAAACAAAATTCTCTGGTCTGATGAAACAAAGATTGAACTCTTTGCCTGAATGGCAAGCATCATGTCTGGAGGAAAACAGGCACCGCTCATCACCTGGCCAATACCATGCCTACAGTGAAGCATGGTGGTGGCAGCATCATGCTGTAGGGATGTTTTTCAGCGGCAGGAACTGGGAGACTAGTCAGGATCGAGGGAAAGATGAATGCAGCAATGTACAGAGACATCCTTCATGAAAACCTGCTCCAGAGCGCTCTGGACCTCAGACTGGGGTTAAGGTTCATCTTCCAGCAGGACAACGACCCTAAGCACACAGCCAAGGTAACAAAGGAGTGGCTACGGGACAACTCTGTGAATGTCCTTGAGTGGCCCAGCCAGAGCCCAGACTTGAACCCAATCGAACATCTCTGGAGAGATCTGAAAATGGCTGTGCACCGACGCTCCCCATCCAACCTGATGGAGCTTGAGAGGTCCTGCAAAGAAGAATGGGAGAAACTGCCCAAAAATTGGTGTGCCAAGCTTGTAGCATCATACTCAAAAAGACTTGAGGCTGTAATTGGTGCCAAAGGTGCTTCAACAAATATTGAGCAAAGGCTGTGAATACTTATGTAAATGTGATTTTTTTATTCATTTTTTATTTTTTTTTATAAATTTGCAAAGATTTCAAACAAACTTCTTTCACGTTGTCATCATGGGGTATTGTTTGTAGAATTTTGAGGAAAATAATGAATTTAATCCATTTTGGAATAAGGCTGTAACATAACAAAATGTGGAAAACATAAAGCGCTTTGAATACTTTCCGGATGCACTGTACATGTGTGTGTGTGTGCGTATATACACTCACTGAGCGCTTTATTAGGAACATCTGTTCACCTACTTATTAATGCAATTATCTAATTAGTCAGTCATGTGGCATCAGTGCAATGCATAAAATCATGCAGAGAAGGGTCAGGAGCTTCTGTTGATGTTCATATCAACCATCAGAATGGGGAAAAAATTTTGATCTCAGTGATTTCGACTGTGGCATGATTGTTGGTGCCAGACGGGCTGGTTTGAGTATTTCTGTTATTGCTGATCTTCTAGGATTTTCATGCACAACAGTCTCTAGAGTTTACTCAGAATGGTGCCAAAAACAAAAAAAATCATCCAGTGAGTGGCAGTTCTGCGGACGAAAATGCCTTGTTGATGAGAGAGGTCAACAGAGAATGGCCAGACTGGTTCGAGCTGATGGAAAGGCTACGGTAAGTCTGATAACCACTCTGTACAATTGTAGTGAGCAGAATAGTATCTCAGAATGCACAACATGTCGAATCTTGACACGGATGGACTACAACAGCAGAAGACCACATCGGGCACTTTATTAGGACCAGAGTGTTCCTAATAAAGTAAAAAGTGAGTGTATATATACTGTATATATTTCACACACAAATACTATACATACATACACATGATTGGTGAATGAGACCCATTGTATATTTATTATGTTTTAGTTTTGTTTTTTACTGCAAAAACATATGGATAAATAATAATAATAATAATAATAATAATAATAATAATAATAATTTTCTTGCTGAGTATTTTTCTCTTTATTTCTATGAACAAATATCTAAATAACCTTAAAACAAGAAAGAATTACTTGAGAATGTAATTGAGATGACACAAAGATATTAAGTCTTGTTTTCAAAGAAATCTAACCTAAATTTAGTTGTTTATGCTTAAAGCAAACATTTGCACATAAAATTGTTAGATAAAAAGACTTGTTTTCAGAGAATATGTCTTTAATTAAAGTAATTTTTACTTAGCCCATTGGCAGATAGTTTTGTCTTGTTGTAAGCAAAAACCATACAAATGTTTGTTAGATCCATGCTTAAAGCAAGAAAAAAATGCCAGTAAAGTAGGGAAAATAAACTTTAATTTCAGCATATATTATCTGTAAAGAAGTTTCATCTTACACACTTTTGCATTACTACTGTAAATGCATTACTTAATGCATTACATTACTTGAACATTAAAAATTCCCTGTAAACAAGACAAAATATCTTGTCATTTTGCTTGTTAAGTAATTTTTCTTGTTTTAAAGATGTTTTTATATTGTACAGGAGACAAAAATAAGTTTTTTTGTTTTTTACTGAAATGATTTTCGCAGTGTATTAGCTACAGCATGGAAGTACCCATTGCCCTGTTTGAATACAGTCTGTTGCCAACAGTGAGTCAGTACAAGGCCTGAACATGACATACCATTCCTCTTGCTTGTGTGTTGCTGATGAATGGGCAGCATTTGGCCAGAGATGAAGGACAAACAAATGTCCAGCAGTATAGGTTTCCGAAGGTACCCACATTGATCTCCCCCAACTTCCACACTGTGCTGTCAGCAGTGTTTTGAAAGGCGAGCAGCAAGAGGCATCCGCTCTTGTGCAGACTGTGAAAGTCTGGCCCAAAGTTACAGCTGGGAAGGAAACTAGACTCCTGACTTTTCAGTTTGAATAGAAAAACAAGCTAGTTACACTTGTTACAGCAACTTGAATGCAAAGGTGTTGTATAGATTTTAGAGTATAGCTTTGGTATTGGTTACAGTACAGAATATATATTTTTGCCCTTTGTTGTCGTAGCATTAAGATTTATCTGTTTATAGAAGAAGATTTTATCCAAAATGACTAGCAAATGAGGAAATGCTAACATAAGCGATTCACAGTTGCTGGATTAGAAATGTGTATAATTATCCAGTTCGTTCCAAATTGTATTTACCAAGATGATCAAGTAAAATTTGATAGAAAGGTATGAGAAGATTAAATTTGATTAAATTAATTGTATTTATTTACTTAAATAATTATTCATAATGTATAAAAATGTGTTTGTATAAAGAGGAAAATAAGGCAAGGAAGCTTTAAAAAATAATGCCATAAGTAGTTTTTATCAGTCAACATGCACTTACGTTTAATGAAAATGATTTGACAACTCACAATCTCAATGAAAAAAAAAAAAGAATTTTATATATATATATATATATATATATATATATATATATATATATAATTATTATTATTATTATTTATTTTTTTAGTTTTAGTTTTTATTGTGGAGTGAAATTTGTATAATACAACATTTTGTTGTAATATTCATTCGATAATTTCAATATAATATGTCATATACTGTATGTTATGTATCAAAATGTCTGAGCCTTCATCATGAATTTGTCCTCACCATTAAGAGTCAAACTGCTCTGAGTCCTTCCTTCTAATCATATTTTCAAACATCAGTGCCTTAAGGCAGTCTGATCTCATCGTAAGATGTTTTAGTTTGCAAATATCAGGTTATTGACAACTATTTGGTATCTCTCTGCTCGGTGCGAGTTTCCCTTATATCTGCAGCATTTACTCGAATGAAGAATAATGCTGCCATCTGTCCTTCCTCTCCAGTGTATCATTGTCCACTATTGATTCTTTTCTGGGAGTCTATTGGTTCTCATTACCTGTCTCAAGTAACTTATCTCAATTGTATTTCTCTGGCTAGTTCAAAGGCATCTTTAGACTTTAACACACACACTGGATCCTCATTCGCTCTTCTGAGAAAGCTAAGCTAAGACAGGGGAGAGATGAAGACATATCCGTTCAAAGAGAAATCAATGATGACAGTGGATTTGAATGGACTGAACCTGAGTGCGGGCTGATCCACTACAGCAGTATTCTCATTCAACTAACGGCAGTCTCAAACATTAAGAAAAGACTGTAAATGCTAGCCGATCATCCTGTCATATTCGTTTAGTTGCTTTTAAAGAGGGAGTAAAGCCAGTAACCAAAATCTCTCCTATTGTGTTCCACTGAAGAAAATCATACTGGTTTGGAACGACATGGTGGTGAGTACATGAATTTCAGTTTTGGAACTGGTAGGTGTGAACTATCCCTTTAAGAGCCTTTCATAGGTGATCAATGCTGTTTTAAACTCACACAATCTCACACATTCTGTCATACTTGAAAACATGTAATTTCCCATTTATACAGCCCGTTGTGGTGGCACTTTGAGAATAATTGTCAAAAATGCAGAAATATTTGTTTCTTTACAGATATATCTTTGGAAAAGATATCCCACAGACTATTAGATATGCATAAAATTGAATTTTATCCATGAGCTTCTTCAGCTTTCTAGAGATTCTCAGTTATGATTATCCAACACATTTTAATAGAATTTGAATTCATTCGTTCAAGTTTTGCAGCATGAGTTTAGTTAATCTTTTCCATAATCAAATGAAAGTAAAGGGAATTTGTTTAAGTAAATCAAGTTCCTTTGGATCAGATTCCCTTCAATTATTTTGTTAAATGAGCAAATTATGATGATTTTTCTCTGTGCCAACATTTTTGGCTCATTTTCACCATTCTCGAGAAAAGCTCCTGGGTTTTAACATAGACTCAAGACAAACTAAAAAGACTAACAAAATTACTTTTAATTGATGTGACATGTTTCTGATGAGGCGGTTGCGAATACCAAAGATTTCCGGTACAAATTGAGAAATTCAGTTGCATGTTTGTGCCATCTGAATTATAGGGGGTACTTTTAAATAGTCACTCGAGGGAGCAGAGAGGGTGTGCATATCCTGAGGTGAAATGAATTATAGGCAATTCTCAGAAACCTCTGAGAATTATTGCCACCCCATTCACATACTCTCAGAACAGTGTAATTAAGTTCATGCAGACTCTTATGTCTTTGATTAAATGAGACCATTCTTTTCCACATTGAGATTTTTCTCAAAACCTCATGACTGGTCCTTCAATTACTAAATAACGGCAAGAAAAGCAATCACGGGCATTGTTATTTTTGTCTAAGGCTGAAACTACTTGGAAAAAGTGCTAATAGACTTAATATGTGGATATCAGGCAATATCAGATTATTTATGAATAAAATATAATGATCTGTGTTTTTTCTTATCAATGCAGGCTCTATAATGCACATCTCAGCTGAAATTAACATCATCACACATCTGGGATGATCTAACAATATAGAAATACAAAGATTACACTCAACAATGATGAAACACACTTTAAAAGCTCTGATTTAGGCAGTATCTGATGTATCTGCAGGTCGTGCTTTAATGAACATCAAAAAACGAGTAGCAGAAAAGGACAGTGTTCTATTAAATGAACATAATCGTCTCATACCACCTGATAGACATCAATTTTTAGCAATGGGTCTAATTGATAAGGGATTATTAGCAACTTTCTCTTTAATGGGAATTGTATTTCACCCTGGCCGAGTGTTAGATGTGGAAAGTGTTTGGCGCTGAAGCATCAGGAGCAGATGGCAAGGTCAACAGCTCCAGTAATCCAGCGAGCAGACAGCCCCATTAACTGGCCTGTGCGGGTCACCAGCAAGCGGATCTACATTGCTGTAAACCTTTCATAAAGAGCCATTTAGAAAATCGAGTGAATGCAAACAGTCCAAATGAAAGGGAATATTGCTGCTCTTTATTGATATCATAAATCAGACTTCAGACTTCAAAAAGGTAGTCTTGAGAGTCTGATACCAGAGGTCTCAGAGAGCCAAAATCAAGCATCATATTAGGTCAGGCAGGTCCATTTAGTCAAGCTCACAATCAACTGATTCATGACGTCTGTCTGAATACAATACAATTCAGACTGTTGTAATATAATTCTGAGGGATCTGTTCTATTTTCCATGGGCTTTCCCCACTCTGTGCATGCATGGCTGCATGGAGTTGCGGGAGTTTGCCCAAAACAGAACCAAACAACAACAAATGGAAGTGCTCCTGACTGAAGTAAGTTTTTGTTAACATTGGTTTCAGGCTGAGGTCTCAACCTCAGGCAGCATGGCCACAAACCACACACAAACCATTTACAGACTTTTCGATGTACACAAAAATGGCTGTCAATTTTCAAAAGCCAGGGAGCATAGAATTTTTTCAAGGGTTCCCACACATTGTGACCAATGAATTTCCATGACTTTTCCAGTCATTCATGATTACTCTTATGATTTAAACCATTTCTTAGTCAATTTTGCCATGTGTATTGTATGTGAGCAACCAATACTTGGAAATTCATAGATTAAATGATTATACTTGTTAGTGTACAGATGTCTTAATCTAGCCAATGAAATATTTAAGAGCAGAGCAGAATTTACACCCACTGCACACTTTATTATGAACACCTGTACACCTATTTATTCATGTAATCAGCCAATCGTATGGCAGCAGTGCAATGCATAAAATCATGCAGATACTGGTCAGGAGCTTCAGTTAATGTTCACATCATCCATCAGAATGAGGAAAAATGTGATTTCAGTGATTTCGACTGTGGGATGATTGTTGGTGCCAGGTTTGAGTATTTCTGTAACCGCTGATCTTCAGGAATTTTCACACGCAACAGTCTATAGAGTTTACTCAGAATAGTACCAAAAAACATCCAGTGAGCAGCAGTTCTGTGGACGGAAATGCTTTGTTGATGAGAGAGGTCAACAGAGAATGGCCAGACTGGTTCGAGCTGAATATACTAATATGATAATGTGCTATTGAACACATACGTTTAGTTATTTTTAATTATCATTTTAATAATTATAGTTTAATAATAATAATTATTTTCCAGAACATGTTTTAAAGTTTAATTTAATCATCAAAATGGTGTCTAATCAATTAATTCTTAAAAATTTTAATACGTGAAAATAGAACATTTTTACGTTTTTAACATCATTGCATTTTTATTTTTTTTATTTATTTTTTTGCCAAACCTTTATCAACAGCTGTCTTGCTTGTGAAAAATGTATTAATTATGATTATTATTATTATTACTACTACTACAGAGAATATTACATTTTACTATACTGTTGTATTATTAATATATTTTTATTAATTATTTTATTTAATTTCTTCAGTTTCAGGCATCTACTTTTTACTTTGAATCATGCTTTTATTATGACGAGTGTTTTTTGCCGGAAGCTTCACTTTTCCGGATAAACAGTTCGCATCATTGCCCGGTGTGATCATTGAAGACTTTTAAGTCACATTTGAAATCTCATCTCTTTACACTGTCCTTTGAGTCTGACAAATGAAATGTAGGACACAGTTTTGGAGTGTTTGTATTTTAGATTACTGGTGTTTGTGTATTTGGTAATTTTGAAATGTTATGTTTTAAATTTTATTACTGTGAAGCACTTTGGTCAACTCTGTTGTTTTAAATTCAATACAAATAAAGTTGAGATTGAAGCACAAATGCTGTGATTTAATTATATATATACATATTTTACATGTGCTGCGTGGTTCACAGTGGGTTAATGCTCTTGCTCTGTCATCTGATACAACGTGAATGATTCTCAATGTCTGTGGAGTTTCTAGTGGATGAACAGTCAGATTTATTTAAAATACGCAGCTCTTCCACAGTAAGATTGCAGCCTTTAGCGGTTTAATAAATCACACTAGGACATGTCACAATTGTAATTTGATTAATTGTCCATTTCAGTGTACATGGAGCACGCGTTCAAAATAAGCCTGTGAGCATTTTAAAGCTGTCGTGTGTCAGTCATACTGCGTGCTGGTACCGGATAGAGTCGGTGCTTGATACTATCGGTACTGCAGAAACACTGGTATTGTTACATCTTTTTTATTTTAGTACCGAATGGTACCAAAGTACCGGTACTTTTGACAACACTACTCTGTACAATTGTAGTGAGCAGAATAGCATCTCAGAATGCACAACACGTTGAACCTTGAGACAGATGGGCTACAACAGCAGAAGATCACGTCTGGCTCAGTGAGTATCCATGGCTTGTCAGTGACTTTTGAAGATTTTATTGCTTTCCAAGAGTGTGGGAATTTAGTTTTATTGGTCTGTCTGGAAACAAAGATTTGTTTATAACTTCCTAGAATAAGCTGCAATGTGGACCCTACTTTATACTACACGACATTGGGCCTAACTCTACATAACTTTAGTGCTGTGTTTCTGAAATGGTCTAAAGAGGGGTACTGTGGGGTTTGATCTGGTCTTCAGGTTTGATTATGGCTCTCTCAACTACCTCAAACTGTCTTAATCTACTTCCTTATACACCCCAAATCTTCTGCAATTAGAGGAAATGTCTAGCAAAACAGAAGATCTGCTGGACAAACAATGCAAGCAGCTTCTCTCAGTATACACCGTCTGCTCTACCACAATCTATTTCAGCTCAGCCCATAGCTTACAGCTAGTAAGTAATTACTTTTTGATCAAGCGTTGTGCCCTTGTTGTTGCACAGAATGCAATCTGGACTAACAACATGCCTGTGGTAGTGATTTCAAACATTTATTTTTTTTTTTTCACTGTGCACTAGGACCGATAGATTATCAATACTGTACCATTAAGATGTGTTGCTGTTTGTTGTAGGAAATAAGATAGACACTGTGGAGTGGCAGCAGGGGCCTGTAGAACTGTTTATTTGACCATTAAAGTGGCAGTACAGGGAGTAAAAAGAGGAAATGCAGTCAAGGATTGGGGGATGTCCATGGAATATGGCGTAAACGTAGGATGTATTGTCTTCAGGCCAAAGTGTTCATTATATTAATACAATGTGAGGATTCCAGATGCACAAGTTTGGATGTTTATCATTTAATAAGGGTCTAGGTTGAATGTTCAGGGTTGGGAGTTAGGTTTTGTTGATTTAAAACTCAATAGAGCATTAACATTAAACACCTCATGTGTTTGGGAGAACATTTATCTAGCTTTTAGTGCAACTCAGTGGACGTTTCACCTCAAAACTGGTGGAATATGTGCAAGGAACCACGTAATATAATTTTGCAAAAATGTTGCCATGGTCACATATTGTTATTTATTTATTTTTTCATGAGATCAGACTCTGGAATTTCATGGAAGTTTTCTTACAATGAAGTAGCATTTTTTTATTGTAATGCTCGCCTATAAAATATCTCATCACAAGGAACTGCTCGATGTGAATGCACAGACTGATCTCACTGTGAAATC
Source organism: Myxocyprinus asiaticus (assembly GCF_019703515.2). Lineage (NCBI taxonomy): Eukaryota > Metazoa > Chordata > Actinopteri > Cypriniformes > Catostomidae > Myxocyprinus > Myxocyprinus asiaticus. The sequence goes on along the minus strand of NC_059365.1, from coordinate 35,327,585 downwards.
TGACACTAGCTAAAATCAGTCTGTGCCTACTGAAATTTGAAACACTGCCCCTAGTTGTCAAAGCATAGTTGAGCGTTTGGGCACTTGCGAGCTCCATTTTCCAGATGAAATGTCCGTGGTGGGATGCCAAAAGCGAGTTGTAAAGTGAGTTGTTTTCAGCTGTACAGTCTGTAATACAGTAAAGAGGAATGCATATTCTGTAAACTATACCCCTCAACCTAACCTCAAACCTAAACCTAACCATCAGTGGAGTAAAAATGTAATGTTTTGGCAGAAAATGCAACCTCCAGATTGCAGATTATTGCAATTACTTCCTGGTTTGAATGCGGGATGCGAACCTGGGTCTCCCACAGTGTTGACACAAGGGAAGATAAACAGACTTGAGCTGATGCAAATACAGCATGTCTGTTGGGAGATGGTGCTCTACAGTTAGTTGGCATAAAGTGGCCAATCCACGGATACTAGAACTTTTGCATACAACATGCCGAGATCCAGTGTGACCATGCTGGAGTGCAATCTCTATAAAATTATAAAAAATAAAAAAACAAAATCCTTATACAGTAATCACTAGTGACAGAAAAAGTCATGGAAATTCATTGGTTGAAAGGTGTGGGAAACCTAGAACTTGCTTCTTAATACTAGGGTGGCTCTAAGTCTCCATGATTTTGGTCCTTATATATTGCTCGGGTTTCACCCATTTCATTATCTGCTAGGCAAACATTGTAATCAGATGGATTAGAAAAGTAATAACATATCTCTATTCAACAAACCAAAATATTTTCGGTATCATTCGTGTCCATAGCAATGTTATAGGATTACACACAAAAATGTTAAACATTTCTGAGGGTTAGAGGTTTTTTCAAATCGCTAACCTTATGTATGAGTAATAGTAATAGCAATAAATGCCTTAGCTAGCACCACTAATTCAACATGATCACACGGGGGACCAGCATGTTGTCTCCGATACTTCTGGTTCCGTAGGATCGGCCACATTATGCCGACTAACTGACAAGTGCGATCTCCCATCAGACTTGTTTGCGTCGAAACCAGGAAGTAATCATGTTTGCATAATCAGTGATGAGCAAGATTTGGAGGTTGCATTTTTCCCTCTACAATTAATTTTTTCACCACTGATGGTTAGGTTTTGGTTTCGGGGTTGGGTTGGGTTGGGGGGTTCAGTTAAATATGCATTCCTATTCACAGTTTTATATCCTACAGCTGAAAACAACTCGCTTCACAACTTGCTTTTGGCGCCCCTCCATGAACATTACACGTGACTCCCATTGCTGTATAAATAGATGAGCCGCTAGGAGAGCAGAGGAGGGGGCATGACAGCTTAATAGTCCGTAAAGATTTTTGATAGGCAGAGAAAGTTGATAGTTGATAGTGGATGATAGTTTGTGCTTTTTGTGTGCTAGCCCTTCGGAAAAAATCAGCACAGACTCACTTAGCCCTCAAACGAATATCACAACATATGGCTCCTCTTTGTCAACTAACAGCCCTGTGCGTTTGGTCTCAATCACACGTAATATTGTGACAGAGTAGGCAGTTTAGGGTAGGAAATGAGTTTGAATGGATTTGGAGTAGACCTGGATTGCCTCATGGTGCTACAGTGCAAATCTTACAGTATAGTTGCAAATATAATGCAGTACAGTGGCAAATCCTGTTGGAATCAGTTTGATTCTGCATATGTGTTCCCTGAAGGCTTACTGTATATTGAGCCATTAAGTATCAATTTATTAAACTAAAACATCCTTTTTTCATCAATCATATCAAAATGCAATTTTAGGCCCAATTTACACCTGGTATTAACATCTATTTGGGGTGATCAGATCACACTAATCACTAAATACAAGTGTAAATGGTGTCCGACCGTCTGAAATATTGTGTGATCCAAATCACTTAAACAACATTCGGGGGTACTCGAAAAGCATATGATTGTAGTATAAACGGTAAAGCGTCCTGATGTGTCACAGACAATCATTGCTAAGAAAAAAAACAAAAAAAAAAACAAAAATGGTTTTTATACTTTGCTGGTTAGGTACGACTTTAAAAGAAAACAACTGTCTGATTGAAGACCTTTTTATAATATATGCACGCAAAATATTTTGTGATAGCTGATGTTAATGGGACCCTGCTTTGGGCTATTTTGAATATTTTGGCTGGCACATGATCCTGATTTGGGTTACCTTAAAAGCTGCTTGCTGACAGAGATACCTTCAGGTTGGAAGTCGGACAGAAATGGAGGTGTAATGAGGCTGATGTGATTTTTTTTAGCTTCAGTGCAATCAACTAGCAGAAGGACAGCTTCAGCGTCTCTCTATAGCTTTGATAATTTATTACCTGAGGTGTAAATTATCAAAGGAGGAATGCCTTCTGTCAAAGTTGGATTTATTTTGGGTTGTTGGCCTGCTACATCTAACCACGGCTCATGTGGCCAGTAAATGTTGCTGGAAGAGAAATGAACTTAGACACATGCTAAAATACACACACACACACACACAGAGAGAGAGAGAGAGAGAGAGAGAGATTCCACTTGCCTGTTGTCATCCCTTAGGAAACACATGCTTAGAAGACACATTGCTTCCATACTGGGCTGTCACGTTTATGGCTTTTTATCGTGAGATTAATTGTCAATGCGATTAATTATTTCATTTTCTTTTTTATTGTCATTCAAATTATAAACTTATGATACTTTCACATTCAAAGTCATTCACATTTAACTTATGGCTTTTTAAACACACACACACACACACACACATATATATATATATATATACAGGTGCATCTCAATAAATTAGAATGTCATGGAAAAGTTCATTTATTTCAGTAATTCAACTCAAATTGTGAAACTCATGTATTAAATAAATTCAATGCACACAGACTGAAGTAGTTTAAGTCTTTGGTTCTTTTAATTGTGATGATTTTGGCTCACATTTAACAAAAACCCACCAATTCACTATCTCAAAAAATTAGAATATGGTGACATGCCAATCAGCTAATCAACTCAAAACACCTGCAAAGGTTTCCTGAGCCTTCAAAATGGTCTCTCAGTTTGGTTCACTAGGCTACACAATCATGGGGAAGACTGCTGATCTGACAGTTGTCCAGAAGACAATCATTGACACCCTTCACAAGGAGGGTAAGCCACAAACATTCATTGCCAAAGAAGCTGGCTGTTCACAGAGTGCTGTATCCAAGCATGTTAACAGAAAGTTGAGTGGAAGGAAAAAGTGTGGAAGAAAAAGATGCACAACCAACCGAGAGAACCGCAGCCTTATGATTGTCAAGCAAAATCGATTCAAGAATTTGGGTGAAATTCACAAGGAATGGACTGAGGCTGGGGTCAAGGCATCAAGAGCCACCACACACAGACATGTCAAGGAATTTGGCTACAGTTGTCGTATTCCTCTTGTTAAGCCACTCCTGAACCACAGACAACGTCAGAGGCGTCTTACCTGGGCTAAGGAGAAGAAGAACTGGACTGTTGCCCAGTGGTCCAAAGTCCTCTTTTCAGATGAGAGCAAGTTTTGTATTTCATTTGGAAACCAAGGTCCTAGAGTCTGGAGGAAGGGTGGAGAAGCTCATAGCCCAAGTTGCTTGAAGTCCAGTGTTAAGTGTCCACAGTCTGTGATGATTTGGGGTGCAATGTCATCTGCTGGTGTTGGTCCATTGTGTTTTTTGAAAACCAAAGTCACTGCACCCGTTTACCAAGAAATTTTGGAGCACTTCAGGCTTCCTTCTGCTGACCAGCTTTTTAAAGATGCTGATTTCATTTTCCAGCAGGAATTGGCACCTGCCCACACTGCCAAAAGCACCAAAAGTTGGTTAAATGACCATGGTGTTGGTGTGCTTGACTGGCCAGCAAACTCACCAGACCTGAACCCCATAGAGAATCTATGGGGTATTGTCAAGAGGAAAATGAGAAACAAGAGACCATAAAATGCAGATGAGCTGAAGGCCACTGTCAAAGAAACCTGGGCTTCCATACCACCTCAGCAGTGCCACAAACTGATCACCTCCATGCCACGCCGAATTGAGGCAGTAATTAAAGCAAAAGGAGCCCCTACCAAGTATTGAGTACATATACAGTAAATGAACATACTTTCCAGAAGGCCAACAATTCACTAAAAATGTTTTTTTTATTGGTCTTATGATGTATTCTAATTTTTTGAGATAGTGAATTGGTGGGTTTTTGTTAAATGTGAGCCAAAATCATCACAATTAAAAGAACCAAAGACTTAAACTACTTCAGTCTGTGTGCATTGAATTTATTTAATACATGAGTTTCACAATTTGAGTTGAATTACTGAAATAAATGAACTTTTCCACGACATTCTAATTTATTGAGATGCACCTGTATATATATATATATATACATACACACACTACCGGTCAAAAGTTTTGAAACACTTGACTGAAATGTTTCTCATGATCTTAAAAATCTTTTGATCTGAAGGCGTATGCTTAAATGTTTGAATTAGTTTTGTAGACAAAAATATAATTGTGCCACCATATTAATTTATTTCATTATAAAACTAAAATGTAATTAAAAAATAAAATAAAAAAAGTTTTTGAAATTGATGACTTGGAACAAATAATAAAGAAAAGCAGCCAATAAGTGCCCAACACAGATGGGAACTCCTTCAGTACTGTTTAAAAAACATCCCAGGGTGATACCTCCAAGAAGTTGGTTGAGAAAATGTCAAGAGTACATGTCTGCTAGTTCTAAGCAAAGGGTGACTACTTTGAAGATGCTAAAATATAACACAGTTTTGATTTGTTTTGGATTTTGTTTAGTCACAACATAATTCCCATAGTTCTCTATCTGTCACTCACTCGACGTTGGTGTCGATGTAGTGACACTAGGGGTCACTCTTGGGAGCCCAAGACACCTCTGGTCATTGATAAAAGGCCAATGAAAATTGGCGAGTGGTATTTGCATGCCACTCCCCCGGACATACGGGTATAAAAGGAGCTGGTATGCAACCACTCATTCAGATTTTCTCTTCGGAGCCGAACGGTCATGCTCATTGAGCTGAATAGCACTGTTCATTCACCTCTGCTGGATCTGACGGCACTGGTGCACTGCAGAGAACGCCCCTGGGTGCTTCGGCAGAAAAACTAGAGAGTATATTTTCTGAAAGAGCATTTTTCCCCTCTAAAAGAGTATATTTCTCTAAAAGAGCGCACACACGGAACGTCATTTTAAAGACCCGTCTTTCTAAAGATGCCTTTCCGATCGCGTGTTATTCCTGGTTGCGGTTGTTTTCTCTCAACTTCGGATGGTCATGATCGCTGTCTTTCGTGTCTGGGTGCGACCCACACGGAGGCAGCGTTTGTGAATGGTTCATGTTCTCACTGCGAGAACATGACCATGGCAACGTTGCGGTCGCGGCTTGCTTTCGTAAGAAAACCCCAGCACCCCAGTGGCTCCCCGCCTCGGTCCTTCTACCTACAGCGCGGCTAGCACTGGGGGTGATTTGGGGACCTTAATGGGATCGTCTCCGCCGGGTATCCCCCCGCGGACCTCCCATTCCCCAGCACGCTCGTCTGCCCCAGTCGGGCTTCCGGATGAGTTCACCGGCTCTTCGCGCGGCGAGTTTAACTTCTTGTTTGGAGCCCGCGAAGATGATGAGCTCTCGAGCGCAGCATCGGAGAGCGGGCTTGTCCAGTCGGACGCAGAAGCCTCAGCTGGGCTTCCCCCTTCGGGGACGATCGCCCAGTCACAGGCCGATGCCGAAATGATGGACATGCTTTCCCGGGCGGCCGCGAGTGTAGGGCTAGAGTGGAACCCTCCACTCTCCCCTGAACCCTCACGGCTTGATGATTGGTTTCTGGGCTCGTGGCGCCGCTCAAAACAGCCGCGCCCCGCTCCAGTGCCATTCTTCCCGGAAGTGCATGAGGAGCTGACGAAGTCGTGGGAGGCACTTTTCACTGCCCAGCCCCGACTCCGCAGTTCCCCCGCTCTCACTACCCTCGATGGCGTGGCGGCCAGGGGCTATACAGCGATTTCCTCTGGTGGATAAGGCGCTCGCGGTGCACCTATGCCCGCGACGCCCTAAGCTCCCGTCCAAGCCCTGTAGGCTCACGTCCTCCCTGACGGCTAAGGCCTACAGTGCTGCTGGACAAGCCGCCTCTGCCCTGCACGCCATGGCTCTCCTGCAGGTCCACCAAGCCAAGGCGCTGAAAGAACTGCACGAGGGTAGTTTCGCCCCAGATTTGATGCAGGAACTGCGCTCAGCGACCGACCTCGCCCTCCAGGCGACGAAGGTCATGGCGCGGACTCTCGGGCGGACGATGGCCACACTAGTGGTCCAGGAGCGCCACCTATGGCTCAACCTGGTCGAGATGGGCGAGGCCGACAAGACACGGTTCCTTGCTGCCCCCATCTCCCAGGTGGGCCTATTCGGCGACACTGTTGAGGACTTTGCCCAGCAGTTCTCGACAGTGAAGCAGCAGACGGAAGCAATCCGGCACATCCTGCCCCGGCACGGCTCAAGATCCCGCACCCCGTCTGCTCATCCCCCTGCAGTGACTGCACCGGCTCCGCCGCAGCCTGCCCCTTCGGCCCGGCCCCGGCGTGGAGCCCACCGCAGGAAGCCGACGCCACCCGTCTAACAGCCGGCGCCGAAGAACCCACGGAGGTCCTCGAAGCAACCCTGAGACGGGCAACCCAGGGACGAGGGAACCCACTCATGTGGAGCTGGTAGGAAGACCACTCCATCCCCCAGTGGAGGGCCAGGTGGAAAATCTTTTGTTGCCTTTTTGTTTGATTTCGCTGCACGCCCAAGTGGCTGCGGTACCCAACAGTTCAGCAAAAGAGTGGCTTCCTTCCACCCTGGGTCACATACACGGTGTGTACGGTCGTCACCACGACTACCGTCCACGGGCTTTTTCTTGCAGGATTGGCACTCCAGCGGTGCCCTTTCCGCACCTGAGCACCCAGCTGTAGCACACAGCCGCCCCCGATGTGGCAACCTCCACGGGTTACGAGGACAGGCCTCTTCCTCCCCCATCCCAGGCTGTTCCGGGGGTGGTCACAAGGAGCCAGGTGAGTGCTTCGATGTCCCTAGACTCAGCATGGCCACGACGTGCTGTGGCACCTCGCGCTCTGCCCCGCCGCGAGGCCCCACCTGCCGGTACATCCAACGACGTTGTCCCCTTGGTCCCCCTAGCGTGGAATTTGGACGCGTGGCTTGCGCTTTCCAATCCGTCGCGGTGGCTGGTCCGGACCGTCCGACTCGGCTACGCGATTCAGTTCACCAGGCGCCCGCCCAGGTTCAGCGATATTCACTTTACCTTGGTCAAGGGCGAAAACGCTGTCACCCTGCGTGCGAAGATGGCTACCCTCCTACAGAAGGACGCGATAGAACCTGTTCCTCCAGCCGAGATGAAGAAAGGGTTTTACAGCCCCTACTTCATCGTACCAAAAAAAGGTGGTGGGTTGCGGCCAATCTTGGACCTGCGAGTACTGAACCGGGCTTTACACAGACTGCCGTTCAAGATGCTGACGCAAAGACGCATTCTGGCGAGCGTCCGGCTTCAATATTGGTTCGCAGCGGTAGACCTGAAGGATGCATACTTTCATGTCTCGATCCTTCCTCGACACAGACCCTTCCTGCGGTTCGCGTTCGAGGGTCAGGCGTATCAGTACAAAGTCCTCCCTTTTGGCCTGTTCCTGTCTCCTCGCATCTTTACGAAGATCGCAGAGGCTGCCCTTGCAGGGAGGTGGGCATTCACATTCTCAACTATCTCGACGACTGGCTAATCCTAGCTCACTCTCGAGACATGTTATGCGCACACAGGGACCTGGTGCTCTCACACCTCAGCCGACTAGGGCTTCGGGTCAACTGGGAAAAGAGCAAGCTCCTCCCGGTTCAGAGCATCTCTTTTCTTAGTTTGGAGTTGGACTCAGTCTCCTTGATGGCGCGCCTTACAACCGAGTGTGCCCAGTCGGTGCTGGCCTGTTTGAAGGCGTTCAAGCAAGGAACAGCGGTTCCACTGAAACTTTTTCAGAGGCTCCTGGGGCATATGGCATCCTCGGCGGCAGCCACCCCGCTCGGGTTGATGCATATGAGGCCGCTTCAGCACTGGCTCCAGACTCGAGTCCCGAGACGGGCATGGCGCCACGGGACACACCGCATGGCCATTACGTCGGTCTGTCACCGTCTTTTCAGCCCTTGGACCGACCTCTCGTTTCTGCAAGCAGGTGTTCCCCTAGAACTGGTCTCCAGGCACGTCGAGGTCACGACAGACGCCTCCAAAACGGGCTGGGGCGCTATTTGCAATGGGCACGCAGCCGCCGGCCTCTGGACAGGTCCGCAACTGCATTGGCACATCAACTGCCTCGAGTTACTGGCAATTCTGCTCGCCCTGCGGAGGTTCCGGCCATTGATCCAGTGCATGCACGTGTTAGTTCGGACGGACAGCACGGCAGCGCTAGCATATGTCAACCGCCAAGGCGGTCTGCGCTCTTGCTGTATGTCACAACTCGCCCGCCGTCTCCTCCTCCGGAGTCGGCAGCACCTCAAGTTGCTGCGAGCCACTCACATCCCGGGCAACCTCAACACTACAGCGGACGCGCTGTCATGGCAGGTTTCCCTCAGGGGAGAGTGGAGACTCCACCCTCAGGTGGTCCAGCTGATTTGGAGTCGATTCAGATGGGCACAGGTGGACCTGTTGGCCTCCCAAGAATCCTCCCACTGCCCGCTCTGGTACACCCTCACCGAAGCTCCCCTCGGCATAGACACGCTGGCACACAGCTGGCCCCCCCGGACTACGCAAATATGCATTTCCCCCAGTGAGCCTGCTTGCACAGACCCTGTGCAAGTTCAGGGAGGACGAGGAGCAGGTCGTCCTGGTAGCACCCTACTGGCCCACCGAGACGTGGTTCTCGGACCTCACGCTCCTTGCTACAGCTCCCCCCTGGCGAATTCCCCTGAGGAAGGAAATTCTTTCTCAGGGATGGGGCACCCTCTGGCACCCGCACCCAGACCTCTGGAATCTCTATGTCTGGTCCCTGGACGGGACGCGGAAGACCTAAGTGGTCTACCACCCGCGGTGGTAGACACGATCACTCAGGCTAGGGCCCCCTCTACGAGGCACCTGTATGCCTTTAAGTGGCGTCTATTCGCTAAGTGGTGTTCTTCCCGACACGAAGACCCCCAGAGATGCGCAGTCGGATCAGTGCTTTCCTTCCTGCAGGAGAGGCTGGAAGGGAGGCTGTCCCCTTCCACCTTGAAGGTGTACGTTGCTGCCATAGCAGCACACCACGACGCATTTGACGGTAAGTCCTTAGGGAAGCACGACCTGATCATCAGGTTCCTAAGAGGCGCCAGGAGGCTGAATCCCTCCAGACCGCGCCTCGTTCCCTTATGGGATCTCTCCGTAGTTCTTCAGGGTCTACAGAGAGCCCCCTTTGAGCCTTTGCAGTCAGTCGAGCTTAAAGCACTCTCCTTGAAGACTGCCCTCCTGACTGCGCTCACATCCATCAAGAGGGTAGGTGACCTGCAAGCATTCTCTGTCAGCGAAATGTTCCTGGAGTTCGGTCCGGGTTATTCTCACGTGATCCTGAGACCCCGACCGGGCTATGTCCCCTTTTAGGGACCAGGTGGTGAACCTACAAGTGCTGCCCCAGGAGGAGGCAGACCCAGCCCTGTCATTGCTGTGTCCGGTGCACGCTTTACGCATCTATTTGGATCACACGCAGAACTTTAGAGTCTCTGAGCAGCTCTTTTTCTGCTTTGGTGCACAGCGGGAAGGAAGCACTGTCTCCAAGCAGAGGATCGCCCACTGGCTCATTGACGCCATAACTATGGCATATCTCACCCAAAACATGCCGCCCCCGGTAGGGCTACGAGCCCATTCTACCTGTGATGTAGCGGCTTCTTGGGCCCTGGCCAGAGGTGCCTCTCTAACAGACATTTGCAGAGCAGCGGGCTGGGCAACACCCAACACCTTTGCAAGATTCTACAACCTCCAGGTGGAACCGGTTTCGTTCCAGGTAGTGGCACACAACACAAGCGGATAAGCCCTGTATAGCCGGCCGGGTGTATCGCTTGCACATAGTGCCTTCCACCTCCTTTTGAGCTGAAGACGTGCACCGTTAATTCCCAGTAGTGTTCACAAAATTTGTTCCCTGGTTGACTTCTTCCGAGCCCTGTGGCAGTCGAGTTTTCGGAGAGACTCACTGCCGGCCCAGTACACGCGCTAACTAAGAATCCTGTTCTGGGGTAGGTGCTCCGCATGTGGTGGTTCCCTGTAAGACTAAACCCCATGCGATCTATATCCTCTGCTAGTTCGTTTCCCTGCTGGCAAACTGCGTCTTCCTTGGGCAGAGCCCCTCTGCCCCAGTCTCCATGTTTGTAGTAACTCCTCCCCCATTGGGCAGGATCTACCTTGAAGGCTCCCCACATGGTTGGAAAGACCATGTGACGTATTCTTCCCCTTAAATACCCCCCCCTCTTGGGGCGAGGTGTGGTCTCCGCGGTGTCTTCCCCTTGGGAGGGACACCCCCCGACTAGACCTGGCGGCCCAGTCGGATAACCCCCCTTCTTTTTTAGGGAGTGGAAAAAGAGAAGGGGAAAAGAGGCCACGATTGGGTTAAGCCTGTCTCTATCTTTTGGTAGTCGACTTGTCCCCAAAAAGGGCCATTCGACACTCATAACTGCGTTGGGGGAGGTTACGGGTTGACCTGGTGTGCTGGCTATGAGGCACACAGCAAGTCTGCCCACCACACACTGCCAGTTCACGTAACACAGTTCAGCCTTGTGGCATTTTGTATAGGGACCCCTAGTGTCACTACATCGACACCAGCGTCGAGTGAGTGACAGGTAGGGAACGTCATGGTCACTGGTGTAACCTCCGTTCCCTGATGGAGGGAACGAGACGTTGGTCCCTCCTGCCACAATGCTGAACTACCCGCTGAAATGGCCGGACCTTATATCGACTCCTCAGCATAAACCTGAATGAGTGGTTGCATACCAGCTCCTTTTATACCCTTATGTCCGGGGGAGTGGCATGCAAATACCACTCGCCAATTTTCATTGGCCTTTTATCAAAGACCAGAGGTGTCTTGGGCTCCCAATAGTGACCCCTAGTGTCACTACATCGACACCAACGTCTCGTTCCCTCCATCAGGGAACGGAGGTTACACCAGTAACCATGACGTTTCATTTATGTTATTCCATAGTTTTGATGACTTTACTATTATTCTAAAATGTGAAAAAAAAATTATAATAAAGAATGAGTAAGGGTTTCAAAACTTTTGACCAGTAGTGTATATATACAGTACTGTGCAAAAGTCTTAGGCACATAAGATGCTTCACAATAACAATTGTCTTAAGATGGTTATTTATATTTTCAGCTTTAGTGTGTCAATAGGAAATATAAATTTTAAACTGCCAAACATTTCCTTTGCGACTAGAATAGAATAGAACAGAAGAACAGGGAGCCCTGCAACAGATGGCATGGTCCCCACAGAGCCCCCCACTGAATATTGAGTCAGTCTGGGATTACAAGAAGAGACAGAAGCAATTGAGACAGATAGAAGAACTGTGGCAAATTCTCCAAGAAGCTTGGAACATTCTATCTGCCAGCAACCAAGAAAAACTGTATCCAGGTGTACCTAGGAGAATTGGTGCTGTTTTGAAGGCAAAGGTGGTCACACCAAATGTTGAATTAGCTTTTTTTATGTTTACTGGACTTTTATGATATTAATTGATAAATGAAAGATATTTATGGCATTATTTTTGAAGACATCCTCACTATGTAACATTTTTCCCAAGTGCCTAAAACTTTTGCACAGTACTATATATATATATATATATATATATATATATATATATATATATAATTATGGTTGTTAATTGATTAATTGCATATACGAATTAATCGCACAGTTTTATGTGATTAATCGTGATTAATCATGGTACATGGTACATTAAAACATTAAAGACCCCGTGAAATCAAAATAAATGTTTTGCTGCTTTTTGTCCATATCTATTAGTTTTAAGGTCAGCTATATGCTAGTGTACTTCTAAACATTGAAACAACCACACCATCTTTTTCCAGAGCAGCCTGTATTTCTCCTGAGGTTACCTGTGGGTTTTTCCTTGTATCCCGAATAATTCTTCTGGCAGTTGTGGCTGGAATCTTTCTTGGTCTACCTGACCTTGGCATGGTATCAAGAGATCCCCGAATTTTCCACTTCTTAATAAGTGAATGAACAGTACTGACTGGCATTTTCAAGGCTTTGGATATCTTTTTGTATCCTTTTCCATCTTTATAAAGTTCCATTACCTTGTTACGCAGGTCTTTTGACAGTTCTTTTCTGCTCCCCATGGCTCAGTATCTAGCCTGCTCAGTGCATCCACGTGAGAGCTAACAAACTCATTGAATATTTATACACAGACACTAATTGCAATTTAAAAAGCCACAGGTGTGGGAAATTAACCTTTAATTGCCATTTAAACCTGTATTTGTCACCTTGTATGTCTGTAACAAGGCCAAACATTCAAGGGTATATAAACTTTTGATCAGGGCCATTTGGGTGATTTCTGTTATCATTATGATTTAAAAAGGAGCCAAACAACTATGTGATAATAAATGGCTTCATACGATCACTATCCTTATATAAAAGATAGTTTTTTTGCATGATCAGTCCTATTTTCCAAATCAATGCCAATATTTCACAATTTCTGCCAGGGTATGCAAACTTTTGAGCACAACTGTGTATATTTTGATGCATTGAGCTTTCTTCCAACCCTGACCAGTCCCCCAGTTCCTGCCGCTGAAAAACACCACCACCACCATGCTTCACGTTGGGATGGTATTGCAGGTGTAAGGGGGAGGCCACTCAAAGGCCCAAGAATGGTATCCAATGGCATGGCTGAAGGTCTCCTGCGTGTTCTGTCTTATCGTGCGCATTAAGTTTAAGTTATTTCGTTCCGATTAAATAACTATATTATTCATTTTATGATCCCCGTTTATTTTATCTGACTTCAATTATAAAAGTTTCCAAGGATATATTAATGTTCCAATCTTATTATTACATTTGGTTTAACATTTGATCATCATATTTAACTCTTTATTTTATATTGTACTCGTTCTTTCGGATTCGCTTAGAGAGTCTCGCGCCAGCCGTGTACGAGGATCTCACGATCACAAACATGCCAGTGCTGGTCATTAGACAGAGGTAATAGACTAAATACTATTTAGATGGATACTCATGCATGCTCTTTTATCTAAAAGTATTTTGTTTAGTCCCCTTAGATAGTAGACACTTAATTAGAGTAACATTATTTCTATTCATAGGTCATGACCGCTAAAATTTACAAAGATAGACCAATACCTAAGTTAAAAATAGCTTTATATACTTATGCCATAGTTTCCTATGTACACTTAGCTAGAAAAATATTACAATAACCAGAGGTTTAGACTTCACCCTATTTAGGTTGGTCGATCAACTTCAATGTTGTTCTAAACGGAAATTCCATATTGAGCCTGTACACTCTAAGTACACTTGAACTAATGCAAATTTGTTAGTCGGAGCTCTAAAGTCTTAGTCGGTGTGCCCCATGCTCCACTCAGAACTGAGCTTTAGTCCGCTACTAACCTGGTCGTAGATTTGCGGAAACATGGATTTAATATAATCTACTAAAGAAAATAATTTCAGAGTAAATCAGAATAAACTCAAATATAACAATTTATTTACCAGGTAAAATGACACATTCATCAATTCCAATTTGACAATAATAAGTCAAACCTTTATCAAAACATAAGAAATAAGAATTGCATACCTGGTAGAGAAAACTACACACAGCAGTTGTGCGGGAGATCTGACTACAGAGCTCCTTTGCCATCTCTCCTTAAGTTCCAAACGATTGTATTGTTATTTCAGATGTGTTTGTTTGATGTTATTCAGTATTTGGTTTACAATTTAGGGGGTTGTAAGTAGACCTTTTAAACTTGTAATTGAGTAGGTTGTTTGATGTTTACTAAGAATATACCTAATCTGCATACAGCATATGGTTCCTGTGAGAGACCTGGGAGGGCCATGCCCCTGATAGAATACAGTATTTTACAAAGTTCTTAAATCTTACTTGTGATTTGACTTTGCTGAAAGGGAATGAGGCCATTTTACCAGTTGCACTGAGACCTCTTGAATGATACCAAACATGTATGATCAGAAAACCTTTTACATTACAGAACATTATAAGTCATAACTTACACTAGTGACTCTAAAGAGACCTGAGGTGAGGTATGGAATAGAGGGGGCAAATGTGAGTGAGATTTGCGTTTGATGGTCCTTACTCAGTAGGGTGTGTTGTCTCAGGTGGAGATGCTCTTCTTTGACTTTTACCGGAAATGGCGCATTTTGGGCGTAGACATCCTGGTGCCAGCCTTACACAGGTGATGAGCAGTGCCTGGTTTCCTCCTGACATGATGCTTGGAATTGAGGCCAAACAGTTTAGTCTTCGTTTCATCAGACCAGATAATCCTGTTTCTCACAGTGTGAGAGTCCTTTAGGTGCTTTTTTGCTTTCTTGTACTGAGGCGAGGCTTCTCTCTGGCGTGTTGCAGTGATGGTTGTCCTTCTGCAAGTTTGTCCCATCTCCACACATGATCTCTGGAGCTCAACCAGAGGGACCATCGGGTTCTTGGTCACCTCTCTTACCAAGGCCCCCCGATTGCTCAGTTTGGTCAGGCGGCCAGCTCTAGGAGGATCCTGGTTGTTCCAAACTTCTTCCATTTAAGAATTATGGAGGCCATTGTGCTCTTGGGAAACTTCAATGCAGCCAAAATTGTTTTGTAGCCTTATCCAGATCTGTGCCTCGACACAATCCTGTCTCTGAGCTCTGCAGAGAGTTCCTTTGACCTCATGGCTTGGTTTTTGCTCTGATATTCATTTTCAGCTGTGAGACTTTATATAGACAGGTGTGTGCCTTTCCAAATCATGACCAATCTATTGAATTTGCCACAGGTGGACTCCAATCAAAGTGCAGAGACATCTCAAAGATGATCCAGAGAAATCAGGTGCACCGGAGCTAAATTTCAAGTGTAATAGCAAAGGGTCTGAATACTTATGTTAGTATGATATTTCAGTTTTTTCTTTTTAATAAATTTGCAAAGTTATAAAAAAATCTGTTTTTTGCTTTGTCATTATGGGGAATGGAGTGTAGATTGATGTGAAAAAAATAAATAAAATAAAATAATTTAAAGCATTTTAGCATAAGGCTGCATCATAAATAAATGTGAAAAAAATGAAGGGTCTGAATACTTTCTGAATGCCCTGTATTAATATATGTGTGTGTGTGTGTGTGTGTGTGTGTGTGTGTGTGTGTGTGTGTGTGTGTGTGTTAAAATAGTTAAAACTTTTTAAAAAATCCTCTTTTTGGTTCACTTTAGTTTTTTTGTCCACTTTCCATTCATTCTTTTGGTACCCAGCAGACCTGTGGTATCAAAATAAAATTCATAGTAGTAATATACAATTATTCATAGTAAAACATTTATTATTATTATTATTATTATTATTATTATTAGTTTGTAATAATTATTATTTTGTTTCATATAATAATAGTGTGCATACTAGTATGCATTACATTCCAATTTCACACTATTGTTCAAATGAAGTTTGTGTCTTCGCAGCATTTCCTTTACTCGACTTTTTAAAAAGTACTGAAGCATATTAGCATTTCATCAGGCTCTGTGGAGCTGTGAATTCCTGTGTGGGTAACCCCTTCTGCCACAATACATGATCATCTCATTCTGATCTTACATCATATCAAACACAGACTCTCTCCAGAGGCAATTTAGCTTCAAACATCCAATAAATAACCACAATCAACATTGACATCCCAATATCGTGCTACGCTCAGATCGGGATGTTGATGCCATAAGATGAGAAAATCAATCAGCGGGTAACAAATTATACCAGTAACCTTCACAAGCTGCCTGTTGAAATAATTTTTCATAACAAAAAAAATCGTACATAAAGAAAATGTAAGTATTTGTAAGGCCAAGAATAAATAGTTGTTCTTTTTTTCATGCATGTTATGTAATAGTGAGCTATATAAACAGAAGCTTAGCATTTAATTTAAAATCAGTCACATAAAAGTCGCCATCAAATCATAGCATTGTCTTTCATGGTACCTGTAATCACTCTTGCTCGCTTTCCGTGTCACAGCCCATTTCAAGGTTCTCCAGGCTTGAATCTCTGTTTATTTCCCCTCTGTCAAGCAGTGGATTGACACTACTGTGCACGTCAGTTGTTTTCAAACCTACCTGCAAATCATTTCACCTTGAGCTGGCATTGGCCTGAACTAGACTGGATTGATTAGTGCTGCAGCTTCATGCTGGGTCACCAGCCTTAATCCATAATAGAACAGTGAGAGCAAGTGGGGGGCCTTGAACATCGCATTCACACTCACAAATGGACAGTTCAATCAAATTAGAATTTAAAAAAAATATAAAGTACATAATAACTCGAAACCTTGAGCCGAGTCTTGACCCAAAAGTGCACTAAGCTGACTGGTTGGGGGTCCCTGGATGCGCCTGTGTGGCCCCTGTGGCTGATGGATTTAATATGGCCCCTGGAACAGTCTGTATCGTTGTCTTCTCACAGACTGCTGTGAATCAAGGATTACAGTACGGTATCTTATTAGTCCAGGAAAAGATACAGTACAGCTGTTCAGTTAAACTCCATGTTGGTCCACATGGGCCACACATCCAGTTTCAGAGCTCATGCTTTTTCTACTTAAGAGTTTGAGAGGTTTTGGTGGGGTTGGATTCTTCAGTGAATCTCTGTCTATGTGCAGCATTATGCGGGACAGTTTATTATTGGTAGTTCTTGCTAAGGGGTTTGTTCAAATCCCTAACTCTAAGTTTTAAAGTTTAGTGTGTAACCCTCACTGTTTGTGCTGTGGACATGAATGATACCTCAAATTGAGCGGTTTACTTATCCTAAATACTTACCTTATTTGCCAGGTGGACTTACAGTGGTTGCCTGGTGGATGATAAAACAAAAAAAAAATCCGATAGACCTACATCGACAGACTGATCGCACTCTTAGCTTAATCCGGCGACAGTAGGTTGAAAGTTCTGCTTCTGAAATCAGTCTATGCTTACCAAAATTCTAACCACTGCCCCCAATGTTGTTGAATGTTTCAAACAGGGTTAATTACCTCACTTAAATGCATCCTAGTTATACATGAGATTAATCACTATTTCCACAACATAAACGTAATTTTACAACTTAAATCTGCACAGACAATGAAGTGAATGAACAGGTGAACTTTAAGTTAGTTGCATCAAAACATGGAACTTCCATTGTTTCTGTAAAAATGCAATACACACAATGCAATATACTAAACTGGCTAAAACACAGAAGATTAATAACGGACTCTAAAACATGAATAATTCAGAATACAGTTCCTTTAAGACTTAAACTATGAGCACTGTTTTAAGAGCGCTATGCTTTAAGCTAGGGGTGGGCGATATGACCAAAATCTTATTTCACGATATGAATAATTTTATGCCATGATAACAATATAGTATATCACGATATTGTAAAAGTTTTCTAAAATCAATAAAAATTGGTTTATATATTAAACCATATCGTAATGCCTATTTTTGGAACTCCAGTCAGTGAATTAAATACTTTATAAATTAAAACGACTTCCTCTTTATTTGGAACAAGACAAAAATGTCTAAGTAAATAAATAAATAAAAATCAACTTGTTTTCAAAAATCAACCTTACCAAAATGCTAAATATAACAGTTTGCCACATTTCAGTTTAAAATGTTGTTGATAAGTATTATTATTAGTCTATTGTAATAAACTTTGCTCAAGAAACTTGAGATCTTCTCAAAGCAAAGTGACAAAGAAAATAAAACTGCAACGAAAAAATAATCACTTATTGAAGAAAATAATTATCAAATAAATATCACTTCAAAATAAAGAAATAAATGACCGAATTAATGCAGAGTTCATCTTTTGGCTTTAATATTCTTTTGCGTGCTTCATTTTGAGGCAGTAAAACAGATTGCATGTAATATGAGTGATTATCATTGTGCGAACCACAGATGTCGCACCTGTTTTAATAACAAACTCCTGAAGAGGAGAGGAGCTTTTTTGGCCTATTTGGGAGTCGTCCCGTTCTGTGGAGATTTCTTTCTCCATTTTGGGTTTTCCTGGGACAAAAATGATCGAGTAGCGTGTGTGATCCTGCCCTGAGCTCTCCTGTCTCTGGAGCACAAATATCAGGAAGCCTCCTGGACACGCACGCAGTTTGCAGCTCCAGAGACAGCGCATGCCACAGTCATGTGAAACATTTGCGTGTGTCAGATGAGAAGAATATTTCGTGCTTTTAAAGTGCCAAATGCGCAATGCAGGTCATTAAATTTGCTTGGGCGGCCACAGAAAAAATGAAAAAACCGTGTCCATGTTTCTTCTATTTTCTCAGTCTCACATAAAGCCCTGCCCACTGATAGATAAGCCCAAGCTGAGCACATGGATATTTATATATTGCGATATACAGGATATAGCAAAATCTCTATCGGTTGACACTTTATATCGTCACCACGATATATATCGTCAAACTGCCCAGCCCTACTTTAAGCGCTATGCTATGCCATAAGTCATACATGCTAAGTCAGTGGGCATGGCCAGGAAGTTTTGATATTTTCGTGCAAGCATGCGCTAAGTCTAGGCACAAATGTGTTTGGCAAAATTGCATGCGCAAAGCGCTAATGGGTAATTAGTGTAAATGGACTATATGCAATGAAGCACAGAAATATGGACTTACGTTCTTTTGTGCGTTAACAAAATGTTTAATGTTCAATATTGAATGTCAGGCATATTTCTATGACAGTGACACGCTCCTTTTATATGGAACTCCATTTGTATCAGAAAGCACTTCACTTTTTCTACCGGTAGATTTGATTTTGAAAAATGTAAGTTATTAAAACATGAAAATATTCAACCAAAAATAGTTCTAAAAATTAAAATTAAACTTAAAATGAAACTAAAATCTAATCACAAATAACGAATTGGTCAAAAAAATCATATCAAATACAAACATGTTACTCTCTCCAACTTTTTCCACCAGCCCCTTTTACTGACTTAAAAATAACTCTACGACAACAGGTTAAAAAATGGCAATGAAAATTAGATCATAAATACATAATAATTAAATTATTGTATAATTATAATGATTTTTGAAAAATAAACCATGACCTAAAGATAGTTAAACACAAATCTTATAAATATTTGTTTCATAAAACAGCTACAACAGTGATCGTCAGGGGCATAATTTGATGTTCCACTGTATTTTCAGAGTTTGGTCTGGAACTTTATTACCACCCGCTGGTGGAATCTCCAAACTGCAAATGCAGGAACTGAGTTTAGACTTCGCACTGAGATAAGACGTGCTTTTGAAACATCTTAATGCAATGACCTATTTCTCGTGAAAATACCAAATTGCTCTTTGCGCCACTTCATTACCATACAATACACCCACAGATTGTGCACATATAGTGCAAACACTCCCACCCACCCACCGCTTTGCGCTGGCATGAAAATTGCCCTTAGAATTAGCGTTCTCACGAAAATCGGATAAGACGTTGCGCACACGAAAATAGAACCCTATGACTAAAACAAAAAACTGTGCACAAATTAACACTGATTTATGGAATACATTTTCTATGTCCATGTGTTCCCTGGGAATTGAACCCATGACCTCTGTGTTGCTAGGGCCATGCTAGCCAACGGGATCAGGAAATGTCACAAGTCAGATTTGAACTCCTATTTCCCACATGAGCACCACAGCTCAATGTGTTGAAGCGCTTACTGCTAGGCCACAGCTCCAATATTTCCGATCCCTTATGCATTTGTTTACCTCTCTGCCTTTGGCCTTTGTTTTCAGTTCTCAGACGACCAGAACCGATAACGGGTAATGAAAATAGTGTAATGCAAAGAAAGCAAATGACTTGTTTGACAAATAACATGGTAAACATTACATTATTCAACGAAGTTCAAAACACTAATGTGTTTTAAATGCGTGTTTACCTCTCTAATTCAACACTGATGATAAACATCATTACTGCCACTGACGTGTTTATACAGGTGATGAAAGCAATTATCTGTAAGGTTCAACGCATTGGAGTCAGTGGTGGAAAAAAGCCTTGTACTTAGTGAAAGGCACACGCAGATGCTATTTGACAGATACTGTAGTCGTGCATCTTCCCAGTATAAGTCAGTTACCTCTTAATCCCTGCAACCACTGATGAATCTTAGTGCCTTGCAGTCTAGATGTGGCCTAATTGAATTTCCTTGGTCACAATGAAAACATACTCCAACCTGCCAGTTTCAGGCTGCACTTTTGATAAGCAAATGACCTCTGTGGAATTGAGGTCACAGGCAGCAAAAACAAGAGTCATTGGAAAAAAAATAAAGACAAGCCCCAGTATCGACTCAAAAGAGAATAAGGACAGCGATGTTTACTCTGGGTTTGAAAGCTTTGTCTGTATTTCTGGTGCGGGCTCTTTCAGACACACAAACTCTTTCATTTGAAACAACCAAAGTCCTTTGTAGCAGGAGAGAGAAGTGTTACACATTTGAATGGATAACATCCTTGAATATTGCATCTCATTGCCACCTAGTTGAGGAGAACAGTCTCGCTTTAGCAACATTTGCTGCTCCTTTTGGGAGCTTTTGGTGCAGATACAGAGAACAGATGTTTGCCACTGCCATAATATGTAGAAAACTCCAAAGTAATGCTGAGACTGAGAAAACGTTGAGAAAAGGTGTGGAGTATCATAATGGGATGATATTATATATCCCTGGATTCTGTAACTGTCACCCACACAAGACCCATCTGCCCCACAAGATGACCAATATTGCAGGTTCAATACAAGTTAATGCTGTCAATTTAGCTTAATTTATATTGAACCTGGAATATTCCTTCAAATAATTTAAAATATGTTATTTTAAAATAATCTAACTTAATTACAATGCAAAGACACTAATATGTTAGATGTCACTACAAAAAAATGGGGATGGGTTATGAATTTTTAACAATGAATTTTGAAGGTATGCTGCATGTATTGAGTATGGAGATGCACAACATGACTAAAGCATGGAGTAGTAACTCAGAATTTTGATTCAATCACCACAGGCCCTTTTTGTCTTTCAGAGCCTAATAAACAAGTCTACATATCGAAATAATTTCCTCCGTCTGTGGGGGTTTAACAGTATTGGAAGCTGGTGCTCACACGTGACACTCGGTCTAAGAGTCAATTATGCTTTAACTGTCTGACCCCCTCAAGGGAGGGTTGCCACAACGACCTCACTCAAGGGCTCAGGGGTGAACATTTTAATGGTGTTCCAAGTCAAAGACTTCATACTCGGTTAATTACTAATTATACAAATCTGCATTACAGTATTATCATGGCCTATCATGCAGCTAAATCTGTCATGCAGGAAAAGTGAATTTTCATGCCTGGGGAACAGTGTGGGCTATTTGGCATATTCACAGAAGTGAACAGATCTGAATGCGATGGCCTCAGCGGTTCGTCATGAAACGCAGAGGGAGTGTGAGGTTAGAAATCCAGGTAATTGCAGCTTAAAGAAACAAAAAACAATTAATAAAACAGTCAGTGGTTCCTCTGACTATTTCAGGACTATGCCTGTTTCTATTAATTGTATTTTAAATTTTCATGCAAACGATAATTACATTCTCAAAAAGAAAATCACCCCGCTCAATAGTCTTATATCGTAACCATTGCTGCTAATATTAAATTGGTTTCACACCATTTTAATTAAATGCAATGAGAGCAATCAAAGTTCCGACAGTAATGGAAAAACTGGAAATATCAGGGAATTTTAAAGTGTTGTTTTATAGGCATGGGAAAAGTCATGGAAAATAAAATTTTATAAAAGTCTTAAAATGTATTTTAATATATATTTGTCTAGTTATTTTGTGCCCTAAAAAATTTCAGCAGCTAGATGAAAAAAAAAAAATCTTGGAACCCTAAGCAATGCAATTAAAGACCCCATGAAATTAAAATGGGAGTATTAATAGCTTTTAGACCATGTCGGTTTGGTACGTACCTCGGTTTTGGGGTCACGGTTCGATACGAGTTTGGTACAACAGGAAAAAGCAACAAATCCCAAATGCTGGATTTCTTTTCATTTATTTTGAACAGACAGTAGTGCAATTTACAGTTTGTTCCACCTAGTGGCATTTAGTCCCCCCTGAGGTAGTTGGTACAGTACAGCCTCCTTTAGTGTATTAAGCACTAAGCAGTAAACAGAATGCACTCTTGCATAGGCCATATATTTTTTGTAGGGTTGATAAAAAACAAAAGGTATTTGGTCACAATCCGCTACAAAACTGAAAAGCATCTCTTGTGTTGTAAAAGTACAAAATAAATAGAATAATGAAAATAAAACTTGTGCATTAGGAGAAGCCATTCCTGTTTTGGGTCGGTGCATAGATGGTCTCTTCTTCTTCTGCTCTTTTTCCTGTTGTGGCGGTTAGCAAACAGTGTTGCATTACCGCGCACGCCCCCTTCTGGATTGGAGTGTATCACCTGTGACTGAGATGTATTCATGTTCTGACTGCATGCACCGAACCGTAATGTCAATACCGTGACGGTTCGGGACGAATACATGTACCGTTACACCCCTAATATACAGTACTGTGCAAAAGTCTTAGGTACATTATATTTTTCACAAAAACATTTGTCTTAAAATGGTTATTTTATATATTCTGCTTTTAGTGTATCAGTAGGAAATATACATTTTAGATATACAAATAGTATTGAATAGAGGTAGAACAAGGAGTCCTACAACAGATGGCATGGCCCCCACAGAGCCCAGATCTCAACATCATTGAGTCAGTCTGGGATTATTTGAAGTGACAGAAGTAATTGAGACAGACTAAATAGATAAAATAATTGTGGCAAGTTCTCCAAGAAGCTTGGAACAATCGATCTGCCAACAACCTAGAAAAAACTATGTCCAGGTGTACCTAGGAGAATTGGTGCTGTTTTGAAGGAAAATGTGGGCACTCCAAATATTTAATTAGCATTTTTTTATGTTTACTGGACTTTGTATGACATTAACTGATAAAAGAAAACAATTTATGGCATTATTTTTGAAGACATCCTCACTATGCAACATTTTTCACAAGTGCCTAAAACTATTGCACAGTATATATCTATATCTATATATATATATATATATATATATATATATATATATATATATATATATATATATATATATATATATATATATATATATATATATATATATATATATATATATATATATATATATATATAGATATATATATTAGGGATATGCCCGAAGCCAAATACCTTATTAGGAATATTTCTCCTTATGTAAAACGAAGAAACTGAAACATGCTCCTTTTTTTCCTTCTTCTTTAAACTGTGCTACCTCTGTTAAGGCACTATATAAATGTAACTATTATTATTATTATTATTTAACTAAATAATGGTTTCTTATTGAACAAATTCCTGATAGATTTACAGGACTTTTACCTGTTTGTAGGCTATATTGATTTTATTTTCATTTCTTTTAATGTTTGAATTTGTATTTATTATTCACTGAAAAATGTGTGCTTGACATTTCACATTTTGCTTGACACCTCCTGCCTCCAGAATAATGTTGTTATAAATGCACAGACAAACGAAAATACTGTTTCATGCAGATATTAATATCTGAAATACCAGGAGAAACCACAGTTAACAACATATTCCACAGTTAATGTAGTCTACAAATTCAGCTTCATCTGGTAAGAAAAAAAAAAAAAAAAAAAAAAAAAAAAATATATATATATATATATATATATATATATATATATATATATATATATATATATATATATATATATATATATAATAGTTGTATAATAATAATAATAATTATTATTATTATTAGGCTATTATTATGAAAAGGCATATACAAGGCATATTTTATTAATATATATATGTAAGAGTAACATTTAAAAATGGGCATTTAATTTAGTTTTGATGCACTTCCGGTTTAACCACCGCACGCACCCGTTCCTATCCGAGACAGATACAGATAATTTTGTCATATGAACAGATACAGATACAAATACAGATAATGGCTTCGCTGCACACCCCTGATATATATATGTATATATATATATATATATATATATATATATATATATATATATATATACATATATATATATATATATATATCACATACATACATATTTGCTGAGAAAAGCCCCTCAAATAACAATAATTCAATATATAATGATTAAATAATTATAGATAGTAATATTTAAATAATTATAAATAAAATAAAAAAATAGCCTATCATTGGCCTACAGTTCACAGTAATCTATTTTGCATTGAATTCTGTCCGAGATTTCTCATAAGGGCTTGTCTAAGGACGCATCAATGTACACCTGCGTCAGATGGATGCTTTTGAGTGTCTCGGTTGTGTTGCGTCATAAACATTCCATTTTTAGTTCACTGTGTCAAGTTAAACAAAGTTTGAAACTTAACACGTCTTGAGATCCCTGCCTTCGGATTTGTGCTTCATTAAGTTGTGTTTGTACGCAAGAACGTGTTCTCATCTTGTATTGTCTGCTCTCAGTAAGTGTGCTTTGTTCTCTGTCTCTATGAGCTGCGCTTTGCCTATACAGTGAGTTTCGCTTACTGCACCCTGGAGAAAACAGGTGGTACTCCATACTTGAATTGCTCATATGGAAGGAATATTCCTCCTTACATTCCAGGGACATGATTATTGGAGTTAATTTTTTTTAATGCGTTATTTTTTTATATAATTAATCGCACTGAATAAACGTGTTAAATCGACAGCCCTAATATGCACAGTATATAAATTCATTTAAAATGTACAGTCTCTCTCCTTTGGGAAAACAAACTCAACTCAATACAAAAATATTGACAACTCATTTTACACTTACAATTTTTTTTTTATAAATCAAATGCTCTCTAGAATTGAGAATTTCCCTCCCCCAATACAACCTACCTCTGAATAACAATAGCAAGTAGCGAATCATGGCATAGCTTTGATGTAAATTAAAGGTCATTGCCTACTTAAAATAAGGGGAGGAGCCCTTCGATATGTCATGCCCTAACCTCCATATATAAGGAAATAAGGAAATATTTTAACACAGGAAAGAAAAATGTGCTTGTCAAGCTAGTTCATTGGGACTTTAAATGCAATTTTGAATGTACTTATTTTTTCTGGATTACAGAGATTTTGTGCATTGAAACTCATATTTTTGACCCGTTGCAAAAGTGTTTTTAGCCGTCAGCGAGGATTAAAGTTCAGACTTTGTGTTAGAGGAGAGAGATTGTGTGAGAGGTCCATTTTGATGTTGATGCCATGGGTAGCACTGGAGGGCGGTTTAAATCTAACATTTATTGCATGTGCTTCTAATGTGTGCCAAGATAGTGAGACACTGGCTGTCTGTGCTGCCCTATTTCGCTCCTCGCAGAAACTCTCTGCCAAGTACTGATGTATGTGAGGTACATTGATTTGTGACATACAGGTTGGAACAAGAACCCAAATGACCAGATGGATTTGAAGAGTTGGTGTCTTTCAGATCGCTGGGACATCTGAACACACCACAGCTGATTGCAGAATGAGGTTATTTGAGTTGTTTATGCTTATTATGACATGTTTGCACTAAATGGTTGACTGGCCATGGTGGTATCACAGTGCATACCAAAAATATATTTGAATGATCGAATACGCCTATGATGTTTAAAATCGGTTTGAACTTTCCAATGATGTCAAAAATAAATTTGAATGTTTAAATGATTGCAAAAGAAAAAAAAAATATTGTATCAAAAAATCAATTTGAATATTTGGATTTGCATATGATGGACAAAAGTCTATTCAAACATTCAAATGATGGCCAAAATTTTTTTTGAACATTTAAAGGAGCCTTTGATACCCAAAACATGCTGTCTTGGTAGGCAGCTCACTAGGTTTTAAAACCCAGCCCTACTATAGCTTCTAAGAGAGATAACTAAACAAGAGAAAGTAAGAGGAGGAGAGAAAGAGATGAACAGAGAAATTAGAAATTAAGGGGAATGTGGAGATGTTGAGAGGGACTTGGACATCTTCAAGGTCACGCTTTTGTGTTGTGTGATGACCGATAGCCATGGACATGGAGGACAATATCAGAGAGGCTTAGGGTTGAGGAGATGTTCCAGAGATAACAAAAAGAAATTAGGATCTTTGACTAACCCCTTCCTCCATCCTCAAAGAGCTTTCTTATGCATTACACATTTTTTATTGTTGGTGTTGGTTAACTATGAATGATGTTCATTCATAATTGTCAGCTGAAAATGAATCATTTTTTTGCATGACTTCACACCAGTTTTATTCAGCTGGCTACGGCGGACAAATTATCACTTCATACTCTTTTTTTTTCTTGTCCTCTTTCCATTTTTATTTTCAGAAGAGACCCTCAGAGCTGTGGGATAATCCGAACAGCTCATTTCTGAACGGAAACACACATATTGAGTAACTAGAAAAATATCTCCCACTGGAAGCTCACATAAATATTTATATCTGTTTACTTATTAATTCATCTCAGACAGCATATTATTGTTGAGGATTTTCTATTTCAAGGCAGCTTAATGTGGTTTCACATGCCGTACATTTCCTGCATTTAGGAAACAATAATTGTGACATCATCCAATCATCTTTCAGTACTCCATGAATTAACCAAGCAACAGTCTCTTTGCATAAACTTTTTTGCAGCAAACATGTGGTTAATTTGTGGCAAATTTGCAAACATATATATATTTTTTTTTATTACAAAAAGTTTGCAGCTTGGTAGTGCAGTAAACTTTTGGCAACAATGGACAGTTTGCCACTACCTTGCAAAGTTTGTCAGCTGTGATGGATTGCCTGTTGTTGCCACAGGTTTGCCATAGCTGTTTGCCAGTTGTGGTAAAGATTTGCCATTGAACCATTCATTGAATTGTGCACCAGTAGTGGCAAAGATTTGCCATTGAACTGTTTGCGAGTAGTGGCAAAGTTTCACCTTTGAACTCTTCTCCAGTAGTAGGAAAGATTTGCCATTGAACTGTTCACCAAAAGTGGCAAAGATTTGCCACTGAACTGTTTGCGAGTAGTGGCAAAGATTCGCCATTGAACTATTCACCAGTAGTTGGAAAGATTTGCCATTTACCTGTTTGCCAGTAGTAGCAAAGATTTGCCACTGAACTGTTTGCGAGTAGTGCCAAAAGGTTCACCATTGAACTATTCACCATAAGTAGGAAAGATTTGCTATTGAATTGTGCACTAGTAGTGGCAAAGATTTGCAGTTGAGCTGTTTGCGAGTAGTGGCAAAGATTTGCCATTGAACTGTTTGCCAGTAGTGGCAAAAATTTGCCATTTAATTATTCGCCAGTAGATTCAAAGATCTGCATTTTCCTGTCTGCCAATAGTGGCAAATATTTACCATTGAATTGTTTGCCAGTAGTGGCCAAAATTTGCCTTTGAACTGTGCGGCAGTAATGACAAAGATTGACCACTGAACTGTGCAGCAGTAATGACAAAGATTTGCCACTGAATTGTGTGCAAGTAGTGGCAAAGGTTTGCCGTTGAACTGTGTGGCAGTAATGACTAAGATTCACCATTGAACTGTGTGGCATTAATGACAAAGATTTGCCATTGAAATTTGTGCCAGTTGTGGCAAATATTTTCCATTTAATTATTTGCCTGTAGTGGCAAAGATTTGCCACTGAACTGTTTGTAAATAGTGGCAAAGATTTGCCATCGAACTGTTTGCCAGTAGTAGCAAATATTTGCCACTGAACTGTTTGCGAGTAGTGGCAAAGATTCACCATTGAACTCTTTGCCAGTAGTAGGAAATATTTGCCGTTTACCTGTCTGTCAGTAGTGCCAAAGATTCGCCATTTAACTATTCACCATTAGAAGGAAATATTTGCTATTGAACTGTTCACCAGTAGTAGCAAAGATTTGCCATTTAACTGTTTTCCAGAAGTGGCAAATATTTGATATTGAATTGTGCACCAGTAGTGACAAATGTTTGCAATTGAGCTGTTTGCGAGTAGTGGCAAAGATTTGCCATTTAACTGTTTGCCAGTAGAGGCTAAAATTCGCCATTGAAATCTTTGCCAGTAGTTTTAAAGATTTACCTTATAACTGTTTGCCAGTTGTGGCAAAGATTCGTCATTGAACCACTTGCCAGTTGTGGCAAAGATTCACCATTGAACTGTTTGCCGTTAATGACAAAGATTTACCACTGAACTGTGCAGTAGTAATGACAAAGATTTGCCATTGAACTGTGTGCCAGTAGTGGCAAAGATTTGCGGTTGAACTGTTCACCAGTAGTGGCAAAGATTCACCACTGATCTGTGCCCCAGTAGCGGAAAAAAGTTTGCTAGTAGTGGCAATCTGTCCATTGTTGCCAAAGGTTTGCTGCAGGTTCACCACTACTAATGAAGAGCTGCTAATGTCTGGCAATCATGGCAGCATAAGGGCTTTTTACACTTGAAATTGTTATCCTAGAGTCATTATTTCCCTGGATAAACATAATCCTGGGTTATCTTGTTTCATGTTTCACACTGTTCATACTGTACCCTGGATTTGTAATTAGTCCTGGGTAAGTTTTGAGGTTTCACACCTTAAATTTATAAAGTGGGTTTACATACTTATTTGCATATTTATGAGGTCAATTACATTGATTGGAGAAATACAGCTTGTGATGGGCATGCAACTTGTGTTAATAACTGCTTATCAATTAAATCTCTTATCTGTGAAAATGTGGTGACGCAAATCTGCTCTGGCTTACTTACGTCTCCTGAAGCATACTACAAAAACACATGCAATAGTAATACTGTTTCTTCATCACGTCAGTTATTACATTGGTTATCATTGTTCCAAATTTCTAATGGTTTCCCCTCAGACGGTGAAACTACACAGTGCGTGAAAGTTTATGGGACTGTACAAAGTGCATGAATATTTAATGAGGTAAGCACTAAGGCAGTTTTATGATTGGTTTTCTATTGCCAAACAACTCGCTGTAACTTTCTAAAACTGTAACATTTCACAATGTAAACCTTTATCACTGCAATTCGACGTTAACCCCTCAAAAGCAGTGCTAACCCTGTTTCAGAGTTACAAGTGTGAAACGTTGTATGACCCAGAGTTAAAAGTGGCCTTAACCCGGGATTTAAAAAGATAATAACCCAGGGTTAAGCACAGTGTGAAAAGCTCTATATTTGCCATATGTTAACCGCAAGTTTGCAGGAAATAAACCATTTTTGCAAGGGTCTAGCGTCCGCCTCAGCTGAAAGAGTGAAAGTCTCAGATCGCCTCTCTTTGTCTCTTTCAATGGCGATATATTTGGATTGGTGAGCTGAATGTTTGCTGTATCTGGTTTGCTCTCAGGGCTTCCGGTGATGCAGGTGAAGATTGACATCTCAAGACAGCAGGTAGAGAAGATCTTCGGCCTGGAGGATTACTGGTGTCAGTGTGTGGCCTGGAGCACTACAGGAACCCAGAAGAGCCAAAAGGCATATGTGCGCATCGCCTGTGAGTTCAGCTTTGCTAATCTGCAGAATCTGTGATAAAGTGATACATGTCTAGCAGAATGTATTTAATGGCCCTGAAAGGCATTTGCACAATAATAATGTAATAGCATTCAATAACAATCTGCAAACAAATAATGCTAGAGCTTTTTTCAGAACTAACATCACTTTTCCAGTCATTTTTGCAATTACATTTAACCAACTGGTCTCAAGGTGATTTTTACTGGATGTATAAAGTCTGTTCTCTCTCAAGTTCACACAGATATGCTAAGAGAGTAACCACTGGTGTAGTTCATCACATTAACTATGGACATTAACTATTAGCTATATAGTTTTATCATTTGAACCTATTTGTGAAATGATTTTCTTACATTTTGCTTGTGACATCTTTCTGTAAAATAAAAGCCACTTGCTTTGATATCAAATGCAATGAAATATAGAGGTGCATCTCAATAAATTAGAATGTCATGGAAAAGTTAATTTATTTCAGTTATTCAACTCAAATTGTGAAACTCGTGTATTAAATAAATTCAATGCACACAGACTGAAGTAGTTTAAGTCTTTTGTTCTTTTAATTGTGATGATTTTGGCTCACATTTAACAAAAACCCACCAATTCACTATCTCAAAAAATTAGAATATGGTGACATGCCAATCAGCTAATCAACTCAAAACACCTGCAAAGGTTTCCTGAGCCTTCAAAATGGTCTCTCAGTTTGGTTCACTAGGCTACACAATCATGGGGAAGACTGCTGATCTGACAGTTGTCCAGAAGACAATCATTGACACCCTTCACAAGGAGGGTAAGCCACAAACATTCATTGCCAAAGAAGCTGGCTGTTCACAGAGTGCTGTATCCAAGCATGTTAACAGAAAGTTGAGTGGAAGGAAAAAGTGTGGAAGAAAAAGATGCACAACCAACCGAGAGAACCGCAGCCTTATGATTGTCAAGCAAAATCGATTCAAGAATTTGGGTGAACTTCACAAGGAATGGACTGAGGCTGGGGTCAAGGCATCAAGAGCCACCACACACAGACATGTCAAGGAATTTGGCTACAGTTGTCGTATTCCTCTTGTTAAGCCACTCCTGAACCACAGACAACATCAGAGCCGTCTTACCTGGGCTAAGGAGAAGAACTGGACTGTTGCCCAGTGTTCCAAAGTCCTCTTTTCATATGAGAGCAAGTTTTGTATTTCATTTGGAAACCAAGGTCCTAGAGTCTGGAGGAAGGGTGGAGAAGCTCATAGCACAAGTTGCTTGAAGTCCAGTGTTAAGTTTCCACAGTCTGTGATGATTTGGGGTGCAATGTCATCTGCTGGTGTTGGTCCATTGTGTTTTTTGAAAACCAAAGTCACTGCACCCGTTTACCAAGAAATTTTGGAGCACTTCATGCTTCCTTCTGCTGACCAGCTTTTTCAAGATGCTGATTTCATTTTCCAGCAGGATTTGGCACCTGCCCACACTGCCAAAAGCACCAAAAGTTGGTTAAATGACCATGGTGTTGGTGTGCTTGACTGGCCAGCAAACTCACCAGACCTGAACCCCATAGAGAATCTATGGGGTATTGTCAAGAGGAAAATGAGAAACAAGAGACCAAAAAATGCAGATGAGCTGAAGGCCACTGTCAAAGAAACCTGGGCTTCCATACCACCTCAGCAGTGCCACAAACTGATCACCTCCATGCCACGCCAAATTGAGGCAGTAATTAAAGCAAAAAGGAGCCCCTACCAAGTATTGAGTACATATACAGTAAATTAACATACTTTCCAGAAGGCCAACAATTCACTAAAAATGTTTTTTTTATTGGTCTTATGATGTATTCTAATTTTTTGAGATAGTGAATTGGTGGGTTTTTGTTAAATGTGAGCCAAAATCATCACAATTAAAAGAACCAAAGACTTAAACTGCTTCAGTCTGTGTGCACTGAATTTATTTAATACACAAGTTTCACAATTTGAGTTGAATTACTGAAATAAATTAACTTTTCCACGACATTCTAATTTATTGAGATGCACCTGTACATTTGTAAGTGTGGCTTAAGGTTCTAATGACCTTTTGGGGCCACTAGTGTATGTTACTTGTTACATAAATAGCATCTCTAATTAAATTAATTTGTCTCTAATGTCTTTAGAGTTTTCTTTAATGTCCTTGCCCAGTCCTCAATGGAGTGTTTTCATAGTGATATGCTTTCTATTAAAAGTTTTTTTCAAAATTACATTAGCCAATCAATCTAAACACTTACGTTCTTTGCTCCCTGAGGCTCATTGATTCAGTTGGTTTTATATGACTTATTTAATGTTTGATTGGTAAGTTTGATCAGGAAGAGCCAGTGGCAAGAAAATTCTGCTAATCTGCAATGTAACTCTGAGTAATTGCCTCAAGAGGCTGTGGTTTTGATATCTCTGTGTGATAAGGCGATTAAACACCAGGAAACCACTCTGCCACACACTGAACAAATATGAGCTCTTACTTTTAAGTGATGTCTAAGGGAAGAGGATACAGTGATATTTGTGTCTAAACAATGATTAAAGCATCTTGCGATCAAATTCAAATTGTGATTTATCTCTGTGTAGTGCTTATAAATATTCTGAATGAATACAATGTATCCTTAACAGAAATTAGCCTTTACTTAGATTTCACTGGAATTTTAAAGGAATAGTTCCCCAAAAAAATTAAATTCTGTTATCATTTACTCATTCTCATGTTGGTCCAAATCTGTATGACTAACTTATTTCTGTGAAACACAAAAGGAGATGTTTTGAAGAAGGTGGTCTTTCCCATACAATGAAAGCGTACATTGACCAAAGGCTGTCAAGCTACAAAAATGAAAGAAAACACCATAAAAGTAACGTAAAGCTGTTCCATACAACTGGTGCAAAATATTCCAAGTCTTCTGAAGCCATAGACAGAACAGAAAGAAATGTAAGTAATTATTTACTAAGGAGGCACCAGTCCATTACTTTGATCAGTATCGGCTCCGATACTGATGTTTTTAACTGGATCGGGTATTGGTTTGACGAGCCCGATCCAAATCCGATACCATGTGTTAGTCATGGTCGTTACCGTCAAGCTCCAAAAATGGCATAAAAGAACCATAAAAGCACCATTAAAGTAGTCCATATTACTTGTGCATTAAATTTAAAGTCACTTGAAGACATACAATTGCTTTGTGAATTTTAAAAGACTGCGTTTAATAAATAAATGTATACAGTAGTCTGCATGTGCAACGCACTTCAGTAAATGAGCGGTGCTCTGTTGTGTCACACACACACACACATAGCATGAGCGAGCTGATGACGCGCTGCTGTTTTTAGCTCTCAAAGCAGCACGCAATATGTGAGTGCTCCACACAAACTACATATCAGATATAGATGCTCGATAGTTTGATTCACTTATAAAAAGCATTGAGATCGTAATTCACCAGATTTTGAATGAAACATATATTAAACCACTGTGAACAACAACAACAACAACAACAACAACAACAAAAATGGTTATGGACTATTTAAAAATAAAGTTTTTCATAATAGGCTGCTAATTTTTTATGTACCGTTATCTTTTTTTAAATTATTTTTTATAAAATACCTACCCCCACTCAGTTCCACACAGTGAGGTGTAGATATTCTAAACTGATTAAGAAAAAACAACAACACTGGTATCGGTATCGGCCGATACTGAGAGTTCCAGTATCGCAGTCGGATCGGGAGAGAGAAAATGGTATCGGTGCACCCCTATTATTTACTGAAAATCTTCCCTTGGACCACAGCTTGAACATTTCTCAAAATAGCTCCTTTTATGTTCCATGGAAGAGAGAAAAAAGTTTGAACAACATGAATGAGTAAATGATGACAGAATTGTTATTTTTGGATGAATTATTCCTTTAAAATGTCTTACCTATTTATCTCATTAAACTCAAATATGTCCCATTTTTAGGACACAGACACACAAGGCTGAAATCCCACATCACCTTTCAAAATGCTTTAACAAACCTCTCTGTCTCCAAGTTTTCCCTTTAAAGTCACGGCAAACTCATCTAAGGACTCAATCACCATCTAATCCTTTGTGCCTCCCTTATTCCCATTAAATCCTATTTAATTAAATTGAATGTCAAAGAACCCTCTTCACCTCTTAATGTTTGCATATGCTTGATTGGTGAAGACAGGCATGACATCTGTTTTGAGAAAAAAAAATGATTGGCAGTGCCAATCGCCTTCATTGAGAATGAAATTGTCTCAAATCAACTCCTATCTTTTTTTCTGAGAAAAATTTTTTAGGCAAGCTTTTCTTGTCATAACAGCAATAAACATTTATGCAAATATTGTTGAGAAATTGTACCATCTGTAGTCAAAAGGGGAACCACAGCCCTCCATCAAGAGTAATTCAATTTTGACAAGCAAATACAATTGCATCAACACTTGTCCCGGGGGTTTTAGGTATAGTGGGTGGTCGCACGGATACCATAGCCCTAGTGAGGTATTGGGTAAAGGGAGAAGATAATGCAATTTCTTCATGTTGATGCTTTTGCCTGGGGGCAACTGAGAGCCATTCTCTGAAGCAGCCAAGCAGGCTGTAATGAGCACTCGGGTCTGTGAAATGAAGCCTTCTAACAGAGAAAGGCCATTCAATGCTCCTATAAAACTTAACAGTCCATACAACTCCAATGATATACATTGAGGAACTCCACACACACACACACACACACACACACACACACACACACACACACACACACACACACACACACAAACATGGATAATATTAGAAAATTGATCATCAATTTACCTTCTTGGTATACATTTATACATTCTGGCTCTGTTTATGATAGGAATGTTAAAAACTGGGTGGGTTGCCTGACTAGTCGACAAATCTTAAGGATGTTTTGTAAAGTTAGGCTGGTTTTGGGTTCACCGTGTTATTGTTTTTAAAAAACGTCTTGACAAATGCAATGGAATGGAACAGAATGTAGAGGTTTGGAGATGTGTTTTTAAAACTTAGATTATTTTTAATGGTCTTAATGCAATGCTAGTGGCAGGATGCTCAAAATCAGTGCAGGACATGACGCAACAACCAAAGGCATCCA
This sequence comes from Myxocyprinus asiaticus, assembly GCF_019703515.2. Lineage (NCBI taxonomy): Eukaryota > Metazoa > Chordata > Actinopteri > Cypriniformes > Catostomidae > Myxocyprinus > Myxocyprinus asiaticus. Next base: position 35,292,890 of record NC_059365.1, on the reverse strand, counting down.
TCTGAATGTGCTTTAAAGTATTCTAAAATGCTTTAAAGGGGAATTAATTTAAAGATGCTATTTTTACTATTTAGTAGCATGCTAATAAAAGCACAAAAAAGTGTACATTTAAAAATACACAAGGCATGTACTGTATAAGAATAATATAAAATATTCAACCTTGCTAATTGACTAGTCGGTTGTTGGACGACTAGACAGCTATTGTGATCCATCTCTTTACTCACACAGACACACATTACTAAATATGACATGGATAATGTTAGATTGAAGGGGTCATGACGTGACATAAAATGATTTCTGATTAATCACAAAAAGGCAAATAACTGAAAGTTACAACAAATAAAATAACAGCAGTGTATCTCAAATCGGCAAGAAGTAAAGCTAAGCAGTACACACTAATCTGCATAATTAATTCATTTCACAGATCATTGCTGGGAACTGCCGCGCGGCTTCTTATAACAGTATTATTAGACACAGATCTCACACCTTGCTGAATAATGTGCAAGTGTGACAGAAACACAGGAAATAAGTTATGAAAAATATTGCTTTGTGGCTATTTGAGTCTTTGAGGCTTATTTTGTGTAAAGGATAGCAGGATCAGCGCTTGTCAAATCATTAGGGCTTTTCACGTTTTCTCAAGAATAATCTGCTGGGGAAGGAATTCAGACTCTGCCAATATAAAGACGCAAAAAAACTCACATAGAGTGAAAATATGAGCAATTCATATAGAAAATAGCCAAATCATCCTATCTGCAAAGATGTCTTCTCTCTAAGAGGTATGTGTTTATTCTTTACATTTGTTCACAAATATATATTTCGAGTTTGAGTGTTGTGTTTATAGGTCCAATATAATATTCTGTAGTTACCTGATTTTCACTGATGTTTTAACTTTTATTCAATTTTGCACACATTCTGGCCTACTCTAAATAAACTTTTATGCATAGTTATGTGGGTAGTTAAAATGGAATTCCAAGCATTGTCAGCAGTGTCCTATACTATTTCAACTAAAACTATTTTAAACAGCATTTTCTTATTTTGTGTTACTTTAATGGGTAACACTTACGGTTGTATTTGTTAACACTATATTAGTTAACATGAACTCTCAATTAACAATACTTAATAATCTTGGTTAATGTTAATTTCTACATATACTAGTCAATTTTTAACATTAAACATTGTATAAGTTAACATTAGTTAATACAATATGAACTAACATGAACAAACAATAAGCAATTGTATTTTATAAATTGACTAATAAGCCAAGATTAATAAATGCTGGAAAATTTTATTATACATTGATAATGATACCTAATGCAACCTTTATTGTAAAATGTTTCCCAGTAATTATCATACTTGCAGTTTCCATGACCTCATATTAATTGAGACATTGGTTTATTTGTACTTCTAGAAAAAAGTTGAAAGGCGATCAGAATAAGGCGCTAAAATGGTGACTTGTCACAGCAACTAAAATACACATATTCTCTTATACATGCATGTACATTTTAACCTAACATCTTCATGTTGGGAAAAAAAGCTATTGGACATCTTATTTGTCATCTACATAGCTATACAGTATAGTGCTTCTTTTTTTAGTGCTTTCTATATAAAGAATCTAATCATCTCGTTTGCTGTGGTTTTATGGATGTTTTAAAATTATGACAATGTTCACACCAGGGGGCCCATTTTCATGATTTTGCCTAGGGCCCTGCCCCTTGTGATATAGGGAAGTCGTTGATGTAGAGAAAGAGGCATTTTTGCAGCTTGGTTTCAATAAATGCTTTTATTGCATTAGGGATTAAGTTTTGAGTATGTTTTTATAGTAGAAAGACATTATATGTCAAAATATCAAGGAAAATTATAAGTCATGTCTCAGGAAAAGTGTATACAGGTCTGAAGTCAGCACAAATATTACCCCATTTGACTTTCGTGGATATTTAAATATATTTTATTCACGATTCATCTCCGTATGCCGGCGAGTCTGATATGTGACTGGCGAGTACACATGCCTACCTACATCTCTCATTCAGAAGTTACAAATGTTTTGTCTTGTTTTCTGGCCTGATTTGGTCACAATATTACAAAATGTCTGTGATGATCCTGTCTGTAATAATAAGTTTACATTTTAGTCTGGTGGGGTGAATAAAGTCTGTGCTTCATATACTTATGATATGTTATTTATTGACTAGCATAAGTATGTATAAACATTAAATATATACTGTATGTTGGCATTATAGTGCTTTTTTATTTATTAAAATGTGTTACAATTATGACATTCCTTTATATAGTCGGGATATTATAAATTTAACATCGTACTATGTGCATTTCCAGTTTAATTTTATCCAATTTTATATATATATATATATATATATATATATATATATATATATACATTTATCCATTCTCTCCCCCTTCATTGCTGCTTGACTTGTTATTGACTTATATATTTTCATGTATTTTGTAAATGTTTTCTATCTGTTTCTATCTGCATTTCATTGTACAGTGAAGCTGTTTCTCTCTGTGCATGACACTAAAGAACTTGATGTGACTTGACAAATGTATTTTAATTATTTTTTCAGACCTGAGGAAGAACTTTGAGGAGGAACCACTGGGTAAGGAAGTAGCGCTGGATCAGGAAGTTCATCTCCGCTGTCATCCTCCAGAAGGTGTTCCTCCCGCAGAGGTGAGAGGAACAAGTAAACATGTTAAAACCCAACAACTCTGCTAATTATCCCTCTCATTAATGTATGCACACAAATACATGACCGAGCCAGAGATCTGGAGCATCTTGTGACGTCTTCCCGCCATAATCCATCTGTTCTGTCAGCTGGACTTGGACGAGGAGGCACATTGAGTGATTTGGCAGCTCTTGGAGTCCCATCAATAATACATGTATTTTTGCACTGGTGCAGGACTGGACCAGCCTTTGACCAGCTGTTTTCAAATGCTCAATGTCTGTCCAGACTTCCAATCCAAACCAATAACAGCAGTGGCAACAACATATCAGTGCTGCTTCCTTAAAGTATGGTCATATTAAATATTCAACTTTTAAAGTTCCCTAGACTTTTGACTTTTCATTCTGGTTCTTTTCTATCTGGTATTTTTTAATATTCTTGTACTGTATTAATTTGGAAACAGGCCATCAAAGATGAGCATACTGCAAAAAATGTTGTCCTAAAGACCTGTATGGTAACTTGAGAGGAGGGGTAAAAAAAAGCTGATATACAGTGCAGTTTTGTAATCCTCCTTTGTTAAAGCAAGTATTAATAATGTAATAAATATAATTGAACAATATCAGACAAGCAAGCAATGGCGCATTGTACGTAATGTCTTCATGGCTTTTTTTTTTTTTTTTGCTTCAGCATTCTTATTAACATAAATTTAAAATGGAGTAATTGACATTTCAGACAAAATATGCCTAGATATTTTGCTTATTTTTCCTTCACCAAAGAAAATATTTCCAAAAGGACTAAAGCAGGACTAAATAAGGAGTGTGATACTTGTCCAATCAAATAAGTGAACCGTGTGATTTTTTTTGTATATTTTTGCATTTCATAGCGACGACAGCTTTTGATAATTATATTGCGTGCTTCATTAGGTAGTTAATTAAATAGTACATTAAACATTTAAATGTGCATTTCTTCAGAAAGTGAAGATATGAAAATCTTGATGGTAAATGTTGAAATAGCACAGTGTTTCAGAGAAAGATGAACTTGATGTGATTTTTGCGCATTTTCATTTGCAACCACTATGACATTTACATTTCGCAAGCACCAAGTTGTGTGAAAGTCTTATAAAGTTAGATATAGAAGGTAAATCTCAAACACATGAGAATCACACTTATGTATTCTATTGTTACCCATGGATAATATTGTATCGCAAGATCTCTGGGACACAATTCCCACCTTCAGTAACTATTTCTGATCTGATTTCTGAAGTTTTTTATATTTTTATTTTTTAAGTGTAGATTTTTTTTTAAGCAAACAGAAAGAAAATGTTAATCTGCTTCTCCACTCCCTGATGGCACCATAAAATGCCTGCTAAACCTTAATATCTTCTACCCAGGAAGTGGTCTTGGGAACAGCCCAGAACTGCTGCTGGAGCCGGGGGCATACTGAGTGTTTTCCATTCGTTTGAGCCAGATTGAAGCTGTGAAATGATTTACCCTGTGTACATCTCTAGGTGGAGTGGCAGAGAAATGAGGAGCTGATCGACCCCGAGACTGACCCCAATTTCTTCATCACTGTGGACCATAATCTCATCATCAAACAAGCCCGCCTGGCCGACACCGGCAACTACACCTGCGTGGCCAAGAACATTGTGGCCCGTCGCAAGAGCTCTTCAGCTACTGTGATTGTCTATGGTGTGTTTCTTCTCATACTTTTGTTCCACTCTTTGATCACAGATAAAGTGCCTTTAACTTTCAACTGTCTGACAAATGTTTGGAATGGTTTGGACCCAGAGGCAGGAGTAATTTACTGAGCGTCAGACTAGCTTTGATGGACAACTCTGTTTTGGTCAGACTTTGAGAACAAATTTACTGACTGCTTTCCTTCACGACAATGTACCATGATTTTTACTATAGTACTGTTAGCTGTTGTACCTAATGGATTTTTTTTATTATATTTTGGATTGTAGCAGGGTAAGGAATGTGCAAGGAGGAGGCGGGAACCGGCTGAACAGTCAATGTAAAGTATAATGATATAAATGAACTTAAAACAACATAAAACATAAAGACACACAGACACACACAACGCGGCCACGTGTATCTCTCTCTCTCTAACTGGTGCTTCCTCTGCCCTTTGGAGGATGACAGAGCGCTCCTCCCCCGGCGGATGGCAGCGAGCCTTCCGACCCCTAGCGGATGGAACCTCTCCTCCCCTTCTCGGCGGACGGCAGCGGTTCCTCCAGCCTCCTCCTTGTCACATGGATTTTTTTGGATTATATTCATATTAAATAATCTGTTAGAGGAATGTTGGGATCTAGATTTCTTTACTATCCTGTCCATGCTGAAGAGATCAGCTTAGACCAGCATGAATTTCCATGCTGGTTTATGCTGGTTGCTTCTGGTTTGGAGCAGGTCTAGGTGGTGGTCCTTCACAGGCATGTTTGTCACCAGCACTGTTTAGCTGGTGAAGAGGATGAACTAGCATGGTCTTTTTAGTGAATCTGTTTGATCAAGGATTTCTTGCTGGTTAAGCTAATTAAAAAGCCTGGTTGGAGACACCAGCACATCAGTATTCAATCCTGGGGCCGAAAATATCCTTAAGAAAAAAAGTAAAAAAAAGTTTGTAGGGTAAATTATAAGAAGTTCATAACAATTGGACCCAAATATTATGATGTGAACAGAGACCAGCAAGGCAGTTGGAGGTGGGAGGAAACAAACTCAGATTTGGACTAAATTGAACCAAGTGTGAAAGCACCCTATATCATAGCAAAAATTATGTGTCCATTTAGTATTAAAGGAAAATTCTGTGGTAATTACAAGTTAAGCTCAATCGTGATTTTTTGTGGCTTAATGCTGATTACCACAAAAATCTGTCTCGACTCGTCCCTCCTTTTCTTTTAAAAGGCAAAAATCAAGGTTAGAGTGAGGCCCTTACAATGGAAGTGAATGGGGACCATTTTTGGAGGGATTAAAGGCAGAAATGTGAAGCGTATAATTTTATAAAAGCACTTATATTATTTCTTCTGTTAAAACTCATGTATTATTTGAGCTGTAAAGTTGAATAAATCATAATTCTTTCGGTCGTTTTAGGGTTTACAGCATCTTGGCAACGAAGTTGTAAAATTGGATATAACTTTACACAGAAAAGGTCAAGGCGGGTGTACATGGTGCAAATTTCGGCTGTCGTGTGAGCTCCCGACCTATTTTTTCCAGTCGGGAGAGATCACGTGGAATCTGTGGGTGCTCGTGTGGTCGCAGCTTGCATCGTGTGAGAGGAATTAGGAATAGAGCCGAGCGGTTTACGAGCAGCTCACGACCTCCTGGTAATTTTTTTAAAAGTTTAAAAAATTCGGGCCAATTTGCCGATCTACCTGAAGTTGACCAATCAAGAAAAGGTGTTACAACTCACACGATCAATGTAAACTAAGTGTTCATGAAGCTTTTACACATTTGTAGAAAATGGTCATGTTAAAACTGTTTTCCCCATATTATTCATGACCACATCACTGGGACAGATTCTACAGAATGGGCATGCTGTTTTCTGCTCTTCAAACAAATAATTTGCCATACGGGTTGCGCTAGAAAATAATATTTATCACTCTGATGGACAGTTTTCAAATTTCTGACATGGTCTATTTTTATTCATCATACTTGCATTCATTTCAGTTCTAGGGTGACATTTAGGGGGGTATAGCATCTGTTATAATTGTATATGCACACGATAGTGGATATGTGATAGAAGAAATCAAGCGCAAAGGATTTCTAGGTTGAAAGTTCTACCTGTCAATCAGCCGCTGTGCTAAAACAAGATTTTTAAACTTTGCTACATGTGGCTTTAAGCACATTCACATGGATGAGAAGACTTCACAGATCTTCTTCAGAATGTCTGCTATCAACATGCAAGCAGTGACCCAGATGAGAAGGATGTAGCTACATCTAAAGCTGAATAATACAGGTAGCCTACTCCACTAAAATAATTGAAATCTGCACTAAACGTCATGTTTGCGCTTAAATTAAATCCAAGTATAACCATAAAAAATGGTGCACGAATTTTCCACACTTTCTTTTTAATCTTGTTCATTTTGCGTACTTTATTATCATGCAGTAACTGGCAGCAACACACTGACGTTATGATTGATGTATGCAGTCATAAATTCACACAACATCTCTTCGAAATCTCAGTCTGTCAAATGTTGGACAGCATTTGTAATAAGTATCCTTTTTTTGTTTTTTTAATCGGCTGATGAGTTTTCAGCTAATGCAGCCCCCATGCCAGTCTTCTTTTTTATTTCTAAATAGCAAGCTATGAGGAATTAAAGCAATGTCCTCATCTGGCTTTATGTCTTATAATAATAAATAGCACAAAAATTCAAGCGATTGCTCCGGAATTCGCCAGGTCGTAAAGTCATGTCGCGCATAATTGTACCTGTACAATCGACCTCCCAAGAGTCAGAACTCGCACCATGTACGCCCGGCTTTAGTAAGCGATTTTATCACACTAAAATTGTTTACATTTTGACAGTGAGTATTTTAACATTTACGGATTGGCCCCATTCAGTTCCATTGTAAGCCTCACTGTAACCCAGATTTATGCTTTTATTAAATAAAAGAGCGGGAAAAGACTAAATGAATTGCCGTGGCAATCAAAATCATGCCACAAAGGCTGCCAAATGAGCTTGACTTTCAAATATTCCTTGAACTGTAGCTTGGTTTCTCTTAAACTGCTTATTGTAGCCAAATACAACAGAATCTCAGCATACAAATTTAGGGGCAAAGCAGCCAAGCAGTGTGTGAGAAATCTCAGTAGAGCTTACAACACTCACACTGTAGTTCAGCTTGTTGAATTAATGGCAGAAAGTTGCTAATGAATTGGCTTTATAAGCTAGCTGACCTTTATTAAAATTCACAGCTGCAGAGCATTGCTAACCCAGAGGGGTCCCAGGACAAGAGCCGCTCTAAAGGTAGCATGCATTACAACCCCGAACACGCTTTCTGCTGATCCGGACAGAGTCAATCACACATGACGCATAGTACAGTACAGATCTACCAAGGATACTCTAGTACCTCTTTACCACAACCACAGAGAAAGTCATGCAAACAATAAAGAATGTTTGCTTTTTTCGAGACTTCATACGTAACTTAGCAGTTTGATTAATTAAGCATATATTTATTAAGCATAAATATAACAAGGGACAACTACTGTATGTGATGATTTGCGTTAAACTGGAATAAATATGGGAATCAATTTAAAGTGCTTTTTAACTTGGTGACAGTCAATCAACGCAATCAGCATGTTTTATTTAATTGACAAAAAAGGAACTAAACTGTCAATTATTTCTCAGATGAAGGGAGATTAGATAAGTTCTTAAATTTTGTTTGAATTACGTACTTTGAGGCCATTTTGATGGAAGGCGCCGCAAAGAGATGAGAAATGTGAACCGAGAAAATTTTTGCTCTTTTGTTTGCGTTTTTATGATGTCAATCAAGGCAGCCCTCATGCAGGGAAAAGGAGAAATGGCACATGAATGGTAGGTGCTCTGCCATACAATTTGATGTTTCAAACTGTGCAGTGTTCCTTAAGCAATTTGCTACCATTGTAAAAATTAATTAAAGACAAATTCCCTGTGAATAGCTTTTGATCAAAAGAACTATTAGGCACAGTCCTTTATGCTATTCTTTTTTTTCTTCCATGGCTTCACATTAAAATGTCAGTTTACTAATTTGAAGTCTTGCAGGCATGCTTATTAGCTGAACCATAGGTGGTGTGAGAGCTGTTATTAGTACAGTTGGACAGAAGGTCAGAGATGCATTTTAACAAGGCTGGACTTGACTTGGCACAACGGTGTGCTAAGAGGTAATCAGGACCCGAGTCGCTGCACAATTTCTTTCTTCGTGGTGAGCAATCAGTGGTGGAAGAGAGGCTAAAGAATTGATTCAGCCCGACCAGAGCGAGAATTTGTCGAGAATTAGAGAGCAGCTTAGGCACAAAATAGACCTTGACTGGCGATCAAGACTCCACGACAACAAATCAGTCGAGTTACCAGGGGGAGAAGAAATCAGATTTGCTGAAAATTCTCCCACCAAGAGAGAAGAGGCTGGAGACTTGATTAAAAAACCTGCATGAACTTTGGACTTGGGATTATTGTAGAATCCTCCAAGATTATGCATTTCACAAGCCAAGATATTGGTGCCATAGAAGTCATACTGTGTAAAAATGTATTGCAGAAAACCAATATACACCCCACATGAGCATTGTGAGAAGCAATCTAGGCCAATCCCTTAAGAAGTCCCACCCACCAAATGTCCCCCATTTCAACTGGTAGTGTTACCATTGACATTCATATAGACCTTACATAAGAGATTGAGTGATAGCTAGCATTACAAGAGCAAAATCAGAGAATAGGGCTGGGTGATATAGCTAAAACAAACAATTTTGTCTCAATATTTTACAGCCTTTTGATAAAATTTATTATATATGTGAAAATGTATATATTTACTCTGAAATTATTATTATTATTATTATTATTATTATTATTTAACAAAATAGCCATTGTTGCCAGGTAGATTCACAATTTAGTTCAATAGAAGATGCTACGGTTTTATTATGACTGTTTGTTTGTTTGTTTGTTTGTTTGTTTGTTTGTATGTTTGTTTGTTTGTTTTACAAAATAAACACATGGAAGAATATTTCATTACTCAAACACTCAAACGCTCAAATAAGCGAGTAAGCATTTGAAGGCAGCTGTGCATCAGTCTAATGCCTTGCATGTACTTGGTACTTCCGATACTGCACAAACACTGGAATCGTTAAATCTTTTTTATTTTAATATCAACTTGGAACCGAAGTACTGGTTCTTTTGACATCACTAATGCATCGTAACATCATTAAATCAGAGTTTTGAATTAATTCAATATTCACAATGTTTTGTATCACCAGCATATATACAATCATTGTAAATACTGTATATCTAGATTTGTATATCGTACATCCCTAGCAGAGCATGAATATTTTATATTCCATTTCTTCATCTAAATTTGGCCATCTTGTCAAACACACTTGCCTAAAATCAACTTTAGAATGAACAAATATACTATAGCTTCAGTAACATTAGCAACTATTCACATAGATTTCCTTTATTGCTGTTGTTATCACCTGCACCATGGTTGACCATGGCCTGCGTTTAAGCATTGAGCTCAGTGTTTGACTGCATTGCTGAAAAAGAAAAAACAGCTTATACCAGCCTAAGCTTATTTGCTGGTCTTACCTGGTTTAAGATGGTCTAACTGGTCTCCCATCCTGGTCAAGCTAGTATTTTGCTCACTGACCAGCTAGTCTCCCTGACCTTATGACAAGTGCCCAAAACTCCTTTTAAAACCATCAAAACAGGCCAGTCATACAGCTAGGCCAGGCTGGAGAGCTGCTCTACCTGATATAGCTGGTCTGCCAGCCTGGTCAAGCTGATAACTTTCTAAAAGCCCTCTAAAACCATCAAAAAAGGACCAGCCAGGCAGTTTGGCCAGGGTAGGAGACCAATCTTAGGTTGGTTTAAGTAGTTATTTCCAGCAGGGTGTTGTAACTTCCTCGTGCTCGTCGGGTAATCCTGACTCGCTCTGTTCGTTTCCCCTTTCCTTTGCACTGGGCACACGAGCAGTGAACGGTGGCTGGTCTACATGGGCCACATGGTCGGCCTGCAGTGCTGTCTGTGGTCGGGGGTGGCAGAAGAGGAGCCGAAGTTGCACCAACCCTACTCCCCTGAACGGCGGGACGTCCTGCGAGGGCCAGAACATCCAGAAAAGTGCCTGCACTGCCACCTGTCCAGGTAACGTCTTACCAGGCGTCCCACATTGCAGAGTAGAACTAGTTTAGTCTAATGGCACCAATAGCTCCCTCTTTGAAATAGCTACAAGAGTGGCTAGCTTGCTTGGCTTTTGTGATTAAGCAAAACTTTCTCTTTTTTTTTTTTTCTTTTTTTTTTTTTGGAAACCATTGAATTATAGCTGAAGCTGTGCTTGTGTCTCCATTCTGGCCATTGTGTTTCTTCTGATTTTTTTTATTTATTTATTTATTTTTCGCTCTGTGGTACCACTTCTGCTGCATGAGGAATTTTTCTGTTCAGTTCTAAGCTGGCGGTGGAAAACGTCATGGTTACTGGTGTAACCTCCATTCCCTGATGGAGGGAACGAGATGTTGGTGTCGATGTAGTGACACTAGGGGTCACTCTTGGGAGCCCGAGACACCTCTGGTCTTTGATAAAAGGCCAATGAAAATTGGTGAGTGGTATTTGCATGCCACTCCCCCGGACATACGGATATAAAAGGAGCTGGTATGCAACCACTCATTCAGGTTTTACGCTGAGGAGCCAATATAAGGTCCGGCCATTTCAGCGGGTAGTTCAGCGTTGTGGCAGGAGGGACCAACATCTCGTTCCCTCCATCAGGGAACGGAGGTTACACCAGTAACCATGACGTTCCCTATCTGTCACTCACTCGACGTTGGTGTCGATGTAGTGACACTAGGGGTCCCTATACAAAATGCCACAAGGCTGAACGGTGTTACGTGAACTGGTGGTGTGTGGTGGGCAGACATGCTGTGTGCCTCATAGCCAGCACACCAGGTCGACACGTAACCTCCCCCAACACAGTTATGAGTGTTGAACGGCCCTTTTTGGGGACAAGTCGACTACCCAAAGATAGAGACAGGCTTAGCCCAGTCGTGGCCTCTTTTCCCCTTCTCTTTTTCCACTCCCTAAAAAAGAAGTGGGATTATCCGACTGGGCCGCCAGGTCTAGTCGTGGGGTGTCCCTCCCAAGGGGAGGACACTGCGGAGACCACACCTCGCCCCAAGAGAGGGGGGGATATTTTTAAGTGGAAAAATACGTCACATGGTCTTTCCAACCATGTGGAGAGCCTTCAAGGTAGATCCTGCCCAATGGGAGAGGAGTTACTACAAACATGGAGACTGGGGCAGAAGGGCTCTGCCCAAGGAAGATGTAGCTTGTCAGCAGGGAAACGAACTAGCGGAAGATATAGATCGCATGGGGTTTAGCCTTACAGGGAACCACCACATGCAGAGCACCTACCCCAGAACAGGGCTCTTAGTTAGCGCGTGTACTGGGCCGGCAGTGAGTCTCTCCGAAAACTCGACTGCCACAGAGCTCGGAGGAAGTCAACCAGGGAATCAAATTTTTTGAACACTACTGGGAATTAACAGTGCACGTCTTCAGCTCAAAAGGAGGTGGAAGGTGCTATGTGCAAGCGATACACCCGGCTGGATATCCAGGGCTTATCCGCTTGTGTTGCGTGCCACTACATGGGACAAAACCGGTTCCACCCGGAGGTTGTAGAACCTTGCAAAGGTGTTGGGTGTTGCCCAGCCTGCTGCTCTGCAAATGTCTGTTAGAGAGGCACCTCTGGCCAGGGCCCAAGAAGTCGCTACACCACGGGTAGAATGGGCTCGTAGCCCTACCGGGGGCGGCATGTTTTGGGCGAGATATGCCATAGTTATGGCGTCAACGAGCCAGTGGGCGATCCTCTGCTTGGAGACAGCGCTTCCTTTACGCTGTGCACCAAAGCAGACAAAGAGCTGCTCAGAGACTCTAAAGCTCTGCGTGCGATCCAAATAGATGCGTAAAGCGTGCACCGGACACAGCAACAACAGGGCTGGGTCTGCCTCCTCCTGGGGCAGCGCTTGCAGGTTCACCACCTGGTCCCTAAAAGGAGTGGTGGGAACCTTGGGCACATAGCCCAGTCGGGGTCTCAGGATCACGTGAGAATAGCCCAGACCGAACTCCAGGCACGTTTCGCTGACAGAGAACGCTTGCAGGTCACCTACCCTCTTGATGGAAGTGAGCGCAGTCAGGAGGGCAGTCTTCAAGGATAGTGCCTTAAGCTCGGCTGACTGCAAGGCTCAAAGGGGGCTCTCTGTAGACCCTGAAGAACTACGGAGAGGTCCCGTGAGGGAACGAGGGGCGGTCTGGAGGCATTCAGCCTCCTGGTGCCTCTTAGGAACCAGATGATCAGGTCGTGCTTCCCTAAGGACTTACCGTCAACTGCGTCGTGGTGTGCTGCTATGGCAACAACGTACACCTTCAAGGTGGAAGGGGACAGCCTCCCTTCCAGCCTCTCCTGCAGGAAGGAAAGCACTGATCCGACTGCGCATCTCTGGGGGTCTTCGTGTCGAGAAGAACACCACTTAGCAAATAGACGCCACTTAAAGGCATACAGGCGCCTCGTAGAGGGGGCCCTAGCCTGAGTGATTGTGTCTACCACCGCGGGTGGTAGGCCACTTAGGTCTTCCGCATCCCATCCAGGGACCAGACATGGAGATTCCAGAGGTCTGGGCGCTGGTGCCAGAGGGTGCCCTGTCCTTGAGAAAGAAGGTCCTTCCTCAGGGGAATTTGCCAGGGGGGAACTGTCGCGAGGAGCGTGAGGTCCGAGAACCACGTCTGGGTGGGCCAGTAGGGTGCTATCAGGATGACCTGCTCCTCGTCCTCCCTGACCTTGCACAGGGTCTGTGCAAGCAGGCTCACTGGGGGAAACACATATTTGCGAATGCCAGGGGGCCAGCTGTGTGCCAGCTCGTCTATGCCGAGGGGAGCCTCGGTGAGGGCATACCAGATCGGGCAGTGGGAGGATTCTTGGGAGGCGAACAGGTCCACCTGTGCCCGACCGAATCGACTCCAAATCAGCTGGACCACCTGAGGGTGGAGTCTCCACTCTCCCCTGAGGGAAACCTGCCATGATAGCGCGTCCGCTGTAGTGTTGAGGTTGCCCGGGATGTGAGTGGCTCGCAGCGACTTGAGGTGCTGCCGACTCCAGAGGAGGAGACGGCGGGCGAGTTGTGACATACAGCGAGAGCGCAGACCGCCTTGACGGTTGACATATGCTACCGCCGCTGTGCTGTCCATCCGAACTAGCACGCGCTTGCCCTGGATCAACGGCCGGAACCTCCACAGGGCGAGCAGAATTGCCAGTAACTCGAGGCAGTTGATGTGCCAACACAGTCGCGGACCCGTCCAGAGGCCGGCGGCTGCATGCCCGTTGCAAACAGCGCCCCAGCCCATTTTGGAGGCGTCTGTCGTGACCACGACGCGCCTGGAGACCAGTTCTAGGGGAACACCTGCTCGTAGAAATGAGGGGTCGGTCCAAGGGCTGAAAAGATGGTGACAGACCGACGTAATGGCCACGCGGTGTGTCCCGTGGCGCCATGCCCGTCTCGGGACTCGAGTCTGGAGCCAGTGCTGAAGCGGCCTCATATGCATCAACCTGAGCGGGGTGGCCACTGCCGAGGATGCCATATGCCCCAGGAGCCTCTGAAAAAGTTTCAGTGGAACCGCTGTTTTCTGTTTGAACGCCTTCAAACAGGCCAGCACCGACTGGGCGCGCTCGTTCGTAAGGCGCGCCGTCAAGGAGACTGAGTCCAACTCCAAACCGAGAAAAGAGATGCTCTGAACCGGGAGGAGCTTGCTCTTTTCCCAGTTGATCCGAAGCCCTAGTCGGCTGAGGTGTGAGAGCACCAGGTCCCTGTGTGCGCATAACCCGTCTCGAGAGTGAGCTAAGATTAGCCAGTCATCGAGATAGTTGAGAATGCGAATTCCCACCTCCCTTAACGTCTGATGTCTAGCAGCGCTGTAGGCCTTAGCCATCAGGGATGACGTGAGCCTACAGGGCATGGACGGGAGCTTAGGGCATCCACGCCAGGTGGCGGCGCTCTGAGGGCATAAGTGCACCGCGAGTGCCTTATCCACCGGGGGAATCGCCGTATAGCCCCTGGCCGCCCCACCATCGAGGGTAGTGAGAGCGGGGGAACTGCGGAGTCGGGGTCGGGCAGTAAAAGGTGCCTCCCACGACTTCGTCAGCTCCTCATGCACCTCCGGGAAGAATGGCACTGGAGCGGGGCGTGGCTGCTTTGAGAGGCGCCGCGAGCCCAGAAACCAATCATCAAGCCGCGAGGGTTCAGGGGAGAGCAGAGGGTTCCACTCTAACCCGACGCGCGCGGCCGCCCGGGAAAGCATGTCCGTCATTTCGGCATCGGCCTGTAACTGGGCGACCGTCCCCGAAGGGGGAAGCCCAGCTGAGGCTTCTGCATCTGACTGGACAAGCCCGCTCTCCGATGCTGCGCTCGAGAGCTCATCATCTTCGTGGGACCCGAACAAGAAGCCAGACTCGCCTTACAACGAGCCGGCGAACTCATCCGGAAGCCCGACTGGGGCAGACGAGCGTGCTGGGGAATGGGAGGTCCGCGGGGGGATACCCGGCGGAGGTGATCCCATTGAGGTCCCCAAATCGCCCCCAATGCTAGCCGCGCTGACCTCATACCCGTAGGTAGAAGGACCGAGGCGGGGAGCCGCTGGGGTGGCTTGCTTTCTTACGAAAGCAAGCCGCGACCGCAACGTTGCCATGGTCATGTTCTCGCAGTGAGAACATGAACCATTCATAAACGCTGCCTCCGTGTGGGTCGCGCCCAGACATGAAAGACAGCGATCATGACCGTCCAAAGTTGAGAGAAAACGACCGCAACCAGGAATAACACACGATCGGAAAGGCATCTTTAGAAAGACGCGTCTTTAAAAAGACGTTCCGTGTGTGCGCTCTTTTAAAGAAATATACTCTTTTAGAGGGGAAAACGCTCTTTCAGAAGATATACTCTCTAGTTTTTCTTCCGAAGCGCCCAGGGGCGTTCTCTGCAGTGCACCAGTGCCGTCAGATCCAGCAGAGGTGAATGAACAGTGCTATTCAGCTCAATGAGCATGACCGTTCGGCTCCGAAGCGAAAATCTGAATGAGTGGTTGCATACCAGCTCCTTTTATACCCATATGTCCGGGGGAGTGGCATGCTAATACCACTCGCCAATTTTCATTGGCCTTTTATCAAAGACCAGAGGTGTCTCGGGCTCCCAAGAGTGACCCCTAGTGTCACTACATTGACACCAACATCGAGTGAGTGACAGATAGGGAACTGAAAAGGCTTATCCTTTACATAAAGTCAGACAGCAGCAAGTGCACCGAGTGATATTTATGCTTCTGTGCATCTCGCAAATATAAGCATTAGCCAATGATTTCATGTTAGTGTTCAACATCAACACTTAAGGAGTGTCATGCAAGATTTCATCCCCCTGTAAAATCCTATCCCCCTTGGACCCCAAAGTAATTATTTTGGCTGAAAGAACTTTTAATAGATACTCCATTTGGTGCCTTATTAGAAACCTGCAAAATCGCTTTGTGATGTATGTTGCCTTATCTATAGTATGTAAATGTAATGAATTTAAAATGTATCATGTAATTTTTTTGTTAGCTTGCATGCTAACCAGTTAGCCTGCTAACGCTTACAAAAAATCTAAACTAGCTGCAAATTTGCTGCAGATTTGCCGCTCGTTATTTTCACATGCAAATGAGCTATTGATTCGCCGTAAATGTCTGGCAGAAGTTTGCAGCTCTTCACCGGTAGTGGTGAACCTCCAGAAAACCTTCAGCAACAATGGACAATTTGCTGCAAGTTTGCCCCAAAGCTCATTTGCATGTGAAAATTATCAGTGGCGAATTTGCGGCAAGTTTGCAGCAAATTTGCCATGACCTCTCAATTTTCGTAAGGGAAATTACCATACCGCTAAACAATTAACCTGCTATCTTAGAATACAGCTAATTAATTAGCCTTGTTGAACACTTACATCTCAAACCAAATTTAGCATTAGCATTGCATCAGTAGCATTCATAAGCCTGTTTATGAACTTTAGGCTGTTTGCATTTGCTATCGAAGAAGCAAATTGGAACATTAATAAAGAATGTGTGCTCACAGGTATGTAGTCATTTTACAATGGCTTTGAATGTGGCTTATCCCATCTGAATATATAGTTGGAACCAACTGTTTTATAAACAAATATTGATGTCACATATTAAACCGTATAACTGCTTTACATGAAAAATATCGTTTTATTTTTTAAGTTGGTTTGCATTCTAATCTGTTAGCCTTCTATCTTGGCATACTGCTAGCCAATTAACATGCTAGCATAGCATACAGCTAACAGATTAGCCTGCTGGCCTTGCATATACTTACCGTATGCAAGTAGCTACATAACAGCTATTTATTTGAACTATTTATTATTTGTAGCTTCCACTGCTACAAAGGACAACTAGAAAGGCTTGTCTGAATATCTAGAACAAGACTGCAATGACGTGACATGTTTTTTTAAAAGATATTTCCAACGGCAACCTTTTAGGGTCCATGGGGGATTCTGCAGTGGCATTGACTCTTGCACAACAATGGCACCATTACTACTTCTGATTTCAAGGGCTGAAAGCGAGTAAAGAGAAGCAAAGAGGAAGCAGGGAAGTGGCATGGCTGGTTTTCCTCAGTATTTATTGATCAGGAGCAATTTGGAATGGAAGTCAGGCCACTTCATTTACAGACAGACATTAGACTCTGGTAAATGGGGTGGAGGGGGGGGAGGCATTCTTTTGATTACTGTGATAGGCCCGTGAGTGTATTTCAGCAGGGACAGAAATGGCATTACGCAGGCACTGCTGACTGGCGGAAAATATCCACGCTTGGTAAACAGGAGAGGAAATCGAAGCTTTTGTCAGATGCAGCTCGTCCCCCTCCCTCTCATCCCTCTCTTCCTCCACTTCAGCAGTGATAGGGTTGATCTACTTAGGCCAATCTCCTGTTTCATTGCAAAGCATCCAGTGAAATTTAATAATACTCCACCTTTACGCTGCTGTGTAAGTAACCTGTTCTCAAAATATGGTGTTTTGATGAGCAAAAACACAAAACATGGAAGCAGGCTTCTGACAGGGCTTTGTGGGGATGGATTTCAAATTACTACAACCCAAATAGCATTTCTTTGGGGGAGAAGAGACACGGAGAAAGACAGGAAATTTCTAAGAGAGAAGTGACAAAGTAGAGAGCTGGGGCTGTAACTAACAACTATTTTGATAATTAATTATTGTATTGATTACATTTTACATTTTCATTACAAATATAATTACATATAGGACAAATGTTTTTGTCCAGAATTATTGCACTTCCTCACACTGTTGTGCACATTTGTTGACATTTAATCGCTTGCTAGGTGTTCAGACCAGAGGCGGTTCTAGAGAGGGGGGTCCCAGGCAGTGGCCCCCCCCCGACAGAAGCCTGACCCCCCCCATGTGCCATTTTTTTTTTATAGAAATATATTTGTACCACTGCAAAGTCACTGCAAAGCTTCTAAGAGTACATCACAAAAAACAAAAAAACTAATCGATAATAAAATTACTTTTTTTAAGTGATTTTATTGTTTCATTGTTGCAGCCCCAGCAGAGAAGTATCACAAGCTGCGAAGGCAGACGTTAAGCATGTGTGAAACACACAAAAACGTTTTGTCAGGCAGCCTCTTTTTTTATGCTGTACTTAATTTGCGGGGGGAAGTTTCTTCACCACCGAAAATCCATGAGGCAAAATTCCTGTTACCACAGATATCTATTGAGATGCCTGTATTTTACCCATGGAATTTTGCTGTGCAAAGGTAAATGTGACTGCGCCTTAACCGCGATGAGTTATAGGACATTTTCTTACTTGGACATTTTCCCAGTTGGTTTCTGTTTATGCAGCATTATGCTGGGTAGCCCGCCCACTATGAAATCTCATTGGTCCAAAATCCCACGTTGAGTAGCTGTATAATAAACATCAAATATGTTCTGATTGATTGTAATTGTGTTACACCATGCATCAGTTTCGCATTCAGACTGTACAGACAAAATGCTTTTTGCTGGAAATGTTCATCATACTTAGTAAGGACACAGTGTAAAATTGAGAGAAAGCAAGTAAAAAATAGGAGGGAAAAAATAGGAAGAAAGGAGGTTCACAGCAGTGTCAAAGGCTGATTTTTTGATAAGGGTCATGCTAAGCGAGAGGGTTGGACAGTGCTCCCACAGTGGCTTTATTCCTCCCTGGGTCTTGTGTATTTCTTGCACACCGACTGATTAATCCTGCCATGGGTCGCAGTTAGGGGGCCACGGTGTCCTGGCCAAGGATGACTTAGTTGTGTTCCAATCAAAAACAGGCACCTGCCTCCTTTAGTGTGCTCACCAGAGGAGTTCCAAATCCTGTCAGTGAAAGAGAGAATGAGAGACAGTGACCATTCCGTTCCATTTATCACCATACAAAGACACACACGACAACTGCAGGCTCTAAAAATTACATCTGAGACTTCATCCCGATTTATCAAAACGTGACTCCTAACTGCAGGAGGTATAAATCATCATTTACTGACTAGCTGCAGATAAAGGCAGCGTGTTCCCAGAGCATTGTCAGACGGTAGCAGACAGAAAGAGAAACAGACGAGCTTTGATAAACGACCCTCTATGTGAGTCCATCACCACTGCTCTACTGATCCTCAGGAAAGGGCGACTTTATAGGACTTGCCGTGATCCTTCTGTGTAATGTGCCAAACGTGCGATGCCATGTGAATGTTGATGAAGCTGGATTCTTTTTGCAATATGATTATGTTGGAATAATATTTCCAAGGCACTCAAAATGCTATCCTCAGTAGAGTGTTAGGGAGCATCTAACTGAAAACAGCAACACTACTAACTTGACTACATTTCTAGCAGCAGTATGACAGTAACATGACAGTAGCTTAGCTGTTTTCAAATTGGAGTAACTTTAAACATTTCTGTTACTAGCCACTGGCTGGTAAATGTTTAGATTTCACTGACCAGTGATTAGGTAGCACAGTGGTGAAGAAGTTCAGCACTGAGATACTTTCACTGCGTGTTGAGATAAAAGTTTGGTTTGACGCCGTGTCATGTGTGTCCAAAGATGCGATCCAAGCAATCAATTTGTCATTGAATAATGTCTCTTTTAATACCCTTTCTGTTCTTTAGTCAGTTTTTGATCAAACACAGCCAAAATAGAAACGTTTATTTCTAATCACACATTGCATCGATACGATAAAGAAGCCGTGCAACTTAACTTTCGTTAATGTGCGCTCGACCAAAATACTTCCACCAGTACCATTTTAGCACTTGTTATACATAGCAATTTAAATCATTGTAAACAGCACAAATTAGGAATGTAAACAATAAACATGTAACAAAAATACGTATATATATATATTTATATTAGGGTTGTCAATCTAATTACATGGTATGCCAAATAATTAATCGAATTAATCACAACTAATCGCATACATAAATATTTGCTGAGAAAGCCCCGCAAATAACAATAATTCAATATATAATAAATAAATAAATATAAATAGTATTATTTAAATAATTGTAAATTTTATTTATATATGTATATAAAGTTTGCATACCCTGGCAGAAATTGTGAAATTTTGGCATTGATTTTGAAAATATGACTGTGTGATCATATGAAGCCATTTATCATCACATAGTTGTTTGGCTCCTTTTTAAATCATAATGATAACAGAAATCACCCAAATGGCCCTGATCATAGTTTACATACCCTTGAATGTTTGGCCTTGTTACAGACACACAAGGTGACACACACAGGTTTAAATGGCAATTAAAGGTTAATTTCCCACACCTGTGGCTTTTAAAATTGCAATTAGTGTCTGTGTATAAATAGTCAAATGAGTTTGTTAGCTCTCACATGGATGCACTGAGCAGGCTAGATACTGAGCCATGGGGAGCAGAAAAGAACTGTCAAAAGACCTGCGTAACAAGGTAATGGAACTTTATAAAGATGGAAAAGGATATAAAAAGATATCCAAAGCCTTGAAAATGCCAGTCAGTACTGTTCAATCACTTATTAAGAAGTGGAAAATTCGGGGGTCTCTTGATACCAAGCCAAGGTCAGGTAGACCAAGAAAGATTTCAGCCACAACTGCCAAAAGAATTGTTTGGGATACAAAGAAAAACCCACAGGTAACCTCAGGAGAAATACAGGCTGCTCTGGAAAAAGACGGGGTGGTTGTTTCAAGGAGCACAATACGACGATACTTGAACAAAAATTAGCTGCATGGTCGAGTTGCCAGAAAGAAACCTTTACTGCGCAAATGCCACAAAAAAGCCCAGTTACAATATGGCTGACAACACCTTGACACACCTCACAGCTTCTGGCACACTGTAATTTGGAGTGACGAGACCAAAATAGAGCTTTATGGTCACAACCATAAGCGCTATGTTTGGAGACGGGTCATCAAGACCTATAGTGAAAAGAATACCATCCCCACTGTGAAGCATGGTGGTGGCTCACTGATGTTTTGGGGGTGTGTGAGCTCTAAAGGCACGGGGAATCTTGTGAAAATTGATGGCTAAATGAATGCAGCATGTTATCAGAAAATACTGGCAGACAATTTACATTCTTCTGCACGAAAGCTGCGCATGGGACGCACTTGGACTTTCCAGCACGACAATGACCTTAGAACATTTGGCACAAGGCCAAGTTGCCCCTTCAGTGGTTACAGCAGAAAAAGGTGAAGGTTCTGGAGTGGCCATCACAGTCTCCTGACCTTAATATCATCGAGCCAAATAGCTGCTGTGTCGTAGATTTGTAGATTTGATAAAAAATGACTTTTTTCAAATAGTGATGGTGCTGTTTTTACATCAGTAATGTCCTGACTATACTTTGTGATCAGTTGAATGCCACTTTGGTGAATTAAAGTACCAATTTCCTTCCGAAACAGCAAAATCTGTACATTATTCCAAACCTTTGGCCGCCAGTGTGTGTATATATATATATATATATATATATATAGAAAATTAAAAAGCATTACTTTACTTAGGCACACAAGGTAAGCATTAAAAAAGGCAATACAAAAAGTGGCTTTAGAGTGCAATATATTTTTTATTTCCATATTTTTCCATATGCCTATTATTAGCCAACAGACAGTTCACAGCAATCCATTTTGCAATTGAATTTGTCATTCAGTGCAAGATTTATTATAAGGCTTGTCTAAGGACGTACCAATGTACACCTGTGTCAGACGAATGCTTTTGGAGTGTCTCGGTTGCACTGCGTCATAAACATACCGTTTTTAACGTGTCAAGTTAAACGAAGTTTGAAACTTAGAAAAACATGTCTTGAAATCCCTGCCTTTGGATTTACACTCCATAAAGCTGTGTTTGTACGCAAGAACGTGTTCTCATCTTGTGTTGTCTGCTCTCAGTAAGTGTGATTTGTTCTCTGTCTGCATATATAAATGCAATATAATATATGCAATTTGAATACATGGAATTTGTTAAAAAAAAAAAAAAAACCTAAAATGTGTCCAAAATTGTGGAAAACTAATGATATAATAAAATGGGTAAAATGTATATATACGTAATATTCCAAGTGAAAAGGTCCCCATGTAAAAAAGCATTTGCTGAGAGAGAATCTCTTTCATATGGAAGCAAATGAACATTATAACTGAAATATACCCAAATTAATTGGAATTAAAACATTATTGGAATCAAATTGAATCGAGAGCTTGTGATTCGCTATTGAATCAAATCAGGAAATCTGTATCAATATCCATCTCTAGTTGCAGCCGAGAGATATTGATCAAATGCTCTTGCCTAAAATGTCCACTTTCTCTCATATTGAGGAGTGTGATTCATTTTAGGCAATCAGTTAATTTGGATTGTTCTTTAAAATAAATTTTGAAAATAAAAAACAAAAGTCATATTATCCTACACAGTTTGCTTCTCAAGTAAATGTATTCTGTTTTAAGGATGTTTAAGTCATTTTACTGGAAACAAAAATAGCCTACTGATTAAGAAAATTATTTTTGCAGTGTTGACCAGGTTGAGTTTCAAAGTAGCTTCTCTGTATCATGTGATGGCTTATTGCTTCTTCCACTCTCTCCGTTTCCTTCTCTCATGGAAAATTATTACCATAGTCTCAAGAATCAATAGTACTTAGGGTCTTTTTCTTCCTTCCAATCTTTTTTTTAAAGGAACAAACCAAGTAACTTAACACAATTGGCCAATCAGCTAGATGAGCTCAAATGTGAAGAGTCTAATGTAATAAGAGGCTTTTAAAGGGCTAATTGACCCTGATGGGCCTCTTGTCCAATCTCTTGTTGAATCATAGGCTGGTTAGACCTTTAGCATGATGAAGAGCTGCTTCATCTTAACCCGACACATCAGAGACATCACGTGACACAATCCAACACACACTCACCTTTCACTATAGAGCTTTGTGAATTGAATTTGCTCTAAAGTGAACAACACCTAATGTTGAATGCAAACTCTGAAACATCTTCACAATCCAACTCTTTTCTCTTTCAAGTAATTTATAAGCTCAGAGCAAGAGCTGATTAATTTGGATTCTAAGCTTTAACATGTTTAATGGCACTTGAGATGAAATTGAAATATTACAAAGGAGGAACACAACAAAAGGCAACATTGCTAAATGTCTTTTCTTTTGTCTCCCATTTTTCTATCATTCGTGAATGCATTATCATTAGAACGATACATTCAGTGTGGACTCCTGCCAGTGCCTCAACTTATGGAGAACAAACGGCCCTTCCAGCTTATGTTGCACTTTGCTTTCAGCGCTCCGAGCAAATATTTTCCTCTTCTCTAAATGCCAGGCTGTTCTGCTGTACTTTATCTCTTCGTGGCTTTTTTTTTTTTTTTTTTTTTTTGACAGATAAAGTGTTGGCCTATATAAATATGAATTAGGTTTGGAATAAGGTTCAGTGCCAAGAAATGAAAATCTTCCTTTTGGCATATTATTTATTTATTTTTTTTATTTTTTTGTGCTAGTATCTTTTCTCTTTGGTTTGCCACCTTACGATGTACTCCTTTGTCTCCCATCGGCCTTGAATCTGTTTAAAAATACTCCGCCTCCTGGCGGACAGCAGCGGCTCCTCCGTCTCCTGGTGGACCGCTCCAGTACCATCCAACCAACCTCTCCTCGGCGTCGTGATCCTCTCGTCCCAGCCACGCCCTCCTCTTCGTCACAGCAGTGTAGCTAAAAACTTTTTTCTCAGTATTGTTCAGCCTTTTTCTGATATTTATTATATATCGCAACCACTTTTATTTATTTATTTATTTTTTTTTTTTTTGGGGGGGGGGATGGCTTAAAAAGGGGATTTTATTTTATTTTTGTCCAGTTAGAAAAACCATTGTGTCCGCTAAATAGCCATTCTAGCCTTGCAGATTCAAAATGTTCAATGCAAGAAATAAAATACAGTAAAAAAAAAAATTCAATATAAATAATCAAGTCACAATTTTCACAAAACACAAGAACGAACGATATTTCATTATATATATTTATATATACTGTGTATACTGTATATACATTTGAAGTCAGAAGTTTACATACACCTTAGCCAAATACATTTAAACTCAGTTTTTCACAATTCCTGACATTTAATCGTAGAAAACATTCCCTGTCTTAGGTCAGTTAGGATCACTATTTTAAGAATGTGAGAATAATAGTAGAGAGAATGATTTATTTCAGCTTTTATTTCTTTCATCACATTCCCAGTGGGTCAGATGTTTACATACACTTTGTTAGTATTTGGGAGCATTGCCTTTAAATTGTTTAACTTGGTTTTGGGTATCCTTCCACAAGCTTCTCACAATAAGTTGCTGGAATTTTGGCCCATTTCTCCAAACAGAACTGGTGTAACGGAGTCAGGTTTGTAGGCCTCTTTGCTCGCACACGCTTTTTCAGTTCTGCCCTCAAATTTTCTATCGGATTGAGGTCAGGGCTTTGTGATGGCCACTCCAATACCTTGACTTTGTTGTCCTTAAGCCATTTTGCCACAACTTCGGAGGTTTGCTTGGGGTCATTGTCCATTTGGAAGACCCATTTGCGACCGAGCTTTAACTTCTTGGCTGATGTCTTGAGATGTTGCTTTAATAGATCCACATCATTTTCCTTCTTCATAATGACATCTATTTTGTGAAGTGCACCAGTCCCTCCTGCAGCAAAGCACTCCCACAACATGATGCTGCCACCCCCATGCTTCACGGTTGGGATGGTGTTCTTCGGCTTGCAAGCCTCAAACGTTTTCTTCCAAACATAACAATGGGCATTATGGCCAAACAGTTACATTTTTGTTTCATCAGACCAGAGGACATTTTTCCAAAAAGTAAGATCTTTTTCGCCATGTGCACTTGCAAACTGTAGTCTGGCTTTTTTATGGTGGTTTTGAAGCAGTGGCTTCTTTCTTGCTGAGCAGCCTTTCAGGTTATTTCGATATATATATATATATATATATATATATATATATATATATATATATATATATATATATATATATATAATTTTAGGCACAGTTATCTTAGTGAATGTAAACTTCTGACCCACTGGTATTGTGATTATAGTCAAATAAAAGTGAAACAATCTGCAAACAACTGCTGGAAATATTACTAAAATTAAAAATTTTACAAAAACTAAAAATTACAATTTTTAGTAAAATAAAGTAGATCCTAAGTCCCAAGTCCTAAACGACTTGCCGAAACTATAGTTTGCTAATATTAAATCTGCGGAGTGGTTAAAAAAATTTGTTTTAATGACTTCAACCTAAGTGTATGTGAACTTCTGACTTCAACTGTGTGTGTGTATATATATATATATATATATATATATATATATATATATATATATAATTACGTTATTACATCTGAATAAACAATTTTTCTGCAAAAAACATTTTAATACATGACAAATTTCAATGTGAAACTTACTGTAAATTTTTTTAATAACGATGCAAAAAAATCGTATAGTAACACTCGAATTGATTGATTCACTAAAACAGATATTTTAACTGATTTAAAAAAAAATGAATCAAACTTACCAACTTAACATACTTTGTAGTGTTTTTGTTTTGGCCACTGACGTTTGAATCAAAAGTGTCACATTTCTGGCGCTGTCTTGTTCATAAGACAAAGAGGGATCGTAAAACTATGCTACATACACAGTGTCTTTAGGACACTTAATAGCCGAATAAAAGGCACATTAAAATCATTGTGATGTACAGAATGGTGATGATTCTATACCACCAGCAAAGCAATCATAAACAAATTGTGAATATTGGAGACTGTATATTGTCCAGACCTTCTTAAAACATGCTTGCATAGAAGGTGTATTGTCATGTACTGTAGTTGTAAATCCAGTACAGTTAAAATTGTGTCATTTTCTTGCCAAGGCACAAAAATATTTTATTTTTATTTATTTATTTATATTTGCTTTGCTTAACATGTTTTCAGTGTGAAAGTTCCCTAAGCTACCTTTTTGGCAAGCACTTCAGCCAATAAGTTTTATTTTCAGTAACATGCTTTCCAGAATCTTTAAATCCAGTCAGTTCCCTCTATTGATTAACCCATTGATCGTTGTGTTAACATTGCATTATATACTTGAATAAAAAAGAGGCAACAGAATATAGTGACATCACAGCCTATTGAGATCTGGCCCCAACCTCACTGGCTCAGACCCCATGAATCACCTGTAATCTTGTTGTCTCAGTTGTATTGAACACGGACTGTTTAGAACCAGGCAAGATTACAAATGTGAGTGTTGACTCAGTCTCGTCCCCACTGATCTAAAAGGTAATTGTGTGCCTCTCCCAATCTCTTCCTCCTCCTACTCAAGGACGAGGCAGGTTGAGGCATCCAGCATTGGCCATTGTGATTTTGAGGAATGGAGAGTGGAAATGGGACTTCCTACAGTCCTTGTTAAGAGCGGTTGGATGCCCTTTAGATGTGCCCTTGACAATGCGTTCAAATAGACCTGCCACTGTGTTATTGTGTTACAGGCACCCTACCTTGACACGTCACACACACATACACACACAAACATCAACACACACACCGCTTTGCCCCTAGAGGCAGGAAGATTGGAAATCAAATATAATATCTTAATGGCAGGGAGTCTAGAAAGGACAATTATTTGTCTGGCTTGGGATAAAACACGTTTTGGTTTCTTAGAAGTGCATGCTTCACTCATGTTAAGCAGGTTTAAGATCCCCCTGCTGTTTCTTTAAAGGGAACTTGGCCATCAGTGTCTAATTTTCAGCTTCTTTTCATTACTTTATATTTGGTTGTTTAAAGTCAACATGAAATCAAAATTGACCCTATTTACTTTCTTAAAGAGGCCCTGTTATGCTTTTTGGGATTTTACCTTTCCTTTAGTGTGTAATGTAGCTGTTTGTGCATGTAAAAGGTCTGCAAAGTTACAAAGCACAAAGTCCATGCCAAAGGGAGTTACTCTCTCCCACAGAAAACACTACTTCTGAACTGCCTGAAACACCTGGTTTGCAGTCCAGCTATTACTTCCATGACATTCCGTAGCTACGTCCCTATGTAATACATTTGCATAATGCCCGCCTCAGGAATGTGCTGCTCAGGAAGCCTAGGGAGCTGAAACTGGTAAGGGGCATTACATTTTCGACACACGGAAATTACTCTAAGCGGTTGACCAATCACAACAGACTGGGCTAGCTGACCAATCAGAGCAGACTGGGCTTTTCGGAAAGGGGGGCTTTAAAGAGCCAGGAGCTACAACAGAGCGTTTCAGACAGAGGGTGAAAAGAGGTGCTGCTGCAATGTACATTATGGGAAAAATTATGTGTTTTTTGAACATTAAAGCATGTAAACCTATTCTAGCAGACCCCCAAAATAAAATTATGAACCTGTAAATGAGCATAATATGGGCTCTTTAATACATTTGTATGGCTTCAATTTTCATAATTTAAGTGGTCTACATTTAAACAAGGAAAAGAAAAGGTTGTCTTTGAAATTTTTCATCAAACTGTAGAAACTTGCTCCACCCCTAAAACGACTTTAATTTCCGGTTGAACTTCTATTACATAACTATTAATACCTCTATAAAATTATAATTTTTTATATTATTTTTTATTCTAGAGGACAAAATGGGGAATTTTAGACCTCATGGAATTTATGTAACAATGGCAACATTTTTGCAAACCAAAATTATGTGCTTCATTACACATTTGGCTGCAGTTTCCCAGTGAAATGTCCAGCGGGGGGGCGCCAATATCGAGTGAAATTATATTGTAATCAGACGAGTTTCTTAAGGTGACTATTAGATGGATGTTTTAATGAGTAAAACGTACCTCCCTAACCTAAAGCTTTAACCTAAACCTAACCAATAGTGTTTTAAAAGCAAATTCAGCATGAAAAGCACATTTACTGAAGCAACCACGTCATATCATGTCGCTTCTATGTCATTTTTGCCTCACTTTCGTTTCGAGCATCCTTGGCCGGGATAGAGGCTCGGTCTCCAAGTCCAAAGTCCAACACTCTATCAGGTGAGTTACCGCAGAAGTTAATCATATTGAAATAAGTGTATAAATGTAGGTAGGTCTGTAAAACAAGCATTAAAATGTATCATTTTTCAAATCATGTGCTAGAGTAAAAGTGTTTTGATATGATAACATAGCAGTGTGCAGTGTTGGGTAAGTTACTTAAAATACGTAATCCACTACATATTACTTAATTATTTCACTAAAATGTAATCAGATTACTTTACTGGTGCTTCATCTAAAAAGTAATCACTTTACTAGTGAAGTTACTTTCTAAATCAGTTTTTTGGGGGCTTCTTTCCCAGTTTTTCGCTCAAATTCAAAATCTTTATGTCCTCCTCACTCCTGTCACACACCCTTCAGCGATCATAGAAACGCTAACAGACATACAGTACATATGAATTCATATTTTAAATATATTACACATATTACTTTAGTGCATGAACTTACAAATATAAAATGTAATGTGTTACACTACTTTTGTAATCGGATACACCCAGCACTGGCAGTGTGTGAGTAATAGTGCGTAAAATAAGTGTTTATAAAGTCATAAGCAGCCATTGTACCCGTGATTTGTGTGAAAGTGAATATAGAGTTCATTTCACCAGGAAACTGAAGCAAAATGTAGAAAGTGGCATGTAAAACTCAGTTTGCAAAAATGTAGTTATAGTAACGTTCATTCTACGAGACTAGATTGGGAATTTTAGCCATTTAACATTTCTTTTTTTTTTATTTATTGGCCTAAACTCCAAATTATTAGACGTCTGTTTTTGTTTATAATTTATTTACAACAACAGAACATTTTCGTTCTTAAAACGGATTTTAATTTGAACAAATTTATAACAAGCAAATACTGTGACTGAATGCTCTCTGTGACTGCCTGTGTCTTTCAGCATTTTTGAGCATTATGATGACCAGATGGAGAAATAGATCCAATCAAATGCAACAATTTGCTTATATTGTAAATTTTTTGTCACTTTGAATCTTATGAAATGCAATGATTTTCTGGGTTTTTAGTTTAGTAAAAATGTTTAGTATTGGTATTTTTAGTATTGCTTAGTATTGACATCAGTATTTGGAAAAACTGATACTTTAAGATCGATCCACTCTCCCTAACTCAAGCTAGTGTGTAATGTTAATTTTTAAAGCTACTGTTGTAGGCAGCCTTTCTATATCCCTAGGTTGTTTTTTATAAAATGGCTTGCGAATGGAGTTTCAAACTACAATGTCTATAATGCTGCCAGTGTTTTATCTGCAGCTTTTTTCTTTATAAATAACTGTATCGAGACTTCCCCTTTGGTGGCTTTGTGCAGCTTTTCAGAGAGAAGAAAAGATAATCTTTTCTCTCTTTTCCTGCTGTTGATCTCTCATAACCTGCCTTTTAAAATTCATCCAGAGAATCAGAGACAGGAACATGATTCATTTTGTAATGTATTCATCAAGCATTAATTCATAGTTCAGTCAGGCTTGCGTGATGATATAAGTCAGTCTGCTCACACATTGGTCCACTCAGTGGCAAACAAGGACAATTATTTTATTGGTTTAGCTGTCTCTCTGCCAAACGTTTGATCAAAGCTGTGTCAGCATCTCTTTTAGATGTACTCCACACATTCTTTGTTAGCCCCTTTACACGCGGGTATCACAAACAGACTCGCAATCGGTTTTGTTTACATGAACTGCATGTTATTACCATTCAATTCTTATTTAATCGTGAAAAACTATACGTCATTAGAAAGGTCTAATACTCCTGCTTTAATATTTAGCCACTGTTGCACAATAGAAATGTTACAATGTTACATTTCTTTATTTATGTGAATAAATAAAAACAACATCAAATGGAGAGTTACGAAAATGAAACTGTATTAAGACGCACATAACTATTAAATGATTTAAAGTAAATTCTTATTGATTTGACCCAAGCAGGCCTCAGTGAACAACATCCAATAGAACATTTAGTTCAAAAGTAGTCAGAAAGTTGTGACATTATGCCTACCTCAGTGCTCACATGACAGGGTCTTTCGCATACCATACCATACCATATTAGAATATTAGCCTTATAAGCTCAGTGACATGTTCTAAATAAATAGACGATTAAATCTTGCATCAGTTGCACGAAGGATATTTAAATAAACTGCTTTTTGCCTCATTCTTTGAATTAAATCCACATGAGATCAGTAAAGGACACTGTTATTACAACTCAATTATGATTGGAAGTAAGATATATTCTCTAGATTGTGTGTAATTTGTCATGTTTACGTTCTGCATTCATGGTGCTATTGCTAATGGCTAATGCTATAAGTTGGCATAATCACATGACATGGTCTTGGAAAATGTTTCATACAACGCAGAGTTCCCTATCTATCACTCACTCGACGTTGTGTCGATGTAGTGACACTAGGGGTCACTCTTGGGAACCCAAGACACCTCTGATCTTTGATAAAAGGCCAGTGAAAATTGGCGAGTGGTATTTGCATACCACTCCCCTGGACATACGGGTATAAAAGGAGCTGGTATCCAACCACTCATTCAGATTTTCTCTTCGGAGCCGAACGGTCGATGTTTACTGAGCTGACTGTTCATTCACCTCTGCTGGATCTGACAGCGCATTTCAGCGGCTTCTCCCTCCTCTGCACTGGTGCACTGCAGAGAACGCCCCTGGGCGCTTCGGCAGAAATAAGAGAGTATATTTTTCTAAAAGAGTATATTTCTCTAAAAGAGCAGCACACACGGAACGTCTTTTTAAAGATGCATCTTTTTAAAGATGCCTTTCAGTTTGTGTGTTATTCCTGGTTGCGGTCGTTACCTCTCAACTTCTGATGGTCACGATCGCTGTCTTTCGTGTCTGGGCACGACCCACACGGAGACAACGTTCGTGGATGGATCATGTACTCATTGCGAGAACATGACCATGGCAACGTTGCGATCGCGGCTTGCTTTCGTAAGAAAAGCTCCCCGCCTCGGTCCTTCTACCTACGGGTATGAGGCCAGCACGGCTAGCACTGGGGGCGATTTGGGGAACCCAATGGGACCACCTCTGCCGGGTATGCCCCCACAGACCTCCCATTCCCCAGCACGCTCATCTGCCCCGATCGGGCTTCCAGATGGGTCTGCTGGCTCGTCTCACGGCGAGTTCGACCTCTTGTTCGGAGCCTGCGAAGGTGATGAGCTCTCAAGCACAGTATCAGAGAGTGGGCTCGTCCAGTCAGACGCGGAAGCCTCAGCTGGGCTCCCCCCCTCGGGTATGATCACCCAGTCACAGGCTGTCACGGAAATGACAGACATGCTTTCCCCGGCAGCCACAAGCATTGGGCTAGAGTGGAACCCTCTGCTCTCCCTGAGCCCTCGTGGCTCGATTATTGGTTCCTGGGCTTGCGGTGCCACTCAAAGCAGCCACGCCCCGCTCCAGTTCCTTTCTTCCCGTAAGTGCACGAGGAGCTGACATGGTCATGGGAGGCACCTTTTACTGCCTGGTCCCTATCTTTCAGCTCCCCCGCCCTCACTACCCTCGATGGTGGGGTGGCCAGAGGCTATTCGGCGATTCCCCTGGTTGATAAGGCGCTCGTGGTGCACCTATGCCCGCAGAGTGCCGCCACCTGGTGCGGGCGCCCAAAGCTTCCGTCCAAGGCCTGTAGTTTTACATCGTACCTGACGGCCAAAGCCTACAGTGCCGCTGGACAAGCCGCCTCCGCCCTGCACGCCACGGCTCTCCTGCAAGTCCACCAAGCCAAGACGCCCCAGATTTGATGCAGGAGCTGCGCTTGGTGACCGACCTCACTCTCCAGGTAATGAAGGTCACGGCACGGTCTCTTGGCCGGGTGGTGTCCACCTTAGTGGTCCAGGAGCACCACCTTTGGCTCAACCTAGTCGAGATGGGAGAGGCTGACAAGGCACGGTTCCTTGCTGCCCTCATTTCCCAGGTTGGCCTATTCGGCGATACAGTCAAGAACTGCTGGGCAAAGTCCTCGAAGCAGCAGACGGAGCCCACCGCAGGAAGCAGACGCCACCCGTCTCACGGCCGGCTGCCAAGAACCCACGAAAGGCTTCAGAGTGCCCTTGAGACGGGCAACCTAGGGACGATGAAACCCACTGCCTTGGAGCTGGTAAGCAGACCACTCCATACCCCGGTGGAGGGCCGGGAGGAGAATCTTTTGTTGCCTTTTCATTTAATTTCGCCACATGCCCAAGTGGCTGTGGTACCCAGCAGTTCAGCAAAAGAGCGGTTTCCTCGTTCCCTGGGTCACATACCTGGTGTGAACGGCCATCATCACGACCACCGTCCACCATTCCATTTTGGCAGGTTTGGCGCTCCAGCGGCGGTCTCCCCGCCCCTGCGTGCCCAGCTGTGGCACAAATCCGCCCCCGATGTGACAGTCTCCAAGGGTCACGAGGACAGGCTCAGGCTGTTCCGGGGGTGGTCACAAGGAGCCAGGTAAGTGCTTCGATGTCCCTGAACTCAGCATGGCCACAACATGGCATGGCACCTCGGGCTCCGCCCCAGCGCGAGGCCCCACCTGCCGGTATGTCCGACAAGATTTTCCCCTTGGTCGCCCTCGCCCGGAGCTTGGACGCATGGCTTACGCTTTCCAATCTGTCGCGATGGCTGATCCAGACCGTCCGACTCGGCTACGCAATTCAGTTCGCCAGGCATCCGCCCAGGTTCAGCAGCATCCACTTCACCTCGGTGAAGGGCAAGAATGCTGCTACCTTGCGCGCGGAGATCGCTACCCTCCTACGGAAGGATGCGATAGTGCCTGTCCCTCCGGCCGAGATAAAGAAGGGGTTTTACAGCCCCTACTTCATTGTACCGAAAAAAGGCGGTGGGTTGCGGCCAATCTTGGACTTGCGAGTACTGAACCGGGCTTTACACAGACTCCTGTTCAAGATGCTGATGCAAAAACGCATTCTGGTGAGCGTCCGGCATCAAGATTGGTTCGCAGCGGTAGACCTGAAGCCGACTAGGGCTTCGGGTCAACTGGGAAAAGAGCAAGCTCCTTCCGGTTCAGAGCATCTCTTTTCTCGGTTTGGAGTTGGACTCAGTCTCGTTGACAGCGCGCCTCACGAACGAGCGCGCACAGTCGGTGCTGACCTGTTTGAAGGGTTCAGACAGAAAACAGTGGTTCCACTGAAACTCTTTCAGAGGCTCCTGGGGCATATGGCATCCTCAGCGGTGGCCACTCCGCTCGGGTTGATGCATATGAGACCGCTTCAGCACTGGCTTCAGACTCGAGTCCCGAGATGGGCATGGCGCTGCAGGACACATTGCGTGGCTATCACGCCGATCTGTCACCGCCTCTTCAGCCCTTGGACCGACCTCACGTTTCTACGGGCAGGCATTCCCCTAGAGCAGGTCTCCAGGCACGTCATGGTTACGACAGACGCCTCCAAAATGGGCTGGGGTTCCAAACGGGCTCCAAACTACTCACTCTACACCCATGACTGTACACCAACCCATAGCACAAATACAATAATTAAGTTTGCAGATGACACCACTATGGTGGGGCTAATATTAAATGGGGATGAGTCTGCCTACAGGGAGGAGGTTGCTGAACTTTCAGAATGGTGCATCAATAACAACCTGGCACTTAACACCTCCAAGACAAAGGAGCTCATTATTAATTTCAGAAAACAGAAGGAGGAACCTGCCCCTCTATACATCGGGGGAGAAATGGTGGAGAGGGCGACCACCTTTAAATTTCTCAGCACACACATCTCCCAGGACCTCACATGGACTGTAAGCACAACATCTCTGGTGAAGAAGCCACAGCAGCGGTTGTACTTCCTGAGGACACTGAGGAAATCCAATCTGTCCCAGCAGTTACTTGTGAACTTTTACCACTGATCTGTCGAAAGCATACAAACTTACAGCATTCTGGTGTGGTATGCTGGTTGCACTGTGGCCGAGAAAAAAGCTCTGCAGGGAGTCATCAACTCAGCACAGAAAATCACCGTCTCACAGTTGCCTTCACTTGAGGACATTTACAAAACCAGATGTTTATGTCGGGCCAGAAACATAATAAAGGACTCTTCTCACCCCGGCAACCACCTCTTCACTTTGCTGCCATCTGGAAGGTGCTATCAGTCTCTTAAGACACGCACCTCCAGACACCTGAACAGTTTTTATCCGAGCACCATCAAAGAATTGAACTCTAATTAATAAGGAGACTACACATTATAAGTTAAAGGGTTGTGCAATAATACTACTGCTTTTTATTGATTGACTATTTATATTTTTATATTTTTGTATATTTTTATGCCCTTTTGTCTTTATTTGTTGTATGTATGTTTTCATGTATGTGTGTACCACTGAAATTTAGCACTAAATTTCGTTGTACAGTTGTGCAATGACAATAAAGTTATTCTAATTCTAATAATAATTCATGTTTGATATGCCTCCTAAACACTCTTAAGAAAAATGGTTCTAAATAGTACCAAATAAGGGTTCTTCGGCTTGTAACAATAGCAGAACCCTTTTTGGTGCTAAATAGAAGCCTTTCTCTAGAGGTTCCATAAATAACCTTTCTTTGAAAGTGCTATATAGAACCTCAATAGTGCTATAAATAACCTTTTTTAATGCTCTATATTTCTGCTCCTATAAAACATTATAGCCTCAATTATGGTGATTAATTAGCAGACCCACATTGCTCCACACATTAAGGCTGGGACAGAAACCTGTACATTATTTTATCTTTTATAGAGAGAGCATTTATATTCCATTCTGACAACCAATTGTTCAAGGAAGAGCAAAGTCCCCATGGAAACACAAAACAGATGTAATGAAGGATAAATTTCACTAAATTTCACTAAAATATCTGCACAATCCTCTATGATGTCTTCACCATCCATCACTGTGTATTTTGGTAGAGTGTCAGCCCCTCTCTGCATGTAAAGAGGTTGAGGGGTCCAACAGCATCTGTCTGAGTAGAAATACACAATTAGGTTCAGAGTCAGTCTTTCAGTATATGTGGACAATATATGTGAGCACTTAACAATGTGAAAAAGTAAAAGTGAAATAAAGTGTGATAGGTTTTTATTTTATATATTTATTTATTTTGAGACAGGGCAAAATGTTACCCAAGAAAATAAGTAAATAACTGAAACATTCCAAAATATGGATCACAAATTAAGTCTTTATCACTCATGTGCTTAGTGGAGAAGCGGAGAGAAGTATCCTGACAGAACACAGCTGGAAGATGTAGTGTAGCTGTATTTTAACTGTAAATCTATGACCCAAAGAAATTGCATTGTATTACATAATCATAGTGTGTAAATTAATGGCAAAAATAAATATAAAAAGGAGAGATAAAAAGAACTACTTAAAACTCACATAATCTGATAGCTTTAAGGCAGGCATATGCTGCTCTCAGAGCAGACAACTCATACCGCCGGTGGGATGGATACCTGAAAACACAATAAAAATCCAAAATTATTATATCAGTATTTTAAACAAAATGACAGCATCATTGTTTACAATGTTTTTTATTTTATTTTTATTATTATTATTATTTTGAAATTATTTTTTTATTTTATTTTATATTGTTTTGAAATAGTTTTGGACTGTTTTGGTTTGTGAACAGCGCTTGGTCTGTACTCTGTGCAAGTTTCTCTTGTAAACAATGATGCGCTTCCTGCCTCCTCCTCCACGTGACGCGTGACCTTACCAACGAGCTTACGTCATCCCTCTCATGAGCGCACGTCACAGAGATCTACGGAAGCGAACATTTGTAGTTAAAAAGTATATAAGTATTGTTTTGTTTCTCAAAATAATCAATCGTTTGGGTTCAGAAGAACTTTATTTGTCGACTGGAGTCGTGTGGATTATTTTGATGCACCCTAAATATGCATTTTGGACCGTCAAAAAATGGAGTACATTCACTTGCATTGTTTAGAGGAGAAGGCCTGAAATGAAATCCTGAAAGTCTTAAATTCTGTTTTGATGAAGAAAAAAACTCAGATACATCTTGGATGGCCTGAGGGTGAGTAAATTATCAGCAAATTTTCATTATTGGGTGAACTATTCCTTTAAGGCATTGATGCTTGCATCATGAATAAATGTAAATGTGCATTATAATATACACTCACTGAGAACTTTATTAGGTACACCTGTACACCTACTTATTCATGTGATTATCTAATCAGCCAATCGTGTGGCAGCAGTGTGACATATAAAATCATGCAGATATGAGTCAGGAGCTTCAGTTAATGTTCACATCAACCATCAGAATTGGGAAAAAATGTGATCTCATTGATTTCATCCGGGGCATGATTGTTGGTGCCAGACGGGCTGGTTTGAGTATTTCTGTAACTGCTGATCTCCTGGAATTTTCATGCACAACAGTCTCTAGAGTTTACTCAGAATAGTGCCAAAAACAAAAAACATCCAGTGAGCAGTTCTGCGGACGGAAATGCCTTGAGAGGTCAACAGAGAATGGCCAGACTGGTTCGAGCTGACAGAAAGGCTACGGTAACTCAGATAATCCCTCTGTACACTTGTAGTGAGTTGAATAGCATCTCAGAATGCACAACACATCGAACCTTGAGGCAGATGGGCTTCGGCTAATCAGCAGCTAAGTCTGGTGGAAGTTCCAGAACGGCTAAAATTGCTTTCAGCACCTTTAATTGTACAGGATTTCTTTAACACAAATTAGTTGACTAGATGTTCAGTCAAATAATTGACTAGTTGATTTTAAAAATATGTATTTTTGCACATCTCTAGTTAGCTCTGCAGTGATGTACAGTAAAAACCCCATAAAGGCAGGGGTTAATGAGCAGCCCACCGTGACTGATCCAGGGTCTGTTGAATAGAGTCATCAGTAACTCTGTATCCAAGTACCATAATTCACCCACTGCTCTTGGTCCTGTGAGGGTGCTGCTCAGTGCCCCTAGAGAGCTCATTACCAGAGCTGCTCACATTAGCCCTGTAGTAACCTTCCCCAGACTGGCACAACGTCAGCTGGAAAAAGACTTCCAATACGGCCTCCGGTCCAACTGTCGAATAACATGCCCCTGTGAGGAGAAAATGAAAATAAAATACTCCTTCCATGACTTAGGAGGAATTTGGAAATTGAGTGGTTACGCTGAGCACACACAGGCATACAGGATTTTCCACCTGCCTTTTATCCTCATATTTTCAAAACCGTTGCTTATATTGCTCCATAGACCTGCCAAGGAAACAAATCATTGAAAACACATTTTTCCTTGTTCTTTTGACATAAAAAATTTTAATCTAGTAAAAAGTTGGTGGACGTGTGTTTTCTATATGTTTTACGTGTCTTCACTGTGGGACCCCTGTAGTATCATCATGGATAGGGTGACCAGATTCCTGCTTGTGGAAAACGTGACAGCCCCCTCCCAGCAAAAATGAAATTGACATATCCATACCTAGGTGCAGATCAATGTGAAGTAGACGGTGCATCCGCATCTGTAACTGTTGTCACCTTGTACTTTTCGCTGGCAGCAATTTTTCTCAGTGTGCGCTTGTCTTTCAAGAGTTTATCATAAAATGCAGAGCAGTCCAGTCCAAAATTAAGACGTATAAAAAGCATTGCCTTCATGACTGTTACACTGAGTCAAGATTTATCTGGTGTCCATACTGTGTTCATTAATGAGAACGCGCTCCACAGATGCAGATGTCCCAGGCAGGCATAAAACAAACTCCATGACCTTGGCTAATGTACATGCACGCTTCCTTGACATTTTTCCAGCTGCAATTTCATCTGTGTGCTCTTTCAAACTAACTCTTCAATCAGTTCACTAACTGGACATTTATTGATAGTTTCATCTGTGTACTCTTTCAAACTAACTTTTCAATCAGTTCACTAACTGGACGTTTATTGATAGGGGATTTTGATTGGATAGTTTAATCCAATCATGTTCTTCAAATAACACGGTGTGATTGTATTGATTTTACAAGCCGTATCCTTGACTGAGAAAGCCACATAAAACGAAATTTATCCCCTTTTCTCCCAATTTGGAATGCCCAATTCCCACTACTTAGTAGGTAGGATTGAGGATTGAGGCATGTGACTCTACCCTTCCTAGCAACCGGGCCAATTTGGTTGCTTAGGAGACATGGCTGGAGTCACTCAGCACACCCTGGATTCGAACTCGCAACTCCAGGGGTGGTAGTCAGCGTCAATACTCGCTGAGCTACCCAGCCCCCCAAAACACAATTTTTTTAGAATAAGGCAGGGACACTAGAAAAAGTGCTTAAATACGGGACTGTCCTGGGAAAAACTGGACATCTGGCCACCCTATTCATGGACCCTTGGTTGAAAACTGTTATACAAAACCATAGCTGCAGCTACATGAATCAGTCTATACTCTAATGCCGAGCAAACCAGCAAAGAGGCCGGGGACAAGAATGAGTTTTTAAATATGGTTGATGAGCGTGTGTATCGACACCAGAGGCCATAGGTCTGCGTGTGGTTGAGTGTATCATGTAGACAGGCATGGCATCCACAACAGAAAGTAGGACAGCACTAATGTTGCATAAGCCAAATTATTTAATGCATCACAACGTCACAAACGGTTTGTGTATCTATGTGTGTATAATTGACATTAGTAGAGGGCAAACATTTTGTATTTTACATGTTAAAGAACATGGTGACTTTGTATACCATAATGCTAACTATTATTAGGGTAATGCTTGGTAAGATCAGGTGTTGGACTGAAACTTGGTGTGGCTTGTTAAATGGATAGTTTACCCAAAATATATTAACCCTCATGTTGTACCAAACATATGACCCATGTATCACAGAAGAGTTTCATCCCCTTAATAAACTCTTTATGGTACATTAATGCAAATGCTTCTAGCAAGACAAGCTTGACTTCATCCATCATTTAGTCCCAAAATGTGTCAGACTATAATTCATAACACAGTAAGTATGTGTGTTTTTTTTTTCTCAGCATTGTCACAAGAGGACTGAGCATATGGCATTAGCATTAGTTAGGGCATTAGCACAACCTATAGTTTTCTACAATCAGTTTTCTCTTTTAGGTAAACTACTGAATGTATGGCATTAGCATTAGTACTAGTGTAAACTAGTTTTCTTTTGTCAATTTTCTCTTTCACGTAAATTATTGAGTGTATGGCATTAGCATTAGATCGAACATTAGCGTGGATTAGCAGAACATTATTTTTTACAGTCAGTTTTCTCTTTCAGGTCAACTGTTGAGCAAATGGCATTAGCATAGGCATTATCATTAGTGTGGGCATTAGCATAAACTGTAGTTTTCTACGATACATTTTCTCTTTCAGATCAACCGCTAAGTGTATTGCATTAGCATTAGTGTGGAAATTAGCATAAACAAGTTTTCTATGATCGGTATTCTCTCTCAGGTCAACTACTGAGCTTATGTTATTAGCATTAGCGTATGCCATTAGCATTAGCATGGTCAATAGCATAAACTGTAGTTTCTATTGTCGGTTTTCTCTCTCAGGTCAACTACTGAGCACATATGGCATTAGCATTAGTGTGGCCATTATCGTAAAATGTCGTTTTCTACAGTAAGTTTTCTCTTTCTGGTCAACTAATAGCAGAATACAATTTAGAAGAGAACTCAGTTAGTTAAAGGTAGTTAAAGTCGACATGTTTATAACTAGCTACTCTACCTGAATAACAACACATCCGGTTTAATGGCTCATACATTTGAATGTAACTCAGTCACCTCTGTTAAGAACTGAGGTGTGTTACCGCCACTATAAGAATGTTACTTAAGTACAGTGTGAATGCATGCTTGCACCACATTGGCCAAGTATCTCTGTCTGTGTTTGTATACGTGTGTATATGTTTCATACATGTGTGATGGATTGCTAATTCTTCTTCCTCTGTATTTGTATATGTGTGTACGTTTAGTGGATGGAGGTTGGAGTGAATGGAGTAAGTGGTCACCGTGCGGAGCAGACTGCATCATGTGGAGGAGTAGGGAATGTACCCAGCCTACGCCCGGCACCGGAGGCAAGGAGTGTCAGGGCCTGGATCTTCAGTCCCTCAACTGTACCAGCGAACAGTGCCCACAGAGTGAGTACCACCACCACTGTCCCTTGATTGATTGAAATACAGATGTCCTTTGTTGAACACTAAGTGGACTTTGACCTTGAATCAGTCCCATTAGCCACTAGACAACCTGGGAAGTGCCCAAATCACCTGGAAAGGTCACCTTAGAGGGCTGCGTAAACACACTTTGTTCAGTTCACAAGCAGGGTTTGTATATTGTTGGGTCGTGTTTTTTTAAAGGAAGGTCACTTTTCCAGATCAGAGAATCTCGAGCTATCCAAGGTCTTGCAGTCCCCTGGGTTATAGCACTCCCTTAGTTTACAGTGGCTGTTTGTTTTCCTTGCCTCTTCATGCAACCTTTCCTGTTCCTGTTGTTCTTCTGTTCTTTTAATGATGTTAAACCTCACAGTTCTGCAGCAGCTGTTGCCATAGCACCACAGCAACATTGATATCGGTGTCCTCGGGAGTGGCAGCATTATTGCTGTTTCTCTGTCAATTGTTTTTTTATATCAGAGCTTCTGGTGGCCGTTATCATCTGTTTCCTCGGGAACTGATTAGTTCAAACAGATGCCAGAGGGCAGAGTGTGGAGAAGTGAAAGCTTGTGAGATTTCAGGATGGTTCCATTTGACTTCCTGTGAGCAGAAGAGCTTCTAGAACAAATAGTTTTATGGGAGCCCTGTGCTTGGTTGCAAGAAAGTGCAGTTTTGCAGCCAGATGGCCTTAAATATGCATAATGCTTTGCCAACTCATTGCAAGTGTGCATTTCCGTTGTGCATACTTAAAGGAATAGTTCACCCAAAATTTTAATTGCTGTCATTATTTACATACCCTCATATTGTTCCAAACCAGTATGACCTTCTTATGTTGAAAACAAAAGAGATATTTCAATGAATATTGCTGGCCATCTTTTCAGTGCAATGGCAATTTATAGTGCCTCACTTTAAAGCTTAAAAAAGAACCCAAGTGTACCGTAAAAGTAGTCCATGCAGCTTGTGAGTCATTTTCAAAGTCTTCTAAAGGCATATAATAGGTTTTTTTTTTTTTTTTTTTTTTTTTTTTTGAGAAAGAACTGGAAATCGGACCTGACGTCAGTTGCACGTTCATGAGTTCATAAGAGAAGCTCATTCACGGTGGCACGCATGTTCACACAAGAACTTGCTTTGTTTTTAGTGCTAAATAGTGCAAGTTCCTCTGCATATTGTAATCGTATTACAAATTAATTAGTTACTGTAATCTAATTACTTTTAAGTCACAAAGTAATGTAGCACATTACATTTCAAATTCGGGTAATAAGATTACTGTTAATCTCTGCCAAGAGATTAACAGTAACCTTGTTGCTCTGCCAAGTTTGTAGTTAAAAGAGAAAACAACTTTGCATTATGCATTGAATTATGAATTTACGGTCTGACACTTTTCAGAGTGCAATGATGCTTGAAATCACGCTTGCTTAGCCTTAAGTGTTTGCATTCACTTACCTTTATAGGGTATGTTTTGGGTCAAACACATCATAGTTTTTTTTTATTTTTTTTGGATTTTCTCCCCTTTTCTCCCCAATTTGGCATGCCCAATTCCCAATGCGCTTTAAATCCTCGTGGTGGCGTAATGACTCGCCTCAATCCAGGTGGCGGAGGATGAATTGCAGTTGCCTCCATGTCTGAGACAGTCAATCCATGCATCTTATCACATGGCTTGATGTGCGTGTTACCACAGAGACCTAGCACATGTGGAGGCTAGGGTTGCAACGGTATGAGATTTTCACGGTACGATAACCATCTCAGAAAATATTACGGTTTCACGGTATACGGTATTACACAATTATTATTATCAGTTACAATGACCCTTAAAGGAGTGAAAACAGAAGGTTTTTTTTTTTGTTTTGTTTTTTTGGGTTGAACAAACACTTTATTATAATTGAAACTTGAAACCATTTTTTAATGGAAGTATATGTAAAAAAAAGTCTCCCTTTTGAAAATAAATAAAATAAATAGAATAAATAAGAAAGCTAACAGAATTATAATAATAAACCGAATTATAAACATGATAAAAAATAGTATGTAACTATAACATGTAGGGCTTTACTGGTTGTTTAGATCAGTGTTACCATCAGAAATAATTAATAATTGTTTCTTTAGTTATTAATTCATATTTAAATTAATTAATTGAATCTAACTCATTAAAACCTCATATGGGGCTCCAGTAAATGTAGTGCGCTACGTTTAGGAGTGGGTTTGGTTATTAGCAAAAATTAATAATTATCAAAGATAATTATTAATTATTAAAATCAATAGAACATTGATGAGAATCAATGTTAGCTTTTTTAATCCTTTAAATCAACAGTTATCAAAGATAATCGTTAATTGTTAACATCGATGAAACATTAATTAAAATTAACACTAGCTTATTGATCATTCAAATTCAACAATTATCAAAGATAATTATCAATTATCAAAAATCAACAGAATATTAATAAGGATTAACATTGACGGGGCACCACCCTGGAATCAGGGACTAATAACCAGTCTCAATATTAGATTGTTTTCTTAGGAAAATCGACATCCGAAGAATATTGATTTTCGGGAAAAAAACAATGAATGAAGGCTTGAATCCGAGCACTGACATCCCGTCAGCATGACACAGGTGTATGCAAAACAAACCAAAACACTTCTCTTTGTAATATAAACAAAGTTTATTTATGCAGTAATATCAATTAATAATTAATACAATGCAGTCAATAAACTTCCGACTTACAACTACAAACTAAACAGTGATATGATTAGATATGGAAATAAAAATAATCCTATAACACATAAGGTGTGTGTGTGACAGTGTGTGTGTGTGTGTGTGTGTGTGTGTGTGTGTGTGTGTGTGTAAGGAGGGACACGCACAAAATGGCGGACGTGACTCTCGTGGAGAGTATGTCACGCGAGACTTCCAGCCAGGGAATATGACTGCGAATGGGGGCAGCGAGAAACCAGTCAATGGCGTCTACCAGTTACCGCGTGTATCCGCTTGTACAATAGCTTAGGGACAAAGCTGGGCTTTAGCATTAAGCTATCTAGGAGCCAAAAATGTGTGCCAGAATGTTTGTGAGGGGTCGCGTGCATGTGTGTGTGTGTGTGTGTGTGTGTATGTGTGTGTGTGTGTGTGGTTAGTACGAGAGAGAGAGAGAAGTGACGGCCCTAAAGCCGATTTCGCGATCGTGGGAGAGAAAGCAGCTGTTAGTTCATCGCTCAGAGACACGGTGGACGGCTCGTAAACAGTCCCGTGTTCTTTGACTCTTTAATGGATGAACTCAGTTTACCTGTCTCACCCACGATGGTGAAATTACACAACAGTCCAATTTGATTGGACCACAATACAGCAAAACAAATTTGTGATAATTAATACCCTGAGTATTAGTAATGAGCGGACATGGCGGTCCGTAAACTGTACAAGCAAAAACCTTGAAACACAAGAATAACACACTATAATATTCTATTTCTGCCCAGACGTAAACCTCTTACTTGAATCGCATGAGGACACAGGTAGAATGTGTTTTCCTCCGTCCTTTAACTCCGACCCGGTTCCTTGAGGCTCGGGTGATGACGGGAGGCCGTTTCCTCGCTCTGTCAGCGGGCGGTACGGCTGTTGATTCTTGGCGGGCTGGCGGAGAACTCAGAAATGTCGACTTGATTGAAGATGGAAGAGAAATCTTTAATCTCTTCACTTCTGCAGGCAAACAGATGAAAATGCGGATTGCTCAGCGGTCTCCTTCGGATCCGTTAGAGTGTTCGGTTGAACACAGAGTAATCTCAACTCGTCCAGCGAGATGGAGATTGTATGGCCACAGTTTCAAGTCGGACATTACTTCCTTGTGCCACGAGGTTGCACATGAGAGCAGCGATGAGCTGCGTCTACACACTGCAAACAAAGTTGCTGGAAGCAAATCCCGGAAACATTTCAGAGGTATTTCAACTCCTGATGATGTCATGTTTTAAGGTGCGTTCTGTTAGTGAGCAAGGCTTCATGGGATTTTTAGTCTGTTTTGGACTCCCTTTGTTTGATTTTGCACGATTTTTATCAGTATAATTTACGACTTGGAATGTGGGGGCTTGAGTTAGGTTTTTACGACTGTGTTAGGCCTGGCTTTGTCTTCTATCTGAATACATGAGGCCCAACAAACATGTTATATAACTAAAGCATGTTAGTTTACAAGTTAATATAGCATGTTAAATTAACTACTAAATAAAAAATAACATCAGCTGTGTGAGCTTTTAAAGTAATGTCCTATGATTATTAACAATTAACATATACTGTAGGTGTGCGACAGCGCAGCCAGACTGCTCCTGTCTGTACCTTTAACTCAGTGGTTCTCAACTGGTTTTGCTTCAGGACCCAGATTTCACACAGGAAGTCAAG
Source organism: Myxocyprinus asiaticus (assembly GCF_019703515.2). Lineage (NCBI taxonomy): Eukaryota > Metazoa > Chordata > Actinopteri > Cypriniformes > Catostomidae > Myxocyprinus > Myxocyprinus asiaticus. The sequence goes on along the minus strand of NC_059365.1, from coordinate 35,248,623 downwards.
TGGTGACCCACCATAGTAAAAACATAACCTGTATTTAATGTATCCTGGGTCACATTTCCTTTTATTTTGCATAGTTTTGTTCATGGTTTTCAAGTACAAGGACATGCATCAAGTGACATTATTTTAGTTGTTGATGTCAACAACAAAATCTACAGGAAGTTTTCTCTCCCCCCTTTTAAAAATTGAAGCGCATATTTACTTACCATTATTTTCCCGTTTGTTTCCTAGTTTCAAACTACACAGGAGGAAAGGCTCTTCATTACCATGGTTAGGTCAGTGTAGCTAGTCTTAAATAACAGTAATAATAATAACAAATTATAGTATTTATGAAAAAATAAATACTAGCTGAAACATCTTGAAACTTTAGCTACAACTGCCACTGTTGATATAAAATGAGGTCTAATAGATTCTACCTTTAGATTATTTCATAAGAAACTATAATATTTTGTCAGACTATAACAGTTACTTTTACTCATGTAAAATCGTGAAACAATTTTGTAAAGGTGATGATGTGTAATGATTTTATTTTATTTTTGGCGCATAGCACAGTGTTGCTCTTTTCCTCCTGTTTGGCATGTCAGGGCTACCTACTGTAGAGGTTTGACTTGACTTCCTCCGTAACGTTTTAAACTAGAAAAGTCTCACTAGAATTGAAATTGGTCACATCAGTTTTGAGGTCTGCGCTCCGCAATATCGAGGGAACCCGGTTGTTGCGTGCGCGCGCCAGAGAGCAGAGCAGATCATTAGCGCGAGCTGTTTCCGTTACACTCGTGCGAAAGTGCAGATGAGAAGCCTTTAGCTGATTGCGAGATTATCATTAAATCTGCCTCGGCAGTCCTAAATAGGCTATCACTTGGACGGCCGGCAAAATATCTTCAATGGGAGAACCATGGCATTGTTCTTTCCCTACTGTCCGCGAGTTGAGAAACACTGCTTTAACTCATACACACACTCACTTATGTCAAACCCCCTCACCTCGCTTGTCTCTTACATTTTCTCAGCTGAATGTGTGTGTGTGTGTGTGTGGTGCAAGTTGACGAGTCTGACAGGCAGTCGAGGAGGAAAGAAGATGCGCACGCGCAGGTGAGATTCTCCGTCCGGTTGCATTTTTTTCTCAATATCAAATCAAATCAAATCACTTTATTGTCACACAGCCATATACACAAGTGCAATGGTGTGTGAAATTCTTGGGTGCAGTTCCGATCAACATAGCAGTCGTGACAGTGATGAGACAGTACCAATTTACAATAGCATCAAATTAACACAGCACAATTTAAACATCTGTTATACACATAATTACACTCAACAATATACAAATAATAACATACACTGTACAGTATACAATACGCACTATGTAGATACACATTATTCAATAAAAATAAAAAATAAAAATATATAAAAAAGTATATATAGTATATATAGAATGTACAGTATTGTACCGTATTGACATTCAGGCTGGTTGATAATCAGTTGATAAGAGAGAATATAATATAATAATAATATAATTTATAATAGTTCGGTGTGAGATATAAGAGTAAGGGTAATAAAGTGCAGTGCTGATGTATTTGATCGTGGGAGATCAAGAGTTCAGAAGTCTGATTGCTTGGGGGAAGAAGCTATCATGGAGTCGGCTGGTGCGGGTCCTGATGCTGCGATACCACCTACCTGATGGTAGCAGTGAGAACAGCCCATGGCTCGGGTGGCTGGAGTCTCTGGTGATCCTCTGAGCTTTTTTCACACACCGCCTTGTATATATTTCCTGGAGGGAGGGAAGCTCACCTCCGATGATGTGTCTGGCAGTTCGCACCACCCTTTGCAGTGCTTTGCGGTTGTGGGCAGTGCTATTGCCGTACCAGGCGGAGATGCAGCCAGTCAGGATGCTCTCTACAGTGCAGGTGTAGAACCGTGTGAGGATGTGGTGGTTCATTCCAAACTTCCTCAGCCGTCTCAGGAAGAAGAGGCACTGATGAGCCTTCTTCACAACGACTTCAATGTGGATGGACCATGTGAGTTCCTCAGTGATGTGGACACCCAGGAACTTGAAGCTGCTGACTCTCTCCACTGGTGCTCCATTGATGGTGATGGGACTGTGTTCTCAGCTTGGAGGGCACTATGGTGTTGAATGCTGAGCTGTAGTCTACAAACAGCATTCTCATATAAGTGTTCTTTTTTTCCAGGTGGGAGAGAGCAGTGTGTATTGTAGATGCAATGGCATCATCAGTGGAGCGGTTGTTGCGGTAAGCAAACTGCAGCGGGTCAAGAGAGAGAGGCAGCACAGAGCAGATGTAATCTCTGATTAGTCTCTCAAAGCATTTGCTGATGATGGGGGTCAGAGCAACAGGACGCCAGTCATTTAAGCAAGTTATTTTTGATTGTTTTGGAACAGGCACAATGGTGGATGTTTTAAAGCATGTGGGGACTACAGACAAAGAGAGGGAAAGGTTGAGAATGTCTGTAAAAACACCAGCCAGCTGGTTCGCGCACGCTCTGGAATGCCGTCTGGGCCCGCGGCTTTGCGGATATTCAACCGTCGGAAGGATCGGGTTACATCCGCTACAGAGACGGAGAGTGAACTAACTTCTGTAGCTTCAGCCGTGAGAGCTCTCTCAGCGAGGGTGGTGTTATTTCCCTCGAAACGAGCATAAAAAGTATTTAGCTCATCCGGGAGAGAGGCAGTGGTGTTCATGGCGGAGTTTTTATTCCCTTTAAAGTCCGTGATGATGTTAATTCCCTGCCACATGCTTCTAGAGTTGGTGGTGTTAAACTGTCCTTCTATCTTGCTCCTGTACTGGCGTTTTGCGGTTCTGATAGTTTTTCGGAGGGCATAACTGGCTTGTTTATGCTCCTCCGCATTCCCGGAATTAAAAGCGGAGGTCCACATATTAAGTGCCGCACGAACATCGCTATTAATCCAAGGTTTCTGATTCGGATAGATCCGTATTGTTCTGGTCGGAACCACGTCCTCTACGCACGTTCTGATGAAACACATTACGCTATCAGCGTAAAGCTCGATGTCGTCATCAGAGGTGGAACGGAACATCTCCCAGTCCGTGTGATCAAAACAGTCTTGTAGCGTAAAATCTGATTGGTCCGACCAGCACTGGATCGTTCTGAGGGTGGGTGCTTCCTGTTTCAGTTTCTGCCTGTAAGCAGGCAGAAGCAGAATGGAAGAGTGGTCCGATTTGCCAAATGGTGGGAGGGGGAGGGATTTGTAGCCATCCCGGAAGGGAGAGTAGCAATGGTCCAAAACCCGGTCCCCTCGTGTGTTGAAACTAATGTGCTGGTTGTATTTTGGTGCGACAGATTTTAAACTGGCTTTATTAAAGTCCCCAGTCACAATGAATGCGGCCTCAGGGTGCGCGGTTTCCTGCTCACTTATACTCCCATACAGTTCCTTGAGTGCCCAGTCTGTGTCGGCTTGTGGGGGAATGTACACAGCTGTGATAATGACCACTGTGAATTCCCTCGGTAGCCAGAATGGTCGACACAGAAGCATAAGAAATTCCAGATCAGGAGAGCAGAAAGACTTGATAGAATGTAGGTCCCTCTGATCACACCAGGATTTGTTGATCATAAAACATACACCACCACCTCTGCTTTTACCTGAGAGGTCTTTCGCTCTGTCCGCTTGGTGCACGGAGAACCCCGCGGGTTCAATGGCTGAGTCTGGAATCTCCGCAGACATCCAAGTTTCCGTAAGGCAGATAATGCAGCAGTCCCTTGTATCTCGTTGGAAAGAGATCCACGCTTTCAGCTCGCAGAGCTTGTTATCCAGAGACTGAACATTTGCCAGTAGAATAGTGGGTAGTGGGGGTCGATTTGCACGGCGTCTTACTCTGATGAGAATGCCGGCTCTGTTTCCCCTTTTCCTTTTGCATTTCCGCGGCCGTGCTGCCCAGACAAAGGGCTCCGCTTGCGTGTTTGTAAACAGCGGGTCGGCATTGAGGAATGTGAAGTCCGGTTTACGGTGTGAAATTGCTGAACCAATGTCCAAAAGTGTTTGTCTGTCGTAGACAATAAGGCAGACAACATCCAAGACAAAAAAACATAAGAATTGTGAACAAAACAAACAAAACACTACTATGTTGTGTCGGAGCTCGCAACGCAGCAGCCATACTCGGCGCTATCTTGAGTCCTTTACCCCGTAGATAAGCAAATGTACATGGTATGATAACCGTCAATTTTCATACTTTGGTATACCATGAAACCCTAGTGGAGGCTCATGCTATTCTCTGTGGCATCCACTCACAACTCATCACGTGCCCCACCAAGAGCGAGAACCACATTATAGCGACCACGAGGAGGTTAACCCAATGTGACTCTACCCACCTTAGCAACCGGGCCAATTGGTTGCTTAGGAAGCCTGACTGGAGAACACATTACAGGTTGATTATTCACCTTGTATTTCATTCTTATCATCTCTTTGGGATGTCGGCTTTCAGCTCCCCTGTGGAGAACCGCAATTTAAAGTGCTCCTATAGAGTCTTTCATTGTCTTTCCCTGTAATTTATCTAGTCATTATTATGAAATGTGGTGGGCAGAACGCTTGTACTTTATTAATGGTTAATGTGGGCCTGCTTCACTCCCAGCAGAAATCAGATGAAGGGACTCGTCTCAGTAACTCGTTTCATACGATATTCCATTTAAACTCTGTATGGCCACAACTGTTTGCTGATACGGATTGTTGAGAGACAAAGAGACAGAGATAAAGGGAGGTAGAGAGTGAGAAAACACTCCCAATAATATGTGCAGAAGTAGAGGTCAAGTGTGAAGAGTTTCTGTTACCTGTGCTGAGAGTTGATACACATTTGTGGAATCCATAGTTTTTGTTGTGGTCACATGTTAAGGCATGACCAATAGGGATGGGTCAATTTAGAGGGAGGCAATACAAACAAAAATTGATATAATAAAATTCTTAGAATCTTTGGTCGATAATGATGAAAGCATTTTGCTAACAATTTAATGTCTATTTGTTAGCATTAATAAATGCATTAGGCATTATGAACTAACACAGTTAACTACACTGTTGTTCTAGGTGTTATTTAATAATTACTGATGTAATTCACTCTTTACTCTCTGTGTTTAATAGTGGCAGTATAGGTGTAGGTAGGAAAGTTTTACAGCGTTAGCAACAGTAACTAAGGGGAGCGAGGCATAGTGGAAGGAAGGTTCCATACCATGGACAATGCAGCTTTTCCTAGTTTTCTCTTTAAATTTAAATTTGACCATACACAATTGACAATTTGCATACATTCAAATTAGTTCACCTTTTCCTTTTGTACTACAATCAACGTGACATGGTTTCAGGCTCTGGTCCTGTGGAAATCAGGAAGTAATCGCATTCACATAAACAATGATGAGCGTTATTCGGAGGTTGCATTTTTGCACTAAAATAACATTTTTCCTCCAATGACGGTTAAGTTTAGGGTTAAGGTTTGAGGAAAGGTGTAGGTTCTATCAAAATATTAATTCCTGTTGACTGCATTACATCATTTAAAATTACAACTCACATTTGGCGCCACCCTGTGGACATTTCACCTCAGCATCATTTACAGTTTAGGTCACTGGAAGCAGTGATTTGAATTTCGGTGAGCCCTGAGTTTAAATTTCTCTCTTCTGAACTCAGTGCATTCCAGTCAATCAAACACCATGGTCACATGTACACACCACAAGATGGTGCCATGACTCAACAAGAACATTTTGTGTTCTTATGCTAATTATGGCAAAAACATAAAAGTCATAAACACAAAATGGTTGCATTCTTTTATATTGTATATTCATACATTCCATGCAGTGATACTTAAAAGTTTGTTTTATTTTCATTGGTCGCCACCATCTTTGAAATAACGTCAAATGACACTTCTCGTGAGGTTGGGTTGGTCGATCTCTTCCCCAACTTCACAAGTTGGATGTCCGACTTCGAGCACCGTTCCAGTCATTATTTTCAAGTAGGAGGTGGGAAAATTCTAAGTTCCTTGTTGCTGAAATGAATCATTAGACTGATTAGTCGACTAGTCATTAGTTGTCTGCACGGGCCTTAAAATGAAACCCGAACCCGTCCCGTAACCGAGACCGTGTGCAATAGGCTGTATTTTATGTAAGCATAAAGGCAACATTCGTAACAGTACTGAAATAGTAAACATACAGTTTTAACAAGGCACAGCAGCCCCTCAGAAACTAGAAGAGAACGGAATAAAGCATTGACATACCATTTATGCGCTGAAACTTTGTTGAAAATGTGGAATAAAATTAATCACTGCAACAGTCCCCTCTATGCAGCCTGAACTTGTTTAGAATGTTGAATCTTTGTGACAACTGCGCTAAAAACAATCTAGACACAGCAAAAAGAATGAAACAGAGTGCAGGTGTCTCAACATGGGTTTTTCCACAAGTTATTTTTAACTTGACATGGTGTTAAAAATGTGTCGGTGCTGCGCGAGGCACTGAAGGAAAAGCGAGATGTGGTGTAAATGTCAAAGACATTCATCCAGCATGTATTTACATAGGAAAACAATGGGGAAACAGAACAGATGCATGCAAAACAACTGTGAGTGAGAGCGTGAAACAAGTTCGGTAAGCCTGTTTATTTATTCATTCATTACAAACCAGAACCCAACCTGAACTCAAAGTCCTACTTGAAAAACGTACCCAAACCCGTCGGGTTCTCGAGTCCCATTGGGCCCGGGTTGGGTTGCAGACCTCTACTAGTCATTCAGCTAACCTACTGATACTATTTTGATAGTATGTAGCAGGGTTGTATTCAAGACCACCTAAACCAAGACCAAGTCAAGACCAAGACCAGAGTGTATTGGAGACCGAGACAAGACCATGACTTTTAGGGGTTGAGACCAAGTCAAGACCAAGGCAGGGCGAGACCGAGTCAAGACCAAGACCAGACCAGTGCGAGTCCCACACTGCATGACACACTTACAATAAAATGTGGAACATGCAAACCATAGGCACTCCTCAAATTGATCTTAAAGATCCACATTCCCATAAAAACACCCACAGAAAACAAATGAAGATTCCTCTTCATTCACCTCTTTTATTGCCATATATATATACACAGTGCATCCGGAAAGTATTCACAGTGCTTCACTTTTTCCACATTTTGTTATGTTACAGCCTTATTCCAAAATGGATTCAATTCATTATTTTCCTCAATTCTACAAGCAATACGCCATAATGACAACGTGAAAGAAGTTTGTTTGAAATCTTTGCAAATTTATACAAAAAAAATAAAAATAATATAAAAAAATAAAAAAAAAAATCACATGTACATACGTATTCACAGCCTTTGCTCAATACTTTGTTGAAGCACCTTTGGCAACAATTACAGCCTCAAGTCTTTCTGAGTATGATGCTACAAGCTTGGCACACCTATTTTTGGACAGTTTTTCCCCATTCTTCTTTGCAGGACCTCTCAAGCTCCATCAGGTTGGATGTGGAGTGTCGGTGCACAGCCATTTTCAGATCTCTCCAGAGATGTTCAATCGGGTTCAAGTCTGGGCTCTGGCTGGGCCACTCAAGGACATTCACAGAGTTGTCCCGGAGCCACTCCTTTGTTATCTTGGCTGTGTGCTTAGGGTCGTTGTCCTGTTGGAAGATGAACCTTCGCCCCTGTCTGAGGTCCAGAGCACTCTGGAGCAGGTTTTCATCAAGGATGTCTCTGTACATTGCTGCATTCATCTTTCCCTCGATCCTGACTAGTCTCCCAATTCCTGCTGCTGAAAAACATCCCCACAGCATGATGCTGCCACCACTGTGCTTCACTGTAGGGATGGTATTGGCCAGGTGATGAGCGGTGCCTGGTTTCCTCCAGACATGACACTTGCCATTCAGGCCAAAGAGTTCAATCTTTGTTTCTCATGGTCTGAGAGTCCTTCAGGTGCCTTTTGTCAAACTCCAGGCGGGCTGTCATGTGCCTTTTACTGAGGAGTGGCTTCCATCTGGCCACTCTACCATACAGGCCTGATTGGTGGAGTGCTACAGAGATGGTTGTTCTTCTGGAAGGTTCTCCTCTCTCCACAGAGAAATGCTGGAGCTCTGTCAGAGTGACCATCGGGTTCTCTGTAACCTCCCTGACTAAGGCCCTTCTCCCCCGATCGCTCAGTTTGGCCAGGTGGCCAGCTCTAGGAAGAGTCCTGGTGGTTCCAAACTTCTTCCATTTATGGATGATGGAGGCCACTGTGCTCATTGGGACCTTCAATGCTGCAGAAATTTTTCTGTACCCTTCCCCAGATCTGTGCCTCGATACAATCCTGTCTCGGCGGTCTACAGACAATTCCTTGGACTTCATGGCTTGGTTTGTGCTCTGACATGCACTGTTAACTGTGGGACCTTATATAGACAGGTGTGTGCCTTTCCAAATCATGTTCAATCAACTGAATTTACCACAGGTGGACTCCAATCAAGTTGTAGAAACATCTCAAGGATGATCAGTGGAAACAAGATGCACATGAGCTCAATTTTGAGTGACATGGCAAAGGCTGTGAATATTTATGTACATGTGATTTTTTTCATTTTTTTATTTTTAATAAATTTGCAAAGATTTCAAACAAACTTCTTTCACGTTGTCATTATGGGGTATTGTTTGTAGAATTTTGAGGAAAATAATGAATTTAATCCATTTTGGAATAAGGCTGTAACATAACAAAATGTGGAAAAAGTGAAGCGCTGTGAATACATTCCGGATGCACTGTATGTGTGTGTATGTGTGTATCAGTGTACCATGAGAAATGTCTTGATAAAATAATCAAAAGGCATTGCAGAGGTGAACTGTATGTGTGTGAATTTTCCTTTGTTTTCTATGAGCAAACAAATATAAACAAACACTAAGGAGCAGAAATCAACTTATCCATCTTTATTCAACACTCGTTTTACAAGTTTTACCATCCACCTAAAGCAATAAACATTTTGTGCAAGCATCGCATCAGGTTTTCTGGATGATTCTTCTCCTAGAAACCATCATTAAGTACAGAATATATCAAACAATTATTCAATACCTAAGTCTTCACTTTTCTCTGTCTTTTCTTAAACAATATAGTAACTTTCCAAGTTGAATGGAATGCAGCAAGAGGCAGATTGCTAACGTTCGCTAGCTAGCTTTGCTAGCATCACTTACACTTAGCTTATCTTTCTTTATGCTTCCTTTCTAAGTGCCGTCTCGGTAAGTATTGCATTGCAGAATTTAAATACTGCTGTGTGTTTTCTTTTGGACGTTTTTTAGCAGATTAACTCTTTGTGGTTTTGGTCAGTGTTTCCCAAACTTTTTTCTGCGGCACACTTTTTACAATTAAAAAATCCCATGGCACACCACTATCCCACATAACCATCGTCAATAGTTTTCCTTTTCAAGAACTTGTCCATGTTTTCTGTCAGTCTTAGTAGTGTGAACTCGTAATGTTTGAAATTCGGCTATGCAAAAAAAAAAACGCAGGAAACATAGGTACGCTGTATAATGAGGTCACAGATGCCAAGAGTGCTAATTGGATAATGAAAAACCAACAAATTTGTGTCTTTTCCAATTTGTAGATTTTAAATTAATTCTTGCAACAGCACAGCAAATACATTTTTTATTTTTTATTTATTTATTTATTTTTTTACTGTATTTTCCGGAAATAAAGTCGCACCTGACTATAAGTCGCACTGGGTCAAAATCGCGTTGTTGATAGAGAGAAAAAAAACAACAAAAAAACAAAGAAGTCGCACTGACAGGGGGCCTGGGTAGCTCAGCAAGTAAAGATGCTGACTACCACACCTGGAGTCGCAAGTTCGAATCCAGGGCGTGCTGAGTGACTACAGTCAGGCTTCCTAAGCAACCAATAGGCCTGGTTGCTAGGGAGGGTAGAGTCACATGGGGTAACCTCCTTGTGGTCACTATAATGTGGTTCTCACTCTCGGTGGGGTTCGTGGTGAGGTGTGCGTGGATGCCGCAGAGAATAGCGTGAGCCTCCACATGCGCTACGTCTCCACGGTAACGCGCTCAACAAGCCATGTGATAAGATGCGCAGATTGACTGTCTTCTTGAGGCAACTGAGATTCATCCTCCGCCACCTGGATTGAGGCGAGTCACTACGCCACCATGAGGACTTATGGGAATTGGGAATTGGGCATACGAAATTGAAAAAAAAAAAGTCGCACTGACAGAGGTTGAATCTGGCAGACACTAGGACCCGGGAGCAGCCGCCCGACCTCCATTCACTGGTTCAGATGTCAAATGCGCTCCGTGAAGATTACAGTACCTCAGAATCTACAGATCGTATCACTGTGTTTTTGGACTTGCTTGTAGTAATCGTATGTAACAGTTTCTCATATTCTTTTTATGTTTCATGAGAGAAACGCAACAAGTAAACCAAATCTGTTCATAACATCTGTAACTCTATGCTGTGCACAAATAAACAGCTTTTAGTCTTCGAAAAGATACACCTGGGTAGGGTTGCACCAGCTGTGCCTAAGTTCTCACATAAGTTAGGACGTAAAGTGGCTTAGTAACTACTAGTTAGTTTGTAACTAAGTCAGTGCTTAATTTGGTTGCACCACCTGTTCTTATGGCAAGACTTAACTAGTAGGTCATAAGCTCTCCATAAAGTAATGCGTAGTCAAATATTATGACATTTACCTGTATTTATCCAATAAGCAGCCTTCAAATTTGTACACAGAAGTGTTAAAAAGGCGTGAATTTGATCTTGTTACGGTTGATGTTCAAACCTTGTTTGCTCACTTAACTCAGCTGTAATAATTTATATCCCCATTAAAATACGATATGTAATAAAAGTTGATTTGATAAATAGTATATTTGCCTTGTGTAAATAACAATATATAGGAACTGTATCTAAAATAAATAAGGAGTGATAAATAAATATTAATACAACAGGCTGGAAAAATAGACATTTATTCATTTTAATATCCTATATATATTTTGAATGTGTTGAAACTTGACACCAGGCGACACACCCTGAAAACTGCACCGTTTGATTAGTTTCATGTTGGAGAACTACTTAAAGTACGTTTTTGTTTCTCTCTCGTAAATGTAAATGAGTGTAAATGTCAACATCATAATGTCAAAAGGATTGAAGCCTGTCAAGCAAAACATGAGCTCATTGATGTCATAAAATATCAGTCTGCTTTTTTATTCCAACCTTTACTCCTGGTCGGAGGCTGCCGTAAATATTTAGTTCATACGTAGGGTTACGTCCTACCTATGTTTGATGGTATTAAATATTAAATATACTAATATTTAGTAGAGCATAATTGTGACTTAGCGCTCATTTACGCCACAACTAGACTAAGTTGTAACGTACGTATAGCTGGTGCAACCGGCCCCTGTTGTATTCTATTCATTCATATGGTTCACTGACTGAATGTTTTTACTACAAGTGTGTTTATGAAGCATCATTTTGTGGGCATGTGAGGAGTTGCGTTTGACAGCTTGACTAGAGTTTGTTAGAACAATAATGTTATGATGGACAAAATATTTAAACTGGTTGGATAAAATACTTTGTAATGGAAAATATACTGAATTGACAACTTAAAAATCGTCTACCATCTCTATGCCTTCACTAAAATACCGGGAACATTTTTTATTTATTTATTTTGAGGAATTTGATAATTTTCCATGGCACACCTGACAATCTTTCACGGCACACTAGTGGGCACAGTGGTTGGGAAACACTGGTTTAGGTAGCCAAATTGTATTACAGAAGATTTGGCTGACATCTCTCAGACAGCCACAAGTTTCTTCTCCTGTCTCTCGCATTCACTTTCTTGGAGTGCGTGTGAAAGGGGGCGGGGAGGGGTGACAGCCATTAACAGTAACACAAATTTTCAAATTAGAAGTGAGTCAAGTTATTGCTTGCATTTGAAGCAGGAAGTTTTACATCCAATCACAGTAATGATGTTAACAAATAAATCAGACAATGCACAGGCAATATAGTGATATCCCCAAAGTTGTGGTCTTGACCGGTCTTCCTCTTTGTCTGAGACCGAGACAAGAGTAAAAATGCGGTTGATACCGAGACCTTCAAAAAGTGGTCTCGAGACCAAGACCGATCTCGAGTACTACAACACCGGTATGTGTTTTAAACATTCCTCATGTCCAAACATATTGTGGTTTCAAATTACCCCTCCAAATTTGCAGCTTTGAGATTTTATGTGGTGAAATACAGTGTTTCAAACAGCAACAACAAAAAATATGAAAACACTACAAATTGCAACCTGCCAGCCAAGCCCAAGGCTTATTATTATTATATGTTTACATATCAGTGTTCTGGGAGGTTGCACTGCAGTCAGTATGTTACTAATTGGCCCATATTGCTCAAATTAAGAGCTGATATGATGGCAGCCATGGGGAAATTTGCTTGGCTGGGGGTCCAGCCAAGCAGATGGGCATCAAAGCAGTGTATTTGCTTCCTCTTGGATCAAAGTGTTGGGATCGGTATCTTAATTTAGATATGAGATGCAGTGTGCCTTTAACATAGTGCTATGTTAGTCTGCCCTCCAGGAAGCTCTTTATAGGGCTTGTGCTGGTCAAAGATGATTGTGACAACATCAGCCAACCTGCACATAGTCCTGTGATGGGTGCCAGTTAGCCACTCTTTTTTTTTTTGTTGTTTGTTGCATATTTAAGATCTTAATCTGAGCCCTCCCACACATCAATTACAAAGTCTCACGCACACACTCTCAAACTCTTTCAAGCTCACACTTAAAGAAACACTGAAAAGGCAAAAATCCCTGAAAATTGGAATGCTGGTTGCAGACGAATTCTTGTCCCAATCTGTTCCCAGCAGATGTCTCTTGCCAGACAATAGACCTGTTTTATACAGTAATGAGCAGAAAATCCTGCCTGCTTTGTCCACTCAACTGCGCAGGAAATGTATTTTTTTAGTACTTAGAGGGGTTTAATTAGTTGTTAGAGGAAACTCTTGTAAAAATGAAAGTAACATTTTGTGTCCTCATAATTCAAGTTAAACTTAGCCATATAACACCTGTAATGGGTCGCATGCTTTTCTCAAGTTTAAAAATGCAAAGTTATCCAATGCAAATGTTAGACTGAAGGGTGCCAGACAAAATACATTCTGAGGTAGTAAGAAACGCACATGAACAAATCACATTTTAACTATCAATCAACCATTTCGCTAAAACGAGGGCTTTGAATTTGCCGGTTATGCAGGCTTTTAAATGAAAAATAACCATTCGATCTGAAAAATCTAAACCAAAGTGGTCACAGGAGATACATTTGAGATTTGGGAATTTGGCTTCTTAAGTAAATTTATCTTGTTTTATTGATGTTTAGATATTTTTTTTTACTGGGAAACAAGAGGGTCAGTAGATATTCAGGGCTTATTCGGGTCTATGGGTCCAACCTTTGATGAAATATTGGTATATAATTCACTTTTCGTAGTTCAGCGCCTATTTTGTACAATTTACACTTTTAAAATATTTGGGGCTTAAGCCCTAGTAGCCCAACCCTAGCACCACCCATGGGAGTAGGGTTGGGGTTAAGCCTTAAGAACAAGATTTTTGCTGTGTAGGAATATTGTTCCAGCACCAACACAAATGTTGTTGATTCAGCAACATGTCCTACTTGGAAAAATCACAGTCACCAATAAATAGTTTATTAGCAGTGTAACTTTTCAATGATTTTCACAAATCAGTGGCTAACTATAGTGTGGATGCAGCACAATGCCTCATAACCTCCATTCATCTAGTCAGGATAATTAACAGTTTGGCATGTTGCCAACTAGCAAAATTAAACCCAGGTGTTATTGGGTAAAAAGTGATGATGGGCTGGAAAAGTCATTTTGCTGCACTAATGTATCCTGGCACTGACAATAAGGCTAATTTGAACAATAGACCAAATTAAGACATTTAAAAGCACCTTGTTTTTAGCTAGTAAGCAATAATGGAAATAATTTTGTAACCTTTAACCTTTTCGCACGTGCGTTTACAAAATTATTTCCCTGCCTCAATGGAAGCAAGGAAATCTGACATTTTTTACAAAGGAGTTAACATGTTCAGTATCGTATATTTGCTTATTTGATTAGTGACCTGGAAATAGTGCAGAACCTTAAAATAATATTCTGGGTTCAGTACAAGTTAAGCTCAATTGACAGCATTTGTGGCATAATGTTGATTACAACAAAAATTATTTTTTACATAACCAAAAAAAATCTGGATTACAGTGAGACACTTACAGTGGAAGTGAATGTGCCAGGCCGTAAACATTAAAATACACTGTTTTAAAAGTATAGCCACAAGACATAAACAGTATGGGTGTTAACATGGTTTTACTGTAGTAAAATTACTACCCAGTCTATTCTATATAAAGTTATATCCAATTTTACAACTTTATTGCAATGACAGTGTAACGGCGTAAACCCTTAAACGACCATAAAAAACTTTACAGCTCAAATAATACATAACTTTTAACAGACGAATTAACCCCTTAAACTCTGGTGAATTTTTGGGCTGCTGACACTCAAATTTAAAGGCTCACCATTCATACATACTGTTGATTAATTTCAAAAACAATGGTCTCATTTTTCAGAGAAACACCCAAATAAAAAAATGAAAATAACTCCAATTGTGTATGTGTTTATAATCTTATGATAAACAGATTTTCTTTTGTTGTTGTTGTTTTTTTTTTTTTTTTGTCCTAACTTTGTAAACATGTAATTCTGGTTCTATTCACTCTACCTAACTTTGAAAAGTCTAATTTTATTCCGTTAGGTGGCAGAAAGCATTTGAATTATTATAATTTTTTTTTTCTATATCACATTCCATCACAATATACAGATCTGAAATGTAGGTGGCGCTCTAACACATTTTAGCCCTCACAGATGTGCTCGTCCATAGACATTCATTCTAATTTTCAGTTCAAGCACCACCCCCATTGTTTCATGAATATGTTAGCCTTTGTGTGGACTAGAAGCTCAATATTGGTGCCATTAGAAAGCTGAGAAAGCTCCTCCCCTTTGCGATGATATAAAACATTTTATCATCAATAGTCAAAAACACATTTTCTGATGATTTGTTTTGCATGCTTTTCCTTTTTGATGGCATATTTTGTTCTAGACATCTAAGATATAACATTGGATTATTCAGCCCAG
The DNA here is from genome assembly GCF_019703515.2 of Myxocyprinus asiaticus. Lineage (NCBI taxonomy): Eukaryota > Metazoa > Chordata > Actinopteri > Cypriniformes > Catostomidae > Myxocyprinus > Myxocyprinus asiaticus. The sequence goes on along the minus strand of NC_059365.1, from coordinate 35,233,513 downwards.
CAAGCTCACAGACAATTAAACAATGACTCATTTTTTAGAGAACTTCCTAAGGTAAAAGCAGATATAAAGTTTTTAGATATTTGAGGCTATCGGTTATCGGAGCATAAAAGAGAAGTTTGTTGGTATTATGGCAACAAAATTAACTGTACAGTCACTTTGATTTATGACTTGTCCATTTACTGTATGTGCTATGTGAAGGACTTTTATTTTCACATAAATATTTCTACACCATTATCTCTAGAGGGAGGCAATTTTCAACGTAAATGTTTTGAGGCTAAAAAGTTCAGAACCTAAGCTTTCAAATGATAACTCATATGCCTGACTTTTGTATACGGAGACTTTTTTCACGGTATAGCGCCCCCTATGGGCCTGCCAGCAGGTCCATAGAGTTTGTAAGTGCTTTGAAAAAATTATAAACTTCACATCTCTGCCTTTAAACCCTCCAAAAATGGTCCCCATTCACTTCCATTATAAGTGCCTCACTGTAACCCAGATATTTATTTATTTATTTATTTTAAAGAAAAGGAGGGATAAGTGAAAATAATTTTTTGTGGAAATCAACATTATGCCACAAATGCTGTCAATTGAGCTTTAAACCTGGAATATTCCTTTACATATTTCTTATTCAAATTAAGATTTTTTTATTGTATTTTTTTACATTTTCAAAATCCTAAAATTTGTGGTCTATTTTAGGTTTGAATTAGATTTTAAGTCCCATGTTTTCAACGTGATCTCAGACTTTTGGACCCCACTGTATATATGCAGATATGCAGCTCTACCTATCATTCCAGCCTGATGACCCTACTTTTTCAGCTTGTATCTCCCCCTGCCTTCGGACATTTCGCCCTTGATGAAGGAACGACACCTTCAGCTCAACCTTGCCAAGACAGAACTCCTCGTGATCCTAGCCAACCCATCTGTTGACCACAATCTCACTTTTCATCTTGGTTCAACTGCAATAACACCAACCAAAACAGCCTGGAACCTGGGAGTGGTGGTAGATGACCAGCTTAATTTCACTGCACACATCTCATCAACTGCCCGGTTTCACAGATTTGCGCTTTACAACATCAGGAACATCAGACCTTTCCTGTCTGAATATGCTACACAGCTCCTGGTCCAAGCTCTGCTCATTTCAAGACTGGACTACTGTAATGCTCTGTTGGCTGGCCTTCCAGCTAACACAATTAAGCCACTGCAGATGGTCCAGAATGCAGCAGTGCATCTGGTCTTTAATCAACCAAAATGGGCTCATGAACACCCCACTCTTGATTTCACTCCACTGGCTACCTGTAGCTGCCCACATCAAATTCAAGGCTTTGACTCTGGCCTTCAGGACAGCCAATGGAACCACACCCTCTTACTTTAATTCACTTCTTCAGGTCTATGCTCCAACTCGCTCTCTGCGATCTATGAACAAGCAACGCCTGGTGGTCCCATCACAAAGAGGCTCAAAGTCTATTTCACGATCGTTCACTTTCTCTGCTCCTCTGTGGTGGAATGAACTTCCAACCTCCAAACGATCTGCTGTTACCTTCTCAACATTCAAGAACCAGCTGAAAACACATCTGTTCCGCGAGCACTTAACCAACCCACACTAATTGCACTTAACCTGCACTTAATTAAAAAAAAATAAGTGCACACTTTCTTCTGTGCTAGCATCTTTACTACTCCAGCCACTGTGAGAACTTGGCAGTCTTATACTGGAGATGTTGTTAAACTTTGTATGAAAAATACCTTGCTATGTGTCTCATTTGTAAGTCGCTTTGGATAAAAGCATCTGCTAAATGACTAAATGTGTAAATGTATATGTCTATCAGCAAGAGTTTTATTGTCAATACTGAGGAAATTGCCATTGTCTCTACAAATTTCACTGCAGCCGAACAAGTATGAACATGTTTCTGTCAGCCGTGATAGGAGAATTGCAGGTTGTAGGTTGTATCCCAGAGCGAAAGGAGGGGAACCTCTATGTGAGATTTACCCACAGGCAGAGTTCAGTTCCCTCAGGCCAGGCCAAGACACCCCGCTGTTATATAGCACAAGATGCACAGATCCCACTCTGTTACACCTCCAGAAAACCATGTTTCGACACACCTTACATCAGCTTCAGGAACAGCAGGGACATTTCTCACTCTGTTTTGTGCTGATTACAGCAAAAAGAGAGCAAGAGTGGGGGAATCTGATACCGAAAGCAGATCGGCTGCCTCTGTGTCAAGCCGAGGCATGAGAGAGTGTGTGAAAGAGAGGCAGAGAGACAAGATGCTGTGGAGGCAGGGCACTGCTGTGCCGAATAAGCCAGTATCCATCCAATTAAAAACTTGATTAACTGTGTCAATTAAAGTGTGATTTATGTCTGTTCCATTACTGAGCGGGGCAGAGGGAACGAGAGTCCAGTCTATAGGTAATATCAGAGATTGTGTCTTCAATCAGCTGCTGGACCTGATAAAAGTTGGGTTAGTGATGCTCTGATAACAGATTTGTATTTGCACTGCGTGTGTATATGTGTGTGTGTGTGTGTGTGTGTGTGTTATATATATATATATATATATATATATATATATATATATATTTTGTCTTATTGTGTATTCTATATATACTTTATTTTATTTTCTATTCAATTTTCTTTTTAATTCTATTTTTTCTCTTTTTTTTTATTATTATTATTATTATTATCTCTGTCTTATTGCTGTATTGTATTGTTGTGCACTGGAAGCCCCTGTCACCAAGACAAATTCCTTGTATGTGTAAGCATAACTGGCAATAAAGCTGATTCTGATTCTGATTCTGATAAGTCCAAGGAGAACATGAACAGAACAAAGCAGATTGGTGAAGGGAGATGGGCAATTAGTTGCAATTTAGTTTAATTTATGTGTTATTTACTTAATGCATAAATTGAAAGTTATTCATTTTCATTTCATAATGCATGTTGTCCCAAAGCAGCTTTGCAAAAAACAGTGCTTTACAAATCCCACAGTGGGCAAACCAAAGGCAATACTAGCGAGAAGGAAAAATGTCCCAAGATGTTAAAGTAGCAAAAAATTCCAGTCAAGAATGCTAGTGAACCAGCATGATCTTTCCGGTAATATCATGTGATATATAATTTAACATACATGCATTGATTATCTTTTGATGATTAATGTTAAACAAGGCAGACTAGATAACTGGACACCCAAAAAGTTATTTTAGTCAATTAAATCACTTTGGGGTCCAATAATTTTGACAGGGCTTTAATTCAAGGCACTTAATTTCAACGTGATCTCATTTTAAAACTGCGAAATATTACATGGTTCATTACACGTATCACGGCAGTTCCAAGGTGAAATGTCCACTGTTTGACGCTAAAAGCGAGTTACATGTTCTCCCAAACAGATGAGGTTTTGAAGGTTAATGTTTTATCGAGTTTTAAATGAACAAAACCGATGTCCCTACCCTAAACCTTAAACCTAAACCTAACCCGTAGTGTCATAAAAGAAAATGTGACATAAAAACACTATAGCTGAAGCAACCATGTCAGTTAGTAATTCTCAACTGATTTTGAACTGTATCTTTCTCCAAACAAGTGTCAGGGGTCTCAAAACAATTCACACAGCCAATTAAATAGACTTTTAATTTAGCAAATCAATTCAGTTTCACTGCATAATAAAAACTTTATTTGGTCAAACTTTCTATGGAGCCCATATTTATAATGAATTGTAAAGGCATTATAATGCATTAGTAATGTCTCATAATACACCTTATAATATGTTATAACTTCTCGTAAATAATTGGAACCACAGTTATAGTACATTATAATACTTACCTAGTCATAGATATACCTTAGAGTATAATATATTATAACACAAGCAGCATCCAATTGTATCTGCAGTATATCTATATATATATATATATATATATATATACAGGTGCATCTCAATAAATTAGAATGTCGTGGAAAAGTTCATTTATTTCAGTAATTCAACTCAAATTGTGAAACTCGTGTATTAAATAAATTCAGTGCACACAGACTGAAGTAGTTTAAGTCTTTGGTTCTTTTAATTGTGATGATTTTGACTCACATTTAACAAAAACCCACCAATTCACTATCTCAAAAAAGTAGAATATGGTGACATGCCAGTCAGCTAATCTACTCAAAACACCTGCAAAGGTTTCCTGAGCCTTCAAAATGGTCTCTCAGTTTGGTTCACTAGGCTACACAATCATGGGGAAGACTGCTGATCTGACAGTTGTCCAGAAGACAATCATTGACACCCTTCACAAGGAGGGTAAGCCACAAACATTCATTGCCAAAGAAGCTGGCTGTTCACAGAGTGCTGTATCCAAGCATGTTAACAGAAAGTTGAGTGGAAGGAAAAAGTGTGGAAGAAAAAGATGCACAACCAACCGAGAGAACCGCAGCCTTATGATTGTCAAGCAAAATCGATTCAAGAATTTGGGTGAACTTCACAAGGAATGGACTGAGGCTGGGGTCAAGGCATCAAGAGCCACCACACATAGACGTGTCAAGGAATTTGGCTACAGTTGTCGTATTCCTCTTGTTAAGCCACTCCTGAACCACAGACAACGTCAGAGGTGTCTTACCTGGGCTAAGGAGAAGAAGAACTGGACTGTTGCCCAGTGTTCCAAAGTCCTCTTTTCAGATGAGAGCAAGTTTTGTATTTCATTTGGAAACCAAGGTCCTAGAGTCTGGAGGAAGGGTGGAGAAGCTCATAGCCCAAGTTGCTTGAAGTCCAGTGTTAAGTTTCCACAGTCTGTGATGATTTGGGGTGCAAAGTCATCTGCTGGTGTTGGTCCATTGTGTTCTTTGAAAACCAAAGTCACTGCACTCGTTTATCAAGAAAGTTTGGAGCACTTCATGCTTCCTTCTGCTGACCAGCTTTTTAAAGATGCTGATTTCATTTTCCAGCAGGATTTGGCACCTGCCCACACTGCCAAAAGCACCAAAAGTTGGTTAAATGACCATGGTGTTGGTGTGCTTGACTGGCCAGCAAACTCACCAGACCTGAACCCCATAGAGAATCTATGGGGTATTGTCAAGAGGACAATGAGAAACAAGAGACCAAAAAATGCAGATAAGCTGAAGGCCACTGTCTAAGAAACCTGGGCTTCCACACCACCTCAGCAGTGCCACAAATTGATCACATCCTTGCCACGCCGAATTGAGGCAGTAATTAAAGCAAAAGGAGCCCCTACCAAGTATTGAGTACATATACAGTAAATTAACATACTTTCCAGAAAGCCAACAATTCACTAAAAATGTTTTTTTTTATTGGTCTTATGATGTATTCTAATTTTTTGAGATAGTGAATTGGTGGGTTTTTGTTAAATGTGAGCCAAATTCATCACAATTAAAAGAACCAAAGACTTAAACTACTTCAGTCTGTGTGCACTGAATTTATTTAATACACGAGTTTCACAATTTGAGTTGAATTACTGAAATAAATGAACTTTTCCACGACATTCTAATTTATTGAGATGCACCTGTATATATATATATATATATATATATATATATATATATATATATATATATATATATATGTATATGTGTGTGTGTGTGTGTGTGTGTATGTGTGTGTATATATATATATATATATATATATATATATATATATATAATAGGTATGCTTTAAGTGACAAATGCAATGTCTTATAAACATCCATAAGATATTTTTAATTGGTTATAAAACATTAAAAGTCATGCTGGAAGTTATATACATTACACGTGCACACAATACAGAATAACACGTTCGATGTACATTTTGAGGTATTATGAAAAACAGTTGTAAAGCTACAAGGTTAAAATATATCAGAAACTCTCTGTAAAAATATGTATGTTGATCACACATGTGGCCAATCTTCTTGGATGTAAACACAATAAAAAAAACAACAAAATCGAACTGATTCTATAATGGAATCTATTCAATAAACGTTAATGTTTGTGCATCTTATTTGGAGACTTATTTTATAAATAACTTCCATTGTATAAGTTTGACTTGTAATGTATTGTATGTTACAAGTTTATGTTATGGCTGTTTATAAGAAGATATTGCTTTTGTAACTTTACTTAAAGCAGGCAAAGACTACTTATAATTTGATCACGCCATAAAGCCTTTTGACTGTTTACACTATACAGCACTTATATGATTAACTTTATTAGCTTCTGCTGCATTAAAATTGAATGTTGCTTGTGTTATAATGCATTATACTCTTAAGTATAACAATGAATAGGGGAAGTCTTATAATGTATTATAACTGAAGTTACAATCATTTATGAGAAGTTCTAACTTATTATAAGGTGTTTTATGAGACATTATGGATGCAGTAAAAGGCATGTGTAGGGCCTATACAATGCATTATAAATAATGCATTTTAAATATGGGCTTCATAGAAAGTGTTACCCTTTATTTCTTTTCTGATAATGCATTTATTAAAATTAAACTCTAACAACAAATCTATAGACATGCTCACTGTGAATCCATAACATATTCAGCTACAAACACACAATTATACTGTTGAAATAACACATTTATCATAAAGTTCCAATATGAAGACATTTTGTCCCATGTGTTTTCTTAAATATTTTCTAAATTTACATATTCATCAAGCCTTTCATTACTGTCTGGCCAGCCAATTTCATTCAGATCACACGATGTTTTCTCATTCTTTGGATCAAAGGAAAAAACAATGTGAATTTTGTTGATGCCTGGCACATAAGCCTCTTCTGTTTTTTGGAGAAGAGTTATTTTGTCATAGAGGTTGAGGTCTAACACTTTCCATCTCCAGGAGGAGAAGAACTCCACAACTGGATTCAGAAAAGGAGAATGTTTTGAAAGAATGGACCTTGGATCAGATAAATTTGTGTGTAGTGTTTTAAGAAAATGATGTATATATAAAGTGATGTTTTAATTGTTTTGAGAACATTGACCTAGTTTGGAGAAATGTGTAAAATCAGTTAAAAAAGCAGCTGAAAGCTACTGAGCAATTTGATTGTAAAAAGTGTACAGTAACGTGTTTACATGTTATAAGATAGCAGTGTGTGATGAATAGGTGAAAACTAAGTGTTTATTAACTGATAATCTGCCGTTTTACTTGTGATTTGTGTTTAAGGGAATAAAAGTCAATGTTGTTGTAGCACCTCTAGTGCCAAAAAAAAAAAGTACAACGAGCCACGTTAGAATCAATTTGCAAAAATGTAGGTATAGTAACATGATTCTAGGAGACCAGGTTTCTTAATTTACTGTCCTCTCTCTGGTAAATATCTCTAAAAATAAAAGTGGTAAAAAGGAAAAATACATAATAAAATGTATTTCATGATTTAGTGGAGAGCACGTTTGCTGCCGTTCTGGAGGCCTTTGCAGATTTTACTCCGTAATGTTTTAATCTTCTATTTGTCGTGCTATTTTCAGCACCTGGAGTGCACATCCTTGCTTAAACACCCACACTCACACAAAGTACACACACCACTCAAACAGTCTGCATCGTCTCTCTCGATGCGACAACTGGCAGTTTATGATATAATAAGTCCTCTTAAACCATGACAAAGTCACTTCCCTCAGACACACTTAATGCACTGTCGATTCGAGATGCAGGAGCGAGTCATATTTGCATGCATTCAGTCATTCACAATTGACCAGCTGTCACGAAACAACCCCTGATGTAATGACACTACCTGGAGCTCGGCCACCCGCCTGCTTTCACAAGATCATGTCGTATTGACAGAGTCATCTGTCACACGCGTCCACACTAAACATGTCAAGACATGCAGCCGATGACCCTCTGGCTTCCTGAGCAATATCAGTGATACTCTGATGGCACATGAAAGTAATCAAACTATATTTGGATTAAAGGAGAAATTCAGTAGAAAATTGAAAAAAAGGCCATGATTTACCGGTTCCAAACCTATATGACTTTCGTGAAAGGCAAAAGGTACATAAAACGTAATGATAGTTGGCAAATGTAATAGGTTAATGTAATATTTTTTTTTTTTTTTGTCTTTCCTAAGAAGGAAATAAATGCATTTTGACAGGAAAAGAAGTATATATAGAGTTGAATTTCAGCAATTTATAAATCTGTGTTTCATTATCTATGAAAAAGTATGCGATTAATCATGATTAAAAAAAAAATTATTGACTGACAGCAACTCTACAAATAGTAATGTAATAACTGCACATAATGTAATGAGTTAAATGTAATGAGTTAAATATAATAATTTTCTCAAAATGTAATAAGAGGGGATCTTTTTTTTTTTCAGAATGTAATATTTTACATTATGAGAAATGTATTACATTATGAACTCACCAAACAAATTGTAATGATTTTCTTTTTTTTTTTTTTTTTTTTTTTCATATTGTAATATGCATATACAGAATAGAACTGTGAAGCAGGGCCCTGGGTAATGCTCTGTGATACAGCCCATATGCAGAGCTCTGACTTTGCCCTGTGTTCAGTAGTTTTGGCAGAGCGATTCCTCTTAGCTTTTCAGCTATCACTCCGCAGAGCGTCTAAATAGGCTTGAATACGCCTATGCAGTCTTTTTGCTCACAATATAGGGGCACTAGGGCTCTCCCTGTAGTACATGCAGAAACCTTTGCCACCCAAAAATCAGTGCGCCGCAGAGACAACCTTCACAAATCCCATTTCCCACTGACACAATTGATTAGAATTATTTTGGATGCAGTTGTCCCTGGGTGCTCAGCCATTAAGCTGCAGGCCATAGAGAGAGCACAGGAAATTATGTGGGTTCATACAGAAATCTGCTCTGTGTCAGAAACACACACACACACACATACATTTGCACTGTTCCAAAATCTAGTGAGCTGCCTACGGAGGCAACATTTTAAAGGGATAGTTCACCTAAAAATGTCAATTTTGTTGCTAACCTATTTACTTCTTTTCTTCCATGAAACACAAAGGGACATATACAATAAGGCTAAATTTCAGCCTCAGTCACCATTTTTATTTTTATTGCATCTTTTTTTCCATACAATGTAAGCGAATGGTGCTTTTAATTTTTGGGTTAACTGTTTATTATTGGGTGACTGCACAATTAATTGAATAAATAATCAAGATTACAATTACAGCTGCAACAATTAAAGGAATAGTTCACCCCAAAATGAAAATTCTCTCATCATTTACTCACCCTCTTGCCATCCCAGATGTGTATGACTTTCTTTCTTCTGCTGAACACAAATGTAGATTTTTAGAAGAATATCTCAGCTCTGTTGTTCCATACAATGCAAATGAATGGTGACCAAAAATTTGAAGCTCCAAAAAGCACATAAAGTTAGCATAAAAGTAATCCATAATACTCGGTGGTTTAATCCATGTCTTCTGAAGCAATCCAATTGGTTTTGGGTGAGAACAGACCAAAATGTAACAAAGTTGTTACTGTACATCTTACCAAATGCAGTCTCTGGGCATGATCATAATTCCAAGCTCGATTACACTTCCTAGTTTATGACACATGCGCAGAGTGCTAGATGGTGCTAGGAAGTGTAATCGAGCTTGAAAACTGGATCTGCAAGGAGACGGCAGATGTAAAGATAGTGAGTATTGAGTTACGTTTTGGTCTGTTCACACCCAAAACTGATTGGATCACATCAGATACATGGATTAAACCACTGGAGTCTTATGGACAACTTTTATGCTTCTTGTATGTGCTTTTTGAAGCTTCAAAGTTTTGGTCACCATTCACTTGCATTGTGAGGACCTACAGAGTTTTTTTTATTTTTTACTCATGAATAAAACAGCAGTAAAGTAATTTAAAAACATCTTTGTGTTTCTGAATTACTTCCCCCTCCCCCAACACAAATATTTTAATGTAAATTCTGTTAATCGAAATTAATTACAATAATATAGCTGCAAGCAGCAATTACGGAGCCAAGCATAGCAACCACTGCACAACCCAAAGATCTCATAGAGCAAGCATAGATAACACTGACCCCAGACAATTTGAATCCACAACTTTCTGTTCCACAGTTCAGTGTGCTATCCACTGCATCGCACAGCCACAACATTGCCTGTCAACAAATGGATATACCAAGCTTAGAGTAATCACAGCCAAGCACAGCTTTTAACATGATAAATTTTATAGTCATGTAACTTTTCAACAAAGATGCAAATCAACATTTGATTGGGAAAAGCTCAGCCTCCATTCAATAAGCACAATACAGAAATCACCAGAACTACCCACATTTCTAATGCATGACTTGCTGAGATGAGTATTGAACCAGGAACCTTCTGTTTGACATTTCAATGCTCTACTCACTGCACAACACAGCCATTGGGCTAACAACCACTAAAAGGAACATACTATGGTAAGAAGCTTTTTTTACAACAAAGCACAAAAGTCACCATGATCAACTTTGTATTGATGTAACTTTTCAACAGAGATCAGATTCAGAATTTGATTGTGGAAAAGCCCAGCAACTATTCAGTAAGCACATAACAAAAATCAACAGAACTACAAAGTTTTTTACAGAATGACTTGCAGAGGTGGGAATTCAAATACACAACCCTTGAAACAATAAACCAGTGCTTTAAAATGCTGAACCACACAGTAGATGTGTCCATTGTGTGGCAAAGAGACTTTATGAGGTTAGAGTCAGCACACAAATGTAGGTTATCTTTTGAATTATAGGTGGCGCTATCTTTAAACGGCTTATGTATCATCACATGATGTTGGTGATGCATACCAATTTTCTTTTAAATCCAGCAATGTATTTAAAAGTTATATAATTTTTAAAATAATTGTCAATATGGTGGAGAGGCAGTATGGCCGATATGGGAAAAACTGGTATCGTTGAAATCCACATGACCTAAGGAATCCACAGACACTAAAAGTTCAAAAGTTATGGGCAAAAAAACAATTTTTCACATTTCTTGACCCATAGGTGACGCTGTCACAAAACTCTGCATGTGCCCTCAGAGCATGGTCCTCATGGAGCATGCCAAAGTTTCGTTTTGATAGGACACAGCGTTACTGAGATACAGCCTCAAATCCAATTTCACAACCATCTCGTTAACTATTTGTTTGCATAACTTTTCAACAAAGTCAAATATCAAACTTTTGTATTATTAATTCTGTGCGGCTCGGTCTGGAGATTATTTGGAGACATTTTGTGTGCAAATCAGGCAAAGTTAAAAGGAGCAGAAGTGAAAAACTATAAATTACATAATCTATGATGGCGGCCACTGTAATGGGCGGAGTTTTAATGTAAGGGGTTCTTTGGGATCATCAAGAGAAGTCATACAAAAAAGAATTGTGTCTCTAGGACAAAGAGTTTAAAAGATACGCACAAAAGAAAAGTGAATTTTTGACATGGTGGTGGCACTATAGAATATGTCCTGGAGACCCCAAATTTGGTATGGGTGCTATTCATGACCACCCCTATCAGTGTGCTAAATGTAATAATTTTCCTATGTACAGTTCTATGGGCTGCCATGGACTCCCATTGGGGAGGAATAATAATAATAATAATATAGCTGCAAGCAGGACATTACAGGGCCAAGCACCAAACTGGCAACCACTGCACAACCCAAATATCTCACAGAGCAAGCACAGATCACATTGTCCCAAGACAGATTTGAACCCATGATTTTTTGTTCTTGAGTCCAATGTGCTAGCTCTTACACTATACAACCACAGAGTTACAACTCAACAAAGGGACATACCAAGCTTAGAGGAATCACAGCTGAGCACAGAAGTTACCATGATCAACTTTATATTCATGTTACTTTTCAACAAAGGGGAAAATAAAAATCTGCTTGGAGAAAAGCCCAGCAACCATTCAGTAAACAGAATTAAAAAATATCTGATATGGCAAGAATTACACCATAGTTAGCACAACACATTGCATGAATATGATATACAAAGCAACCCCACAATACTTCACAAGTCACCAAAAAAGTGACAGAAACTGAAAAGTTTCACAGGTGTTAAAGAGACATACCAAGCTGAGAGTCAGCAGGTTTTGAATGAAAAATTTATGTAAAATGGTCATGTGCTGATATAAAACAGAAAGAAACCAGTCATGATATATTTTGCAGTTACTCAAAGTTTTTCCAGTTGCCCTAAGCTGGTCTCAAACCAGCAACCTTTTGATCTGCACAGCCCACAGAGATGGTGCAACTTACTGCTGGACCACATGTGCTGAAGAATCATACCAAGCTGAGAGTCAGCAGGTTCTGAATGAAAAAAAACATTAAACATGGTGGAGAGCTGATATGGCTGATATAAAAACACAGCAAAAAGAAAAAACAGACTGGTCATAATGTATTTTGCTAATACTTAACATTTGTCCCAAGCTGGCAATCTTTTGCTCTCCAGGGAACAAAGGCATGGCACACTGACTGTTAAGCTACATTGCCACAGGTTTTTCAGGTGCTGAAGAAATATACCAAGCTGAGAGTAAGCATGTTTTAAATGTAAAAAGTATTCAAAAGGGTGGAGGGCTGATATCAAACACAGCAGAAAGAAAGAACAAACAGGTCATGACGCATTTTGCAATTACTTAAAGGCTTTCAAGTCACCCCAAGCTGGTCTCAAACAAGCAACCTTTCAATCTCCACAGCATACAGGTGTAATGCACCATACTGCTGGAATGCATTGCCACAGGTTTTACAGCTGCTGAAGAGACATACCAAGCTGAGAGTCAGCAAGTTTTGAATAATAAAAAAAAAGTATTAAAAATGGTGGAGAGCTGATATGGCTGATATCAAGCACAGTAGAAAGAACAGACTGGTCATGATGTATTTAACTGATTAGCATGCTAGCTGATTAGCATGTTAAACTAATGTTGCCTACAGATAGAATTGTGATCAAATAGCCAAGACAGAAAACCCAACAGTTAGCATACTGACCGTTTAGCATGCTAAGCTATCATAGCATGTAACATTATAACCATGCTAAACAGACCGTGTTCTTATGAACTACAGGTGATGCTGTATCCAAACTTCTCAATCCTTTCAAAAGATATGACTCCCACATATATATCAGAAGAACAATACTAAGACAAAGAAAAACAAGAAGTTCTGCAAACAGAAATGATCTGTGATAAGCCTTGCAACTATTCATTAAACATATTACAAAGGCCTACAGTACAAAATAAACTTTAACACCAGTACACATGGGAATCGAACCCAAGACTCTTAAAATTATAAACCAGGGCTTCATCTCACTGAGCCACTCAGCCAACATGTCTACTAAGTGGCAAAGAGACTTCCTGATGTTAGAGTCAGCACTCAAGTGTAGGTTATCTTTGAACTATAGGTGGTGCTGTCTCCAAAGTGTCACCAGGACATGATGTCGATGATGTATACCAATTTTTTTTTTTTTTTTAAATCCAACAATGTATTTAAAAGATACATAATTTTTTAAGAAATGTCAATATGAATGAGTCGCGTGGCGCCATGCGTGGATCGGACGTGTGAAAGGCGAGCTCTGCGCACTTTGCTAGTTTTAACACTTTTAATGACATAAACCGGTGAGATTTGATACACTCTGTTCCATAACTGTTCTAGGAGGACAATACGTCAAATAATTCAAAATCCTCAGGCTCTGGAGACATTAAAAGACACTTACATGCTCAAGCTGACATCCCTGAGAAGGCCTCGAGCCAGGGAGTAGATTTGGCTGGAGAGATGAGGGAAATTCGGCGAGAGATGTTGAACATGTCAGCAGTGCTGATGAAGGTCATTGCTGACTTGGAGGATCTTGCTGTAATACATCGATCGATCACTGCCATGGAGACAAAATTCTCTGAGGTGGTTACAAGAGTGGGGGATGTCGAGAAATGGATAGATTATGTGGAGTCATCAGAGAGGGAATTATCTGCTAATCCATTGGCGACTAAGGTGGATTTGTAGCATGTCTGGTAGAAGTTGGAGGACATAGAGAACCATAGCCTACGGAATAACGTCCGTATTGTCAGAATTCCTAAAGCTGAAGAGGGTCAGGATATCATGAAATTCCTGGATGGGCTCTTTCCGAATCTGCTTGACATAACTGGCCATAAGCTGGAAATCGAGCGAGCTCACAGGGTTCCTTCTCGGCGAGCTGTGGAGGGAGGCAGGCCCCAATCAATTCTGGCCAAATTTCTGAGATCATCCAATAAAGATCTTGTGTTACGTGAGGTGAGGAGTAAAGGAAGGCTTTCTTGGAAAAACCACAGCATTTGCTTGTTCCCAGACTTTGCAAATTCGACAAGAGAGAAATGTGATTGATTCAAGAAATGCAAGAAACTTTTACATTAATGGAAGGTTGCTTTTGCACTGATAATCCCGGCCAAATTGAGAATAGATGCTAAGGATGGCCGTAAAAAACATTCACATGCCCAAAGCAAGCGATGTCCTTCATAGAGTCAATGGAGTGAGTATGTTATCTTGTGGTACTCATGTTGCAGCCGAGTGGACTCACTGAACATTCGCTTGACTGTTCGAGGAAACTGAGTGCCTTTTTTTTTGTTTTGTTTTTTGTGCTGGTTCCGCCTAGCAGCTGGAGTTTGTTTTGTGGAGTAACACACCTTCGGGACAGTTTTGTGGATGAATCTACACACTCTTTGTATTTATTCTGCCTATTGGCAGGAGTTTGTTTTATAGATTATCTTTTGTTGTGTATTTCTGTCTCACAAAATTTGTATAGAAACTTGAGAAATCTGATGGCAAAGTTGTCGCAGGGGCTCTCGTAGGCGTACATGGACTGTTTGAGTTTAGAGGGATGGACGCCAGTTGGCGCTGTCGTGCGCGGGGTTAATGCACACATTTTTTTTCTGTTTGTTTGGTTTGGAGGTAAGTTCGGGGTTTGATTGATGCGCTAATGGGGAATGTGGTCTTTTTAATTTTTATTTTTGACACACAATCTAATTTTTCTCATATGTCAAAATGTCAGATGTTAATATGAGTGGATTGTATCTCTCCACGTGGAATGTGAATGGGTTGGGGCTCCCCATAAAAAGAAGGAAGGTTATTTCTCTTCTTAAACGTAAGAAATATGATATAGTGTTTCTTCAAGAAACGCATCTTTCCCTGCAGGAAAATGAAAAATTTGGGAAGATATGGGGTGGACATGTTTTCTTTAGTGCTGGCCCAAGTAAGAGCAGGGGAGTCATTACACTGATAAGTAAACATCTACAATTAAAATGTCTCAAACAGATTAACGATAAATTAGGAAGAGTCATTATTGTTTCAGCAGAAATTCAGGGGCAAATTCTTATTTTGGCTAATATTTACGCACCTAACATTGGTGATCAGGGCTTTTTTATAGATCTTGAAGGGATGTTGCAAGCCGCTGGCATCCCTCATGATATAATATTGGGAGGAGACTTTAATCTTTTGATGGACTCAGTCCTTGATCATAGTGAAGCAAAAGTGTGCAAGCCCCCTAGAGCAACACTGACGCTTCACAGGATGTGTAAAAATGTTGATATTACAGATATTTGGAGACTTTTGAACCCATCTGGTAGGGACTATAAATTTTTTTCATCAGTCCATAAGATTTACTCTAGAATAGTTTTTTTATATATATCTAAGTCCCTCATTTCATCTGTTGTTGAGTGCTCAATTGGAAACATTTTAATCTCAGATCATGCCCGGGTGTGTTTAGGGGTGTTGCCGCATATGGAAAAAAGGAAATCATATAGTTGGCACTTTAATGTATCCCTTTTACAAAATTCTGAATTCCAACAAATGTTAAAGGCTGAAATCAATGTTTATATGAAGACCAACTGGTCCTTAGTATCCTCTGTGGGCATGGCTTGGGAGGCACTTAAGGCGTTTCTTAGGGGCCAGATCATACAGAATTGACCCGATTGAAATATAGATTTAATACTACTTTGTCACGTAAGGTGGAGTTTTGACTATTCAGGGCAAGACAGTCATACTTTGAGTCAGGGGACAAGGCAGGAAAATTCTGGCTAGATATATAAAACAGAGAGAGTCTTTTTTTACCATTCCCTCGGTGAAATCTGCTGGTGGTGAAATATATACCTCAGCTATTGATATTGATAATGCTTTTAAAGAATTCTATCTTGATCTCTATAGTTCCACGTCTTCGTCTACTGATGAGGATATTAAAAACTTTGTGGAGACATTAGAACTTCCTAAACTGACAGCTGAGCAAAAAAATTCTCTTGATTCTGCGATAACCTTTGAGGAGCTTGGCGAGGTAATTAAGGACGGGGCCACTGAGTTTTTTACATCTTATGCTACAGAATTGGCTCCACTTTTGCTAGAAGTTTATATGGAATCATTAAAGAATGGAAAGCTCCCGTCAACCATGACACAAGCCCGGATCAGTCTGATTCTTAAAAAGGACAATGATCCAAGTGAGTGTAAGTGTTACCGTCCAATTTCCCAGATCCAGCTAGACGTTAAAATATTGTCAAAAATTTTGCCTAACCAATTAAATTATGACATCTCTTATACATATAGATCAGGTAGGGTATATTCGGGGCCGTATCTCTTCTGATAATATTAGGCGTTTCATCAATATCATGTGGTCAGTGGCGAATGATCAGACTCCGGTCACTGCCATCTCACTTGACACTGAAAAGGCGTTTGATATGGTAGAATGGGATTATCTTTTTAAGATTTTGTAAATGTACGGGTTCAGGAATACTTTTATTGGTTGGATAAAGTTACTTTATAGACACCCGGTAGTGGCGGTACAAACAAATGGATTAATTTCAGATTATTTTACTCTGGATGGGGCCCCCAGCAGGGTAGCCCTCTTCTCCATTATTGTTCCGTCTTGCCCTGGAACTATTAGCAGCCGTGATAAGAAAGGAGGATGATTTTCCGGGGGTGATCGTGGGAGGTATGGCGCATAAGCTTTTGCTTTACGCAGATGATATTTTATTATTCGTCTCCAACCCTATTAGATCTATGCTTTGCCTCCACAGAATTATTAATTCCTTTTTTAAGTTCTCAGAATAGAGTTAATTGGTCTATATCTGAAGCTTTGGCTCTGACAGCGTGCTGCCCGGTAACGTCTTTTCAGCCAGGCGCCTTCCAGTGACGCAAGCAGGGCATTTAAGTATTTTGGTATTTTACTCTCAGCAAATTTGTGTGATTTATTTAGATTTAATTTTGACCCTTTAATAAAAAGGTTTGAGCAATGTGGCCAGGTGGGCTTTATTACATTTACAGAGCATCCGGAAAGCATTCACAGCGCTTCACTTTTTCCACATTTTGTTATGTTACAGCCTTATTCCAAAATGGATTCAATTCATTATTTTCCTCAAAATTCTACAAACAATACCCCATAATGACAACGTGAAAGAAGTTTGTTTGAAATCTTTGCAAGTTTATAAAAATAAAAAAACACAAAAAAAAAAAAAAACTCATGTACATAAGTATTCAAAGCCTTTGCTCAATACTTTGTTGAAGCACCTTTGGCACCAATTACAGCCTCAAGTCTTTTTGAGTATGATGCTACAAGCTTGGCACACCAATTTTTGGGCAGTTTCTCCCATTCTTCTTTGCAGGACCTCTCAAGCTCCATCAGGTTGGATGGGGAGCATCGGTGCACAGCCATTTTCAGATCTCTCCAGAGATGTTCAATCAGGTTCAAGTCTGGGCTCTGGCTGGGCCACTCAAGGACATTCACAGAGTTGTCCCGTAGCCACTCCTTTGATATCTTGGCTGTGTGCTTAGGGTCGTTGTCCTGTTGGAAGATGAATCTTTGCCCCAGTCTGAGGTCCAGAGCGCTCTGGAGCAGGTTTTCATCAAGGATGTCTCTGTACATTGCTGCATTCATCTTTCCCTCGATCCTGACTATTCTCCCAGTTCCTGCTGCTGAAAAACATCCCCACCGCATGATGCTGCCACCACCATGCTTCACTGTAGGGATGGTATTGGCCAGGTGATGAGCGGTGCCTGGTTTCCTCCAGACATGACGCTTGCCATTCAGGCCAAAGAGTTCAATCTTTGTTTCTCATGGTCTGAGAGTCCTTCAGGTGCCTTTTGGCAAACTCCAGCGGGCTGTCATGTGCCTTTTACTGAGGAGTGGCTTCCGTCTGGCCACTCTACCATACAGGCCTGATTGGTGGAGTGCTGCAGAGATGGTTGTTCTTCTGGAAGGTTCTCCTCTCTCCACAGAGAAATGCTGGAGATCTGTCAGAGTGACCATCGGGTTCTTGGTCACCTCCCTGACTAAGGCTCTTCTCCTCCAATCGCTCAGTTTGGCCAGGCGGCCAGCTCTAGGAAGAGTCCTGGTGGTTCCAAACCTCTTCCATTTATGGATGATGGAGGCCACTGTGCTTGTTGGGACCTTCAATGCTGCAGAAATTTTTCTGTACCCTTCCCCAGATTTGTGCCTCGATACAATCCTGTCTCGGAGGTCTACAGACAATTCCTTGGACTTCATGGCTTGGTTTGTGCTCTGACATGCACTGTTAACTGTGGGACCTTATATAGACAGGTGTGTGCCTTGCCAAATCATGTCCAATCAACTGAATTTACCACAGGTGGACTCCAATCAAGTTGTAGAAACATCTCAAGGATGATCAGTGGAAACAGGATGCACCTGAGCTCAATTTTGAGTGTCATGGCAAAGGCTGTGAATACTTATGTACATGTGATTTATTTCTTTTTTTTCTTTTTAATAAATTTGCTAAGATTTCAAACAAACTTCTTTCATGTTGTCATTATGGGGTATTGTTTGTAGAATTTTGAGGAAAATATTGAATTTAATCCATTTTGGAATAAGGCTGTAACATAACAAAATGTGGAAAAAGTGAAGCGATGTGAATCCTTTCCGGATGCACTGTATCTATGATTGGGAAGGTTAATGTTATTAAAATGAATTGTATTCCAAAATTCAACTACCTGCTACAGTCTCTCCCTATAGATGTCCCCCTCACTTATTTCAAGCAATTTGATAGCATAGCGAAGTCCTTCATTTGGAATGGTAAACGTCCCAGATTACATTTCAGTAAATTGTATAGGCCGATTGACAAAGTTGCGCTAGGCCTACTCAAGATTTTGTTTTATTATTATGCATTTGGTCTCATTGGTCGCTTCCACCTGAGAGAGCCCCTCCCTGGTTTTGTATTGAACAGGAAGTTCTTGCCCCAGTTTTGCCATTGCAAAGCCTTTCTATCAAACTAATCGGAGAAGTTAAGTTACACCCCATTATCTCGCATTTGCACTCGGTGTGGACAAAAGTGTTCAGAGTGTTTAATTCGGACATTCATTTAAATGTTGCCTCGAGCATATGGCTGAACCCCAAATTATGTATTAATAAGTCCCCTTTCTGCTGGTCAGAGTGGATTGTGAGGGAGGTTATTACGCTCGGTGACCTATATGAGAGTGGAGTGTTGAGTTCCTTTGAAAATATGGTTCAACATTTTGGGATTCCCATATCTCAGTTCTTTAGGTATTTACAGCTGCGCCACCTGCTCTGTGCTATTTTTGGGAGTAGCATACACCCCCCTAAAGCGGCCGATACTCTGGGAGTGGTAATTACTGCTTTTGGAAAAGGTCATGAGACATCAGTGTATTACTCCCTGCTAATTCAGAGTCTGGGGGACGGAGCTTTAACTTCTATCAAGAGATTATGGGAGAATTTGGTATTGGAAGAGGAAGTGTGGGCTAGGATTCTAAAAAACGTCAAGTCTACATCTAGAGATGCAAGGTCGCATCTTATGCAATTTAAGATTTTACATCGATTCTATTGGACCCCCTCTAGATTGTATAGGCTTGGTCTGAAAGACACAACCACCTGCTGGCGATGCCAATCAGAAGATGGAGACACAACCCATGTTTTTTGGTGGTGTGTTAAGATTGAAGAATTTTGGTTGAAGGTTCAGAGATTTATGTGTGACGTATTGGGCACTCAAATTTCATTTTGCTCCAGACTCTGTATTTTAGACGATGGGGTGGTCATTAATATAGGGGATAAACACATACAAAATTGGGTCCTAACCAGTGTTATGATTGGCAGACAGATTGTTCTAAGGAGATGGAATTCGGCTGGAGCGCCCCCATTTCAAGAGTGGTGTAGAAGAGATGGGGAGGGTGGCGGCATTCGAGGAAATGTCATGTAGAAGGCTGGGGAACTGAGATTAATTTGATAGGAAATGGGGCAGCTATTTGACATTCTTGGAGGGCTCTCGGGGAGGGGTAGTGGAAAGAGAAGTATAGTTTTAAATGTGTGTGATTATTATATATATATATATATATATATATATATACAGTTGCAATCGAAAATATTCAACCCCCCCCAAGACAGTAAGGATTTACAAAGGTAAGCTTTTCTGATGACCCAGAATTTTTAAACTTTACATCTATATCAGTTGAGTGACACATTCAAAGTCATAGTGTGAATATATAACCTAATATTTCTAAATAGCAGGATTTTTTTTTTAAATACAGCCATGTCATAATTATTCAACCCCTATTGCATGTAGCTGTTACTTAAATATGTAAGGCTACACAAGTAATTGTTTTAAAACAAAATTAAGTCATCAATCTGCAATGGAACTTATTTAAGTTTTAAATTTTAAGTTTAGCATTGTAAGCAAAAATGTATTTCTAAGCAAAAAATGCAATTAAAAATAAGCTGTCTCAAAAGCTAATAGAGGAGATTATTTCATTACACAAGAAAGTTCATGGCTAAAAGTACATTTCCAAGGCACTTCAATTTCCAATAGACAACGTTGGCAGCACCATTCATACATTTTTTAAATATGGTACAACGGCAACCTTCTTGGGGTGTGGAAGAAAGCAAAACTTCACCAAGGGAAATGTTGACACCAGTTGACTGAATATTTAAGAAGTAATTAGGACCTGTGGAGTCCTGGAAGAAGGTTTTATAGATGTATGACACTAAACTGAAAATGAGTTTTAGACCCATGGGTCAGCAAGAGTAAGATGACAAGGTGATGACAAGAATGACACCATCCCCACAGTCAAGCATGGAGGTGGGTCAGTCCTGTTATGGGGGTGTTTTGTGGCTGCAGGAAATGGCTATCCTGACTATGTGACTGACACCATGGATTCTTTCAGGTATCAGGCCATTTTGGCATGAAAAATTTGATGCTTTCAGTGTGTAAATTGAAGCTCGGTGATCACTGGACTTTCCAGCAAGACAATAACACCAAGGATACATCCAAGTTGTCCAAGGGATAGGTTCAGGGATAGATCGTGGAATGTCCTTAAATGGCCCTTTCAGTCCATCATTACAAATTCTAATAGAGAGGTGTCCGAAGCCTGAGAACACTTACCTGAAACATTTATTTGCTGTTATTAAGGATAAAGGATGCTCCACAAATGATTGACTTTGGGGGTTGAATATTTTTGACATGATATTTGTGGAGAGAATTATTTATTTTTTATTTTAAAATTTGGGTAAACTGAACTCTTTGTTCTCAGAATCACTCAAATGTGTATTAAAAACAACTTACTTTGTTTACTGAGGTTTTAGTTGATGTGTTTTAATTCACATCACCAGAATGTATTGCTGGTCGGGGGGGTTGAATAATTTTTATTGCAACTGTATATATATATATATATATATATATATATATATATATATATATATATATATATACTGTATATAGTACTGTATATATATATATATATATATATATATATATATATATATATATATATATATATTGTTTTGTTTTTTTTATGAAATCCTATTGACCAATAGGTGGCGCTGTCAAGAAACGCTGCATGTGCCCTCAGACCATGGTCCTCATCATTCATATTGAGTTTCGTTTCAATAGGACAAAGGGTTGCTGAGATACAGCCTCAAATATGTTTGCATGGCCAGCTCGTTAACTATGATTTTGTGTAACTTTTCAACAAAGGCAAAAATAAAAATTTGTATTTATTCAATCTGTGCAGCTCAGTCTGGACTGTGTCTCTAGGACAAACGGTTCAAAAGATACGCAGAAAAGAAAAGTGATTTTTTTTCACATGGTGGTGGCACTATAGAGTATGTCCTAGAGACCACAAATTTGGTATGGGGGCTATTCATGATCACCCAGTCAGTGTGACAAATTTCATAAATTTCCTTTGTATGGTTCTATGGGCTGCCATAGACTCCCATTGGAGAGGAATAATAATAATAATAATACTAATGAAAACAATAGGTGCCACATCACCTTAGGTGCTCGGACCCTAATAATAATAATACTAATGAAAACAATAGGTGCCACAGCTCCTTCGGTGCCCCTAATTAAGATAAATAATAGACAGCTATGAATTTTGTCATAATCTTTCAGCCCTATATTGCTGCCTAAGTAGGCATCGAGGGAGCTCACTAGCTTTTGAAACAGAGGCGCTCTCTCTCTCTCTCTCTCTCTCTCTCTCTCTCTCTCTAAGTGTCTTTCAAATCGAGACCGTAAATTTAGCAACTGGAAAAGTGCTGATGTAGTAAGCTGCCAGCTAACACTCCCATCTTTCCAACTGCAAAACAACCCATTAAAGCACAGATTTGATTACCTTTTTAAGGAGGCGGCAACAGGGATGCTGCACATCTACTGAAATGTTTTCACTGCAGTAAATTCCCTTACACTTTTAATGTAAGCCAAGTTAGGTTTGGGTAATTTTGTTTGCTAATAATCTTGCACTTATAAAAAGACACTCCCTGGTGAAATTTGGTTAACATGAGATTACAAAAACAAAGTAATACAAAGTCAGGCATTTCATTCTAAACTTGGCAGTAATTTATCATGCATTATCACTTTAGTGGTTCAGGTTATGTTGGGGATGGAATACTAGCTTACTACATATTGTGCTGTATACACTTAACATTGCTACACCGCTACTATATTTTAAAATTATGTGAAACAGTACGCATTCTGCAATGATAAACATTTCAAACAGCATTATGCTACATTGTTATGACATGACTTCATTTCGCTGCATGTTTATTTTTGTGAATGCTGTCCAGTTAGCATCTAAGAAATACAAATTTAGCATTTTTAATACACATTTGTGTTAAAAAAAAAAAAAAAAAAAATGTGTTGAATGCTTCTGTCTGATGTTATTTCTGGTTTATTTGTCACACTATGGAAGGTGAAGTCAAGCGCATTGCAGTGTGTGTAAACATTGGCAAATGTAATAGATTTGATCATTCCATGTATACATGCATGCACAAAATGTATTCTGCAGTAAATGCATAAATTGTAGGATTAGTATGGTAGTATGCTGTTCTGCTGTTCAAATTAAAAATAACACTACAAACAGAGCCATTGTGCAGCAGTAGTGTGCTCGTGCTGATAATGCAGATTAGAATTTGGACCGCGTCTTACAATCTAATAGACAGACAGAAGGCCAAATATGTATATATATAGTACTGTGCAAAAGTTTTAGGCACTTGTAAAAAATGTTGCATAGTGAGGATGTCTTCAAAAATAATGCCATAATTAGTTTTCATTTTTCAATTAACATCATCCAAAGTCCAGTAAACATAAAAAAGCTAAATCAACATTCGGTGTGACCAACTTTGCCTTTAAAACAGCACCAATTCTCCTAGGTACACCTGGACACAGTTTTTCTTGGTTGTTGGCAGATAGGATGTTCCAAGCTTCTTGGAGAATTCACCACAGTTCTTCTATCTGTTTAGGCTGTCTCAATTGCTTCGGTCTCTTCCTGTAATCCCAGACTGACTAAATATACAGTGGGGGGCTCTGTGGGGACCATGTAATCTGTTGCAGGGCTCCCTGTTCTTCTATTCTATTCTATTTGCAGAAGGGATGTTTGGGAGTATAAAATATGTATTTCCTATTGACACACTAAAGCTGAAAATATAAATAACCATCTTAAGACAAATGTTTTTGTGAAACATCTTATGTGCCTAAGACTTTTGCACAGTAATGTATTTATAGTATAACTAACTCAAACACATAAAATGTTAGTAATATGGTGTGAAATTTTGGCATTTTTTTGTAATTACTGTTATGATTGTCAATATTATAAATATATTCTGTTTACCTGCTTAACAAAATAGAGCTTAAATTGATGTGTTTCAAGTTGCAACAGGGTTTAAAATGGGCAAGGAGGAGGAGGGAACCGGCTGAACAGTCAAAATAATGTTTAATGAAAACTTAAAAAGACACAAACATAAACACACGCGGCAGCTGCATGTGGCTCTCTCTCTCGAACTGCCACATCCGGCTTGGCTTTATCCCTCTCCTCGGCTGATTAGCCCGATTGGCGGCCGGCCGTGCGCACTCGCGGCTTGGCCCGACCCCGCCCTCCTCTACATCACACAAGTAAAATCGGTTATCAAAACATTTCGATTTTCTGCTTTTTTTAAATATTTGCCTGTTCTATTGAAGCTTATTATTGGCCAATTGTAAATAAATAAATGCAATGGTAGAAATAAAAATGAAAACCCTATAAAAATATTTTAATTTCTACAAGTTGCAAAGTGTGGTCCAACATATAATTAAATGATTCAATTTTAATTTGAATATTCACAGTGATGGTTGTCCTTGTCAAAATAAAAACAATTCATTTTATTAAATGTTTTTTACCATTTTCTCTGCAATCTTGAGGCGAGACTGACATTATTAAAATGAAAGGCAAATTTAAAAAAGAAAATGAAAATATTTTTTTTTCCAAGGCATTTTCTGAAAGTTAACATAATAGTGACAAATTAAAATGTGAAGTTCAGTTTTATTTTATTTATATTTCTATTCAGATTTTCATGTTTACATGTATATTCTATGTTATTTCCATGTTATTTTTACTGTGGCACATACTTTGCAGACACTTTATGGAAATGAAATGGTTAATGGGATTTTTATTTTAAATTTTATCTTTGTATTTATTTATTCAAAATTGGCAGATTTTAAGCTCCATATAATCAGACCGAGCTGATAAATACACAAATGCTAATATCAGCTGTTACAAATATGGTCACAAATATTTTATCAAACCTCTCTCTCTCTCTCTCTCACCAGCTGCGTCGGGTGCTGAAGATGTGGCCCTGTATGTGGGGATTGTAGCAGTGGCCCTGTGTCTGACTCTACTGTTGATCATACTGGTGCTGGTGTACCGCAGGAAAAAGGAAGGTCTTGATGCAGATGTGGCTGACTCCTCCATCCTCACCACTGGCTTCCAGCCCATGGGCATCAAGCCCACCAAGCCAGGTGTGTGGGCACCGCGCAGGGCAGCCCGCAGCAGTAGGCTATTGTTTCCCTATATTCTTCACCCCTCATCACGGTCTTTCACACTCATCCTTTCATCCCAGAGCCCATGTTCTTGTGCCACCTGTGGCAGTAGCTGCCCACAGTCTTGTAAATGTGTTTGTGTATGTGAAGTGATTTCACTAAATGATGGAAGTAATAGTTTGTGTGTCATCTTCACAGTTACAAGTGTTCCAGAGTGTGATTTTGTTTTTCTTAATTCACTCTTGAACCTCCCACGAAACAAATCTTGCCTACTGCCATCTACGGTACTTTATTTTTATATATATTTAAAGTGTTTAATGTAACAAAAATGAGAACAGCTCTGAAATTGTGAAATCTAGAGATTCATTTTGGGATTTTCACCCAAATGAATGAATAGATCACCCAAAATTGAAAATTCTGTTATTATTTACTCACCCTCATGTCATTCCAAACATGTATGACTTTCAAAAATTTTAATTTTTGAAGAATACTGTGGCTGTTGTTTACCATATAATGTAAGTGTATGGGAACTGGGGCTATCAAGCTCCAAATTAAAAAAAAAAAAACTCCATGATAGTAAATATTGGTTCATACGACTCATATATTTCATATTTTCTGAAGTCATACGATAGCTTTGAGGAACAGAACAAAATTCCCATCATTATTTACTGAAAATCTTGACATCCACCCTACGAGTCAAATCTTTTCTGTGAATCAGTAAATCCTGTTGATCCACAAACCCGGTCTGAATGATTTGTTGGAAATGGAAGTAATCTGGTTTAACTGACTGACTCAATGATCCGGTTGCAGCATATAACAGCTCACAGAAGGGAAAGATTATCAGTTAATAACAACTTACATTTTGATCTGTTCCTCACACAAAGCTATCGTATGACTTCAGAAGATGTGGAACATAACACACAAATCATATGAACTACTTTTATGATACTTTTGTGGTGCTTGTGCATCCCATTTAAAGCTAGAAAGCATATTTATTGTAATTACATAGAAAAGACCAAGCATGTTTAACAATTGTTAAACATTTCTCCTTTGGTGATCCATGGAAGAAAGAAAGTCATGCAGGTTCGAAACGACATGAAAGTGATTACATTTTTTTAAATAATATTTTTTGGGGTGAACTAACCCTTTAAATTCATGTTTGAAGTTAAAATCAAGGGAAGACTTCAAATCGTCCATCTGTTACTTAGAAGTTATTTAGTAATGGTAACATTAAGCTGTCTTCCATTGATCCTTCCATGAAACAAATCTGCCTGCTGCTGTCTACTTTACTTTTATATACCTAAAGTGTTTAATTTTTGGAAAAAAATGCTAACAACTCTGACACTGCAAAAAATTTAGATGGATTTAGAGATTTTCACCTGAATGAAGCTACACAGAAAAGGGCTTTATTAAAAGTGTAAAAATTTAAACCGTGACTGCAAAGCTTTCTTTAAACGCTGTATGGAATTGATCGTGGCTGCTAAAGAGGAGGAGGAGGCATTGATTTATTTTCGAGCGAGTGTCTCTCAGCTCCAGAGTCCCGGCTACATCCATAGATGTGTGCCTTTGCATTGAATATCAATTTGTGTTGTGCACTTTTAACCAGCCTGACCTTTGAATGTTTTTTGACTTGTTTATTGTTTCTTTCTCTCTGTTATACAGAAAACTCTCATTTACTCACCATCCAACCTGATCTGACCACAACCACCACCAGCTATCAAGGAACTCTGCGCTCCCGCCATGAAGTTTCTGGAAAATTCTCCATGAGCAATGGCCCCCTCCTGGAACCCCTTCCTAACGGCTCCCACACACTACACAACGGCAAACTGTCCAGTGACCCCAACGACTTCATGAATCGCCTTTCCTCTCAAACGTATTTCAAAACACTACCGAGAGACAGCATCAACACCTCCTATGGCACATTCAATTTTCTGGGCGGCCGCCTCACCCTCCCCAACACTGGTAAGATTGTATGACTGAAGACAAATCTTATAGTGCAGTGAGTTAATTCAGGCAGGCACCCCTAGTGGCCAAATTGGTACTGCAAGCTACAAAATATGTTTTTTCCTAAGTTTTTAACTTTGGAGCACTTTTAGGTATGTGGGAAAACACTGTGGGAGCGTAACAAATTATGCAGAGAAATATATTTAGGATTTTTGCACTGTGTCTGTAAAAATGGTCAGTAGAAATTCTGTTGAATTGAATATAAATGTACACTGTATAAATGGATATGAACAATTACAAGAAGTTTTTATTTATTTATTTTTAATGATTATACTGCCATCATACAAGGAAAGAACAAGATGACAGGCAGTTGGACAGGTCAGGTGTTATGGAGATAATAGAAAGAATGAGGCTTAAAGGGAAAGTTCACCCAAAAATGAAAATTCTGTCAT
The DNA here is from genome assembly GCF_019703515.2 of Myxocyprinus asiaticus. Lineage (NCBI taxonomy): Eukaryota > Metazoa > Chordata > Actinopteri > Cypriniformes > Catostomidae > Myxocyprinus > Myxocyprinus asiaticus. The sequence goes on along the minus strand of NC_059365.1, from coordinate 35,205,987 downwards.
CAGTTTGTTCCAAACCTGTAAATGTGCTTTTGCCCATGGAACACAAAAGCCATAGTCACCATTCATTTCCACTGAATGCTAAAACAGGCTAACATTATGCCTTACATCCTATTTTGTGTTCCTTAGATGAAAAAAGGTCATTTTGGTTGAACTACCCCATATAAGCTGCATAGACTTGGTCTGTCATAGGTGTGTGTAAATATGTTATGCCTGTTTTATGTATGCAATAACCACATTAATATTATTGCTTCTAAAATACTAAAATTGAACATACTTTTAAAGGGATACAGTAGTACACCCAAAATTGACAATTCCCTCATCATTTACTCACCCTCATACCATCTCAGATGTATGAATTTCTTTCTTCTGCTGAACACAAGCAATGATTTTTAGAAGAATATTTCAGCTCTGTGGGTCCATGTAATGCAAATGAATGGTGACCAGAACTCCAAAAGCTCCAAAAATTACATAAAGGCAGCATAAAAGTAATCCATAAGAATCCAGAGGTTAAATCCAAATCTTCAGAAGCAACATGATAGGTTTGGGTGAGAAACACATCAATATTTAAGTCCTTTTTTTTTTTTTACCATAAATCTCCACTTTCACTTTCAAAATGTGGAAGAAAGTGAAAGTGGGGATTAATATTGAAAAAGTACTTAAATATTGATCTGTTTATCACCCACACCTATCATGTCACTTCTGAAGATTTGGATTTAACCACTGGAGTCTTATGGATTACTTTTATGCTGCCTTTATGTAATTTTTGGAGCTTCAAAGGTCTGGTCACCATTCATTTGCATTGTATGGACCTACAGAGCTGAAATATTCTTCTAAAAATCTTTGCTTGTGTTCAGCAGAAGAAAGAAAGTCATACACATCTGAGATGGCATGAAGGTGAGTAAATGATAAGAGAATTTTCATTTTTGAGTGAACTATCCCTTTAAAGAAGACCCTCTCTAAGAATTCCCAAATTAGCTGTTCAGGGGGTCTCTCTGTACATTCAGGAGTCTTAGAACCCCCTTAATTCACACCATGTACGACTGCAAACAGTAAGAGATGTTTTTTAATGTTTAGTCAGGAGTGTTGTGAAAAGCTCTGGAGCTTTGTTAAACTGCACCGACATGGCCCAAAATCGAGAGGTGAGGTGATCCAATTTCACGGGAATCCAAACATTTTTTATGTAAATTGGGAGAAAACCTGCTAAAATATGTTTTCGAGTAACAAGGCAGAGCGGGTAAAGAAGTGCTTCCATTTATAAAGTAATGATTGTGTTATGACAATGACGAACGTTTTCTTTTTAGGCAAAAATAGCTGTAATTGGGGAACGTCTTGTTTTTATTTTATTTGATTGTTTTTTAAGAAAAAGAATACTTCGCTGCATCTTCCACTAGCCGTGCCAGTGCTTTAGTTGTCAGCTGTAGCACTGTAAGCCGATATGCAGCATGCACATTCATAGTGCCTGCAACTCTATACACTCCAAGGACACCACCAGAGTGTTTTCAAACCAATTAGCCTCTTTAATAACAGACAATGGGTTCATCAGCCTGTCACATTATGAATCATTCGCGGTCAAAGAGACAGCTCACAAGACAATGGAAATGAATTAATCTAGGCTCCCTGAGCCGAGGTCGTACTATGAAATGCAGCAGCTTTCTGTAGCTACAGTGGAACTAAAACCTGTTGTTTGTAAGGGTTTTGAGGATGTTATGTGGCTAATGCCTTCAAGACCACCTGGGAAGTTTGTACTTACGATTTTGGAAGTTGGAATAATGACATGATGTTCAAGATTTTGGTCATGCCCTGAGTTGTTCCTGGCAAACTACTCAGCCTGACAGGCTTTATATGGTTAGGACTAGGGATGGGGGTGGGGTTAGGGTCTCTGCTGCCTGCCAGGAACAATTCAAGGCTCCTTTGTACAATGGTCAGTTTCCTATTGTTCTCTCTGTTTTTCACCTACCGATGGTGGTTTTTTAACTTAACTAAATAAAGTTTACAGTCAACATTCATAGTTACTTATGAACAATAATTAAGTGATATATCAAGTAAATAATTAAGGTAAAACAAGTTTTGTGTCTTGTCTTTTCTAGTCTTTCACTTTCAGTATAATGCACCAAAAATATTCATGAATAATCTTGCATTCAGTGTACAAAATTTTGTCACATAAAATGGTCTCTAGAAAAAGATGCCCTCCCCATAATTCCACCTGCAAACAGCTAGTGGCTTTTGGCTTTTTTTTCTTTCTTTCTTTTTTTAAAGGCACAAGCCCTTCTTTGCGTCCTGCCCCAACTTCCTGTTCTTCATGCGATTTAATGTGTTCTTTAAGCAAACATATATTTTCTGCTAAGCGATTAAATGTAAATGACCACAACCATTTAGCTTCCGCCGTGATTCTTTAATAGACACACTCCCAACTTGGAAAACCAGGGCTCAAAAAGAGGTCCTGAGTGTCCCTGGTAAGCATAACTGCATACAGAGACAGTTTCTGTCTCCAGGTTTAACACAGAGGCAAAGTGGAGTTTTTGAAGGTACACCTGGAACATGTACACATCTTTGACCTTGACTGTGGATTTGTGCGGTGCTACTCGCATTTAGTTTTGTCACATAGAAACCCGCTTTGACAAATGACAAAAGCAGCGTTCAGATGGAACAAATGAGCCTACGTTTCTTCTTTTGTTCCTATTTACATTAGGAATCAGCCTGCTCATCCCGCCAGAGGCCATTCCCAGAGGGAAGATTTATGAGATTTATCTCACCATTCAGAAGAAGGAAGATATGAGGTAGGTCCCTGGAACCAATCTGTGGATCTGCCTCACAAAGGAAAGATGCACAGTTTGAGTCAAATTAAAGAAGACCTGACTGAAGAGCCTTGAACATAATTCAAGTCAATCTCCGCAAGCTGCTGTGCATGAATGTGTATGTGTGAGTTTACTTAGCTATAGTTAGTTAAATTTAAACCTCCCTTTATGGACATTTTGGGATGCCCTCATTTGAATACAACTAATTTTTTTTTTTTTTGTCATAAATGTACATTTGTGTTCATGTTCCATTTAAAGTTTACACAGTTTCCGGGACTCATCAAGTTTTTGCATTTTTAAGTATTTTTTACATTGTCAAAAATGATAACCAGCAAGCATTTTTCATAATTAAGTTTATTTTTAAGGTCGACACCTTGGCTGTTCACGTTCATTTCTTACCAGAAAGAGAACAGGTGTAACTTTATTTTTTTTTTAAAGAAATTATAACATTTCTTCTTCCCTGAAGTAATTATAATAAAAATATTCACTTCTTTTTATTTTATTTTATGCTATTTAACCTGCACATTTCTAAATTACACCATTAATTTTATTATGCATTAAGAAGATTAATGTTAACTTCACTTCAGTAAAAACCTATACTTCTATAAGTTGAAACATGAAGAAGATATAAGAATGTGTCATACATTGGGGGCAGATTGGTGGAAAAAAAAGAACAATAGAAAATAATGTCATAACAATAATAACTAGTACATGGCTGCAGAGACTGATTGCCTGTTATAACTTAATTTTTAATTTTCTATTTTTATATATATTTAGAGACATTTTTTAGCTATTTTTTTGTCAAATTGTAGCATTTTTATAAATTGTTTTGAAGTGTCTGTTTTTGCAATAATGTGACATTACTGTGTGTTTACTGTCAAACCTGACCATGGTGTTACAAAGAGAAGACATAAAATAAGATTTTTTTTTTTTAAACAAATAACTTATTTTAAATAGAAAAACTCTGTGTGTGTGTGTGGGGGGGGGGGGGGGGGGTGTGCAGGTTTAAGTGGTTTACGAGGACTTTATTTTAGGTTACAAACTGGTAATTTCAAGGGTATTATGCTATAAATGTGGTTTATGAGGACATTTCTAGTGTCCTCATTATTTAAATCACTTAAAAAACATACTAAACGATGTTTTATTGAAAATGTAAAAATGCAGAAAGTTTTTTGTGAGGGTTAGGTTTAGGGGTTAGGGGATAGAATCTATAGTTCATACAGTATAAAAATCATTATGTCTATGGAGAGTAGTCATACTGATAGCTGCACCAACATGAGTGTGTGTGTGTGTGTGTGTGTGTGTGTGTGTGTGTGTGTGTGTGTGTGTGTGTGTGTGTTTTGCACTCTGGATGTTTTATAGTCCCACCTCTTAATTTCTATATATTTAAAAAAAAAATGTCAGCATTGTGGCTGATTTATTAATTTTATTCGGCGAATTGAATTAAAAAAAAAAAAAAGTGCTCTTTTAGGGTCTCTCCCATTAATTTCATATGGCGAACAGCAAAGGTGTAGCTTTTTTAGTCTATGAAAAGTCTTGTACCACAGGAAACCATTTTTATAAGAAAACAAAAAACTGAAATCAGACAAAAATGACAGATCTTTTTTTTTTTTACATTGTCCAAAATGATAACCACACTAGCAAGCATAATTCATAATTAAGTTTATTGTTCTTGTCCCATTGTCAAATTGTTTCTTGTTTTAAGCATAAACCTTACTAAATGTTATTAGATTTAAGCTGAAAACAAGAAGAAACTATTTGTATTTTAATTCAAGATGTATTCTCTGAAAAAAAAAAAAAAAGTCTTAATATCTTACAGAATTTTGCTTCTAGAGTATTTGTTTTTACAGGTTTAGATATTTTTACTGATAAACAAGACAAAAAAACTGATTAAAAACATGATTTGATTATAGCCTAATGCTTGAGATATCAAAAGCTTGTGTGTAAGAGTTTAGTTTCTTGTCTGTTTTACAGTATGTCACTGATGCATGGGCTGCACTGGGAGAAATGTTCTCCTGTTTTAGTTTTTCCTGTCAGAGTGCAGCACCAGGTGATGCTCTGGCTATTTTCTCCTCATTCTTTCATGCCATGTTCACCACCAGCTCCTTACTGGGCCTGAATGCAAAGAGTAGAAAGTCAGATCAGAGCACCAGAGGCCTGATTAATAGAGGAACCTCATCTTGTAAAAGGGTGCTTGACACAGGTCATCCATTCAAAATCTTTTGGCTGAATTTCTGACCATGACTGCCCCTCTTCCCCCTCTAGGTTGCCCTTGGCTGGATGTCAAACGTTGCTGAGCCCCGTGGTGAGCTGCGGGCCTCCCGGTGTGATGCTCACCCGGCCAGTCATACTCAGTATTAACCACTGCTTTGATGCCTGCCTGGAGAATTGGGCTATCCGTCTGAAGAAGCAATCCTATGAGGGAACATGGGAGGTTAGTGTTTTTTTGCACTGCTGTGCATTGTAGGTGGTTGTAGCCACATTTTTGCGCTCTCTCTCTCTTTCTCTCGTCATCATGCTATTACATTTTATTTCTTATGGAGGGAAATGGGCTGTATCATCATAATAATTTTAAATAGTCTCTCAGACAATGAACCTCTGAAATGTCTCCATCAGTGTACCGCTCATTTCACCCATCTCTCATAATACCTGCACATTTAATCTCCATTTAATTGTACCAGATCTTTCCTCATTCCATTCAATGGCCATTTGCACCCACATTTACCTGCTCTGGGGTCAGTTCCTCATTACCTCTGACAACTGAATCTGCACTGAACTGTGCTAGGCACAGAGACCAGGAAGAGGAGGAACTAAGGGAGGAAGGACAGAGGAAGAGAGCGAAGGTCTTCTTTCATGTTTGATACTGTGCATAAATTATTCAAGCTCCTTGGTGTGCAGCAATGGGGCAGCAGTAGAATGAATAGACCTGTCTTAGGCAGAGGGTAGAGGAGCACTTTTAATCATCCCCTGCCCCAAATATAGTCCAACGGCGGCAGGTCGCCATTCTTTGCCAGGTACCACAGACAAAAGAGAAAAAACACTGCAAACTTTGTCCTGGAAAGAGCCTTGGCAGACACACTCGGAGCAATTCATTTCTCCCGAGGACGAAGATCAGTGAAATGCAAGCAGTAGACAATGAAATATAGTCTGTGTTGTTATCGAACCACGGGATGATTTTATTTTAGTAATTAAAAAAAATATATATATATATATATATATATATATATATATATATATATAATGGAAAAAAAATTGACCTTATTGTGGTCAAATGGAAAATGCCTAGTGCCAATACTAATTTCACTGATGAAGATAGTGGCTTATTTTATTGATTGCTGGATGTAATTTCCTGGCCCAGATCCCGAGGTGCATGACAGTTGGGTTGCCATTCTGTATTTGATTAGATAATGGTGTGAGATAGAAACAGAGAGAGTGTGCGCAAAATGTTTCTGATGAGCTTCGTGTAGCAAGTCCTGTCACCACAGATCCCACTTGCCTTTGTCTCTAATTAAAGCCACTCTGGGGAGCCATTATATGACTGTATCTGACCAAAGACTGAGAAAATGGCATGTTTCTTCACAATAGCATTGGCCTTTGCTAGAATCACAGAATGTCTTTGCTCTCTATTTTAATACTTTTTTTCTGCATTTTAAAAGCCACACTTGAAGGCATCTGTGATGTCTGTCAGGATTTGTATATCCAATTAAAGCAATTATCTTGCACTGTCCTAACGAGTTCTGTATTGAACATGGCAAACCATTAATTAGTTTATCCTCTTGGTTATTATTAGTTTAGAAGCACCTCAAACTGTCAAAGTGGCTAATTGATTAACACAAAACAATGGAGCAACATGGTGTAGGATTGGTTGCTTGCTGTGGATGAAGTTACAAATATGATCCCGACAAGGACACAAGACGTCATTCTTTTTGAAAAGGTGTCAATCGAGAAGATGCTTCAGTACACTTAATTTTTGTACACTTCAGTTTTTGTTAGGAACTTTACTTAATGAATTGACAGCCTATCTGCTAATCTTTAATCAACATGTTTTACCTTATTTTGGAGTGAACTATGTGTGGAGTTTACTTTGAAAAATTAGCTATTTTATAAGAGAAACTGTGGGCAATTTTGCATCAGGGAGAATTATTTTTACAGCTCTTGTCGTAAAACTCTAAAAGAGGTTAAATAATGTCAGGGACCCTACGTGATTGGCTAAAGAATGCCAAGTGCTCCGAAATTGACCGGGGTGTCATCCGCAGACGTTGTTATCTTCTTATTTAGTAAGAGAATCTTGGGTATAACAGCACTGGGACGCTATTTCACTATTTGTATTTCTCCTCTTATCTGTTATCGCAGCTTTCCAATTAGTAAAGAGGATTTTGATTCATAGTTAATTTTGATTTCTTTCACTGATTTGATCAGTGACGATTTCTGCAGATTACATATTTACGGCAGTAGATACGGCAAATTTGTGTATTTTGTGTAATAAGTGAGTCATTTAATCATTGACTCAACTGATTTGCTAAACAACACTGAGTCGTTCACGACCAAAACAGTGGAAGTGAACATGAACGATTCATTCAGTTTAAAGAATGTTCAAAATCACAGATTCAGTTATGAACAAAACATCTCTAGTTTAAAACTAGAGTACAAGAGTAGCGCAAAGATTGGAGTTGTGCTTAATGCCAGAGGTATGCAAACGACCCGGGCCTGATGGGACCTGAGATACCATAGGGTTTCGGGCTGGGTCCGGGTCAATTTTTCAAGTATGACTATAGGTTTGGGTTGGGTTCAGGTTTGTAATAAATAAAAAAATAAACATGCCTACCATACTTGCTCTACGCACGCGGTCTCACTCACAGACCTGAGGACGAGTTAGGGGCTGTTCACACTGAACGTGTTTTTGAGCACTGTTTTCCATTGTTTTACTACGTAAACACATGCTGGATGTTTATTACTATTGCTCCACGTCTCACTGTCTCTTCAGTGTCTCACGCAGTTATGCCACATTTTTAGGCACTGTGTCAAGTTAAAAAGTCCTAGTTTCAAAAATGCGTGTCGAGACACTTTAGTTCTGTTTCATTCATTGCATTGAGTCTATCTTGTTTTTAACGCAGATGTCTCAAAGATTTGACGTTGTGAAGATGTTTAGGCTGTGACATTCTTACACATGATTACATAAAATACAGCCTGTTGCAACAATACTTGCTTGTATAAAGAGAGTGAGTGATTACGGGTTCGGGTCGTGTTCGGGCTTAAAATCTGACTGTAACATTCGGGTCAGGTTCGGTCATATGGTCTGGGGTACGGGTCGGGTTCAATTAGGTATAGCTGCAGGCCAGAGATGTCCAAATGGGGGTGTAATCTCCAAAAGAAGGTGGGGTTTCTCCAAAAGGTGGCGGGGTTACTTCAAAGGGGGGGTTTGCAGAAACTCCAAAAGGGGGCATCACTTCCACTCACGGTAAGGGTTAGGGAAAGGGTTAGGTTAGGGTCTCCCTATATCTTTGCTGGCTTTTTGGAGCTCCCGCCCCTTTTTAGAGCTCTGCCTGCAGCTATATCTTTCTCGTTGTGTTCAGGTTTCATTTTAGGGCCTGTGCTGACCTCTTCTTGATGCTTTGACTTCTTTTGGAAGTATTTGAACTGGCGGAGAAGAAATGCACGAATTAACTGGCCAAATTTTGTCTGGAACATTAGTTATTCAATATTATTTACTTGTTTGTAGAGATGATGAACAAAAGAAATCACTTGATATTCAGAACAGCAGTACTCTTGTTTGTGTGATATTACTTAAATAAAACAGATACTGTTCAAAATTAAGACAAAAATTATTTAGAGATTTTTAGATTTAGTATTTTTTGGTTGCCAGACTTAGTGGAAATATGTCCATATTCCTTTTGCTGAACTACACTTGTGGTTACACTGTGGTTACATCCACTAAAATGACCTTGGCACTAGTTGGTTAAAAGTCATTAGAAAATGGCAAAGAAAAGTGAGTTAGTTCTGAGAAAAGCTCTAGCATTATTTGTTTGCAGATGCCATCTGGTTTGATATTTTGTTATCTAATGCGATGACATTCATGTGTGGTTTGAGTGTCCAAAACCATTTTGGGACCACTGTATACAGAATATTTAAGATCTGTACTGCTCCTTTTTATATTAACTTCCACTTCAAATAAAATCTGAGCAATAAGTAGATGAAATCCCGGAAGGCTTCCTGATCGTTAGCCGAAGGAAGGAGCTCTCAGATCTCTGTTAGTGGGTACTGTCATGTGTGAACATTCAGGATGAACCCCTAATATTAGTGTCTCATTAGAGCACAGAACACAGTTCATTATGCAGGTCATTCCATTTCTGCTCTGCCAAATAACTTCATTGTATCTAAAAAGTGACACTGAACATCCTCAGGGCAAGAGTGGACCATCTCTTTAATAAATGCTCTCCTCATGCCCACTTTCTGCCCTCTCCACTGACCTGTGTCATTTTCTCATTGGCTCATCAGGACGTTCTTCAGCTGGGAGAGGATGTGGTGTCAGAGCCATACTACTGCCAGCTGGAGGAGGAGATGTGCCGGTTGTTCACCGAGCAGCTGGGCCGCTTCGCTCTGGTGGGAGAGTCCCTCAGTATGGCTGCCGCTAAACGGTTAAAACTACTGCTGTTTGCTCCCACCTACTGCTCCACACTGGAGTACAACATCCGCGTCTACTGCATGGACGACACACAGGACCTGCTAAAGGTGAGGTGGTCTGAGATTGTGAGCTTCAAAATAAAGGCATCTGCAGTTGCCCCGGTTTGGTTTCACTTCCTTTTTCATGGTTTCCACAGTCATGGAAAACCTGTAAATATCAGGGGATTTTAATTTTTTTATTTCCAGGCCCAGAAAAGTGGAAATGAACGGAAATATACATTTGTCTAGTTAAGCCCAATTCTAAAATATTTTGGTGGCAAGAAATTGCAAAATCCATTATATAATTTTTTTAAATCCTTATGACTGAAAAAGTTTTTAGATGACTGAAAAATTTATTTAGTCAAATATGTGGGAACCGTAAGTTTAGACCAGCATGAATTTCCATACTGGTCCAGGCTGGTTTGTGCTAGTCAGTGATGGTTTTGTGCTTGTCTAACTGGTGAACCAGCACTTTCATGGTGTTCACCAACTCAACGTAAGCTGGTCGACCAAGGAAGTCTTGCTGGGTAGGCCGCTTAAAGGGTTAGGTAACCCAAAAATTAATCTGTCATCATTTACTCATCATTATATAATTTCAAACCTGTGAGACTTTTTTTTTTATTTTTTTTTTTTACATGGAACACAAAAGGTGAAATTTTAAGAAATGTACTGGTCGCTCTTTTCCATGCACTTAAAATTAGTGGGAACTGGACATTTCAAGCTCTGAAAAGGATGCAAAACCAGCATAAAGGTATCATAAAAGTGCTCCATTCGACTGTTGTGCTATATTCCAAGTCTTCTAAAGTCATACAAGCTCTGTGTATGAAACAGAGTGCCCAAAAATAACAGATTTTTCATTTAAGGGTAAGCTATTCCTTAAAGAATTCTGGTAGGGACCAGCATCCAAAATGTAACATGATGGTGACTAGCCGAGAATACACTCACTTAGCACTTTATTAGGAACAGCTGTACACCTACTTATTTATGCAATTATCTAATCAGCCAATAGTGTGGCAACATTGCAATGCATAAAATCATGCAGATATGGTTCAGGAGCTTCAGTTAATGTTCACATCAACCATAAGAATGGGGATAAAATTTGATCTCAGTTATTTTGACCGTGACATGATTGTTGGTGCCAGACAGGCTGGTCTGAGTATTTCTGTAACTGCTGATCTCCTGGGATTTTCATGCACAACAGTCTCTTGGGTTTACCCAGAATAGTGCCAAAAACAAAAAACATCCATTGAGCAGCAGTTCTGCGGATGGTAACGCCTTGTTGTTGAGAGAGGTCAACAGAGAATGGTCAGACTGGTTCGAGCTGACAGATAGGCTACGGTAACTCAGATAACTGCTCTGTACAATTGTAGTGAGAAGAATATCATCTCAGAATGCACAACATGTTGAACATTGAGGCAGATGGGCTACAACAGCAGAAGACCACGTCAGGCATTTTATTAGGACCAGAGTGTTCCTCAGTGAGTGTCTATCCATCTATCTATCTATCTATCCATCTATCTATATATATATATATATATATATATATATAATTTTTTTCAGCGTGACAGTCACATATTTTTACCTCCTTCTGGCTTACAATTATTTTTTTCCTGCTCCCTGAATGGATCAGGAATAACCAATGGCTAATGCCAAAGCTGCCTCTCTTAAGGAGCACATCTGATCAGACTGTTAAGATTTCATTTGCATGCTTAATTAGTAAATGAAAAGGAGAGACTCCCTGGCCACGGCCCCTGAGCTCAGCTCTCCTCTCACAGAGTGCACCGTTCCCTGCTCTGCCCACTCCAGCCTCTGAGAGCCTGCCAGAAAGGATGACCTCCCCTACCCAAAGCCTGCCCATCAGGCTCCTCTATGATGGAATTATTGGGAGAGAGAGTGCCAGGAATTTGCTTAAAATGAGCTCTTAACCATGCAGAGGATGGGAAGTGCTCCAGCTTTTGATTAATATCAGCTAACTCTCCACCAATTCTCTATGAGGGGTTTGGGAGAATGGGAGAATGCTGACTGTTCTCCCATTTCCAACTGAAGTGTTATATGTAAGGGATAATCCATGGCTAGGTGTGCATTAAATGCATTTAAATGCACAATATGGAGGAAAAGAACCTCCACGAAGTGCATTTAAAATAATTTAACGGACACCTAGATTATCCCACTTATACCATGTTCACTTGCCAGAATATATATATATATATATAATTTTTTTTTTCTGTTGTTTATGTTTGATTATTTTTGTGTATTTAATATATTTCCATTTGTATTTATTTAATATAAGTCCATTGCCCACTTCCGTGTATAATTTCTTAAAAATGTAAATAACAGCTTTGTTTTTTAAGCTTTTAAGAGGCCCAATGTAAAGTTGACCGTTTACGTCACTAGTCTTAATTGACTGATGTATAAAACAGCAATAAAGTTATCCAGGAATGGTTCTTGTCTTGTTTCGTTTGTGTAGCTGACATAAAGAATAAGGCATGCAGTTGAACCACCTAAAATAATATTTTAATGTAAATTCTGTTCATCAAAAATTTATCACAATTACAATATCAATTTACAATTATAATTGTTGAGCCCTATTCAAAATCTTCACTGTGGTAAGCCACAGTATCCTCATCATTATGTTCCAATATGTGTCAGACAGCAATTCATATTGCAAAGAAAACAAACATTAGCATTAACAGTCTTCTTTTGAAGATATTTAACAGACATTTGAAGTTAACTCTGGAGTATTGAGGTTGGTTACTGTCATAAAGCAAACATAGCAACTGCCATTGAGGTGAATGAGATTGCTAATGAATAGCTCTTTCCAGATATTATAGTCCCCCTTGACCACAGTAATGCTATAACACATGCTACTGTAAGTATGTTCAGTGGGATCATGCTTGCAATGTGTTGGCCAAGCATTTATGTCTGCATTTGCATACTTGCATATAGTTCACATCTGGTCTAACAGGTGACTAGAACCATATCTAACTCCCAGATTGACTTTCTTCCAAATATTTGAACCCGATTTATTGTAATGGAATTATTATGGTAATCGTTACTGGTAACAGATGAATATTTTAGAATTAGCATAGCATAGTCAAGGCTGAAGATACAGTACTATTTTGTAATAGTCTTTCGTCTCCATCGTCGTGAATATTAATTGCATATTCATAGCCACTGGGCTTCACACATCTCGCCATGCTACTACATAAGTTTAAAATACAGTAATGTGCCGCCAATGTAAGAGGCACGCTTTATATTTTCGAGGCTGATTTAGTTTTCTCAATGCCTCAAGTCTGAAAACCTGCCATGCAATACAGATACTTTGTCTCTCTCTAAGTCACTCTCTTTCTATTGTATTAACTTGTTGTTTTTCCCCTGTGCTGGCTATTTCTATCAGTCAACTGCAATCTTTCATCTCCCAGTTAAAGCATATTAAAAACAATGTCATTGTCTTTGATTATAATTATGACAGTTGGGAGTCTGTGACATTACAACAGAGATGCTTTCAATATGTTAGCGAGTCTTATGGGACCAATTAGATAAATATTTAATAGACAGCGGTCCGTTTCAGAGCTGCCTCTGCTGTTGTTTCTGTTGCTGGACAGGTCATGGTTAGCCCTACTATAGCTGGTTGTGCGCTACAGGACCTGTGAGAGACATGTCCTTTGAGCTGTCTATTTTTAAATGTGAAAATACTTATACTATATGAGAAAATACTCCTATCCAGGTTGACCTGTGAATGATCTCCAAATATAAGCCTGACCTGAGGTTTTCACCATACATTATGATTTTTACAGTTATTTTTGGCCTTTTGCCACTTCTCTTATATAAAAAGACAGTTGAGGACAAGAAATAATGTGGAGAGAACGAAGAAACAGGATTGCTTACATGAGCACCGCAGCTCGATGTGTTAGAACAAGTCTATTAACTTCTTTGTCACAGCTCCCACTCTTTCGTCATTATTAATGCGATCTCACGAAAGTACAGTTCTTGGCCTTTAAATAAAACGTGATTCACTGTGCACTAGATTATTTTCATTTGTCCCTTGAATGAAGTTTGAAGCACTAGCAGAAGAATGTTTCAGGTTCGCTAGTTTATCTGGCATTTCACCCAGCAGTGGATTGTAAAATATCCTCCTTTTTCAGAGATGGATGAGCGATGACCTTTGGTTCCTCTTTCCAAATTTTGTACACATTTAATCAAGACCCGTGTGATATTCTGTTCTCCCTCCTGACCTTTCAACCCTGCAGCCAAATGTCTGAGGAGCCACATCTGGTGTTTTCTATATGCTGACTATGATAGAAATGGAAGAGAGTTAGCAAGAGAGAGAGAGTTCTCATATTTGACCTTTCATCCAACATCTGAGGATAATTTTCACATATGTGCATGCATTCATACTACTGGAGTCATATAGCCTCAGTCTCCATTCACTTTCATTGTATTGAAAAAAAGAGCAGCATCAGCATTCTTAAAAATGTATTTTGTGTTTTGTGAAAGTAAGTGATTTGGGTTTGGAAAAACATGATGACAGAATTTTCATTTTTAACTTAATTGTGCTAGTGATATATTTCTAAGATGGTCGCATCAAAGAAACCGAATATCCAACAAATATTGAACCGAAAACTAACTTTCCCCCCCTAGATCGGTCACAAATATGCACTGTTTCAGAACTGAGAAGATGTGACAGACATTCCCGCCTTTCTCTCCAGTTCTTCCAGTTCACTTTCGTTAAGCAAAACCTCAAAACACTGCACCCTACTGTACTCTCGGTCTGACTGTAGCATCTGGGTGTATATGCGTTGCTGCATGTAGCCTCCTCTATGTTTGTGTTTGATTGAGTACTCCGATTCAAACAAACAAGACTTGGCACATAAATGCATCTATTCTTTGACTACAAGCTCTTCAGGCATGTTTAGTAAGTTCTGTTCTCTAGTTTGTGTGCAGCTGTGTTGTGTTCTGTTGTTACTATCGCTGTGGCAGACCTGTTTTTAGATAAACAAAGTGTGTTTTAGCTTAAACAGCCCATCTCACGAGTGGGTGCAGTATTTCAGCTGCTCTTGTGCACTCTCATGAACATGCACAAGACAGCAATGGTCAGTCAATAGTTTCAATTAATAATACATTAGATTTTGGGCTGTTTCTCACCAAACCTTATCATATTCCTTCAGAACAAGACATGAGTCGCATACAAGAATTTAGTAGACTTCTGAATTATACTTTTGCATTCTTTTGAAGCTTGAAGAGGTGGTCACCATAAACTGCCATTGTATGACACCACTGAGCACAATGTTTTTTTTTTTTATATAATTACTCTCTTTGTGTTAAGAAAAAGAGAGAAAGTAATATAGTGTTTTAACAACACAGGGGTGAGTAAACAATGACTGAATTTTCATTTTTGGGTGAACTATCCCTTTAACAAGACGCACAGCCTCTACGTTACTAACTATTCTGCTTTGATTCATCAAATTCATCTCTTCTGAAATGATTGTTTGGAAAGCAGATTTCACATTGCTCACATTTTAAGTTATTAATCAGAGAGAGGAGGAAGAGGTGTTGGGTGAAAGGAGAAAAATAACCCCATCACCAGCTTGAGAAACAGCTCACAGACATATGTCTTCATGATTTACACATGTCTGCCTTTTTCATTCCAAACTATTTTCGGACTTTTCCAACTTGCTCGTCACCTCGGAAAGTGCAAGATATGTTTTCTCATGGCTGAGAAGTCGTGAAAGATGCCAGGTGGAAATTAGTCGTATGTCAGTATGTCAGTCACTTTATCCTATCATGTCTTTATGTGCTGCGAAACAAATGAGATTAAGTTATTAGAGACTGAAAAATGTAATTGGCGGAGCTATACTGTCATTAAAATCAAAGCCATTTATTTAGTTCAATGATTAATACGTTACGTAACAAACTTGTCTCTGTGGTTGTTAATTCATGGCCTGCTGATTTTAATTTTATATGGCATGGTGGTTATTCCTTGTACCTTATTACTGGCAAGCCAATGGGGACAAAATGGATACTCTGCATTCATGTTTAATAGCTTTTTATTTGAATAGCTCTGCAATATTTTAACTTTAAGGAATGTATTAATGGTGCTTGGTAAGGCACGCATCACTATAACTATTGCTTATACAGTACTTGGGGTAAGGAGTTTGTTCAAATCCATGACTCTACATATTTAAAAGAAATATTGGTAACACTTTATAATAATGCTCCATTATTAATAGGTAACTATGCAGGAATTAATGCAGGACAAATGAGTAGTACTACATTAACACTTTAGTTACTACTGTTAACTAATATGGAAACATGATTAACCAGTCAGTAAGTAATAGCAACCTGATGACTGAGGTAGTTCACTGTTAGTCAATAATGACTATGGCTAATACTACTAATTAATTACTAATCAAAACATTAACATGTCTAAAATGTGAATGATTATGTTTTTATTGAGATCATGCATGGGTTCTTTGTGGGAATTAATTTATGAATGTAACAGGTCGCTAAATCAAGGCTACAGTGTCTGGTAGAGTATCATAGTCAAGGATGTAACCGCATATTCAGGATTAATGGGAACCAAATTTAATAATGTAATAATTAACCATGGAAAAAAACAATATCAGTAGACCAATATTATGAATACACATGTCCCCCTAAATGTCAATGGTGGTTACAGCCATGATCATAGTCAGCTTACCTTACAGAAATATAGAGATGTATGTGCCCAACCTATGTATTCTTTGGGATATCTCTTCTGTTCATTAAAAAATTATTAACTTCTGCATGTTTTATATTTCTGGAGGTCTTTTTAAAATAATTCTGGTAACTCATAAATAATGAGTCAAGTGTTACCACATAAGTATGAAGGAATTACTAATGATCTGGACCATTATTCTAAAGTGAGGGTCATGGTAACGCATTATTAATTAATGATATCTTACTGTTTCTATCCTTGGGAGTTAAAGGTTATCTGGGCCATTATTCTAAAGTGAAAACACATTATAAACCATTAATAGTAACTGAAGTGTTACTTGTCAGTTAGTAATGAATACGCAAGTGTTTGTTCCTACATTTTATTCATTTAATCAAACAGATAGTTAACAAACATTCACAGACATTCAAAATATTTGTTTTTTCTGGCATTTAATTATGAATCATTGAAATAATTGAACATAAATGCGATAAATGTTAGACAGCCCACTCTGTAAATGCGTACAGTTTTTATCAAAGTCTTTTTACATGTTTCCTACTTCGCCTATGTTCGGTGTGAACAGAACAGAACTTATGTTAAAGTTTACCGCGTGCAGGTGGATCGACGGGAGGGCAGAGCAAAATTGCACTCGCTCTTCTTTCAGTTTCAGCGTGAGCACTGCATATGGCCAACCCTGATTGGATTAGAAGCTTGATGGACATGACACTCATAATTTTTTTTCTTCATTGGATCCATTAAGTTACTCAGAAAAAAAAATATGCAAATAACAGCTTTGTTTTTTAAGCTTTTAAGGGGGCCAATGTAAAGTTGACCGTTTACGTCACTAGTCTTGATTGACTGATGTATAAAACAGCATAACAGTATAAAACTTCACATAAAATTAAACACTTCTTGTAAGATTAACCTACAGTATCTATGAATAAAAAAATCATTTAAAAAATGTTTTGTATATTCAAGTGTGTATTCATTAATTAATAATGCATTACCATGACCCTCACTTTAAAGTAATTAGTAATTCCTTCATGTTTATGTGGTAACACTTGACTCATTACTGATGGGTTACCAAAATTATTTTAAAAAGACCTCAAGCGATATCAAACCTGCCAAAGTTAATAATTTGTAATGAACAGAAGAGATATCCCAAGGAATACACATGTTGGGCACATACACCTGTATGCTGACAATGATACTCTACCAGACACTGTTGCCATGATTTAGAGAGCTGTTATGTTCATAAATTTATTCCAGCAAAGAACACATGAGGCGCATGTTTCTCTGAAGGGGCATTTCATGATTATGTTCACAATAAAAACATAATCATTCACAGTTTAGACACATGTTAATGTTTTGATTAATAATTAAATTAGTAGTTATTTTAAATTAGTCATAGTTAGTTGATAGTTCTCAATTAGGAAAATTAAATTCAGTAATAACTGATTACCTAACAGTGAACTACCTCAGTCATCAGTTCGCTATTACTTACTGATTGGTTAATCATGTTTCCATATTAGTTAATAGTAGTAACTAAAGTGTTAATGTAGTACTACTCATTAATCCTGCATTAATTCCTGCATAGTTACCTTTTAATGACAGACCATTATTATAAAGTGTTACCAAAAAATGTATAGCTGTTACTTCTCTAAGCAATCAGATTTAAAATTTTCATCTGGTGGATGATAAAACGGGAGAAAAATCCCATTTACAGTGAAGGTGGGATTACTAGCCATATCTAGGGATCAGAATATCACAGGGACTTTGGGTGGGCTCTTTTGATTCAGACCTGTAAAAAAAAAAAAAAACACTCTGAACAACTTTGCTACTACCTAGAAATGCCATACAAATAAAACTACCCATAACACTATAGCAATGGCATAGCAACATGCTTAGCCAACAACCCTAAACACCCCAGCAACCAACGTGCAAGACTCTAACAACATCCTAGTAACCAGCCAAAACACCACCTCAACGCTTTAGCTAACACCCAAACAAGTGCCTAGCAATCACCCAGAACACCCTAGCAACCACCTGGCAATGCCCTAGAAACCACGCAGAACACCACAGCAATGCTTTTGCAACCACTCAAGCAAATGCTTAGCAGTACCCTTGCAACCATCTAGAACACCCTAGCAACCACATAGCAATGTGCTTAGCAATGCCCCAGCAACAACCCAGAATACTCTAGCAACCAGCTAGCAGCACTCTAGCAACACCCTAGTAACAATGCAGAACATTACAGTAATACCTTAGCAACGAACCAAGCATATGCCTGTAAGTACCCTTGTAAAACACAATGCAATGTGCTTGGCAACACCCTAGCAACAACACAGAACACTCCAGCAATCAATTTGCAACACTCTAGCAATGTCCTAGCAACAACCCAGAACACCCCAGCAACTGCATAGCAATGTGCCTGGCAACACTCTAGCAACAACCCAGAACACTCCAGCAACCAGCTAGCAAAAATCTAGCAACACCCTAGTAACAATCCAGAACATTACAGCAATGCATTAGCAACCAACCAAGCATATGACTGTAAATACCCTTGTAAACCACATAGCAATGTGCTTGGAAACACCCTAGCAACAACCTAGAATACTCTAGCAACCAGTTAGCAACAATATAGCAATACCCTAGTAACAATCCAAAACATCACATCAATGCCTTAGCAACCAAACAAGCATATGACTGTAAATACCCTAGTAAACCAAATAGAAATGTGCTTGGCAACACCCTAGCAACAACCCAGAACACTCCAGCAAGCAGTTAACAGCTCTCTAGGAATGCCCTAACAACCACCCAGAACACCTTAGCAACCGCATAGCAAGGTGCTTGGCATCACTGTAGCAACAACCAAGAACATTACAGCACCTATATAGCAACACTCTAGCAACGCCTTAGCAACCACCCAAGTAACTGCACAGCAATACCCTAGCAATCACCAAGAACATCTTAGCAACCAGTTAGCGACACTCTAGCAATGCCTTAGCAACCACTCAAGTAACTGTATAGCAATACTCTAGCAGTCACCCAGAACGCCCTAGCAAATGCATAGCAATGTGCCTGGCAACACCCTAGCAACAACCCAAAACACTCCAGCAACCAGCTAGCAACACTCCAGCAACTCCCTAGCAACTGCCTAGCAATACCCCAGCAACCACCCAGAACACCCTAGCAACCGCATAGCTATGTGCTTGGCTATACCCTAGCAACACACTAGTATCACAGCAGCCAGTTTTGGATGGGCTGGCACAACTTAAACTATCATCAAAAACAGTATAAATCTAGATTATGAAGGTAAATCAAACAAATGCAGAAAAAAGAGATTTTAAAATCTCCAGAAAGCCTCCACTTTTGACCTCTGAGGTTCTCCAGCCTTCTGACAAATGAAAGTGTTTTATCTTCATACAAGATTAGGTCACCATGAACTTTACAGTTAGCGCATTGCACTATTGCCTGATTTGCTTTTAAATGTTTTCTCGTGTGTGTTTGGTGGGTGATCGTTTGTAGCGTGAGTGAGCATCTAACCTCCTTCTGTCAAAGACAGCGAGGCGAGATAAACTACAGTATATAAGAGTCGCATGTATTCCCAAATGAAGTGCAGCGCTAGTCTGTCAGAGCCACGGCTCAGCACGCTGCAGGAGATGTCCAGGCCTGTGAGGATGAAGGGTTTGTGGGCTGGTGAGGACTCTGGCCATGCTTCCAGTAATCCTGTTATCTGTCTCTCTATAGCTTACCACCTTTCTAACCTGAAGACACCAATGTTAAGCTGCCTCTGTCTCCTCTCCATTCATTTTTTAAATTTATTTTTTTATTATTATTATTATTTTATTTGATTTTATTGCTCTTGCTTCCTTTTTCACCCTCTCTTGCTTCATCTCACAGACTTCCAGTGAGGAATCTAAAGTCAGAGGGTGGTCTTCTTCCTAGATTTTTTTTTAAATTTTTTATCTAGGCTACAGTCACTGCTTTTTTCTTTTTAAAATAGAGCTAAGTCATCATCATATCTTTGTCAAATGAAAACTTCACATCATCTCTCTATAGTATCTGCTTTAAAAAAGACCTTACAAAAAATACCAATTAGTTTGAGACATTTTTAATTAATGAATGTTGATACGTTTTCAAATATGTCATTATTGTTAACTAAAATTTTATTTTATTATATGCCATTTTAGTCCAGGCAAAATTGTCTTAAATTAATAAATATCACATGACAAAATATTGTCTAAATTTAAAGTATATTTCTGGCAAAAGATACATACTATGTATGACTAAAACACAAAATCTCATAACACTTTAATATTGGGTTTTCAAACATTGCAAGTGGCTTTTAAATGTTTTGTCATTTACATTTCTTTTTTTTATTGATTTATTTTTTTTTTTTTTTATGTGGTGGTTTATACCAATTTACCAATTTTACTATATTACTGTTAACTGTAGTAGCCATGGTATTTTGGCTAAAACAATCATTTTACAAGCACATTGTGCATACAAGATGGCTATATAATGGTTAATATGAAGGGATGACTTGGAATAAACCAATAAAAATTGTTTTCTGGCATGGTACACATTGTGAAAGACACTTTTTTGCTCTGGAAACTGCCTTCAGAAAAGCCATTTGTAATGTGATTCACATTTGTTAGTGAGTATACTTCATTTTACATCTACATCTACAACCTCTGTTGCTATCACAACAGTGGAAGGGATATGGATGCAATGAATGCAGTCACTATAGACAATATTGCAATTATCATGTTTTCTTTCTTTTTTTTTTTTTAAGATTATTTACTGTATTATCAGTTGTTAACTTAAATTGGCTTGCAGCCAATTCTATTACATTCTGTCATGTAGCAGTTTGTTTTTAGCAACGTCTTTGATTCATTTCTTTCCACAATTGCACAGTTTGGTCTTCAGGCAACATACCTGAAAAAAGGCCCAACCAAATATTATTTTTCACAATTTGAGAAGAATTTAATTTTTTTTATCAAACATATATATATATATATATATATATATATATATATATATATATTTAAACAGTGTTTACCAAATGCATGCAATAGATGGTTCAGATGCTTTTATTTTATTTTATTGTTTGTTTGTTTACCACAAATTCTGCAACAATTTATTAAGAAGACAATGGTGTATAAACAAGGCCAATATCCCCTCAGCCAGAGACATATGTTGAAAGCAAACACACAAATGGCAAGCTGAGATCTTGGCTGGGATGCAGCTGTTGCGGGCCAAGACTGACATGTTTATGCTCCTCAATTTGAGGAGGCCTTGTTAATATATGTAGGGTGGACAGGCTGGCCTGCTTCTGCATTGGTATTCATGCTCTTAGTTATTCATAATGGGATAATTGGCAGGCTCTTCTGTGTCTCCCATTACTAGGTAGCTAGATCTGCTGATAGGTCAGAATCAGGATCAAAGTCTGCAAACGGCAATTTGCAATGCTAATTTTCGTCCAATGAGTAATTGTGTTTAAGATAGGAACATTAAATGAGGCGCTTTGAAGCCTAAATAAAGTGTCTTTTGTCTATCTCAAAGACATGAAGGAGAGATTATATTCCTCTTCAGTTGTTTAATGCCCTCCGCCATTGACTGACAAATGACCTAATGACTTACGAGATAAACCTTGACCTTTGGTTGGCGCTCTTAAGATTCACTCCTCTGACTTAGACGAAGAGAACCGTGAAAGGCTGACAATACCAATCTTTACTTTAGAGTGAGATTGTAGCTTGACTTCTGGCTTTGATAGTGAAAATAGTTAAAACTCCTCTCATTATCTCACATAAAACCACTTGAGGTCTGTAAAAAAGATAAAACAGCCTTTAATGGCATGAACAGAGACAAAATTCTTGTCTGGAAGTTTTAGTTTTAGCTTAGTTTGTAATATTGAGCTACACGCTGGCTTTATACCAAAACCTACATAAACAGCCATTTAAAGCATCATAGGTGCGCTCCTATTGCAAAGGCTTTTCCAAAAATACCTTGTATTGACCCAATTCTAAGGCAGTATTGCATATCCCTGCTGAAAAGACCAACATTTTAATAAGATTACTTTACTATGGAAACAGATTACACACAACACTGCTAGTTTTTGATGGTTTAGTGCTGGTCTGTCTGGTAAGACCAAGTAAGTATTGCTGGTTAGCAAGTTCAGAAGCCTGATGGGGACACCAGCACACCATCAGCAGGAATGTTGATTATAAATAAACAAATATTTCAGTCAATATAAAAGAGTATCGATAAAAATATTTAATCGGATTAAAATGTGAATATTTTACCCAATATTTGTGTGTGCTCTGTATTTTAAATCTTATTAGAGTGTCAAATTTTTAGCTTAGCAACATGCTAACGGAAAACTCATTTGAAATCAATTGTGAATCGACTCTCCTGTGCGAGGAGCACAATTTGTACAGTATGTATGACACATGGACTCGCTGCCTATGTAGAGTGTTCCAAATTGGTTATTTCTGAAGTTCCTTTTCAGTTAGGATATTCCCTTAGAAGGCGGCTGACTATGTAGACAGTAGACAGCAAGACAGCTCACTACTAAATAACTTTTGAACCTAACCAAGTTTTCTTAATCCCACAGAGGAATAACATGGTACATGTATTGCAAATGGATAATTAACAGGTTCCATACCATTTTAATTGAAACCAGGACTGCCGATACTTGGTAAAGAGTGCAGAAATGTGCACCATGTGCAGATAAAACTCACTGAGATTCTCCATCTTAATTAGAGGTGCTCTCAAATCAACTCATGTGCATCCACATTCACACAAGCAAAAATCTAACATATGGTAATTATGGTTTCTGCGTCTCTCTCTCCTGCATTTGTTGTCTGTTCATTCAAGTTGCTTCTTTTATACCCACCGCACCCTGTTTCTCAGGAATGATTCACCTGTGTCTTTTCCTTTATTCCTTACCTTTGTGCTGTTGTTTTGTTAAAAAGTTTGAATGCTATGAAAGATTGCCATCCTCATTGGGAAGGTCTGGCAGTCCTCTAACCTTTGTTGTCCAATTCATCACGTTGTTTGAGTTGTAGTTCCTTGGTGTGAACAGAGGTCTTTGATGGGAGTCTTTCTCTTTCCAAGACCTCTGCTCTGTGCACTCCTTTAGCATGAGAGATGTGCCCTGAAAATGAATTGAGAGATCAGCTTGGATGTGCACGGATATTATTACCTAATTCCAGATAGCTGTTCTGATGTCGACAAATGGTCTTGCCGCACCAACCCCAATAATAAACGAAAACATTAGACAAATTTCTCCTGGCACAGCCACAGAAATTACATTTCTGTAAAAAGGTATGTAAATGCATACAAGAAATTTAAAAAGATCTTTGGTGTAGGATTTTTATAGATT
Source organism: Myxocyprinus asiaticus (assembly GCF_019703515.2). Classification (NCBI taxonomy): domain Eukaryota; kingdom Metazoa; phylum Chordata; class Actinopteri; order Cypriniformes; family Catostomidae; genus Myxocyprinus; species Myxocyprinus asiaticus. The sequence goes on along the minus strand of NC_059365.1, from coordinate 35,182,448 downwards.
TGTAATCTAGTTTTTAGTGTTGTTTTCAATTGTCCTTTCAATGTAGTTCATTTTTTGTAAGTTTTCACTCTGTAATTAATTAAATATAATTTTACAACTGTTTACGAGACTGTTACTCTTACGAGTACTTTTCGTTTCCAGTGTTTTCTAGTTTTACAGTACATTTAGTTTTTATTTTACTATTAGTATTTTAGTTAACGCATTAAAGTTAATACATTAATTGATATAATTTAATACATTTAATCGTTAACTTTCAGAGCTGTCACTATCTAGAGCATTTTCATGTTTAAAATGGTGGGTTTTAAAGGTTTTTTCTTTCTTTTTTAAATAGTATTTGAAACTATAATTATTTATGGTTCTTTATATTTTATTTTAATTAGTTTTGGTTAAATAGTTTAAAAATTATTTAAGTTTAGTTTAAGTTTTTCCAGTCATGTTTTTATTTTTATTTCAGTGAACAAACAGTGTTTTTATTCTGTTTTCATTATTTAGTGTGTTTACATGCACAATCTTACACTGATTATGCTTAATAAGCTGCTAATATGTACAAGGTCATGTAAACACCTTAAACGGTTTTCCTTTATCGCTGTAAATTCATAAATGGTTTAAGCAAAAAACGATTGGCACACATAATTTTTGCCCATTACCCTGATTTCACACTGCATGTAAACACCTTTACTGGCATTCTTACCAACTCATCCAAAGTGCACAAGTATTGTATGCATGACTGTTGACGTTTTGACATCAAAAGCAGAGAATAATCAGATCTTGCCTTGTTTTTTTTGTTTTTTTGTTTTTTTTGTTTTTATTAAACTGATTATTGTTAGTTATCAGCATATTGGTGTGCATGCAAATGTGCTCATTGATAATAACACTGCTTTGATGCACAAACAATGAGCTTGACGAATAGCTCAGTCTGGTCCTTCATTAACGCACCACCTGTGAATGCAGCACTGACCTTAACTCGGCAGAACTGCAGAGTCGGCGTGACCTTGCCATGACATTTGTTGAGCAGAGGGGAAACAGAAAGGGAATGCGGGTTATACTGTAAGTGCTGTGGCCTGACCGACTGCTCTGTGAATTTTTGCTCTGCAGGAGGTGATGCAGATGGAAAGACAGCTGGGTGGTCGATTGATTGACGAACCACACGTCCTGCTCTTCAAAGATAGCTACCACAACCTGCGCCTCTCCATTCATGACATGCCCCAGGCTCACTGGAGAAGCAAACTTATGGCCAGCTATCAGGTTGGTTCCTACTTAACAACCTCTTTTGCTCATATCTGATTCCCTCTGTTTTACAATGTTTTCGCTATCAAAATACTATTTCCTGTTCCAAATGGATGGAGAGACAACTATAAGCTATTTGTAGGCTGATTCTACAAAAAGTGTACATTTACATTCAGTCTTTCATTTAGCAGATGCCTTTATCCAAAGCGACTTACAAATGAAGAGCATAGCAAGCAATTTGTCATACAAAAGTCAACAATATCTGCAGTATCGCACAGCCAAGTTCCCAATGTGGCTGGAATAGTATAGAAGCTAGCATAGAAGAAAGAGACAGACAAGGTTAAGTAGGTGCATTTAGTGTGGATTGGTTAAGTGCTCTCTAAACACGTGTGTTCAGCTGGTTCTTGAATGTTGAGATGGTTTCAGCAGATCGTCTGGAGGTTGGAAGCTCATCTCACCACAGAAGGACAGAGAAAATGAATGATCATGAAATAGACTTTGTGCCTCTAAGCAATGGGACCACCAGGCGCCACTCGTTCATTAACCACAGAGAGCGAGTTGGCATATAGACCTGGAAGAGTGAAATGAAGTAAGAGGGTGCTGTTCCACAGGCTGTTGTGAAGGCCAGAGTCAAAGCCTTGAATTTGATTCAGGCAGCTACAGGTAATCTGTGTAGCGAAATCATGAGTGGGGTGACGTGAGCCCTCTTTGGCTGATTAAGGACCAGATGCGCTGCTGCGTTCTGGACCATCTGCAGCGGCTTAATCATGCTACCTGTGAGGCCGGCCAACAGGGCATTACAGTAGACCAGTCTTTATATGACCAGAGCTTGGACCAGGAACTGTGCAGCATATTCAGACAGGAAAGGTCAGATTTTTCTGATGTTGTAAAGTGCGAAACTGCAAGAACGGGCGGTTGCTGAGATGTGGGCAGTGAAGATAAGCTGGTCATCTACCACCACTCCCAGGTTCTGAGCGGGCCTGGTTGGTGCTAGTGTAGTTGAACCAAAATGAATAGTGAGGATGTGTTCAACAAATGGATTGGTTGAGATCACGAGGAGTTCTGTCTTGGCAAGGTTGAGCTGAAGGTGGCGTTCCTTCATCCAGGCCAAGATTTCAGAGAAGCAGGGAGAGATACGAGCTGAGACGGTGTGGTTGTCAGGCTAAGCTGACAGGAGAGCTGCGTATCATCTGCGTAGCAGTGGTAGGAAAAGCCATGTTCCTTAATTATCGATCCAGGTAACATTGTGGTTCTGTGGCGCTATTAAAACATTGTTCTGTATGTTCGAGCATCCCGAGCAGCCCGACATAACAGCTTTGTCCTCAACCATTGGCATTAGTTTTGGGCAGGGCTGTCAGTTTGTCTGACCAGTGGCAGATGGTGAAGTGTTTGGGAAGCCTGTTAAAAAATAAATAAGTAAATAAACAGAGTGAATTGGCGAGCTGGGACCCTCGGACATCTGCTCTTAATAACTTGCGCGGCCTTGGCTACAAGTTAACGGCTTCTTGAGTTGAGAAGGATGGAGAGTTCTGCAGTTTTCTCATATGTCTTGCTTACCCACTATGCCCATCTCAGGACGTTTTCCCAGTGGAGGAGATTAAATAGAGTCCAATATGTAAATTCTCAAGGCTGCAGAGCCTGATTTCACGTACTTCCCCTTCTGGATCATGTATGCTAGGCCTCTAAGGGCCATCTCTGGATTCTACAGGAAAATCTTGGTGAAAAAAAGCTCCTCAGAGGATTTAAAGATGCCAGCTAACAGTGTTAAAGCACAAATGTGCATAGAGGAAACATTTTCTCACCTGAACGTCCCTAATTTTTCTCTGCAGTGGTACTTTTAAGTCTGTGTAACAGCTCCCCCATTAGAGCAAATTGAGGTATTGCATATTCTGTGATAATAGTGCCTTTTATTGATTTGACATTTGATTGGCTCATGAGTGATTTGTAGTCTGATGTGGAGTGTGCTTATCTGTGTTTTTGTTATGTTACTCAACACAATTAATGAGACAAGACCACTTTGGGTGTGTTAATAAAGTTAACAGTTAGTCTAATGAAACTTTCATATTAAAAACATTGTATTTATTTGATAGACTTAATGTATTGTTTTAATTCAAGTTTTATTTGGAATAATATCTACTGAATTATCCATAAATTAATTTCAAAACCCCTTGGGGAACAAATAGCTTTTATGGACGTTTGGCTGTTTTCAGAGACAAAGAAACTATTTTCCTGCTCCGTTTGAAAATGTCGCCAACAATAGGTTTAGAAGAGCATTCTTAGACTTGCATCGGCAGCCACAGCATCATAAATCATCAGGTGTTGGGCTTTGTTCTTTGTCTGCATCTCCTACTGTCCGTCAAATTCAACAGGATTAATTGTTTGCAACTGCAGAACCTTTAATGAAAAATTAAAGAGTGTATTGTCTGCAGAGACTGAATTGTTCTCTCAGGTTCATTTATGTCAAACACAAAGTTTGTTTCTGTCACAACTTTACTTTTTGCCAAAATTTGGAAACTTTGGCATAGTCCAGGTGTTGCGAGAATGTATTTGCGAGAGTGTCCTCCTACGGGCTGCGGCCTATGGGTTAGCGCTCCATAAGTGGCTTGTCATATCCTTTTATAATTTGAAACCATAGATATTTTGTTTTAAATAATTTTGGGGAGAGAATGTATGTAGAGATTAATCTCTCATTAGAGCAAGCTGTGGTTCCCACTTGCCTAAAGTCAGCCATAATTGTCCCAATCTCTAAGAAAACAGCAGTGAACTGTCTGCATGATTATCGTCCAGTACCTAACTCCTATCATCATGAAATGTTTTGAGAGGCTGATTCTTACTCACTTCAAGGCTGTCATCCCTGCTGAACTGGATCAACATCAGTTTGCGTATCGGACCAACAGATCAACAGATGATGCAGTCATAACAGCTGTTCACACAGCCCTCACACACATGGACCAGCCAAACACATATGTGAGGATGCTGTTTGTTGATTTTAGTTTAACCTTTAATACCATCATTCCTCACAAACTAGTCCAAAAACTGATGCACCTGGGCTTGGACAGCTCACTGAGTTTATGGATACTGGACTTCTTAAGCAACAGGCCTCAAACTGTCAGGATGGGATATTTAATACATTAATACACATAGGATATAGAGGATGTATATTTTGTAAATGAAAGGGGTTCAAATTCTGTGGAGATTTCTACTTAATTTTGGACCTGCTCATGTCTTTATGAGCAATAATAATTCAGTGCGACATTTCTTTGGTCCTTCAGGAGATCCCGTTCTATCACATCTGGAGCGGCTCTCAGCGGACCCTCCACTGCACCTTTACACTAGAGAGACAGAGCCTGAGCACCTGTGATCTCACCTGCACGCTGTGTGTGTGGCAGGTAGAAGGAGAGGGACAGAGCTTCACTCTTGACTTCAACATCTTAAAGGTACCAGACAGTAAGCTCTCCTGTTGCCTGAAAACCGTGGAGTCACTGTTCTATGTGAAGCTGCTTCGGAACAAGATGTATTGTGAATTGAATTGACACTGTGGTTTGCACATGTGGTCTGTTCTTTTTACTTATTCTTATTTGAATAAGGATTTGAATTTTTTCTTGGCAGAAGCCACAATATTTTTTTTAACGATTTCCTAAACCTACAGTAGATCAAAGAATCAGAATGTAAAATTTGAATTTGTCCAGTCATGTGCACATGACAAATATTATTTTTAACAATTTTCCAAAACATATTTCAGTGAATTTGAATTTTTAATTTTGATCTGAGTTTGAATTTTAGTTTGAATTTGAATATGAAATTCAATTTGCATGGTCATTTGCACATACCAAAGACCCTTTTTAACCATTTTCCATAACCTAGTTCAGTGAATTTGAATTTGGAATTTTGATTTGAGTTTGATTTGAATTTGAGTTTGAATTTGAGTTGTCTGAATTTTAAATTCAGTTGACTTGGTAATTTGCACATGCTGAAGGTTCTTTGTAATCATTTTCTTAAACAGTTCAGCGAATTTGAATTTACATTTGAGTTTGAATTTGAATTTAAGTTTAGTTTAAGTTTGAATTTGAATTTGAAATTCAATTGGCACAGTCATTTGCACATGACAAAGATTCTTTTTAACCTTTTTCCAAAACCTACCAAAGTAAACCACCACAGATCAAAAGAGTGAAAGTCCTAAGTATTGAACCACCACTGTAATGTGTCATTCCTTCACCTGTGAATCACTGTGGTAGCACTTTCTGTCTAAATCATCTTTTCTAAATCCCCTGATGTATTTACTGTCCAGGACATCAGACCAATGGACACTGATTTTCTGTTGATGGACAACTGCACCCCTGCCCTGGCTGGCCCGAGCGCATTCCAGATCCCATACCTCATCCGACAGAAGATCTGCAGCAGTCTGGATGCCCCCTGCCCCAACGGAGCAGACTGGAGACTACTGGCACAGAGACTCAAGCTCGATAGGTAAGATTGTCTTATGGATTTTAGAGGGTCCTCTCTCCATGATTAACAATGGATGCTCTTTTACAAAAGTGGAGGATTTTGTTCGGGTTGGGTAAATACATTTTTCGAAAAACACTGTAAGGCATCTTACATTACCAGACAAAAGTTTAGACACACCTACTCATTCCACCTGGTCACATTCTTTATTATTACTGTTTTCCACATTTTAGAATAATGGCAGTGTCATCAAAACTCTGAAATAACACACATGCAAGTATGGGAATAATGGAGTGTAACAACATTAAACCATGTTGAAGGAGATCCTACAATATGTATGATGGGTCATCAATTTATATTTGTCTACAAAACTTATTTCAAGCATTTAAGCTCAAACCAGATTTCCTTGGTGCATTTTTGTACTTGCATATTAAATACAGACTTTCACAGGAAATTGCAAGGCAGTGATTTAATTACTACACCGCTGAACTTCCTCCTGGTAATGGAATATAATGGGCAGACTTCATTTGTCCAATAATGTTTACTTGCTCCAATTAATCACTATTTAAAGTGTTGTAGTGTGTGTTCAATTAGCACACTGGCCCAAAGCGTTCAATTTTCATTTACTTAGTTAAGAAAAAGCACAGAATTCACACAGGTAGAACTAGTTTTAATGGTTTTCACTCATGATACTCTTTGGAAAATGTTTTTTAGGACTTAAAAGCAGCGGCTACAAGCAAATATAACCTTTTCTCTCTAAGAACACAGCACATGTAGAAAACAACACTTAAAGCCCCAGGCATTTGAGGTACAGAAAAAGGCCGTTAGATCGAACAATCTACTTCAGCTTCCTTTGGGAGATGCACCTCGCAACATCTAATATGCTGCAGAAAGGGGCTTGCTTTGTTCTTATTGATCAGCTTTGATCCAAAAGGTTCAGGGTGGTCAATGGTAAATGTCACATGCATCCTGGGCTTTACGCTTTTAGAGGACTGAGAGCCACAGTAGATAAATTATCAAATGAAATTGCAGTGCTGCTTTAGTTGAAGAGTTAACAAAGGGTGTAGAACCAATATTCTGTAGAATTTAGTTGTCTTTCATTGGTAGATAGCTTCAGATCCAGAATATCTGTGAGTATATGGGGATGGGGAATAGTAGATGTCACACATTTCTACATGGACCAACTACAGTAATATGTCCAGTTAGATGTATGTATTGGCTTACAATGCAAGATAAGCTTTTTGATGTTCTAGTTCATTTAGTTTATAAAAAAATAATAATAATAGTAATAATAACATTCAATCCTTGATTAAAGGGATAGTTCACCCAAAAAGGAAAATGCTCTCATCATTTACTCACTGTCATGGAATTACAGATGTGTATGACTTTCTTTCTTCTGCTGAACACCGACAAAGGTTTTTAGAAGAATATTTCAGCTCTGTTGGTCCATACAATGTAAGTGAATGGTGATCAAGCTCTAAAAATCACGTAAAATCCATTGTGTCTAGCTGTAAAGAAGAAGTGGATCATATTTTATATAATATAAAATCTATTTTTATATATTTTTTATAATTTATAATTTATCATTTTATATTTCATTTTATTATATAAATTTGAATTATAAAATAAATGATTTTTTACATAAAAATGAAGCCTATTTTTCAAACCATTTAGAGTTGTTTTCTGACACTATTTTCATGTTAAGCCAATTTTACCTCCAAATTTGCATTACTGTAATGCCAAAAAAAAAAAAAAAAATCTCTTTACTCTATAACTACAGTAATAAAAATCATCCTGTCACAATGCAAAAAGTCTTAAAGCTGAAGCGTGTGTTTTTTGGACTGTTGACTGTTTGACTGTCTTCTCGGCCATCTTGATATGCAGAGATAGCTACTGTATAAGTAAGAGGATTGATTTTCCAGAAAAATATGAACACAGTGGTGTTTCAAAACATTTCCCTGATTGATTGAGCATCCCGACACAGTAAGTTTGGCTCAACCAATGGTGTCAGTTTTGGGTGGGACCAACTGTTTGTTGACCAGTGGTGAAGAAATTACACAATTCACCTGATCCTAAAAAAACAGCCTTTATGCTATTTGTTCTAAATATAATTAAATAATTTATTTCGATTTTTGGGGTGAGATATGTGCATCTCCTTTATGTAATTAGTATTTTCTCTTTTCACCAGGCACATGAGTTTCTTTGCGTCCAAATCAAGCCCCACATCAGTGATCCTGGACTTATGGGAGGCCCAGCACTTCCACAGCGGTAATCTCAATCAGCTCGCTGCCGTGATGGCTGAGATTGGCAAGCAGGAGGCTATGATATTCCTGGTGTCAGACGGGGAGTGCTGACACGTTCAAACTGGAGCAGAACAGCCATGTCTCTGAATGATGGGTTGAGGGAAGGATGAGACCCTCTGCCCGCCCCACCAAACACGAGAAAAAAATCAAAGAACAGGGTTTACCCAACTATATAAGGCCACTTCCCAAGTGAATAGGGAAAAAATAGAAAGAAAAAAAAAAACAACAGCAAGAGCTGGAGAAACCTGGCAGGGCTTTTAGATGTACTGTGAACTGAGACGAAATGCCCCTTTCTCTGAACAAAACTCCATTTGTTTAGAAAAAAAAAAAAAAGGTGTATAGTGATTTTCAGAAATGGTTCTGGCCCTTCCCACAGCTGACCAATACGTCTTTTCTAACAACTTTTACGTTAGACACATTGATATATTTATATCGGACTGGAAACTGAAATGAAATCAGTTGAGAGATATCATATGGAATGTGTACACTAGATAGGTAAGGTGGATATTTTGCAAACAAATTAAATATGTGACATGCATTTTGTAAATGTGTACCATTTAGCAATATGCAAACACATATCGATGACAATTTCCTTTGGCCGCACATTTCTTACCTCACAGAGCATTTAAATTTTTAGAGAAAAGTTCTGTAAATTTCAGGTCAAAAACTTAATGAGGATTTTATTTTTATTTTTATTTTTTTGTGAGAGCCATCAGTTTTCTCTTCTGCCCCTGTGCACTTAATGTGTCTATTCTACTACATGAAGCCATAAAGTCCCAAATTCAACTCAATGCAATGGGTATGTTGCGGTCCGAGTGGATAATCGGTAAATAAGCAAGGATTTTTTGGAATGGGTGATCAGGGACCTGAACATTTTGAAGAACACCATTTTTATTGTTGCTTTTAACAGACACTGATATTTTGAGAAAAGGGTATTCTACAAAGCATTTTCTCATAGCCCTCTTATGTCAGTGCTACCCCCTGCAAGTCTAGAATTCTCAATTTTGATGAAATATTTCAAATTTATATTCGAAGTTTATAAAGGTAGAAAAAAAACCCTGGTTGCAAAGGTTTTCTTATAAAGAGAAAATGCAAAACTACCAAATATTTCATTGCTATTCTCATTCATATTTAAGGATTGTATGTTTCTCGGAAAGCCATTTTGGCTCCAGGGCAAATTCGTATCTGCAGGAGATCACCCCCTAAAACGCAAATGTTCCATCCAGGGAACCTTCATCGAAACTCAACAACTGTTTTAGTTTTCATGAATTGAACACCATGTTGTGAGTGTTATTTTTCTGTGAATGTGCATTACGCAGTTTGATTGTCTGAATTTTTTGAATGTGAGAATGTTTCATTACAAATGAAGGATGATAAAAACTGTAGATCACACATTGGCCACTTTCATCTTGATGATAGGCCATGGAGACGGTTGGAAGAATGAGGCACATTCTCTCAACAGTGAATTGGGTGTAGGAATAAACAGGCCTGTTTCACTCAGCTAACAGAGAACTCACTAAAAAGGCCCATTTTTTTCCACATAATGTACGTTTTTCATGGTTTTTGTACATTATGTTTTTGAAAGGTTCCCGTAAAATCACTTGGTGGTATTTGTAAAAACAACTAATCAGCTAATTGTATTTTTTTTTATACAGTATCTACGAAGGTCATAATGTCTTGTAGATATGTACTTTTTTAGTTTATATATAACATCTCTGCAGCAACCAAAGTGTATGAGCCATCAGAAGCTTTTATTTTATATCTATGCCGATATATTAAATAATGTACTTTTATTAATGGAGTACAATTAACGTTCCGAATTTTACATCAATCATTTTCATGTGCATCAGGCAACATCTTAATTTTGAGCATTTCACTGGTAAAAACAATTTAAATATTTAATATCGCACTTTGTAAAGTAATTGTAAATGATATTTTAATAACGAGCCAAAAAAGACAACTGACGTAATATTTGTCGAAGTATAACCTGTGAAGTGTTTGCCTACTGTTCATTGGTTATATAGCACTGAGTTGGTTCTTTCTGCAATGTTTGAGGTTTAGACTGTTTTTGCCATATGTTTGTACACCATTTGTTTTTTTGTTTTTTTTGTTCTTATGCTGATGGTGTATGGGTAAAAAATCCTCAAATTCCTACACAGTCTCAACACAAAACAGAGTGACGTGCCAGTAAATTATAAGTAGGCCTACCTGTGAGAGAATTTAGATGAGGATTCGGTGCTACCGAATGCGTTTTCAAAATAAAAGTCAATTTTGTAACCCTCAGGTTTGAGTTCAAGCAGTGGCGTAGCCAAGGGTGGGCCACCCAAATTAGACCCAGGCCCACCCAGAATATAAGAGATCATTCTTTGACTTCAAATATATGTTTATTAATAAGTTTGAAAAAATGCACAAATTCTGAGATCTGAAAGTGTGAAAGAATGTGTCGCTTTTCTGTTGTTAAGAAAAATTTGGTTACATTTTTTTTTCCCTAAAACTTGGCCCATGCATTTTTATTGAGGCCCACCCAAAAGTAATTTCCTGGCTACGCCCTTGAGTTCAAGCAGACACGTTACATATTTTTCAAAACTTGTTCTATACTGAATGAATAAAGCCCACAGAGAATCTGTGCCCATTACTATACTAAAACCATGGTTAATTATCATATGTTTTAAGCAATAGGGTGACAACATTATATTGAAAATAGATTTATACTTGTACGTCCACATTAATCCGGATACATTTGAAAACAGCATTTTCGTTTTTCGAAACGCTCTCCATTCACACTGCCATTTTCAAGCATTTTCCAAAAGTTTCTCTTCCACACTGAAACAAATGAAAACTCTTAAATCCCCTTAATGCGTATGCGAAAAATCACCATTCCTCGTGTTCTGTCGCCGGACAGCAATTCTGAGTAAACTTCTCGTCGCCATTGAAGGAATGCATTGTGAAGGTTGTACAAAGTAACATTTATCTTTAACAGCGCTATCAAAGTTAATAACAGGCACAACAACAGCGCTGTTTTGGGAAGAATGGATCACGTGACACTGTCACATGACAACGCATATCGTTTTCAGATATCTCCATTTCCTCTGTCCACACTACTACATGAAGATGCCGTTTTCAAGTTTATCCACTTGGAAGAGCGTTTTCGAAAAGCTCAGTTTTCGGATCAAAAACGTAGTCTCAGTGTGGAAGGAAGTCCAAAACGTAGAGAAAAAGATGCCTTTTCAAATGAAAACGTATTAGTGTGGACGTGGCCTAAGACTTCGTGGGGCTCAAGTGAATCAGTGAATCGTTTATGCAAACTAGTTCATTTATATGAACTGTCCAAAAGAGATGACTCACTAAAATGATTCGGAGTTCCCAACGCTAAATAAAAGGGAATCGTTTATTTAAACCGCTTTATGTACATGAACTGTCCGAACGGACCGATTCACTTGATTTGGATTTACTAGCCCAGCGTTACATGAGAGAGAGAGGACTGTTTAGTAGGGATGGGCAATACCACTTATATACTTTTTTTTTTTTTATTATTATTCTTGGGATGAAATGGGTCATTTTAAATATTATTTATAAGGTCCATATTTTGTACCTTTAAAGGCCTAAAATGGAAAATTATTTGACTTCTGTTTTGTTCAACTTTACAGAAATTAACCATGGTTTTACTACAGTAACCACTTATCTTTATACTATATCTAGATTATAGATCAGTGACAGTAACTATAGTATAACCATGGTATTTGTAGTAAAACCATATTAACCACAAAACTATTTAACTACAGTCATGGTTACAACAGAATTACGCAACCTAGTCTCATAGAATTAATGTTATTATAACATTTTTGCAAACTGAGTTTTACCTGCCGAATTCTACATTTTGCTGCAGATTCCTGCTTTAATTAACACAAGATACACTACAATAACTGTGCGTTTTATTCACTTTCACATAAATCACGAGTACAACGGATGATTATGACTTTATAAACACTTATTTTTCACACTATTACTCACACACTGCTATGTTATGATATCGAAACATTTTTATTATAATGCATCATTTGAAAAACGAGAAATTTTAATGTTTGAATTACAGACTCACCTACATTTATACACTTATTCCAATGTTATTAGCTTCTGGGGTAGCTCACCTGATAAAATGTTGGACTTTGGACTCGGAAGGCCAAGTTTGGAGACCAGTCAAGAAAGCTAACCCGTGGGATGAGAGTCTCATAGAAGCAACATGAAATGTAATTTTGTTTTTGGACACTATCCGTTAGGTTTAGGCATTGGTTACGGATGTCTGTTATGTGTCTGCCTCTCATTTGATTTTAGATCACTATTGGTTAAGTTTAGGTTAAAGTTGTAGTTTAGGGAGGTACGTTACTCATTAAAACTCCGACTAATCACCTGAAAAACCTAGTCTGATTACAATATAATTTCACTCGCTTTTGGCGTCCCCCGCTGGACATTTCACTGAGAGACTGCAGTTAATCATTTATTAACACAGACTACATAACATTTTCCACACTTTAACATCTCTTGATGAAAAAAATAAAAAAAACAAACCCATCATGTCACATATAGATTTGTCCTTATTTAGTAGAAGCTGTTTGTTTTTCTTTCATTACGACAGACAAGCACTGCGCCATCTTTTTGAACAAGCGTTGTGCGGCGCGAGTGCTGTCTGTGACTGCTTGTGTCGTTCAGAATTTCTCGCGTTAAGATGAGAACAAATAATTCCTATCGTATGCAATCATTTGATAATATATACTTCTTTTTTCACTTTGAAGTTTCCGATATGCATTCATTCCCTTACAAATAAAATCTAGAGTTGCCAAAAAATTGCTGCAAACTTACCGCAAATTTGCCACTCATTATTTTAACATTCAGATTAGCTTATTCGCCGCAAATGTTTGTCAGAAGTTTGCAGCTCTTCAGCGTTAGTGGTGAACCTTTGGCGACAATGAAGAGTTTGACGCAAAGCTCATTTGCATGTGAAAATTAATGAGTGGCGAATTTGTGGCAAGCATGTGGCACCCCTCGATTTGTTTTGGTATGGGTTTTCATGGTAATTAAATACTAATATCAATTGTGAGGAACTATATTCTCAATACAGCATCCGTATTGGAAGTATCGATACTTTAGGATTGATCTCCATCCCTACGGATTAGGTGAGTGCTTTTGAATATTCCTTCGGCTCCATTCGCAATTTAAAGTGACAAATGTACCGTTTGTGACGCTACAGCACTACTCGTTGGAAAATGTAGTTCGTTACTGGAAAAGCTACACCATTGTGAAAATAGCTAAGTTAGTAGCATCGTTACTCCCCAACACCACTTCTGTCTGGGCCTCTGCTTAAGTTAATTTCTCATCAATCTACGTGCATTTTGTTCTTTTCACAGACATAAAATCATTCCAACAACCTGTTGTTGGCTGATCTCATGATACTCATTCTTCAAGAAAAGCTATCTCTTATCATGACTGTACATTTTGTCAGCCTCATTCATAGCTGTTCTGTGTAAATGAATGTGTGTGCGCAGTTTCTTTCCACGGAGTTCCACTTACTTTTTGAACTGAAAACAGTAGAATTGTGTACCTGTGAATGTTCTTCGATTCGACTTATTAATTCAATGTTCCATGCCTTTCTGCAAGTCAAAATGCTGTATTTATTACATGCCATAGCGCTTATGCAATTGTACAATTCTTTTCTATTATGTTTTTTTTTTTTTTTTTTTTTTTTTGTGAAGTTGCTTTTCATTTTCCTCGTCAATGTAAATTGTCGTCAATGATTTTGTGATCATAAGAAGCCCTCTTTCACAGACAGTTTTCTGTACTTTTTGGACAATGATATGGATTTGTGGGTAGAATTTTGGAAATTCATTTCTAAGTGCTTTCAAGTATTTACTTGGCCTTATGTATATATATCTCTATGAAATTTCAGAAAAAGGTATGTATAGTAATTGAACCCAAAATGGATGTAAATAAATTATATATTGTTACAAGAGGAGTTGGGTGATTTGTGCTACCACAAACAGCATGGTGTACAATATTTCATGACAGACGTTTGACTTCAAAAGGATTGAGTCCTTGTGGATGGCATAGCCTTTGAAATAATCAGGATTTATAGAGCTAACATTCAAAAGTGTATAGAAAATGCAATTTCAGTGATATTCGTACAGTATGATTAAGTAAGCAAAGTCAGCACATGGCAAGATGACTGCAAGTGATTTATTGACTAAATGTCTCACATAATTTCACATAGAAACATCTCAATGTGCACAAGAATACAGCAGTTTTGAAAGACACACATATAATAGTTTAAGGTTGCAAAGCTATCAAAAAGGCACTTGATACATAAAGCATTGTCAATATAAAAAAAAAGTACAAAAATTGGTCTGTTAGCTCAAATATATAGCTTTCTAAGAGCAGGATATTGAAGTGTTGTGTTTCCTAGGCACAGGAGATTGTGATGAGGGAAATATAGGAGTTAACATTCCAACAGCATCTGATTCCCACACAAATGCACTAAAGAACAGCTATCATGACTGGTGAGATGGGATACAGACTAGCATGATAGATTACGTAAACATATTGGTACTTGTATACAATAGGGACTACAGTAGCTCTTTGAAAAAGTAATAATTTTTTGTGCCCTCATGGCATAGGTGCTTTCATAAACAACTTGTCTCCTAAGAGTAAACCTCATGAAACCTGTTAAAGGAATATTCCAGGTTCAATACAAGTTAAGCTCAATCGACATAAATTGTAGCATAATATTGATAACCACAGAAAATATTTTCGACTCTTATTTATTTAAAAATAGTGGCTACAGTGAGGCACTTACATTGGAAGTGAATGGGGCCAGTCCATAAACATTCAGATACACACTGTTTTAACAGTATAGCCACAAGTCATAAACAATATGCATCTTAATGTGAATCTAGTGTGATAAATTCACTTTTAGTGAGTTTACGCCGTTGCGTTGTCGTGGCAACCAAGTTGTAATACTGGCTATAACTTTAAATTGATAAGGTTAGTAAGCGATTTTATCACACTAAAATCATGTCAGCATGTATAATGTTTACGTCTTGTGGCTTTACTTTTGAAACAGTGTGTATTTAAATGTTTATGGATTGGCCCCATTCACTTCCATTGTAATTCATTTGCAGTAGCCACCATGTTTTGTTTTTTGTTTTTTAATAAACAAGGGATGAGTTGAAAAATTTTAGTGTAATCAGCATTATGCCACACATGCTGTCAATTGATCTTAACTCTTATTGAACCCGGAATAGTCCTTTAAGAACATGTCTGGGTGATATTTCAACCCAATATATATCTATATATCTATATATATATATATATATCTATATATATATATATATATATATATCTATCTATCTTAAGGAAAAAGAAGCCCTATTTTTTTTAAATACAAATTAACGTATTACAGTAAAAATCCTGTTACATTAATGAGAATTGATGATGTTCTAAAATATACTGCATTCCCCCCACCCCCCATGCAAAATATAATTTCTAATTTATTCCCGTTGATTATGGGATGAAATGTGAACTGGACATGTTTTCGTTATATTCACCCTTTAAAACTCTGAAATGGCCAGACAGATTTTTAATACATTAAGTAAATACAAACAAATGCTTTTAATTACTAAGTGACCATATAACAGCAGGTTTCATGTGCAGCCAATGTAAACCATGTTTTTACAGTATCATAGGCCTTTCCTTAATTAGAACTACCTGGCTGATTAGAGTAGATGAATGTGGCATGTTTAGTATTGAAGCCATGTATAGACCATTGGTTGGGTCAGAATGAAATGCATGCAATCAGTGCTAATGTATTTCAGTGCAGCTGCCAGGGGCATTTTATTCCTCTGTGGTTTGCCATTACCTTAAGTACCCTGGCACAGCAAATCAGGCAGAGCAGAAAGTAGGCTGCACAGTAGCTAGAGGATTGAGGATCCACTTTCAGATCCTGTCTGAGTAGATCATATGCTCAATGCTTTAGCCTACAATACAGATTGTATGGATCTGAAGAAAACTAGATTGCTTCACTCGTCATATGGAAACTGCTTTGTCCTTATTTGTGAGGAGAGGAAAGAATGTTGGACTATAACTACACATGTAAGTGTAGATGAGATGGGTGAATCTTAAGAAAACAGGTCGAGGTCACACACATATATATATATATATATATTTGCACAACAAGAATTACACCAATTTTAGGGCTACATTTTCTCATTACTGTAATGTATCTGGATGTTTTAAGCCTTCTTTTTATTCCCATTATACTCACTGCTGATTCTAATTAGATTTTCATTACTATTATTATTCCTTTTTTTAATACAATAATTGCTTTATTTTAATTGCTATCAATTTCAAAAGTCAGAACAGCAAATACTACAATGATGTTCAAATGCTTTTAGAATTTAGGGTGCTTAATTTTAAAAATGTAACTGTCCACAAATGAACATTTTTGGAGCAATTATTTATTTATACATTGATTCATTAATTTATATCTTAATAACTGTACATTAATTAAAATTATATATTTATTTAATTTTATATAATTTATTCTAATTACTTGCATATAATTAATTATAATATATTTTCTTATTTCTCTCTTTTTTTTTTTTTTCTGGGGGAATATGACCCTAAGACAAGTTCTTCAGGAATACAGAAACAAACCAATCACCTCTAATAAGTGTAGCCTACATAAAAAAAAAATTGTAGTGGAATGTAAGAGGAATGTACAATGGTCTGGATTTCAGGCGTTTATGAAATGTCATAAATGCTGAAAGTATAGTACTCTTGGAGGTGGGGAGGAGTCAAGGAGGGACAGCTAAAAAAACGGTGTTATCCATACCTGCCAGTGGTGGTTTGTAAGCTGCTCATTTCAGTTGAATGACTGGCATTGTAACACAGCAAAACTGAGGCCAATCTGCCTTTTATCAAAAATTCAGATACGTGCTTTTCTGAATGACACACACATTGTAAATGCAGATCGAAGTGAAAGCCAGCATAGCTATTATATCCATCACTCTGTCAGTCAGCCATATGCTATAGGCTTCAAGTCTAGTACTTAGTCTTGTTTGGCATGTAGACACCCCCCCCCCCCCCCAGTCTCCATTGCTTCCTCTCTCCCCTGAAGAAGAGTCGGAGCCTCACACTGGAGTAAAGGCGTGACTTTTACAGAGTGGCTTGTCCTTCTTTGAATAGAATGTCTTCCCCTCCAGATTAATTTGACAGATCTGGAAAAAAACAAATTTGAAGATTACACAAGAGAAATTTATCAAACTCTTATTCAACCTTAGAGCTAAAACAAAAGGAACTATTTACAGTAGATGCCATTTGATCTATTTAGAAAACAGCTGAATGGGGTTTCTGATTACAGTCATTAGACAATGAACATGATTCAGGGTTACCACTTTTAGGGGAAAGTACAATTGTCCATATTTCAGGTGTTTATGAAACATCACCAATCCTGAAAGCATAGAACTCTTGGAGGTGAAGAGGGTCAAGAAGGGACAGCTAAAATACTTAAATATAATGTGTTACTCATATTTGCCATTGATGGTTCTAACAGTTCATTTGCAGCTCATTTCAGTTGAAAATGTGTATTTTAAATTATAATAATAATAATAATAATAATACAGGCATATTTCAGCTGTCTGGACCGGAATAATGGCTTAATTAACATTCAGTTGCTTTATACAAGTTCTGACTAATATATTTGTGCATCTAAATGCAGCCACTGTAGAAAGATATGTCTGTCACTGGCTGGAGAATTATTTCTTGATAGTGGTGCAGAAAGTCCAAGACTGGTTTTGGAACAGGTCCCAATGCATCAAAATGACTTACAGCACAGACAAAGCAAGTGTCATGCCAACTGTAGCCCAACGCCTCAAGGAAACGGTCCCCTGCATCAATCTTGAAGTCACAGCCATGGCACTTGGTACCAAACATCTTTTCGTAGTCTACAGAGAAAACAAACAACAAAAGGGCCTATAAGTACAAAAAGGAGGAAATGCTTAGTCAGAAACGGACAGTTCAAACAGAGAAAGAAATGTGTTATCGGGAGGAAAAGAGAAGGGATTACATTTTCTCAGTCCTCACATGCTTGCTATGTGATAACAGAAATACCTGGATATCTGTATGGATGGCCGCAGTTTTTCCCATTACGGAAAACTTAAAAGTGGCAGATTTTAGGTGCCATACTCAAGGCAAGTGGTTGAGAGCACAATCCTTTGAAGCTGCTGAGACTGCAGCTATTTTATCAACACCAGCTCTAATTTTTAACAGAAACAGCTGCCCACTTGCTGCTGACACAAGAGCAAAAGTCTTTAAAGCTGTAAAGTCCTGTAACTGCAATGCAAGCCTATTTACATAATAAATACAGTCACTTTCTTTAGATGTAATGTCTGCTTATGTAAGATTAGGAAGCCAACAAATGTGACAATGTGATTAACTGCGCAACAATAATATAAACTGCAGATGGAATTTAGCAACTTTTCACCATTTAGGAAACAAATCGAATGACCAAGCATGCTACATTTTCAACTTAATTAAAATGACTATAAAAATAATTATAATGTAATGTTTTTCTAGTCCCATTCCCGCCTCTTCTCACCATTATTTGCCTGCCGTATTTCTCACTGTTCCTATAAATACAGGTGCATCTCAATAAATTAGAATGTCGTGGAAAAGTTCATTTATTTCAGTAATTCAACTCAAATTGTGAAACTCGTGTATTAAATAAATTCAGTGCACACAGACTGAAGTAGTTTAAGTCTTTGGTTCTTTTAATTGTGATGATTTTGGCTCACATTTAACAAAAACCCACCAATTCACTATCTCAGAAAATTAGAATACATCATAAGACCAATAAAAAAAACATTTTTAGTGAATTGTTGGCCTTCTGGAAAGTATGTTAATTTACTGTATATGTACTCAATACTTGGTAGGGGCTCCTTTTGCTTTAATTACTGCCTCAATTCGGCGTGGCATGGAGGTGATCAGTTTGTGGCACTGCTGAGGTGGTATGGAAGCCCAGGTTTCTTTGACAGTGGCCTTCAGCTCATCTGCATTTTTTGGTCTCTTGTTTCTCATTTTCCTCTTGACAATACCCCATAGATTCTCTATGGGGTTCAGGTCTGGTGAGTTTGCTGGCCAGTCAAGCACACCAACACCATGGTCATTTAACCAACTTTTGGTGCTTTTGGCAGTGTGGGCAGGTGCCAAACCCTGCTGGAAAATGAAATCAGCATCTTTAAAAAGCTGGTCAGCAGAAGGAAGCATGAAGTGCTCCAAAATTTCTTGGTAAACGGGTGCAGTGACTTTGGTTTTCAAAAAACACAATGGACCAACACCAGCAGATGACATTGCACCCCAAATCATCACAGACTGTGGAAACTTAACACTGGACTTCAAGCAACTTGGGCTATGAGCTTCTCCACCCTTCCTCCAGACTCTAGGACCTTGGTTTCCAAATGAAATACAAAACTTGCTCTCATCTGAAAAGAGGACTTTGGACCACTGAGCAACAGTCCAGTTCTTCTTCTCCTTAGCCCAGGTAAGACGCCTCTGACGTTGTCTGTGGTTCAGGAGTGGCTTAACAAGAGGAATACAACAACTGTAGCCAAATTCCTTGACATGTCTGTGTGTGGTGGCTCTTGATGCGTTGACCCCAGCCTCAGTCCATTCCTTGTGAAGTTCACCCAAATTCTTGAATCGATTTTGCTTGACAATTCTCATAAGGCTGTGGTTCTCTTGGTTGGTTGTGCATCTTTTTCTTCCACACTTTTTCCTTCCACTCAACTTTCTGTTAACATGCTTGGATACAGCACTCTGTGAACAGCCAGCTTCTTTGGCAATGAATGTTTGTGGCTTACCCTCCTTGTGAAGGGTGTCAATGATTGTCTTCTGGACAACTGTCAGATCAGCAGTCTTCCCCATGATTGTGTAGCCTAGTGAACCAAACTGAGAGACCATTTTGAAGGCTCAGGAAACCTTTGCAGGTGTTTTGAGTTGATTAGCTGATTGGCATGTCACCATATTCTAATTTTTTGAGATAGTGAATTGGTGGGTTTTTGTTAAATGTGAGCCAAAATCATCACAATTAAAAGAACCAAAGACTTAAACTACTTCAGTCTGTGTGCATTGAATTTATTTAATACACGAGTTTCTCAATTTGAGTTGAATTACTGAAATAAATGAACTTTTCCACGACATTCTAATTTATTGAGATGCACCTGTATATTTGATAAAAAAAAAAAAAAAAGAGCTGTCAGATCCGTGGCCTAGTGTTTCAAAAAATAGGTTCAGTGTGAACAGCCCCTTATTGTTTATATAAATGTCTAAAAGCCAAAAAAACAAACAAAAAAAAAACAACAAAAAACAAAAAAACAAAACAAAAACAAAGCAATTGACAAACAGCACAGATGCAAAAATATGTTCAGTCTGAACGGCCCCTTATTGTTTCTTTAAATAAAGCGTCAAAAAGACAAAACAAAACAAAAAACAAAAACAAAAGCCAATAAACAGCTTATAGAGGTATGGCCTGGCAGTTACCGCAGCTGCTCTGACACTTTGAGCTGTGGTGTTCATGTGAACAACATGGGTTTGAATCTGGCTTGCGACAATTTGAATAAATACGTTTCAAAGGTGAGAAAAAAAAAAAAAAAGTCATGTAAAACATAACTAATATTAAGCATTTCTTTAAGCAAAAATCAACAACTCTCTACTAATGGTGTGTTTAAAGTAGATTCTCAAGCATATAAAATGTTCAGAGAAGGTCGTAATCAATGTGCAGGGCCGGTACGGAGCAGGTTTGATGTCTAAAGTGAAGTGGCAGTATTTGAATGATTAAACACCACGGGAGGCGGCACTCAGCTCTCGGTAGGGGCTGTCGATAAGATTTGCTGCCGGGCATGTGAGAGGAGTGCTCACCTCTCTCGCAGTATGGCTCTCCCTCCTCCATGTAGAAGGCCTGGTTCCTGATGGGCATTTTGCAGGCGGCGCACAGGAAGCATTGGACGTGGTAGGTCATTTTCAGGGCATGCATGATCTCCTGTGAAGAGGACAGAGGGGTGTGAGGGCACTACACATGCCATCAACCAATTCACACTTCAAAAATCAGTCCATCACTCTCACTCAAACACTCACAGACACTTTACCTCACTGGCCTTGTTTTGCCTCAACAACAATTTTAATGCACTCAGATTCAGCCAGAATTTTCCCAACTTTTGCGTTTATGATATAACCACATTGTCATAATACTATATATTATACAGTATATATTTAATTTTTCTCTGTGCAAAAATACTGGACCACAGGATACACCATTTAAATATACTGTTTCTCTAGCTCAACTGGTTCGACCCAGGAAACACACAAACTGATAAAATGCACCACGATTATCATTGTTTATAACTTTTAATTTAGTTTATATTTCTATTTGTTTCTAAATGTATCCATTTCAATTCAGTTGTTTTCTTTAGTTTTCACTTTATGATTTTTATTTTTAGTTTGGCTATATTTACAATAGTGTGTGTGTGTGTGTGTGATTCTAGTATCAATTTAGCTAGTTTATAGTTTAGTTTTAGAATTTGGGGGCTACCAAACTTAATGCGTTGACAAATCATTTACATTTGTTAACGCGGTTAACATTTTCATAGCCGCCTAGTGTTATTACTTTTTAGTGGCATTTTATTGCTTAATAAAAGGCGGGATTTGAAACGTTTACATTTTATAATATACTGTCTATTAAAAACTTGTAATAAAGTTTAATAATTTGCAGCCGTATCATCCTGTAGCTCAAGATCGGTTGCCCACTGAAACTAAGCAGGGTTGAGCATGGTCAGTACCTGGATGGGAGACCTCCTGTGGAAAACTAAGTTTGCTGCTGGAAGAGGTATTATGGAGGCCAGCAGGGGGTGCTCACCCTGCGGTCTGTGTGGGTTCCAATGCCCCAGTATAGTGATGGGGACACTATACTATAAAAAGGCACCGTCCTTCGGATGAGATATTAAACCGAGGACCTGACTCTCTGTGGTCATTAAAAATCCCAGGGCACTTCTCGTAAAGAGTAGGGGTGTAACCCCGGTGAAATTACTTCATTATTTTGATTTAATGTATTATATTATTATTATAGTTCAGTTTCAGTTTTTCTAATTATGTTTTTTTTTTCTTCAGTTTATTTAATTTATTTCGTTTTGACAACAACACTGGAATGCACTTTAAATCTTCAGATAAAAGTGTCTGCCAAATGCATACATTAAAAAAGGTTTCAATGACAGGAACATAAATCATAGTTTAAAATATATTTATAGTAACTTTCATTAATAAATAATTAACAAAAATGATGTAACATTAAACAGATCAGTAGTTAATGTACATGAAGATATGAATATAAGAAAATATATGAATCAAAGTTATGACATTTTTATCTATTTGAATGTTCAATTACTAATGATCTATTACGCCTTAGGTAACAATAGCGTTTATGTTATACATTCACATTTTTGCATTTGGCCAACACTTTTATCCAAAATAACTAATTTTACCTGTATGTATAATCTCTGGGAATCCACAACAATGGCATTGTTAGGGTCATGCTCTACCAGTTATACTACAGGAATGACATTTATAGTTATAATAACCTCATATTCTCAAAGTGCATTGTTTTACAAACAACTCTGCCACTCTGTTTGAATAGTTCAGTACCGATTCTGCTGTGAAAAGCTATTCTATAGAATTGAGATGTTTGTATTGCAGAACAGCAGGAAATGCTCTGACCCCAGTTATCTTCTTTTTGCATTTGGCACAGTTGGGTGAATAACGGCTGTCGTAGCACTTGGTGCAGTAAATGGAGCCTTTTTCTTCAAAGAAGCCCCCCTCGTCCAAGACCTTTTTACACTGACAGCAAGTGAACTCCTCTGGGTGCCAGGAACGACCGAGTGCCACCACGTAGCGTCCCCTAGAACACACACACAACACATACGCAAAGTTTTACAACAAAAGCCTTTTGCATCAAAGTGAAAGGGTCAGCTCAGGCATCAACAACTTGGTTTAGCACTCTTAAGTGTGTAGTGTGCAAAAGGCATTCTAATGGAAATAGTAGGTCAGACGGAGAAACACATTCCATTCCGTATTGATTCTCCACGGCAGAAAGCCGGTGGACATGGCCCTATTTCTGTGCTCAGCGTATTTTAGGAAATATTGCTGCCTTTGAAGTAGGAAACAACCTTTTTCCCTCCCCATGTTCTTTCTCTGTCTTGTAAGTAATGACATTTAGAGCCACAGTCGCCATTGATTTGGGAGTATTTTGGGCGGCCTCCAGCACTTTGCTTTGGGACATCAACCACTCATTTTTAGGTTTCTTTTAGTTTTAAAGGGATAGTTCACCCCAAAATAAAAATAAAAATATGTCATAATTTGCTAACCCTCGTGTGGTTCCAAACCATTTGACTTACTTTCTTTCATAGAACACATAGGAGATGTTAGGCAATATTTTAGTCTCATTCACCATTCAGTTTCAACACTGGAACAACATGCGGGTGAGTAAATGATGACATCATTTTCACTTTTGGGTGAACTATCCCTTTAAGTGTCAATGTAAAGTCAGTTCTGTAGTATCCCTCTAGGGGGCATCAATGTTCCAGCTGTACCTGATGATCTTGTTGCATGCGGCACAGAGTGGGGTACAGCCACTGGTGTCTGCAGGGCTCTGCTGCGCTGCCTGCATGATGGAGCTGCGGTTCTGCATGGGTGTGGGCTGGACTGGCTGCTTATGCTGCGTTAACACGGTGCTTGTCTTGTCTGGGTGGTAGCGGTCGGCAAAACAAGGATCCGTCACCCATGGAGGCCGACAGGCTGGACCAGAACTTGATGGCACTGTGGCTGGCACTAGAATTATAGACAGTTACAAATAGGTTACATAGAGCAGTTGTTCTCAATTGGTTTTGCTTGCGGATTGTACATTGGATGTCAAGTGGCGACCTAACACAGCAATACAATTGTTTATAGTACCAAATTAAACAGAAATGTCCTTAAAATCAAAATTGAAATGTATTAATAATGCCATGGAGTGCATAGGCCCAACAATATGAAAATTTGAATAGGAAAACTGACCATTTTGGTTTTTGGCTAAACTGTATCTTAAATTTCGATGGCTTTATGCCTGTCTGCAGCCAATAATTCACCACACAATACACATTAATTCATGCATTTTATTATTTGCATTTAGCATTTTTTGTTCCCTGCTGTTCACAACCCTGTCAATACAGAGCTGCAACCTATTCTGGAGTTGCTCCCACCAGTTAAAGGAATAGTAAACCCAAAATTGAAAATGATGTCATTATTTATTTAACCTCATGTCGTTCCAAACCCGTATGACTTTAAAGCCAATGCGACTCATTGGTCATATAGTCTACCAACTCTTAAATTACAGTCTGTTTATCATACAAAGTGATTGTACGCCTTCAGAAGACCTGGAATTTGATGCATGAGTTGCATGGACTACTTTTATGACATTTTTGAGTACTTTTTAAAGTTTTAAATTGAGTCACTATCAACTGCCATTATATGGAATTCAGTGATCATAACATTTTCAAAATATCCTTCTGTGTTCTGCAGAAGAAAGTCATTTTCACTTTTGGGTGAACTTCCACTGAGAGAGGAAATGAGAACAAAAGTAGGGGTATTTTTTTTTTTTTATTAGGACGTCCTCACTATGGGCCAACAGAGGCCTGTAAGCGGTACTCACATTAATGAGTAGCTATTAAAACGAGTGCATCTGTAGTCTAAAATGGATTGTTTTTTATCCTGAAACTAACCTAAAACTCAGAACAAAGTTGTCCACACGGACACTGCTATTACAATGAAAGGCGAGCAACAGGTGTGGTCCATTTATATAAAGCACATCTCAGGAGAGTTATAATTGACGTGTATTATCATCATTGACTATAAACACATCAGTAGCACTTATGTCTTACTTCCCCTTAAAGCCTTTTCTTATCCCATTAACACCAGGCCTGTCTGAGCTAGCAGGCCCACTCTGTGAATGCATCTGTGTTTTATGGGAGTTAAGTCACCCTCATGGGAAAGTCTCTGGGCCAAGAGTCAGTGTGTACTGTGAAAGTCAATCTATTCTGTGTGTTCTGAAAGTACTTACCGTGAACTCCATCAGGTTTGTCCGCTGGCTTGGATTTGGCAGGACAGGGAGTTACTCCGTGACTGTAGAAAGAAAATTCCTCTTTTGAATAAACACTATGATAAAAGAAAAGCTTTAGTCTGGGCCAATGAAAATGTTATTAAACTATGTGAACACTGACATCTCTGTCCTGGAAGGAAAGTACAGTTATAAACAAAGCAGAGAGATAAAATCTACTTCATGCCATTTCTTTTTGTACCAATTAAAATACAGGATGGGCAGGTTCTGCTTTTATTTTATTTTTTTTAAGATAAAATTAAAAGGTGAAGTGATATTAAAAGTGCAATCAGTAAATTTTGCCTCATTAAAATTTTACCCCTAAAGAAATGAAAAGTGCTTTAGAAAATATGTTTAAAGTCAGTTACCTAATAAAAGCCACTTTATTTTCTTGACATCACATGACCAGTGAAATAGAACTTATTTTATCTCAGTAACCCCCATATTATCTGAAACTTTTACTCACAGAATAAATGATCATGGCTGACTACAAAAAGGGCATTTCAACAATGGCACTGGTAACTAAAAGCTTTTGCTTGATGTTGCATCTACACCGCTAGGTGTCACTATAGTCCAAGATGACTCCCAAATCAGCCACAGTAAAAATACAATAAAACACTGTGTGCACCTTTAAAATACTTATCCTTTACCAGCTTAATATACAGAGACAACTTTACATAAGACAACCTTGGGTTGACTTTCCAAAGTGTGTCAAGCGAATTCATGTCCAGAAGTTCCCTGGGTGTAAACACATCATTTACCCACACAGAGTTGCCAAACAAGTCTGTGTGCAGTCACACTTCTCTTTTCATTGCCAGAGAGCATTTACATTACCAGCCAGACAAAGCAATATAATAGATTAATAAATCTCTAGCCGAAATCAAGTACTGATTTAGAATCAACACACACAGATTGTTAACAATGTCGATTATTAATGTTATTTCTAAACCTAATCCCAGTCTTACAAACTTTTCAGCTCCGTTACAAAACGTAGTGAGCTGCCCACCTAGGCAACATTTTTAAGCATAATAGGTTCGCTCCCACCATGAAGGCTGGGAGTTCCAAACAGTAGGCCGCAAAATTATGCTGCCTTATAAAGATACCTAGTTGCGACCAAAATAGGTAGCATGTAGCTTTTGCAAAAAATTTACAGTCAGACGGTTGTTATTGCGAAGTAAACCCAGACAGGGTGATCACCCTAAAGGGGTTTACTTTGCGATAACAACCGTCTGACTATACATAATCCTGCTTATTACACGGCTATTATCCAAATAAATAAATACATGAAAATGAAATAGTGATTTGCGTCAAAATTGTGTTATTATGTGAGGAGGAGGAAATCGCTGAACAGCCAAATTCCACCTCCAGTTTGCGTCGGAATTCTGTTGGAGTTAATTTTGCAACATTTTCCATCCGACTGCTCATTATCCAGCTTATTACATGACTACTTGCCAAATAAATTAATGGACATGAAATACTGATTTGCTTTGAAACTATGCCATTCTGTGGGAAGAAAGAAATCACTAAACAGATGATTTGCACCTCTGGTTTGCGTCAGAGTCCTGTTGGTTTTTATTTTGCAGAGATGACTGACTGCTCATTATCCAGCTTATTACAAGACAACTTGCCAAATTAATAAAAGAACATGAAATATTGATTTGCATTGAAATGATGTTATTATGTGCAAAGAAAGAAATCACTAAACAGCTGATTTGCACCTCTGGTTTGCATCAGAGTTCTGCTGGTTTTTATTTTGCGGAAATGACTGACTGCTCATTATCCAGCTTACTATAAGACAACTTGCCGAATTAATAAAAGAACATGAAATGTTGATGTGTGTTGAAATTATGTTATTATGTACAAAGAAAGAAATTGCTGAACAGCTGATTTGTACCTCCGGTTTGCATCGGAGTTCTGTTGGTTTTTATTTAGCAAAAATGACTGACTGCTCATTATCCAGCTTATTACAAGACAACTTGCCGAATTAATAAAAGAACATGAAATGTTGATGTGTGTTGAAATTATGTTATTATGTACAAAGAAAGAAATTGCTGAACAGCTGATTTGTACCTCCGGTTTGCATCGGAGTTCTGCTGGTTTTTATTTAGCAAAAATGACTGACTGCTCATTATCCAGCTTATTACGAGACAACTTGCCGAATTAATAAAAGAACATGAAATGTTGATGTGTGTTGAAATTATGTTATTATGTACAAAGAAAGAAATTGCTGAACAGCTGATTTGTACCTCCGGTTTGCATCGGAGTTCTGCTGGTTTTTATTTAGCAAAAATGACTGACTGCTCATTATCCAGCTTATTACAAGACAACTTGCCGAATTAATAAAAGAACATGAAATGTTGATGTGTGTTGAAATTATGTTATTATGTACAAAGAAAGAAATTGCTGAACAGCTGATTTGTACCTCCGGTTTGCATCGGAGTTCTGCTGGTTTTATTTAGCAAAAATGACTGACTGCTCATTATCCAGCTTATTACAAGACAACTTGCCGAATTAATAAAAGAACATGAAATGTTGATGTGTGTTGAAATTATGTTATTATGTACAAAGAAAGAAATTGCTGAACAGCTGATTTGTACCTCCGGTTTGCATCGGAGTTCTGCTGGTTTTTATTTAGCAAAAATGACTGACTGCTCATTATCCAGCTTATTACAAGACAACTTGCCAAATTAATAAATGGACATGAAACATTGAAATGTATCACTAAAACAATTTTATTAACTTTTGAAAGAAATTGCTGAATTAATAAAAGAACATGAAATGTTCTTTTATTAATAATAGAACAGTCAGTTCTGCTGATAATGAGCAGTCAGTCATTTTTGCTAAATAAAAACCAGCAGAACTCCGATGCAAACCGGAGGTACAAATCAGCTGTTCAGCAATTTCTTTCTTTGTACATAATAACATAATTTCAACACACATCAACATTTCATGTTCTTTTATTAATTCGGCAAGTTGTCTTGTAATAAGCTGGATAATGAGCAGTCAGTCATTTTTGCTAAATAAAAACCAGCAGAACTCCGATGCAAACCGGAGGTACAAATCAGCTGTTCAGCAATTTCTTTCTTTGTACATAATAACATAATTTCAACACACATCAACATTTCATGTTCTTTTATTAATTCGGCAAGTTGTCTCGTAATAAGCTGGATAATGAGCAGTCAGTCATTTTTGCTAAATAAAAACCAGCAGAACTCCGATGCAAACCGGAGGTACAAATCAGCTGTTCAGCAATTTCTTTCTTTGTACATAATAACATAATTTCAACACACATCAACATTTCATGTTCTTTTATTAATTCGGCAAGTTGTCTTGTAATAAGCTGGATAATGAGCAGTCAGTCATTTTTGCTAAATAAAAACCAGCAGAACTCCGATGCAAACCGGAGGTACAAATCAGCTGTTCAGCAATTTCTTTCTTTCGCAGAGATCGCAGAGTGATGCGAAAAGTAGAAAAGATCGCAATACCCGGATGACCCTTCTGATATGACTTAATCCCTGCACGTGCGGTTGTTACTGAAATATCAGACCGCTAGATGGTGCCATTGACCTATCAAAATGGAGTATTCCAGAGACCCATGTAATAAATATATATGCCAAAATTTAATATTTCACCTAATATTTGTATGCTATGAATTTTTCTGCTCATTAGCAACATGCTAATGTTGCGAAACAAGTTTAGCAACATGCTAATGTCAGAATCTACTGGAATTTACTGTTAACTTTTGTCAAGACACATGTAACAAGTGGTCAGAGTAATTTCTTCATTTACTTTTCAAAATGAATTGATGTCAAACCTGAGGCGACGTGTCTAAAGGCGCCATATTTGAAAAGATGTGGATGCATACAAAACACAGCAGAAGGCAAGATATTCAGTGAATAATGGCTTAAACTTCAGTCCTTCCTTCACACAAAGCTGTTGGATGGCTTCAAAAGACTTCGAATATAGCGAACAAGTTGTATGGACTACTTTATGGTTCTTTTTAAAAAAAAACAATTTTACTTACTAGCGATGGTCAGTATCAACTGTCCTCAAAAGAGCCGTGTAAAGATTCCTCAGTTTCTCCTTTTGTGTTCCACAGAACAAAATGACAGCTTATGGGTTTGGAACAACATATGGTTGAGTACATGGTTTTAAGGTTGACTTCCGTAGCACATTCATGAGAGTGCATGAGAGAAGCTCGTTCACAGTGTCATGCATGTTCTTGTGAGAACTTGCTGTTTTTAGTGCTAAACAAAGCAACTTCTTATGTGAACAAGCTTCTTTCATGCACTCATGAACACGCAATGGACGTCAAGATTTACAAAAAAAAAGGTTGTTTCTCACCAGAACCTACTGCATGCTTCAGAAACTTGGAAGATAGTGCACGAGTCACATGGACTACTTTTAATGACACATTTGGGTGCTTTCTTAAGCTATAAAGTGAGTCACTATCAACTGCCATTATATTGAAAACATGCACTGGGATATTCATTAATACAGTCCCTTTTGTGTTCCACATAGAAAGAAATTCATACTGGTTTAGGGTGAATGCATAGTGACAGAATTTTCATTTTTGGGTTAACTATCCCAAGGTGGTGCATACATACTTGACTAATATGCTTAAAATTCTCAAATGAAGAAAAAAGAAAAAGCAGACTCTGAATAAAGAGAAAGGACAGCAGAAAGTTTTAAAATACTTTATGTACTCCAGAAACACGAGTTAGTCTATTCGTCTAATTGGAGACAGAACAGAGGAGTAATCAGATGACATCACAATAGTGAATTATGCTTTTAAATTAGTCAGAAAAAAAAGAGAAATATAGGAGAAAGAAAGCCGAGAAATCACAAGGGGCTAGACGACACCATCAGAAAAAGAAAGAAATAAGAGCAATAGTAACAGCCCTGTGATGGAGAACTCCCCTGAACCACCTCAAAAATAAAAAGAATAACATAACATGATTATCAGTTTGTAGAAACAGTACCTCTTGAAAGAGACTATGACACACAAACAGCACTTTCATATTCCTAGCGGGAACTTGACTAGGGCTCAGTTTGCATGGATTTCCAACTATGCCTGCATTTTTCTCACGTTTGTTTTTGCTATTTTTACTTTTTTTTTTTACTTTTATATTTATTTATTTATTTTTTAACAGTACCCACCCCCTCCCCTCCCCCATTTTTTGCCCTGGTATAGCTGGGGTTGATGTTCACTCATAGTTGACATGTGGTGTTGCAGTGATATGCTTGTATCTAGCATGGCTGTATCTCAGCCACCTCTGTCTTCTGATGCCTGAGAGGAGTTCATTCAGGACTAGATGTTGAGGGCACGGGCGGATCTCTCGTGGTGCCAGTCTCTCAGCCTGGCATAGCGGGGGCTCTGAATCTCAGAGAGGAACTTTTCCCTGCCATTCCGAACCCGGCACAGGACAGAAGACAGGATGGGAGAGAGAATAGGAAATTAAGATACAGAATAGAACAAATCAGATAGAGGCAAGGAGAGGCAGACATGCCAGGACATACAGAAAGACAAAAGACAGGAGGAACGGAGGGAAAGAAATTGAGAGGGAGAAAGGGAATACAAAGATAAAAACAGAGGGAACAATTAGATCAGAAGATGCAACATATGCAAGCAGTGAATTAAAAAAAAAAAAAGTGAATCTTTTGTTTATAATCAGGCCCAGATGGAATCTGCAGACATTTTTTCAAATTTTCTGCACTGATTTTGGGGGTAAATCATATAGACATGGTAAAAGACTACACTCTTCCTGATAGCTGAAAATATTATCAACTCAGCCAAAAATATTTAATGAACACGCAAGGGATGGGTGACGCGAAGAACCAGAGACATTGTAAGGAGGATCAAAATGAACAGGAGAAATCTGCCTTTAAAAGCACAACAGTGCCTGCCCACTTTTTCAGCCATCTTGGTTTCCAGGAGTATTTATTCCATAATTTTTTTTCCCAAAGGGATATAATAAAGTCCTTCATAAAATACCTCTAATCCATGAACCAAACCAACCAACTCAAGAGGTGAATCACATTACAAATTTTGATATCTTAAAATCTGACAAAAAGGACAAAGGTACAAGTCTGTGTACTGAACATCATTCGTGAGGGCATGAACTACAATCCCATGAAGCACTGCAAATGACAATCAATTTAAAAACAATGGAAAAACATAAAACTACTGCCTTAAAGTTGTTGATTATAAGTATAGAATCAACGTATTTAAAGTATATTGCAAAATATTCAGATATATACAAATTTATACAACAGTTAGTTCCTGTCCTCGAATGTGATTGGACGAGAGGCGTTCCAAGAGTGCTTATGTCTCAGAACAGCAGCACTCAGATGCTTCACAATTTGTATCACTCCGCTTGTGTTAGCTGCGTTCTATACTAAAGTGTAAGTGCAGCGCAGATGTGTTAAAAGCAGCTAGATGTGTCTTTTAATTTTTCCGTCACATTGAAGATTTTAGTGAGCAGGTGGAGACAAGAGACCATTTTTATGTGTTGCAAGCCAGTTGAGTTGACAACGTTCATTTGAGTAAGAGCTGCCAGTCAGCGAGCAGTTTCTTTGAAGTCATCTGCATTGTCTCTCGCTCAATGATCGCTCGGATTACTACCACACTCCAGCTGGGAAACAAGAGTTAAACTACCAGCTTCAGCATTAAGGCTTATCACATCTGAGAGACACAACAGATGAAGTAATCACACATACTCAAGGTGCTTACCTATCAGGGATGTAAACATTCAACATGGCGGAGGAGAATTTTGTATTTGACCAAAATTCCATTATCTTCAGGAGGTTATCCTAACACACAAGGCTGAATCCAATTTCTTATTCGCCAGCTTCTTATTCACGCTACAGCTATAGCTTTACTGTTCATCTCTCCATGGGGGTCGCAACAGAAGCAGGCAATCACGCTCTCTCTCTCTCTCTCTCTCTCTCTCTCTCTCTTGCGCACACACACAAATGCGCACACACACATTTGTTACTCCAATAACTTGTTAGAAACAGCTGAAGCCATCATTACTAGTTCTAAAGTGACTTTTTTGAATTAGTAATAGAGGACTTGGCACATCTTTTGAACTAGCAATGGCAGATCAAGATCTGTGGCGTAAGAAAGTAGTTCCATGCACAAGTGCTTTTTTTTTTTTTTTTTTTTTTTTTTGTGACTACTTTTTACTATTAGTTTTCTCTTATTTTTATATTTACATGTTCCTTGTACTGTTGTATAAAAGCAATAGCACTCTTGCTTGTGTGATATTGCTTTAATATAAGTTTGAGAGTGTAGGGAGACTGACTCATTTGCAGTGCTTTATGAGAGTGGGCGGTCGCTGCAGAGCTCTTCCCCCCCCCAAAAAAAGCTGCACGGGGTGTTTCCAAGATGGCCGCTGAGTAGACTGACTTGCCTTAAAGCAATTTTGTTAAAACTTGCTTTAAGTGGAAATCTGGGGGTGCAGATTCCGTGTAGGCCTGATTATAAGTCAAACAGTACACAGTGTTTTAAGTTATACTGTAAACGCATGGATCAAAAACGGCATTTAATTGATCAAAGCATTTTTGCAGCACTCCTCCACAGACAGCTGATTACAGTGAGCTCTTAATGAGCATGATGAAAGGTCAGAGCCATCAATATACTAGAACACTTCAAACTGCACACCATTAGCAAGTTCACAGCGTTCACACAGTTATTTACCTGGACCTTTTCATGTTCTCGTCATCCGGGTCCTGCACTGCGGGAGGCAGGAGAGATACACATCAGACCACCCGCTAAACGCATTTAGACAAACAAACACGTAAGTGTAAAATCTACCGCCAGATCTGCAAAACGCTACAAAACACTTGTGGATTGCCCCTTTTAAAAGGAACTACGCCATCCTCTTTTAACATGAGAGTCAATCCCGGGAGATGTGCAGATACAGCAACAATGGTTGAATGCACACCTCTCTTCTACCACTTACATGACAGCCACTTAAGATCTAAACTGTATAAAGGAGAACATCTCAGCTATAACCCTTTAAGCTATAGATAGCTTACGACAATTCCCTCTTCCTTGTGATCTCACTCTCAATATCAGATCGGTGGTTGGGTCCTGAGATTAGTCCTTGCCAGAAAGTAAAGATGGGATTTAGGCAAGGAGCAGTGAGTTTTTTTTTTTTTTTACACTTAGGAATGCCAGGGCTCAACAATATGGTAGG
This sequence comes from Myxocyprinus asiaticus, assembly GCF_019703515.2. Taxonomy (NCBI): domain Eukaryota; kingdom Metazoa; phylum Chordata; class Actinopteri; order Cypriniformes; family Catostomidae; genus Myxocyprinus; species Myxocyprinus asiaticus. The sequence goes on along the minus strand of NC_059365.1, from coordinate 35,149,047 downwards.
CCAGATGGACCAGGGCATGTGTCAGAGAGTTTCGGGCCAGCTATATTAAATGCGGTTATGAGGTTTGCCGATTTAAAAATGCCACCAAGGTAACGTTATCTAAATAACATAAATGAGGTTATGTTGTAATTGCAAGAATGACTTTTTTGCAAAAAAACTAAAATGCTGGCAGGGTAAGTACAAATCTGATCTACAGGCCAAAACAGAAAAAAATACAATAAAAAAGTATTTATTGTTGTGCCTTGAATGCCTTTTTCCACATTACTTCACAAAATACTGACACTGTGACAAATGATCTGCTACTTTCCAAAGAAACCTGTTGACACAAATGAGCTAAGATGCTGAAAACCCCAAATGAGAAGCACATAGGCTCGAAGCAGAAGACGCGGTGCTGACAGGCTGAGGTCTGAACATGTCTGACTTACTGAAGTCAGTGCCTGTGAGCTGGGCCAGGATTCGGAATGAGCGAGACTGGGTGGTGCCGGTGCGCGGCTGCCAATCCTCTGTGTCCTCGATCAGTCTCTTCTTACTGCGATCATTTGGGATGAAGCAGGCCGTGTTCTCCACCCGCAGACCATGCCTGGAGACATGAGTTTTCCGTAACTTCTCTCATTCACATCCAACCACGCCAACACAGCACACCACGAAAAACTGTCGAGTGGCTTCTTATAAAATGTGCAGCACAACGATTACTAAAAACACAGCAAGGGCTGTACATGCGGATAAAAAAAATCTGATTTTTATGGTGTGCATGAGTTCCTCAACAAAAATTTACCATGATAACAGTATACTACAGCAAGTTTTAATTACAAGTTGCTACATAGTTACTACAGTACTATTGTAAAACTAGATGGTTCACATTTGATGAAGAATGGGTGTTTCTCAATGCTAAGAATGCAGAGAATGGACTTGCATTCTTAAGAAGACCGATATGATAGGTGTGTGTGAGAAACAGATCAATATTCAAGTCCTTTTTAACTATAAATCTCCACTTTCACTTTCAGAATATGAAAGTGAAAGTGGAGATTTATAGTAAAAAAATGATTGAAATATTGATCTGCTTCTCACCCAGTGGGATTGCATTGCTTCAGAAGACATATTTAATTTATAAATTATATTTAAAAGATAAATGTATCATTTATGCTGCCTTTATGTGGTTTTTGAAGCTTGAAAAGGCCTGGTCACCATTCACTTGCATTGTGTGGAACTACAGAGCTGAGATAATTTTCTAAAAATCTGGGGGCCTGGGTAGTTCAGTGTGTATTGACACTGACTACCACCCCTCTGGAGTCACGAGTTTGAATCCAGGGCATGTTGAGTGACTTCAGCCAGGTCTCCTAAGCAACCAAATTGGCCCGGTTGCTAGGGAGGGTAGAGTCACATGGGTTAACCTCCTCGTGGTCACTATAATGTGGTTCTCCCTCTCGGTGGGGCACGTGACGAGTTGTGTGTGGATGCTGCGGAGAATAGCGTGAAGCCTCCACACGCGCTATGTCTCCATGATAACGTGCTCAACAAGCCACGTGATAAGATGCATGGATTGACGTCTCGGACGCGGAGGCAACTGAGATTCGTCCTCCGCCAACCGGATTGAGAGTCACTACGCCACCACGAGGACTTAGAGCACATCTTCAAAATCTTCGTTTGTGTTCAACAGCATACACATCTGGGATGGCATGAGGGTGAGTAAATGATGAGAAAATGTTCCTCTTTGGGCGAACTATCCCTTTAAGTATGATCAATAATAACAGTGATGCTTGCATAGCAAGCTCTTTTAAATGGTACTGGGAAATGTAATTTGGTTTAATTTCTACTTTTTTTTTATTAATGGCAGTGGTGTCTAACATCAGGATGCCACAGTTCTATTGTAGAAATTGTATTTAGGGTACAGATACAATGAATACCTTGGTAAATTTTTCTAAGAGTTAGCCAAGCCAACACACTTCCTGCAGTAGATCATTTCAAAACATCAGATTTAAAACTGCATTCACAAAAAGCATACACAAAGAAATAACATCAAAACACCCACAAAAAGTGATTTCAGTTCTGGAACATTCCGCTGTGCTCTAATGAAGCCATACAGTGCAAGGCTACATTTCCAAATAGTTTCAGACGACCCAGCTAAAGTGCCATGTTTTAATACTGTTCAACTACTGAGTGAAAAAAGCAAATGAAAGAAAGTTGGTCTGATGTCCTCAAAAGCAAAAACAAAAAAAGTGTGTTTATTAGTGATGTCAGCAGCAGCTCTGCGTTCTTTCAGCTAGTGCATTAGTCACATGCATATAGCACTTACTTTCCCTCAGGGTAAAATTCCTCATAGATGCCTTCTCCTCTAACAAATGGCAAAGTGATGGAAGATAGGAAAAAACAGGATGAAGAGAAAAGGAAGTGCAGCACAAATAACAATAGAGAGGAAGAGTGGGAACAGAACAACAAAGAACACAACAGCGTCCATTAAAGGAGCCTGACTTTAGAGCAACTGAATGGAGACATGTGCCCTGATCTCCACTACTGCAGTCTGAAATGTTTCTTCAATACTTATTAAAACGGTAACACTTTATAATAAGGTTCCATTCATTAACATTATTTAATGTATTATAGGTATCATAAATTAACAATGAACAATATATATATATATATATATATGTATTGTACATCAGGTATATACACACCTGCTGTGTGAAAATGATTTATATAAATTGTTGCACAAATTACAACGGCCCCTCAGTTGTGGCATCATTTCCACCACAATCAACAATTACACACCAAATAAAGTCTTTTCAAAAGTTAGTGTATTTGTTTACCAAGGAGACAACAGTGTCAGTTAAAACAAAATAAATATCCATTGAATATATTCATTGTGCGTCATTTCAATCTAGCTGTAATTTTGTCAAATTATGCTAAATGTGAGCAAAATGTAATTTAATTGTGTGAATTAAGAATATAAAATGCTAGCTAGGCAGTTGGCCTTGGCATAGTAAATGAGTCAGACGCTGTATTCCAAAAAATGTTTAAAAATGTAATTTCCACCACCATTGCTTCCGTCACAAAATGAATAGTTATATAAAATGTGGTGGAAATGACATTTGTTCATGGTGGTTCAGATGGGGGAAAAAAAACTTGTGTAAGTGGTGCATCTGCATGTTTAAGTGACCGTTTAAAAACAACAAAGAAAACCTAGATGCAGCACAACTAATAGAACAGATTGCAAGTGTCTTGAGACATGTTTTTAAAGGTAGAAGATCTTTTTAATTTGACATGTCATCTAAAAAGTGCTCATGCATGGGACGTTGAAAAAAAAAAAAAAAAGATGCAGTGCAATGGTCAAAGACATCCATCAGTGAATGTTTACATAGGAAAAAGATTGAAGAACAGTGCGGACGGATGCAAAAAACGTTTGGTGTGAACGCCCCCTGATGCATGTACTATATCCTCGTGCGAAGCTATACACAACGCATAATTCATTTAAACAGACTGACCTAAGTTCAGAAGATTCTGGGCTGTCAGTAAATGATTAAACATTTGATGCACGGAGTCATGTGACAAAACAACATGGCGCCGATTACAGCAGAGTTTGTCTTTGGAGGAAACGGCAACAAAACTACATCAGGTAAGAAACCTAATTAAGTTTTTACTGAAACCTGTTTGAGTCTCTAGTTCCATCCGATATGCCATTTTTAAAATTTTAGCGATTTATCGTGAAATGCCACACTGCTAATCACTGTACACTAATGTGTACAATAACACAAGGTTTTCATTAGAAATCCTATGTTTACTGTGCATTATTACATTGAGAATCAATGGGTTCATCCAAAAGCTGAACATTTTTGCTTTGAGGCTTTACACAGAGTTAGGATGAAAATGAGGTGCATTTCGAACTGTTCTGAAACCAGTGCAGACAAACAGCAAACTGGAGGTTAAGCCATGCACTAAATAGGGAGCAAGGGAGCATCCTATAGCTCTCTATGCAGCAAAGTGCATTCATATGGGACAACGTTAATCCCTAATTAGATTCAGAATTTATAATGTATAATTTTATTTTAACATGGTTGGCAGTAATTGGATGATGATGGCCATTACTTTGAATCAGAATTATTTATGCTTATTTCTGATGTAATGTCTGTAATGTCTCAAAAACATGAATAATCAACATTGCTGGAAACATCATAAACAGAAAGAAGAAATCTGACTTTCTTTAGCTTGGTATTATTTACATTTTCACCACTTAGTCCCACTGTCCACATATGTGGACATCATTTTTTTTTTTAGAAAAACTATATGCTTTAGATTTTGTTTTATTTTTTATGTTTATTAGGTGCTACTAGTTACAAATCAAAAAGGGAAATGGAAAATGCACACAGCAGTCACGCTCGGGTCTCAGGAGGATAAATTCACTGTTGAACATTGTTAGAAGACAAATTAAAATAAACTGCTGGTTTTGAAAAGTGTGTTTCTGGGGAGTTTTAAGTTTCTAAAAGTCCACAGGACACATAGTTAAAGAAACACCTGGGCAGCTAAAGATTTCCAATCCCATAGTGAATAATTCCAGAGAGAGACAGTAACTTAAATATGAGAAATTCACCATCTCCAAAAGCCAATTCTGTAACAATGCAGGCTTGGGAAAGGAATGATAAATTATATTTAGGAAAACATATTTAGGAACAGATAGAGGCAGAGCCACAGGGTTGGGATTTGATAGCCAAAAACAATAATTACACACATTTCTCAGAGAAGGGGGAAATAAGGAAAGGCATTACTAACTTGTCAAGCGCTTCCATCTGCAGAATGACAAAGGAGATAAAAAAGAAAAGGAGAAAAGGGAGTTTAGAAATGTCTTCAGAATCAGAGGAAACATAAACATTAAGAAAGACAAGATGCAGAAATCCATAAACCAAAACAGAACTGTGGGTTTCTGGCAGAAAAATAATCACATCCATGCTGTGAGTAACCAGAAGGCAGCAGAGCTTTTTCCCTATCTAAATAAGTAAAAGGATCATTTTCTATTTTACTTTCCATGCTATCATTACAGTAAAATATCCCTAACCCCCCCTTCAGCCAAACATGACAGCAATTAGATCTAACTGGCATCGCCTCAGTTTTTAAAACACGATGTTTCCAGTTTTTCGTGATTACTGGGTAAGGTATTTTAAATAGCTTTAGAAAGAATGCACTTACAAAAGCAATTTCTAGCTGATTCTTGCCCATTTCAGAGCTAAGCAAAAGTTAACCCTAGTTCCTGGTAATAATAATAATGATAATAATGATAAAGATAATAATAATAATAAAATAATAATCATTATTAGAATATTTAAAAATATTATATGACATTATTTTACACTGTATTTTATTATATTAATTATATTATAAATAAATGAATACATAAATCTAGGCATTTGTTTGTAAGTTGGTATCTAGATCTAAGCAATAATTATTATTATTATTATTATTATTATTTTATATCTTAAAATATTATATTACACTGTATTTTATTATATTAATTATTATAAATAAATGAATACATAAATCTAGGCACTTATTTGTAAGTTGGTGTCTAGATCTAAGCAATAATAATAATAAATATTATTATTATTATTAGTAGTAGTAGTAGTAGAATATTTACATATATTAATAAATAAATCTTAGCATTTGTTTCTAAGTTGGTATCTAGATCTAAGCAATAATAATAATAATGATAATAATAATAATAATAAAACATTTACACGTTACATTTTATAACACTATATTATATTACATTATAATATATAACATATGTTATTTTTGAAATATTTACACACACACATACATATATACACATATACATATACACACATACACACACACACACACACACACACACACATATACACATACACACACACATAGGCATTTTCATCCTCCGAGCCAAACAATGCGAGCAATAGTGCCCCTTAGACTTAACAGTTGTAAATGCAAGCTTGTGTGCGGTGCTGTAAACATGTTCAGAATGCTGACGTGACTGTGTGATCTCCAGAGTACACGGAGACCTCAGTACTGAGGTGCAAACACACTCCAAACACTCCACCAGCTAAGCTTCGATTCCCTCTTCTTCCCTCCACTCCAAAAGCTTTCTACTCCAGCTCTCACCAGTAGAACATGTTTCCAGATTCCAACTGAAGTTCTTGTCTTAGTTTGAGAATTTCCTCTTTCTCGTCTTTTGAATCAAACAATGAGGACACATATTTAATTAAAACGTACAACACGGTCTTTATGGAATTTGTTTGTTAGGAAACTTGTGCTAAGGTGCATACATACAGGAGCCTTTCCAAGTAAGGCTGTTTCAGCACCAGTGCCATAACAGCACTTTGAGAGCTCAGCAGATTTTATGGGAGGGTCTCGACTCTATAAACAGCAACACACAACATCATGTCCTTGCCTAAAGACAGACTTCAACCTTCTCGGTTGGCTGGATCAAAACCTTAGAAGACCTCTTTATACATTTACATTAAAAAACTTCACCATTAACGATTTTATTGCCGTCAAGTCCGGTAGAATTGACCGGTAACATCTGTTGTTTTGATCAGCTTAAATAAAAAAGCTCGTTAAAATGCAGGATCTTTTCACGATCCTTGACAGGAAAGAGATGTGGACTGTCCCCGCAAAGGGACGATGAAGAGGTGAAGAGGAAAACAGATATAGGCTGAGTGTTCGAGCTGATCCCAAAACAGTTCCTCTCTGAGGGAGGAAGTATGGTTATCAGGACAATAATGTGACCGCCTGTTCCAACAAGCAAAACAGACACAGCTGTTTAAAGCCATACTGTTTATTACAAGCATACACAATAAACCCAGCCAAATTGTGTGTCCGTGTGTGGCAAACGCTAAAAAGGTCAAACTCACTAACCTCAAATTTGTCTCCACATCCTCAATATGCAGTAGGGATGTTCAAAGTACAAGTACTTCGGTACCAAATCGATAATAAAATAAATATGTAATGAAACCTGTCTTTCTACTGTATCTATAGCACTGAGAACCGACTCAATAGCTTTTGTTTTCCGTTTCCTGATGGCACCGTTTTCCAAAGCAGGGCCGCTTCTAGCTGGAGGCTGTATAGGCGGCCGCTTAGGGCTCCCAAGCCACCAGGGGGCACCACAAAGTAGGATTTTGCTTAAGGACCCCATATGCTCAGAAAAGGCCCGTTTCAAAGTATGTGGTAATGCAGAATTTTTTTGAAACCCTCCATTTTCGGTGGAGAAAAACGCTGTTCTAGTGTGGTTGAGAGAAGTTAACAAGGTAAAATTAAAGTGTTATCTTTTTATTGAAGAAGTTCATTAGTCTGAACATGGCCTTAATTTAATGTTAATATTTATATTCTTTACATTAACATTTATGATTTAACCGTATAAATAAAAGTGTGCAATAGCATATTTTTTTGTTTTAGGAAAACGCCGTTCTAGTGTGGTTAAGAGGCATAAACTTAACGGAATTTATGTGTTTTTAAACTAAAATGTTTTAGTGTGGACATGGCCTTAATTTAATTTGTTAATATTTATATTTTTATATTATAGTTTAATATTTAACACTTAGAAAAAAACTGTGCAATAGCATTGTTTTAGTTTTAAGTAGTGGCGTCAGTCGATTAAATATTTTAATCGCGACTAATCGCATAGTTTTTTTGTAGTTAATCGTGATTAATCGCAGATTTTAAAAGTGATTAAATTTGACACTACATATACTTTTCTTGTCAAAATTCATTTATTTCCATCTTAGGAAAGAAAACAAAACAATATGTAGCAATATAATACTTTATGAACATTTTCCAAACAAAGCCGTCCACAATATAAAGACAATACACTAAAATATCACCAATTCAAGTAACATTAAACGTTTCCCAAAGTCTAAGTGGGAGTTTGACAAATTGAAAAAAAAAAAATAGTCCCCACATAGGTTGCATATTCATTGTAATGAGCATTAAATCCCTTAAACTGTCATCCTTCACAATATTAATCTGCCGGTAGACTGTGGCTATACGCTTTGTTACAGCAATTGTGAAGCTGCATTCATGATTCGCATCAGGGTGGCAACACCAGCGCCGCTCTTGCAGACAAAAACGTCTCATTCTGCGTTTTGGTGATAGTTAAGATTTGGTGTGCTTCTCTGGTAATTAAACATGCCTTACATAGGCTGAAAAATACTTGATTTCTATCACAAGTCCCATCTGGGCTTGTTTTGTACATCAAATGGTGTTAAGAGAGCCTTTCTCCATCATTTTATCACTGACAGGGAAGCGCTGTCAGAGTTTCTTTTATTTACTGAGATAACAACCTCTGCGGCTCTGTCATAGGAGAGCATGTTATGACAGTGAATGTCTATTGGACTGCTGCGTTATGCTGTTTTATGCTAAGACTGAAGGTCCATCTTGGGAGAAGGGCTCTGGTGCTGTGGCGTGTGCGTCAGTGTAATGAATTCGGGCGGACACATTACAAAGGTTCCGCCCTTCACACCAGTGTTTATGCTGTATTAACGATAAAGGCGTTTCGCGATTAAGAAAAATTAACACGTTAAAATTCTAAAATTAATTGCATGCATTAACGCACTAATTCTGACAGCTCTAGTTTTAAGAAAATGCTTTTCAAGTGTGGTTAAGAGGTGTAAACGTAGCAGAATTAATGTGTTTTCAAACTAAAAAGTTTTAGTGTGGACATGGGCTTAATTTAATCAGTTAATATTTCTATTTTTATAATATCATTTGATTTTTTATGTTTTAAATAAGTGTGCAATAGCATTGTTTTAGTTTTAGAAAATGCCGTTCTAGTGTGGTTAAGATGTGTAAACTTAACGGAATTAATGTGCTTTTAAACGAAAAATTTTTAGTGTGGACAAGGACTTAATTTAATTTGTTCATATTTTTTATTTTATTTTTTATGATCATTTAATGTTTTAAATAAAAGTGCGCAAAATTGGTTTCTACAATTGTGGAATTTTACTGGTATTGGTCTCGCTTACTGAAATTTTGATACTGTGACAACCAGTGTTAAGTTATTAAAAAACGTATCTACTACAAACTTCAAATTACTTCTATAAAATTGTAATCAGATTACTTAATCAGAAAAGTGCTCACATTACTAAATACTTTCATTTTAAGTTTCTTAAACACCTTTCACAGAATTTTGCTCAACAAATAATAAAAAATAAAACAAATCTACATTTCCTCCTTGTTTACGGTCACATGCAAGTCATACACTCAGCACCAGGCGTTTCTCCCTTACAGTGAATTATTAGGAAGTGTTTGCCCTTCAGCTGTCACAGAAACGCAAAAAGACATATATAAACATAATTTATGTTTCAAATTCTAAATAAATATTACTATTTTACTATTTAATTATAAAGTAACTATAAAGAAACTTTTTGACTAAAACATAATTAGATTACAGTAACAAATTACTTTGTAATCAGATTACACTCCCAACACTGGTGACAACCCTACTATGCAGGAATGCAACACCAAATGTCAACACAGACTTTACGAGAAAACTCCTCTCCTGCATTCTGGACATCTTTTCGCTTATGCACACTCACCCTATGAACTCAAGGAGCCATGGGCATTCTTGCTCATCAGCATTGCTGTATCATTAGAAACATAAGGCCTTGGGAAACAAGGCTCATTGCAATTGACTAAGCTCATCAAGCAGGTTCCACGGCGATCAAAGCGCTCTTTAAAGAGAGATTATGAACGCGAGTGCCTGTCGGGAGACCCGGCTGGTTGGTCACCTACCCATTGTGAGGCTGCAATGTGCTGTTCGACACCTGCGAGCTGGCGTTAAGCTTGGGGGCATATGACACTGGCTTGATGACGGGCCCCTTGCTGGCACTGCCAGGGGCTGCGGAGAATGGCCGTGCCATCTTGTTTATGCTTGTACTGGGTGCAAACGAATACTTGGGTTGACTGGATGCAGGTGCATGTGAATCCTAAGTGTGGAGAAACAAGACACACAGTGCAAAAAGAACACCATGCAAATCAGAATGTGCACATACACACACATTTTCAAAACAGGGTTATGCGCCATTTAGAACTGAACTGAGAATGTCTTAAATTCAGATTCAATCCCTGAATTTGAATTTAGGCAGCAAAGAGGATGTAGAACTGTAATTGTAATTTGAATTTAAACAACTAAAATTAAAAACTGATTTCAAAGAAATTCATATAAAAGCTGCAAGTGTAGCTTTTAATAATACATGCAATTTTTATGAATTACCATAAATAAAATAAAAATATGACCCAATAATCTGTTATCATCCACACCAACATATGGGCTATTTCCAGAAACATTTGAAGAAATGTTTAAAATGCCATCAACAGAAAATTGTATTTATGTATTTTTGTATGTATTTCATTACATTTCATGAATTAAGATTTATTTTGTGAACCATAGAGTAAACACACTTAATGTCCAAGAATGCTAGAATTTACAAAGTCTTGAAAATTGTATAAATAGGTCAGAATATTTAAGTCAAAATGAATGATGTAATCAACTTCAAGTTTTGTTGCAACACCTGTGTTGGACTTTTTGAATGGCAACTTAGTAAATTCATTTTGGTTCAAATTCCAGTTCAACATCCTGTGGGGCGTGGCCAATTCAATTCAAATTCCAACTCATGAATTGAAAGGGAGACAATTCTTAGGCTAAATTCTGAACTTTGCCCAACCCTGTTTCACACACACTAGTGATACCACAGGTAAACGCACAATGCCAGATTCGGTTTTAATGTTTAATCCTCTTAAAATGAGAGGATTAACTGCACAAAAGGTGTAAATCATCTTCATATCTTCTCACAGCAAATTACTATACAAGCTCAGAGAAAGTGGAGGAGGATTGTTTGAGAAATGTGAACACACCCTGGTCACAAATATTTATCTTGAGATCAGGCCAAGGTCCAGTTTAAAGATCCTCCCTGCATTCCTGCTGCACTCAGCACTTGACTAGTTTGAAATTATAACTATAAACCCACGAGACTGAAATTATAACGTGCTGTAGCTGTTGGAGACCTGTGCAATGTACTTTTGCAATCACACGAGGGCAACATTTCTCCCATCCAAATCAAGTATTCTGTGTTGTTTTACATTATGGAGCGTTCTTTTTGATTTGACATCAGGACTGCACTGTTGCATGGCGGTTACGGCCCTGATCTAGAGTATTGTTACAGCATGTGCAAATGGCCAGCAGAGAAAATGTAGATTATATCTGGGGTTGTGCATTCTATGGTAATGCAAAATCACTCAAAAACAAAATTCAAAAAACTGTTGTAAGAAGGTTTAAGCAAGACCAAGAGCAAGATGTTTCACGTTAGAAACAGACAGGCAGGTAGACGAACCACCCAAGCTTCCGCAAAACACAGCAACTAGCAAACGAAAGCCGTTTAAGAGCCTGAAAACATGGGGACTCTTGTGAGCAAAATCATGTACTAGTTCGCAGAAGAATGAGCCTGAAAATGAGTATGCGAGTGTGTGTAAGTGTACTTAGCTATACTTTGGGGACAAAATTGTCCCCAGAAGTTGATTAAATCTGACAAAGTCTCTTAGGGGATGTCCAGGGTGTTATCGAAAGGTAAAAATGATTTATTAATATTATTTATTAATAAATGTTTTTGTTTATTCTAAAAATGCAAGTTGTGTTTTCAAGGTAGGAGTAGGGTTTGTAGTATTTATAATTAGTTTTATATAAAAACAACAGAGGTCGAGTATGTCGTCATTTAGATAGCTAAGTAATGTGTGTGTTGGTTCGATCTACATTATGGGGACAAAAAAAATTGCCTAAGGAAAACCTGACATTTGTAAGGAAACACATATATTATGAGCACACCCCAACTGTCCCGTAATTCAAACATCTAAAAACATACAATAATAAATAAACATGCAAAATAATGTTTTAATGAAAATGTAAAAATGCTAGAAGATTTCTGTGAGGTTTAGATTTCGGGGTATTAGGGGATAGAAAATATCCTTATCTCAGTATAAAAAAAAAATGATGCCAAAGTATAGTCCTCGTAATGACAGGAGTACCATTGCGTGTGTGTGTGTGTGTGTTTGTGTGTGTGTGCTCATTTCGGAAGTTTTCAAAAGCAGATGGAACCAGAACTCGCGAACAGATCTTAAAATGTAATTATTCAGACATCAGGAGCTGGTTGATTGGTCTTGCGAAAGCTCTTTGGTTCTAGTCACACAGAAGACTGAAAGATTGACTGTCTTACCTTCTGCTCTCCTCCTGCAGGATGAAAAGCTCTGAAGGGAGAAAAACAGAGGAGAGAACTCACTAAAACTTGTTCATAAAATTACTGGGTTTCAATATTTAAAAAATGTTAATTAAGAGAGACTAATGGTCAACAGTCAGCCATATGCGCCAAATACAACAAGACTCAAGGGAATTATGCATGTTCTCTCTGGATCCAAATTTCATTTTATCAGTCTGTATGGAATGCTGCAGCTGTAAAATGTGAATAAATGCAGGACTGTGATCCAAATGGTTTTGAGAAGGTATACATATTATAAACATGTGGATTAAAAACAGATCAGACATGGATCATAATTAGATGACATATATGTGGCTTTTGGAGTCACAACAAACACTCATAGCTGACAACATCAATTCACTACAAATACCTTTCCCAAACTTTTTTTCCATATTTTTTTCTCTTTCTTCCCAAATCACCAACCAGAAAGTACGAACCACCAACAAAGTACAATGAAAACTATAATAAGTTGACTTTACTCCATTGATTGAGTAAACTCGTTCCCTCAGATGAATTTAGTAATGGCATCTCCAAAACTTGTCTAATTAAGTTCATTTAACTTGGTGATCATTAATTGAAGGGACTAAAATTTAGATCATACAATAACATAGCTCAAATAAAGATTATAACTGATTTTACGTCAATCATTAAATAAATAAACTTATTTCTCCACAGAAATGTACAGACACCTGTACTTCAGTTGCACATTCACAAGGAGAAAACTGAGCTAGAGTTAACAGGGTCCAACTTGACCAAAGGGGACACAGATCACACCAATGGTGACATCACACGAAACAACTATTTGCAACAAAACAACATAAATAATACTACTAAAGAGCTAAAACCTCTATGAATTCCCCCATATGTTCCCTTTAACTAAGGAAACATAATTAAATCGGGCAATATGGGTATTCCCCATAGCCTCAATTTTGTACTCAACAGTTTGAGTTAACACTTAAAGTCTACGAAATTTTAAGAAAAATAAGTTCAAGGAACATAGATATTTGAATTATAAGCCCAAAACTTGACATTTCAAGTAATGTTTAATTAAGACCCACCACAGTCTAATTTGTCCCGCCACAGTTTCATAATGAACCGCAAATATTTTTAATCTAACATAAAAGATCTCCAATGTTGTGTTTTGCGCCCTTGCTTTGGCAAAGCATCTCTCACTCCCAGTCAGTCAGCCTCAACCCCACCCCCCACTGTACGTGCACATACACACACAAACAAACACTGGAACAGTTCACGTCATTACCAGCGGTTCTGACAACGTAACTATTTTCAGCATCTGAGGAGCAAGTTCAACACAGGTAACCACTTTTGCTTAATTTCTTTGATTGCTCACAGGTCTCGACATTAACGCTTGTCCGGAACAAGTAGATTTATGAAGGGGCAAGTGAAAAATAATTTTACTTGCCCGACTGGACAAGCAGACTGATTAAAATGTAAATAAAAAATAAAATTTTATATATATATATATTTGTGATAGCCTAAGCCTGTGTCACTCTTTAGAAAGTTAATATTGTTATTCTGCTGTTGAAAGTAATCCAGAGCACGTAATTTTGTAATTCGCTAGTGATCTAGTAAAAGCTGTTACCTGTTTGATTGACAGGCGGCGTGTGTGTGTGTGGTGAAAATGCTCGCGCTAATGCGCACCTGAATGGTCAAATACATTTCATAATTCCACCAAAATGCCCGTCTTGGTGAGGTATTCATGTAAACACAGAGAGTGATGTCTAAAGTGAACGTAAACAGCGGAGAAAAAGCGGATTTGTATTCAAATGTGGGACTTGTAAGTATAAATGTAAGCTAATAAACCTGCTGCTGTCTAGTGTGTCATTATAATAATCAAACAACCAGAACAAGAACATGAGAAAACACTCACTGCTCTTGACTGAGTAACTTTAGTAGCTTTAAAAAATATTGATGTATTATAATCATACAGTGAAGAACAGTAGTAGTTTTATGTTGCATTTCATTCTGAATGTTTATTAGAATACTTGAAACTGCTGTTAAAAACTTTTAAAGCTGTTAAAAAAAAAGTATTGAATCATTTGTAATCCATTTCTATTCATTGCTGTTTTTTATTGTTATTTTATTACTGACTGTTTACTAGTCTTGAATAATTAAGAACTTGAAACCATTCTTCCATAATTGACATGTTAGTTAGTGTTATTATGTGTTGTGGTTTTGAAGCTGGTATTGAGAATCATCAAATTGCACTACGACTCCTGACGTTTTGGTCATGTGATAATGTATAGGCTTTATTGTACATGGTAGATCTTGCTGCAATAACATGATAAAAAAGTAGATCTCATTCCATAGAAGTGTGAGCACTCCTGCTGTAAATGATGGTGATGGAGGCTTTTCTTTATTTGACTATCGTACGTAACATAAAATAATTATCATATGACAACAGCCTCCTCCCCTACCCAGTGCAGTTTACACTATTAGGTTGGGGATCGGTCATAATTTTTGAAAAAATATACAACATAAACTTTGGCATGTTACTTGAGCATGTAACTTAAATGTCCTTTTTTCTCTCTGGACAAATTACTTACTCGGACAAGTGAATGACCAATGCTTAATGTCCAGCACTGGCTCAAATGTATGCTCTAGTCTAGTCAATTTTGTGTTTTGGCCATTTGTGAACTGCGTTAAACTCTGTCTCATTTATGCTTTGTGGGTGTGATTTTTTTGCCGTGTCATCATCATTCATATCTATACAGTCAATGTGTTTATGATTACATGACTACTAGAGCACACAACTGTTTACAAGAGCACAAAGTTCTTCATAGATCTAGCCTCTTGATTTTGCTCTCAAAGTGCACCAGATTGATGCATTTAACTTTAAAATGTACAAAACTTTCTTACGGGAAAGCATGCCCACGGATCCCCCCTAGAGGGTCAGAGGTCCACCCACCATAGTCTCACAAAATCCTGTAGGAAACACTGCTTAACAAAAATATTTCTTAGAAACCTTAGATTTACTGTACATTTTCACATTGAGAATCAATGTGTTCATCCAAAAGCTGAAACATTTTGCTTTCAGAGGCTTTATATGGAGTTCAGATGAAAATAAGGTGCATTTCGAACTGTTCTGAGACCAGAGCAGACAGACAGCACACTGGAGGTTAAGTCATTCACTAAATAGGGAGCAAGGGAGCATCTTATATTTCTTTATGCAGCTAAGAGCATTCACTCCTAAAATCTGACCAAAAGTTCAGTTTCAGGCTGCAGATGATGTTTGGACCACTCAACAAGTTTGGCAGAAATGGGACAATGATAATCACATAAATTCAGAATTAATAATGTAGAAGTTTTTTTTTTTTTTTTTACAGTGTTGGCAGTGATTGGATGAGGATGGCCATTACTTTGAATCAGAATTACATATGCTAATTTTTAACTGATGTCTGTAACATCTCAAAAATATGAATAAATCAACACTCCTGGAAACAAACAATTTGTAAAATAAAAAATAAAAAATTCTATAGCTTGCCATTATTTAGAATTCCACAACTTATTCCCGACATCAATCTTTAGGAAAACTATTTGCTCTATAAAATTATGATTATTATTATTATTATTATTATTATTGTTATGCATGCATATTAGGTGCTACTAGTTACAAATCAAAAACGGAAATGGAAAATGCACATATCAGTCACACTCGTGTCTCAGAAGGTTAAGGTAATTTTTTTTTTCTATAAAGTGAATACTTTAGGTGCCGTGACCATCTTTTTTTCAAATTCATTATTTTTAATGACCTTTTAGATTTTTTACAGTTCACTGTACACAAATTAATTTTGAAAAGTAAAATATAGTAATATATGTAAGGTTCGGACATCACACTGCAGGACACTGATGTCACTGCTTGAAATTACATGTCAAATACCCACATATCAAAGTGCCATATTATCATCTAATATCATCACTGGACCATAGTACAGTCACAGTACTTTCTTAACAGGGAATTTGCTCTTTAATTCCACTTGTCACCAATAACTTCTGTCCTATATTAGACAGTTTGACTAGGCTCAGCAGGCTGGAGAAATAATAGCATTCCATCAGTGACCCCATATAATCTGCATTTCCTGTGCCTGTAAACCACTTCCTGTTAAACAATGATGGTATTCTCTTGACAGCAGCCAGTGTGAGGAGACCTCAGAGAGGAATACAGAGGAAAACAGCACAACCAGGCTGTTTTACAATAGTCATCTGGACCAGGAAATGGCACAGGAAATAAACACGTCCAATAACAGAGAACACACATAGTCACACTGTGCTATTGTGCCACATACATATGCAAAGTAAAGGAACAGACACATAAACATACTACAATTAACGGTTCTCCCATAAATGTAATTTACCAGATATAAAATATACAAAAACTTTTGTAAATAATATACTTAACATCAATATGTTGACTTTAATGATTTGTACAAACACTGCATTGACTGCGAAGACAGCCAAACAGGAAGGGCAACAAAGAGACATAAAATCAGGGCAATGGTTAAAGACAAAGCTAAAAAGAGACTGTTTGTTTCAAAGAACACTTGCATACCACAATTCAAGTGGTTTCCCAAACAGCTATAGAAGCTACAGCATGTAAACCAAAACGGCACCACCCTCTGTCATAAAGTATTCTAGGGGTAAATACAGACATGTTCAGTCATTTGTCTTCAATTACGCCTTTCTACGAGATACAAACACAGTAATTCTTCTCTGATAGACAGAAAATGATAGCTTACAGAAACTCTGACAACCAAAGCAAATCAAAACTATTGGCGAGCTAGTCGTCATCTATCAGCGTACTGGGCAAAGTGGTAATTATGAGCACTGGTAAACAGAGATGTTTGCACAGCAATGTCACAACAAACTCTGCAAAAAATGTTAGGAATGACATCATCTATACCATTACTGATATGACTGAACAGTCAGCTGATTCCACCAATCAGCATTCCAAAAGGTGTGGTCTTTTTCTCAGACAAAAAGCTTTCTGGGGAATCAACCAACCTCTGTATCAGCATCATTTAATGAGGTAACCGAAGCAAAGCCCCTCCCTGAGTTTTTGTCCAATACAGGGAAGGTTTAAGTGAGAACAACCATGACTCATGGCAAACGTTTTAGGGAATAGTTCACCCACAAATGAAAATTATGTCATCATTTACTCACCCTCATGTCGTTCCAAACCTGTATGACTTGCTTGCTTCCAAAGAACACAAAAAGAGATATTATGAAGAAGGTTTAAGCTGCTCTTTTCCATACAATGACAGCAGACAGTGACATGGGGCTGTTAAGCTCCAAAAAGGTAAAATAAAAAAAATAAAAAATAAAAAAGCACCATAAACTGCACTTCTAGTATTCTGGAGCCATACACTAGTTTTCTAGAGCCTGAAACTGAAGTCATTATTCCTTGATAATCTTCCCCTCCAGCTAAATTTACACATGTATTAAAATATGATGCATCTAGACACTTTGCGCAACGTTTGACATCAATGATCTCATGTGAAATTAGTTCTAGAGTGTCTCGTAACCATTTGTGACATGCCAAATTTGAATATTAGGAAGTATGAATGAGATTTTAGAGAGGGAAAAATTTTCTTCCAATAATTATTACAAATTATGGTTTGGGGGCCTGGTTAGCTCAGCAAGTAAAGATGCTGACTACCAAACCTGGAGTCACAAGTTCGAATCCAGGGTGTGCTGAGTGACTCCAGTCAGGCTTCCTAAGCAACCAATTGTCCCGGTTGCTAGGGTGGTTAGAGTCACGTTGGGTTAACCTCCTCGTGGTCACCATAATTTGGTTCTCGCTCTCGGTGGGGCATGTGGCGAGTTGTGCATGGATGCCACGGAGAATAGCGAGAGCCTCCACACGTGCTAGGTCTCCGTGGTAAACAAGCCACGTGATAAGATGCGTGGATTGACGGTCTCAGACGCGGAGGCAACTGAGATTCATCCACCGCCGCCTGGATTGAGGTGAGTCACTACGCCACCACGAGGACTTAAGAGCGCATTGGGAATTGGGCATTCCAAATTGGGGAGAAAAAAAATATTATGGTTTGTTCCTCACACAAAGCTATTGTACGGCTTTAGAAAATTTGGAATATAGGACGCAATAGACAACTCATGGGGCCTGTTCACACTGAACGCATTTTTACGTCCATCCGCATTCGTTTCTCAATGTTTTTCTATGTAAACACGTACCTGATGAAAGTCTTTGACTATTGCGCTGCATCTCGCAGCTTTTTCAGTGTCACACGCAGGAGTGCCGCTTTCTTTAGATACTGTTTCCAGTGAAAAAGAACAGCAACTTCTAAAAGTGTGCCTCCAGACGCCTGCTTTCTGTTATTTTATTTGCATTGTGGCTAGCTTCTTTTAGCACAAGAACGCGTTTGGTCTGAATGGCACCTTATGATATTCATGGTATTGAAAAAAAAAAGAAAAAAGAGCATTGTCAACATTCTGCCTAACATCTCCCTTTCTGTTTCAAGAAAGTAAGTCATACGGGTATGGATTGACATGAGGGGGAGTAAATGATAACTGAATTTTATTTTTTGAGTGAACTAACTCAACAAAATGACTACATTTAAGATACTGACATCTTACTGAGTCTTGCTTACATGAGCAAAACCACATTCTATTGAGGGAGAGGCTGTAATTCTCATAGCTCAAGAGTTTGTTTGTACCATCTTCTCTTAAACAGACCATTACTAACCACTACAAGTGCTTACCTACTGTGATGACATATAAACGATTCACACACCTAAAAAGGAAGAGAAGCACATTCATAACTACGGTTCGGAGCATCACACAGCTCTTCGTCAGCATTTGTAGATCACAGGGGCGGCCTAATGACAGAGCAGGGAGGAATACATATGTCACTCTGCAGCTGTGTTCATCTCTTCCCATTACTCATCTCTTAACCACAGACGCTAGACTCTTTCCACCAGCAGCTTTTGATCGGTCTGAGGGCAGTACGGT
This sequence comes from Myxocyprinus asiaticus, assembly GCF_019703515.2. Lineage (NCBI taxonomy): Eukaryota > Metazoa > Chordata > Actinopteri > Cypriniformes > Catostomidae > Myxocyprinus > Myxocyprinus asiaticus. Next base: position 35,129,797 of record NC_059365.1, on the reverse strand, counting down.
CCATTTCAAACTTTCCTTATTTGGGCCCTTTTTGCTGTTTCTCAAAAGGAGTGCAATGTAAGCAATCTCTGAATTGTGTCTCAAGGCACTGGATTTTTTTTTTTCCTTCTCCACGTTGACAATCAAGGGGCATCTCCAGTCAGGGAGTTATCACTCCATCTCAGGCTTATCTCATCTACCTTTAGCCTAGGTTCATCTGAGCCATGCATCAGACAAAATAACGGTTTTATTACATCCGAGAAAGACAGAAGAAAGAGTGAGAGAAAGACTCTACAAGAGTGGTCCATGCATTAAATGCCTGTCCTAAAATCTACTGGCAAATAAACAAGAGGCCTGAAGTTCTTCAGGTCAGTTAAAAGAATATTCCAGGTTCAATACAAGATAAGCTCAGTCAAAAGTATCCGTGGCATAATGCTGATTACCACAAAAATTAATTTGGACTCATCTTTCCTTTTCTTTATTAAAAAAAAAATATAAAAAAGGCAGAAATTAGGGTTTAAAAAGGCAGAAATATGACACTTATTTTATAAAAGCACTTGCATTAATTCTTTTGTTAAAACGTAATTATTTAAGCTTATCCTTGTACTTTTTATGGATAGTTTAGGGCTTACAGCGTTACATCATCATGTCAACAAAATTGGATATAAATGTACACAGAAAAGGTTAGGAAGTGATTTTATCACACTGAAATCATGTTAACATGCACTGTTTACGTCAAGTGGCTATACTTTTGAAACAGTGACTATTTTAATATTTACGGACTGGCCCCATTCACTTCCATTGTAAATGCCTCACTGTAACCCGGATTATACTTTTTTTTTTTTTTTTTTTTAAGAAAAAGAGGGACAAGTTGAAATACATTTTTGTGGTAATCAATATTATGCCACAAATGCTGTTGATATTGAACCCGGAATATTCCTTTAATTTTGTTTAAATGTCAAAGTCCCAGGCCAAGCTGTTATCAACAGAACTGCTATGGCAACAGAGCTGTTAATAAAGAGTTGTGTTGTTACCTTATAGATCTACTCTCTAAAAGCCAAAGAGACAATTTTGGCCTGAATTAAAATATTTCTGAAAATGAAATTTGGAACCGTTTAGAACAGCGATTCTTAAACTATGGGTTGAGAACCCAAAATGAGGTCATAAGAAGTCCTTTGCCTTTAAAACAGCACCAATTCTCTCAAGTACACCTGGACACAGTTTTTATTGGTTGTTGGCAGATAGGATGTTCCAAGCTTCTTGGAAAATTCACCAAAGTTCTTCTATCTATTTAGGCTCTCAATTGCTGTTTTCAATTGCTTCTGTATCTTCATGTAAACACGTGTGTGTGTATGTGTGTGTGTATTACTATTATTATTATTATTATTATTATTATAATTAGTATAATTATTATTATTATTATTATTAACCATAGCTGTAGTAACTACGGTAATTTTTGGCAGAAACTATGGTTACCATTTCACATTTTTGAAGGGGTACATTTTAGGTTGTGCATATTGTGCGCATGTGTAAATGTTTAATTTAAATTAAAATTATTTTTTTTCTGAACAATAAAGATTTCTAAAGTTTATCACAATTGTTTGAGTCATACAAAAAGTGAATAATTAACGGATATAGAAAATTCAGCATATTGAAAAGTTTTGTAAGTGTGGGTCCCAGGTAAACACAAAATGTCATATTTGGGAAAGTTTAAGAACCCCTGGTTTAGAAGTCATGAGGTTATGTGCATTTTCTAAAGAGAAGCCACAATGAGAAGCTGAAATATGAAGTGCAAAAGTGACCACCCAATATTTAAGTGCCCTTTACCATCATTTTTTTTATCAACAGCATTACAAAAAATTCTTCAATAAAGCATTATAAGCCATGAAGCAAATCAACCAGCTCTAATATGAATCACAACATTAAACAAAATGTATTACAATCAACAAGTGAAAAGTTTGAAAATCTTAAAAAAAAAAAAAAAAAAAAAAAAAAAAAAGGACAACGTACAATACTGTGTACTCCATTGTGTACTTTACAGAGTTCTCTTATGATGTAATGAACTACTCATCCTATGAAGCATTGTAAATGCCATATTTGGGGGGAAAAAGGCTTTGCTTAAGGGAATGTGTCAAACGAACATTATTTTTAAATAATAAAGATGAAAATCACACTGACTTATGGCTTCTACAGGACCACCGATTAACACCCTCTGAGCTCAGGGCAGGTCTGTTTTTAAAAGGTTTCTGCGTTATTGTTAAAAATCTATTTTTTATCGATAAAGAAAATGAATTGGATTTTCACTTTCGGAACCATACTGCTGCACTTTTTAGGCAATATGGCATCAAAGAACAACGTTATGACCAAACGACACTTTACAATTAACATACAATCACATCTGCTGGAGGGTCAAAATACTACAGTTAATAATGGTTCTGTTTAATAAGTGATGCATTAATCAGAGGACTCAACTTCCCCTTTCATAATACTGATGCTTAATGATATTTCAGTGATACCTAATGATACTGAAACTCAAAGATACCGATGAGAGATGATGAGAAAGTGTATGTACGTGTGTAGGTATGTGTGTGTGTGTGTGTGTACGTACTTGCTCAGAGTGAGAGTAAGGGAGTCGGTTGCGGCTCTGATCTTGTTCTGTGCTTCCACATGGGTCATCTCCTCTGCGTTGGCATCACTGATGGACACCACCCAATCTCCAACACCCACTCCGGCCTGTGCTGCCTTGCCCCCTGGGGTCAGCTAAAACCACCAAAGAGAACAAACATTAGAAAAGTCAAAAAAAAATTGCACAGCTCTCAAAAAGCTGCATGATTTGAGGTATAATTCATGCCATTTACACACCAAAGTTTAATACATAGGGAACAAACCCCTAACCAAAAGTACTAATAGTGATACTTCCCTTACCAAAAAACAGCTAATAAGAATATCTGAAGGCATTAGTTAATTGATTTAATATTTAAAAGATGCTGAATTTACTATAATTTGACTCAGATCTGGCGGAAGTCTGAATTCAGGGTTCTTTGCTTAAGTTTGCCACCTGCAAATGAGAAAATTAAAGATGGGAACCTTTCTCACAACTTGCAAGCCTGTATTAATAAAGTCTGTTTCTCTTTTTTTATCACGGCACAGTTGAAAAGGAAACTGTATTTTTCAGGTATTTGGGTTGCATCAGCTAAATGACAATTTTAGGACTAAATAGAAAACAGATCACTATATTAAATACCAACAACACACGCTCTGCTGGTTTACTACTCAAATGTAACTCTATACTAGAGTTTGGGGGGAAACACTTTATTTTAACACATCATGCTACTCCCACAAGTTTTTTCCACAATAACAGAAGCCAGTCTAAAATAATCCTGTACTTTACTGCAGTATTGACTTTTAGAGTTTTACAGTGTAGAGCTTTCAGAGAAGACTATGAGCTGCAGCATATAAATCACCCAGAGGCGTCGCCCAAAAGGGAAAGTGAAGAGAATGTAGGGAAATGTGCTTGTGCCAGTCTTACATGGAAATGAGCGTGCAAATATCTGAATGTGGAAATTGTTCTGTGCTGTTGTCCAGACTGGAGTGGAGTTATGTTGAACTTTATACTAGGGCTGTCGATTTAACGTGTTGATTCGGTGCAATTAATTATATAAAAAATAACGCAAGTAATCATGTCCCCAGAACATAATAAGGAATATTCCTTCCATTTGAGCAGTTCAAGCTTGAAGTACTTCCTGTTTTCTCCAGGGGGTGTTAAGAGAAACTTCAGCTGTTAGGGCAATGCGGTTATACAGAGAACAAACCACACTCACCGACAGCAGACAACACATGATAAGAACTCGTTCTTGCGTTCAAACACAGCTTGGAGCACAAATACGAACGCAGGGATCTCAAGACATGTTTTTCTAAGCTTCAAACTATGTTTAATTTGACACAGCAACCTAAAAACGGTACGTTTATGACGCGACGCCAAGGAGATGCTCCAAAAGCATCTAACGCAGGTGTACATTGACGCGTCCTTAGACAAGCACTCATAATAAATCTGTCTCGGACTGATTGACGAATTACATTGCAAAATGGATTGTGTGAACTGTAGGCCAGTGATAGGCAGATGACATAAGTTCAATAACATGGAAATAAAACAAAATATTGCATACTAAAGCCACTTTTTGAATTGTCTTTTTGGTAACACTTTACAATAAGGTTCTATTTGTTAACATTAGTTAATGCATTAGGTATCATGAACAAACAATTAACAATATATTGTTTACGGCATTTATTAATCTTTGTTAATATTAGTTAATAAAAATACAATTGTTGATTGTAAGTTCATGTTAATTCATAATGCATTTACTAATGTTAACAAACAACTTTTGATTTGAGGAATGTATTAGTATATGTTGAACCATTTACAGCTTTAATTTTAGTTAAAAGTATTGTGCATTGTTAGTTCAGTTTAACTAATGTTGTTAAATAATTTTAACAAATGGAACCCTATTGTAAAGTGTTACCGTCTTTTTTAATGCTTTACTCGTACGCCACAATGATGTAATGCATTTTAATTATCTATATTATTATTTTGTATAATATATATTGTATTTGTAATGATTTAAATAACAATTTTTAAGTATTTAATCATTATTGAATTGAGGGGCTAAGCAAATATTTACATCTGCGATCAATTGTGATTAATTTGATTAATTAATCGGCATACCATGTAATTAATTCAATTAAAAAATTTTATCAACTGACAGCCCTACTTTATACACCAATAAATCCTCTGATATGACTGGACAAGTAGCGTTCGAAGAGTGCTGATATTTAGCATAACAGCACTGGGACGTTTCACTGTCTGTATCACTCCACTTGTCTGTGTTTAAGGCATTCCAGAAAGGCTACCAGTCTGTGCGTTGCTCTGCAAGATAAAATCCTGCTTTGGCTTTGTTTGGAACAATTTTTAGTAGCGGACTAAAAACAGTCAAATTATTTGATAATATTGTGTCTAAAGTGTATATCACTGACTCATTCTATGGAAGCATATACTGTATGTCCCAGACTTTATAGCTTGGAATAGCAGAACCAAAATATAAAACTCAATGACTTAGTCAGCCTGTGTCTGATGCCTTTTGGAAAAATAAGATCTGTTACAGTTTTAGATAACCATGGAGCCAAGTGTGAATGACCTGAATGACACACAAGCCAGACCCAAGATCCTGCCAAAATGATCCGCCATTTGAAATTTCGGAACATTCCTCCCAAAACATTTGAGCTTCAAAGGAATTTCCTGAGCCGTTGTTGATCTGGCTCCAACTCATGAGGATTCAGGGAGATTTCTACTGGCAATGAACATTTTTAAGGGAAAATTGCTCTGAACTCTCAACGGAAACTACAAACTAAACTAAAAATTATCTTTCAATATTTTCAGTCTTTTGACAATATTATATATATATATATATATATTTTATTATACACACACACACACACACACAGTACTGTGCAAAAGTTTTAGGCACTTGTGAAAAATATCATATAGTGAGGATGTCTTCAAAAATAATGCCATAAATAGTTTTCATTTATCAATTAACATCTTACAAAGTTGAGTAAACAAAAAAAGCTAAATCAATATTTGGTGTGACCACCTTTGCCTTTAAAACAGCACCAATTCTTCTAGGTACACCTGGACACAGTTTTTCTTGGTTGTTGGCAGATAGGATGTTCCAAGCTTCTTGGAGAATTTACCACAGTTCTTCTATCTGTTCAGACAGAAGTCTCCATTGCTTCTGTCTCTTCATGTAATCTCAGACTGACTCGATGTTCAGTGGGGGGCTCTGTGGGGACCATGACATCTGTTGCAGGGCTCCCTGTTCTTCTATTCTAATCTTTTCTATTTGCAAAAGTAATGTTTGTGTCTAAAATGTATAAGACTAAGACTAAGACCTAAGACTTTTGCACAGTACTGATAATATATAATATATCTATCTATCTATCCATCTATCTATCAGGAATGCGCCATCCATATAAGCAGGGTAAGCAGTGCTTACCTAACAGAAGAGTGAAAAGAAAAATTACGCTAAGAAATATTTAAACATAATTGTTAATATAAAATACTGTTTTCGTTCAAATTCGTCATCTTTCATCTCAGTTGAGCAGCACAGTCAGTTATTAATTTATTCGCTTTGGTGCCACCCTCAGGTATAAGCACTTTATGTTATGCTTTCTCCGATTCAAAGCATTGTTTACCGCCTTTTCATTCAACATTATACATTCATTCAAACTGAATCATGCCCGCTACTACAAATGACCAAGTTAAGCATGCTTACCTAAACAATCAGAAGCTCCTTCCTTCAGTCACGCTATCTGATAGGCTAGATTTTTGTTTTGTGTCAACATGTTCAAGTTCACGTAACTAATGCATTATTAAACACTAAAATGCATATAGTGTGAGCATTGACGACCTACACGGATTTGGTAAAGTTAAAGTAAAAATTGAGAAAGTGTGGCTATCGAAACTTAAACAAGCGGGCGACTTTTACAATAAAGTGACAGAGATATTTATTTGCAAGGAGAGAATGGATTTTGTGTTTTTGTGTAAAGGTAAGTTAATATGTTTATTAAAAATGTGTGTTATTGATACTAGGTCATTATTTCTGGTTAGTCTGAGGCTATGAAGTGGTGATCTGGCAATCATGTCCTTCTTGTGTTTTGCTCTGTCCGTTTTATAGTTCTAAAGTTAGAGCGCAGTGTCTGTTTAAAAATATATATATATACACATGTGCCTTGTGCATTCAGGTTAAGATTGTTGTTTTTGGTGGTCAGATTAGTTAATTGCTGCTGTCCATTCCAGTGGTTCTGAACAGTGGGAAGAGTGACGTAGTGAAACTAGTAACTTGCAATCTTTTCTTTTTCTTTTTGTTGTATGTCAAAACAAGCTCTTCTGGCACTATGGTTCATTGTATGATTTAATGGACATAAACATGCTCGGCTCAATATATGACAATCTTTTATTTGTGTGATATATGCAATACTACTGAATTTAAAACAATTTGGTCATGAAGTTTGCCACTGTGACAATTGTTTCCATTGACTGGTGGGTTCTAAGGCAACAATTTACATTTCTGCGACATTACACACCCATATGTGTTTTGGGCATAGCGTTTAATAGAATGTATTAAAAATCTCTGATGCTTGCTCAGTCTCAAAGCCCTTGGCACGTGCCTGAAATAGTTTTTTTTTTTTTTAAAAAAGCACCCAAAAGAATCATAAAAGTAGTCCATGTGCCTCATATTCCAAGTCTTCTGAAGACTTTTGTTTTTATTTGTTTTTATTTTTTTTTTGGAGAGAAACAACTCGAAATGCCAATAATGTTTTTCAATTCAGAATTTTCATTTTTGGGTAAACAATTCCTTTAATACATGAAAAATGAAACATGGGGAACAAATGTTCTGAGAACATTTCTGAATGATGCCAATAATGCTTGACTGAGTTTTAAATTAATTCACTGAAATAGGCAATTTAATCTGATTTATGGACAAGAATCAAACTGACCAACTCTGAGGTTTAAATCGGAGAAGCTGTTAAACATCTCCGTATTTACACAATAACAAATCACAAAATTCATATAATGATAGTCATTAGGAAACTTATTGGTCGATTTAGCTGATTTTCTTGGCACTCCTGAGGTCATTCCACAGCATCTCTACTGGGTTAAGGATTGGGCTCTGACTGGGCCACTCCAAAAAGGCAGATTTTTTTATTTTATTTTGTTTAAGCCATTCTGTAGTGAATTTACTTCGATGTTTAGGGTCAATGTGCTGCTGCATCACCCAACTTCTACTGAGCTTCAGCTGGCACACAGCTCATTATCCTGTAAAATATCTTGATAAACTTTTCCCACTAGCATTGTGGAGTGTCAAGGTGGTCTTTGGCAAACTTCAGGCATGCAGCAATTTATTTTATTTTTTTGGGAAAGCAGCGGCCTCCTCCGTGGTGTCCTGCTATTGACACCATGCCTGTTTAATGTTTTCCATATAGTAGACTCATGAACAGAGATGTTAACCAGTTCCAGTGATTCCTTCAAGTCTTTAGCTGTCATTCTAGGGATTTTTTTAAATTTTATTAATTTTTTTATTCATTGAGCATTCTGCGGTGTGCCCTTTGAGTCATCTTGGCTGGACGGCCACTTCTAGGGAGTGTGCCTTTAGACATAAAAACATAGACATAGTACTAAATTGTCTCCATTTATAGACAATTTGTCTAACTGTGGACAGATGAATATCTAAGCTCTTTGAGATATCTTTGTAACCCTTTCAAGCTTTATGCAAAAAACAATTCTTGACAATTCTGAGATTTTTTTGCGAGGCATGGTCCACTTCAGCAGATGCTTCTTGCGAAAAGCAAACTCAAAATGTTTGAGTGCTTTTTATGTCAAAGTAGCTTTAACCCACACCTCCAATCTTGTTTCATTAACTGGATGCCAGGTTTACCAACTTTTGTGGACGTCATTAGCCAAGGGATTCACAAACTTTCTCCCCAACCTACACTGAATGTTTGAATGATGTATTCAATATGTACAAGAACAATACATTAATTTGTGTGGTATAAAACAGATTGTGTTTGTTCATTATTGTAACTTGAGATGAAGATCAAACCTCATTTTAAGACAAATTTATACATATTTGCAAGTAATTTCAAAGGGTTTATATACTTTTTCTTGCCACTGTATATCACCCAGCTCTAGAAGGATCCCAAAGCACATTTCACACACACACACACACACGGTTCCTTGACCCAAACTCACATTTGGCAACGAATACAAGCAACTCAAAATGCAATGCATCATTAATAGTGCTTAATCTGTGTAATAAGATAATAGGTCATTTGGTGGTAACATCTAATGAGATCCAGCTTTTGCTTTTTGCATGAGTGTGAATGAAATGCACATGGTCTACCCTCATGTCTATATAAAGCTGTACCCAAACCTTTAACATCTGCGATGGACATTTCAGACTGCCTTTCTCTCTCTATTCTCCCAAGTTCTAACACATTTCCTGTCTCTGCCATCTGCTTTTCACTTCCACAAACATTTACAACTCTTCTCTGCAGCATTATGAATTGGATTGCAAAGTTGAACAGCATTGCAACAAGAGAACAAAAGTTATTGTCCTCAGGCCAGATTGTCTGTTTGAGACCATGCAAATATTTATGTAACATAAGAGGGATGGTGACGTCATTATGACATCATGAGGAAATGTTTGGGGTCTGAACAACAATCCCGCAATAAAGCCCTCTCTCAGGTGCAGAGCTCTGGCAAGCGTGCAAAAATGGGGAAACTGAAGCCAAAGCAGGAGAGTTCTTAAATAAACACATGGAAGAACATGGTAGCAGTGGTGAGCGGTATGACCAAAATCTTATATCATCTTATAAGGCTATCTGGTACATATCATAATATACTTATTTTTGCCTGAAATTAAATTACAAAATGTTTAATATATTACATGTACTAATGTCTAATTTTCAATAATCTAGTAGTTACATAAATATTTTATTAAATACTTTTTCCAATGAGATAAAAGTACCATCCTTTTTTTCTATTTTTAATTGGAACTCAATGGATGCAAACCAAAAGAGATTATTTATAAAAAATGAATGAAAGTCTGGCATCAGTGCAAAAACCGCTTAATTTTATAAAACTGACTTCAAAAAAATGAGTGTTCAAAAATGTTACTCAAATGGTAATACATGAGCCATTTTTGAAGTCATGTAAAATTGCATTAAGACATTTTTTAATAGTTTATCTGATTTAAAACATTACTAGGTGTTAGAGTTTTGATTCATTTCTGAAAATGAGATCAAACTATACCTTCCAGTGAATCAATTCAAAACTCCGATTCATTTTTCTTTGTTTTGTTTGTGTCATCACTAAAAAACAATTAGAATCTCAGTGTGGCATTCTTCACGTTAAACTGTATTAGTAAAAACTGTCAATTGATTAAAATTTTAATCTAATTACATCATATTCAGACAAATAAATCGCATATCAATATTTGCCAAAATAGGCCCCCAAATAAAGCTAATTCAATATATAATATTAATAATTATACACACACACACACACACACACACGCACGCACGCACGCACGCACGCACCTTAGTCAAATACATTTAAACTCAATTTTTCACAAGTCCTGAAATTTAATCGTAGAAAACATTCCCTGTCTTAGGTCAGTTAGGATAACTACTTTATTTTAAGAATGTGAAATGTCAGGATAATAGTAGAGAGTATGGTTTATTTCAGCTTTTATTTCTTTCATCACATTCTCAGTGGGTAAGAAGTTTACATAATGTTTGTTAGTATTTGGTAGCATTGCCTTTAAATTGTTTAACTTGCGTCCAACATTTTGGTAGCCTTCCACAAGCTTCTCACAATAAGTTGCTGGAATTTTGGCCCATTCCTCCAGACAGAACTGATGTAATGGAGTCAGGTTTGTAGGCCTCCTTGCTCACACATGCTTTTTCAGTTCTGCCCCACAAATTTTCTAATTGGACTGAGGTCAAGACTTTGTGATGGCCACTCCACTACATTGACTTTGAGAGCCTTAAGACATTTTGCCACAACTTTGGAGGTATGCTTGGGGTCATTGTCCACTTGGAAAACCCATTTACAACCAAGCTTTAAGTTCATGGCTGATGTCTTGAGATGTTGCTTCAATATATCCACATAATTTTGCTTCCTCATGATGCCATCTATTTTGTGAAGTGCACCAGTCCCTCCTGCAGCAAAGCACCCCAACAATATGATGCTGCTACCCCCATGCTTCATGGTTGGGATGGTGTTCTTCGGCTTGCAAGCCTCACCCTTTTTCTTCCAAACATAACGATGGTCATTATGGCCAAAAAATTGTGTTGTTTCATCAGACCAGAGGACATTTCTCCAAAAATTAAGATATTTGTCCCCATGTTCACATGCAAACTGTAGTCTGGCTTTTTATGGCAGTTTTGGAGCATTGGCTTCTTCCTTGTTGAGAAGCCTTTTAGGTTATGTCGATATAGGACTCATTTTACTGTGGATATAGATACTTGTCTACCCGTTTCCTCCAGCATCTTCACAAGATCCTTTGCTGTTTTTCTGGGATTGATTTGCACTTTTCGCACCAAACTATGTTCATCTCTAGGAGACAGAATGCATCTCCTTCCTGAGCAGTATGATAGCTGCATGGTCCCATGGTGTTTATACTTGCATACTATTGTTTGTACAGATGAACGTGGTACCTTAAGGCATTTGGAAATTGCTCCCAAGGATGAACCAGACTTGTGGAGGTCCAAAATTGTTTTTTCTGAGGTCTTGACAGATTTCTTTTGTTTTTCCCATGGTGTCAAGCTAAGAGGCACTGAGTTTGAAAGTAGACCTTAAAATACATCCACAGGTACACCTCCAGTTGACTCCAATTAGCCTATCAGAAGCTAATTGGCTAATTGCCTAAAGGCTTGACATAATTTCCTGGAATTTTCCAAGCTGCTTAAAGACACAGTTAACTTGGTGTATGTAAACTTCTGACCAACTGGAATTTTGATATAGTTAATTAAAAGTGAAACAATCTGTCTGTAAACAATTGTTGGAAAAATTACTCATGTCATGCGCAAAGTAGATGTCCTAAACGACTTGCCAAAACTATAGTTTGCTAATATGAAATCTGTGGAGTGGTTAAAAAAAAAAAAAAAAAAAAAAAAAAAGTATGTTTTAATGACTTCAACCTAAGTGTATGTAAACTTCTGACTTCAACTGTATATCTCGTCTCGGTTATGTGAAACGTAACCCTGGTTCCCTGAGTGCGAACGAGATGCTGTGTAATCGCATTGGGACATGCCCCGAGTGTCACGTGGTCTGAAGCCGTTGTACAATCATGCCAATTTATTAGCTGGTGGCATTTAAGCGACGCCCCTAGGGAGCTACGTCACAGGCTCCATAAAAGCGCTCGCTTTGGTCCCATCGAGTCAGAATTTCTGCAGGAATGCACAAGCCTATGCCGCTGCTAGAGATTATGGCCATCTTACTCAGTGTTTCATTCCCACTCAGGGAGCAGGGTTACGTTTCACGAAATGGAGACGTTCCCTTTCGTAGGAACTCGAGCTGCGTAATTGCATTGGGAATGATATATATTCACACCATGCAAACAGTAGCTGCCAACTGTCTACGCCTGCGTGGCAAGCATATAGCGGCGCACAAGTGAGCTAAAGCATATGAATAAAACAGAGAAAATGATGAGTTTACGCCTGTTCCAACAGAGAGAACCTGGGAAGCTGGAGTCAAACCCTCATCCAGATTCTAAAATCTAACAAATGTGGAGAGGACCACCCTGCCACCTTACAAATGTCCTACAGGGACGCACCTCTAGCCAAAGCACATGAGGATGTCATGCTCCTCGTAGAATGGGCTCGAATATCTGAAGGTGAAGGTAAACTGCATGCTTTGTAAGAACTTGAAATTGCATCAGTAAGCCAATAAAACAACCTTTGCTTGGACACTGAAACACCCCTGTTGTGGCCACCAAAGCACACAAACAACTGTTCTGATATACGCCACTGGCTAGTACGATCAACAAACTTGCAGTGCTCAAACAGGGCAAAACATATGCAATCTTTCATGTTCCTCTGACTCAAATGGGGGAGGATAGATAGCCTGAAAATTAATAGACTGAGCGAAATGATGCAGAAACGACTTTGGGCAAACAGCCCAAATGAGGTCTAAACACCAGTCTTAAACACCCTGGTGCAAAATCCATACATAAGGGATTGATCAACAGGGCATGCAAATCACCAACCCTTTAAACAATGCCAATGCTACTAGCAGGGCTGTTTTAAAAGTTAGAAACTTATCAGCGACTGTTGCCAAGGGCTCAAACGGAGCACCCAAGAACACCTCTAAAACAACAGATAAATCCTATTAGGGAACGCGGATGGGACAAAAAGGTCTAAGCCTGTGTACCCAGCGCATCAAACGAAAGAAGAGAATGTCTACCGCCAGAGACTCCACTGATAAGCGCATGCTCAGAAGCTACAGCGGCAACATAGACTTTAAGCGCTCTTGCAAAAAAATCCAGCATTGTATCGACAGGGCAGTGAACTGGATTTTCACCTCGCACTGTACACCAAGAAGCAACAATATGCCACTTGAAAGTATAAAACCTCCTAGTCGATGGAGCTCTAACATTCAGAATGGTATCAATCACAGCGGGGGATAAAAATGCCCATTGAGGGGCCATACCCATAACTTCCACAAGTCCAGGCGGGGGTGCCAAATGCTGCCCTGAGCCGGAGATAATATGTCTGTTCTGACTGGAATCTCCCAAGGCATTTCCTCCAGGAGAGAGACCAGAGTCGAAAACCATACTTGAGATCACAAACAAAAGCATCGCCTTGACCAACTCGTTCCCCAGCGCGAGCAGCAGGGGGAAAAACGAGGGAAATTCCAAATGGAGTTTAACCGATATTAGCTCAAAAGTATTCCTTAACGTGATGCACATGGTTGGACTGCAAAACCATCATATGTAGATCCAACAGCTGACATAAGAGCAACGTCCATGCCGCCACCGAAAAATCGAGCAGAGATAGCAGTGTGTGTCTCTTGTCTCACCAGAATGCCCGCATGGTCCACGAATGGGCAAAAGACAAAAAAGAAAACCTTGTTAAAATACCTCACATCTTCTGATAGCATCCTGAAAGAATAATGTCACAGACAAAGCGCTCACGCGTTAGTTCGCCATCACTCCGTAAGTAGTGTGCGAGATATTTCTCTTATTCCAGCCCCCTCGTTCTGTGACCGGGCTCACCGGTCCATGCATAATCCCCTCCGCCAAGAGCAATACGCTTGGAATGGGGAGGGGAGAGAGAGAAAGGCCGAGGCTACTCTATTGTCTTATTTATGTAAATTCTGCCAGAACGACACAGAAAAAGACAACAGGGACAAAGGGGGTTGTTTCCTAACCTTCATCGACGAATTCTCTCATACAGAGTTTTTAATAGCGATGGCTCAAGATGCACATGGTAACTCTTTCGCACAAGTTTGCCAGAAAATGGCTGCCGAGCTAGGCCTCAGAGCATGTTCGACGAGACTCGCGCTTTTGCTAAAGGGGAGGGTGACAGACAAGGAAGAATCCGATGTCCGTTCACACTCCAATCTTCTCAGACACAAAGCCGAAAATCCCAAACTGCCCCCGCACACGGAGCTCCAATCTGGAGGCCGTGGAACTGGAACAACTGGGGATAACGCCTCGTGGTGTGAAATTGCGAGCCTCAAACAGCGCCGCTGTCCCCGTTGGACCCTTGTAATGTTTGAAAAAAAAAAAATTATACTGTATAAAACTACGTGAGTCGCTTCTTAAATTCCATCCTGTGTTGATACTCAAAATGGAGAATAATAATGATGCTCACTTCGAAGTGAGGCATTGGAACAACACGGGCCAGACGAGATTGTGCACTGCATAACAGAAAATCTGACTTGATGGCGCCAAAGCGCTTTTATGGAGCCCGTGACGTAGCTCCCTAGGGGTGACGCTTAAGCGCCACCAGCCAATAAATTGGTATGATTGTACAAAGGCTTCAGACCACATGACACTCAGGGCGTGTCCAATGTGATTACTCAGCTTGAGTCCTACGAAAGGGAAATGTATGTATGTATGTATACACACACACACACACACACACACACACACACACACACACACACAGACACACACAGACACACACAGACACACACAGACACACACACACTTGTGACTGTGTGACAACACATCAGTTAAAGTCTATATTAATTCTATAAGTTGCAACTTTGCTCAGCAACCATAAACAACCTACAGTCTTGTCTACTCCAGACAAGCATGACATGTCAAAACTAAATTACTCCCTTTATAATAAATACAGCCTCCTATGCTGAAAGCGCCCATCTGTGATAGCTTTGAGAGTAGACTACAGTTTTCTGCTTGGTGTTGGAGTTTTTTTTTTTTTTTTTTTTTTAAATATCATGTTGCGGAAATATGACAGTATGAAATGTATACCAGAATATTTTATGTTTGCCAAATTTTTGCCATTTAACGGTATATACCATCATACTATTAGACTTGCCACGATATCATAATTTTCACACCGGTGTGGTGTTCATGTTCAAACCGATTAACACCGGTATTACCAATTGGTTGGATGATAAGTGGTACTATGGGATAATTTTTGTTAAGCAATAGCCTACACAATAATGCAAGGCAGTTTGATTTCAAACTCTGAACTTTATTTTTACTAAAAATTCATATGAAACTGAAGGGGAAAAAAATGACGTGCAATTAAAATGTGTGTTGTTCCAACTTTTTGAAAGATGGCTTTTCAACAGCTGTGAAGGACAACATCTCTTTGGCAAAGAACCTACTTCATCTATTCATTTTCTCCATCATGGGCTACCGGTAGGGTATTTTGTTGTCTGGGCAAATACATCACTTATTGTGGGTTGTTGTGGGTTTAATGTTGGTGTTTTATTACTTTTCATCCCAGGACCCAGTTCAGCTGCTTCAGAAGGGTAATCCTTTACATACTTGTGTTCCATGAGACCGCACGCCTCTGAACAAACAGCGCATCAGACATGCACATAGACGGCTTTTCTGTCATCAGTTCTTAAAAATATAATAAAGTGGATTTCTTCAAGCGTGTGTATGTGTCTAACAGCATTTCTTGTCATTCCGAATCAGAGACGTCTTAGTTACCCACCATGCACATTATATTCGCTACCTGCAATAAAATGTCTTCTGTAAGTGTGCATACTTTGCTTCCTGTGTAATTTGGTAAAGAATATCTGGCTTTCAATGCATTATTTAAGTTCATTTATCATGAGTAGCAAACTCTTCATTAGGCAAGAATTCTTTAATTAAGGCTATTCTATTCATTAGGCTATTGTATTGATATTGGAAGTTCCATTCATAAGGTTCCCCCTTTTACCTGGTATAAAATTTCACACCGGTGTTTTCCCTTGTACCGAGTAAAACCGGTAACACCATACACTGTGGCAACCCTACATACTATCCAATAATAAATGGTAGCAACAGAAAATAGACATGGTTGAGCTACAAAAGAAAAGGAATGGGAGACAAGGGGAACATGAACGAGGTACAGACGAAACAGTGTTTCAGTGAGTGAGTATACAGATAAAACTGATGGACACGACCACCTGTGTTCCTGGCTCAAGTTAAGAGGCCAGCTGTTTGTTTGACTTGAGTCTGGTGGCAGTGAAATGCTGTGCTAAGACCTTTCACAAGTCAATGGGGGAAGTGTAGAGAAACTCTAAACCCTCTATCGTCAATATACAGGACGACCCAAGAAAATGCACTAGTCTAAAAAGCTCAAAACGAGGAGGTTGGCAGCCAAATTGGATGTCCAGTGCTGGAAAATGAGGGCAGAAAACACTCAGACCTTGAGTAGGACTATATGACTTCTGATTGCATTTGATTCTGCATTGCCAGTAGTAGAACATCAAGAATGATCCCAACTGAGAACTAAAAAGCCAGTTTACTGTTTTCAGACAGACAAGCAAAGCTCTGTCCTTTTGTCCTTGAAAGAACTGAAAATGTATGTGGTGACCCTAAAGACCACCCTTGGATTGGCTGTTAAAATCCTTGCCACATTTCACTTTCCATTTCCTTTTGGGGGGCTGTAAGACTCTGGGCCTCACTGCAATTGCGTCAGTTGATACGAGTGAGCCATAAATATCATGGATGTAAGAGCCAAGTTTTACAGCAAGCTGTCTTCAGAAGTCCCTTAGAGCAGACACTGCCACACTGGCTAACAAGCCCTCAAAAGCAAACAAGCATATCCTGAAATCCTTGTTAAACCAATCTAATTATTAAACATAGATCATTAGGTCCACAGAACAAAATGACTGTGAATACAATCAACGTACACAGAGCTAAAATGTTCTCTTTTAGTTCTTTAATCTCTAGAGTAATGTGCACGAAATAATAATGACATAATCATCAAGGGAATAGCCCAGATTTCTTTCTGGGTAAAAACTTTTCTTTAATCTTGAAAGGATTACATCATACATAAACTTCAAATTCCAGTTGAGTTTAATTTAAACTGAATGGCATACTGTCCACTTAAAAAACCATATGGATGTTCATTGTGAGCTAACTAGAAATCATAACATTTGTACACTAGAATAGTCAACACATTTACAGCTCATCTTTGTGTGGGAGTGTCTATGTTTACTTATCTATACTTTGGGGACCATTTTCCCCCCAGAAGTAAGTTAAATCTGACAAAAGTTACTTTGGGAACATTCAACATTCAATGAAAAAAAAAAAAAAAAAAAAAAAAGATTCTGAGATTGTTTTTAATACAAATAAAAATGCATAAAAGTTCTTCTTTTTGGGGTTGGGTTAATCCTTAGTATTTACTGTATATAGCACTTACAGACAGTAGCGGTTCTTGCCTGTATGCCGCCCTGGGCGAAACTTCCAGCAATGACCATGTCTGAGCTCAATGACCAAATTCTTAGAAAAATAGCAAACTGCACTTTGTGCCACTTCATTTACATACAATACACCCACAGTTTGAGCCTACGCCCACAGAGCACAAAAACTCCCAACCACGGCCATTTGTGCTTTGCAATGGTGCGAAAATTGCACTTAGAATTAGCGCTAACGAAAATTGGATAAGACGTTGCGCACTTATGAAAATAGAGCCCAGTATTCACTGATGGCTAGAGTAAATAATCTTTGTCCTTTAATAATGATTTGGGTCTAATTTAATGGAAAACTATGCAAGATAAGGCAAGCGGCGGTGTATGTACATTCGTAGAAAATAACTGTTTGGAATTTTAGAATGCACCATATAGTCCATCAGATATGTCCGGTGTTTGACCCCCTTTAATTTACCCTACAGCTCACACTTTACCAAAGTTGTGTTGAAAAATGTATTTCAAGAGACAAATACTACTGTGCAATGAGCAGCACTAATCATATCTGAAAAAATGCAGATATATACTGATGATCATCTGAAACTTTGATTATTGATGTGTGAAAAAGGCATCGATCCCAAGCCTACCAGCTATACATAACATGTAGATTGTCCTAATTTAGATAGCTAGGTAAACGTGTGTGTGTGTGTGTGTAGGTTTACATAGCTCTACATTGGGGACAAATTTTGGGACGTCAGTCAACCTATGCATGTATATACAGTTGAAGTCAGAAGTTTACATACACCTTAGCCAAATACATTTTTTTTACAATTCCTGACATTCATTGTTAGAAAACATTCCCTGTCTTAGGTCAGTTAGGATCACTACTTTATTTTAAGAATGTGAAATGTCAGAATATTAGTAGAGAGAAATATTTATTTCAGCTTTTATTTCTTTCATCACATTCCCAGTGGGTCAGAAGTTTACATACACTTTGTTAGTATTTGGGAGCATTGCCTTTAACTTGTCTAACTTGGGTCAAACGCTTTGGGTAGCCTTCCACAAGCTTCTCACAATAAGTTGCTGGAGTTTTGGCCCATTCCTCCAGACAGAACTGGTGTAATGGAGTCAGGTTTGTAGGCATCCTTGCTCGCACATGCTTTTTCAGTTCTGCCAACAAATTTCTATTGCATTGAGGTTAGGGCTTTTTGATGGCCACTCCAATACCTTGACGTTGTTTTCCTGAAGCCATTTTGCCACAACTTTGGAGGTATGCTTTGTCCATTTGGAAGACCCATTTGCGACCGAGTTTTAACTTCCTGGCTGATGTCTTGAGATGTTGCTTCAATGTATCCACATAATTTTCCTTCCTCATGATGCCATCTATTTTGTGAAGTGCACCAGTCCCTCCTGCAGCAAAGCACTCCCACAACATGATGCTGCCACCCCCATGGTTCATGGTTGGGATGGTGTTCTTCAGCTTGCAAGCCTCACTCTTTTTCCTCCGAACATAACGATGGTCATTATGGCCAAACATTTAAATTTTTGTTTCATCAGACCAGAGGATGTTTCTCCAAAAAAATAAGATCTTTGTCCCCATGTGCATTTGCAAACTGTAGTCTGTCTTTTTTTATGGCAGTTTTGGAGCAGTGGCTTCTTCCTTGCTGAGCAGCCTTTTAGGTTATGTCGATATAGGAATTGTTTTACTGTGGATATAGATACTTGTCTACCTGTTTCCTCCAGCATCTTCACAAGGTCCTTTGTTGTTGTTCTGGGATTGCTCTGCACTTTTTGCACCAAACTACGTTCATCTCTAGGAGACAGAATGCGTCTCCTTCCTGAGCGGTATGATGGCTGCGTGGTCCCATGGTGTTTATACTTGCCTAATTGCCTACAGGCTTGACATCATTTTCTGGAATTTTCTAAGCTGCTTAAAGGCACAGTTAACTTGGTGTATGTAAACTTCTGACCAACTGGAATTGCGATATAGTCAATTAAAACTGAAACAATCCATCTGTAAACAATTGTTGGAAAAATTACTCATGTCATGCACAAAGTAGATGTCCTAAACGACTTGCCAAAACTATAGTTTGTGAATAAGATATCTGTGGAGTGGTTAAAAAAAAATGAGTTTTAATGACTTAAACCAAAGTGTATCTAAACTTTTGACTTGTATGTGTGTACACACACACACACACACCAGTTAGTTCTGGTCCTCGAATCTGATTGGACAAGAGATGCTGCATGAGTACTGATGGTCTCACACCATCAGCACTCGGACGCTTCACTGTGTATCACTCCGCTTGTGTTCATGCCGTTCTAAACTAAAGTGTATCAGCAGTGCAGATGTGTTAAGAGCCATCTGTCTCTTTACATTTAATTTTGTGACATTACATATTTTAGCCAGCAGGTGGAAGCAAATACTATTTTTGCATGTAATATGAGCCAGCTGGAGACATGAAGGGAGTCAGCGTCACTCAGTGTTTATACTCGACAGCACTCCGTGATCGCTCGTATTTCAACTATACTACTAAAGCTAGGAAACAGCTTTACATGGCTTTAAACTAACAATTTCAGCATTAAGGCTCATCACAGCTGAGAGACTCTACAGACTGATTAATTACACAAACTCAAGGCGCTTACCTCTTACCGGACTTTCCACATTGGAGAGGACAAAATGGCGGAGGACATTGCAGATTGTATAGTGAAAGACTCTTGCGCACCGGCTACCGTGAAATAGAGAGGAATACCCCTGCTTGGATTGATATTTTTCCACTGAGAAAATAGGATGCATTTCACCAAAATGACATTATCTTCAGAAAGCTGACTAACAGACTACAGCATCATCAACAGGTGATCTCTTTCTCTCTCTCAAACACACACACACACACACACACACACACACACACACACACACACACACACCAATAACATGTTAGAAACAGCCCAAGCTATGATGTTAGTAGTTCTAAAGTTATGTTTTTGAGAGGTTTGGACACATCATTTGGTTTGAACCAGCAACGGCAGATTCTGATTCATCGCGTAAGAAAGTAGTTCCATGCACAAATGCACAAATGGGACTGTACTCAGTTTTTCCTAAATTTTGCTTATATATGTTAAAAATGCAAAGGTTTTTGTTTAAGGTTAGGGTTCATGTTAGGGTTAGTCAGTAGTATTTATAACAAGCTTTACATAAACAATAGAAGTCTCTGGTATGCCCTCATTTAATCAGCAAGCTAAACATGTGTGCGTGTATCTTAGTTTGTTTCACTTTCACTGATTTCATCAAGAAAGTATTCCTTTGAGGGCCAAGAACCTTGTCATCTGGTTTGGGGAACGAGGCTGGAGACATTAATGGATAGTGGGTGCAAAGAGTAGACAAAGGGCTGCTCTGTTGCCAGGAATAGGAGAGCAGCGTTAAATATCCCAGGAATGCTGCAGAAATGTGCCAATGTGTGCAATGGACAGAAAATAGGAGGAGGTAGAAGAGAGGAAAGGAGTGAAAGGAAAATGTTTGGAGAGGCCTGTTAACCTCCAAATACCATCAGCTGATGAATTGAATCCCCACTTATGACATGGGAAAAATACAGTCCTTAATGTTGCTAGACTGTACCAGAAATGGAAGATAGGGGGATATCTGTCTAAACAGATATAGTAAATTTTTACATTTTCAGAAGTAGATATGAGAGGCATTTGCTCACTTAAGTCTCTATGATACAATAACCTGCAGAAATATCTCAGGTCATATGCTTTAATTCAGCTCTTTGGGATTTTGATCACCTGTTTATTGACCGCCAGGCAAAAATCATAAATTCCAACCACTTAGAAAAGCAATAGCATACTTGTCCTCAATCATACGCATCATGTCCTTAGCTCAAACGGTGCAGGATGAGTTACATACCACAGTGTAATACTGATGTTAGGGTTAGTAAGCACCATTAATTAATGTGTCAAACAGCAAATGTTCACACATTTCTCCACAAACAAGCCACCATGTTCTAGTTCATCATTCATGGCAGGCATTATTCATCCCTGCCATTAAAACCTTTTTCTTAAACCTCTTTGTTCTCCCAACAAGGAAAGGGGTAAAACAGTCCACCCGTCTTCACTTAACTCCCTCTTAGAACCTGTGGACAGTGCTTATCTTTATTACCTCATGACCCGTTTCAACCCATCTATGAGTTAATGCCACATAACTTGACAGTTCTGCACGTAAAAGGGCGTCACCCTCTGTCAAGATGAATGATCCTTCATATCAGAGTAGTAAATCACCTTTAACAGCAGCGCTTAATCTCAGACAACTGAACAAATACGCCTAATGAGTCACCTTCTGTCATGGTAATGACTCACCAATGTCAAACTGAATGTAGGAAGTCGTCTGGCTGTAACATTCCTTTGTAATTCAATTTTCGTGTCTGTCAAGAGGTGCGGATGTGTGAGGTATGAAGTGTTTGCTTTACTGTAATATGTTAAACCTACGGCACGTTCCAACACAGGTCATGCCATAAGTATTATGGTAGTTAACGGCGATAATATGCCAGTTATGCACTTCATAATACAAACTATCAATTTGAGGCCTTAAAAAGAAGACAATGGAAAAATATTGTGTATAACTGGCACATCTGGATGGTTAGGTCACCATTTTGAGGTGTTTCTTTAACTACGGGCACTATGTCCTAAGGGTGACTTTTATTAAAACAAACAAAACATTTTTATTTTTGTTAAATGCAGGTCAGATCAAAACTGTATTGGAAACTTTTTAAATGCCTTTTACTGCATGTATACACTATATGGTTTTATAATTGTCCCAGTTCCAGACTTTCAATCTTAAAAATATGAAAATCTATAAAAAAAAATATTTAAAAAGTAAAATAAACCACTTCAATATTTCTTACAGCGTTCCCATGGCCATGGAAAACCTGAAATACCAGGGAATTTTAAACTGATGTTTTCAAAGCCTGGAAAAAACATGGAAATGAATTCAATCTTAAATGTACATTTTTCTGTTTTC
This sequence comes from Myxocyprinus asiaticus, assembly GCF_019703515.2. Taxonomy (NCBI): domain Eukaryota; kingdom Metazoa; phylum Chordata; class Actinopteri; order Cypriniformes; family Catostomidae; genus Myxocyprinus; species Myxocyprinus asiaticus. The sequence continues at coordinate 35,107,367 of NC_059365.1, read as the reverse complement.
CAAAGCTCTAAAAATGTCTAATCAGCTCGATATCGTTCTTGTGTAGAGCAAGAGGCCATTTAGACTGAACATGTTCTTGAGCTTAAAAAAAAAAAAAAAAAAAGCTAGACAGCATAACGAATAGAACATAATGTAGGTGTCTTGAGATGCCGGAAAAAACAGCAAGATGCAGCGCAATGGTCAAAGATATCCCTCTAGCACATGTTTACATAAAAACAAAAAAAACAAATCAAAAACACAGCAGATGGTTGGAAAAACGTTTTCAGCCCCTAAAACTTGCTTGCAAGCCATAGTGATGTCCAATTTGTTCTTCATCTTACAAATCAATCTGAGGCTACGTCCACATTAATCCGAATACATTAGAAAATGGCGTTTTTGTTTTTGAAATACCTCTGTTCACACTGCCTTATTCAGGCATTTTGCAAAAGTTGATCATCCACACTAAAACGTTTGAAAACTTAAATCCCCTTACTGCTCATGTGAAAATTGCCGTTTCATGTAAGGCCTGAAATAAAATTGTCCTCGAGTTCTGTTGCCGGACAGCAACTACGAGTAAACTTCCCATCGCCTTTGAATGAAAGCATTGTGAAGCTTGTACAAAGTAACATTTATCTTCAACAACGCAATCAAAGTGAATAACAGGCACAACAACGCTGCTACAACATGGGCTGCCATCTTGACTATTTTGGGTTGAATGAATTCATTTTCCCTGTCAACACTACAATGCGAAGACATTTAAAAATGTATTCACTTGGGAAAGCGTTATCAATAAAGCTCAGTTTTCGCTGTCAAAAATTCCATCTCACTGGAAGACCAAAAAGTAGACAAAAAGATGCCTTTTCATACAAAAACGTATTATTGTGAATGTGGCCTGAATGATTCATTAATGAACTGATCTGAATCAAAATTATTTTGAAAATTCTGTATCCAGTAACCACAAACAACTGAAAAGGTTATGGAAAAGTAATGGAATTTCATGGGTCAAAAAGGGTGGGAACCCTGTTCTTATGTAAATTTTGCAGCTAGTTTTATCAAAAGTTAGCCTACATGGTTACCAAGGTCACAAACGTATCATTGATGAGCAAGTTTGAAATGAAATATGGGATGTGTGGGGAAAATAAAGAATAATCTAGGTTAAATATCAACAATGATGTGTCATCAAGTGGCAATTTTATCAAACTATGCAAAAAGTGTGAAACATTGTGTGCATTTAGGATACATAAAATACTAGCAATGAAGTTAGCTGTAACAAGATAATACAGTCTACAATTTTATTTTAAAATGTTCAAAATGTCATTTCCACCACAAAATGTGCTATCAAACACATCACTGACATGCTATCAAACAATTTGAGGGGTGGCGAAATGACAGTAGCTGGGTTTCCATACAGGTATTTTTATGCACATTTTGGGATATCACATAAAAACTGCTGGATGGAAACACCAAGGACAGTGATATTTTGAAATGTACCCATTTCCAATGAGAAAATGGCCGAATTTGTGTCTTTTCATTCACATAAAGTCAGAAAAAAAAACAACATATGAATCCAAATTAACATATATTTATACTAAAGTAATATTCAAAGCCATGCTGGTCCATAATGGTAACAAGTACCCATCTCTTCCCCTGGCTCACTCGGTGCACCTCAAAGAGGATTACAACTGCATCAAGACCTTGCTGGACGCCTTGAAGTATGATGAGTACAGCTGGGAGGTCATAGGAGACTTCAAAATGGTGGCATTCCTGATGGGTCTCCAAAGACGGTTTTACCAAGTTTACCTGCTATCTTTGCCTTTGGGACAGCAGGGACACCAAAGTGCACTACCACAGGCGGGACTGGCCACAGTGGACCGAGTTCTCTGTGGGGAGGAACAACGTCAAGTGGGAGCCACTGTTGGACCTCCGGAAGGTGCTGATGCCACCACTGCACATCAAATTGGGCCTTATGAAACAATTTGTCAGAGCTCTAGATAAGGAGTCGGCAGCCTTCAAGTACCTTCAAGACTTCTTCCTTAAGCTGTCTGAGGCAAAGGTCAACGTGTCTTCGTCGGACCACAGATAAAGAAGGATTTTGGATTCATATGTTCATATGACTTTATGTGAACGAAAAGACACAAATTCACCCGTTTTCTCATTGAAAATAGGTACATTTCAAAATATCTCTGTCCTGGTCACAAAAGCAAAGTTTGTGGGGAATAATAGCCATTTTCTATACTTTTGAGGCAGCAATTAAGAAATAACACTAACTTCCCAGGAACAAAAATTGTGTTACATAGTGAAATCGCATCTGAAATGTCGCTTTGGTCATCCAGAAATAACGGTGTCTAGAAAATCCGGCAAATGAGTCGAAAACAAAATTGAACTCTGCCGAAGAGGTTTATTTACACTCATATATTATAGATCACAGTGGCTACAATTTCTCTGGAAGTGACTATGTTTTTCTTTTGAACGCATGGGATGAAATGTGTCTTTAATCGCACATTGATTTTGCGATATAATTTTTTTGCACATATATTAAATTCGCAACTTGGATGGAAACATAGCTATTGCATTGGAAATGTTCACGACGATTCAGAAAACATTGATAGTGGTCAAATAAAAAAAAAATACAGCTACTAAGAGTGCAAAAGGTGTGTTTCTAAGGGAGTTTATTCTCTAAAAGTCCACAGAGCCAGAAATGCCCAAGTTAAATAAAAACCCTTTTGTGCAATATCCATTTCTTGGAAGCAACATTGAGGTAGTTCCTGCAGCTTTACTCAAAAAACACAACACTTCATCGTTCATTTCTACAACACATATATCGGTTTTGTCATGTGAGCTCAAACTTGAGGAGATGCTGGTATCTGTTCTGTCTTGTAAATGAAATCATTCTTCATCAATTTAAGTAGACCCTGCAATGCACTTTATGATAAGATTAATCAGATTAAAAATGACACGCAGAGACACGCTCCTGCTATTGCATAGCATCTGGCAGCAGTACAGTATGACAAGCAATCACACTGACATTTAAAGGGAGTGTTAGTGCAGGTCATCAATGTTGACAGACATTTGAGGGGAAAACAGATGTACACAGCTCCAGGTTATACAGGTTATGTCAGACAATACAAGGGATGCTAGGAAATCATCATAAGCTGCAGACGGAAACCGAAAAGTTTTACATGATATCAACAACTAGCATTAGATTGCTCTTAATGTAAACATGAAATCAAAATGTATCCTATTTACTTTCTTAATAAAAGTTCCTGGACTTTTTATGAATGATTCACTGGCACGTTATTCCAAAGAAAAAATAAAGTGTGCCTTTGAAATCTGTTTTTAAAATATAATAACTTGCTCTGCCTCTATAAAAAAAAAAAAAATTACTGACATATTTTTTTTTTTTTATATCCCCTTTTCTCCCAATTTGGAATGCCCAATTCCCACTACTTAGTAGGTCCTCATGGTGGTGTGGTTACTCACCTCAATCCGGGTGGCAAAGGACAAGTCTCAGTAGCCTCCACTTCTGAGACAGTCAATCCGCGCATCTTACCACGTGGCTCATTGTGCAAGACACCGCGGAGACTCACAGCACAGGAGGCCCATGGTACTCTCCGCACAACTTACCACACGCCCCATTGAGAGCGAGAACCCCTAATCACAACCACGAGGAGGTTACCCCATGTGACTCTACCCTCCCTAGCAACCGGGCCAATTTGGTTGCTTAGGAGACCTGGCTGGATTCACTCAGCACACCTTGGATTCGAACTCGTGACTCCAGTAGTGGTAGTCAGCGTCAATACTCGCTGAGCTACCCAGGCCCGATGTGTTTTGATCAATTCCTGATGCATAAAATCAAGTCCCACCCAGTCATTTTTTCACTCCCATAAAACCCATGTTGACTTTGAATTGTTTTTTTGATATTTGGAAATATATGCAGATGCTAATGAAAAAAAAAAAAAAAAGAAAAAGAAAAATCTAAATGTTTTGCTGATAAAACAAATAACTGAACACAGTGGAAAATATTGAAAACATGATCAGCCATAAACAATGAAGACAAGACTTGTTAACTAAACCCAGGCTTCGTTATTTGCCCTTAAAAGGTACATTTCTTGCTGCTAGTGCGGCACCAGACCAACATGCAACATGTTTGTTTTCCAACAGGTTTCCTAAATATTCCCCTCATCTTCCGTTGGTCACCAAACAGATAGCCCCACCCCAAACTCACGCTACTGAATCTATGTTGCCATGTCAGGCTGGTCGGGACTCTAAAACAAACAGAGAAATGTTTTGGAAACACCACAAAGCCACAATGTTTACACTTTCCCAAGAAATCAACATACAAAATAATTATAGTTAATTATAATTATAGCTTAATTATAGTTGTCTCTCCGCATTAACCTGGGATAGGAGAAAGTAAATAAAAATAAAAAAAAGAGACATAAATCACCTTTAAACCGAACCAAGGCCTCGTTATTCATCCCTATGGTATTTGTTTGATAACAAAAGGACCTGAAAGGTCCACGACAACAATAGTTACTGGAGTTTATGTTGTGCGTATACTACAAACAAAACTGCTCATATAAGGAATGGAAATTCCATGCCTGGACCTGATCTGTTCAATACGGTCCATTGGAGGAGCCATTAAGCCAAGATTCAATGACCTTATAGAGAGAACAACGCATGCTGGAAACTAAACAAAGCATAACATGTCCTTGTGAGGAGACATATGAATGAAGATCTGAAGCAGTCCTTTTCTTACATGACTGATATCAAGTAGTGATATGTTTCTGAAGGAATGAGAGTGTTGAAATCGACCACGCGAAGCAGTGAGAACACTGTTCTCATTAACTACATTGCATTACCTTTTGAGGTTGTGTTTGATGTCTTTCTGCTCACTGAGGCAGGACTGTAAACTGACACAGAATTGGTGAAAACCTCATTACAGGGTTGGAAACACCCTGAGTGAGTGATGGGTCCATGCCATCTAAATGAAGGCTGCGAAATGCCACGTTCATTTGTCAAATTGAAACGATAAAGGGAAAGAATGAGGGGAATACATAATTTATAAGCAGCTGACAGCTCGAGCTGTAAACACAAAATGTCTATTAGCAAATGTTTCCGTGCCAAAGGAAAAACACACCAACTACATATTTTGTCAAAATTAGACTATGATCTCTTAGTCTGTTAGACTATCAACTGTCCTATGACTGATGGGTTTGCCTCAACTAAGGTCAGATTCAGAGAAATAAGAGTGAAAATTGCAGCACCTTAAAAATCCACACTTAAACCAAGAACATTTTGGCTTAGTTACTATACAGTGTTTCCCCTATATGCATTTTGCCCGCCACACACACACACACACTCACAGTGACGTCACCGCAGAATACGTGTCAAACTCACTTCAGTTCAAGTGGCCAGTGAGCTAATTTCTAAAACGTAGTATGGCAGGGGATCGCAACGTTTTACTGAACAATCAGTTAGTGCTTTCCTCATGAATATTAATGAGCCTTCCCCTGTCATCTGTGTGTTTTGAAGCGTATTTTGTGCACTTCAAAAGCGTAATGAAACAGCACTACACAGATCAATTATCAACACGGCTTAATCATAGCAGCACGAGGGCAGAGCAGGTGCGGCAATTCGCGGACTGGTCTCAACCACACAGACTATTTTAAATGCGCTTGTGAAGCAGTAAGATGCACAGCGGGGATTGTGATACCCATTTGAATGTGGTACAGAATTGTCTGTTGCAAAACTCATGTCTCTGTGATGAAAGTAGTTTAAAACAAACAGCCCCACATTCTAAACAGCACTGACAAAGAAAACAGGAGAAAACACATTAGAAGGCTTTCAATCTGTCACATACAAAAATGTACCACGTATTTACTGTAGTAACACTAACTGTACTGTATTAACTATGGTAGTTGTGGCAGAAAAACTTTCTAAATGTATTTAGACTGCTGTTTTTCATTACAAAAATGCCATAGTTCTTTATATAGAAACCATAGTAACTAATCATGGTAGTGATGAGCCATGCACGATTTTACCTATGGTTACCATGGACAAATATCATTGTTAAAACTATGGATACTATGGAAGGACTATGGTAAATTTTTATAATTATTATGGACCAAGCCATCAGTTTTCCACCTGTATAAAATCTGTACTCTTGTAATGCTCTCTGATTGTAGGAAAATGTAAGTTGTTTTGTTTGCCTTCAGAAATTCCAAGACATGACAATGTAGTTTAATTAGTAGGAGCCTGATGAAAGGTATCTGTAAAGACCCAACTTAATCACACTGTCAGAATATTTCAATTTAGCCACACAAAATTTAGGATGTTATCGTTGTTAATATCATAATTTTCATCTGCATCCCAACCTCAAAATCAATGCTGTACAGTCAAATGCGCATTTCAATGCACATAACATGTAATATTATTGGTAGTTGCATGGGTGCTACCAAAGCAGGTGGTGCTGCATTTTCAACGGGCCCTTTGAGGGCACAAATAAACCCTAATGTGGCCCAGGTTGAAATTGAGTTTGACATGCCAATATGCATTTATACGGGTCCGGCATTGCGGGCTTGTGGACGTGCGCATAACAGCACCGCTGCTGAAAAAAATCCTTAGGGAAACACTGCTGTATATGAAAAAAAAAGATAGAGGTACAAGGACTATAAACTTAACGTCTTTTATGAATCAATTAACTTCTCATCCAATAAAACAATATGAATTACATAATCGAATAAAAAAAGTCACTTAAAGTCATTGATTTTAAGTATAAAACCATTTTAAAATATATGTATTGCAAAATATTAAAAAATATAAATTGTTTGAGAATGTAGGGAGGCAGACTCAATTACATGATTTGCAGTGTTTCAGGGGAGTGTATGGTCAGTGTTGAGCTCTTTTGCTCTCTGATTGGTCAATTCTGCAATAGAGCGCAACAGTGCCCGTCCACTTTTTCAGCCGTCTTGGTTCCGGAAGTGTGTCTTCATTTTTTCCAAAATAGTTTTGAGCCATGAACCAATCAAACCAGCTCTCAGGTGAATCACAACATTAAAAACATTCATTTCAGGCAAAAAAAGTTTTTGAAAATTGGACAAGACTGCGTAATTAAAATTGAAGTATGTAACTTTTTTTTTTTTTTTTTAAGTTGTTGATTATAAGTATAGAAACAATACATTTTAATTGTACTACAAAATATTCAGATATAAACAAATATCAGTAGTTTGAAAGTGTAGGAAGACCGACTCGGTTGCGTCATTCGCAACGTGTCATGGAAATGGGCTGTTGCTGCAGAACGGTTAGTTTGCCACGATTCTCTTATTGGTGGAACTTTCGCTGCACAGTTCTTCATCACGAAATTCACTATTAAACACTTTTTTTTTTTTTTAATGAAGTTGAAATAACCAGAACAAATGGCTTCAACGGAAGCATACAGTACCATTGACTAACAACTTCAGAGCTCACGGTAGGACTGTCTATAAAGGTTTACACATTATCAATAAAATCAATGGCATTTTTTACTTCTGGAACCCTACTGTTGTGCTTTATAGCATTCATCGGTACATGAAATCCAAGATGGAGGTTACTTACCCTGGACACAGTCAGGGGCATGTTGAAGTCCTTGCCTCCCTGAAGCCGGAAACCCCAAGGAGCAGGTCCGTTGAGCGTTATACAATATATATTCATGGCCTGAAAAGAAACAGAGAGATAGCTGTACTCTTAACATCACAAATTAATAGAAAAAGAGGCTGAAACCAAACATCCCTAACGTGAACATTGTCTGGTATGCCGTTGACATCTGACATTATAGTAAATGAAACCCAACAACCTCTTGGATTGGCAGATACATTGAATGGGCAAACAAAGACTTAATATCAGGGTTTACACAGAGATTACTCGATACAACTGATAGTACACACTGTCCAAATGGTTTGATATTAACAATACAGAAACCATTAGAAAGTGCTATTATTCCTGTGCTGACTGATTGTTCATGGGTAAACAGCAGCGTTCACATGAGAAATAAGTGAACCTGCTTCATCTAAATTAATAAACAGGTAGGTGACAGAAATAAGCTTCTATATAATTTATATATAAAAGTAAACTCCGCTGAAAATTACCAGCTAACGATACACACAGAAAGTGCACATTATCTACATCTACACTATCACACTCAACAAATCCAAAACTCAAAGTGAGCAAAAAAGAACATCATATAATGGCATCAACTCTAGTTAAAGTCAGCACCCAGGCAGAAACCACATTCATCATACTTACACATTTACACTTAACAAAAGCAGATTAATTTAATAAACCGTAATATCTTAATGCCACCAAACTAAACCAAATTATCCACCAATGGCACCAGCCACTAGCTCACCATTATGTCACTAGTGTATGTCACACTAAAACAAATAGTAACATGACATAAAAATTAAAAGCCATTTAAAGAGCAAAGGACAACCTGAGCTCAAACCATGACATTTTCCCCCCTCCTTGTGACTTATGAGAGCACTGGCTGCCATGTCCAAACTCCAGAGGCTATTCAATCCCACACCGAGTGTACCTGTTACAGGGTGGCGCAGACATACCTTATGTCACGGGCCAAACTGGTCACCCAAACCTCCAGAAATCTACGTGGAAATAAGGCACTGCAAGACAGACTGACTTTCTTACTATTGGCAAAGCTCAACTCCCTCCCCTCCTCCTTTATGACATGGGTTTGCTCCACAGGCTATATAAGGAATGTAAAACTACACCAAACTATTTCAGCCCAACACCCACGAGTCACGGAGAGGGGGGAGAGAGAGGGAGGGAATCAAGAGAAAAAAAATCTACTACCTCAGGTTCTCTGGATCTAGGTGTAATATTTAAACCAATAAATAGTAGAAAAAGACATCGGAAAGCAGGTTGGCTGGGTAGAAAGCCAAGGGAATGTTCCTCTCAATGTGGATAGCATATGTTTCAGACGTCAACACTGTACAGCACACAAACCTGGGTATGTCACAAAGACATTTGAGAGCCAGGGCTTGTTTGCCCTGTGGTTAAACTGCAATTGAGAAGACATTATACATTCGGAGAGGTCTTTTAGCACTGTGCACTTAAAGTATGTTTTAGATGACAACACTGTACCACCCAAAGTAGGTTATGTCACACTGAATACAATTTAAGAGGACAAAACGGGTGCTATGTGCCCTGTGGTGAAACTGTAATTGAAAGGACATTATACACTCTGAAAGGTCTCTTCACACCACGATTTATAATTTTCCACTAATTACCTCCAATTTGATTTAGTCCCTTGGATTAAAATTATTTTAAAATAATATTCATTCATAAATCTGATATTTTATCCCCCAAGGTGAATTATAAAAATAAAAATACAAAAATTGTTTAACAGTGAAATTGCTCAAATTGGTTCAAAACAGCAAAAAAAGCACATAAATATGAATTAAAAGGGCGGAATACTCAAAAGATTTGAATTAATCTCCATTAATAGGGTTCAAGAGCATGCTTAAGCATAAAACACTTTGGAAATTGGTCGATGGCAAGGGTCAAATACATGTGAACTGCATGTTACATACAACAATATGTGTGTGTGTGTATATATATATATATATATATATATATATATATATATATATATATTGCTCTAGCAAATGAAGATTAAATACCAAAAATTATCATAATATAAATGTATCTCAAAATGTTGTCATAGCATGCAAAAAAATTAAACCAATAAACAAGCACGTGCATTCTAAACTTTGCATCATTGTAACAGAACATAATAATGTGTAGAAAATACACACAGCCCAAGAGCATGCAAGCTTTCCCATCATTCACGTAAACACCAATAACAGACAATAAACTTCTGCATTACTGTAGCAAGACTTCTCTTTTGAGTCTATGTAACCTAGTAACGTGATCCACTTTCTTTTAAAGTCCATTTGCTGCCGGTACATCCAAACAGAAGTTGGTAATGCAATTACCTCCTTCTGATCTTTAGACATCGCTGCGAGCTTTCTCCTGATGTGATGGGCTGTGATGTGTTGTGATAAATAGAGATCAAGTAAACTTCACAACTTTCTGGACTTGGGCGTCAGGTCGCGCGCAGAAGCCACAGGTTCCCCAGTTGGATTTTCTTTTAGTAGGATTCTGCTTATACGTCATGAATCACGTGGGGGGCTGACGCACGGGCTCGGGCGCGCACCCGCGGCCTGACTGACATGTATATTCAAATGAGAATAAATACAGGGTAATGTTTGTGTGTAAATACAAGGAGGGTGGTTTACCCTATGCCAAAATCAGCAGTCATTGTTTTATGAAAACAGTCTGTAATATTATTTTTGTAAATATGGGCCCATTTGTTTGTTTGTTTGTTTGTTTGCTTATTTATTATATGGGTTAACAACAGAGATAGCCAACCCTAGTCAAAAATTCCATTGGATATATGAAATGATTCCTATTAGATATTCTATCATTATTTTGATCCAATCCAAAAGAAATGTAATCTGAGTTTTCTGAATCTGATAAAGGTTACATAATATTTAATAGTACCCAAATAGGAATAAAAACCATGTAGGAATTTGAGTCCATGATTTTATTTTATCCCATTAGGGATCCCATTATGACACTGAAGAAGAAGCAGCAGCAGCAGCAGCAGCAGCAGAAGAAGAAGAAGAAAACAATTTTGTTGTGAAGTAAATACAGCAGAAAAGATTTATATATATATATATATATATATATATATAAGAGTGTACTAAATATTAAAATATTTAAAAATATTAAGTAAATTCTACATTAGTACTCAATTCAAACAGGTAAAAATGAATGCTCTAGCTTACAAGTAAACATTATTCATGATTATTTGTTATCTTTACAATGCATCATCATGTATCAGTCCTAAATTAGAAAACCTTGTCATATTTACTTGCTTATTTGAGTAAATTTCACAGGTGAATAAAATAGGTACATTTTAATTAACTTTTTGAAGCTTCCTGGTTTCCTTGTTTGCTAGCTTATTTACACCGTTTTTATTGTTGATTTTGTTGTTATGTTTGGCAACTTCTTGTTTTGTGAAGTCTGAAGTTAACTTTCGCCTCAAAATTACCCATTTATGAACCAAAAAGACTGCGTTTTGTGCACCAAGTATTGAGGACTGCATGTGTTGCTTTACCATTTACTGCTATAAGCAATGCAAGGTGATGTTGTCTGATAGACTACATAGCATGCTTCGAGCTTCCCTGTGGAAGGGCTCGTATGTCATGTGGTACATGGTTAAAAAAGTGTCCATAAGGAAAGATGGGTTAGGGTTAGTGAAATGTTCTAATAGAAATTTACAGTTTAAATTTTAATAAGTTCATATACATCAGATTTGTAGGTAAAAGTTACTGAATTAACTGAAATATTTAAGTTAAATTTACTCACTCTTTTTAATCAATATTATGTCATGAAGTAGATTTTAATTAGAATAACGGTGTGCAAAAACTTAAAACGTAATTTTATTTTTTTATTTTTTTCAGTGTAGGAATCATTTAGGCAGTATAATCATTTTGACAAGGGTATGCTATGTTTTGTTGTTACCCCTACAATCAAACAATAATACATAAATAAATGAATTCCAACATTCATTGCTTTTTAGCTCCTATTCTAATTCACAGTTAGGCACAACTAGAGAAATTGTATTTTTGTTATACTTAAAAACCCCTCGTTTTAACATTTAAAATAACACACACCAGACTACTTATAGATCAATAAAATCTAAATCACACACAGTTAAATTTACACCACCAATGAGTCCATGTCAGAAGCTGCAGGAGCGCAGGAGCCTGCACTACCTCTTGTCTCCAGTAGATGGACACATACCACAACAAATCAACTGTCTGCTACGCTCAACTACGCCGAGAGCTGCGCGTCATTCAACTCATAGCTAACCTGCCGCAGTACAAAATAAATAATCCTCTACATACTTTAACAACATCCAAAGCTTTCTACGTTTACCCATTAACAGCTCGCGTAAGCTTAATTTCTTTTGACCGTCCTAACTCGCTCGCAGAACAAAACAGCCGGAGGGTTTTTAGAGCAGCCGGTGTTACTTTGTTAAACATGGCTGACGACTTTGGCTTCAGCGCGTCTGACAACGGAGTTCATGTAGAAGAGGACCCGGCCGCCGCGTTTCTGGCCCAGCAGGAGAATGAGATCGCCGTGATTGAAAACGACGCCGCCGGGTTCGGTGCGCTGGAGGACGGTGGACCTCCGCCCTCGGACACGTACACGATCATCGGAGGTGCGTGTGTTTCTCTGGCCCGTTTGCTTTTGCTCGCTCAGAGCGTTATTAAAGTATTTTTAGATAATTATGTGTACTATGACTGACAAATCTAGATGATTTTGAGTTTATTATATTTTTATGAAAGGGAAACTAGTGGCATGGGGTGTATATATATATATATATATATATATATATATGTATAATTATTATTATATTATATTATAATTTTATATCTTGAAAAGTTATTGTAACTTTTTAGGCTATTGTGTTCTTGTTGCACGTCACTAACAAACAAAAAAAAAGTAGCAAAAAGTACATGAGACTGGCAATGCTGTTTGGACATGTTCCATGGTATTCTATTATTTCCATGATAATTATTAATATGATGCTAAGTGTCTTGAAGTACCATGTAAATACTATGGTACATGAATGTGGTTATCACTCAGTACAATGGTATATATCAAAGTGTCAAAAGTTTGGAATAATGTACAGATTTTGCTGTTTCAGAAGGAAATTGGTACTTTAATTCACCAAAGTGGCATTCAGCTGATCACAAAGTATAGTCAGGTCATTACTGATGTAAAAAACAGCACCATCACTATTTGAAAAAAGTCATTTTTGATCAAATCTAGACAGGCCCCATTTCCAGCAGCCATCACTCCAACACCTTATCCTTGAGTAATCATGCTAAATTGCTAATTTGGTACTATAAAATAACTTGCCATTATATCAGACACTGCTGAAAGATATTTGGTTCATTAAATGTAGCTTAACATTGTCTTTGTGTTTGTTTTTGAGTTGCCATAGTATACAATAGACAGGCATGTCTTAAGGTCAATATTAGGGCAAAAAAGAAACAGCTTTCTCTAGAAACTCATCAGTCAGTCATTGTTTTGAGGAATGAAGGCTATACAATGCTTGAAATTGCCAAAAAAACTGAAGATATCATACAAAGTTGTACACTACAGTCTTCAAAGACAAAGGACAACTGGCTCTAACAAGGACAGAAAGAGATGTGGAAGGCCAGATGTACAACTAAACAAGAGGATAAGTACATCAGAGTCTCTAGTTTGAGAAATAGACACCTCACATGACCTCAGCTGACAGCTTCATTGAATTCTACCCGCTCAACACCAGTTTCATGTACAACAGTAAAGAGAAGACTCAGGGGTGCAGGCCTTATGGGAAGAATTGCAAAGAAAAAGCCACTTTTGAAACAGAAAAACAAAAAGAAAAGGTTAGAGTGGGCAAAGAAACACAGACATTGGACAACAGATAATTGGAAAAGAGTTTTATGGATCTTAACCCCATTGAGCTTTTGTGGGATCAGCTAGACTGTAAGGTGCATGAGAAGTACCCGACAAGACAGCCACATCTATGGCAAGTGCTACAGGAAGCGTGGGGTGAAATGTCACCTGAGTTTCTGGACAAACTGACAGCTAGAATGTCAAGGATCAGCAAAGCTGTCATTGCTGCACGTGGAGGATTTTTTGATGAGAACTCTTTGAAGTAGTTAATTTTTCAAATTGTAATAGTAATTTTTCACATTATTAATGTCCTGACTATACACTGTGATCAGCTGAATGCCACTTTGGTGAATAAAAGTAACAATTTCTTTCCATAAGAGCAAAATCTGCACATTATTCCAAACTTTTGGCCGTCAGTGTAATACCATCACAATACCATGGTACCCCACAGTACTGTTTTACAAGGGATACTACATTATTAGAATTAATTACTATAGCAAAAATACATCATAAAATCATGTGTAACTAAGCTGATCCACATGTAAATGTTGTTCATTATTATTACATAGTACTTACTTATGTAATACAATGTAACATTGACACTGTAAGAAATTTAATTTTCTATTAGGCTATTTTCAACAGAGTCTTCTTCATCATCATTATCATGATCCATAAGCAGCCTGTTGTGGAGAGATATTAGTTATTTTTTAAAACTGCTATGAAGACCACAATATACTTAGAAACTTAATTCTGCAACTGTATTAATAATAATAGAACGTAAAACTTAATACAATCAGATCAATATTGTCATGGTCTTTTAGCACTGTGCACTTAAAGTATGTTTTAGATGACAACACTGTACCACCCAAAGTAGGTTATGTCACACTGAATACAATTTAAGAGGACAAAACGGGTGCTATGTGCCCTGTGGTGAAACTGTAATTGAAAGGACATTATACACTCTGAAAGGTCTCTTCACACCACGATTTATAATTTTCCACTAATTACCTCCAATTTGATTTAGTATTTAAAAGGTCAGGCAAAGTCATTTCTATGTATACTACTCACAGTTCAACAAGGTTTGCTGCATTCCAGTGATACCTCAGTGTTCCCCAGTGGACCTCTGACCCTCTCGGGGGTTCTGGGGGCATGCTCTCCCATAAGACAATTTTGCACATTTTAAAGTTAAACGCATAAATCTGGTGCACTTTGAGAGCAAAATTAAGAGGCTAGATCTATGAAGAACTTTTGTGCTCTTGTAAACAATTGTGTGCTCTAGTAGTCATGTAATCATAAACACATTGACTGTATAGATATGAGTGATGATGACACGGCAAAAAAATCACACCCACAAAGCATAAATGAGACAGAGTTTAACGCAGTTCACAAATGGTCAAAACACAAAATTGACTAGACTAGAGCATACATTTGAGCCAGTGCTGGACATTAAGCATTGGTCATTCACTTGTCCGAGTAAGTAATTTGTCCGGAGAGAAAAAAGGACATTTAAGTTACATGCTCAAGTAACATGCCAAAGTTTATGTTGTATATTTTTCTAAAATTATGACCGATGCCCAACCTAATAGTGTAAACTGCACTGGGTAGGGGAGGAGGCTATTGTCATATGATAATTATTTTATGTTACGTATGATAGTCAAATAAAGGAAAGCCTCCATCACCATCATTTACAGCAGGAGTGCTCACACTTCTATGGAATGAGATCTACTTTTTTATCATATTATTGCAGCAAGATCTACCATGTACAATAAAGCCTATACATTATCACATGACCAAAACGTCAGGAGTCGTAGTGCAATTTGATGATTCTCAATACCAGCTTCAAAAACACAACACATAATAACACTAACTAACATGTCAATTATGGAAGAATGGTTTCAAGTTCTTAATTATTCAAGACTAGTAAACAGTCAGTAATAAAATAACAATAAAAAACAGCAATGAATAGAAATAGATTAAAATAATTCAATACTTTTTTTTTTTCAATAAGTTTTTAACAGCAGTTTCAAGTATTCAAGTAAATATTCAGAATGAAATGCAACATAAAACTACTACTGTTCTTCACTGTATGATTATAATACATTAATACTTTTAAAGCTACTAAAGTTACTCAGTCAAGAGCAGTGAGTGTTTTCTCATGTTCTTGTTCTGGTTGTTTGATTATTATAATGACACACTAGACAGCCGCAGGTTTATTAGCTTACATTTATACTTACAAGTCCCACATTTGAATACAAATCCGCTTTTTTCTCCGCTGTTTACGTTCACTTTAGACATCACTCTCTGTGTTTACATGAATACCTCACCAAGACGGGCATTTTGAAATGTATTTGACCGTTCAGGTGCGCTTTAGCGCAACCATTTTCACCACACACACACGTTCAGCACACACACATACGCCGCCTGTCAATCAAACAGGGCACAGCTGTTACTAGATCGCTTGCGAATTATACAATTACATGCTCTGGATTACTTTCAACGGCAGAATAACAATGTTAACTTTCTAATAAGTGACACAGACCTAGCCTATCACAAATACAGCCGGATATTTTTTCGTTTTTGACATTTTAATCAGTCTGCTTGTCCGGTCGGGCA
This sequence comes from Myxocyprinus asiaticus, assembly GCF_019703515.2. Classification (NCBI taxonomy): domain Eukaryota; kingdom Metazoa; phylum Chordata; class Actinopteri; order Cypriniformes; family Catostomidae; genus Myxocyprinus; species Myxocyprinus asiaticus. The sequence continues at coordinate 35,091,257 of NC_059365.1, read as the reverse complement.
AGTAAAATTATCTTTCACTTGCCCCTTCAAAAGTCCACTTGTCCCGGACAAGTGGACAAGTGTTAAGGATGGGCCCTGGGTTGGATAGATATGAATGGTGATGACACGGCAAAAAAGTCACACCCACAAAGCATGGTAAACGAGACGGAGTTTAACTGACTGACTGGGAGTGAGAGATGCTTTGCCGAAGCAACGGCGCAAAACACAATGTTAGAGTTCTTTTATGTTATTATGAGAAGTGTACAAATATTTTTGGTTCATTATGAAACTGTGGCAGGACAAATAAGATCTAGGTAATTAATGGGAAACATTGTACCTATAATGTTTGCATGAGGTAACGTAGCATCGAAACTGATGCCCATCAAGTGCTAAAACTCACATTCACAAGTTGTTTCCCCTATTTGAGCGCAGGTGAATTTGGAGGTGCACCAGTCACCGCCGTAAACGGAGATATGTTTCAGGTAAGTGTGGTCAGAAAACTGCAAATATTTTCCGATTAACTGTTTTGTACAATTCATGTTTATGTATTAACGTTACGTCATTAGGACATCAACGGCACAACGGACAGCTACTCGGCCATTGCTCAAGTGGACATGCAGAGACAAGAACCTGAGAGCTTGCGCAAATGGAGGGAGGAACAAATGGCTCGGCTGGAGGAATTAGGTGATGAATTATTTCCTGTATAATTATAAATAATGTAAAGTAGGAAATTGTGTTTTTTTTTTACAAACTGGATAGACTGGCAGTTCAATTAAGACAACTATTTGACATGTTATAATATTAGATGCAGGTCATTTCTTAGGTGAAAGCTTTAGTTTTCCTTTTGTAAAATTAGGTCTACCTTTATTTCATTTAAACGAACATTAAGCATTTTTTTTTCCCACTTAGAGTCACCTAATGAAATAAATAATGCCTTTAACTGATGTGTTTATAATGACGTACACTCACATTTTGTTTGTAGAAAAAAGATTACATTAAGGTGGTCTCCTCTCATGGTGGCCACCATATTGAGATCACATGACTAGCCAAATACTTTGTACTATCAAGAAAACTCCCTATTATCCAAGAGTTTCAGTTGCTGAATATCTTACTTAACAGAGAACCAACAAATCTCATATATATTTATTTAACCTTCTGAGACCCGAGCGTGACTGCTGTGTGCATTTTCCATTTTGATTCATAACTAGTAGCACCTAATAAACATGCAAAAAAAAAAAAAAATATCTAGAGCAAATCGTTTCCTAAAAATGGATGTCCACATATGTGGACAGAGGGACTAAGTTGTGACATTTTAAATACATCCAAGCTATAAAGTCAGGTTTTTTTCATCAAATTGTTTATTATGTTTCCAGGAAAGTTGGTGTTTCATGTTTTTGAGACGTTACAGACGTTACATCAGAAATACGATTCAAAGTAATGGCCGGTATCATCCAATTCCTGCCAACCATGTTAAAATTATACATTCTGAGTTCTGAATCTATGTACTGATTACAATTGTTCCATGTCCAAACATCATCTGCAGGTTTCAGTGTAAAAACATAATTAGGTTTCTTACCAGTGGTTTTGTTGGCATAGTTGGTGCCATGTTGTTTTGTCACATGACATGTGTCGAAAGTTTAACCCTTTTCTGACAGCACAGAGTCTCCTGAACTGAGATCAATCGCTTTAAATAAATTGAAATTCTGCGTTGCATATTGCGAAGCCAAAATACGTTCTCGCATGTGTGCGCGGGAGGTCGCACGTGGTTAATGTTCACTGTATTTCAGACATCTTATTTTTTAAATCCATAACAATTTGTGTCTGTTTAATGAGAATAATATGGATTTTCATTGGTTTCTGATGTGTAGATTCGGCCTCTAAAGCAGCTGAGGCTGTGTGGAGGGAGAAAGCTCGGAAAGAGCTTGAGGACTGGCATGTACACCAGAATGATCAGATGGAGAAAAATAAAGCCAACAACAGGTATGTTTCACTCCTTCTTCATTGAGCTGTATGTATATATTCTGATGCAGACAGTTCACAATATTAACTTATTGTAAAATTATCGCTAAGTTTAACCAGCTTTATCATTTACTTAAAGAGCACCTATTATGGTTTTTCAAATATTACCTTTCATGTAGTGTGTTATATAGCTGTTTGTGAATGTAAAAGAGTCTGCAAAGTTTTTGTAGCAGTTATTGACTCCCAAAAGAAAGAACCGATTCTGAACACTTGAAACGAGTCGTTAGTAATTCCAGACTTACTTCCTGTACTAACCTACGTAATTTGGTAACAAAAAACCCGCCTCTGGTCTGTTTACATGTACAGCCAGTGCAGGATGTTAGCCTGTTAGCTGTTAGCCTCTGCTCACCGGCTAACTCACGTTATTGTCAAACTACATATAAACTTTCCACTGAGAAATGTCCTGTTCTCGTCGTGTTTGTGATGGTGGTTCGGGTTGAGCTTCCGATGTATCACTATCGGATTCGGGCTCAATTGGTAAGGTAAAACAGACATTTTTTCAGACGGAGCTGAAACTCGGATATGGTAGTGGCCATTTCCTTTCCGACACGCGCTGTAAGCAGTAGACCAATCACAACAGACTGGGACATCTGACCAATCAGTGCAGAGTTGGCTCTCTGAAAGGAGGAGTTTAGAATAAATCCTTCAGAACAGATCATTGAACGAGTCGTTTTTGACACTGGGAAAAAAAGGTAATGCTGCAATTTAAATTATGAGCAAATTAAAGTGTTTTTTTGACCTTGGATGCATGTAAATCTATTGTATGAGACCTTTAAAACAAAATTAGGTACAATTTAAAAACCATAATAGGTGCTCTTTAAGTCATTATTATTGATTTAAACTGATTTAAAGACACCATGAAATCAAAATTGGAGTTTTGTGGCATTAAGTCCACGTCTGATAGCATTTAGGCCATCTATATGATATCCTACAAAGTGAGAAAATAAACTTATTCAAAAGGACCAAAAATACACATTTTCAGGACCATTCCAGACCAGAAATATAGATGACTCATCTTTTTTGCATGGGTATATTCTATTTTTTGTTTAATAAAATATCAACACAGTAACACAGGAAAGAAAACTGTGTTCATGTAACCATTTCATGGGGTCTTTAAAGACATGATATTAGAGTTTTTATATAAATAATTTGGTTTAGACAGAAATGTAACTAATCCATTACGAGACTAACACCAGCCATCTGTCACACATCTCAGCTCAGACTTCAAGTTTTGCATGGTGTCTGATTTCCACTGTCTTTTACTGTAGTTTTTCATGTGCACAGTGAAGACTGTGTGTTTTTTTGTTTTTTATAGATCAATCGTATGGACTTTGACTTTATTAGACATTTATTATTTGGGTATACCACATAGTAAACTTTATAATTTATTATTGGTCGTACCTTCCCCTTAGTCACATGTAGCAATAATGAGCCTCGTTCATGAATCCCGAGCAGAACGAATTTGTGTGTAAATCGATCATAAATCCATTCTTAAATAAATTGCTGCACTGAAATTAATGTGACGATTATGCAACAATGGTTTTATGAGTAATTTAGACAGATATTTGTTCTGCTTGTGTTTAAGGATGAATGAGGCCCATTGTGTGTTTTTCTTTGTAGAGTTAGATTCGTGTAAGTTTAATGATCAATAAAAGTTTATGAGAAATTCAGATTATAATAGCCAAACTGCTTTGTTGATCCGTTGGCTTACTAGATATTAATGTGAAGCAGTATTATGACTTATTGCGGTGATTAATGACAACTGTAACTTGTATTAGTGCATAGATTGTTAACTGTCAGAAAGTACACTGATAGATATAAAATACTAATTTAATCTTTTTTACATCCTCATCATTGCACAGTCGTTCATTGTCATGAAAAACATTTGATGTACTTTAACACTTATTTCATGTGCAGCTTTTGTGTACTGACTCTCTCCCTCTGTATCTCTTTCTTTTACTCTCCCACACCCATTTTCTTCTTCATCCCCCTTTTTATCCTCTTCTGCTATCTTGCCTGTTTGTGCACTAGGAATGCTGATAAGGCTTTCTACAAACAGCCCAACTCTGATGCCATAGGCTTGGTGTACGTTTACCATAACATGTCCCTAAATCAGCAAAATGGCATAATTGCACACAGTTTCTCACTTGCATCACATAAACAAAGATACTATTTTAGATCCTGTTTACATAATTGGGGATGCATGGCTCTATTAAATGTCTTTAAGATTTGAATGGCGTATTTCATCTTACCTTTTAAACTTTATGCTATTCTTTTTTTCTAACAATACAGTATGTTCTTCTTTATGTATTAATGTCATTCTATTTTTTAGCAGATAATAGCACATTTAGGATTCTTAAATTTATATATATTATTTTATATTATGCCGTGTCTGTGAGAGTGACTGACAGACAGACAGATAGATAGATAGATAGATAGATAGATAAGAGGCAAGCAGACAGACAGACAGACAGACAGATAGATAGATAGATAGATAGATAGATAGATAGATAGATAGATAGATAGATAGATAAGAGGCAAGCGGACAGACAGACAGACAGACTGATATACAGATACAAAGACAGACAGACAGACAGACAGATAGATAGATAGATAGATAGATAGATAAGAGGCAAGCAGACAGACAGATAGATAGATAGATAGATAGATAGATAAGAGGCAAGCAGACAGACAGACAGACAGACTGATATACAGATACAAAGACAGACAGACAGACAGACGGATAGATAGATAGATAGATAGATAGATAAGAGGCAAGCAGACAGACAGACAGATAGATAGATAGATAGATGGATAGATAGATAGATAAATAGATAAGAGGCAAGCAGACAGACAGACAGACAGACTGATATACAGATAAAAAGATAGATAGATAGATAGATAGATAGATAGATAAGAGGCAAGCAGACAGACAGACAGACAGATAGATAGATAGACAGATAGATAAGAGGCAAGCAGACAGACAGATAGTAGATAGATAGATAAGATGCAAGCAGACAGACAGACAGACAGATAGATAGATAAATAGATAGATAGATAGATAGATAGATAGATAAGAGGCAAGCAGACAGACAAACAGATAGATAGATAGATATTCAGATAAGAGGCAAACAGACAGACAGATAGTAGATAGATAGATAGATAGATAGATAAGAGGCAAGCAGACAGACAGATAGATAGATAGATAGATAGATAGATAGATAGATAGATAGATAGATAAGAGGCAAGCGGACAGACAGACAGACAGACTGATATACAGATACAAAGACAGACAGACAGACAGACAGGCAGATAGATAGATAGATAGATAGACAGATAGATAAGAGGCAAGCAGACAGACAGACAGACAGATAGATAGATAGATAGATAAGAGGCAAGCAGACAGACAGACAGACAGATAGATAGATAGATAGACAGATAGATAGATAAGAGGCAAGCAGACAGACAGATAGTAGATAGATAGATAGATAAGATGCAAGCAGACAGACAGACAGATAGATAGATAAATAGACAGATACATAGATAGATAAGAGGCAAGCAGACAGACAGACAGACAGATAGATAGATAGATAGATAGATAGATAGATAAGAGGCAAGCAGACAGACAGATAGATAGATAGATGAGGCAAGCAGACAGACAGACAGATAGATAGATAAATAGATAGATAGATAAGAGGCAAGCAGACAGAAAGACAGACAGATAGACAGATAGATAGATAGATAAGAGGCAAGCGGACAGACAGACAGACAGACTGATATACAGATACAAAGACAGACAGACAGATAGATAGATAAGAGGCAAGCAGACAGACAGACAGATAGATAGATAGATAGATAGATAGATAGATAGATAGATAGATAGATAAATAGATAAGAGGCAAGCAGACAGACAGACTGATATACAGATAAAAAGATAGACAGACAGATAGATAGATAGATAGATAGATAAGAGGCAAGCAGACAGACAGACAGACAGATAGATAGATAGACAGATAGATAGATAAGAGGCAAGCAGACAGACAGATAGATAGATAAATAGATAAGAGGCAAGCAGACAGACAGACTGATATACAGATAAAAAGATAGACAGACAGACAGACAGACAGATAGATAGATAGATAGATAGATAAGAGGCAAGCGGACAGACAGACAGACAGACTGATATACAGATAAAAAGATAGACAGACAGATAGATAGATAGATAGATAGATAGATAAGATGCAAGCAGACAGACAGACAGATAGATAGATAGATAAATAGATAGATAAGAGGCAAGCATACAGACAGACAAATAGATAGATAGATAGATAGATAAGAGGCAAGCAGACAGACAGACAGACAGATAGATAGATAGATAGATAAGAGGCAAGCGGACAGACAGACAGATAGACAGACAGACAGATAAAAAGATAGACAGACAGACAGATAGATAAGAGGCAAGCAGACAGACAGATAGATAGATAGATAAGAGGCAAGCAGACAGACAGACAGATAGATAGATAAGAGGCAAACAGATAGATAGATAGACAAATAGATAGATATAGATAGATAGATAGAGGCAAGCAGACAGACAGACAGACAGATAGATTGACAGACAGACTGATATACAGATAAAAAGATAGACAGACAGACAGACAGACAGATAGATAGATAGATAAGATGCAAGCAGACAGACAGACAGATAGATAGATAGATAAATAGATAGATAAGAGGCAAGCATACAGACAGACAGATAGATAGATAGATAGATAGATAGATAAGAGGCAAGCAGACAGACAGACAGACAGACAGATAGATAGATAGATAGATAGATAGATAGATAGATAGATAAGAGGCAAGCGGACAGACAGACAGACAGACTGATATACAGATACAAAGACAGACAGACAGACAGACAGATAGATAGATAGATAGATAGATAGATAGATAAGAGGCAAGCAGACAGACAGACAGATAGATAGATAGATAGATAGATAAGAGGCAAGCAGACAGACAGACAGACAGACAGACTGATATACAGATACAAAGACAGACAGACAGACAGACGGATAGATAGATAGATAGATAGATAAGAGGCAAGCAGACAGACAGACAGATAGATAGATAGATAGATAGATAGATAGATAGATAGATAGATAGATAAATAGATAAGAGGCAAGCAGACAGACAGACAGACAGACTGATATACAGATAAAAAGATAGATAGATAGATAGATAGATAGATAGATAGATAGATAGATAAGAGGCAAGCAGACAGACAGACAGACAGATAGATAGATAGACAGATAGATAAGAGGCAAGCAGACAGACAGATAGTAGATAGATAGATAAGATGCAAGCAGACAGACAGACAGACAGATAGATAGATAAATAGATAGATAGATAGATAGATAGATAGATAAGAGGCAAGCAGACAGACAAACAGATAGATAGATAGATATTCAGATAAGAGGCAAACAGACAGACAGATAGTAGATAGATAGATAGATAGATAGATAGATAGATAAGAGGCAAGCAGACAGACAGATAGATAGATAGATAGATAGATAAGAGGCAAGCGGACAGACAGACAGACAGACTGATATACAGATACAAAGACAGACAGACAGACAGACAGGCAGATAGATAGATAGATAGATAGACAGATAGATAAGAGGCAAGCAGACAGACAGACAGACAGATAGATAGATAGATAGATAAGAGGCAAGCAGACAGACAGACAGACAGATAGATAGATAGATAGACAGATAGATAGATAAGAGGCAAGCAGACAGACAGATAGTAGATAGATAGATAGATAAGATGCAAGCAGACAGACAGACAGACAGATAGATAGATAAATAGACAGATACATAGATAGATAAGAGGCAAGCAGACAGACAGACAGACAGATAGATAGATAGATAGATAGATAAGAGGCAAGCAGACAGACAGATAGATAGATAGATGAGGCAAGCAGACAGACAGACAGATAGATAGATAAATAGATAGATAGATAAGAGGCAAGCAGACAGAAAGACAGACAGATAGACAGATAGATAGATAGATAAGAGGCAAGCGGACAGACAGACAGACAGACTGATATACAGATACAAAGACAGACAGACAGATAGATAGATAAGAGGCAAGCAGACAGACAGACAGATAGATAGATAGATAGATAGATAAATAGATAAGAGGCAAGCAGACAGACAGACTGATATACAGATAAAAAGATAGACAGACAGATAGATAGATAGATAGATAGATAAGAGGCAAGCAGACAGACAGACAGACAGATAGATAGATAGACAGATAGATAGATAAGAGGCAAGCAGACAGACAGATAGATAGATAAATAGATAAGAGGCAAGCAGACAGACAGACTGATATACAGATAAAAAGATAGACAGACAGACAGACAGACAGATAGATAGATAGATAGATAAGAGGCAAGCGGACAGACAGACAGACAGACTGATATACAGATAAAAAGATAGACAGATAGATAGATAGATAGATAGATAGATAAGATGCAAGCAGACAGACAGACAGATAGATAGATAGATAAATAGATAGATAAGAGGCAAGCATACAGACAGACAAATAGATAGATAGATAGATAGATAAGAGGCAAGCAGACAGACAGACAGACAGATAGATAGATAGATAGATAGATAAGAGGCAAGCGGACAGACAGACAGATAGACAGACAGACAGATAAAAAGATAGACAGACAGTCAGATAGATAAGAGGCAAGCAGACAGACAGATAGATAGATAGATAAGAGGCAAGCAGACAGACAGACAGATAGATAAATAGATAAGAGGCAAGCAGACAGACAGACAGACAGATAGATTGACAGACAGACTGATATACAGATAAAAAGATAGACAGACAGACAGACAGACAGATAGATAGATAGATAAGATGCAAGCAGACAGACAGACAGATAGATAGATAGATAAATAGATAGATAAGAGGCAAGCATACAGACAGACAAATAGATAGATAGATAGATAGATAGATAAGAGGCAAGCAGACAGACAGACAGACAGACAGATAGATAGATAGATAGATAAGAGGCAAGCGGACAGACAGACAGATAGACAGACAGACAGATAGATAAGAGGCAAGCAGACAGACAGATAGATAGATAGATAGATAAGAGGCAAGCAGACAGACAGATAGATAGATAAGAGGCAAACAGATAGATAGATAGACAAATAGATATAGATAGATAGATAGATAGAGGCAGACAGACAGACAGACAGACAGATAGATTGACAGACAGACTGATATACAGATAAAAAGATAGATAGACAGACAGATAGATAAGAGGCAAGCAGACAGACAGACAGACAGACAGACAGACAGATAGATAGATAGATAGATAGATAAGAGGCAAGAAGGCATACCGACAGATAGATAGAGACAGACAACATGGCATGACCTCTGACCTGTACACTGTCTGTGAGTTGACTGATTATTCTCTTCTTTTATTGCTGTAGAGCATCTGAGGAGGCCTTCCTCAAGGAGTGTGATGATGACAGTCCCGGCACAGAGTGGGAGAAAGTGGCCCGGCTGTGTGATTTCAACCCAAAAACCAGCCGTCAGACTAAAGACGTGTCTCGAATGCGCTCTGTTCTCATTTCTCTAAAACAGACTCCTCTGGTTCGCTAAAATAACTCTCTAAAATAATGTTTCACAGGCTTTCTTTCTTTTCCCTTCTTGCACTTTATTTTAGTGAGGCTGAACACTCTAACAAGTTTTTAACGGGGTCATAGATTGTGTACAATTTATTGTATTTAAACTTTCTATTTATGTGCCCTGGTGTTTTGCTGGGTCAGAAGATTTAATTTGGCTATTCCATACATTCAAGAATTTTGTAAATGAAGAAAAATTACAAGTGTTCCTCAAATATTGTACATAAAGTGACCAGGTCAAGGAATTGATGTTTATTACATGAATCCCAATGTAAGTGAAATCATTAATAAGGCAGTAGTTTTACCATAATGCCAAAAATGGTTTAGTCCAGCTTTGTGATAGTTACAATTAACTTTGTATTGATTGTTGTGATATTTACAGTTAGTACCCACAAACCATCAGACAGCATTTATCCAACAGGAACCATTCAGGGTCTTTAATGTTATACAGATATCTCCACATGTCTACTGGTTTGTTTCAGTATAGATACAGACACAGTTTAGTTACCATCTCTAACCCTACAGAGTATTCTATACTCTTCGTTTCTTTTCATAAATTGTAACAATCAATGCCCAGATTTGGTATTATCTGCTTTCATGTATTTATGTTCACTGCAATGAGGGAAGTTACATTTGTGAGCTTGTTAAGGTTCTTGTTTTATTATAATTTACACATTAGCACATTGTCATTATTAGTTACAAATGCAGCTCTTTTTATGTCTGTTGTTCCCATAGCAGTCAGCACTTGGGATATTTTCCAGCAGGAGTAAAAGATCACAGCAGTTCCTATTATTCACAGGTGTATTACCCTGCTAATATATCAAAGCACAGCACTGCAAGCCTTCATTACTTCCTGTACTTGGATCGCAGTTCATATTGTTCTGTTATGTTACTGTATACACAAGGATGAATAATTCTGAGTTTGAAGCACATCTTTTGTCAAGTGTCGAGTTCCTTAATGTGGCCTCAGTCTACAGCATTGAATTCTGTGCCTGAACCTTTGCTCACTGTGACTTACTGTCTATCCATAGGACTTCATCATCCGAGCTGCCAAAATCTAAAAACAGTAGAACGGTAGCACAATAAAATAACAATATTGCTTTTTATAGAACTTGGTCCAGATGTAGAATTTTTAATTCTACTTGTTACGAGCTTGAAACGACTTAAATGTTACTGATTGTTTGTATAATTAATATTCACCCAACTGGGAGGCCTTGTTACATTGAGTAATCTGTGTTGCCTTTTGAGCTTTTAACCAGTTTACTTGCATACTATAATAAATGATGGTTTCCTGTAGAAACCATTTGCATATGTTTGACTCTAAACCAAGTGTTGTTTTTTTTTTCTTCAATTTTTGGAATCCTTTGGCGTATGATGCAACAAGTAGTGCTGAAGTCAACTGATTTTAGTAGTAGACCATCATATCTCTATGTAAATATAAAAGAATGATCCTGCCACTTTTTTTTTTAAACTGACGTTTTCTTCAGAATCATATGCGAAAATTGCCATTTTGACCCTCTTCTACAAAATAATGGATTACTCGATAAATATTGATCCATGGCATATAATATTTTGGCTTTAATAATAATTCATATATTATTTTTTGAGCCAGTTTAATTGACACGGAATGTCCCAAATGTGACTCCTCAAAAACAAAGAATAAATTTATTACACTTGAAGATTTTTGTTTAATAATTAGAATTCACATTGTCATACATTACACTGCACCTTAAACAGTTCAATTCCTAAATGTACACAGACATAATAGAAAATTGAAATAAGAAGCATTGTAATGTTTAAAACAATGTTCAAGTATCCTTAATTCACCAACATGGAAAAGCAGGCACTGATTTGCCAGTCAAACCAAATAATTTAACCACAAAAAGTGGCTCCTGTGGACTTAACCTGTGTCAAGAAGATATGACACTCTTAAATTAAATGCTGGGTATTATATCTGTGTATAAGTGTGATACACACTGATATTGGCCGCCACCTGACGAACTATAACTTTAAAGGAAATAAAAAGGCTAAGAGTTGGCATTTACGGTTCAGTTCATTCACATTTCACCCATGAATCACATAAGGCTCTTCTTGTCTGTATAATAAAACAGACTCTGGTGTTGCCCTTGGTCTGTCCTCTCTCATTGCTTGGGTTTCAGTGCCGTGGCAGCCACGCCCACTATAATAGCAACAACGGTGAAGCCTTGGGCGAAGATACGGGCTCTCATCAGCAGCTGGGACTGTCGGGTTTTGCCACTTCTAAAGGCGCTGAGGCCGTAGATCAATGCCCCTGCTGTTCCTAAGCAACCTTAAAGAGAGAATGATAACGACTCCAATAACTGACAGTTCGAAACAAAATCCTCCACATGGTTATAGTGCAAAAAGAACATATTTTTGCAGATCACTTTAACAGTCAGTCAGTGTGTCAAATTAACTATTTAAAAACAGAAATATTCAATGCAATCTCTCAATTAAGGTCATAAAAACTGCACGTAACAGTTAAACAATAGTTTGAGATGGGGTCAGTGGTTGAAATTTCATGTCAGATACCCCATTGTCAAGACCATGAAAAAAAAAAAAGATGTTGTGCTCCCGAGTGTGGTTCTGGTATTCGACATTTTTTTATTATACTTACTTTGTTGATGCATTACTACTTTATAATGGTCACAAAAAGCTTCAACCAAGCTTATACACCAGCATAGCCTTTGATTTGAAACATTGCTGCTCTCAAAAACAATACCTCTGTTTTTGTTTATTGTACTTTATTATTCTTTCTTTCTGGCTTTGGCACAATAAAGAATTCACAAATAGATTTGCTTATAGATTTATCAATTGCCTATATTCACAGCAGAAAAAAAGGTTACATTTACAGTAAAATACCGGCAGCTATGGTTGGCAGAAATTTACCGTAAATAATACGATGACCATGTTTAAGGCTTTATGGGAAGTTTATTTTACGGTTCACTGTCGTTTATATTATTAAATGGTAGAAACTTAAAGACAGTAACCTTCTGGAACTATAAAAGTCTGCTTTTTACTTTAAAATGTAATGTTAATCACCGTAGTAACTACAAAAGACCACATGATGACAAAGTTCATGAAGAATGACCCTTCCAGGAGCATTAATTAATACACATGTACTGTAAAGTGTTACTCACACAAACACTAAACACCATCAGGGTAACACACGTGTAGGCGTGTCACGATTATTAAATAACCGTCTGATCGCGGTTATTTGAGACAACCGCGATTATTGGGCATTCAAATTCCAATCACATTTTAATGCCCAAATAAGGAAATTTTAAACGAATATACTGTATAAATGCCATGAACCGAGCGTTTGTGTGTCATTCAGTTGAACTCCGTGTCCGAGAGGTCAACAAGCTCCTGTCCTGGAAAAGCGCTCTGATGCGCGCACTGTCAGCAGAGGCTCGCACCAAACTCCCGTGAAAATATAAAGAACAAGTATGAACTATGATAGTGAACGCAAAGCACTCCGGTTTCACTTTAAATGATCATGTACACTGTAAAAAAAATCCTGTTAAATTTACGGTAAAAAACTGGCAGCTGTGGTTGCCAGAAATTCACCGTAAAAAATACGGTAACCACGTTTCAGGCTTTACGGGATGTCATTTTGATGCCTGTATATTTTACGGTGCATTACCGTTGTTTATATTATTAAATAATACACTTGATATATTAACCTTCTGAAACTGTAAAAATCTGCTTTTCACTTTATAATGTATTTTAATCACCGTAGTAATTACAGAAGAGCACATGATGACATGAAGTTCATCAATAGAGGCTCTTCGTGGAGCAATGACCAATAAACATGTAGAGACAGTGCTCAGTGTCACTCACACAAACACTAAACACCATCAGGGTAACACATGTGAAATTAAAATAATGTAATAAACATTAACTTAACTACATCAAATATAAAACACCCCAATGTACATAACTGATACATAAGAAAAACATAACTATTCCCATAAAATATAATGAAATTGAATGGGTCACACAGCGAATTCTGGGAATGCCCGATTACTATATAATGCAAGGTGATGCAGGTAAATGTTCTGTACTGATTCTTTTAGATCTTACAGCTGCTTTTGACACTGTCGTACACTGTTTATTAGTTGAAAGTCTTCGAAAAGGTGTTGGTATCTCTGGAACAGCCACTTCATTTAAATCATTTTTATTTTTTACTGTGGCATCTTTACATTGTTTTACCGTTACAATGACCGTTTTTCCAGTTGACAGGGGTAGCTGAAAGTCAAGCTGTGGAAATATCACGTTTTAACATGCATTAGTGTAAAATGTCAGCTAAAGCTCTGATTGCATGGTCAAACCCGTTAATGTGATTCAGAATGTCGCATTAATACCGCATTTGTCGTCATTGTAACTACGATGATCAGCATGATCTTAAATGCATTATCACTATGACATGAGCAGGTTACCACTCCTTGTGTAATACAATGCATTGTATTTATACATTATAGACTCATACAGAATGTCATACATTTTATCTTTAACGGCCTTTAATGTGGTAACAAAGATGATATAAACTTTTATAACGGTATGTAACCGTGCTCTGCAGCCTGTGTAAGTCATTGTTTTATGTAACTCACCTATAGGGACGAATGGGTTCTCTTTCGTCTTCCTGATGAATTTGTCCTTAAAGCTCTCTTCCTTCGGCCTTGACAGTGGGGTGAATCCCTCGATGACCGGAGGCTGAGACAGATCAAACAGGACGGGTGGAGTTGATGTTTTGGTCGGTTGATCTTGGCCGACCGAGGTCGGTGCAGCTGCCATGCTTAAAGAACTTCAGTTGACAGGAAGTCGAATAAACAGAGAGGACTGGGCATTTCCGCCAGCTGAGATCAGATGACATAAGCCATAACTTACTCTGCGCGCAATTTATGACTGCCATTTATCTGTTTCGTTCTGTGTGTCGAAACACCTGTATGTCATTCATAATACCAAAATGCATATTTGAATAATGTAAATTCATATACGTATTTATTTTTATCATAAGGTGCTTACTTTGACCGTGTGTGTGTCTGTCTGTCTGTCTATCTATCTATCTATCTATCTCTGTCTGTTTGTCTGTCTGACTTTACATGTAAGAAATGTGTAAAAATGAACATGCAAATATGAATTCTTTGTTTACATTTACACATTGCTACAACAATAAATGTACTGTATACATACAAATGTGCATATCCTTTCTCTGTGTAATACAGTACTGTACAGTATTGACTTTTCCCAGTAAACTTTTACCTGCTGTTCAAATCGGTATCTAAAAAGCTCAGTGTGATACACAATAGCATTCATCTAGACAAAACTGACATTCTTGTATAGTACAGTAAGCAGTCAGTGTCAACAAAAATGAACTTTGTATATAACAAACATTTCCAGGGTTCTTCTAAACTTCTAAACATTATGACCACGTACAGCTTACACGATGACAACAATTTTTTTTCATTTTGGCCAATTTACTGACACAATAACTAGGTTTTGAAACATGAATGAAATGTTTTGGGTGAGTTACTACATTTTGCAGACATGCAATAGAGTTGAGATGTCCCATAAAACAGTTGTGACAATTGCACTTACAGTTTAGAGAATGTTAAGACTGTTTCAGTGAGTCAAAAAATGAGCCAAATCGATTGAAAAAAAAAACTGTATTTACAGAATATGGTCAAATCGCTACAGACCACACCAAAAGTCGTGATCAAACCCTGAGCACCTATTTTTAAATTCAAAAAGTGAATTTTTCATCATCAAATATTTTGCTTGCAGGGATGCTGTGTGTAACTGAATGTAAAAACATGCGCCACACGACTCCACCGCAGCAGGCGGCGCAAAAAGGAAAGAACCGCTAGTGCAGCGTATTATGTATCCGTTTACGTCGGCACGCTTTGAACGTCATGACGTTTTGTTAGGGCTCGGCGAGGTAAGATGGCGGCGCCAGAAGAGCAGGAATTATCTCAGGCTCAAACTGAAAAACTCCTTCAGTTTCAGGTACCACCAGCTTTCTCTTCACATTAAATACAGATTGGCTCTTTTATACACAAAAGCATTAGAAAATGGTTTCCACGGCTTATATGTATTACTTATTCTTCAGGTTTTATGTAAATGATCAGTCAGCGAGCTAACTGGCGTTAGTTTTTACTCAAACGAACCCAACTTCAGTTTGCACAATAAATACAGATTTAATATAAATAAGAACCTCTTAGTTGACTTTTATATAAAGACTTGTTTTTATTAATTTCAAAGTGTCTTTTGGTTCAGTTGAACTGGCAGCTGCCATTTATAACCTAGAGAGCTCCCTACATAGATGGACAGCAATTTTGGACAACATACGCACATTTGGAACGCACCCCTTTGTCCAAAATGCTACCCAGATTGGCAGCTCACTAGGTTTTGAAGTACAGCCAGAAAGAACTACAAATTAAAGGAAAGGTTCACCCCAAAATGACAATTGTCTCATCATTTTCTCGCCATTATGTCGTCGCAAACTCATATGGCTTTCTTTCTCCCGCGGAACACAAACTAAGATATTTTAATGGTGATATGATGTCGGTTTGTCCATACAATGCAAGTGAATGGTGACCAAGCTTTCAAGCTCCAAAAAGCACAGAAAGGGAGCATAAAAGTAATCAATACGACTCCAGTGGTTTAATCCGTGTCTTTTGAAGTGATCCAATCGATTTTGGGTGAAAACAGACCAAAATGTAACACCTTTTTGACTGTACATCTTGTCATTGCAGTCTCTAGGCATGATCATGATTTCAAGCTCTATTGCGCAGACTGCTAGATGGCGCTTGGAAGTGTGATTGGGCTTGAAATCTTGATCGCCAAGGAGACTGCTGATGTCAAGATTTATAGTGAGAAAGGAGATTTATTTTGGTCTGTTTTCACCCAAAACTGATTGGATCACTTCAGAGGACATGGATTAAACCACTGGAGTCTTATTGATTACTTTTATGCTGCCTTTATGTGCTTTTTGGAGTTAGAAAGTTTGGTCACCATTCACTTGCATCGTATGGACAAACAGACATCATATCTCCGTTAAAATATCTTAGTTTGTGTTTTCACGGAAGAAAGTAAGTCATTTGAGTTTGAGACTAAATAAGGGTGAGTAAATGATGAAAGCATTATTATTGTGGGGTGCATGCACTTTATAATGCACTTAAAATGCCCAAAATGCTGTCTAGATTGGCAGCTCCCTAGTTTCTGAGACACAGTTCATCTAGTCAGACTGTAACTTACTAATTGCTTTTGGGGAATTTCACAAGTATTTGTCTTTGTGAATTTGATTTTGACAAATGGTTGCCACCTTCATTAGAGACGTTTACTAGTCATTGTCAGAGTGAGTATGACCTAGAATAGTGTCTGTTCCTCAAACACTCACTTTATCTATAATTTTACATACACATTTCCACCCAGATGCGTCATTCATCCATTTGTCATAGATGAGCAATATTTGATGAGTAACAGCTACCTACATGAGTTAAGCAACTTAACCTCATGTTGATCATGGATTTCATCTCCTTTCTTTAACCTAAAGAGTTTTGCTTTGCAAATAACACGAGGTATTCTTATTATTCAGGACCTGACAGGCTTGGAGTCAATGGACCAATGCCGGCGCACGCTAGAACAACACAACTGGAACATTGAGGTGAGATCTGGTGAACCATATGAATGGATCCTTTTGTACTGTCATTGTTTACCCTCTCTGTATTAGGGCCCAAGTTGTAGTTATTAATGTTTTTTGGCAATCTTTGTGTTTGTTGCAGGCCGCAGTACAAGACAGACTAAATGAGCAGGAAGGAGTTCCAAGTGTTTTTAACCCACCGCCCGCCAGACCGTTACAGGTCAACACAACAGACCACAGAGTGTATAGCTATATTGTCTCAAGGCCACATCCTAGAGTAAGAGGGTGTTTTGTACCTTTTTGTTGTTGTTATTTCCCTTTTTCCTCCTTTCTGTAATTATTCAACTATAATTACTTACAACACATTTTTATTTAGTTATGGTATATATTCAAATGTTAAACAGTGATATGCAGGAAAGGTCCTCATCATGGCCTGACATGCCAACAAAAAGTTGAGCAGCAGTATTATGACAAAAAAAGCAAAACATAAAATTTCAACATGGTCCTCTTTTATTAATAGTTCTTATATAAGCATTTTTCTCTCTTTTACAGGGCTTATTAGGTTGGAGTTACTACTTAATAATGCTTCCCTTCAGGTTTACGTATTATACACTTCTGGACATATTCAGGTATTAATGCATGTCTGTGTAATTTTGTGTAAATCTGATGCAGAGCCCAAGATATTATTGTGTAACTAAAATATAAATGTTTTCACAGGTTTGCCTTGAGATTCATTCGGCCGGATCCGAGGGGTCACGTCACAGATCCAGTTGGAGATGTCATGTCCTTTATTCATAATTTTGAAGAGAAATATGGTCGATCACATCCTGTATGCTACCAGGGAACGTATAGTCAAGTAAGTTAGCCATTTGATGAAGTTTCAAAACAAAAACACAATGAACTGATGCGTTGATCTTAACAGGTTATATTGTTTAGGACTAGATAATGTCTTGATTTAAATCCTTAAACATTGTGCTTCTAAATATTCATGTACCCATTTATACCCTCTTATGGTCTTCGGTCATTTTTGACCGGAATCACTTTTGCTGATTTAATAAAAATGGTTTCTTTATCTGAGAGGTTTAAGACTTGATGACTTTTAATCCACTTGCATCTGAACATACAAACAAAAATTGGGCATGATTCGATAAATGGTAAATGGTTTGCACTTATATAGCGCCTTTTTTAACCTTAGCAGTTCCAAAGCGCTTTACACTCTGACTCATTCACCCATTCACATACACACACACACACCAATGACGGCAGAGCTGCCATGCAAGGCGCTAACCTGCCATTGGGAGCAACTTGGGGTTCAGTGTCTTGCCCAAGGACACTTCAGCATGTGGAGTCATGTGGGCCGGGAATCGAACCACTAACCCTGCGATTAGTGGCCAACCCACTCTACCACCTCAGCCACAGCCGCCCCATTAGATAAGTCTAAGTCGTCGTAAAAAAAGCAACACCTTTTGTCTTTGTGCTCAAAATTGAATGACAATTGAAAATGAATGGGAAAGACCATAACACAGAGCATTTTTTTTAATATGTCAAATACAATCAATAAATCAGCCACAATGCAGGAAAAAAAACACAAATTAAAGGGTGAGGCAATAAAACATCCAGAGTGCAAAATATACACACCCACTCACACACAAATAAACTGGTGGCATTTTTTTCTTTCTTTGAGTAAAACCAATAAATCAGCCACAATGCTAAACACACGCACTCAGAAATGAGGGGGTGAGACAATAACACACAACCACATTACAGAACTTGCGTGTGCGCGCGCACACACACCGAAATAAATGGGTGAGACTAAAACTGCAAGGCGGCAGAACACACAAGATAACACACATTCAGGGAAGAAGAAATGGTATAATCAAGAAAAAAAAAAAGTTACACCTCTGCTCTTTCCAGTCAAAAATAAAGGACCAAAAGTAGAGCTCATTTATGAAGACCATAGGAGGGTTAAGTAAATCAGACATTAATTGAAGTATATTTAATGATTTTTCTCCTTTTAGGCTTTGAACGATGCCAAGCGAGAGCTTCGCTACTTGTTAGTTTATCTTCACGGGGAAGATCACCAGGACACGGATGAGTTCTGCCGGTAGGTTTGTGTTGTGATGTGCTCCTCCATCCACGTGTCACACCTTGGCTGCTTTCGTTGTCATGACTACAGCTCCTGTCTATTGGATCTCTCTCTTTCAGAACCACATTATCTTCAGAAGAGGTACTGACCTTCATTAACACAAGGATGCTGTTCTGGGCATGTTCTACCAGCAAGCCAGAGGGTTTCCGAGGTAACCAACATAACTTCCTAAATTAAATGTCAGGAATGTATCTCTGCTCTGGTTGATCCGCTTCTCACTATTGTTATAACTTTATAGTTGCCTTGAGAGTTGCTTGTTGATTTCATTACCTTTAATGTTTTTGCATGTTGTATGTACAGTCTCTCAGGCCCTGCGTGAGAATACCTATCCCTTCCTGGCCATGATCATGCTGAAGGACCGTAAAATGACAGTTGTTGGGCGACTTGAGGGGCTGATACAGCCTGAGGATCTTATCAACCAGCTGACCTTCATCATGGAGGCAAACCAGACATATCTCATGTCAGAACGACTAGATAGGTGAGATTTAATTGGCTATAAGCGTACTACCATACTACTCCTAGTATTTCTGCCATATTCATATACAGCATATAATATATTCATCAGAGTATAATAAATAAGAGTAGATGATAAAATGGAGTATTTAATAGCTATTCTGATCATAGCAGTAATTTTGCTTTCTGCTTGATGATTGAGTTTAAAATCATCCAAAAATGTTTCTTCATGTGTACATCTTGCTCTGTGCTGTATTTTTCAAGTGTTTCTATTAGTTTACAAGTTTAAGGAAATTAAGAGAAGAGGTCGACTGGTAGTAGATTTTGCTGATCACATGTGGTCAACACTAAATACAGGTCTAAACGGGGTCTAAAACATTTTGTGATCCGATCACAACCACATACAAATATGGTCCAAAACGCATGCGACCAGATCGCATTTAAGGTGTAAATGCTAATCCGTCCTGTATGGGTACCAGCAGCAGTGAAGCTCCACCCTTCACCTGTCAATCAACCGTTAAACTTTGCCGATTACGAGCGGCTTTAAAAAAAAAAAAACGTCCGATCGGAAACATTTAAAAAGGTGGATACATACAATCACGAGAGCCTCACTGATCTTTTTAGTGTGTCTGATATCAACACTGATGACAAGCATGAACACCAGAAGCTCCTTTAATACAGGTAATACCCTAAAATAACTGGGAATTCTGCTGGAAATTTTGCATTTGTACTTGAATTAAATTTCAGATGCATCTGGGAGAAACAGTATGCGGTTTTTTTCCATGCATTCTTTGTCATTTATGAATTTTATGCTTTATAATCATGCAGTAACACACTGACATAGTAATTGACGTATGTCCTCATGAAACAGATCCGAACAAAAGTGGTCACAGAAGACTCATTTAGCGACCAGGTGTAAACAGCGATGTGTCCCACCTGACCATATGTGATCGGATCACCTGAGACACATCTTAATATCATATGTAAACAGGGTCTATATTAAAGTATTAACCAAAATAAGCTTTTTGTAGCCTGTATATTTTCCAGAAGAATGATTTTGTATATGTTTCTCCAGATAAGGGTTTAATAAGGAATATGGTTTGTAATCATTCACAAGATATTAAGTTGGAGACACAATGTATCTGCTGAAAGAGAATGTTTCCATATAGTCACATTTTTCTTTGCATGCCCTTTGCTTTTAAATTAAAACACTTTAATATGCATTCAAGTGAGGATAAAAATATGGATGAATATTGTCAAAGATATATAGACATAGCAAATCCATATGAGGTGTCAGTGATTGTTTTTATTTCACCTCTGGCCACTGTTATACTGTAGAATCCTCCAGCATCAGACAAACAGGAACATGGAGGAATAAAAAAGGAACTATTGGCATAGATTTTTGTCAATAACCAATACTTCCAAAAAGCAAATATCGGCACCGTTTAATCTGTAAAACTGATATATTGTTTTGTTTTCTTTCCTAAGACAGGGTTCCCGTGGGTCCTTACTAGGGATGTAACGGTGTCACAGTTTTAAAAAGAGACGGTTATCAAACCGTTGAAATTTATAATTCACGGTGTTGCATTCACGGTATTACTTTTTTCCATCTAAAATCCAAGTTAAGGAATGAAAGTTTCCATTGTAAATATTAAATTAAGAGAGAATGGGCTACATTTATACAGCATCATGTAAACTTGATCAAATAAATCTCTAACTTGTGACATCCTCCTGTTTCACTCAAGCGTCACTTTATTTTAAAAGCCACATGCTTGAACTGCACGGCCGTTCAAGTGCATGCACACCAAAGCACATATGCTTACACTCAAGCAGATGAAAACATCAGTCATAGAGATGGTAGAAGCATTTTAAAGTGGCAATTCAGAATATTTTGCCTTTAAAATGTACTTATGCAACCAGTTTAAATATTTATTTTTTTAGCAAACTCTAAGCTTCATCTCACTTATAGTAAAAACATTCAGTCAGTGAACCGGATAATTAATTAATGCACAGCATAGAGGGTTCAAATATCAGAAATATCCACAAATAGACAGTCTCTAATGCTAATGAATGAATATAACAGGCATACTGTTTTAGTCACAGACTAAAAGCTGTTTATTTGTATCCAGCATAGTTACAAAGCATTGAGATCTGTATTGTCTGATTGAGCGGATGAAGGAAAGTCAGGACAGGTTCGGCTGCTAGTGCCTGCAGAATACAATCTCTGTCAGTGCTACTTATACAGAGATGCAACTTATTTTATTTTCTCTCTCAACGCGATTTTGACCAGGTGCGACTTCTATTCATGTGCAACTTTATTTCCAGAAAACATTGTAGGCCTATATCATAAATAAATATTAAACTGGTAATAATTTTAGCAAGGCACCTTAATACCGCGGTATTTTTTGTGAAGGTTGTCGTACCATGAACATTTCGTGCCGTTAAACACCTAGTCCTTACAGTCTTAAAATGTCAGGTCATAAAAAGACTTCAATATCTTTAATATCATTTAAAGAAGTCTTAAATTTGGGGATATACAGGATTTGCAAAATGGCCTAAAGTAATTATTATTAAACTTCAGAAGGATACAATTTAATCAAATAAACAAATAAATTATTTTTATACAGAAAACATGAAAAAAGCATGTGTTTGCTCCATAGGCTAAACATGAGAAAAATGGCGCCATCTGGTGGAAAATATTAAAATGTTTGATTTTGAAGCCAGGACTCCATGAAAGCATAATATCATAGAATTCATGATTTTATGCTTTAATTGCACTGGGATCAAATATTGCAGTTTTAATGAGTTTCAATGGGACATTTTTGTCATGAAGGTCCTGAGTGTAACTATTTTGTGTACACGGTGTATTTTTGGAACTGAGGATGAAATATCAAAATCCCCCCAAAAATACACACCTTTAGCAAAATTTATGCCATTGGCATTAACACAAATGATCGAAAAAAACAAAAATGTAAAAGACAAAAATGTCCCGAAGGTCACACATGGGTTAAGACCTTGATAAATGTGTGCCCCAGCCTGTTTAAGTAAAATCTGTTAGGCATGATTTATTTTGAGATCTTGTGGGTTTGTATGGACATATAGGGACATATAATTTAATTTGTTTAGTACTTAAAAGTCTGCAGCAACCCTGTAAGTTGGAAATAAATGCATGTTGACAGGAAATAAGTATATATAGTCAAATTTCAGCACTTATAAAATCTGCGATTAATCGCAATTAACTACCAAAAATTTTACATCCTTTTTAAATATAGAGAACCATCTTGGTAACACCCCCAAGCAACTATTTCCAGTCACGCAAGTATAGCACTTATCTACCTGAATGGAGAAGACCGAAATCTGTAAATCCCCAAATTGTTTGCCTAGATCAAATTACCAACAAAAATTGTCTAATACATTTTCCTTTTTTTGGCTCAAAACAAAGAAATATTGGTCCAGCTAAAGCTGAGGAGATTTAAAAGTGGGCAATTGGCTCTTTTAATCAAAAGGTGGGACTTAATTGGGAGTGGTGTGTCTGTCAAATACATAGGAATCTGATCGTGTGTGTCTGTGTGTGTGTGTCCAGGGAGGAGAGGAACCAGACGCAAGTACTGAGGCAGCAGCAGGATGAAGCTTACCTTTTATCCCTCCGAGCAGACCAGGAGAAAGACAGAAAGAGAAGAGAGGAACAAGAGCAGAAACGTCAAGAGGAAGAAAAGGCTCGCCAATGCATTCTTGCCGAGGAGAGGAGACGAAGAGTAAGTGAAGAAATTATTTAATTTAATAGAAAATTACACAATTAGCTGTGTACAGTGTATGCCATAATTGCAAACCAAATAAAACTTGAGAACAGTTTGAATAACGTCTGCTGTCTCATTTCTTTCCACATCATTAGAGGAAAAATTTGTGATAATTGTTTATGTCAGTTGGCACATTTCCGTTTCCTATAACGATGACTAAGCCCATATAATGACTATGTAATCACAGACACTGGAAGAAGAGAAGGAGCGCAAGTCTGAGTGTCTTCCCCCTGAGCCGCCCTTGGACGACCCGGACAGTGTCAAAATAGTGTTCAAATTGCCCAACGACACTCGCGTGGAGCGGAGATTCCTCTTCGACCAGTCTTTGACGGTAACCACACTCCATCTGCTTTTTTACATTGTTTGTATTGTGCCAGGTGCCATAACGGTATGATAGTAGTGTCTACACATGTTGTGTGGTTCCAGATAAGAGAACAGACTGATGAGACACTCTGTTTTTGTAAAAAGGCGAGTTGTATGACTTGGTCCTTCATTGCGAGTAAAACATTGCTTTGGTGTCTCATATGAGATGCATAATACTAAAGGTAATTCTTGGCTGAGGAACCAATTGTAAAGCATCAATTTTGTTTTTGCTCCTTTTTAGGTAATATACGACTTCCTGTTTTCATTGAAAGAGACCCCTGAGAAATTCCAAATAGTAACGAATTTCCCACGCCGAGTTTTGCCTTGCTTGCCGACGGAAGAGCAGCCCAATCCCCCCACTCTGATGGAGGCCGGTCTGAGCCGGTCAGAAGTTCTCTTTGTGCAGGACCTCACAGACGATTGACATTTAGCTAACCCCCTGCTCACAACTCAAGTCCCGCCTCCCCTCCAGTTCTTCTCATCTGTTCAGTGGCCTGGAAAAGGGATCACTGAAATAAACCTTTTACTGCATTTAAAAAAAAAAAAAAAAAAAAAAAAAAAAATTAACCCACCCTCCCCTGCAGTGAAGTTTTGTTCTGTAAAATGAGTGCAGGTGAATGGCCCTGTAAATATATGACCTCGATATTTAAGGTCAAGTTTGGAAGCCACGACAGAGTTCTTTTTTTTTTTTTTTTTTATGCAAATCAAAGTATACCATATAATGCATCTCATCTAACGACCAAAAGAGAGTTATTGGCAAAAGGATCCGATGTGCTGCTTGCAGTTCAACGTGAGTTCAGATAAGAAAACTAAGGCCACAGCTTTTCCCTGTGGCTTTGTCTATATAGAGTATAGTGCAATTCTGCCCATAGTGTGGTAATTCATAGATGCCTATGTTGCCTGTCGTCCATCTGATGGGTCTGGTCATGTAAAGTTGTAATTTTCCAATTCTAAATTAAACATTTTAAAATGTTCTTGTGGTTTGGCTTTAACAATGATCTTGTTTATTAAGCTCTTTGTAATATTTGCATTGAAGAGTGATGCACACACCCAAAGCCATGCCATTTTAATATTTGTGTAGCTATGTAGTTTGTATAGAAATTAAAAGTGGTTCTACATTAATGGCCTAAAAGGAGACAAATGCCCAGGCTGTATTTCACCCCAAAATCAATATTAAAAAAATTCACAAAGAAAATGAGGCCTATTTTAGGATAAATGTCACATTTACCCTCTAATTGTCATTACATTTTTTAACATTACTGCATATAGCATTATTTTTTGCATTGTGCGGAAAGTTGACCCTGCATAGTGACACGCTATACTTAATCTAAAACTATTGCAAACAGCATTCTGTTAATTATTTTTATGCATGCAAGTGTTCCCATTGTCATGGAACACCTGTAAACATCAGGAAATGAAAAGTTGTGGAAATTACTGAATATATATTTTTCTAGTTTGCCTTTGCTCTTAAATGTCATGAGTTAGATATTAGCGATGTCAGAATTTTCTGTAAATCGTTCGAGTCATTTAGTTTCAATTGAGTCGAGTCGTTTCTTTCCAATTAATTAGTCATAAATAGTTAATCTGACTGAATCAAAATGTAAAAAAAAAAAAAACTGTATCCAGTAAACAAACTCCAGGAAAACTCATTGAAAGTCTTTGGTGAAAAAGGGTGATGGAGCTTTTGTAACCTCATTCATTGAGACTTCATGGAATATTTGTACTTTTAAATCCATGTCACACTGCAGAACCATTTTAAAGAACTAGTAGTGTCAAATGTTTTTTTGAAAATATGGTGACCAGTCACAGCACATAAAATACAATTTGCCTTATTCACATACATATAAAAATAAATAACTTTAGTGGAAATGGTATGCGTCCATTATCCATATGCTGATTCTAGTAACATTGTGTCCAAACAGATTTTTATTACTGTATTTCAGCAATAGAGCAGAATGAGAAACAAAAATTTTAAGGAATAGTTCACCCAATAAAAGATAATTCTCTCATCATTTACTCACCCTCATGCCATCCCAGATGTGTATGACTTTCTTCTGCTGAACAAAAATGAAGATTTTTAAGATGAATATTTCAGCTCTGTAGATCCATAAAATGCAAGTGAATGGTGATCAGGCCTTAGAAGCTCCAAAACACAGATAAAGTCAGTATAAAAGTAATCCATATGACTCCTGCGGTTTAATCAATGTCTTCTGAAGCGATCCAGTTAGTTTTTGGGTGAGAACAGACCAATATATACCCAGGGTTGGGGAGTAACAGAATACATGTAACAGGATTACGTATTTAAAATACAATATATAAGTAACTGTATTCCACTACAGTTACAATTTAAATCATTGGTAATTAGAATACAGTTACATTCAAAAAGTATTTTGATTACTGAAGAGATTACTTTGCATTTTATTGTCATTTGTTTCATTTAATATTTAGTCCTTTCAGATGGAAAACATTTATACATATAAATGATGCGATCCAAAGTGCATTTGAACAGCGGTGAAACACTTTCTTATGATGTGTTACATTCAAACGAGCAGACAGAGAAGTAAGTTTGAAGTTTAGAGCAGAAGAAATAGAAATAAACCTTGTGTAAATTGTCAGCTTTACGCTAGGCTAAAATGCTATTTCTAGCCATTTTACATGCACGTTACCAGACAAGATCATATTTTTTTATCAAGAAAATTCACGTTGGATCATAATTTCTTTTTTTCTAGTAAGACCTTTGATATTAGGGCAAAAATCATATTCTTGATAATAATTTTTGTATTGTTTTCCTGTAATATCAAAAAATTCAATTTGATTTATCTTGTTTTAGAAACAACACTGCATAAGATATTTAGGTTTTTCAGAGAATGTATTTTTAACGTGTATTTTGTCTTACTGTACTGGCAGAGTTTTTATAGTCAAAACAAGTGAAAAAAATCTACCAGTGCTGAAGAAGTAATCCAAAGTATTTAGAATACATTACTGACCTTGAGTAATCTAACAAAATACATTACAAATTATATTTTTATGTATTCTGTAATCTGTAGTGGAATACATTTCAAAATGTATATACCTGTATATAACTCATTTTTTCACTGTATATCTTCCCATTGCAGTCTCTAGGCCCGGTCATGATTTCAAGCTCGATTATACATCCTAGTGCTTGACGCATGCGCAGAGCGCTAGATGGCACTATAGGAAGTGTAATCGAGCTTATAATCAAGATCGTGCCAAGAGATTGCAATGTCAAGATGTACAGTGAAAATGGAGTTCTATTTTGGTCTGTTCTCACCCAAAATCAACTGGATCACTTCAGAAGACATTGATTAAACCGCAGGAGTCATATGGATTACTTTTATACTGACTTTATCTGTGTTTTGGAGCTTCAAAAGGCCTGATCACCATTCACTTGCATCGTATGGACCTACAGCGCTTGAAATGTTCTTCTATAAATATTCCATTTGTGTTCTGCAGAAGAACGAAAGCCATACACATCTGGACTGAGGTTGGGAAAATGATGAGAATTTTCATTTTTGGGTGAACTATCCTAAAAGTTCCTAAAATAGGCTTCTTTGACTTCAGAAAAAATATTTCTTTTGAGGTGAAATTTGAGCACGTTCTTCCGTGATTTCACCGTTTTGTGAGGTTTGCATGGCACAGAAACCCTCAGACAAGTTAACTGAACTGCAACACATTTGTATTGAGCAATATGTTTAAAGCAGTGATTACTTAAGTCAGTGTAGTACGAGTATACATCACACATTTATTAGTGAACAACCCTCTCCAATCAGCCACAATTAAAAAAAATATGATTGCACTACTCGGTAAAGCAGAACTAGCAACTTTCATTTAAAAAAAGTACAAATCTTAAAAATTTCAAATCAGTATACAGATGTATTTATAATACACTATAACTAGTTATATGTTAAATGCTACAAACAATGATTTCAATGGAATGAAAAAAAGTATAGCATTAAGAACAATTTCCTATATATAATATATATATTAGCTTTTTTTATTTAATTTTTTCATTGATTTTTTTTTTCTTCCAAATACAAACATGGCAAAAATGAGGTAACTGTAAATGTGCAAGTACCAAAGCAAAATATCTTCCTAACACAGAACACATGCCCCTGGCCTTGTTGTTGGCTGGGTAGTCTGGAGTTCAGGCAATGACTGACCCCTAGAGGCCAGGAGGAGAATAGAACAGTAAACAATCCACTATCCCACCACACAGCATGAAATCATTGGTAAACAATCAGTGGCGTCTATAGAGCAATTAACAAATCACAAATTCTAAAGTATTTAGCTGCTTATTGGAACACAATTTTCCACCACACAAGCTGTGAGATTATTTATTAGTTGAATCACAGAAAGACTACAAGATTCTATTTATCATAACTCATAGTTGTTGTTTTCTCTTTTTTACTTTTTAGTAATTCAGTACAGGTAACACTGAGGTTTTCAAGGAATCTTGGTTATTGTGAAAAATTCCTTTATAAATCTAAATAAGGATATATTATAAAGAGCCCACAGCCGGTTAACCCAAGCAAAAGTGCTTGCGTGTATATCAACAACTTATTTTTAAACCATAACAATTACAGATGCTAAAGGTAGAGAGAACCGCATAACAGGTACATATATATATATTTTTTTTACCATTTTGGTGAGTGATAGCGCCGTTTTTTGTTTTTGTTTGTTTTTTTACCCCCAGACAATACCTCCTACTTCAGTTTAAGGCAGATGTACTGAATCAGATCGCTTGGGCAGTAAATGAATCCTTTACAAGACACATTTTGAAACGGTCACTGTCTACCAGCACATACAAGTAAAGCTACTTTTTTTTTTTTTTTTTTTTTTTAAACTGAAACCCCTGTTGATAATGTTATTAACTGCTGCTGACCGTCGTGAGGGTACTAGCACTGCATGCTGTATGAATAGAGACCCATAACAAACTATTGCATTCTCTTATGTGAATGTAGCATTACACCTAAATATAGAATATCTAGCACCTTTTTACTATATGGCTTTCCATTATCTAGATTCCAGGCAAGGGTGTCAGTCACTGAGGCAACAATATAGAAGCACAAATGTGGCTTAAACGAGGAGCCGATCACATTTCCCATCTCAAAAGCTGCTCACTTCCTACTGGCATCAATCACACCTTTATGTACTCATTTTTTTTTTTTTGTTTTTACTTCTTTTCCAAGTACAAGCACAATAACGTCTTGTAGTCATTCGGTTCTATTAGAAATGTGTGCAGTACAGTGCATGGCAGTTATCAGCTGAGCAAAAAGTCCCCTATACTCAGAACCCAAAGCCAACTAGATCTACCTAAAAAACAGTCGGGACCTGGTTAGACATGCATGAATATTGTGCACAATTAAATACTTGCCCACCCCTGTCTAGATATCTTTCACTGAAAATACAGGTTTCATTTTTTGTTGTTGTTGTTTTTTTTTTTTACCCTTAAAACATGCAGACACTGTAAGAATAGTCTTGGAAGTGGTCTAGGTGGACAGTGTGCACCGAGGCACGTTTGCAAATGGGGTTACAACCTGTTTGTGTGGTTCAAATACACGGAAACGGAACGGCTGGAAAACATGTTCGAGTAACATACGCTTAATGATTGGCTGCAGTAACAAAAAGCCTATTCTAACTCGATACAACAGGTCACTTCATCTTTTTTTTTCTTCTTTTTTCCTTGCATGCCAGTCTTATAATGGAATAATATTCATCACTATTTAAAAAAGGAATATTAGTTCAGTTGATTACATTTAAAATATGCATGGCCTGAGGAAAACAGCCTAGAATACCCAAATATATCTCCATGGCGTCAATCCCATTTGATATGG
The DNA here is from genome assembly GCF_019703515.2 of Myxocyprinus asiaticus. Lineage (NCBI taxonomy): Eukaryota > Metazoa > Chordata > Actinopteri > Cypriniformes > Catostomidae > Myxocyprinus > Myxocyprinus asiaticus. The sequence continues at coordinate 35,061,276 of NC_059365.1, read as the reverse complement.
ACTGTTTTCCTTTATTTTCAATTACCGAGAGGCCCTGAGTGTTTTTTTTAATACTCAAAATATATGCACGTGAACAGATATGTATACATAGATTACTTATCAAAAGTGTGGATTAAATTCATTACAATGGCTTTTTTTAAAAAAATTTTTTTTTTTTTTTTTTAAACCTGGCACGCAAAAGCAAGATACTCACATTCTCTTAAAAAGAGTCCCTTTACCCGAGAAAGCCAGTGTGTATTGAGTTACAATGACTATTCAGTGGACATATGACTCAGGAATATATATATGTATATATATATATGTATATATATATTTATATATTTAAAAGTCCTATAATGAAAGTACTTAGGGAAAAAAGTATACCCAAATAGTTCATAGTTTTCCCCCGAACAATGTTCGGGTTAGTTTTTGGAATCGAGTGAACTATGAGTTGAGCGTTTTACAGTGCTGTTTTTTTTTTTCTTCTTTAAACGACCCTAACGCTCTGTCTCTGCCATTTCAAATCCTGTTTGGGATCTTTGTGGAACGACTACAGTCAAGTGGCACACAGGAGAGGGCTTCAAGTGATATTTCACCCAAAAATTACAATTCTGTCATCATTAACTCATTAACCCTTGAGTTGCTCCATACTTATATGACTTACTTTCTTCCGTGGAAAACGGAAGGTTACCATGTTAGCTTCAACCGCCATTCACTTCAGTTGTATCTTTTTGATAGTGAATGGAAAAAAAGGAAACTCCCTCTCAGTTACGGTGGAGCGCTCTGCTTTTACAAGTACACTCTTTCGACCACAAGCCGATACAGGTGCATCGACGCATGCACGCTCAGACTATTTTGTGATACTCTTTCAGCACAGTCAACGGTGCATGCGCCGACAACATGCAAAGACGCGAATTGTCCGGAAGTAAAAAACTAAATGCACAAAAAAAAAAAAAACATGTGGACAGTGGTGCTGATGACGAAATTTTCGTCCACACAGAAAAGGAAGTATACTTTGGCCTTAATTTTGCTCCTTTTGTGTATCAAAAAGAAAGGAAGTCATTTGAGTTTGGAGCAACATAAGGGTAAATAATGGATGACAGAATTTTTATTCTTTGGGTGAACTATCCATTTTACAAGAAATACAGAGGGTTTCAACATTCTTTTTGTCTTAAAAACAAGACTATAATTTCAACCTTTCACGACAAGGCTATGCATACAATGTTTTCTTTCCTTTCACATCACTTTAAACTGTGAACATGGCCTGAGACCTTACAACAGGAGGCAAACTAAAATGCATTATAGGTGCTTTAGTTTTCCGACCGCATCCTTCAAAAACTCTTAGAAGGTAAAACCAATAAATAACACCACTTTAAAAAAAAACTTATACTTTTAAAAGAGGAACTGACAAAGGATGTTTTGAAGATTAGTAACAGGTTTGTGCTTGTCAAGATCTTGAGAAGTAGAGTGTATATTGATTATTTGGCTCTTTAATGAGAAAAAAAAAAAAAAAAAGCCTAGTCCTCCAAAAATCAGGCCAAAACGTTTCACTTCAGACACTCATTGCACGTACTGCTTTCTGCAAAAGTTTTCCACCTTCTTTCAAAGTCTTTCTGGACAGGCAAGCGATATCTCCTGGCCTCCACTGTAAATGCAGAGGTTTAAAAATGGCAAGATGATAACTGTTAAATTCCCAAATTCTCATTTTGTTAGCTTCGGCTGAAATGCGGTGGGTCTTGTTAGTTAAAAATATTGCTAGTCTAAAAGAACAGTCCGCGTAAAGCCCGTAAGATGTTCTCCTGGATGTAGCCGTCACCCGGAGGGCGACAGCCAAGTGATGGATCGGGCTGAAGAGGGCCAGTCCAGAATAGATGGGGGTTGTGCAGTGCAGCCAGGTGGGAGCTGGCAGAGGCAGTGTGCTGTCCTTGTCCCTGTGTTTTCATGGGCAGTCCGATTGCCCGTGCCAGCCAACAGCAAAAGCAAAAACTCCACAGCAATGTCTCCCCATGTGCTCATCACAAAACTCACTTCCTTAATGTCTCTATTAGCGTGATGAAATCCCAGGGGGAGTTTTCTGATGGAATCACATCCATCATTTGCAGTCCTTTTGTGTATTTTTTCCTTTTTAATTTTTTTTGCCTTTAACCTCAGACCTTTGAACTTGAAACCACTGAAAGTCACACCTTCACAATAGCATTTGCAGATAAAAGAGAATCAGGATTAAGATATTCAAATGATCAATACATTATTGCAAAACATAGATTATTAACAAGTCCCTCGAGCCCATCACATACACAGACATGCATCTATGATGGTAATTCACAAGCAGACTGGCGCTTATCATTCTTTAATTCCTCTGATTGCATGGTAAAGCCCAAAACAACCATCATCCAGGCCCACCCCTGCAGTCCTTAACGACACTAAAGCACGAGTTTTAATTATTCGTGATCAAAAAACTATAGAGAATATTGAATTGTGTAAACAAATATGCCAACACAACACGTATTACAGGTTATCTTTGGAATCTGCGAAAACAAGGGGCAGGGAAAAAACTAAATGAAAAAGAAAAAAGAATAATTCCAGAACTTGGAAGTGGCTATCAGGAGGCAGTAGCTTTCATGAAACTCACACAATGACGCACAGCAGAGGTCAAACGGGTTCCATACAAATTCCAAGATTGCTTATTGTAGAGGTGGGGTTTGGGAGCAGGGTGAGGGGGTAGATTTGCATTTGGCTGCAGAAGGTGTCCGTCCCCACTCACAAATCACACTCAAGGATTTGTGCTGCTTTCCAGTGAAGGACAAAAGCCTGAACTCATTCCACATCACGGTGAACTTCTGAGGCATCAGCTCGACAGATTGGACAGGTGCGATTGGTCTGCAAAACATGTTACCCATTAATTTCTCCAAACCAGTGATATTTCCATATACTAGTGATGGATCTTTCAGGCATTAATTGGCTGATATTTGGTTATTTTAAGGTTATGGCCATGGGCCAATAATGTGATTGTTTGGTCGATTAACAGAGACGTTTGCTTTGTGCCAGTTTCAAAAAGCAACAATAACCTTGCCAATAAATAATGCTCATTTTCTGCTTTCAAATATTTTAGAATTTTAAGCAAATATAGATGTAAACTTTAACACTAGTTCAGTGGTTCCCAACCCTGTTCCTGGAGGCCCCCCAAAACTGCACATTTTGTATATCTCCCTTATCTGACACCCAATTCAGGTCTTGGAGTCTCCACTTACGAGCTGATTAGTTCAATCAGGTGTGCTTGATAGGGAAATATCCAAAATGTGTAGTCTTAGGGGGCCTCCAGGAAAAGGGTTGGGAACCACTAGTTAATGCAATAGTTAACATTCGAACCAAGAACAAACAATACTTTTAATGCATTTGTTAATCTTGGTTAATAGTAACAATATTAAGATAAGACTGGTAAGATTAACCAAGATTCAGGGGCGGACCTAGAAAATTATTTATGGGGGGGGTCTGAGGATTATGATAGGTGGAAACACCAATGTTCTTTCTGATTAAGATACCAAGCTTCATTGCACTAGCTCATTTATTGAAGTCACCATCAAATCACAAATGCCCATGAATCTGTAACACAACTGCATTTCCACAAATAGGCCACATAATAATCATTTTGCTACTGTTTTGCTAACATTAAAAGAATGCATTTTTTACATTTAGATTTACATTTGTTTATATTAAATGCTCCAGAGCACCAATACATTGTCTATTAAGCACATCAACAGATTCTAAATGTTTCTTAGCTTGACTGGTGCTTGTTGTCACACTTTTTACTCCAGTAAATATTTCTCAGAGTAGGTGGTAGGTTTATTTTTTTTAAAGAGGCCCTGTTATGCTTTTTGGGATTTTACCTTTCCTTTAGTGTGTAATATAGCTGTTTGTGCATGCCAAAGGGAGTTACTCTCTCCCACAGAAAACTGCTCCTGAACTGCCTGAAATACCTGGTTTGCGGTCCAGCCTTTACTTCCGTGACTTAGCTAAGTCACTACGTAACACATTTGCACAATGCCCGCCTAAGGGCTACTTCGGTTATGATAAGGGGCGTTACATTTCAGACACATGCTCTAAGCGTTTGACCAATCACAAAAGACTGGGCCAGCTGAAAATTCAGAGCAGATTGGTCTTTTCAGAAAGGGGGGCTTTAAAGAGACAGGAGCTACAACAGAGCATTTCAGACAGAGGGTGAAGAGAGGTGCTGCTGCAATGTACATGAGAAAAATAATGTGTTTTTTGAACATTAAAGCATGTAAACCTATTCTAGCAGACCCCCAAAATAAAATTATGAACCTGTAAAATGAGCATAATATGGGCTCTTTAAAGTCATATATCTGTATAGCCACATACTACACTGAAGTCGTGGCTAAAAAAAGAAATTCAACATTTTCAAAGTTATTGCTCAGGAAAAATTGAACACACATTGACCTTTTGTTCACACTATAAGGGGTAGGTTGTCACAATGGAACATGCCATTAAACCAGTGGCATAGGTTCCATGTGAATGTCCACGATAGAATTCACAAAAAATACTCTAATTTATAAGGGTTTTGAGCTAGGTTTGAAAAAGCATACAAAACCACTGCTAGAGAAAATACATCTACTTTTACACACAAATACATACACGTGTAAACCTTATAGTTACTTAAATATAGGCCTTGTGAGAACTTCCCAGTGTGACAATTAGCCCTGGTATCCTTATATCAATACAATCTGTCTTCAATTATTATATTCTTTTATAAAAATATTTTATATATAGAACTGGCTATCCAAAGTCAATGAACAGATCACACTTAAGCATCATTGTAGGGGCTGAGAAAGATAGAAACATGAGACGAACAGAGAAATAAACTATTTTATTAATAATAGTTTGTATTTTTAATCAAATAATGGTTATGTAGAGCAGGGGAGTAAAATTCATTTTAAATTGAGGGCCAGATTGGACTAAACATCAAGTTATGCAGGCCAAATTGTTTTATTTTGTTAAACTTTGGTGTACCTATGGATGGAAAGTGTATGCACAGATTGTTATTCTTGAGCTAATAAAGTCCTGTATCATTTTTTTCACAGCTGTAATAAGCTATCTGAAAGAGAAAATTAACACAAAATAAGGCTTAAATAAAAATAAACTGCCTGGAAATGTATTATTACATGTCAGCATCAACATTATATTTGTATTAATGCATCATATCTAATAATCAACAACTGAGAAATTAACTTTTTACCTCTATTTTGTCATGTATCTGACCATGTTGTCATTATTGTCTACCTTTGTTTTTAAATGCTCCGTTCCATTTTTGCTTAGTGATTTTTGCGTAGCATCCGGTCCGCAGATGTTGCTTAAAGTTCCTATTATTTTGTTTCAATTCCACATCTGTAAACTCCTTTAAGGACAACTCTCACCCACTGTCTTTCCTTCGTACTCGCATCCAGAGATGCCTACGGTTATATTGGAGGAGGAATGGGCATCAGGCACATACATGGTAAAGTCAGACAGGGTATTAAATGCTGCTTCTAATTCTTCGTTTGCCGAGTAGAGTGAGTAACATAATAAGCCATAAACATAGCCACTCAGTTCCAGTCCTCGAATCTGATTGGGCATGTGGCGTTCCAAGAGTGCTGATATTTAGTATAACAGCACTGGGGTGCTTCTCTATTTTCATGGCTTTCTAAAGAGTGGTTAGGATTTCGATTTATTGTTCAGTTTGATTTCATTTACTGATTAATTCAGTGACCATTTCTGGAGATTGCAAATTAATGCCAGTAGGTGGCGACAAATGAGCATCTTTTATGTCACGAGTAAGTCATTGAATCACTGAAGTGAACGAGAATGATTCATTCAAAAACACTGATTCATTTACGAACGAAAGACACCTAGTTCGAAACAGAGTATGAGAGCAGTGCAGAGAGCGAGCTGTGCTAGATGCTTTATCGTCTTTTGGAAGTTTTTTCGCTGCCGAATAAGAAATGCATGAACTAATTGGCCAATTTTTGGTCTGAAATATAAATTATTTCAGATTATTTACAGTTGTATAAAAGCAATCACACTTGCAATTGTGCTGATGTTCCGTATATAGCTAATACAGTATATAGAACAACAGTACTCTTGCTTGTGTAATATTGCTTGATTATTAAATGCTGTAAAAATGTTACTTCATGATCCCTAAAGCATTAATTTTAACAATGTGATTCTTACCTTTAACCACTTGTCCACACACTTGGCATGAAATTCGTGGTTACAGGGTAATACTCGAAGTAGCTGCCTTGACTCAAAATCACTAAAGCACACAACACACCTGCAAGAAAATCCAAGCCACAGCAGCATAAAATATCAGGCCACAATCAAAACGTCCAAGAGAAATGCTATCTAAAATAGAGTGGCAGAAACTCGAGAACACTTACAGAGTTTGTTCAGATTGGTGGTTTTCTAAATTGAACCTGTAGGATGGAAGTTGCTCTATATCAGCTTTCGTTAGTCCTCGAGGTTTCGCTTCTCCAAGTCTCTCAGCAAGATTTAATAACGCCTAAGAGAAAATCAGAAACAGTGTGTTCAAAACTTGCACAAAGCTCTCAACACAAACCATAATAAGATGACATGCGTTATGTGAAAACTAGGGCTGTCGACTACCATCGGAGCAATTCAAGCATGATGTACCACCTTGATGTTTTTGCAAATCTGTGGCATTAGGGGGCAGTCAGCACAACTCCAGCTGTACAGGTAAAATGCCTCGACAAACCAAAGAGCAGGCAGCACGAGTACATAAACAATTAAAAACAGCGCATATGGAATAGGCCAATAAAAGGGTTATGCTTAATGATATGGAAATAAAACAAACAATATTTTGACTTTTAAAGCCACTTTCTGTATTGTGTAAATGCTTCACTTGTCTGCTGTCACAATATACAGTATGTATATGATGAAGGCTAACACATTTGAATTATCTGCATTATATTTCTTATATATAATTATTTAAATTGTTATACACTAAATTATCTTTATTTGGGGGGTTGTCGCAGTAAATATTGATATGCTATTAATTGTGATTAATTCCATTAATTAACTCTCACATCATGTAACTCATTCGATTAAAAGTTTTAAATGATTGACAGCCCTAGTGAAAACCAATTATGACTATAATCATTTAGGACAAGCCGGTTTATAAAAATAGTGGGCCAAATCTACGTCCACCAGGTGAGGTTTCTCTGTGAGTGTTTACCTCATAGTTCTCCATCTCTACATCATCTACATCCAAGTCCAGGCTGATAGCAGGACCCACAGCTGTCGGAGGCACAGGAAGCATTGAGCTGTCAAAAACACACAAATCATTTGCATACACTCAATGCAAGGATCATACAACTGTTTTGTTTTTTTCCTATTGCTGAGAAATATCACATAAGGCATCATAACCATTAACCTGCCTCATATTGGGGTCCTGATCTCCCTGTATGCATTTATTTTGCGATAATGACTGTCTGACTGTACATTATCCTTTACTTATACCACGGGGCTGCTGAATGCTCGATTATGATTGGTTGACAGATGTTCTAAGGTGTACACGGCTTTGAAGAAGTTCCAGGTCTCGTCAACGGTCCATTTCACTTTGTCAAATTATTTCAGTTATTTCAAAGAGCCGCACAGGCTACCACAGCAAAATAAGCAAATAAAACAAACACATTGGCTAAGCAAATCAGATAAAAAATTACAAACAATTTCCATATTATCAGAAATTACTTACCACCTCGGTTGTGCATTATTTTTCAATAATTCGTCACAAAAAAGTCAGCAATTATTCCTTACTTAGAATGTGAAACAATTCATACAACAAATTCATGCATTTAGTGTGTGTTAATAAAAGTAAAACTCTTAAGAGACTCTTACAGGAAGTATGGTAGGAATCCAGGATAGTAGGGTGGTGGAGGGGGTGGGGGAGGCAGAGGCTGCTGTAACCTGTACCTCTGTCCAGTCATACGCCTCGGCAGCATGTGCGGATATGGCTGATGATAGAGAGGCATGTTAAGAACACACAAGTTAAATCATCAGAGTTACTCTTCACATTGTAGATGTTGTCTTATCCAAAGCAGTTTTGTGACAGGGGGAAAAAAACCCTGGAGCAAACTGCAGTTAACGGTGGCATATAAAAATAAAAATATAAATACTTTCTGCAGAGACAACTATAAGTAAGCCACGCGTAGGTTTATTTCCTTGAAAACTGTAAACACCGCAACTCTGTGGAGCTATCAAAACATTGTCTTATAAGTTGGTTTATGATGTTATTTTTAACAAATCTAAACTAATTTGCAATAGTGAATGAAAACGTTCTCTGAACAGCACAAGTGAATTTGAACATCAGCTGTCAAACAGTTCAAATGTATACACATACAAGTCCTTTCACCAGCTTTAAAGGAGCTGTAAGCAATTAAAGCCGTTCTGGAACTTCCACGAGATTGAGCCGTTAAATAAGACATGCCCCCTCTTTCCATAACACCGAACTAGAGCAGTGCGTCTTCTCACGGTTGTCAAACAAAACAGTAGCAAAATAACATTCTCAGCCCGCGGTCACATTTTTTGCTGTTTACATGGTTTAGTGCTATCTCTATCTATCTATCTATAAATCAGATCAAATCAATCCGTCCATTTATCCATCCGTCTAATTATTTATCCCTAAGGTACAACAAACATTTTCTGCATTCCATACCATTCCAAAAAAAAAATAAAAAAAAAATTACAACACCTTTATGCTGTTACTCTATGCTATCCATCTTTCCCTCCATTTATCCATCCATTAGGGCCGCAACTAATGATTATTTTGATAATCGATTAATCTAGCGATTATTAGAACGGTTTTTCGACTATTCAGCAATTATTGCAACGATTAATCATTAGCTCTTAACCGATTATTTGTATTAAACGTGCTTGCTAACAATAAAGAGCACAAAATCATCTTTTAAAAATACCTCTAAATGACATTCACTGAATTAAAGGGAAAAATACTTTTTATTAAGTTTAATTCAGTAAAAAAATCCTATTGTCATCAAGTGTTTTTGTCTTTTTTTCCATTTACAATTGTCTAAAAATCCTTAAAACAAGATACATTTACTTGAGAAGCAACAAATAAGATATTGAGACTTGCTTTAAGAGAATGTCTCTTAAATATAAGTGTATTTTGTATATAAATGTATTTTTTCACTTTGTTATACTTCTAAAATATATTATATTCAAGATCTATTCTCTAAAAGCGAGTCTAAATATCTTATATGCTGCTTCTCAGGTGAATGCATCTTTTTAAAGGATTTTTAGAGATTTTAAAATATTTGTATTTTTAATATTATATTCAACATTCTCAGATAAAAAAAAATTCTTCTGCAGTATAGCTGCTAAAGAAAATGTACGTTGTTTTAAAGGAGTTTTAGCCAAAACAAAAACAAAATGTATTTTGTTGCAGTGTATAAAGACTACCTCTCTCACCTTTTTGTTCACTTCAATCCATCTTTAACTCACAAAAAAACAAACTCTCTTGCCAATTTTCTTCATGATAAGAAATGCACAGTGACGCATATATTATGATTCAATAAGTCGCGAGCCATCACGTTATAATCTAGCAGCATTAAGCGTGCGCGCTCGAGGGACGAGCGTCCCAGCGACAGAGTGTGCCTCAGCTGGTGCAGTTTCAATCTCTCCTCCTTAGATCGGGACATTCGTGCAACTCATATGAGAGGCGTTGACCGCACAGAGAAATGCCAGTTTCAGAGTTTGTAGTTATTTACATAATCTGCTTCCGTATTATTTGAACTTTAATAAAGCTATAACGCATTAAATATAACTGGATTAAAGATGTAATGCTGGGGTGTTTCCTTTAAAGAGCTCTGGCTCCACTCATTCCACAATGAGAGTGCTTCTGTATTTACTTATTTTTGCATTATAATTCCCTCATACTTTGTGATCTACATCACCTGAAGCTGTTTGGAAAGTTTAGAGTGCATCTGGACTGTGAGCTGTGTAATTCTTCCTCAGTCAGGCGCGAGCTGTAGCGCTGCTCTCACGCATCATCATTAGAGTTTAATTTGATCTTATGTTACATTAAATAAGATCAAACGTCTATTCGTCAATGAAAATTTGTGTCAACAATTTTTATTGTTGATGTTGTTGATAACGTCAACTAATCATTTCAGCCCTACCATCCATCCATCTATACGTCCAGCCTTCCATCTGTCTATCCATCCATCCAATCTTGTTACCTATTTATCTAACTATCTATCCATCTATCTGTCCATCCATCCATCTGTCTGTCATCACACGTATGTCTATTTATCGATCTATCAATTTGTCCATCTATCTATCCGTACGTCCGTCTGTCCATCTACAGTATATATCCTGTCTGTCTATCTATCCGTTATTCCATCCATTCATCTATCTATCCTTTGTCCGTCTATCCATCCATCTATGTCCGTCCATCCATCTATATAACCTTCTGTCTATCTATCCGTTTGCCCTTCCATCCATCCATACTTCTGTCCATCTATCTGTCTATCCGTCATCTACATTATATATCCTGTCTGTCTGTCTGTCTATCCGTTAGTCCATCCATTCAGCTATCTATCCTTTGTCCGTCTATCTCTCCATCCATCAATCTATATCCATCTGTCTGTCCATCCACCTATATAACCTTCTGTCTGTATATCTATCCGTTCGCCCATCCATCCATCTATACTTCTGTCCATCTATCTGTCTATCCATCCATCTACAGTATATATCCTGTCTGTCTGTCTATCCGTTAGTCCATCCATTCATTTATCTATCCTTTGTCCGTCTATCCATCTATGTCCATCTGTCTGTCCGTCCATCCATCCGTTTGCCCATCCATCCATCTATCTGTTCGTCCATCCATTTATCCATCCATCTAATCATTTATCGTTCTATCCATCCATCCGTCTGTCTATTCCTACTACAACGCTGTTTAGTATATACAACCTTCAACCTTTAAGGCCTCTGAAACTTTCAGACAAGGTTTTATCAAGCCAAAATCCAAGTTTGTCTTGACCATCCTTCCTTTTTTAGTCATTTTTGCAAAAATTTCACTTAAAAGTGAATTTGCTCAAGGGCACATTTGTGATAGCTCACCAATCAAGCTACTAGGGGTTTGAATCTTATAACTTTTGGCATACCAGCCCAGGTCTTGAACTACTAAACCAGACCACTAGATCTTTATTATTCTGCACATTAAGGGCATTGCTTCTTAAACCTTTTGCATAATATCATTACCTATTTATGCAAATACTGCTCATTTGAATCAGTGTTTGAATTGTGATGTGAGGACATGATTGATATGACTCTTACCACTCCGTAGGGTAGCTCTTGATGGAGGGGCTCTTGGGGGAGGAACTGGAGTGGGACAGAGGGGGTCATTGATGGTGGATGGTGGGCTGGAGGATAAGAGAACGTTCCTAACGGATGCTGGTCTCCTCGCAGATCCAATTCATTATCCACCCTCTGCAGAGGCTAAACACACAAGGGAAAAAATATTTGCACATCCGTAACAACAAAACTTCTCTCCCTTTAGATTAATGCCATTGTTACCATTTTTTTTTTTTTGTCATTTAGTCACAACAGCATTCAGCATATGGGAAATTATTACTCCAAATAAGGAATAATTTACTAATTGTTAATTACTTTTCTAGATTGTAATGGGATTACTAATTATTCAGTCTGAATAGTAATCACAATACAAGTCCTTTTTTCGATGTTAAAATACTTTCTCATATCACATCTTAATATGCAGAGACCACTATAAGTAAGCCATTCACAGGTTAATTCCCTTAAAAAGTACAAACACTGTGGGATTATTCATAAATTGCTCTTTTTGATAAGCCTGACAATTCCGCTTGACGATGCTAGTGGATGCTTTTTTTTTTTTTTTTACTTTATTTTTGTTGAGGTTTACTTACAATGTTAGTAAAGGTTTTTGCACAAAAAATAGTCATAATATGGTATTAAATTAGCTTTTCTGTAAGTAACAGTGTAGTAAGCACAATCCACTCCACCTAGGTGTGCTGATCATGGTTTATTTTGTGGGGGAAAAAAAGTCAGCCTATATGATTCCTTACATATCAAACAAACATACAGTGCTGTGAAAAGGTATTTGCCTCTTCCTGATTTCTTCTATTTTTGTGCATTTTTCATACTAAATTGTTGTAGATCTTCAAACGAGATAGAAAATAGGCAACCTGAGTAAACAAAATATAATTTTCAAATATATATTTTTTTAGTGAAGCAAAAAAGTTAACACTTATATCACCCATGCGAAAAACTAACTGCCCCCTTAAACTTAATAGATGGTTGTGCCACCTTTAGCAGCAACAACTGCAACCAAATGCTTCTGAAAACTAGAGATCAGTCTTTCACAATGCTGTGGTGGAATTTTGGCCCACTCTTCTTGGCAGAACTGCTTTAGTTCAGCCACATTGGAGGGTTTGAGCATGAACTGCCCATTTAAAGTCCTGCCACAGCTCTCAATCGGGTTCAAATCAGGACTTTGACTAGGCCACTCCAAAACTTTAATCTAGCTTCTTTTGATCCATTCAGAGGTGGACTTACTCCTATCCTTTGGATCATTGTCTTGCTGCATAATCCAGTTGCGCTTGAGCTTCAACTCACGGACTGATGACCGGATGTTCTCCTTTAGGATTTTCTGGTAGAAAGCAGAATTCATGTTTCCCTCAATTACTGCAAGTTGCCCTGGCCCTGAAGCAGCAAAGCATCCCCACACCATCACACTACCACCACCATGCTTGACCGTAGGTATGATGTTCTTTTTGTGGAATTCAGTGTTTGATTTATTCCAGATGTAACGGGACCTCTGTCTTCCAAACAGTTCCAATTTCGACTTATCAGTCCACTGAACATTCTCCCAAAAGTTTGAGGATCATCAAGGTGTGTTTTGGCAAAATTCAGACGAACCTTAAATGTTCTTCTGGGTTAGCAGTGGTTTGAGCCACACCACTCTTCCATGGATGCCATTTTTGGCCAGTGTCTTTCTGATAGTGGAGTCATGAACAGTGACCTTTATTGGTGCGAGAGAGGCCTGCAGTTCCTTGGATGCTGTCCTTGGCTTTTTGTGACTTCATGGATGGGTTGTCACTGTGGTCTTGGAGGAATTTTGGAAGGTCAGCCATTTCTGGGAAGGTTCACTGCTGTGCCAAGTTTTCTCCATTTAGAGATAATGACTCTCACTGTGATTCATTGGAGCCCCAGAGCCTTTGAAATAGCTTTGTAACCCTTCCCAGACTGATGTATTTCAATCACTTTTTTTCCCTCGTCCCTTTTTCCTTTGGCATATTTTGCTACCGGGTGAGACTTTTTAGCCAACTTCATGCTGCTGAAAAAGTTCTATTTATGTGTTGATTTGATTGAACAGGGCTGGCAGTAATCAGGACTGGGTGTGTCTGGTCCAGCTGAATCCCATTATGAATGCAGTTTCATAGATTTGGGGATTTAGTAACTAGTAAGGGGGCAAATACTTTTTCACACAGACCCAGTTGGTATTGGATAACGTTTTTGCTTCAATAAATAACATTATCATTTAAAAACTGTATTTTGTGTTTACTCAGACTGCCTTTGTTTATGTTAGATTTTGTTTGAAGTTTTGAAACAATTTAGTATGAGATTTACACAAAAACAAGAAATCAGGATGGGGGCAAGTACTTTTTCACAGCACTGTAGACAGATGTAACAGTAGTGTGTGTGTAATATATATATATATATTTTTACTCACCAGCATTACAGTCATAGTTGGAACTGCTACATCTTTTAATATAAGTTTCTTTTCAAAGTCTGAATCATAATATTTCTCAAGAATCCTTAGAGAAATGTGTCCAACATATCATTTAAACTTTGTTTAAATAAGCCACTCATTTCTAACATTGGGATCCTTCAGAAGGCTATGCAGAGATGCAGTTTTTCCACAATGAGGAACACAACATACTCTGGGGACCTTTCCTTACATCTTAATCTTTTTGTTGGTTAAAAGCAAACTACAGTAACAATAGTACCACTTTCAGAAATAACGTACCTCAGCCGCTCACTTCACCACGACGATTACGTATGTTGTGGAGGCGGGGCTATTCAAATGACCACTGCTTTCCTACATCCAGGGTTCCCACTCTTTTCAACCAATGAATTTCCATAACTTTTCCATGAATTGGAAAGCTAATTTCCATGCCCAAACATTTAGCAGTTCATTCTGAAAATGGCACCGAACCTTCACATAATTGCAAATTAGTAAAAAACAAAACCACACCATTGTTTGATAAGTTTAACTGAAAACATCTACTTTTAAATTTAATCCATACGAACACATTGCGTGAATCCTAAAGTGGGAGGGTCTCTGTTAACATCATATTATTTGGGTCCGAACCACGGTCCGATTACGTCATTAACGTGAGTATAAGCGGCAGCCGTTTACCACTGTAACTAGGCAACTAAAGAAGACTATTCAAGTATTAATCTCTTTGGATTTACCACCAAAACTTTACATGCAAAGAAAGACACTTGTGTTTGTCTCCCACGGATGCATTGCATGTGCAATAATATGATGAATATCAGCATTTGTCTGCCGCGAGCCAGTGGATACGTTGCAAGAGATGTGAAAAATGTGAGCTGCTCTCTGAAGGGGATTTATTTGGACAAAAGCAGGTATGAGAAATGCATTATACCATAATCATTTCGATCGGGAGCCTGCAAAGACGTGAATTATACATCATCACAAGTGGTTCACTTCCATGATTTGATATGATTGCATTTATATCGGCAGCGAACTGTCCTGGAGTTCACATGAACCATACCCCAGACCACCTTTCTCAAGCGGACGCGGGTGCGGTTCCTGGGTGTGCACCCAAGTTCGGAAAACAGCGTTCACATTATCCAAACGAACCGAACTTTGACGTTATTTGAACTCGTGTGTGCACCAAAATGCTAGTGTGAAAGCACCATAATTGGTCAGGTATTCTAAATAACATGATAGCCTATATTTTAAACTCTTCACCGTGTGTTTTTAATCCAGTGCAACATAACACCCTGATTAAATGTTTTAGGACAGGGCATAATAAAGATACATTTTAGAAAATTCCATGATTTTTCCAGGCCTGGAAATTCCCTGATATTTCCAGGTTTTCCATGACCATGGGAACCCTGTACATCACTATAGGGCCGATTTTAAAATGAGTTGTTTTTGTAGGGTGGAAACAATAAATGCTCTTTTTGGGCTGGAGAGACAGTTTTGAGTTCTGAAACTAACAGTATGTTTTTATAGTGCAATGACTACTTATATGTCAAAATATCAAGGAAAATTGGATTCCTCATTGTGGAGGTGAGGGCATGATCGAGCGTTCATCTGGAAGACAGTAAGCGGTAAGGGTTCTCACCTGAAATGAATTGCTGGTGATTGCTTGTTTCTGTGTTCGCAGTGAGAGACGGGGGAAATAAAAGGGCGAGTCCTCACAGTGTGAGAGATAGAGAGCCCAGCTGACAAGCTGTTTGTGTGTTGGTCATTGCCGTTATACTGAACGCTGCCCTGATTTAATTCCCCCTTTTGAATTTATTGTTATTTGCATTGTTTTACTTTTCGCTGTTAAGCGAGCGTGTCTTCTGATTAAAAGAAAAGGTCAGAGTTTGAAAATCGTTGTCTCCTGCTTCCTCATTCCTGTGAACTTGTTACACTCATGGCACGACCCCTTTAACCTCTTCAACTCTGGGGTATTTTTGGGCTGCTGCCTGCAATTTTTCACACTAAAATTTTAAAGCTGACCATTTACACATACTGTGGATTAATTGCCAAATATTGGTCTAATTTATTAAACCCACCCCCCAAATAAAAAAAGACTCCAATTATTCATAAATAATATTGTAAATGTTTACAATCCTATGATAAATAGAATTTTATTTTTATTTATTTTTTTTGTCATAAGTTTGTAAGCATGTAATTATGGTTCTGTTCACTCCATCTCTCTCCAAAAAGTCTTATTTTATTCCACTCATAAATGCACTTTAGCCCTCACAGATGTGCTCATTCATTTCTACCACATGAACTGTAGGTGGCGCTGATGTGTTACGTAAATGTTTTCTGGCCTTATTTTTTATTATGTAAAAAATGCAGGAGTGATCTATGAAAAGTTCAGATTCTAAGCTTTCAAACGATACCACATATGCCTGAGTTATTCGAAGACTTCATTTTAAGCGTAAACTTTTTTCGCAACATAGAACCCACTTTTCGACCCGCTGGCGGGTCAGCAGAGTTGAAGAGTTTTAAGGCACCATAATGCATAGAATCACTGCCCACAAATAATAAACTTTTCAGCGTACTCATTTAAAATGCAACCCACAAATCACTCCTGGACTCATTTTAAGCATAATAAAAACTGAAAAGCTATATATATATTTTTTTAAAGAAATATATGGTCAATGACGTGAAGCTCGCTTTTTGTGCAGCTCTATTAAATGATTCAAAAATACATTAAAAATGCAATTCACACAAAACAATTACTTGAATACACCTCTACTATGATGAACAAGTTTTGAATTTCTGAGTTCTAAGTCATTTTGATAAGTTTTCTGGGGCTTAAAGACAAAAATGTCTAAGTGGTGTAAAAAAATAAATAAATACATAAGTTTAATTAAAACCTGAAAATCTTGAAAAAAGATGTGTTGTCCTAAGTAGTTTGGAGTAATCTTTTATTATTTCTTTTAAAAAAATATGCAGTGAAACAATTGTATTCTGAAGTATTATACACTTAAAAAAAAAAAAAAGAGCCCCCCAAATTAAAGTTGTTTAGTGTAACCGACATCCAGAGGTAGTAATTTTGTTGTCATGTGACCCCCCCCCAAAAATAACTTCTTTTAAACTACATCTTTATCACATTGGGCAACCTTGTATATATTTCTTACATATGCATTTGGCAGATGAATGTTTCCAAAGTGTCTTGTAGCGGATTGAAGGTTTACATTTTATCGGACTGTGTGTTCCCTGGGAATTGAACCCATGACCTTGGCGTTGCTAGCACCATGCTCTACCAGCTCCAGGTAAAAAACATTTTTAATTACCATTTACATTAAAAAAAAAAAAAAAAACTGAACTGCACTCACCATGCGTGGGTGCTGGGGCTGTAAGGGGACAAACTGATTGAGTGGGGGCAGATGAGGCGGCTGGTGGGGCGGCACTGGAGGACTGGGATGCAGGATAAAATGCTCACTGGAGATTAATGGTGGAAATGCCTGATAGGAGACAGGCAGGTGCTGCATGGTGCAGGCCTGAATGAGCTGTAGGGAGAAAGAGACACAAAGAATATTTGTCACTTTAATCATAAATGCACTCAAAGTTGGTACGTATGAGCATTTGGTCGCTGTTTTGAACAGAAAACAATCTGTTATGTAGCTCAAAGGATCAGCTTTTAATACAGGCGAGGAAACATGCCAATATACTCTCACCAATAATATATTGCACATTTCCAATATTCCGCAAATGCATTTTAGCAATCTACGGAGAGATTCACATTCAACAGCATTTCAAAGGCATTAGTATACAACAGCTTTCAGACTGTAACAAATATCACTGACTAAAGAGCATAAGGTCTGGTCCACATTTCCACTTATTCTGTCCAAGAAACGCCCACTTAGACAGGAAGCGCAGTCTGACTGACCTGTAAAATGATCAATCACAGTTTATTTTGTTTTTATGTGCAGTTTAGGGGCAGGGTTATCTAAAATAGATTATACCACAAAAAAAAATAAATGGGTGCGGAAAAAAATAAATAATAGTACAGCATTCTCTGAAAACTATTGTTCTGAAACAGTACAGCACATAAAATACAAAGTACACAATATTTCACAGATGTAACTACTAAAAAACTAATCAGAATTTACAGTTCTGCTCATGGATATTTACTTGCTACTAAATGTCTCAACTACTGTATCAACTCAGTATTTTGTTAACACGACTCTAGGCTCAGTTTTGTTTGCAATATGCATCATACAGTCAGTGAACAGACCGAGGGCAGTCTGTGTGTGCTCTGTCTGAGGCTGAGACTACTGTGCATATACTATAGACACCTGATTTGCTCAAGTGCCTTTAAGGCAAACAGGGCTAAAAACATATTTAGCATTCCCCAGCACAATTTAAGACACTTGAACTGCACTATGGCCACATGAAAAATACAGAGGTGGGTATGTTGACACAAATGCAATGACTTTTAACAGTGCAGATGATAAAATTAGTAAAAAAAACTGCACTTATCTCTTATACCAATGTCAAAGATCAACTACTCCAAATGCTTATTCGTTTGCAGTTAGAATGCCAAAAATAGCATTTAAAAAGCAAATATAGGGTTTTGCTCAAGGCCCCTTGAAAACTGCATTAAAAAAAATAACTGTATGATAATCAAATTGTGAAATGCAGCTTTGAATCAATGCCTTGCATGTAAGTATGAGAGGGACGTACAGAACGTACATTTATAAGGGAACATCTTTGGCTAACAAGACAGGGGGGCATAATGACTGCCTGGAAAAACACACACACACACACACACACACACACACACACACACACACACACACACACACACACACACACACACACAGTGGAGCGATGGGACATTAGGTGTGCTCAACACAAACTTCCACACATTCCAGCTCTTCCTTTTCAAACTCACTGGAGGAGGAAGGCAGCAGAGCAGAGAGAGCTGTCCGCTGAACATTACCGAGCATGCTGGGAGCTGCTGAGCATTGCAGGCTGGGATAGGTTGCCCGGTGTGGATGGGAAAACCGTGGGTCGTCACTGTGGTAACTGTGTAAGATATCGGAACTGATCCTTGATGCATCTTCAAGGACAACATAAAAAGTTTGTTACTTGTTAAAAACACATGACTTATATTTGAATATTTACATCAAAGACATTTGTATATTGGTTTTACATCTATCATGAACAGTGGGGTTCAAAATTCTACTTGTGAAAATGCATCTATTTGCATTTGTCTTATTTCATTCGAAATGTGGTATTAGGACAACAAAATAAACTGTACAGTCGCAATGAGAGCTAGTAGTTTTTTTTTTTCATTGCAAAATATTTGATCGGAATAAACATATTAGTGAAAAGTTGAATTGGAATATTAACATTAGAATTTTAGTATTTAGTGTGTTCCTCTTTTGCTTGATTACAGCATGCACTCAAGCTGGCATGGACTCCATAAGTTTGTGCAAAGCCTAATGATCCATGTTATCCAGCATGATTTGAGAGTGTTCTAAAGAGCATCTTGCGTGCTTCAGTGGAATGAATTGAATGTGATCAATGTCACAAATTTGTTTACTGTATTAGCGACCTAGAAATACTGCAGAATCTTATATTTCTTTATTTTGTCATAATGTTTATTTGTTTAAAAAAAAATGTCCAAATTCTAAAACTTTCTTTATTTTCAGGTATAAAGTAGATTTTGAAACCCAGATTATCAATGTAGACTCTTTAATATCAGGGTCAAAACAAACAACTGATATATTTGCTGTGATGTATGAATGAATATCCTTTTGTTTTCTGCTAATACCTGTTCATGAACATCCACCATGATGGAGCTCTGTTGGGGGGGTTGTGTGGCAGTATGCAGCATACGTGGAGGTGCACTGGTGTGGCTATATTGCCTGGACTCATCTAAGGGAATCTGCTGATGCTGGGAGAAGACCGGGTGGTGGAAGTTCTCATCCTGATGCAGGGAAGTGTGCACAGCAGGTCTATCTCGCTGCCCCCACTGATGTCGTACTTGAGGACTAGGACATGGACACACAAATAATGCAAGTAAGCAATCATTTAACAGGCATTTTTTCCCCCAAGCAGAACATTTGTCCCTGTAATATTCTTTCCAAACAGAACATTACAGGGACAATCCCCCTTGAACAAGCTGGGTTAAAGACAAAGGTACTAAGGAGAAGCTTATGGATTGCCCCTTGTGGGACTTGAAAATGTAGGTTACTTCCTTGTAGGTGCTTCTAATTACCAGCCCAGATTTTTACCACTAGGCCACAGCACCTCCAATTATGGACAACTAACTAAAAATAAGGCAAACATTCCTAAAACGCTAGCGATAGCTCAATGATTGCTCGTTGCGGGACTTGACCTTACAACCTTCTGGTTACCATCCCAGATCTTTAACCACTAGGCCAAACCCCCTCCATTGATGGATTATTAACACAAATCTGTCCATAATTCATAAAACATTGACGATAGCTTGTGGATTGTTCCTAGCGGGACTTGAACCCGCAACCCTAGTTACCAGCCCAGATATTTCATCAGTAGCCCACACCACCTTCATTAATGGATTATCAACAAACAATTTCTCCTAAATTTACAAAACAATGGCGGTATCTCATTGATTGACCCTTGCGAGACTGCAATCTATAACCTTCTGGTTACCAGCCCAGATTTTTAACCACTATGCCATATTACTGCCTAAGGGTGGGCAATATGTCCAAAATCTTAAGGTATATCATGATGAGAAATTTTATATCACAATAACAATATAGTGTATATCGCAATATTTTATTTTTTTCTTCTTCTGGAAAACCAATAAAAATCGGTTCACATAATAAATAACCATATTGTAATGCCTATATTATTTGGAAATAGTGAGTGAAATAAATACTTTAATGAAAACTACTTCCTCTTACATATTTGTCTCTTTATTTAGAACTTGACACAGTTAAAATAAAATAAACACTCAGTTTTAAATCAACCTTACCATGACACTGAATTTTAAATTATGCCACATTTCAGTATATGTTGTTGACTAGTTTTATTATAATCTTTCCACAAGAAACTGAAGATCTTTTCAAAGCAAAGTAACAAAGAAAATATTACATAATTTTAGTAGAAAACACACAACGAAAATATCATGTCTTGCAGAAAATATATGTAAAATATATTTATAAAAAAAAAAAAAATTATGGGGGCCTGGGTATCTCA
The DNA here is from genome assembly GCF_019703515.2 of Myxocyprinus asiaticus. NCBI lineage: Eukaryota > Metazoa > Chordata > Actinopteri > Cypriniformes > Catostomidae > Myxocyprinus > Myxocyprinus asiaticus. Next base: position 35,040,278 of record NC_059365.1, on the reverse strand, counting down.
GCGAATATTGACGCTGACTACCACCACTGGAGTCACGAGTTCGAATCCAGGGTGTGCTGAGTGACTCCAGCCAGGTCTCCTAAGCAACCAAATTGGCCCGGTTGCTAGGGAGGGTTGTCACATGGGGTAACCTCCTCATGGTCGCGATTAGTGGTTCTCGCTCTCAATGGGGCACGTGGTAAGTTGTGCATGGATCGCGGAGAGTATCATGAGCCTCCACGTGCTATGAGTCTCCGTGGTGTCATGCACAATGAGCCACGTGATAAGATTCACGGATTGACTGTCTCAGAAGCAGAGGCAACTAAGACTTGTCCTCGCGCCACCACGAGGACCTACCAAGTAGTGGGAATTGGGCATTCCAAATTGGGGAGAAAAGAGGATAAAAAAAGAAATAAGATTTTATGTGGAGCGCATCTTTTGACTTTCATAATATTCTTTAGCGTGCTTCATTTTAAGGTGTTAAATCAGATTGTTTGTATCACCACAAGTGATTATTGTCGCACGACAGTTTGCAGATTACATTTTTCTAATGTGTCAGCTTTTGTGAACCAGATGTAACATGTAACCAGATGAAAAGATGTAAAACAGTAACCTGTTTTAATAACAAGCTCCCCTTCATTTACTTAACTTTTCTTTTGATCGCATCAGCAAAAACTCATCAAATGATGGAGACGTACAGATGTGCGGTGCAGTCAAGCGCACCACTGCAAGTTAAAGAGATGATCCAGGTGTCTGGATCACAGTGACTCTGTCCCAGCAGTGTGTGTCAATCAGATCACAGTGGAATTCTGTATCCTTAGCAGTAGAGCACTCAGAACCGGCCCGCAAAATAGAGTTTGTGGGCGCATTTGCGCCGTTATCTGATCTGCAGAATTCCTTAAGTGAATCTGGCTTTAAATCAGCGTGGGCAAATAACCGGCAAATTCATTCCCCGCTCAAGCCTGGTTTCAGTTTCACGTGAAGCATGTCCACTGATAGACAGTCACGCTGCGCACATGGATATTTACATATCATGATATAGCAAAATCTCTGTCGACTGACACTTTATATCATCGCAACGATATATATCGTCATATCGCCCAGCCCTACCACCACCAATTATGGACTACAGGCTAAAAATAATTAAAACTCATAAAACATTGGCAAAAGCTTATGGATTGCTAATTGCAGGATTTGAACCTACAACCTTCTTGTTACCAGCCCAAATTTTTAACCACTAGGACACACCACCTCCAATAATGGTTTATCAACAACAACAAATAAATGTCCAAAATTCATAAAACAATGGCGACATCTTATGGAATGGTCCTTGCGGGACTTGAACCAACAACCTTCTCGTTATCAGCCCAAATTTTTAACCACTAAAGCTGCATGATACAATGAAAATCCACGATATAATCACGATGATTTTGCTGATGATGTAAAATTCAACAATATTATGAATATCGCAATGATTTTAATGAGGCTTTTATTTAGCCATTAAGTTTCATAGAGTGCATCAGTAGAATAATTTCATGATCCTTCAAGGCTGTATAATTAATCAAAATAACATAAAAATGGAGGTATGATCATATGTGATTATTTAACAGCCAAACGATGCGATAAAAGACAGATAAACATGGTCTGTGCGCTTCAGAATAAACTGGCGCCGCGCTGATCTGTGTGCACGTGTGGGGGTGGCAGGTCACATGGGCACGTGTTTTTAGCAGTTCACCTGCATTGTGAAGTACTGCCGGTTCAAGCATTCATGTAAAACATTAATTAGTAACCGTTATTAAGTTATTATACAAATCTACAAATGTGGAACAGTAAAGGGCAGTTTGACAGCGGTTCACAATATGTGAAACTCAGAACTGTCACACAAACATTGCCCTTTCCGTTTCATAATAAATGCTCCTGGTGAAGGTGAAATAAACACAACTGCACATGCATTGTCAAAATAAAAACCCCAGTTTAGGGTGAAGTAAATAGGACAGAAATATATTAATTTATCTTTAACAAATCTTATCCTGAAAATAATAATAATTTCATATTGTAATATAATAATAAACTTGACTGGGTTCCACAGTAATAATTTAGTACTATGCAATATTCATCTGGTTTCCAAAAATTAAGTGAAGTAGTTTTTGCACACCTAGTTCATTCACAAAGAAAAATGTTTTAGTAAAACTATATGAAGGTAAATATGATTTTTATTAAGCATCCATATATAACTGTATGTTAAATATAAGTAGAAATGTGCAAATCAATGAAAATGATTACATTTTACTCTTCCTTGTGTTCATTTAGTGAAAAACTGTGGGAAACATGCCTTCATTGTTTTTAAATAGATTTGTATTTAATGCCTTTGAAATATTAAATCTACATGGCTACAATGGCTGTTTAGATGAAATGATGGTTATTCTGATAAAAATAAAAATAAAAAAAAAACTTTCATGCTATTTCAGAGTAAAAACATTTCAAGCACAACATATAACATTATCAAAATGTTTATCGAATATAGTCAATTTGCTGAAAAATATTGAGATATAAATTCGGAAGCCATATCACCCAGCCCTAGTAACCATTAGGACACACCACCTAATAATGGATTATCAACAAAAAATATGTCCAAAATTCATAAAACAATGGCGACAGCTTATGGATTGGTCGTTGCGGGACTTGAACCAACAACCTTCTTGTTATCGGCCCAAATTTGTAATCACTAGGACACAACACCTTCAATAATGGATTGTCAGCAAAAAATATGTCCAAAATTCATAAAACAATGGCAAAAGCTTATGGATTGTTCGTTGCAGGACTTGAACCTACAACCTTCTGGTTCCAGGTCAGATCTTTAATAACTAGCCCACACAACCTGTAGCTCAACTGGTAGCATGGCGCTCACAATGCCAAGATCATAGGTTAGATTCCCAGGGAGCACACAATCTGATAAAATGTATACCCTGAATGCACTGTAATCGCTTTGGATAAAAGCATCTGCCAAATGCATACATGTAATGTAATGCAATAATGAACTTACTGCATTACATGAATAAATTATCAACTAAATTTTTTGATTTTTTTTTTTTTTTTAAATGGCAATAGATCATGGATTGCTCTTTGAAGATTTTGAACATAAACCCTCTTAGTTAAAGCCCAGATTTTTAACCACTAGGCCACACCACCTCCAATTATAGATTGCCAACTAAAAATAAATCAAAAATTTAGAAAACAATGGTGATAGCTCATGGATTGCTCCTTACAGAACTTGAACCTAAAACCTTCTGGTTGCCAGGCCAGATTTTTTAACCACTAGGCCACACCACCTCCAATTATAGACTACCAACAAAATATATACTAAAATGTATAACTGTTTTTGGCTGCTGTAATTTTTTTTTGCAGAAATCAGATTAAACGAGCGATCACTTTGTGCATCAAAGTGAACACAGTGGGAATCTCACCTTCTCCTCAGGTGCAGAGGGGTGATGCAAGGCTCCCCGATGACCCTCCTCTGGTTTAAAGGGGCTGTTGTTGGCCGCCTACTCACTGCTACTTCCCATGGTCGCATTTGTGACGTTGTACGAATGAGTCACACCTGGGGTGGGGGACCAGTATTGCAAGAGGCACTTGTGTCAAACAACCTCTAACAGAGTAATTGTCGTAACTCTGTCCAAAACACAAGAAATAGAAAAACAAAGAGGTTCTGTGGGTTTGTACAGCAGAGAGAGACAATTTCAGTGCAATAGTTACAATAACTAGCCAAACAATAAACATTTAATGCAACAATTGAGAAAGGAATAAGTATTTTATAGGCATTTCAGACTACTGAATATTTAATCATTTTTTAACCCTGGGTTAAAGCAACATTTCACTTAATTTTACACTGCTTTAAACCAAGATTATGAAGCATAACCAGGGTTATCTTAGCCTAAGGTTATTAAAAAAAAACTGACCCAAGGTTACCGAGTTTGCACACTGACCACTGAATTTCCATTGACCTTTCCAGTTGTTTCCCCTAATAGAACACGAACATCACCCAGACGTTTATTTGATGTGTGTGTTTATACCTGGAAGAAGTATTTTTTAGGTTGTTTGCTCATCTGCAATACATCTATAAGACATTTCCTCTCGGATGTCAATAAAACATTCATCAGATGTCTTTGAGACATTTATGATTTAGAATGTTTTCAAATCTGATCTTTTTAAGATGTTTAGCAGATGTTAATTAGACTGTGATGCTTTCCAGATGAAAAGATCTAAAACACACATCTCTGAGATGTACGTGTGCTATCTGGGACTGATTCATAGAAAATAACCTACTCAAAAGATTGATTCACTATCACATAATTATTTACTCTACAGAAGAACTAGCTGATTAAATATTTAAAAGCAAACTGTAAAATAAAAAAAATAAAAAAAGAAGCATATTCACTATAAAAACTTCCATGATTTTTCCAGGCCTGGAACACACAACTTTAATACTCCCTGACATTGATTCCCACACAGATTATATGAAATATGGCATTATATGCAAAACACAAATAAAATGTTCATATATGGGTTTCACTGATATTAAAAAAAAAGTCACATACTTGTACATATATGCAACATATATTTCAAAATACTACAAAAATTGCAATTTTCATATATGTAAAATGTTCCCAAATACTAGTGGAATTTGACATATATTGTACATATTTGCTTAACTATATTATCTAAAATTGTATACAGCCTATGTTCATATGGCCATATCAGATTTTAGTATGAGTTTTCAGGCATTTCGTGGGTATGAAAATAGTCTAGGCGTTTTTTTTCTCTCTCTAATTAAACTAAAAACGTTTAGATGGAACGATCTTAAAGCAATACACCAACATTAGCCTCAACAAGCTGCTCACTAGTGGATTTCTTTATGGCCTGTGCCATTGGTTCAAAACAAGTGTAATCGTATTAGTATACCAGAAGGCTGCGTGGCCTGCAATACCACATTTCTAAACCATTTCTGTCACAAACTATAAGATAAAAATTGAGAGACCATTATGGAAAAATGTAGAATGAAGAAAAACATTTTTAGCCTACATTTTTGATCATTCCTTATCACAATCGGCCGAATATGCATTCATTCGTATATCTCCTCTGTAAGCATGCATACACTTTCCAACATAATGATACACTTTGTTGATAAACTGAAAAGGGTAACCCGTGTTTGAGGGAAAGACAGCGCTGATATGCCACGAAGAGGGGGAGCAGTAACTTCAACAACAAAAGCGTGGAGTGCCATGTGCTCCGACACAGACAAAGCAACAACAAAGGAGCGCCACCAAACACAGCACTACCCTGCGTCCTTCACATGCAATAATAATGTATAAGGGCTGTGCGATATGATTTAAACACGATTCATATTTGACACGACGGGTGCGCACATCCCCCATGTATAAACCACTTCAAAGTGTCACTGTGGCCCAGCAGCTCACATCAACAATAGCACAAAAGAGTCGCGAGGCCGAAGTTTTCCATATGCGCGCGGGGCTCGTGCAAACATCCACAGTTGCACTCATGCTTCAGTAAACACTATTTCTCGGTTGCACTGAGCTTGTGCGTTGAATAAAAACAAATAGCATTCACTTCTCAAGTCCTTCGCTGCTACCGTCGTTAGCACATAGCTTGAGCAGACAATCCCCAAGCCCTAAACAGGAAATGCAGGGATGCCCGTTTGACAAAGGGAACATAGCTTGGTTTAAACGCCAGATCTGAGCCATTTGAACATTTTAAAGCAATGTTTGGAGAGCAAACTGTTTACAGTTGTATTTAAGGTAGCAAACGACAGCTGTGGGTTTAAAGTGTGAACGTACCAGCCGAGCTTACTTGTTTTCAATGGCGCGAGTTTCCGACTCGTCCACGCGATGTTTGTTGGCGACCAACAACGACGCAGGCTGTTTGGTTTCGTGAACTTGCACAGTGTTCCGAGAGAAATCGTCCAGACAAACTAGCAAACGCTCATGGCTCATAAGGAAGTCTCCTCCGTTTCCTCATTTACTTCCACGAGCTTAAGGTTGTTGATGTTGAATAGGCGCTGATCTCCAGCATAGGAAACTCTATTCTTCTGCAGCCGAACATCTGTTAACTTATCTCCACTTGTGAGCCTACAAACTTGCAATACCATGCAGTTGTTGTTTTCTTTATTATTAGGATATCCGATGCACTCAAGCTATGTCTGATCTGTGACATTCCTCGCTCCGTGTTTTCGGTCCTGTGTGATGTTCAATATTGTTGTGGTTGTGTGCATGTATAGCCACGCCTTCTTCCTCTATTCTAAACACACGCAAGAGATCGAGGCAGCCAGTCACTTTAGAGATGTTGTTGATGTCTGGTTGAATTGCTCCAGCCCTGTTCTCAACTTAAAGTTAGTACAAAGTTGTGTTTTTCTTTTTTTTTTTTTTTATCCAACAGATGGAGTCACAGATCATTTTTGTTGTGAAAAAGACAGTGCATTAAACAAACCATAATAGGGCCGTAGCAAGGATTCTTGGCCCCCTGACTGTATACTCATGTTATTCACATGAAAAAATACAGTTTAAAATGTGTTGTCGTTACCACCTTTCACCCCATTAGCTACGGCCCTGGGCAGAGCACTTGGATTCTGCCAAATCCGATGCCATGTCATGGGAAATGATTTACTGTGCCATTTCGAGGTTGCATGTGTAGTCTCTGATAAGGGGGAAGTAGTTTGTCACAAGGAAAATGTAGCAGTTATTGGCCAAGGGTGATGCAGCCCACAACACAGCTATGTGGTAAATTATCATCTAATGAATGACTTCCTTATAAACAAGCTTGTATTCATGTCAAAGCCCAGGGTAAATATCATTTCAAATCAATTCAATCAGCATCTCAACTTTAAGTTGGGATCAGGGCTGGAACAAACTGCTATTTGCAAATGAGAAAGTTCTTCTTATTCTCCTTGAACTTCTGATTATTCATCTTGCTCTAAAATGTTGACCCTCCCCTTTATGTTTCATTACATTAAAGGATAAAGATTAAATTAATGGTCTGGGTTCAATACAAGTTAAGCTCAGTCGACAGCATTTGGGACAATGTTGATTATCACAAACATTTATTTTGACTTGTCCCTCATTTTCTTTAAAAAAAAAAAAAGAAAAAGAAAAAAAAAAGCAATAATCTGGGTTACAGTGCGGCCCTTACAACGGAAGTGAATAGGGGCCAATTTTTGAACGTTAAAATTTTTTTTTTTCTTCAAAAGTATAACCACAAGACGTAAACAATATGCATGCAAACATGATTTTAGTGTGATAAAATCACTTACTAAATTTTTTGTGTAAAGTTATAGCCAGTTTTACAACTTCGTTGCCATGACGATGTTATGACAACAAACTCTAAAACGACTTGTAAAAATGATGATTTAAGCAACTTTACAGCTCAAATAATAGACAAGTTTTAACAGAAAAATTAATGAAAGTGCTTTTATAAAATTCTCAGCTTCACATTTCTGTGTTACCCTCCAAAAATGGGCCCCATTCACTTCCATTGTAAGGGCCGCACTGTTACCCAGATTTTTGCTTTTTTTTAAAGAAAAGGTTGGGCAAGTCAAAATAAATGTTTGTGAAAATCAAACAATATGCCACATATGCTGTCGATTGAGCTTAACTTGTATTGAACCTGGAATATTCTTGAAGATGTTATTAATTCTTTAACAGCAAGCTGTGCCATTTATGACTTATGTCAAATCACCAACAAGCAGCAAACAAACAAAACCAAGATTTCACATTGTGATCTGAAGTGATGTCTACAAAAATTCTTGGAGGAATTCACTAAATCACTGCTGCAAGCAAGTAACAGGACAAGAATGTCAGTGTTCTGCCATGGCCAGCGAAGAGCCCGGATCTCAATCCCATTGAGCACATCTGGGACCTGTTGGATCGGAGGGTAAGGGCTAGGGCCATTCCCCCCCAGAAATGTCCGGGAACTTGCAAGTGCCTTGGTGGAAGAGTGAGTTAACATCACACAGCAAGAACTGGCAAATCTGGTGCAGTCCATGAGGAGGAGATCTACTGCAGTACTTAATGCAGCTGGTGGTCACACCAGATACTGACTGTTATTTTAACATCCTTTATCCTTAATAACAGCAAATAAATGTTTCAGGTAAGTGTTCTCAGGCTTCGGACACCTCTGTATTAGAATTTTTACACATTTCTCATGAGCAAAAGCTTCCGGCTCATTGACATTCTTTGGTTTCTGTGCTGCCACTGCTTCCTTGAAATCCCAACAAAGATTTTCAATGGGATTTTAATGATGGACTGAAAGGGCCATTTAAGGACACTCCACGACCTATCCCTGAACCAGATTTTGGACAACTTGGATGTATCCTTGGTGTTATTGTCTTGCTGGAAAGTCCAGTGATCACCGAGCTTCAATTTACACACCGAAGGCATCACATTTTTCATGCCAAAATGGCCTGATACCTGAAAGAATCCATGGTGTCAGTCACATAGTCAGGATAGCCGTTTCCTGCAGATGCATATCACCCCATAACATGACTGACCCACCTCCATGCTTGACTGTGGGGATGGTGTCGTTCTTGTCATCACCTTGTCATCTTACTCCAGACGTACTGCTGACCCATGGGTCTAAAACTCATTTTCAGTTTAGTGGTCTTTCCTAATTACTTCTTGAATATTCAGTCAACTGGAGTCAACATTTCCCTTGGTGAAGTTTTGCTTTCTTCCACACCCCAAGAAGGTTGCTGTTGTACCATATTTAAAAAATGTATGAATGTACAGTCAAGCATGTAGGTGGGTCAGTCCTGTTATGGGGGTGTTTTGTGGCTGCAGGAAACGGCTATCCTGACTATGTGACTGACCTCCTGGATTCTATCAGGTATCAGGCCATTTTGGCATGAAAAATGTGATGCCTTCAGTGTGTAAATTGAAGCTCTGTGATCACTGGACTTTCCAGCAAGACAATAACACCAAGGATACATTTAAGTTGTCCAAATCTGGTTCAGGGATAGGTCGTGGAATGTCCTTAAATGGCCCTTTCAGTCCATCATTAAAATCCCATTGAAAATCTTTGTTGGGATTTCAAGGAAGCAGTGGCAGCACAGAAACCAAAGAATATCAATGAGCTGGAAGCTTTTGCTCATGAGAAATGTGTAAAAATTCCAATAGAGAGGTGCCCGAAGCCTGAGAACACTTACCTGAAACATTTATATTTGATGGTATTAAAGGTAAAGGATGCTCCAAAAATGACTGAATTTAAAGGGGGTTGAATTTTTAACATGGCATTTGTATAGAGAATTAGTTATTTTTTATTTTAAAATTTGGGTAAACTGAACTCTTTGTTCTCAAAATTACTCAAATATGTATTAAAAACGTACTTTCACTGTTTACTGAAGTTTTAGTTGATGTGTTTTAATTCACATCACCAGAACGTATTGCTGGTCAGGGGGGTTGAATAATTTTTATTGCAACTGTATATATATCTGCATGTGTATAGGCAATATACTCAATATGAAGCACTTTGTAAACATTGTTTTTAAAAGATGATGTAATTTCTTTTATATTATACTACATGAAAAAGGAGAATGAGCATTATGTACTTTGGTTAAGTTGGAAATATATTCACAGATTCGAACTTCCCGGATCAATAACTCCACTTATGAGTTGTTCAAGAACAAACAACGCCTCTTTCCAACCGCAGTAAGGTAGACAAAGAGCTACAACCTAATTTTCATCAACACAAGCCGTCCTCCGAGCTGGACAAATAACATTGGTCTCTAGTGCAGCCAGCTGTGAGACAAGTGCGCATGGACATCTACAAAGTGCAACACCGAAAATCGATGCTACAAAAATATTACATAACTTCACTCTTACAAAGTGTAGTGTCACCAAAATCACTTCACACACCAATGGTGTCCTGTTACACTCCTGTTACTACAACACTTAGTTTGGAAAAATTTGCTTTTGCAAAATTTTGGGGAATTTTTATTGGGAAAAATATTAGGGATGTGCCCGAAGCCGAATACCTTATTTGGAAAGGCACAAATAATGACTTCAAAACAAATTATGGATTCATCTGAATAATATCACAAATATTTGTATGACTGATTATCCAAAAAGCACAAGGACAAAGCGACATTTTAAATAAACATATCCAAAATTACAATGAATGTATGAATCTGTGCAGCCAATATTTCTAAAGTGTAAACCTTATGAATGAAAATGCGGACGTTGTGATTTCAGATCGGAAGGGTGCTGTCTCAGTCTTGGTTAATTGTTCACATTTGGAGCTTGTCAAGTGAAACATTAATTAAGATACAACATCATATACACGTTCCACTTCTTGAAATGTCTATGTTATTGTATCACACGATTCACACGTAATGTATTCATTTATAGCCAAAACCTGAGCGCAATGTTAAATTCCCGACCTGAAGTGATGATTTCACGTCAGAGCTCGTCTATACGTCTCTTAAAGTTGACCACATTTATATCCACATCAGCAATTAAATTTATTAACTGGTTAAGACTTTATTCTGAAAAAAAGATCAAATGCTCCATAAAGGTTTAAATGATCCACAGAGTATTCATCTTTTAGGAATATTCCTCCTTATGTAAAATGAAGAAACTGAAACTCAGTCTTTTTTCTTCTTCTTTAAACTGTGCTAAATTTGAAGTGTTCTTGAACTCTGGTAAGGTGCTATATAAATGTAACATTATTATTATTATTTAACTAAATAATGGTGTCCTATCGTAAAAATTCCTGATAGACTTACGTGACTTTCACCTGTTTGTAGGCTATATTGATTTTATTTTAATTTAATGTTTGAATTTCTATTTATTATTCACTGCAAAATGTGTGCTTGACATTTCACATTTTGCTTGACACCTCTTGCCTCCAGAATAATGTTGTTATACATGCACAGTCAAACGAAAATACTATTTCATGCAGATATTAATATCTGAAATACCAGGAGAAACCACAACATATTCCACAGTTAATGTAGCCTACAAATTCAGCTTCATCTGGTAAGAAAAAATATAATGAAATAATATTTTTTTAAATAATAATTGTATAATAATAATAAATATTATTTTTTATTATTATTAGGCTATTATTATGAAAATGCATATACAAGGCATATTTTATTAATAGAAACTCTAAATGTAAAATGGGTGTTTAATTTAGTTTTGACGCACTTCCGGTTTAAGCCCCGCCCACACCCGGTTCTATCCGAATACAGAGACAGATCCAAATACAGATAATGGCTTCGCTACACACCCCTAAAATATATTCAGTAACTTTCCTCTTATGCAGTGTGATGTCACCAAAATCACTTCACACATCAAAGGTATTCAGTTGTTTATTCCACAACACTTAGTTTGGAGAAATGTGCTTTTGCATAATATTGGGGAATTTATATTGGGAAAAATATTCATAATTATGTAAAAGTACATTTTTCCAAACTAATTGTTGTAGTATAACCAACAGGAGACCATTGATGTGTGAAGTGATTTTGGTGACACTACACTGCATAAGAGGAAAGTTACTGAATATTTTTACAAATAAAAATTCCCCAAAATTATGCAAATACACATTTTTCCAAACTAAGTGTAGTAGTATAACCAACAGCAGACCACTGATGTGTGAAGTGATTTTGGTGACATTACACTGCATAAGAGGAAAGTTATTGAATATTTTTCCAATAAAAAATTCCCCACAATTATGCAAAAGAACATTTTTCCAAACTAAGTGTAGTAGTATAACCAACATGATACCATTGATAGGTGAAGTGATTTTGATGGTACTACACTGTATAAGAGTGAAGTTATTGAATATTTTTCCAAATAAAAATTCCCCAAAATTATGCACATTTTTCCAAACTAAATGTTGTAGTATAACCAACAGGAGACCATTGAAGTGTGAAGTGATTTTGGTGACACTACACTGCATAAGAGGAAAGTTATTGAATATTTTTCCAATAAAATATTCTCCAAAATTATGCAAAAGAACATTTTTCCAAACTAAAGTGTAGTAGTATATCCAACATGAGACCACTGGTGTGTGAAGTGATTTTGATGGTACTACACTGTATAAGAGTGAAGTTATTGAATATTTTTCCAAATAAAAATTCCCCAAAATTATGCAAAAGCAAATTTTTCCAAACTAAGTGTTGTAGTATAACCAACAGGAGACCACTGATGTGTGAACTGAATTTGATGGTACTACACTGCATATGAGTAAAGTTTTTTAATATTTTTCCTAATAAAATTTCCCAAAATTATGAAAAAGAACATTTATTCAAACTAAGTGTTGTAGTATAACCAACAGGAGACCACTGATGTGTGAAGTGATTTTAGTGACACTACATTGTATAAGAGTAAAGTTATTGAATATTTTTTCCCAATAAAAATTCCCAAAAATAATCCAAATGCACATTTTCCCAAACTAAATGTTGTAGTATAACCAACAGTAGACCATTGATGAGTGAAGTGATTTTGGTGACACTACACTGCATAAGAGTAAAGTTATTGAATATTTTTCCAATAAAAATTTTCCCAAAATTACGCAAAAGCACATTTTTCCAAACTAAGTGTTGTAGTATAATCAACAGGAGACCATTATGTGTGAAGTGATTTTGGTGACACTACACTTTGTAAGAGTGAAGTTATTGAATATTTTTGTTGTATCGCTTTTCGGTGTTGCACTTTGTAGACGGTCCCTGCGCACTCGTCTCACAGCTGGCTGCACTAGAGACCAATGTTATTTGTCCAGCTCGGAGGACGGCTTGTTTTGATGAAAATTAGTTTGTAGCTCTTTGTCTACCTTACTGCGGTTGGAAAGAGGCGTTGTTTGTCTTTTAACAACGTTTCGCTTATGAGTTATTGATCCGGGAAGTTCGAATCTGTGAATATATTTCCAACTTTACCGAACTCATCATGTCTGAACTCTAGTTGTATCCAGCAGCAGCAGTTCTCATCTGCCTTTCCATCAGAGACAGTGTCACAGCCCAGTCTGTTACATAAGCCTTGCGCCAAATGGCGCGCCGGCCAATATCAGACACAAGCCTATTAAAACTGAGGGGCGATCGAAGTAATACCTTATATGTCCAATGCACTTTATAAACTAAAGTTTATAAACTTCAAAATCACAAACAATATATAGGCTATATATTTTTATTTCTCGGGGAAAATACAGCATATTCTGTAGCTAGTGCAGGAAGCAGAGTACCAGAAGTATGGGGTCATACTGAAGCATTTCTTCTCTATATAAATTAAATAAACAGAATAACTGTTATAAGTGAATTCGTTTGATCACGCACAGACCAGGAGGAGTTTTGCAGCACACTGCAGAGAGAGCACCACAATGTAACCTTCCTCCCTTGAAAATCGTTCAAATATTTTAGACCGTATTGAAACCTGCCCTGCGCGTGCACAAAATCACGCACATGTGAGAAAACCTCAGGGGACAAAAACCTGCGTCCAATCCATCCATGCACTTCCAATCCAATGTAAACATTACAGCATTACAGCAACAAAACAAGGAGGGGCTCAAGGCTTAGGGGGACAAGATACAAAAACACACCGAAGCCTATGTGCGATGAATGCAAGACCACGAAAACCCACAGAAAAGCACGCCATCCACGCGAAGACATGAGCGCGCGCGTTACCTGACTGTTAATTTGTGAGCATCTCAATCGCTGACATTTCTTCTTATAATCCTTCACATCTCTGCCATATTCGGTGCGGCATGATCCTCAGCTGTTCCTGTTAATGGAACATTCCGTGGATTTCACCACTGACGTGGGAAAAGGTACGAACAGGCGGTCGCGCGAGGATAGGGGGCAGAATCTGGCATTACTCGTCGCGTCTCGGGCACAACAATCACCCCCAGAACGCATCACACGTTGCCGAATTCACTGTACTCGGCTGAACCCGCTCTCATCCGCGCAGTCCATTTGCGTGGGTTCTGTGACATACCCCTATGAGGGGTATTTAGAGGCCGCTGTCTTTCTCTACCGTAATCATTGTAAGAGCTTGTCCCCGTGAACTCCCAATGTCATGTCTCGGTTACCAAGATCACAGGGCTACGGTTAGGTCATTGAGGTGTTGCAGTCCTATTCTTCACATTGAATTAAACTAATTTAAGACGAAATTATCATTGGACATGCACAAGGTGTATTTTGACTTCCTAATTTATTTTTTTACTTCACAGACTTACTAAACATGCACTGTTTTCTTATTGAAACTTTATGTGGCCATAAGGGAGGGATATTTCATGATCATTTGGATTCCTCTCTTGCTTCTGCAATGGAAAATCTAATCAGGATCACTTACGTAAACCTCTATCAAAGCGTGTGTTTTTCTTTGTCTCCCTCTACTGGCCAGAAGAAAAACAGCATAAACTCACCTTAAACAGAAATGATGCACATCCTGAAAAACATCTAAATATAACGGCCATATAGTGTAATTCTAGCTTTGTTTCTTCATGCAGAAGAGGACTAGCCATCGGGAGAACTGTGACTTTTCCCGGTGGGCCGACCGCGAGAAAGACAAATATTTTGTGACTTAAGTTAAAAAAATGTTAGGTGGAAAATGTTTAGTGAATAATGTCAGGTTTTGTAAAAGGTAATAAAATACCTTCCTTGCACATTGAATACACGTGAGCAGTGACAACTTATCTTTTTAAATCATTTATTTGAAAAAGTTTTCAAATTCAAGGTAATTATTATTATTTATTAATTTCTATATTTTTTGTCATGAATCATTTCATGCATTTTTGAGGTACGAATATCAAGAAGTTTTATGAGTGTTACTCCATTTGACGTGAACAAAATGTGCCTTTTCATAAAAATGTCAAAATATCTGATATTTTTTTTCTGAAGACAAGACACAGTCATGAGGGTCTAAAGGGGTCCTCTTTTTATTTATTTATTTATTTATTTATTTTGGGTCACATGGCATTACAGAATGGCTGCCTGTTTTTTGGTTACACCACATGACTTTGGATTGACTTTGAAAAAACATAAGTCTTTATTTTTTTATTAATAATATTTTTAAATAAAATTGTTTCACTGCTTATTTTTTAAGAAACAATAATAATAAAAAGATTTTTCAAAACTACTTAGCCCACATTTCCTTTTTTTTTTTTTTTTTTTTTTTTAGCTTTTAATGAAACTTTTATTTATTGTATTTATGTATTCATTTGTTTTTTTTACTGTTTTTGGACTATTACACCACTTCAACTTTTTTTTATTTTAAGCCCCACAAAAAAATAATGACTTTGAACCCAGAAACTGAAACATGTTCAGAGGTGTACTCAAGTAATTGTTTTGTGTGAATTTTAATGTGTTTTTTAATAATGTTATATCCAGACAAAAAATAAATAAAAATGAGCATCAAATCATTGGCCCTTATATTTTTCACCAGGATAAAATTCATGCATTTGTCATTTAGTTTAACTTTGTTTTATCTAATGATATAGGCCCAATCTCACACCCCACACCCACTCTGACCTTCACGTCACACAAACACCAACACCTCCTGCGACCCCACTCCTCCCCCCTCCTGCTACTCAACCTGCACTTAAGATCTGTGAAGATGATGTGAGCCGCCTCTTTCGGAAACAAAAGACGAGGAAAGCACAGGGCCCAGATGGCGTTTCACCTGCATGTCTTAGATCCTGTGCTAACCAGCTGGCCCCCATCTTCACACAGATCTTCAATAGATCACTGGAGCAGTGTGAAGTCCCATGCTGCTTCAAACGTTCCACTATCATCCCCAGCCCAAAGAAACCAAAAATCACAGGACTAAATGACTACAGACCTGTCGCCCTGACGTCTGTGGTCATGAAATCATTTGAGAGACTGGTGTTGGCCCACCTGAAGAACATCACTGGACCCTTTCTAGATCCCCTTCATTTTGCTTATCGAGCAAACAGGTCTGTGGATGATGCAGTCAGTTTGGCATTGCATCATATCCTGCAACATCTGGACAGACCAGGGACATATGCAAGGATCCTTTTTGTGGACTTCAGTTCAGCTTTCAATACCATCATCCCAGCTATACTCCAGAATAAATTATACCAACTCTCTGTTCCCATGTCTATCTGTCAGTGGATTACCAGCTTTCTGACAGACAGCCAGCAGCTTGTGAGACAGGGGAAATTCACTTCCAGCACCTGTACAATCAGCACTGGTGCCCCCCAGGGATGTGTGCTCTCCCCACTACTCTTCTCCCTCTACACCAACAACTGCATCACCAAGAACCCCTCTGTCAAGCTCCTGAAGTTTGCAGATGACACCACTGTCATCGGCCTCATCCAAGATGACGATGAGTCTGCATACAGAAGGGAGGTTGAACAGCTGGCTGTCTGGTGCAGTCAAAACAACCTTGAGCTGAACATGCTCAAAACGGTGGAGATGACTGTGGACTTTAGGAGGAAAATCCCAACACTGACCTCCCTCACCATTTTAAACAGCACTGTGGCAGCAGTGGAGTCATTCAGGATCCTGGGCACTACCATCTCACAGAACCTGAAGTGGGAGACCTACATTGACTCCATTGTGAAAAAGGCCCAGCAGAGGTTGTACTTCCTTTGCCAGCTGAGGAAGTTCAACCTGCCACAGGCGCTGCTGATACAGTTCTACTCAGCAGTCATTCAGTCTGTCCTCTGCACTTCAATAACTGTCTGGTTTGGTTCAGCTACGAAATCAGACATCAGAAGACTACAAAGGACAGTTCGGACTATACACTATACACTATACACTTCCAGATTGAGGAAAAAGGCTGGAAAAATCACTCTGGACCCCACTCACCCTGCCCATTACCTTTTTGAACTGTTGCCTTCTGGTCGATGCTTCAGAGCTCTGAGCACCAGAACCGTCAGGCACAGGAACAGTTTTTTCCCTCAGGCTATCCATCTCATGAACAGTTAAATTGCACCATTGAGCAATAACTATGTGCAATACACAGTTTAGTCTTTCTTATATTTATCCAACACATCCTACCTCTTCTGCCATTTCATTCCTCTGAAAAAAACAAAAACAAAAAAACATTTGCATAACAGATTTGTATTTACACTGTACATAACAGATTTGTATTTACACTGTACATAACAGATTTGTATTTACACTGTACATAACAGATTTGTATTAGATTGCACTACGTATGTGTATGTATGTATGTATGTGTGTGTATGTATGTATGTGCATAACTATTTTTTATTTTGTATTATTATCTATGTCTTGCTGCTGTTTTTGTATTGATTTTGTATTGTTGTACACTGGAAGCTCCTGTCACCAAGACAAATTCCTTGTATGTGTAAGCATACTTGGCAATAAAGCTCATTCTGATTCTGATTCTGATAACAGGGAATCATCTCATAAATGTCCTAACCTTTGGATAGTGAGATGGCTGCACTGTTGACAGCAATAAATGAACAAAATTATTTGGAGTCAGGCAAAGCTAAAATACCTATTACTGATTAACTAAACAATGCTCATGTTTATAACCTGTGGCATCAGACCAAAATATATTGCATAAAGATATGTTATTACACTGAACATTATGACATGGCCTGTAAAAAGTGAATTAACTTCCCAGTGTAATTACAAAATGAGCATATCACTAAAGACTTGGCTTTCGTGGTGCATCTGAGACGTAATGATTGTTGAGCCTCGCCTGTTTCTCGTCATTGCATGCAAACTCTAGCAAATCATAAACCAAAGTCTAAGCGGATAAGAGTAGGATAGAAAACTGGTGGCCAGGACAGATCTGAGTTTAGGGCATGGGGGCCAGTAAACAGATTTATGATAGTGTCATTTTATGTACTGTTCTAACACACCCATTTACATTGTATTTTTTTTAATACATTTATTGAATGTTTTGGGGAGGCATCTATCTGTCTGTCTGTCTGTCTATCTGTCTATCTATCTATCTAATCTAAATTTAGATATTTTCACACAGAAGGTAAATTAACATGTTAAAACTGGAGTAATATTTGAGCTGTAAAGTTGTTTAAATTGCATTTTTACGGTAGATTTAGGGTTTATGGCGTTACATTATCATGGCAACGAATTGTAAAAATTGGCTATATCTTTACACAGAAAAGGTTAGTAAGTGATTTTATCACAGTATAATCATATTATGTTTTGTGGCTATACTTTTGAAAGTGATTATTTTGACGATTACAAATTAGCCCCATTCATTCCAGATTTTTGCATATTTTAAAGAAAAGGAGGGGCAAGTCAAAAAAATTTTTTTGTGGTAATCAATATTATGCCACAAGTGCCGCCGACTGAGCTTAACTCGTATTGAACCCGGAATATTCCTTAAAGTAAATTAATATATTTAAATCATAATCTGTGGCAAGTCTTTAACTGTATATAGTCAGAAAACAGAGCACATCTTGCTTTCATAGCTGCTTAACAGTATTTATAATGGGATTAGTTGATCTTTAGGTGTGCGGTGGGTTTAGTTTGATCCCTCATGCCACAGCATGGCCACCGCAGTAAACACCAAACAATTCGAGACGAACAAACAGGTCTCTTTCTGTCTCAGGAGGAAATTCAACCATTGTTTTTGTTTGGTGGCAGTAAAGATTCACCCAAGGGCAGCGTAATCCTTTGTCCCTTATTAATTATGAAGGCCTTTGGGTGGAAGCGGACTTAATGTGTAAGAGCTCATTAGAGGCGAGCTGAGGGTAGGTGGGTTTTTGAATAGCTAAAGAACTCATTTGCTCTGTGGAATCTCTCTCTCCACATTTATGTCCACCTCACTGGGGTGATGTCTGGCCAGGAAAAAAGCCAGAAAAGAAACACTTGAACTTTTATAAATGCAGGACACATGGTTCTATAGTAGAAAGTAGAAGTCTTTGTCCTGTGTTTTCTTGATTGTTATTCTGATCTCATCAAATCAGGTGTAATAAACTTTATTTGTTTAAACTTTGATTGTTTTATTCTTTCCATGTCATTTCCCCTTTTTCTATTTTAGTCCCTATTAATTTTAAATCTCAGTAGTTGTTGAATCAGTCTGTGAATGGGTTGGATTCATTTGCACATGATTTGTTGAAACATTTGTTTGCCTACCTAGACTGCATAAACCATTCTCTGAACACTGTTTCTGGATCTACTTTCGCGGTGCCACTAAGCAGCTTTGTCATGTGTCTACAGGATGAGAAGAAGGCATCAAGCACGCAGCCTTTTCTCCCCTGCGATATTAATGATTTACATTTACAACTGAGGGACTGTAATTGCCAGTGATGCACTAGCCAAAGGTCTCGTCTATTACATATTGTCATCTCATTTGAAGAACAACACCTGTTGGGGTAGCACTGAGGGCAGATTTGACACGGTAAGTCTTGTAATTCATTTTCAGTTATGCTTTCAGTTGTTTTCTCCAAACATTCCCTAGGAGGAATAAAAACAGAAACAAATGAGACTTTGTAACAAACAAAAAGAGTATTATAAAACTGATGTTGATTGCAAAGCTCAGATAACTCAGTCTTCAAAGGATTGGAAGATAAATGTTTGAGATCATATTTAAATCTTTGACTTTTGATTGGTATTTCAGCTAATCTGAGCAAAGTTTTAGAGATTCTTGAGATCTCTTCGGAAACTCCTGAAAAAAAAATTTTCTCCTGAGAAAAAGGACCCAGAACTATTTTTCGCAATTGCGCAGTTCAATCTTATTTGTTTTTTGTGGGTATTTTGAATGAAAAAAATCACAAATAAGATTGAATTGCACAAAGAGTCCTAAAATATGAGTTCTCATATTTTTTTTTCCTGAGAAAAAGGACCCAGAGTGTCAATGGATGTGATTTTCAACCATCCCAGTCAAGTGATGACTTTAATCATCCTGGAAAATCCAAAAAGCAAGAATATATGTCACAACCATTGGTGGCAAGAGTACTGTTTTTTTTTTTTTTTTTTTTTACTTAAGTAAAAGTACTGCTACTGAAGAAATAATTCATTTGAGTACAAGTAGAAGTACTAAGAAATATTATGACTCAACTAAGAGTAAATAAGTAGTTTGCGAAAAAAACTACACAAGTAATGACGTTACAAGTTACTTTATGAAAACTATATTATATATAGTATATACGCTTCCATTTTTAGAATACAAAGACGATGCTTACTTTCACCCTGAATGCATTAAATTGATAAAAGATACTGCCAAAATCATTAATTACAAATTATTATTACGGTTTGAAATAATTGTTTTAAGTGGTATTTATTCCATTTTTTCTTTACCTGTGATGGCAAACGTATACTGTCACCTATTCCTTACAAATTCTAAAGTGCTAATTTGGTACTCAAATTTTTTTTCTTTTAATTAGAACAATTGAAAATGGTTGCACTACCATGCAGAAATCCCAATACAGTGACCCCCACCCCCCTCTTAAGAAAACTGTTATCATCTCCTTCATGCCAACTGAATAAAATAAGGCAAAAATAAACATTTCACACAGTGTTTAGTGAGAGATATGATTGATTCAAACACTAAAAGTGGTTGTTCTGTGTATGTATTATTTTTATTTAAAAAATGTTCCTCCCCTTTTTCTCCCCAATTTGGAATGCCCAATTCCCAATGCGCTCAAAGTCCTCGTGGTGGCGAATCTCAGTTGCCTCCGCGTCTGAGACCGTCAATCCGCGCATCTTATCATGTGGATTGTTGAGTGCATTACCGCGGAGACATAGCGCGTGCGGAGACTTCATGCCATCCACCGTGGCATCCACGCACAACTCACCATGCATCCCCCATGGGGATATTGTTGTTCATTTCAGTGGCATTTTTGCCTTGAGTCCCCATTAATTTGCGACACTATTGCCATTGTATCTTTGTAAGGTATTTAAAGGTTTGTTTTAGACATATAGTGGCAACTAAACAAGATATCTCCACATATGTCAAACTATATTGTGATAATGTTTGACAGTTAAAACATTGCCTACCTTAAAAACCATTGAAAACTGATCAGTGGTTAAACGTGTTCAGGCGGTTCCCTCATACCTGAATGAACGGCTCCTTTCCAGAATAAAAGGACATTTGCAGAAAATCACAGTTTTACAGTTCTTGTGTAGTGACAGGGCAGAAAGTCTTGAAGAAGCTAGAGAAGAGAGGACACTAGCAGCAGTTTATGCAAGCTGCTGTGCTCATGAAGCTGTGTTTATAAACAGATTTAGTGCTTATAACTTTCTTCTTCCCAAAAATTCAGAAATATTATGTATTTATTTTTTTTTTTTTTGTACTTTGTAATTGTGGTGAAAAACTGTAGCGAAGTTGAATACTTCATTTTTAATCAACTCAAGTACAAGTTCTATTATTTATTTACACTTCAAAAAAGTAGAAAATGTATTCAAGTACTGTAACAAGAGTAGTTGTAATTCGTTACTTTCAACCTTTGGTTACAACTAATGGCACGCAATATTATTGGCTTGGATGGTATCACTGAACACACATATTTTTCATTTCAAGAATTTATTTTCTGATATTGTTTTGGTTACACTTTACAATACAATTGTATTCATTAACATTAGTTAACTAATTTACATTAGTTATCATGAACTGACAAATAACATCACTTTTACAGCATTTATTCGTGTTGGTCAATGTAAATTTATACATATAGCCTACTAATGCATTTTTACATTCAAAGTCATTTACAGTACATTAACATAAGTTAATGCATTATGAACTAACATGAATAAACAGTGAACAACAGTATTTTGAAACATTAACATTGATTTTAATACTGTCAAATGTCATCGTTTGCTGTTAGTTCACGATAACTAATGTATTTACTAATGTTAACAAAAAGAGCCTTATTGTAAAGTGTTACCATTTTTTTTTTTATCTGAGATATTTGCTGCTATAGCAAATGTATAAATCTTCAATCTGCTTTTTGGAGTTGGTGAACAGAATGGTGTGGCATCTGTTTCTTTCTGTCTTACATTACAGCCTTAAAGACAGACATGCGGAGGATGGAGAAACTTTTACTTCTCCTTTTTGCCTTCATAGCTTCTTGTGAGTATCTCACCAATTAGTCAGTGTTACATTGCACTGGCACAAAGTCCA
Organism: Myxocyprinus asiaticus; assembly: GCF_019703515.2. Classification (NCBI taxonomy): domain Eukaryota; kingdom Metazoa; phylum Chordata; class Actinopteri; order Cypriniformes; family Catostomidae; genus Myxocyprinus; species Myxocyprinus asiaticus. The sequence goes on along the minus strand of NC_059365.1, from coordinate 35,018,211 downwards.
AATGCAATTCATGATAATGTGATGTCCAAGTTTTATTGTCATTTACAGAAGTAATTCACAATTATTGTTTTTTAAATAAATTATGCTTCTGTTTTCATTTTAACTCAAATGCTGGGTTCTGTATGTGTTTTCTCCAGCTTACTGTCAATCTGTACCTGTGATTAACATGTCTGTGGTAGAGGTGAGAGAGGATGTTCCAGTAGGTCTGTACATTTTGTGTCCTAACTGTTCTGCTTTGCAAAATATCAGTTTGAATTCACCTATCGTGAAAATAACATTCATAAATAATTTGTTTACTTGACAGGTGGATTTGCGTTTCAAATCAGCGCGTATGATCCAGATAATGACCCCCTAACATATGATATCACGGGATCAAATTCTGTTCATTTTGATGTCAACAAACAGACTGGGGAAGTCAAGATCAAGAGACAGCTGGACAGAGAGGTAGTTGGTTAAGACTGCATATCCTTCTATTCCTGTATTAAGATTAAGATAAGATTTGGTGAGAATTCTGAATTCTACATAATTTCTACAAAAGTTTCCTTACAGTATTTTCTATTTCTTTCATCAGACAAATAACCTCGTAAACATAAATGTTGTAGTGAATGATGGCGTTTATGCAGATGTAAGTTGAATCCACTAAAAGTGCTTCATATGACAGTTGTATAATGTTCCGAAACTTCCCTTTCCTGAGTCCCAGTGTGTCCATTTGCCCTTTCAGGAGATAAAAACGGTGTATATTGCTGTTCAAGATGCAAATGACAATGCACCAGTTTTCCTTGATCTGCCATACAACAGGGAGGTTGCGGAGGTGAGGTTATCATGCACCCATTATCCTTTATTATTTTTGTGTGATGTGTAGTAATTGGTCGTAGCTGCTCAACACCTTTAACGTTACTTGAGGCATTAAGATCTACAAGCTCTGATGGTGTTAATCCTGTGTGAATGTGAGTTTGGCTAATTCAGTCAGTAAGCTGCTCTGATTTAACCTTACTCTCTCAGTCTGTGAGGCTGCAAGGAGTAATAGCGTGAACTTCACAATACCTGTCAAGAAAATGTCTGGGTCATATTTCATCCCAAAATCAAAAGAAAATGTCTGGGTCATATTTCATCCCAAAATCAAAAGAAAGAAATAAGAAATTGTATTTTGCTTGAAGAAAATTAAGCATTTTGCATTGAGACATTATTTTCATGACAATAAAGCCCACAATTTCTCATTGCCGTAATGAAAAAATAATTGATATTTTCGATTATTTAAAAATATATATTTAAAATGTTTGTTGTACTGTCTTTAATCATTATATTGCCATCATTTAGACTGATAATTAAGTTGATAATCTAATGAGAATCACTATGGAGAATTGAGAATTACAGGAATTACAAAAAAATAAAAAAAATAAAATAACATTACACATTACGGTAATGAGAATCTGGGAGGAAAATGTGCTGAATTGTCAGAAAAACATTGTCACAATCAGTGTTGGGTGTAATCGGATTACAAAGTAATTATTTACTGTGTGAATGACTTTTAGGCATAAAAAGTAGTGTAATACATTAAATAAAAAACAATTGTAATCAGATTACAGTTACTGACTCTCAATGAAAGTAATTACTTTTAAGTACACTACTTGGGCTACAAATATTCTAAAAAACATTATTTATGTGTAATACAGTTAAAATGTGAATGAATATGTTCATATGTACGTACATCCATAATTTTAGAGAAGTAGTTAGTAATTTGTAGTGGATTACTTATTTAAGTAACTTACCCCACACTGGTCACAGTGGAAAAAAAAACTTTATAATGCTAAAAACAGGCTCTATTTACTTTATGAAAAACTGTTTATTTTCCCCTTTTCATATTGGGGTGAAATGTGATTGTAAGATGTTTTTGTGAGATTGACCCTATAACGTGGCTCTGTGTGGTGTTTTTTCAGGGTATTTTAAAGAATATTTCATCATTTGAATTTCATCTTTTATATTGTGTCTTTCATATTTAGAATTCACTTGTGGGCAGTACACTTTTTATAGCACAGGCCATAGATGCTGATTTTGGCCCGGCTTCCATTGTGTCCTTCAGAATTGATGAAGTATGTTTCTACTCCATGCCATAAATTGCCTTTTCATCCATGCATCTCACTTCAATTGTATTCACAGTGTGTTTGTCTTAGGTAGTGCCAAATGACGGGGCTGGTCTATTTTCAATATCTGAGATGGCTGGACATGTTGTCTTGCAAGGACCTTTGAGCTTTACTGATAAAAGTCCGTTCTATCAAATACGAATCAATGCAACTGTAAGTAGGCCTATTCATTCTCATAAAATCATATTCAGATAAACCATGAACATTTCTTAATGAGTTACCTCTTTTCATTAATAAATATGGAAATATATCTGTGTATAAAGTCCCTTGTCTTTTATATATATATATATATATATATATATATATATATATATATATATATATATATACAAAATCAATTTAAAGTAATTTTCTGTCTTATATATGCTGACTGGTCTTTTTTTTTTTTTTTTTTGTCAGGATGGTGGTGGGATATTTAATCAAGTAGAAGTGTTTCAGTCCTCCACTGTAATTGCATTCATCACAATTAAAGATGTGCCAGACCTCGACCCACAGTTTCTGAATTTACCTAACATTGCCACTATTGATGAGAACTCTCCTATGGTGAGCAATATACTTTATTTTCTTGTCAAGAAATTAATTTATTTATGTATTGGTTCTCAATTGGTTTTGGATTCAGGACCCAGATTTTAGATTGAACATCAAGTAATGTTGGTTATCATACAAAAGTATGCAAAAATGCCCCTAAAATCAAACATTAAAATTGTTTAAGATTACTATGAACTGCATACGCCCAGTAATATGCAAAATGATTAACATTGCATAAGCTAATAAGCTTCTGGTAGCTAGCAGCCAATAATTCACAGCACAAAAACTATTGTGGTTGACACAAACATGTTTATCCTTGTTGTAAAGATGTCTTTTACCTTGAATAGTTTTGTTCATAGTTTTCAAGGTTGAAAGGATGTCAAGCAACCTGTCCATGTTGGCATCTGCGTAATTTGGCAAACTTACATAAAAAATACTGTTGAGTTTGTCTGGATGCATTGCACAGCTTTTTAAATCAACAACAGGAAATATGAGATATGGAAAGTGTCTTCTCCTTTTTAAAAGTTGATAAGACTTTTTCTGTCCTAACTATGCACAATTATATGGTTAGTGGCATTTTTTTATTTGCCTCTAGCATTATTTTTTCCTTGTTTTCCACGACTCTATCTGACATGCGACCCATCAGTAAAGAACCACTGCTGCAATGAAAATTGACTTTGAAATCTCTCACCACATCATCTATTTCAGGGCAAGTCAGTCTTTACTGTGAGAGCAAGAGATCCTGATACTGGAGTCAATGATGCCATCCGCTACAGCATTGAAAGTGAGTGAGATGGAGATCTTTTAAAGGTGCACCGAGTAATTTTTGTTATGTGTGGTTGGCTCTCATTCATCCTCCTAAACAACTGATGAATCAGTGGTCTAGGACTTTACTGACACCTATTGGCGTGGATACAGTATCACGCAAAAGCAAATGTTTTTGGTTACTGATGCCATTTAAATTGCATATTCACTATTTGTAACTCAGGAATAATATATTTGGCAACTGAAAGTGTCTAGAAAATTCTATGAAGAAACTGACTGATGAGTGGTTTGCATCTCCCATTTTAATTATAACTGTTCTTGTCTTTATTCACAGATGCTAATGCACCAGACTTGTTCCAAATCAATGAGAATGATGGTGAAATAACTGTCAAAACAGTATTTGACCGTGAGAAATTATTGCATATAGGTGCTGTTGTAGAACTGCAAATAAAGGTCAGGGTTTTTTTTTTAATCTTTTTAAAATGAGAAGTTAAATTCAATACAAATGTGTATCTATTGTTATACTTGTAGATTGATTAGAGGGATTTAACTGGGCGATAATACATTTGAACAATGCCACTACATTCAGTGGCCCCAAAAAGTGTATGCACATGCCACACTTCAAAAAGTATGTCATGTCATTACATTAGATAACAAAATATCAAAACAAGTGGCATCGAAAGAAAGCACAAGCACAATTTTCAAGCAAAATACTTCACACCTGTGTGAGTTTGAGGGGAACTGACATCATGCATCCACTAAAAATCACTTTGACACCAGTTCGGAAAAAGTCTTTGCATGAGTGGCTCAGAAAAGTGAAGTTACTTCTGAAAACAGCATAATTTGTTTACAAATGACACCTGGTTTAATATTTTTTGACGTAAGTGTCCAAATACTTTTTGGGGCCATTGTAATTAATATTGATACATTATCTGTGATACATTACTTTTAACTTATGAATATATGTTACAATATGTGATTTCTCTGAACAACGCTTGATTTGCCTTAAATGTCTACCTATTTTTTTAGGCAAGTGAAACAAACCCTAATGTCCATGGAGTCATAGCCAGCACGGTACAAGATCTACAGATTGCTATTGGAGATGTGAATGACAATGGGCCCGATTTTTATGATTGTGAAGATGTTCCCTGCTCGCTGAAAACCAGCTTCAATGGTAGTGTTGATGAGAACTCATCCACGGGAGTTGCTGTAACTGGTCTGAATATCAGAGTCAAAGATCCAGACCAGGTCTGTAATAATAATGTTTGCATGGAATTCTTTTAGACAGGATCCAAAATTAACCTTTTGCCACACCTACCACTCTCCGGTGAATTGAGAAAATATACTGGCCATTATTGGCCATGAAACTTTTTTGTTTGTTTTGTTTTTTCCATTATTTTTATTTAAATATAAAGGCCTATCTTTGATGCTATGACAGTGTGATTATTTAGCTTTTTTTTCTTGTGACAAGAGGTCAGACTCATTTTTACATCTAATTCAAGTAATGAACACAGTTGTATTATGTTGCAGTTCCTAATGAAGTTACGGCCAACTGGTGTTTTCTTTAATTGCTGAATCCAATTTTTATTTGCATTTGGTGCTTTTGCAAGTGTTCATTTTGGACCCTGTTTTTAGGAGATTCTGTGCTTTTCAAGTTTTCACTAAAATGATGACATGATTGTCTCATGAACTGATGATGAGTTTATTTCTGTTACAGGGAGCAAACAGTAGTTTCAATCTCCGTGTTGAGGGTCCAGATAAGGAGGCATTCTCTGTCATTCCCAGCTCTGGGGTGGGAGACAGTGTTGTACAACTGACAATAAGAAATCCCACTGCTGTTGATTTTGAGGAAAAGAGTGTAATGTCTGTGCAGGTATGTCTCTTGAGATTAGCCACATAAGCTAACAGGTCTGGGACTTTGTCCGATGCCAGAAATATCCCTGGCTTTAGAGTGAATGGACTTTGGGTGGATAGGGCAGGAAAGCTTTGGCCCTACGTGATTTCTCACCACAATTAACATTTTGAATCTAAACAATAGATTACTAACAAGCCATTCTCACCTGGAGCGAACATTCGCGCTGAATGGCCTTTGCACACCAAACAACTTTAAGATCAATTTCATTTAAAGTGATTGTAGGAAAGAGCATGCCAAGCACAAAACACTATTTGTCCTTTACTGCTTCACACCAACCTGATGGAAACCAGGAAAGACTGAGTATTTCATTTTGGGTATGGCATTTATAATTATAACCACCCATAAAAATAACAACAATGCACTTTATACAAGCAATATGATGTATTGTATAAAAAAGTTTTTTGATTCCATCAAAACATGCAACAAGTGTTCCAAAAGCAATAATATTGGACTACGTAAAAGGTGTAATCTAAAAAATGTCATTACTGATTACAGTTTTAGTTGTGTAATTTGTTCACAGTACTGAATTATATTTTAGAAGTTATCTACCCAACACTGTTTATTGAACTGTTGTATAAAGGCAATATCACACTGGCAGAATACATATACATATGTATATATATATATATATCCAATAACATTAAACTATACTGTTTATACTTATACACAATCACTATAATCAGTGTTGGGTAAGTTACTCAAAAAAGTAATTAATTATTAACTACTAATTACCTATTCAACAGTGTAATTAGATTACTGTTCTAATTACTCTGTCTGAAAATTAATTGCATTACTTATTACTAATTACTTTCTAACACCCTTATCCACCTCGACCAGATGAAAAATACAAGGATAGACCATGAAACTGTTCTTTTAATTCTTTCAAATAAATCATATAAAATCAAATAAATTATTAATGAACTGTCCAAAGAATTTAAGGGGGCAGCGTTAAATTAGAAAACATATATTTTAACATTAGATGTTATATTTCGATTTTAAGTTCACTATTGTTTTATATAGAATTGTTCTATAGTCTATACAGTATTTAACGCAATTACATGAGAAGTAACTGTAATTAAATTACTGAAAAATTAAGAGTAATCCCTTACTTTTCTCAATGAAAAAGTAATTTAATTACAGTAATTCATTTCACCCAACACTGACTATAATTCAATAATGTACTGTAATTTCTGAATAAATTACGTCATTCAAAATAGTTCATGGGAGTGAAACAAAGTGCCAAATCAAATTTTGTAATGTTGTGATTCATCTCAGAGCTGGTTGGTTTAGTTCATGGTTTAAAACTCTTTACTGAAGTTTTTTTTTCTCCCTATGGAGAAAATGAATTGGAAAAATATTTCTGTAACCAAGGTTGCTGAAAAAGTTGGCTCTACATGTATCTGTCACTGTTGCACTCTCTATCTGAAGAACTGTAGTATCAAAATGTGATGTGCACTTAAATTTTAAAGCTTTATTTTATCTACCCAGATTGTTGCTACAGATGCCAGTGCTGACTTCTCTTCTATAGCCACTGTCACCATTAACATCAATGATGTAAACGACAACTTTCCTGAGTTTGAGGAGGAATTTTATGACTTTCCTGTTAACGAGCACTGTGAAGATGGAACTATTGTGGCTACCATTACAGTAAATACATCTTCTTCACTTTATAGTGAAGTTTCAGTTTTTCCATGTCGTGGTGACTTAGACTGATTGATCATACCCTCTTTTATGTTTCTGTTTGACAGGCAACAGATAAAGATGCCTTGGATGATGGCAAGATCACTTACAAATTGGTGCCGGACAGCATGTATGTTGCTGAACACTTTGCTGAATAACTTAGCTTGTTATAATTTGGTTAGACTACGTTAACTTTATTCATTACAAGTTGAATATCTAGCAACCGCATGGCACAAAGCACAAAGCCGCCTTTTCACTGCATGCTGTTAAGACCATCTCCAGATGCGAAATTTTTGGGTCCGATCTGAGCTTCGGCTGCGTTGAAATATTTCAACTGGTGCGACAAGAAAATCAGCATGCTGTCAACTGCACTAGTGTCAAATAACATTCGTGCATGATGTTTCCCACAACTGTTGCTGTGAAAATCCATTTATACATTTATTATATAGACAGAGTAAATAAGGACAGCTTTCGATAAGCATTTGAATCACGTCCACATCAGAAACTTGACAAATAAGAACTGTTGAGAAACAGCAGTTATTAACGACAATAATACTATGAATAAATAAAATATGGGAGAAAGTACTGCAAAGACTGAAAGAGGGGAAAATACTTGAAGTTGATCATTGTCCAAAAGACGACAGAAAAACCTTGTGTAAATAACTACTTTAAAATATGTGGTTTATAGATGTATGGGAGGCTAGTTCATTGTGAAACGTATTGTAACATACTGGCATATTAATATTTATAACTTACTTTAAAAAATAAAAATAAAAATAAAAAAATCTCATATGAAGTGATTCACAAAAATATAAAACAACAATAAAACAAAACAAAACAAAATAAAGGATGAGTAAAAGAATCAAAAGCACCCAAAAATAAAAGTGTTGGTAATAAAAAGAACATCAAAAATAATGTATAGGCCTTAATATGGAAATATGCAAGCAAGCCTAGTTAAAATCATTAATATACTGCATCTCACTATTTTGTTTAATTTCTCCACATAGCATCCAGTTATCATCTTGAAAATAAATATGGTTTATTTTCATTTCTGATCTAATTTTGTGTCAAAATGTATTATTTTTTGTCAGTCCAATCAAATAATGGGTTAAGAAAAAGATTAACATGTTGTTAAAATATTACAATATTGTAGTTGACCACAAACTGCCTTCTGTTTGTCTTCTGCCTTCCATAAAGAAAATAAAAAAAAAAAAATAGTGTCCAACTCCATATTTAATTTAAAGAAAGCTATTCAGATTCACTTAGATTATTTAAAAGTGGAGACATTGCGGTTCAGATAAGATAATAATGACACGTAATTTTTCCAATTGTGCCTTGCCTTTAAAAAACTGTATTCTAAAGTATTCTTGTATTCTGAATACGTTAATTTGTATGTGATGTATTCTGAATACTTTACTGAATACATTTAAGAAAGAGTATTTAGTAATCATCCCAGAATTCTTTCTTAAAATAATCTGCCCATCCCTGGATGTCACACTGTGGTAGACATTTGCATCTGACCACCTTCACAACAACATATCAACGCCTGCTTTACCTTCCGTAGCACGTCCAATAGAGGTGAGCAGTGAGGTGGCAAGTAGAGATTGCAGGTTAGTCAAGAGCAGAGAAACAATCATGAAAGTGGCCGTTTACTGTCAAGTCTAAAAGGAGAAGCAGCACCAAAACTGAGCATTTCTGACAGAGGGTCAAAATGAGGGTGGAAAATGATCTTGTGTTACAAATATGTGACTGCTTTTTGTGCATAAACTTTACTATAATTATAAGTGAACCTCAAGGAACACATAAATAGTAAAAAAAAAAAAAAAAAAGGCATGGCATGACCTCTTTAAATTCTCAGTTTTCAGTTATGCTTTCTTCAAGTATCAACTTTGTCTCAGATGTTTCTCCGAAAATTTCTTGGGAGGAATAAAAATAGACACAAATGAGACTTGCTGACATACAGTAAGAGAGCTATAAAATTAATTTTGATTGCAGAGCTCAGATCATTTGTTCTCGGAAGATTTTTATTAGAGATGTTGGAGTTCATTTTGAGATCTCTGACTTTTGATTGCAGACTTTGGTATCTTGACAAATTAGAGCACAGTTTGAGGCACTGTTGAGATCACTTCTGAATTTTTTGAGTGGAAAAAATATAAGAAGCAGCAGACTTCAGCAACTGAAGTCTACATTCCATCTCAGTTTAATCTCATTGCTGTCTAAGATAATTTATTTTTCTTTCTTATGTGTATATTGAATAAAAAATCTTATAGCACTCAGTAGTAGGTGACTAATTAGTGTTAACTAGCTTTTTACATATCTAAACAGTTATTTCAAACTCTTAAAATGATGGTTGAATCAGAATATACAGATGTGTTGAGTGCATTTTAATAATACAAGCCATAACAAGAGATGTTGACAGCTTCAGATAATATTTTCTTTCATTTCTTGTATGTACTTTCATTTTCCAGCTTGACATTCTTTGACGTCTATGAGAATAATGGAACTGTCTATGTTAAAAATGGAGCTCTTCTTGACTGGGAGGGCACCAATTCCTACTCACCAACACTGCAAGCCAGAGATTCAGATGGCAAGATTGGTTCCACTGTTTTGGTGATCAACATTCAGGACATTAATGACCAGACACCAGAGATGAACAGAGATGTTTACAATGAATTTGTACAAGAAGATCAAAACCTGGAGCTTCAAATTCAGGTGATTTGATAGGTGTAATAATAGTAAGTGAGTGACTGAGAATGCGGCTCAGATATCTCTAGTGATGAGCTGAGATTGTGTGAATGTTCATCGTCTTACAATGTTTTGGAATGGATGTGATATTTTTATTTCTGTAGCTTCTGTAGCTAGTAGAGCATTGCACTTAAAACACCAAGGTCATGGGTTCGATTCCCAGTGAACTTACAAACTGATAAAATGTATACCTTAGATGCACTGATATTTGCTTTAGAGTAAAGTGTCTGCCAAGTGAATAAATGTAATTTGTAATTCTATTGAGCTGTTCAGACTGAATGGCATTCTTCCGCTAAAAAAAGCTAGACACAAAGCATCAAATACAACAGAACTCAGGTGTTTCAAGTCATACTTTTAAAAGTTTACATTCTTTTTAACTTGACACGGCATCTAAAAAACTTGCCGCTCCTGCGCGAGACACTGAAAAGGCCGCTGGATGCAGCGCAGTGGTCAAAGACATCCATCTAGCATAAGCTTACATAGAAAAACATTTGAAAAACAGCATAGATGGATTCAAAGACACAATTGGTGTGAATGGCCCATAAGTCATCATGGAAGTCATGCTCTACGACCTGGTTTCACAATGTATGATTTAATTTTTCATAGGCTAGAGATGGAGATAAACCAGAAACACCAAACAGCCAAATCCAGTATCACATTGAGGACAGCCCTTTCAGTAGCAACTTCACCATAGACCTGAACTCTGGGTTGCTTGAAAACAATGGCCCATTGGACCGTGAAGCCATTAACCCTGAGCTGAATGGTGTGATTGAGTTGAAGGTGATTGCTTCAGACATGGGCATGCCATCCCTGTCATCAACAGCCACAGTCAGCATCAACATTGGGGTGAGAATGCCGCATTTATGTGTTATTGTTAAGGTTCTTTACAAGTTAAGCTTAATCAACAGCATTTTTTAAATAATGTTTATAGCAACAAAAATGAATTACTACTTGTTCCTACTTTTCTTAAAAAAAGCAAAAATCTGGGGGCCTGGGTAGCTCAGCGAGAATTGACGCTGACTACCACCCCTGGAGTCGCAAGTTCTCCAGCCAGGTCTCCTAAGCAACCAAATTGGCCCGGTTGCTAGGGAGGGTAGAGTCACATGGGGTAACGTCCTCGTGGTCGCTATTAGTGGTTCTCGCTCTCAATGGGGCACGTGGTAAGTTGTGCGTGGATCAAGGAGTGTAGCATTAGCCTCCACATGCTGGGAGTCTCCGCGGTGTCATGCACAACGAGCCACGTGATAAGATGCGCAGACTGACTGTCTCAGAAGCAGAGGCAACTGAGACTTGCGCCACCCGGATTGAGGTGAGTAACTGCACCACCACAAGGACCTACTAAGTAGTGGGAATTGGGCATTCCAAATTGGGAGAAAAGGGGATAAAAAAAAAAAATCATTAAAATACTCACCATTTCAAAAGTATAGCCACAAGACGTAAACAATATGCGTGTTAACATGATTTTATTGTGATAAAATTGCTTACTAACTGTTTCTGTGAAAAGTTATATCCAATTTTACAACACTGTAGCCATGACAACATAATGCCATAAACAACCATAGAAATACCCTAAAAATGACAATTTGAATAGCTTTACAGCTTAAATAATACACAAGTTTTAATGTAAGTGCTTTCATAAAATTATAAGCTTCACATTTCTGCCTTTGAACCCTCCAAAAATTGGCTTAATTAACTTCCATTGTAAGTGTCTCACTGTAACTTTGATTTTTGCTTTTTTAACCTCCTGAGATCCGAGCGTGACTGCTGTGTGGATTTCCATTTCCCTTTTTGATTTGCAACTAGTAGAACCCAATAAACAAGCAAATAAATAAATAAATAAATAAATAAAATAATTAAAAAAATAAATAAATAAAATTATTCTTCCTAAAAAATCATGTCCACATATGTGGACAGAGGGACTAAGTTGTGAAATTTTAAATAATACCACACTATAGAATGTCAGATTTGTTTTCACATAAAATTGTTTATTATGTTTCCAGGAGTGTTGGTTATTCATGTTTTTGAGACGTTACAGACATTACATCAGAAATTAGCTTAATTAATTCTAATTCAAAATAATGGCCAGCATCATACAATCATTAAAATAAAATTCTACATGATACATTCTGAATCTATGTACTGATTACTATTGTCCCATGTCTGCCAAACATGTTGAGTGGTCCAAACATCATCTGCAGCCTGAAACTAAACTTAGATAGCAAGTTTGGATTGAATGTGATAGGATGCTCCATTGCTCCCTGTTTAGTGAATTGCTTAACCTCCAGTGTGTTATCTGTCTGCACTGGTCTGAGAACAGTTGAAAATGCACCTTATTTGCATCCTAACTCCTAAGCCTCTGAAAGCAACACTTTCCAGCTTTTTGATAAACCCATTGATTCTCAATGTGATAATGCACAGTAAATATAGGAATGCATTTACTAATGTTAACGAATAGAACCATATTGTACAGTAATAACAAAATAAAAATAACAAAATGAATATTAAAATGAAGCAAAATTACCAACATATATATTTATGTTGAAAGTTATTCAAAACAACTAACAAGTTTTTCCACTTTTAAGGGAATAATGTCCCAAAATCCACATATGTGGACAACATGTTTATCAGCATGCTGACGCACGAAAAAATTTATGATTTTTTTAAAGCGGCATATCAAACAAAACTAGAGACGCTACTCTTTACACCCAAATAGGTTTAAATGAAAAAACTTAAAGAGGTTTCTTACCAGAGGCACTTTTGTTGGCTCTGCGCCTGTAGAAGCTTTTCACAGAAATTGATGTCATGTTGTTATGTCACGTGACTCAGTTCGGCAACTTGTAATGAATATTTTAACCATTAAATGACAGTGTAGATTGTTGTAAAAAATATTGTAACGTTGGAGCGGTCTCCCATCCACCAGAGGGAGCCCTCACCTGAATTCTGAACTCTGTCACTTCCTGTTTCCTGCCACATCAGTTCCTGCCATGTCACTTCCTGTTTGTCTTGTATATAAGCCATGCATTCACACTCCCATATTGTGAAGTATTGCCAGTTCACCTGCTTTACCAAGTGTTTATCAAGTGTATTCTTGTTCTGCCATATGTTATGATCTTCTGCCTGTTTATTGGATTCACATTTCTGGATTACCCTTTCTGTCTAGTTGAACTTATTGGATTGTTTGCCTGTTGTCTACCACTGCCTGTTATATTGACCAAATTTGAGCCTTCTGATTTGGATTTGTTCATTAAACTCTTCTGCATAATGGATTCTAACCCGATCTCCAGTCTGAGTTCGTTACAGAATACTTCGCCAGATCTGAATCCAGCAGAAGTGTCACAATTTCAAGCAGCCTTTGACTACCAAAGCGGAGTCTTACAGCGATTCCAAACTCAACTCGCCAGTTTGCGTGCCGCTAATGAACATCTGTCTCATTATATTCAATCTCTTCCACCTACAAGAACTGAACCGGTAAGATTTGCTCTACCAGATAAGTTTGATGGTTCAGTGGATAAATGCAAGGGGTTTTTACGCCAGTGTCAGATATTTCTCCAATCAGCCTGAGGTCTTTCATCTGGAAAGAACTAAGTGTTCATTTATGATGACTTTACTCACGGGAAAAGCACTGGATTGGGCATCGGCTGTCTGGGACATGGACAATCCGGTACAGTCCTCGTATGATTATTTCTCAAAATTGATGTGTTTGAATATCCAGCGGGGGGCAGGATATTTCTGTACAACTGTTACACTTACGCCAGAAAAAAACAATCAGCTGCTGAATATGCTGTTCGATTCCGTACACCAGCCACTCAAAGTGGATGGAATGATATTGCTTTGAAGTCGGTCTTCCATGAGGGGCTTAACCACAATTTACAAGTGGAACTTGCATGCAGAGATGAAACTACCACCCTATCTCAATATATCAACATGGCTGTCAAGTTGGATAATTTAATTTGAAATAATCCCTGAGCAAAAATGTCTCAAGCCTCTTCACCACCAATCGCCTCATTCAGTCATTCGGCTCTAGAACTACCAGAATCCATGCAAGTAGGATATACCAGGGTGTCACCAGAGGAATGCCACCGACGTCTGTGCGAAAGACTGTGTTTTTACTGTGGACAATCAGGTCATCAATGTGCTGCATGCCCCAATAAAACCAAGACCTCCAGCAATGAGGTGAGTGAGGGGATTTCTCCATATAGGCAGAAGTTCAAACTACCACTAACGACTGATTTTAATGGAAGTCATAACTATGTTTCAGCATTAGTAGATTCTGGAGCAGCTGTAAATCTGATCCATCATGAACTCATCACAGAACTCAGTATACCTACCTTACCATAAACCCCATCCATCAAAATAACAGCCATCGACAATGAACTCCTAGGAACAGGCATATACGAACTGGTCTATTCCACACTGAAAAGATTTCATTATATGTGATATCCTCCCCAAAGAACCAAATCATCCTGGGCCACCCATGGTTAACCGTACATAATCCCAACATATCCTGGGCACAAGGTGAACTCATCAAGTGGTCAAGTTATTGTCAACAACACTGCTTCCAGTCTGAAATCTCTCTGCCATGTCTCCACCAGCATAGAAAGTCCCGATGTTAAAGTTCAAACCAAGATTCCAGAGGAATATGCAGAGTTTGCTGAAGTTTTCAACAAAACCAAGGCAACCCAACTTCCCCCTCACCGTCCTTGGGATTGCACCATCGAACTCCTGCCCAATGCAGCTCCTCATAAAAGTAAGGTGTACCCACTATCACTTCCTGAGACCCAGGCTATGGAAAATTATGTTGAGGAAGCATTATCTTCAGGCTTCATACGCCCTTCTACGTCCCCTGCTGCAGTAGGATTCTTTGTGGAGGAAAATGGACGGCGGTCTCAGACCCTGCATTGACTACCACAGCCTCAATTCAGTGATGGTTAAGTATAGATACACACTGCCATTAGTTCCTTCTGCCCTGGAACAACTGCGTGACGCTCAAATTTTCACCAAATTAGACCTCCGAAGCGCATACAATCTCATCCGAATCAGAGAAGGAGATGAGTGGAAAATGGCCTTGCCCCCCACAAGGGGGCACTATGAATACCAAGTCATGCCATATGGCCTTGCCAGCTCACCAGCTGTATTCCAGTCCTTCGTGAACAAGATCTTCCATGACCTCCTAAACCAATGTGTCATCGCCTACATAGACGACATCCTTATTTACTCACAAACCAGAGCACAACACATTCAACGCATGAAGACCGTACTAACTCGACTACAAGAGAACCAACTATATGTTAAAGCTGAGAGATGTGAATTCCATACCACCAGTACTACTTTCCTAGGCTACAATACCAGTCACCAAGGAGTGGAGATGGACATGTCAAAGATCAAGGCAGTTACAGAATGGCCACGTCCCACAACAAAGAACTACAAAGGTTCCTAGGCTTTGCAAATTTCTACAGACGGTTCATTAGAAATTATAGTATCACCGCAGCCCGATGACTTCCCTCCTGAAAGGTAAACCCAAGAAGTTGCAATGGACTGACTCCGCACAAACAGTGTTCGAAACACTCAAGACCAAGTTCACCACAGCCCCTGTATCCTGTAATGTTGGAATGGTCTCCCGTCCACCAGAGGGAGCCCTCACCTGAATTATGAACTGTCACTTCCTGTTTCCTGCCACATCAATTCCTGCCATGTCACTTCCTGTTTGTCTTGTGTGTGTGTGTATATAAGCCATGCATTCACACTCCCATATTGCAAAGTATTGCCAGTTCACCTGCCTTACCAACGTTTATCAAGTGTATTCTCATTCTGCCACATGTTATGATCTTCTGCCTGTTTATTGGATTCATGTTTCTGGATGACCATTTCTGTCTAGTTGACCTTATTGGATTGTTTGCCTGTTGTCTACCACTGCCTGTTATACTGACCACGTTTGAGCCTTCTGATTTGGATTTGTTCATTAAACTCTTCTGCATAATGGATTCTAACCCGATTTCCAGTCTGAGTTTATTACAAGTATTAATTTGGTTAAAATGTATTTAAATTATGCATTGCATATAGCAAAACCAAAATAAAACATCCACGCATGTGGACGCAGGGTCGCATGAGGTTAAAGCAAAGGAGATGAGTCAAAATAATTTTGTGGTAATTGACATTTTGCTACAAATGCTGTTGAATTAGCTTAACTTGTGTTGAACATGGAATATTTTATGTATTTCATGTGAGTTCCTCAGCATTACAAATGGGGTTAAAGAAATAGTTGTATTTCTGTCATTATTTCTTACCTTCATTTCATTGTTTTTTTTTTCATGATCCTAAATCTTCACACGGTTCTTTATTATGCACAACAGCAGTCATAGTCAGCAATCACACCTTCACTATACAATAGCTTTATTTGATGACCAGAAATTTTAAATCATTCACTGAAAATCTTGACCTCTGCTGTTGCTTTCAAATTAAATATGGTACCTTTTCAACACATCACCTAAAGTTGGCGGTCAATGACATCAATGTCATTGGTTCTCACTTGTGTAGTGACCAAACATCACTGACATCAAACCGGCCACCATATTTGCTTTGAGCACTATGCCACAGGGGACAATGTTCAGTGAATAACAACTCAAATGTTTTGAGATTATGACTTGCTGAGTTTTTCTCAATTTTTTTCAGGATGTCAATGACAACTCTCCAGAATACCTTGATCCTGACTATACTTTTCTCGTGAAGGAAAGTGAAGGAGGCAAGTATCTTGTTGTGCTTTTCATGTACTGAAATTAGTTTCATTTTGACTTTAAACAATTACAAGAGCCTACATGATGTTGGAAATATTTAGTAATCACTGACATCATTTCGTTGTCCCCTCTTCAGGAATATTGGTTGGCTCTGTCAGGGCTCATGATGCTGACCAAACAGACTTCAATAACCGCATCTTCTTCAACATCATTGATGGTGGTTTTGGAAGCTTCATATTATTTTCTGAGCCTTTCAGTGAAGGCTACAGGGGTAACATAACAGTGGATCCATCTACGGAGCTGGATTATGAAAGCGACCGTAAGACTTACACTCTAAAGGTTGAGGCCTCGGACTTAGGTCAGAAAAAGGCTGTGACCACAGTGGAAGTGGTGGTGGAGGATGTTAACGACACTCCGCCTGTATTCCCAGCTGGCTTGATGCTGAATGTTAAGGAGAACACCAGCCTTCCAGAGACACTGAGCACAATCAAAGGCTCTGATGCAGACACAAACTTTTCTCTTCAATATGAGCTCATTTCTACTGAATGCCAATGCAATGCCACCAGAGGGCCGTGTCCCGAAGAGTGGTTTAAAGTTTATCAAAATGGTGAGGTGAAAGCAAATCCTGACTACGTTATCGACTACGAGAAATGTGATCAAGTGTTCTTGACTGCTATGGTGGTAGATATTTTCACTGAGAAGGGAAGGAACAGCACTGAAGGTAAGTTCTGTTGCTCCTTATGGTCCAACATTAAAAAGGTATGTTTCAGGTTCAATGCAACTTAAGATCAATCAAAAGCATTTTTGGCATAATGTTGATTACCATAAAAAATAATTTCAACTCGTCCCTTGATTATTTTACAAGAAAATTGTGGTTAAAGTAAGGCACTTACAATTGAAGTGAAGGGCTAGTCCATAAACAATAAAATACACACTTTCAAAAGTATAGCCACAAGACAAACATTAAACTTGTTAACATTATTTTAATGTGATAAAATCAGGGATTTACCGGGGTTATGACATTTACCAGTTTACAGAGTTTACCACCGTTACATTGTCATGGCAACAGAGTTTTAATATTGGATATAACTTTGCACTGATAATGTTAGTAAGTGATCTTTCACACTAAAATCATGTTACAACGTATAATGTTTATGTTTTGTGACTTTACTTTTGAAACAGTTTGAATGTTGCGTTTATGGACCAGCCCCATTCACATTCACAATTTTCTTTTTTTTTTTTTTTTTTTCAATAAATGAGGGTTAGGAAAGTCAAAAATATTTTTGGTGGTAGGCTAATTAATATAATGGCACAAATGTTGTCGATTAAGCTTAACTTGTATTGAACCTGGAACACTTCTCAAATTAATTGTGCTGAACCTTGTTTTTCTTTCAGAGTATGTTTTGTTGTAAAAAGTGAAGAGTGTAAAATCTGCTAATCACCAAACAGAATTGCCAAAATAATGTCAAACATTTCCTAAACTCTCCCCTGTCTGTCACTGGTTGGGCAAACAGATTGTCCCGGCTCATACTCACGCCATTGTTTGAGCCAGTGTTGCTATGTTGGGCTAGGGTGCATTTCCCAAAACCATCGTTAGTGAACTATGGTTGCAAGTTTCATCTTTACTAACAAAGTTTAACGATTTGGTGTTTCCTGAAACTGTAGTTCCAATGAACATTCATAAACAGCATTGCAAAGTTGTGTGTTTAGAACTACAGCACTTTTACCTGTCTTTAGAAGCATAGTTCCCTGTTGGTTTGCTGTGTGGACATCTTTTCACTTCATTAAGGCTTCTTTGTCTTTTACTCCATAAATATATTTTATTCTGTCAAGACTTTGACCACATTTACATGCACTTTAATAAACGGCTTATCTGGGATTTTGCAGAAAGCGGCATTCTGAAACACCACAAACGTGTATGCAGCCATTTAAGGGATTAAAAGGCTGTTAAGAGAAAGCACTTTAACAATCATGGTTTCTGTGTAGACAGTGTCTGTGAAGACAGCTTATGTGTCCATGTTAATGCATAAGTGGCATTCTTCTATGTTTTTAAAGAGTGAGCATGTGCGTATGTGCTGGAGTGCATGGGGGTGGAATCCAGAAGTCTGGTGTAAAGGGAAACCCCACTATTGCACTGCAATTTATCTGTAGAATAACACAGTGTACGCCGCTTTCTTGTCTTCAGCAGCTTTTGCACATTAAACAGCTTTGTGGTGTAGCCTACGTGTAAATGAACTATTATAATTTAAATTACGCACAAATTATTAAGTCTCCCACTGTGTAAAGTCATAAAGGACAGCTCTATATTGGTGACTGAACAATGGATGTGTGACATAGTTACTACGGTTTCGGAAAACAGTCGTGATTAGCTAGTTAATTTTTGTTAAATAGTGACTACCTAATGCTGCATCATACAGTGTTGTACGGAAGCACACCCCAGATTGGGATGCTCAAACCATCTGAGCAATGTTTTGTTAACGCCACAGAGCTACTGTGTTTACACTATTTGGGGGAATCAATCTACAAATGGCTTACAGTTGCCTTACATATTAAATTGGGATAGTAGAAAGTATTTTAACATATTAAAAAAAATTACACACTTCATCTTTTAAGTGTAGTGTTTCACAAAATTATTTTACATATTTTCATATAGACTGGTTCAATTAAGTTCCTTTATTCATTGAGGTCTGTGTTAATGAAGTGCATTAAAATATTGTTTGCCCTTTTGTAGGGGTTGTCTCTATTAATATTGAGGATATCAATGACAATGCACCAGAGTTCATCACACTGCAGGAATTCTATGGTAAACAAAAATAGGATTTAGTTTTTTTATTTAATCAATGAGATCCATGAAAATGTTATGTTTTTAAATAGATTTATATGACATGTTTTTAAACCAACAATCATTAATTGCACCTAAACTACTGCACAAATTTGTAAACATATTTCTGTTTCTCTAGTTGTACTCCTTGAAAGAGTTGAGAAGGGCTCATCAGTCGCCAAAGTTTATGTGAGTATAAAAGTTTACTTTAACTGTTTATGTACACTTTACTGTAATACTGTAATATAATTTTTTTCCACTGTGACATAATTGTCAGAATACAATGCGTGTGTTCTCACTGGGTTTGTTTCCACTTATCCTTTTAAGGCCCAAGACAGAGACAAAGGAGTTAACAGAATAACTGACTTTAAAGTTTTAAAGGTGGAGTATGTCAGCGGTGATGTGACTTTCCCGCAGGATTTGTTTTTCAACGCTGACTCTGAAGTTCAGCAAGATTCTGCAGGAATTTTTAGTGCAGATATACGGTGAGAAATGTATATACAGTATTAAAGCTGATGTGTGTAATTTCAAACAGCCTTTTTGAACACTCCCTCATCTTCCCTTGATCAAACAAACAGATAGTCCCGGCCCAAACTCACATGACTGGTTGAGTCATTGTTGTTGTGTCGGGCTGGATGGGTCGCTCAAAACAGATGGAGGATTTTTGTAGCAAAACACAGACACAGTGTTTACAATTTTCGAGAAAATTAACCTACAAATGGCTTACTGATAGTTGACTCTGCATATTAAGCTGGGATAGGAGAAAGTATTTTAACACCTTTATAATATTCAGGTCCCAGAAGTCACTGGCCAGTGACCAGGAGGGAAAGTATATTGTGGAGGTGCAAGCATGTAACCCAAATGCTGAGGTGAAGCTCTGTTCCACCTCTGTGATTGAGGTAGGACCTTTCATTCATTCATTCATTCATTCATTCATTCATTCATTCATTCATTCATTCATCCATCCATTTGTTAATTTTCTGCTTTCTAATCTCCTTATTTTGCAGCTTCTCACAGTTGACAGCTCCTTCAGAGTGAGTCTCAGGTTTAGGTCATCAGTATCAGAAGTCAATGAGAATTTACCCCAGATTAGAGGGTAAGAAACACTTTAAGGTTAATTTTTAATGTGTCCTTATATTCAGAAATGAAAATACATAAAAAAAATAAATAAAAAAAAAACAGTGTCCTTTTCAAAAGAAAGTCATTAAGTGTACTCATATCTATTTCAGAGTTCTGGCAGGTGCTACAAAAGCAACGGTTCACATCTTTAATGTGTTTAGTGAGTCGGAAACGCAAAGGTAAGTATCACAAACACACATGCATATACACACATACTCTCACAAATAAACATATAATATCTGGATTTTCCATAGAGTTAGAAAAGAAAAGGCATTGTTGAATCTTCATTCATTGTTGTGAGTTGTATGATCCAGCAGATGGCGTGTACATCATAATATAGGATCCAAGTCAGCCTGTATTCTCCCACTCATGAATCTTGTTTCTTTTCAGTGCTGGAGTGATTAGACAAACAGCTTCCATATTATGGCAGAATTATAGAAATTTCCATCTGAGATAGATCTGATTTTGAGACAGATAGCAAAGGGTCAACAAAGGCCACTTATCCCCCGATGTTCTGATTGGGGTCTTAAAAATTAAGGCCATTGAATAGCTCGAAAAACAGGCTTAACATTGAAGTGTCACATTGATGCTTTGATTACTTTTTCTAATCTTACTAATCTTTCTAATCTTACTGATTGTAAGCAAAAGTTGATAACACGCTTCAACCGTCTTCCATGATAGATGTTATATTACATCACATGTTTTTGGTCTCATAGACCACTAATATAAAACATGTATTAATGTGTTTAATTTCCAGTTACAGCTATAGCTTTTATAATGTCTGTCTACTGGGGTTTTATAAGTTCAGTGCAAATTATTACAATTATTTGAAGGAAAAATGGAGGTTAAGTAATCATTGATGTCTCTGGGACTCCAAACATAAAAAGTAAATCTTGACAGAACTTAAGTGTTTAACCATAATTACTGTTATTTTTTTATTTTATTATTACTTTAAATTAATAGTTCAACAACATTTTTTTATTTTGTCAAAAGTTACTCACCCTCCTGTTATTCCAAACCTGAATGACTTTCTTTCTTCCCTGGAACACAAAAGATTTTAGCTAGAAAATCACTATTCACTCAATGCATTTCTTTTTTTTTTTTTTTTTTTTCATACAGTGAATGTAAAAGGTAAAAGAATGTCATCCTCCCTAACATCTCCTTTTGTGTACCTCTGAAGAAAACAGGTCATTTTTGAGTGAACTGTGCCTTTAAGTAGCATCAGTTCAATGTTTTTATTTTTTTAATTATTTGGATTTGTTTTCCAGAGCTGATGAGGTTACAGTTTTGGAGGCTTACTTTGTATTTTCAAATGGCACAGCTCTTGGCTATGATGAAGTAAACAAAATTCTGAATTCAGAGGAAGTTTATTCGGAATATGGAGTCATACTATCTCAGTTTGGATTTACTGGCATTGTAAGTCCTTAAACTTTTCCTTTTCAAAGCATTTGATTATTAAGTTCCAAAAATTAGGCATGAAAATGTTTGTATTCATTCTGTTTCATAACAGTCAACAACCGGTGGCGATCAAAAAGAGGTCAAGATTGAAGTATTCATCATGATTGGTTTGGTGGCCGCACTGGGGATCGTTCTGGTTGTAACAACCACATCACTTGTTTGCATCAGAAGAAAGTAAGAACTATTAAAATACAGAGTAAAATCATTCTGGTTTCTATCAGGGTAAACAAATACTTGCCATTTGGTTTCTATTGGTTTCCATGGTGCTGTTGGTTTGCCATTTTAATCTTTGTTGGTGTACCGCTCATTATACAAGACCTGTTGAGTCATTATTAAGGCAGATTGTGATATTTGAATGGCTTAACATTGTTATCATGCCTCTGCGGAGTAAAGCTGGGCTCGGAGTTGGAAGGTAGAGCAGATCTTGTGAATGTGGTATAAGGAAATATATATACTGTATATACTATTCAGTGCAGCAGTGTTGGAGAAGATACTTTTAAAACTGTAGTTTGCCAAGCTATGAACTACTCATAATTTAAAGTTGTAAGATACTCTTTTAAAAAAACTAGTTAGCTACACTACAAGCAACTAACAACATTATGACAGCATTAAACTTAAACAGATATGTTTACACAATAAAACTAAAAATGCTTGAATGTCACAATAGTCAAAGACATAATGAATGACAGCAGTGTTTAACTAAACCTTTTGCTATAAAAAAAAGATGCACAATGCCACGCAGGGACTTCTACACACTGTAGATTTGTTACTGTAATTTTTTTTTTTTTTTTTAATTTACATGAACCATCCAGATGATCCCATTCACTAAAATAAATCAGACTTTCCAACACTCAGCTTTAAGACTGTGTATGCAATATTATATGATAAACAGTGATGTAGCAGTTTGTTGGGAAAAAAGGAAAAATTAGCTTGTAACTCAAAAAGCTACACTATTTTAAAAGGCTGAGCTACTGTATTGAGACTAAAAAATGTAGTTAGGTTTGTACAGTTGCTACTTTTTGTTAGTTATTCCCCAACACTGCAGTACAGTGAAGTTCCTACCTGTCAAACCTGTTCTTAACATTCAGCAAGGTACCAGATGGACAACATTAACCTCCTGAGACCTGAGCGTGATTGCTGTGTGCATTTTCCATTTACCTTTTTGATTAGTAACTAACCTAATAAACATGCCCAATAATAAATAAATAAATAAATAAAATAAAAAACATTTTCTAGAGCAAGCAGTTTTCATAAATATTGATGACAACATATGTGGACAGCAGGACTAAGTTGTGAAATTTTAAATAATACCAAGCTATAGAACGATTATTTTTGAGGCGTCAAAGGCATACCATCAGATATTAGCATAATTAATTCTGATTCAAAGTAATGGCCAGCATCATCCAATCACTGCCAACCATGTTAAAATAAAATTATACCTTATAAATTCATACTGATTACCATTGTCCCATATCTGCCAAACATGTCAAACATCATCTGCAGCCTGAAATTGAACTTTTGGTCGGATTTTAGAGAGCTATAGGATGCTCCCTTGCTTCCTATTTATTGAATGGCTTAACCTCCAGTGTGTTGTCTGTCTGCACTGGTCTCAGAACAGTTCGAAATTCCCCTTATTTGCCTTTGACTCCATATAAAGCCTTTGGAAGCAACATTTTCAGCTTTTGGATTCTCAATGTGATAATGTACAATAAATGTAGGATTTCTAAGGAAAAAATACACTAAAGTACACATTAGTGTACATTGTGTTTAGCAGTGTGGCATTTCACGATAAATCATTCAAATTTTAAAAATGGCATATTGGATGAAACTCTAATCTTTTGACTCAAACAGGTTCAGTGTAAAAACTTAATTGGGTTTCTTGCCAGATGCAGTTTTGTTGAAATTTCTCCCAAATACAAACTCCGCTGTGGTCGGCGCTATGTTGTTTTCATGTCTCATGACTCCATTTGTCTAAAGTTTAACCATTTACTGACAGCACAAAGTCTCTTGAACTGAGATCAGTTGGTTTAAATTCATTTAAATTATGCACTGCGTATAGCGAAGACAAAAAAACAATGTCCACATGTGTACGCGAGGTTGCACAAGGTTAAAGAAGAACCTCTCAGCTCTGTCTGGATCCCAAACACAGACAACACAAATCTTCTTAGCAGATTCAACAGATTTAAAATAGATGTTCTTGATGTGCACCCAAACACTAATGCACACACACAAAAGTTATTCCATCCTGTTTGCAATGATGATGGTTTTATAAGTAAACACCATCTGAAAAGGTTAGTTTAAGATGAAAGAAAATCAGGATTTTAACGATTAAATGATGACAGAATTTTCATTTTTGGGTGAACTATCCCTTTAACACTGCTGTTTCTTTCATTCTCAAGCTACAAGAGGAAACTCAAGGCATCCAAAGCCATGAACTCAGCATCCGCAGTGGTGATCGAGAACCAGAAGAGTGGGCCTGTCGTACCTGGAACCAACAAATACACCAAAGAAGGGTGAGATAGACATTGTTAGCTACAGTACCTTAGTGCCACAACAAAAATGCTGGCCAAATCTCAGATCATTCTGGACAGGTATTCTGTCTCACTTCTGGTGTGTAACCCTCTATGATATGTATTCCACAGAGCAAACCCAGTGCTGAATATGAATATTGACACAGCCACAGACCTTGGCTTTGATGAAGATGACTCCAGCACAGACAGAGAGAGGTACAGTGCACCATTTTATTTTATTCTGGACATAGACATAAAATTTTATATTCATAACAAAAAGCTTTGAGTTGGAACTGAAATACATTTAACATGAAATAGAGTATGATAAATTATTTTCACACTTCTTTCATACTGCTGTACTGAAGTCTTTGTCAGTGGTTCTTAGCTGGTTTTGCTTCAGGACCTTATTTTTACATTAGACATCAAGTGGTGACCCAACACAGTACCAAATTTGAAATTTTTTTTTATAAAATTTTACAAAAGTAAAACAGCAACAACAACAACAACAAAAAGTTTTTAAAAATCAATGTTATAGTTTATTATAATTAATTTATTATATTTTGCTAAGCCAGTAATACACAAAACACAAACTGTTAAAACTTTTTAAAAATTTTTTTTTTTTTTTATGTGGTCTAGGCCATATTTCTGTATAGTTTTGTTCATAGTTTTCAGGGATGGAGGCACATCACACAGCCTGTATATGTTGCCATTTGTCTAATTTAGCTTATTAGCTTATACCAAGACAGATAAATTGCACCAAAATACTGTAGAGTTTGATTAAATATGCAGACTTTGATGTCAACAAAAAAAGATATACCTGTATATGAAGCATTTTCTCCCTTGTAAAACTCTATACATTTTGCAACTAAATAATGTTTGATTATATAGATTGCTGAATGCATATAATGAAATTGAACATTGTTTTTTTTTTTTTTCCGTTCTGTCCGAGGCTGTATCACAACCCACCAGTTAACCACTGATCTATGCTATACAGTTTCAAAAGCTATTCATTTTTATCTCTCAGTGTCATTCTATTGTCAGTTTGTGCTGCATTAGCTAAAACAGTCATGCTCATGTCAGTTATTTATTTCATAACGTATCATAATTGTCCGGTCTCTCGGGCAGCGTGTGATTGCACATAATTACAGCCTGTGGACAATGAGATATAACAATTGATCTTCCATGAGCACCTGCTCTGAACTGATCTGAACAATGCAATATCATATATTAAAAAACTGACTTGCCATCTGATCTAGGATTGTTTATCAGATTTCAGTGGTAAAAGAGGGAAATGTGCCGACGATACATCTTAGTACAGTTCTGTGGTCATCCATTAGAGTTGCCATCTGTTTATGTTGTCTTGTGAATAATAGCATCTAGATTATTGGTTTTACATTAAGCATTAGTGTTAGATGAACGTCTTGTTCCTGTGATATTGGTGACCCCATGTTTCTCAGAATCACACTAAGCTATACTGCATGCTAAATGGAGCATGTCTTTGGTTTTCTTTCAAGCAACCAAACTTGTCCAAAATGTATTTTTAGGTAATGTTTTTTTTTATTATTATTTATTTATTTTACAATGACCTCTTGTCACCATACAGAAGATGTTTTTGAAAGGTTGCTTTGTGAGATTCTGATTTTGTGTGTTGTGTGTGTTCTGTTTTAGCCTTAGTTCCCTGGACTACAACATTGATATGACCATGACAGAAAAAGACACTATGCCAATGATGGTAAATATTTTATAAAAATAAAAAATACTATATTTCAAGCATATTTTCATGCCCACTTTGAATGCAAAAGCATGCTTGTTTAGACACTGCAAAAAAACGTTCTTAATCAGTATTTTTGTCTTGTTTATCAGTATGAATATCTAAACATCCTTAAAACAAGATATATTTTCATGAGAAGTAAATAGACATAGATATTAAGTAGGGATGTTCCAGTACTGAAACTGGTATCGGAATCCAGTTAGATACCACACTCGTACTCGTAAAAAGAGCTCCGATACCAAAAACCATACCATCTGAAGTACAAAAGTCATTATGTAAACAATCAGCGCACAAATTCTAATCACATTATGTCCTAGTGAGATTCTTTTTGTGTTGCAGATGACAGCAAACAGAGTGCAAATTCAATATGTAGCACGAGGCATATACAGAGTACATACTTAGTTAAATAGCAGGCTTTTAGCAGTTTAATATTCACTTTGAGTCACGTAGCGCTGGCTTTTTCGGACTGAAAAGCTACCGTGATCACATAGAAGCACTTCAAAATAAAAGCTCAATTTAAATGAAAAAATTAAATAAAATAGTATGACAGAAATATATCACTATTGTAAAGTTATGTAATATTCACTGTAATACTACTACTACTACTTATAATTAATAATAATACTAAAGCCAATGGTAATTGTATTACATTTAAGCAATATCTCACATATTTGATGCTCTTATGCACTTTATTTGACAAAATATAACTCCGATGCTGTATTTTGGATTATGCTGTGAAGTTCTGTATATAAGAACTTCATTTAATAAAAAATAATACAACATTATGTTGAAATTGTATTGTTCTATTTTCATTTGATTAAAGTTTTAAATAAGTTGTTTATTTAAACACCATTTTGATGATAAAATTGAAATAATCTGTTGATATGGAGTAAAAAAAAAAAGAAAGAAAAAAAAGAAAAACAGGCATCGAACTCGGTATCAACGAATATCAGAAATAAAGTATCGTCACTTGTACTCATTCAAAAAATTTGTTTCGGGACATTGTCTTTTTCAAAGACAAATATAAAATGTATTTTACTTCAATATGCCAATGGGGTGAAAAAATAAACTTGTTTTCCCTTAGAATTAAGTTTATTTTTCATACCCCATTGGCAACTACTGTAGTTTTTTAAGCTTAAACCTTACTAAATTTTGTAAATTTTTCTGAAAACAAGACTTAATATCTTATGTCATTTTGCTTCTCAAAGTGGATGTGTCTTAAAGGAATATTCCAGGTTCAATACAAGTAAAGTTCAATCAACATCATTTGTGACATAATAGTGATTACCACGAAAATTAATTTTGACGCGTCCCTCCTTTTCTTTAAAAAAAAAAAGCAAAAATCTGGGTTACAATGAGGCACTTACAATGGAAGTGAATGGGGCCAATTCATAAACGTTAAAATACTCACTTTTTCAAAAGTATAGCCACAATACATAGACAATATGCACAATACATTAACAATATAAGTTGAAATTATTTTTGTGGTAATCAACATTATGCCACATATGCTGTCGATTTAGCTTAAATCTTCTGTGGAAGGGACAGGACTAAAAAAATTATCGATCAATCATTGCATTCAGTCCGAATGTAATGATAGGATGTCATTCCTGTCTGTCAATCTAGATTTGCATACCGCTGCGCAACTTGTTTGCGCAGTCAATCACACGTCATCAGCGCGGGTACCTTGATGCTGTGCAGAGCGAGTGCGAGAATGGAAGATGAACCGCAGCTAACTTATGTTCCTCCTTAACCACCAGTAAAAGGAAACAAGAAAAGAAAGACCGTGTTAGAAACTTCTACAATGATAAAACGTCTGGATCAAGAGCGTGTGTGTGTTCATGTGTGAGAGGAGGCGTGGCTTTGGAGACACCTCTGAAGCGAGGGCGGTCTCTAATGCTTTCAAAGCTAGCTTGCTAACTGTTAGCCTCTCTGGATTACACACCCTATCTTTAACTTGTATTCAACCTGGAATATTCCTTTAAGGATGTTTTGTTATTTTTCCTGATAAATAAGATGAAAATACTGGTAAAATGATTTTCTGCATTGCAAATGTTGAGGACTTTGTTCACATCTGCATTTGCATAACTTTAAGCTTATAATATTAATTGGTTTGTTTATGTTATTGAGTGATGTTTTTGTTGGTTTGGTAGGTAATTGAAGAAGAAGATGAGGAATATGAGAATGTATCTCCTTACATTGAGCCTCTGGGTGCTGCATTAGCCCAGCGAGAGAGAAAGAGAGATTCAGAGAGCCCCAGTCTTACTTTTGAAAACCCTTCTATGAGCACCACAGACCTTTAACCTCCACCTGCCTGAAATTTGTTTATTTGGCCCTGTCAAAAAGAGAAAAGACTCTACTAACTTTCACAAATTACCTCAATACCTTTAGAGTTGACCCATGACTTTAATCAATCAGTCAATATAAATGTGGTTTAACAATTCCAGTGTGCATTGGAGGGCCAATAATGTACTTTGAAATATACAAGTTTTGTAAAAAAAATAAAAAAATAAAGACAGGGAAAAAAGCTTTTGGGATGGAAAATGTACTATTTTCATGGCACTATAAAAGAAGCGGTAATTCAAACATGTTTGAAGTCCAATGTTTACTTTGCTTTATTGTTTTTCATTTTCTATCATATCTTTTTTCATATTAATGATGGAACTCTTTGAATTAAACCCAATCCTTCATCTAATATTCTCACATACAGAAGAATGGAACTCAATTGCCACACTCCACAACCCCCCCCCCCCCCCCCATATGTCCTGTCTTTGAACAAAACGACACAAGCAAACAGTTAAGCAAAACAAGAATTGCATCAACAGAACAATTTACAGCAAATCTACAGCATGACACTGCTTGTGAACCCTGCCAAATATTACCTGGGGCTATCCTGCTAGGCTTAGGTTTGAGTAAAATCAAAGCAAGCAAATAAAGACCTCAGATCTTGCTAAGCCAGTTTGGTGGCCAGATTGTAGATATCTTATACTGTCTGTATATGGTATATTGTTATGAATATGTGCTAAGTGCAATCATTTGATAGCATGTTCTCTAAATTTTGCTACATTATTCAAATAAAGTCATGTCGTGTGATGGCCAACATCAGTGTCCATTTTCTCAATAACAGCTGAGTGGTTGCTTTAGCCTTGTAGATGTGGTTTAATTTCAAAACTTTTCACTTTACAGCCATTACAGTAGTCACAAAACATCACAAGGAACGTAAGGCTTAAAAGTATGTTTGTTACTGGTGTGCTGAGATTAATTTCTAATACAAGACAGATCCATTGAAAATTACAGGATTGTACAAAAGCAGTTAGAAAAGGAATACTTTTAAATGTAAGAAAAACATCAAATATTTCAGCGTCGCAGAATCAGAGACATAATTTTCTTGTTGATTGAAACAATGAATTGTTTAGGGTAATTTTTGCAAATCATAGTACTTGGTATTGTCACTCCATAAATCTACTCTACTGCTCCTGATATATATATATATATATATATATATATATATATATATATATATATATATATATATATAAAATAATGAATTTATATTTACATGTTGAATAATAACAATGTTAAAGGTATAATTACTTGTGTATAACTTTTGTATGTCAAAGGGCACTTTAAAAGTGATCCTTACTGACCACAACATCTGTGTAACAAGGTCTTGACAGAAAAGAGGAGAAAAACACTCAAAGTAACAAAGCTGGTTATTGCCATTTCAAAATAACCAGAAAGCAAGCAGAAATCAAAATGTCTATACTGTATTTGTCCTAAGTGTTTGAAACCAAACCTAATTAAATGATAATTATGGGTGATCATCATTATACATATGGGGAGCTTTCTGTGGTGCAATGTCCATTCGAGTCATTACAGAGGCCTTAAAGTGCTCTGTAAAGAAAAAAACTCCTAGTAGGGAATGTTAAAGGGGCTTATCATTGAACAAAACCCAACCGTGCAATGGGCCATCACTGAAGCCAAATCTGGGAGAGATTGTCTGATTAGGGCCATCATCATGGTTTGGTCACATTCAGCCTTGCATGGTGAAATATCATCGGCGAAGAAGGCATTTGCGAAGGAGGAGCGCCTGTGAAACCTGAATTTGCTTTATAAGAGGACCGACCACACAGAGCTCACTGCCAAACCACACAACTTTCTATAGTTCAATATTGCATGCCAAAGTTCACCAAATTTGAACCCAAAATTTGCATTGACAGATTTCTTTGCCACTGGAAGCGAAATTCCTGATTGTGCGGAATCCCCTTGACTGTATTTCTTCTGTGGAATTTCACTGTGCAAGGGTGAATGTGACCGAGCCTTTAGACTGTGTGTCATGTGTTCCTTAGTTTTCCTCATCTTGATGGGGTCTGGAGCAACAGCTTGGCCGCCGGACATTCCTAAACCACTGTTGAACAAGATTCTGTTGATGCCTGCCCCTTGAACCTTTCTTGTCCTCTTTATTATTGCTCTGTCCTTTTGCTGGGCTTGTTTCGTTGGGGTCTGATGTAGGGGGAGGACTAGAAGGCTGCGGCACAGGTGTTTCTGTTGGGTCTATGTGTGGAGCATCTGTCAGAGTTGGCAAGGCTGAAGGTTGTTTGTTCTGTTTTTTCACTTGTTTCTCCAGGTGTTTCTGGATGGCTGTACCCAACACTGCCCCCTCAACCACTGCACCGTACACCTCCCAAGTCATCCCCTTTTCATCCCAGCTCACTTCCTGCACAGGTTCTGGCACTTCCTCTAGGGCCACCCCTGGTCGTGGCTCTGGCTCTGGGATCACCTCAGGTGCAGTCAGAATGATTGGGCTCATAGGAGCTGTGGCAACTGAACGAAATTCCACCTTCAAGCCCACTTGCAACTCAGCGTCTTTTGTCTCTATGGTCTGTACTGTGTCTGTACTGCACTTCTTGGCCAGTTTCCCGAAGGAAGAGGGAAAAAGGAAAGCAGCAGAACCCACAGGAGGAGTCATGGGGCTGGTGGCCACGGACTGATACATAACCTCCAGACTGACCTGGGTTTGCACGTGCTGTTGGCGTCCAGGCGAGCAACTCAAGGCCGCCTCTTGAGAAAGCAGCCTAGCATCCCTGGATTCTGAAGATTCGGTTTTCTCCAATCTTGTGTTGACCTCTACTGCCTCAGACTGCGTAGGCTGATCTTTTAGACCAGCAACACTCACATTTAAAGAGGTCCTTGGTTCAGTTTTTGTGTTAGCTTGTGTGCTGCTTGAGTCTGTTTTTGGTGGGGGACTTGAACCTGTGCTTTGCTTGTTTTCCTGCTGGGTTTTTTCCATGTTTATCCCATTGTTGCTCTCACTCTTACAGTTCTTATTGTCCTCTTGTCCCTGACCTCCAGGCAAATTTGGCTCATCAACATTGCTGTTACTAAGACTAATACTAGTCTTCTGTACTTGGCTGACCTCAATCATATTTGCCACTATGATGGAACCATCCAGACTCTCATCCTCAGTTTGTCCTCCACCCTCAATTGATGTCTTAGCTTCAGTAGGGGAGCTGGAAGTCTTCTGTTCCCCAAAATCTTCAACTTCCTCAGATTCCAAAGTAGAGTCATGATTGGTTACCAGTATGGTGATTTCCTGGTTAATCTCCAGGTTGAGGTCTTGTCGGTCAGTCTTAGCTGCAGGTTCTTCTGCTTGGTTAGCACTCTTCTCTTGTTGGCACATTGGTTCCAATGGTTCATCGCTCTTGACTGCTGTTTGAGTGGAGGATAAATCCTCTTCTAATCGTAGCTCATGTGAAATTACTGTCTTAATATGATCTGGTGTAACCTGTTCGGACTGCTCCTGGATGGTGCTGCTCATATCCTCTTGAACCATGATCCCAGGGTTTTCAGATGCTTTTGTCAGGTTTTCGTCACTAACTGTGTCACTCATAAGGGGTGAATAGTCTATACTTCTGTCATCAGTGTTTAAACTTGAGTTGGTCCCTGAACCAACTTTCCAAACTTCACTTTCTGTCAGAACAGGACCCTCCATGGGTTGAGATATGGGCTTGTGTTGATTTGGGAGAGGAGTAGGGAAATATCAGAGCTTGACTGTCTCACACCAGTGATGGTTTAGCTAAAAGATGAGAAAAAATAGGGGGAAAATCCCATAAATGCATTTTGTTCATTCAAGTGCAATATGAAAATGAACATTTGTCATGCATTAATAATGACACAAAAATGGCTTTAACAGAATTGAAAACAAGATTAAAGATTAGATAATAGGTTTGAAAACCTGTTACAGATCAAATTGCCACCACAGTTAGTGATATGAGATCAATTAAGCATATGATGGATGTTTTGCAAGAATCACAGACACTCACAAAATTCATCCATTCTATTCTTGAAATAAAAATACATAAAACTTCAGCCTCATAATACTTACAAGTACAATAGTATCCCTTGTCAATACGTCGATTCAGTTTTGAGAGAGATCAAATGATGTCCCTGTTTCGGAAAGCAGCTGTCTGATTCAATGAATCAAAAAAAAAAAAAAAAAAAAACTATGATGATACACAATGAGACTGTCGTAGTATAATAATAAGCCCCAATGATACATACCTCAACTGTAAGACCAACCGAGAACTGTATCCATCTTTTCAAAGATTTCACAGCTAAGGCGTATTTTCACACTCCATGCTCCTCTCATGATGATAAGAAGCAGACTGTAGATTGTTTGTTTTCCAGAAGAATCTCAGTGGATGGTGGTCTTTGGATTTCACTGTGGCTGAGTGTACTGAAAGCTTCTGATTTTTAGTTTCCCTGGAAACCAGACTCAACCTGGCAGAGTGAGTGGTAATGAAATGACAAAGTCACTCTAGCTCTTTAATCAGAAGAAAACAATGATGATTAATATTCTGTTATGTTTTAGAAAAATAAAGACAAGGCTCCTTTGTAATAAAAACTCAAATGAAATGCATTTAGATTGACAGACAAGACACTAAATGGATGAACCAGTAATAATGGCTCTGTGATCACTGCCTTGTCCCTTCTGAAGTACAATGAAAATAAAAATTTCATAAGAGACACTTACTAGTAATTTGGTTTACTACAAGACAATGTAAGTCACTAGATTGCATATATGTGCAATACATCATCTGGATCTTTGCTATAATAACTATTCTTTTTGATTTTTAGCGAACAGCAGTCAAGTATGTGCCTGAATGTCAACTACAGTATAATTTGCATATAAATAAACAACCGCTGCAAGATTCTTTTTGTATGTGCGCAAGTGTGTACTTGCATACTGGCCATGGAAGTGCTTGCTAGAGAGGTGTGTTTTATCGCCTATGTTCTCACCATTGAAATAAGGGCTTTTGCCAATCACACGCTCCCACAGAATACCTGTTGCCTAGCAACCAGCCATGTACATTCGGGGGGGGGGGGGGGGGGGTATGTACTGTGCTCATGGGACACATGCCATGTTCAAAAAACAAGAGGATCCAGCCTGCCATTGCAGAAAAACGAGGAGGAAGTAAATAGGGATGTAAAAATGATGGGGATGTGGAAGAGGAGAATACAGGGGAGCAAGCAGAGCAGAGGGCAGAAAGATCAACTGTGAATTTAGTCACAGTGAGAAGCCTTTCCTAAGGTTAGAACTGTTTGACATTTGTGTCTACTGTAGGCATGAACACTAACTGTTACATTTGCCTGCAAGTGGAATTATTTATAACATATTTAATAAACAATTCAGGATAGTTTATTTCACTGTAATAGCTGACATACAGCTGTACAATCTTCATATATGTGTTTCCCAACTTTTATTGGGGCACAACCTTTGCCCCATCTGTAAGGCTAAAGTGCCCCTTCTTCGACACCAAACCTAAAATGTGTTCCTTATAACTGATATTATACTGGAAATAATTTATTTTCAGTAAAAGAATTATTAGGCCTGTGGTTAAAGTATTAATGTTATTACCATTAAAATTTACTTTAAAAGTCAAACTAAAAACAATTGATTCTGTGGGTAAATACAGACTTCCTGTAACACTCTTTAAGGGTTTGGATATGGAAGGAGACAGGGAGCAGTAACACACTTCAGGTAGGCTTTTATTCTCTGTCTTCAGTTCATTTGAGTGCAGCCATCTCAGGGATTTTTATTTGTCAGTTCAATGCAACAAAACTCTTAAACTTCTCGAACACAACCAGCTTGTCTAGCCACACCACTCCCTCAAACATATGCCCCCCATCACCACACTTACCAAGCAGATTCATCTCAAACTTCAAATATAGTCTTATTTTATAACAGCCTGATCTCAGTAATATACATGCTGTGTGTACATTTATATTTAAAATTTTTGTACATTTGAATAGATACTAAAATGTAGAATATGGATGTTTGAAAGCACCTAAAACAAACATTCATAGCTTTAGAAACTTACAATATTGACAACTCCATTACAAAGATATTTGAATACACAAATCGATTGTTATGTTTCCTCCCCGTCTAGGTGTGGGGGAGAAAACAAGTGATAAAGAACAAAATTATTTAAATGAAAAGTATATGGAGGTCTTCACTCCTGTCCCAACCGATAACAGCAGGTTACAATAATAGTTACAAGTTTATTTTCTTCTATGAACACAAAAGGAAGCATTAAGACTTCGAGGGGACCAGGCCAAAATAATAAACAAAAGGAGTCTAGCTGATGGGAGGCACAAACTACTTACCCTTACAAATAAAGAAATAGAAAATTAACAACAGAAGTCTAGCCTCACTCCCTATCTAGCCATAAACAGGAGAAAACAAGGTTAACAACAAAAGTGGCGCCCACCTCTCTACTGCTTCCATAAATGTTAAGGGATGGAACTAAGCACACACCCAACAAAGGATTTTACACTCATAAGATTGTTTAAAAAAAAAAAAAAAAAAAAAAAAAAAGGCAACTGTTTACCATAGATTGCAACTTCAAGTTCTTAATAACAACAGTACTAAACACCAACATTGCACATACTGGAGCAGGAGGAAGGAGTTTCTTCTAGCTGACTTTCCATCTCAGCTTTATCCACATGTTCCCCATGTTGTCCACCAATCAGAGCAGCTCAGCACTTGACCTTAATCATTGGCAACTGATGTCAGTTAATCTGGTTGGGAAAATGACAGAGAGAGAACACAAGGAAAACAACAAAAAACATACAAACACTGTATAATCAATATACAATCAACCACTTCATCCACAGATGTAACAAGGAAATAAATAAAGAAAGAAATATGTCCTGGGACGTAACAATTATAAATATATTTTTTTACATTTTTACTGTTTTATAGATATTTTAGATCACTTAACCCTACCCTTAACCTCTAAACATAACCACATTTCAACAATATAAAAACATGTAACAAGTAGATTAATGTACAGTAGCAATAATTTTTGATACAATATATTCATTTATATATATTAAACAGCCACTAATCCCACACCTACTCCTAAACCTAATCATAACCACTTATTAAGTATATAAAACACATAACAGGCAGATCAATTTAATCAAAAACTTTTCTCAGAAAAATAGCAAAATTCAGTACAAAAGTAGCCCAAAGGGCAATGCGCTGCATCTGATGTGCTCCCTGAAGGCATTCAATAGCTTTGTTTGAGTTAAATGGTGGAATTTAAACGATTAATTGCTGTAAATCTTCTCCTGATGCACTCCATACCAGTGCTGTGATACCTCAGTCAAACATATACATAGCAGAATACGGCGTGTCGCAAACGGTCACGAGACACTTCAGAAACAATAAGCATTCAACATCACTGCCATAAAACTGCTGGTCATAATGCTTGAGGTGACAATTTTTTAATTCTGAAAACAAAGGGGCCTGGGTAGCTCAGCGAGTATTGACGCTGACTACCACCCCTGGAGTCTTGAGTTCGAATCCAGGGTGTGCTGAGTGACTCCAGTCAGGTCTCCTAAGCAACCAAATTGGCCCGGTTGCTAGGGAGGGTAGAGTCACATGGGGTAACCTCCTTGTGGTCACGATTAGGGGTTCTCGCTCTCAATGGGGTGCGTGATAAGTTGTGCGTGGATTACGGAGTGTAGCATGAGCCTCCACATGCTGGGAGTCTCCACGGTGTCATGCACAGCGAGCCACGTGATAAGATGTGTGGATTGACGGTCTCAGAAGCGGAGACAACTGGGACTTGTCCTCTGCCACCCGGATTGAGGTGAGTAACTGTGCCACCACAAGGACCTACTAAGTAGTGGGAACTGGGCATTCCAAAATTGGGAGAAAAGGGGATAAAAAAAATAAACATTTGAAAAAACCAACAGGTTGACGGTTATAGTGGGTGCAACAGCGCAGCAGCAGATGGAGATGGACATCATTGAATAAAAGGCTTGAATTTGGGTCTGTTCTTCACAGAAAACAGTCTGAAGATTTGGATTATAGCTAACAAATGTATGGATTAATTTTATTATTGTTTTAAGGTGCTGTTTGTGGTTTATTTAGTTTTTTTTTGGCATATTATGAAAACTCCTTTTGTGTCCCATGGCAAACAAAAATAAAATTAAATGCTTAATGAATGATTAAATGATTAAAGAGTTTTTATTCATTTTAACATTTTAAAGTGTAGTCTTGGTTAAAGTGATGTAATCCTTTAAAACGTTGTATAGGGCAGCAGAAATCACACAGAACTGAATTAAACCATTAAAATGTCATATTACAATGTCAGCTGCGTTAAATAAATGTGATGGCATTTAACTAATCTCATTGATTATAAATTAAATGTAATTAACTGATTAAATCTATTAATTATTCAACATTAATCAATTCAAACAGTACATGTAAACAACTGTATGTTTCTATAGGTGTTAATACGTAAAATGATGACGTTTAGATGCTGTCAATACCAGTGGCGAATTCTCAGGGCCAGCAAAGTCTTCTCTGCTGGCCTAACATGCCAAATATATACATATTTTTCATCCTTTCACTCTCAATAACCTTTTTGTCTATGCATTTTTAATTGCTTTCCACTCTTAATTAATCTACAAACAAACAGAGAAAAACAAAAAGTTTATCCAGTCAGAATTGATTCCTTGATGCTTACAAGCAAAGTGTGACAACTCTTTCACAAATCGCATGCCCGAAGCAGCACGTGAGTTTGATCTCCACCCCCTCAGGCCTTCGAAATTACTTCAGAATCCCTCAACAGTGCAAATGAATGAGCAACTAAAGTCAGATTATCAGATTCATCAGCCAATCAGACTGATTTATTTGTTCTTGGTGGGTGTGATCTTTAGGATATGTCCCGGTCGAGGCCTTCTAGCTGGCTTGAGTGACGCAATCACGCTTCAAGTGACGTAATTTGAAAGCGGAGAGCGCGAGATCTTGCTGACCAGTCAACTGTCATTACTGCCGCTATCGCCACTGAGAAAGAGATCCTTATGGATTTACAAACCTGAGATGTTCTGCATGACCGTGTGATTGCTTAATTTATTAAACAGGAAAGGAGGACTGATTTTCACTTCAAGTAATTTGGTAAGTGCTTTTTGCATTGTTATAGCTTGGGAAACTACGCCACTACGCATTGCATTCTGGGTAGTTCCCGCCATGTTTTAGGACATGCTCATCAGTTATCAGATATTAGTATACAGCGATAATAAACAGAAAAAAACACAAAACAATAATGGACCGAACGAAGACCAAGTGCAAGATTCTATATAGAGAAAAGCTCAACAAGGAAGCAAAGTTGCGGTACTTACAAAAAATCAAGGAAATCATCGGGCTCGAACCGTACGAACACAAAAAGGGGTCCGATGATCTTAACGAGCTACCGCACGTAACCTTCCCGGATGTGGTGTCAGTGTGTACACATATGAGCAATTTAGAAATTATAAATCTCTCGAGGCCCACCTGCAGTTCACAAATGGATGGGTGCAGGACCTGCAGATTTTCCGTGTCAACAACCAGAAAACGGTTGTTCGCACAAAGGTATGTAACAAACACACACCTCTTTCACCACTCTAAACTTCATCATTTTCATCAGCAGCACATTTAGTAATGACAGTTTGTTTTTCACTTAGGCCACATTCTTATCTATCTATCTATCTATCTATCTATCTGTGTATCATCGATCAATCTGTGTATTATCGATCTATCTAAAATTCTAACTTTTAAAACTACTAAACTAAAACTTTCAAACTTAAAACCTTTTTTTTGTTGTTGTTTCTGCACATTGTGGACTACATTCTGAGTTTGATGTTTAGTGTGAGCCCTGTTCATATAACATAGATGATTAGAGATATTTTTATTGTGTTTTATTATTCATTTTATACTTATTTCAGTATATTTTTATATCTTAGGTTTTGCACTCTCAACGCCTAAATGAACCTCCACTCAAGCCATGGCTGATCCTCAGCTCCAGTGGCCAAGTGGAGTGTGCATACTGCACATGCATGGCTGGCATAGCAGAGTCTTGCACACATGTTGGGGCTCTCCTGTTTAAAATTGAAGCAGCAGTCCGGATACAGGGGACCAAGACTGTCACTGACATTCCAGCCTACTGGATGATACCGGCTAGTGTTGACAAGGTCCAAGCAGAGGTGGGCTACAAGATTGACTTCTCCTCTAGTGCAGCTAAGAGGGTGGCACTCGACAAGTGCATCAATGGGGAGAGAGGAATGTCAGGGATACGTACTTGTTTTGGCTCTGCAAGTCCTTGTGGGCATAAGCCCACACTTTCAGACCTGTCACCCCTGCTTCAGATTTTGCACACTCACAGCAAGGCTGTTTGTCTTTCTGGGATTGAGGAGAACCACCATCATTATACAGACCCTGTTAAGCCACATGTAGTGCCAAAGTCCCTACTGCACCTTCATGACCCAGGAAAGGATGGATGCGAACTACCTGTCCTGCTCCAGCATTGCAACATCATCACACACCTGGTAGCGGTAACAGAGACACAGGCAGCTACAGTGGAAGCTCAGAAGAGACTGCAACATCGATCGCCTGCTTGGTACACATCAAGAGCAGAAAGAATAACAGCTTCCAATATGCATACCGTTATGTCCACTAGTGTTGACAAACCAGCTACATCAACTGTGTCAAGAGTGTGCTATCCCAAAAAAACAGCAACCTCAGCTGCCATCAGATGGGGGATAGACAATGAAGAAACAGAAAGGCAGACCTATGTCACATTGACAGCACCCCAGCACAGGAACCTGAAAGTGGAGCAGTGTGGATTCATAATAAATCCATTATTTCCTGAGGTTGGGGCATCACCTGACGGGCTCATTCACTGCACATGTTGTGGGAAAGGCTGTCTGGAAATTAAATGCACATTTAAGTACTGCAACAACTCCATCCTGCAGGCCTGTGCAGATGACAGCAACTTCTGTCTCCAGCTAACTGATGGGAAGTTACACTTGAAACAGACACACAAGTACTACAGCCAAGTAAAAACACAGATCTTTGTTACTGGGTCACAGTTTTGTGACTTTGTTGTGTGGACGGCGAATGATTGTGCTGTGGTTCGGGTCTTACCGGATGCGGACTACTGGAAAACAATTCTAAAGAGAGCACAGGAGTTCTTCCACAAAGTTTCACTACCTGAGCTTGTGTCGTGTTTCTATACTCGACCAGCCTCCACAAAGACACCTGTTTCAACAGAGTTACAGCCATCTCACACAAAAAGGGCAAGAACACAGGCACATAAAAATACTCTGGTGCATTTGCAGAGGGCCTGAAGACCAGGATGACATGGTGGCTTGTGAAAACGAAAACTGTGCAGTCCAGTGGTTCCACCTCAGCTGTGTGGGACTCAGTCTGGCACCTTCAGAAAGCGAGTTATGGTTCTGTGCCTCCTGCACACACTGAAACATTGGAGCACAAGTGTGTTTTTG
Organism: Myxocyprinus asiaticus; assembly: GCF_019703515.2. NCBI lineage: Eukaryota > Metazoa > Chordata > Actinopteri > Cypriniformes > Catostomidae > Myxocyprinus > Myxocyprinus asiaticus. Next base: position 34,978,191 of record NC_059365.1, on the reverse strand, counting down.
TATTTATAGTTCTTTTTAATTACTGGACAGTATTGTATTTACATTTTCATGTAATGTTCCAATAGGTTTTCATTTTTAGTTTTCTATTTAACGCGTTTACTTATTGCCTTGTTATCTGTGTTCTTGATACTTGAAGGTTACACCGCTGTTACCTCTTATACCTGTTGTATTTGCACTACAGTAGCACTGAACTTTTAGGTGCAATGTTTTTTTTTCTATTTAACTTAAAATTACCGTTTTATGTGTTGTTAAGGTTACACTGCCACTTACCTGTTTTGTATGTTGTATCAGTTACTGTAAACTGTACACATTTACCTCAGTGTGTCATGATACACAAATAAAGAGATACAGAATTGAACTACTTTGTCATTTATTATGGTAACAGGTGGTATGCAACATGAATTACACTGATAACGCAGGATATGCTGTTCATGCATAGTGAACATGTTTAATGTCATAGTTTATGGTTTCATAACAACGCTAGGGCACATATTAGTCAAGGCACAGCATACAGTCACAATCTTGTCAAGGAATGTCATGTCCTCACCTTGACATGGTAGTACCATGCTCACTGGTACAATTCCACTTAGTATGGTGTACTTTGTGCGTACACATCCAATCAACCTCTCCACGTGAACCCTGAGGTGAGCTATCTGGCATGTCTCCTCTACATCTTTTGCATCCAGCTGGCTGTATCCTCTTGTGAATGCAGGTATTTTCACTTCTGCACACATCAGTCCAACACTGTCTCTGATGTCAAATCCGCGATCTGCCAACACCAAGTCCCCAGGCAATAGTTTATTAAGAAGGCCACTATTCTCAGTCACATGCTTGTCACTGACACGACCTCTCCGCCCTTGGGAAATGAAAGAGATAGCTCCCGTGGTGTAATGCCAATGAGATATTTTATGGTGTGCTGGTGTTTGTAGTGGGAAAATGTCTGCGCTCTAGCTTTGAGATTTGATGCTCATTCAATGCGAATTTCAAAGCAGTCCACAATAACTGCTACACGATTGCCAAAAGCCTCTACAAACTGATGTGGCATGGTGGTTTGCAAGCAATGCCTCTCTGGCCAGTGCACCAAGGGTTTGAGATGTGTAAACATTGTACCTATGGTATCTCTGAATGTGGTGGACAAAGTCTTTCGAGCCACAGAGAACAGGTATGCAATGTGCTGGATTGGCAGATTCAGCCTCAGGCACATCAGAGTTGAGAGGAGCATCTGAAAAGGTGAAAGTTTTCGGCCGGTCTGTGGCAGGCAGGGAAGAAGCTGTGTCAGCACACCCATCAGAACCGCAAAACATGGAAGCCCAGTGTAGTACCTGACCTTCACGTCATCATCTTTTAAGAAATCCTCCTCCATCTTCTTTTGAGAGAGCTCTTCCTTCAGTCTCCTGTTCTCCTTCAACAAGCGGTTAATTTCGACACGCCTGCAGCTACAAAAAAGACATTCCTGCTGTTCTGCAGTGTTGTCTTTTGAACCAGTGTCATCCATCTGTGATGCACCATCTGGTGTTGCAGCTTCATCCATCTCTGGTCTCTGGCCAGCTAGATCAAGTGGTGCAGGTGCAGCGTTATTCCCTGTGACAGCTTGCTGTCTCTGTTTTCTCTGGTTAAACCGCCCAGAGTGCGTTGCTTTAACTTCTGTGTGCCCGAGATGTAATGATGGTACCCAGTCAGGATCACACTCTAGCATTTCATAGGCTGGTTTGCCTAAAAAGAAAAGGCCGAATTTATTTGATTAGTTATGTAGCTATGCAGCCAGTTACTAGTGCAAAGTTAGCGGTATAGCAACAACTCTACGCCATGTTTGCATTGCTAGCGGAAACAACAAAAACAGTTAGATGTGCTTTGATTATATCTTACCTTTGTGAAAATGCCGTGAACAAACAAACATGTGTCGGGGAATGTTGTTGAAGGTGATGTTTTTCCATCTTACTGCTGCTACCCATGCCATGCGAAGCCGCTTTGTTAACTCGGAGACCTGAGATCCAACGTGTTGTTTCCAGGCGGGAAAGCTGAAAAATCGCACTCCATTTGAAATACGGTTTCCATGCCGGTCATGAGTGCGATTATGGCAGTTAGTTACACAACAAGCATTCACCATTGTTATGTATTTTTATCTGTATAATACAAACTATACCGTCTATTTCCAATTCAACACAGTATCCACCACCGCTTCCGTGTCCTAAAGTCCCAACATGCATTGCGTTGCTGACATCACGTTCCCAGACGCTATAGCAACATCAGGAGTTTTCTAAGCGTAAATTAGGCTGCTTGAGCATTCAGTGTTGGATCAAGTTTTGAAAAGTAGTGCTGCGTTCCATTCAACTGGGAAAGTCGGATTTTACAACTTCCTGCTAGGAAAAGTGCAGTGGAATGCATCTTTAAGTCAGAATTACAACTTGTAGACTTGTAGTCACACAAAAATGTGGACACTCAGGGAGATATACAAAGTAAGTGATAAACATTCACTTTATTAAGTAATATTGATAAATGAGTTTGTTTCCACATTACATGATATTAAAACTTGTTTAACAAACGCCTGCTGCAGAAACAGGTGTATAAAACATTATAATCTCTTTTGATAATCGTACACCTGAAGCACAAATGTAGCGCTGCAGCATTGTTTGTCAGTTGGGTTGCTAGGAGACATCTCTAATGAGAGTCAAACCCCTGCTAAACGAACGGGAATGGAATGCATTTATGGTCGGAGATATCAAGTAGGAATATCCCTCATACAACTTGAATGGAACGCAGCATAACCGTGTACCCTGACGAAACGAAATTTATTGCAAGCAACATTTAAATCGCAAATATTATTAGATAGATATTTCCAGGTATTATAGACTTCCTTGGTAGATTCATATGAAAAATTATGATTTTTGAATGTCTGTTCGGGAGACGCTCATTTCATAAAACAGTCATGCTGCAAAACCTATACATATACTTTTTCCTTTTTCCTTAAAATTACAATGTAGAAAAAGAATGTATTTTTAACGAAAAGAATATTAATAAATAAAAGTAAAAATGCCACAGTAAAAAAAAAAAAAAAAAAAAAAAAAATATTGGTTACCATGGTGAAGGTGAAAGGTGAAAAAAATATATTTTATTTAAGGAAATACATGTAATGTTCTGGTAAAATTTTGTAAAAATATACAGTATGTTTTATAGAAGTAAAAGTATGATTTACCTTATTGTCAATGGTGAAAATGTATATTATGTGTTTACAAGACGATACATTTACTTTAAAGCTATTGTTAGAATAATGTTGAAAAACAAAAATTTGCCATTGGCAGAAAAACCTGCCTGACTCATCACATTTTATTTTATTTTATTTAAATATTTATGTTTCTTCTTATTTTTTATTTTTTTAAATATCAGTTACTCTATGTACATTGGGGTGTTTTATGTTACATTATATGTTGTTTAGTTGGTGTTTGTTGGATTATTTTAGTGTCATGTGTGTTTTCTTGATCTTGTTTTGTGTTTGTGTGAGTGACACTGTGCACTGTCTTTACATAATGGCCATATAATGATTTATACAGTAGAGAACTGAAAAATGCACAGGCATCAAAATGACATCCCGTAATGCCTGAAACATGGTCACTGTATTTTTCACTGTGAATTTCTGGCAACCACAGCTGCCAGTGCTTTACTTAAAAGATTTAACAGGATTCAGTGCATTAGTTATAAAATTGGTAAATCAAAACATGTTTCAATTAAACAAAATAAAAGCAAATGGTGTGCATTTTCAAATGAATGACTCTGAAATACATTTCTTCCAAACCTGGCTGATTATTCGTCTCTCCAACTGTCTAAAATCATGCTGTCTTAAGTCTTTTCAGCACCTTGGACAGCACATGTAATAAGGTACTATGGGCTTAGTAGCTGGCTCTCATGGCAGGTTTAACATAAAGAACCTGATCCTTTCCACCTCCTCAAATCTGCAGGAGCATTCTCCACATATATTTTTAAGGGTGAGAGCTCCAGATCATCTTTTGACAACTCAGCTTGCTATAGAGCCGACTGCTAGCAGTGCCCTTTGACAAGGAAGTTAATCTTTAGGGCAAATGCATGCATAATGAATATGTTAGCTACGTATGTACTTCAGATCCTTAGTTTGTGTAATTCTACATTTCAATAAAATGACTGATGAATGGCAAGTGGTAACCAAAAAAGTATCTGAATAATGCCAGCAATGTTACACAATCATTACTATGCTGCTATGTTTATTAAAATTGATTTGATGAACACTACTGGATTCAAGGTGCCCTGTGTAACACATTTGAATAAAGATGCTCAAGAGATTACTCAACCTTATGTTGTTCCAAACCCATATGACTTTCTTCCATCGAACACAAAATGAGGTGGTATGCCAGATGTTAGAGTCTGACAGCCTCAGTCACCATTAATTTTCATTAAATAATCTTTCCATACAAAGAAAGTGAATGGTGACTTAGGCTTAGGTCATTCTGCCTAACATCTCCTTTTGTGTTCAAAGAGTAAATTGGGTGGGGGGGGGGGGGGTTGTGCACTATCCCTTTAAGGGATTATTGTTCATAATCAAAAGGATCATCTCTTGACATCCACAGCAGGATCTATCTGCCATAGGTTTCTTTTGAAAGAAACTTCTTTCACTCTGTGTTATGTTGCAATAGCAACATGTCATCACCCCCTCCTCAGATACCTCCTCTGGGAACAGAGACAAAAACATAAAGGGGTTTGGTAGTGGATGTAGTATATATCCTCAGTGAACATCTCATTTCACTGGAATTATTTTGTTGTTAGTCTTCAAATGAGTCTTTATTCATTTCATGTATTTCATGAAGAAATGAATGAATATGCTGATCACAAGAGCTAGCATAGCATCTAACTCCAAAAGAACAGTAATGTACTTGTAGGATGTATATAAGGAGACAAAGTGACAGAGAAATGGAATGTAAAGTGTATTTTCAAAGCATTTGCGTCTTTTAACAGCTGTCGGAATTTGCCATTATGAACAATTAAACTAAAATTAAATCTTAATGTAATAACCTGCAAAGGAACTGCATGAAGTGTAAACATTTTGTTGTCTGTTACATTCATAGCTAATCAATGTGTTGTGTTTCTTTAAATAAAAAAATACAAATTAATACAAGTTTTTGCAATTTTGATAAAAAAAAAAAAAAAAAATAATAATAATGTCGGATTGTTTGGGCAGTGCAGAATTTATTTAGAACTCATTTTGTGTCCAAACTCCTTTATGGTGTCTGAAGCTTTGTCTGCAGTTGTGCCTATAGCAGACTGTGTTTGTCTGGACGCCTCCTCAGCAACTGTGTGTATATACAAACGCCCACACACAGACACACACACAGAAGGAGAGAGTTATTTTAAGGTATCATTTGCATATTGGCGTGCAAAACATGGTACAAAAAACAAATACATTAATAAATATATGTTTTAAAATGTACATTTAAAATTCTAAATCTAAATTCAAATGTTGGATTTTAGACATTATGGCAATATAATAATAATAATAATAATAAAAAAAATGGCCAGCAGAATATTCAAATTGATATACAAACAAATACATTTTTAAAATTTAAATTTAAAATTTGAATTAGATTTGAATACAAATCTAAATCGAAATGGTTGATTTTAGGGCACTGTCATAAATAAATGACTAGCAGTGTATTCAGTTTCAAGAACAATACTGCTGAGATTGTGGACAATCAATGCACATCCATTCTTAAGTAGATGTGTATCTTTATCTGTACATATTCACAGTATATAACACAGACACAGTTAGCAGCTCTTTCTTACCTATACTGGTAGTTTCTTTGGAGGATTCTGCCACCTGGTGCACAGCATCTTGTGCTGCCTGCACTAAAATAACAAGATCAAACATGCTGGATGTTTTTCCACACACACCGACAAAGGTCTCTAAATTACAGCAACAAAATCTCCCCAAAATTATAACATAATCCAAACTTAATGCATCATGGTAAAATTGACAAACATACTGTCATATCTTTTAAATATTTTCTTAATACAAATAATAATAAAACATACTGTATATATGCTGTTATTATTTTGCTACATTTTAAATAAAAATTGTTACATTTTAAATTATTTTTAATTTCTTCTATTCTAATATCTAATTTATTTGTACTTTTTACCATTTGCATTAAACATTTATGATTAAATAATTAAATCTCTTAAAAGCCCTTTTGATGTTCAGATTTCTTCTCAATCATTCAGTAGCACTATAAAACCACATATGAGGTAAAAACTGCTTTTCTTTCCTAAACTGAAAATAAAAGTTACCAAATATTTAAGTCACAGCCCAAATGGACCTTGTATAATCATCAGTACCTGCACTGTCAGTGACGCCTTTAGTGGCTGACTGTGTGGTGCTCTTTAGACCCTCCAGAGACTTCTTAAAGGATGCCATGACACTGACCACATATAATTACAGTCCTTCTGGCTTGGCGTAAGTGGGACATTGGCAGTGGGGGCCCTTAAATACCCTCTGCTGCCAGAGGGCACCACATTCCTCTGTGATTACACATGCTAATCCATCAATGGTGCCCGGCTTATGCAGGTATTCCAGCTATGAGAGATCTGCCATGGCACTACACCCATTCTGCTTGGCTCAGCATGTGTGTAGAACACTATGTTCTGTTCTGGAGACACAGCCAGACATCCTGTTGATAACGGAGGGAAGAGAGGGTAGGAATGGGGTGACTCTCCTTGTGTTTGTCTCTCTGGGTGCAATGTCTGTCTGCAAGCCTATTCACAACTCATTAAATCTATTATATTACCAGTCAAAAGTTTTTCATTACCTTTTGACAAAGACTTATGCATAAATGCTAAACATTATTTGGAAACAAATAAATTGTGCAGATGTGTAAATTTCCATACAAAAATATATATTTTTATTGTTATTATTATTATTATTATTAGTAGTAGTAGTAGTATTTTATACTCATATCCTTCCATTTGTGTCATTTCAAAGTTTTGAAGAATTTTTTATTATTATTCTAAAATGTCGACAACATCATAGTGTATTCCCCATATGTGAAGTAAACAGACTTTAATTTTGGTGGAAGAAATAAAAATAATAAAGTGGATGGAGTCTTTTTTTCTTCGTTTTTTTTTTAATTTTATTTACATACTTGTCTTGAATGACACAGAAATCTTAATATTGACATTTCCAGCATTGTAAAGCACATATTGACCTGACATCCATAAACATTTCAAGACACATTTACACTTACTTCTCCAGTAGACAAACGCATACATACACAAACAGATACAAATTGCCCAATTCTAACAAATAATCCACTGGAATGATATCACAAGCAACTATAAAGTTACTACGTATAAAACTCTTACTTCAAAAACTTTAAATAACTTGCTTCAATATTAAATAAAAAAATAAGAAAATAAAATCCCACAAACAGGCATTGCACAGAGCTATATATATCATATTTGCTCGAAGATATTTTAACCCCCAATTTGCTATTGGAAGATTCGAAACATCTATTACACTTATAGAAATGCAGGTACACAAATACAAATAGTCACGATGGGGGGCAGGTCTCGTTTCATTGGGAGGGATTCAAGGAAACGAGATGGAGTGCCCCCCGGCAGTCAGCATAGAGCTACATCCAACACATTACCGTCAGAACATGACATTTACAATATATCATAAAAGTATATATCTGATAGGAAGAACATTTTTCGGCAGGATAAACTGGAATATATATTTGTGTTTTTGTACTTTTTTTTTACTTTTTGCAACATGAGTTATTGTGATTTTAGGGTTAGTACTTGTTATTGGTAGAAACTTTTTGTGCTGCTGGCTGGACTTGGGCTTGGAATGTGATGTTTATGCCTCTGGCTCATAATCTTGGTTCTCCTGTAAGCAGAAAGAGAAATATTACATTTTTGAAGGGGTCATAACATAGCTTACTTCTTTTTAGATACTTTTTTCTATATACACACCTTTAAAAAAATGCAGGAAATCTACCTGGATTCAGTTATAATGCATTATAAATCATTGCACTTATAACAACATGCATAACAAGGGTGACTTTTATGCAATGCCTGCCAAATATTAAGCCATTTTACAACATGCAATTTCGAAAGTAGCCTTTTTATTCATGCTGTTATAACTGCATATAAATCATTTATAATGCATTTGTAAATTAATTAATAGTGGACTTAATGAACCTCTTTAAAGACCCTTAACAAAGGGAACATAAATGTAAAGGGTAACACTTTACAATAAGGTTAAATTTGTTAACATTAGTTAATGCATTAGTTATCATGAACTAACAAAGAACTATATATTTTTACATGCTATTATCTTTGTTAATGCTAGTTAATAAAAATAAATTTGTTCATTGTTAGTTCATATTAGTTCATAGTGCATTAACCAGAGTTGGGGTCTTGATCTTGTGGTCTTATAAACACAGTCTTGGTCTGGATCTGAGTCTTGTTACTCAGTGTCTTGGTCTCAACATTCAAAGTCTTGGTCTGGATCTGGGTCTAGTTACTCAGTGTCTTGGTCTGGGTCTCAACACTTAAAATCTTGGTCTGGATCTGGGTCTCGTTACTCAGTGTCTTGGTCTGGGTCTCAACACTTAAAGTCTTGGTCTGGATCTGGGTCTCGGCTTATGGTCTTAGTCAAGACCTCAGTGTATTATGACTTAATTGCGGCAGCCGCGCGACCCAATAAGCTTGTTACGTTGCGGGAGTGGCCGGTATTCTAATGAGTTGTTGCCGGGAGTAGGGCTGCAAAATTATGACTAAAATCATAATTGAAGTTTATTTCCCTGATATTCAAGTCAAGTCAAAATTGATTTCTATAGCACATTTAAAAGCAACAGAGTTGCACCAAAGTGCTGTACAATAAAACGTCGAGCATATAAAAAGAAAGCATTAAAGGAAAACATGCAGCGTACAAAATATAAACACATTAAATAAAATACAATCAGAAAATTTCAACATAATTCCCTTAAACTAATCTTAATCAAAAGCCAGAGAGAACGAATAAGATTTAAGAGCCGATTTAAAACTGGCTAGTGAAGGAGCAAACCTCACATTTACGGGCAGACTGTTCCAAAGTTTTGGTGCTGCAGCAGAGAAGGCCCGACCACCCTTAGTTTTACAATGACAAGGTGGGACAGTTAAGAGAAGCTGATGACTAGACCTAAGTGCTCTTTGGGGAGAGTAAGGAATCAGAAGGTCACTAATGTATTTATTTATTGCATGCCATATTTATGTAGTTACACATCCCGAACAAGCTGAGAACTGTGTTCCTGAATTAGTTCATTGCTGTTCTATGCATCAGTAAATCAAGACAGTGACTAAATGGTCAACTTAACATTGTTCCTCTTTGCTGCATGAAAAACAACTGTGATTCAAATAGTGATTATTTTATACAGAAAGCGAGCAAATAACACTCACTTTATAATCACTGAACTGTCAATCACTTCAGTTCAGTGTGAGCTCACTGAATGAGTTCTGCACTCTCGCCAAAACTCCCATTAATATCAATGAAGCTGTCTACACTGCACAATAAATTTGCTTATTTAAATAATTTCTACACCTTGTTGTTTATAAAGAGATAATTCGCGACAGTGCAGCATCAGAACTCAGTAAGTTTTTCGTCTGCGCTGGTGACTAAAAGGAATAGTTCACCCAAAAATGAAAATTCTCTCAGCATTTACTCACCCTCATGCCATCCCAGATGTGTATGGCTTCCTTTCTTCAGCTGAACACAAACAAAGATTTGTGGAAGAATATTTCAGCTCTGTAGGTCCATACAATGCAAGTGAATGGGTGTCAAATTTCTGAAGCTCAAAAAGCACATATAGCCATCATAAAAGTAATCCATATGACTCCAGTGGATTTATTAATGTCTTCTGAAGTGAAACACTAGGTGTAAGAAACAGATCAATATTTTAAACTTTTTTACTAAAAATATTAGCTTCCAGCCAGCTCATCGACGAGGGTTCAAACTGCCTCTCGCAAGCGCATAAGCCTCCTCTGCATAGATATTCATACATAGATACCTTATTAGCAGCTGTTCCTATGGACCACGATACTGTTTCCACACAAAAGCAGTTTAAGCAGCGATATGAGCAAGGAGCTCGGTCTGAGGCATATCCTCTATTCACTTGCATTTAAACCAATTCAAACAGTTCTCCTTGTTGACCGTTCCAAGATGGCGCCACAGTTGGCATATCCAAACCAGCCGAATGAGGCATCTATGTATGAATATTAGTTCAGATTATTACTTTTATGATGGCTATATGAGCTTTTTGGAGCTCAAAAACATTTGCAAACCATTCTCGTGCATTTTATGGACCTACAGAGCTGAAATATTCTTCCAAAAATCTTCGTTTGTGTTCTGCTGAAGAAAGACACCTGGTGATGAGAGAATAATTTTTTAGAAATTTTTTGGGTGAACTAATCCTTTAAATTTAAACACTTCTGATTGGCTGTTGCATTCATGCGCTCAACAGACATGTCTGTGATTTTGAAAAATAAACATTGTTATTTTGTTATATTAATAATGCAAATGAAACACAATTCTCAGTTACCCATGGTTTTAGGAAGTTTGGCGAATCAACTCTTTCAAACTGTTTCAATTACTGCCATTGTTTTACATCAGCATTTGTCTTTCTTTATTTCGATCAGAGATGGTCAGTGTTATTGTCAGTAAAGAACATTCTGTTTAAGCATAGTTGTTTTAATAGTTTACTTTTCCAACAATAGTTGGAATTAAGTTCAATTAAGTTTCCATCTCTCAGTTTAACTTTGATAATTTGGCATTTAATGTTAACATGTAAAGCAGCCATCTGTGTTTTGAGTGTTCATTTATGATGCAAAAAATCATGATTCATAATTTTGAACCAACCCTAAATGAATCAGATACTGTAAGTATCCACTAAGAATACATTACGATCCTATTAGATAAACTGAAATTTGATTATTTCATTAACAATCTATTAGCATTCCTTCAGGATTTTTTTTCTTTTTTTAAAAAAAAAAATGATGTCTGCAATAAAGAGCCATACATATGACACGTTTTTTTTTTTTTTAATCTTATTTTTATTACAGAAGAATAAACAGCTTTGTGACACCTAGAGGGTGGTGGGGGAATAAAAGGAATGGGTGGACAGCCACAGCAGAAGAAGAAGATTCTTTAAATATAAATTCAGCATCTCTCTGAAAGGCTCTTGGACCGACAGGTCTGGGTCTTTGTCTTGGGGATAAGTCTTGGTCTGTATCTGGGTCTCGAGGGGTCTAGTCTTACTCTGGGTCTGGGTCTTGAGGGGTCTAGTCTTGCTCTGGATCTGGGTCTTGGAGGGTCTGGTCTTGACTACACCTCTGGCATTAACTAATGTTAACAACTTTTGTTTTTAAAAATGTATTACTATATCTTGAAAATAACATTAACTAAGATTAATAAATGCTGTAAAAGTATTGTTCATTGTTAGTTCATGTTAACTAATGTTGTTAACTAATGTTAACAAATGGAACCTTATTTTAAAGTGTTATCATGTAAAATGTTTTATTTGCTTTTGTGCCTTTTTCTTGTTTCTTAGGATCTTCCAGCTATAATAATTAAAATCTTCTGATCATAAGCTTTTTTTCTAATGAAAAAATATTTTGTGTTAGAAAAGTGATAAGCAATTATATAGATTTTTTTATATTGATATAATATCAATAAAAATATACACTACTGGTCAAAAGTTTTGAAACACTCATTCTTTATTATAATGTTTTTCACATTTTAGAATAATAGTAAAGTCATCAAAACTATGGAATAACATAAATGGAACTATGGGAATTATGTTGTGACTAAACAAAATCCAAAATAAATCAAAACTGTGTTATATTTTAGCATCTTCAAAGTAGTCACCCTTTGCCTAGAATTTGCAGACATGTACTCTTGACATTTTCTCAAACAACTTCTTGAGGTATCACCCTGGGATGCTTTTTAAACAGTATTGAAGGAGTTCCCATCTATGTTGGGCACTTATTGGCTGCTTTTCTTTATTATTTGGTCCAAGTCATCCATTTCAAAAACTTTTTTTACATTTTATTTTATTTTTTTATAAAATTTTAGTTTTATAATGAAATAAATTAATATGGTGGCACAATTATATTTTTTGTCTACAAAACTAATTTCAAACATTTAAGCGTATGCCTTCAGATCAAAAGATTTTTAAGATCATGAGAAACATTTCAGTCAAGTGTTTCAAAACTTTTGACCGGTAGTGTCATAGAAATTCGATATTTATATATCAAGTCTTTTATAATTTGATTCAGTGTAGGTGACTATTATTTGTCTTCCTTTATAAACGATGAAATAGTGGTCTTTATTGACACATCTAAAGGAAATGTTTTCCATTACCGCTGCCACTGATGCCATTCATAAATTAATCAGTCAACCATGATTAATTTATTTAGAAACTCAAAGTATCCAATAATAGCAGCGGTTACCGAGACAAAGTCAGTAGTATTCAGATACTGATGGGGGACCACCTTTATTTAGAATAAAATACCCTTTTCTCTGCCGCTATAATTACTGGAGTCTTCATTTCATTGTTTTAAACATGTTTGTCAAAATTACTAATAATTTATTTGGGTGTAAAACCTTTTTAAATTCCACTTATTAATTAGTGCACCTTCCACTACATCACATGACACTTCCTACATCAAATAATGCTCATATTAATTTTTGTCCTCTGCTGCAGTATCTTTCCTCCCCAGCAGAGGACAGCTGATCCAGATCAGGCTGAGCAGCCAACAGCATTCTCAACAATTTATTTAATGAATATAATTATCACAATATGCTGTACTTCTGTTAGTTAAGCCTTTACTAAAATCTCATGATACCCAACATCGTAAATGTCAGTATCATTATGATATGGCCCTGTTTCCCTGTGTACTAGATTGCAGACATTGAGAATGAACTGGAAGAGCTCATCTCCTCAACAGGGCAGGGGGAGCCGCCATCACTACCCACTGTGCAACAGTATTTATGACATCACCACCACTCCCATGCAGGCAGATCCACCATGAGAGTGAGGTAATGAGCAGGCAAACAGAGGGGTGGGGGGGAGGGACAGAAAGACACAGGGAATCTCACCATAACTGTGTGCACCGATAACACATTTAATATTAAATGTCTAGGGTTAAATTAGATATTATAATGCTGGGGGGAATAGACATAATTAAAATTTATATAAAAATAATTTAAAATGTGTATAAATTATTATGAAAGGAATAATGTTACACAGCTGGGGAATTAAAATTACCTCTGTCAGGGTGATCCTATATCACCCTAAAGGGGTGTATTATTTGATAATAACCGGCTGACTGTGCATTATCCTGTTTATTACACGACTACTTGAAATATTGATTTGAGTTGAAATTATTATATTATTTTATAATAAAGAGACTGTGAATTGATACAAGAAATATGAAACTAGCACATTTATGTAGAAAATCATTTGCCTGGGATAATAGTCAGTTATACAGTCAACTGGTCCTTATCCGAAAAAAATATTTGACCACATAATGCTGCAATTTACCAATCAGAATGAAGTATTTTAGAGAGCAGTGGACTAAAATATATATAAAATGCTGCAAATATTGAATACAAATATTGCAAATATTGAATATTGAGTCTGAGCTCCTCCCCATCAGGCCTTCAGAATTTATGCTGAATCCCACAACAGTGCAAGTGAATAGGCATCTTAAGTCAGATTGTCAGATTTATCAGCCAATCAGATTGATTTATTTGTTCTTGGTGGGTGTGGTCTTTAGGATATGTCCCGGTCAAGGCCTTCTAGCTGGCCTTGAGTGATGTGGTCACGCTTTAATTGATGTACGTAATGAGAAAGCGAAGAGTGCGAGATCTTGCTGACGAGATGGCTGTCATCACTGCCTCGTCACCGTTGAGAAAGAGATACTTATGGATTTAAAAACAGGAGATGTTCTGCATGACTGTGTTTTTGCTTAATTTATTAAACAGGAAAGGAGGGCTGATTTTCATTTCAAGCAAATTGGTAAGTGCTTTTTGGGTTGTTATAGCAACATCAGCAGTGTAAATTAGGCTTGCTTGAGTATTCAGTGTCGATTCCAGTTTTGAAAAGTAATCGTGTACACCGACGAAACAAAATTTATTGCAAGCAACATTTAAATCGCAAATATTATTAGATAGATTTTTCCAGGTATTACAGACCTCCTTGGTAGATTAATATGAAAAATTATGATTTTTGAATGTCTGTTCGGGAGACGTTCATTTCACAAAACAGTCATGCTGCAGTTAAAATTAGGCTTGCTTCAGCATTCAGTGTCCTTTCAAGTTTTGGCTTTCGTGTGTGGACGTATTTTTAAAATGTGAATTGGTATTATTAGTTGGCTGCAACATAATGTATGATGCACATAGGCATAGGGTGTCTTATTCATTGTGAAATGGGGTTTTCTTAATGGCATGAATCACACTGAATGCCTAGACTTAAAATGCCACTGAGTATTAGTATTATAGTTTAGTATAGTATAGTATGGTTATAATAGAGTTGTAGTATCGAACATGTGCTGTCACAAAATAATGGGTGGTGGGTGTCTGTGTTTTAGTATCTCGTAGATGGTGACTGTTAGTCTGATTAATTTAATTTGACCATTTTGAGATTATTGTATCGGCCTATAAAAATTGGATTATAACTGCCTATAAATGATTTATAATGCATTTTTAGACTTAATAGTCATTAATAAACCCCTTTATAAACTCTTAATAAAGGGAACATTAATGTAAAGTGTTTTATTTACTTTTGCAACTTTTTCTAGTTTTATAGGATCTTATCAGCTATACTAATAAAAATCTTCTGATCATAATCTTAATATATATATATACACATATATATCATTAGAAAAGCTTGCCTTTGTAAATCCTTACTGGCTTGGGGGCGATTGAATAATTTTGATTGCAACTATGTATATATATATATATATATATATATATATATATATATATATATATTTTCAATCGCCCCCCAAGACAGTAAGGATTTACAAAGGTAATCTTTTCTAATGACCCACAATTTTTAAACATTACATCTATATCAGTTGAGTGACATATTCAAGTCATAATGTGAATTCATATACTAATATTTCTAAATAGCAGGATTTAAAATATTAATAATAATTAAGCCATCATTCTACAATGGCACTTAAGTTATTTAAGCGCTTTGAGTGTAGTGTCAGAAAAGCGCTATATAAATGTAATGTTCATTCATTCATTCATTCAAGTTTTAAAATTTAAGTTTAGTGTTGTAAGCAAAAATGTATTAAATGCAATTAAAAATAAGCTCACAAAAGCTAATAGAGGAGATTATTTCATACACAAGAAAGGCCATGGCTAAAAGTACATTTTCAAGGCACTTCAGTTTCCAGTAGACAAAGTTGGCAGCACAATTCATACATTTTTTTTTAAATATGGTACAACAGCAACCTTCTTGGGTGTGGAAGAAAGCAAAACTTCACCAAGGGAAATGTTGATTTGAATATTCAAGAAGGAATTTGGAATGACCTGTGGAGTCCTGGAAGAAGGTTTTATGGACATATGACACTAAACTGAAAATGATTTTAGACCCATGGGACAGCAGTATGTCTGGAGTCAGAAAGGCAAGGTGATGACAAGAATGACTCCATCCCCATGGTCAAGCATGGAGATGGGTCAGTCCTGTTATGGGGGTGTTTTGCGGCTGCAGGAAATGACTATCCTGACTATATGCCTGACATCATGGATTCTATCAGGTATCAGGCCAATTTGGCAAAAATGTGATGCCATTGTGTAAATTTAAGTTCACTATCTGTCACTCACTCGACGTTGTGTCGATGTAGTGACACTAGGGGTCGCACTTGGGAGCCCCAGACACCTCTGATCTTTGAAAAAAGGCCAATGGGAATTGGTGAGTGGAATTCCTGGTTGCGGTCGTTACCTCTCCGCTTCTGACGGCCACGATCGCTGTCTCACGTGCTTGGGCGCTGCCCACGTGGAGACAGCGTTCGTGGACGGGTCATGTCCTCACTGTGAGAACATGACCATGGCAATGTTGTAGTCGCAGCTTTCCTTCGTCAGAGGGAAAGCCACCCCAGCGGCTCCCCGCCTCGGTCCTTCTACCTATGGGTATGAGGCCACGTCGGTTAGCACCGGGGATGATTTGGGGACCCCAATGGGAGCCGCTCCGCCGGCTAACCCCCCACGGACCTCCCATTCCCCAGTACGCTTGTTTGCCCCGGTCGAGTTCTGGGATGAGAGAAATCTCAGGGCGAAATCAAGATCTCATTCGGTGCTCGCGAAGTTGATGAGCTCTTGATCGCAGCATCGGAGAGTGGGCTGGTCCAGTCTGATGCTGAGGACTCGACTGGGCTCCCACCTTCGGGTGCGGTTGCCCATTCGCAGGCCGATGTGGAGCCGGTGGCCATGTTTGCCCAGGTGGCTGCGAGCATCAGGCTGGAGTGGACCCTTCACTCCCCCGCTCATGGCCGTGCCCCACCCTGGTCCCTTTCTTCCCTGAGGTGCATGAGGAGCTTACAAGGTCGTGGCGGGTACCCTTCACTGCACGGACCTGGTCTCTAAGCTCCTCCGCTCTCACTACCCTTAACGGTGGGGCTGCCAGGGGGTACTCGGAGATTCCCCAGGTGGATAAGGTGGTTGCAGTGCACCTGTGCCCGCAAAATGCCGCCGCCTGGCGGAATTGCCTGAGACTCCCGTCCAGGGCATGTAGGTTTATGTCGTCTCTGGCGACTAAAGCCTACGGTGCCGCTGGACAGGCCGCCTCAACCCTGCACACCATGGCTCTCCTGCAGGTGCACCAAGCCAGCGGACTGGCCCAGGCATAGAGCCACCCGCAGGAAGCAGACGCCCCCGTCTCACGGTCTGCCGCCAAGAACCCGAGGAAGGCTTCTAAGTGCATCTGAGATGGGTGACCCAGGGATGTGGAGACCTGCTGCAGACTTGGAGCTGGTAAGAAGACCACTCCATCCCCCAGTGGAGGACCGGGAGGAGAATCTTTTGTTCCCTTTTCTTTTCATTTCGCCACATGTCCAAAGGGCTGCGATACCCACATTCTCAGAAAAAGAGCGGTTTCCTCACTCCCTGGGTCACACACCCGGTGTCACGCACCTCAGCTGGTTGGGGCTTTGGGTCAACTGGGAAAAGAGCAAGCTCTCCCCGGTATAGAGCATCTCTTTTCTCGGGTTGGAGTTAGACTCAGTCTCTATGATGGCGCGCCACATGAGCGCGCACGCGCAGTCGTTACTGAACTGCCTAAAGTCATTCAGATGGAGAACGGAGGCTCCTGGGGCATATGGCATCCTCGGTGGTGGTCACGCCGCTCAGGTTGATGCATATGAGACCGCTTCAGCACTGGCTTCAGACTCGAGTCCCGAGATGGGCATGGTGCCACAGCACACACTGCGTGGTTATCATGCCGATCTGCCGTTGCTTGTTCAGCCCTTGGACGGACCTTGCATTTCTGCGGGCAGGGATCCCCTTACAGCAAGTGTCCAGACACGTCGTGGTTACGACAGATGCCTCCAAGCGTGGCTGGGGCACCGTGTGCAATGAGTGCACAGCCGTGGGCTACTGGACAGGGCCGCGACTGTGTTGGCATATCAACTGCCTCAAGTTGCCGGCAGTACTTCTCGCCCTGCGGAGGCTTCAGCCATTGATCCAGGGCAAGCATGTGTTGGTCCAGTTTACGTTCGCGTCGCATGTCGCAACTCGCCTGCCGTCTCCTCCTCTGGAGTCAGCAGCAACTCAAGTTGTTGCGGGTCACTCACATCCTGGGCGACCTAAACAGCATGGCAGACGAGCTGTCATGTCAGGTCATGCTCAGGGGAGAGTGGAGATTCCACCCCCAGGTGGTCCAGCTGATTTGGAGTTGCTTCCCAGGAATCCTTCCACTTCCCGCTCTGGTATGCCCTGACTGAGGCTCCCCTCGGCACAGATGCCCTGGCACACAGCTGGCCCCGGGGGCTGCGCAAGGATGCGTTCCCACCAGTGAGCCTACATGCACAGACCCTGTGCAAGGTCAGGGAGGACGAGGAGCAGGTCATCTTAGTAGCACCCTACTGGCCCACCCAGTCTTGGTTCTCGGACCTCACACTCCTTGCGACAGCCCCCCCTAGCGAATTCCCCTGAGGAGGGATCTCCTCTCTCTGGGATGGGGCACCATCTGGCACCCACGACCAAACCTCTGGAACCTCCATGTCTGGCCCTTGGACAGGACCGTGGTAGTAGACACAATCACTCAGGCTAGGGCGCCCTCTACGAGGCTCCTGTATGCCTTGAAATGGCGTCTGTTCGCTAAGTGGTGTTCTTCCCGACGCGAAGACCCCCAAAGATGCGCAGTCGGGTCGGTGCTTTCCTTCCTGTAGGAGAGGCTGGAGGGGCGGCTGTCTCCCTCCACCTTGAAGGTGTACATGGCCGCTATAGCGGCACGCCATGATGCAGTTGACGGTAAGTCTCTCAGGAAGCACAACATGATCATCAGGTTCCTTAGAGGCGCGAGGAGGCTGAATCCTCCCAGACCACGCCTCATTCCCTCATGGGATCTCTCCATGGTCCTGCAGAGCCTGCGCGGAGCCCCGTTTGAGCCCCTGGAGTCAGTTGAGCTAAAGGCGGTCTCTCTGAAGACTGCCCTCCTGAATGCACTCACATCCATCAAGAGGGTAGGGGTCCTGCAGGCATTCTCTGTCAGCGACACATGCCTGGAGTTTGGTCTGGAATACTCTCACATGTTCCTGAGACCCCGACTGGTCTATGTGCCCAAGGTTCCCACAACCCCGTTTCGGGATCAGGTGGTGAACCTGCAAGTGCTGCCCCAGGAGGAGGCAGACACAGCCTTGTTGTTGCTGTGTCCGGTGCATGCTTTGCACATCTATTTGGATTGCACGCAGAGCTTTAGACGCTCTGAGCAGCCTTGGGGCTACGAGCACACTCTACCAGGAGTGTGGCGGCCTCCTGGGCCCTGACCAATGGCCTCTTTAGCAGACATCTGCAGAGCAGCGGGCTGGGCAACACCCAATACCTTCGCGAGGTTCTACAACCTCCGGGTTGAGCCGGTTTCGTCCCGTGTGTTGTCAGGTAAGAACAGGTAAGTTTGCAGGACAACTTGTTGTTGCTGTGTCCGGTGCATGCTTTGCACATCTATTTGGATTGTACACAGAGCTTTAGACGCTCTGAGCAGCTCTTTGTCTGCTTCGGAGGACAGCGGAAAGGGAGCGCTGTCCCCAAACAGAGGATCGCCCACTGGGTCATTGACGCCATCACTTTGGCATATCACGCCAGGGCGTGCCGCCCCCCTTGTGGCTACGAGCACACTCTACCAGGAGTGTGGTGGCCTCCTGGGCCCTGACCAATGGTGCCTCTTTAGCAGATGTCTGCAGAGCAGCGGGCTGGGCAACGGCCAATACCTTCGTGAGGTTCTACAACCTCCGGGTTGAGCCGATTTCGTCCTGTGTGTTGTCAGGTACGAACAGGTAAGTTTGCGGGACAACTGGCCGGGTGTACCTCTGGCATACAGCGCCTTTCCCCTCCTGGAGGGGAGACGTGCACTTTTTACCACCCAGCAGTGTTCACAAGGTTGTGGACCCTGGATGTTCTTCCTCCTTAGCCCTGTGGCAGGCGAGTTTGCAGAGAAACTCGATGCTGGCCCAGTACATGTGCTGTTAGGCCCTGTACTGGGGTAGGTGCTCCACATGCGCTGGTTTCCTGTTTGTAACACTGTGTGATGTATCTTCCGTGAGACGGTTTCCCTGTTGGTAAATCCGTGTCTTCCTTGGGCAGAGTTTCCCTCTGCCACCGGTCGCCGTGTATGTAGAGCTCCATCCCCTAGGTAGGACCTACCATGGGGACTTCTCCACATGCGACACTGCCGACAAGACTCAGTAAGACCATGTGACATATTTCCACACAATTGCCTCCCCTTTGGGCAGGCTGTGGTCTCCACGGTGTCTTCCCCTTGGGAATGGATACCCCCCGACGCGGACACTTATGGCCCCTAGCTGAACGATTTCCATTCTTCTTTGGGGAGAAAAGAAGAAGAGAAGAGGCCACAGCTGGGATGGCCTGTCCCCATTTTGGGCAGTCGACTTGTGCACGAGGTGCGAGGGACCGTACGATCCTTGTAGGGGTGTTGGGGGAGGTTACGTGATGGTCAGGTACGCTGGCTACGAGGCACGCAATGGTTTGCCCATCTTGCATTGCCAGTTCACGTAACACAGTTCAGCTAGTTGTGGTGTTTCATATAGGGACCCCTAGTGTCACTACATTGACACAATGTCGAGTGAGTGACAGATAGGGAACATCCTGGTTACTGTTGTAACCTCCATTCCCTGATGGATGTCCAGGATGTCCCTCCTGCCACAACACTGAACTACCCGCTGTAATGGCCGAGACCCTGTCTCGGCTCCTCAGCACAAAACCTGAATGAGTGGTTGCGAGCCAGTTCCTTTTATACCCGTATGTCGGGGGGAGTGGCATGCAAATTCCACTTGCCAATTCCCATTGTCTGGGGCTCCCAAGAGTGACCCCTAGTGTCACTACATCGACACAACGTCTCATTCCCTCCATCAGGGAACGGAGGTTACAAAAGTAACCAGGATGCTCTGTGATCACTGGACTTTCCAGCAAGACAATAACACCAAGGATACATCCAAGTTGTCTAAATCTGGTTCAGGGATGGGTTGTGCAATGTCCTTCAAGGGCCCTTTCAGTCCATCATTAAAATCCCATTGAAAATCTTTGTTAGGATTTCAAGGAAGAAGTGGCAGCACAGAAACCATAGAATGTCAATGAGCTGGAAGCTTTTGCTCATGAGAAATGTGTAAAAATTCCAATAGAGAGGTGTCTGAAGCCTGAGAACACTTACCTGAAACATTTATTTGATGTTATTAAGGGTAAAGGATGCTTCACAAATGATTGACTTTTGGGGGTTGAATATTTTAAACTCCTGAAGGTAGCGTTAATAGTATTAGTTTTATAGTATAATACAGTATTGTTATAATAGAGTTGTAATATTGGACATGTGCTGTCACAAAATAATGGGTGGAGGGTGTGTGTGTGTGTGTTTGTATCTCGTAGATAGTGACTGTTAGGCTTATTTATTTAATCAATTTGATCATTTTGGGATTTCGGCATTGGCCAAAAAAAGTCTACTTGGCCAATTAACAGAAGAGTTAAAATATATAATAGGTATGCTTTAAGTAAAGTGACAAAAGCACTGTCTTCTTATAAACACCCATAAGATATTTTTAAGTGGTTATAAGACATTACAAATCATGCTGGAATTTATATACATTACACATACACAAAATACAAAATAACACATATTCAATGTCAATTTTGAGATATTGCAAAAAACACTTATAAAGCTATAAGGTTAAAATATATCAGAATAAAAAAAATATGTATGTTGATCACACATGTAACCAATCTCCTTCAAAAATCAAAACTGATTCTATAATGGACACTATTCAATAAACTTTAATGTTTGTGCATCTTATTTGGAGACTTATTTTATAAATAACTTCCATTATAGGTATGACTTGTTATGTATTGTATGTTACACGTTTATGTTATGGCTGATTATTAAAAAAAAATATTGCTTTTGTAACTTTACTTAAAGCAGGTAAAGACCACTTATAATATGATCACGTCATAAAGCCTTTTGACTGTTTACACTATACAGCACTTACGATTATCTTTATTAACATCAGCTGCATTAAAATTGGATGTCGCTTGTGTTATAATGCATTAACCTCTAATGTATAACTATGAATAGGGGAAGTCTTATAATGTGTTATAACTGTAGTTATTATTTATGAGAAGTAATAATTTATTATAATGTGTATTCTGAGACATTATGAATGCAGTATAATGCATTTTTAATGCCTTTACAATACATTGTACATATGGGCTTCATAGAAAGTGTTACCCCAATTTTTTATTTCAAATTTGTAATGAATTTTAAGCAAATATTGTGTGCAATAAGTGTTTTTATTTGTTTCAAATTTCAATTCAGGAGTTTTGTGCACATTTCTTTTTCTGTTTCAATATTGTCGGTATTACATTGCACTCTTGATACGAGAATTATCATTGACCATTAAAAACCCATATGGGTTGACCACTTTCATAAAGCGCTGTTTGCTGTGAGCGGTGATGATCTCACCTGCTGAGTTCCATCATATGTTTGTCCCTCTTGATCCATCAGAGCTTCTCCCATCTGCTCCTCAGTGGCCTCCTGACCAAACTCAGGCTGTGGATGCACAAATGAAAGCACATATTGTTTTCAAAAACCAACAATGTAGAAACATTTTGCCACCTGCATAAGCACTATAAAACAAAATTAGGCATGAATTGCACTGAAAGCATCACAATTATTTAGATCAGCACTATCATGGAGAGGGTAAATATTGGCACCTGTCTGGTTGTGCTGTTTACTGTCTATACAGTATATTAGTGATGCATCTGCTAGTGCGCTTCTGTTACACGTTATACTCTCATATGTGCATTATAAATATAAATTATCAGCCTCCATTTTATGTCATGCCACAGAGAGAGAGAGAGAGAGAGAGAGAGAGAGAGAGAGAGAGTCTCATTACCTACATAGATTTTCTTTACAGTTCTGGGTCACTGAAAGTTTTATTTTTAAACTGGGCTATCAGAGTCAATTAGGTCATATTTCAATGATCTATAATTGTAATATCACAACCCTTCAATCAAACTAAAAACCCTACAAACAGCCACATAGGACATTTTTAAGAAACTGTGTCATTTGTGCCTGAACATTTAATCTTTTTAAGGAGGGCACACCAATTGCGCCCCTATGCTTTGCATATATTGCATATATGGTTTATATATACACTGATCAGCCACAACATTAAAACCACCTGCCTAATATTGTGTAGGTCCCCCTCGTGCCGCCAAAACATCTCTGACTCATCGAGGCATGGACTCCACAAGACCTCTGAAGGTGTCCCGTGGTATCTGGCACCAAGACGTTAGCAGCAGATCCTTCAAGTCCTGTAAGTTGCGAGGTGGGGCCTCCATGGATCGGACTTGTTGGTCCAGCACATCTAATAGATGCTCAATCAGATTGAGATCTGGGGAATTTGGAGGCCAAGTCAACACCATGAACTCTTTGTCATGTTCCTCAAACCATTCCTGAACAATTTTTGCAGTGTGGCAGAATGCATTATCCTGCTGAAAGAGGCCAATGCCATCAGAGAATACCGTTGCCATGAAGGGGTGTATGTGGTCTGCAACAATCTTTAGGTAGGTGGTACGTGTCAAAGTAACATCCACATGAATGCCAGGACCCAAGGTTTCCCAGCAGAACATTGCCCAGAGCATCACACTGCCTCCGCCGGCCTGCCTTCTTCCCATAGTGCATCCTGTTGCCATCTCTTCCCCTGGTTAACGACACACACATGCACCCGGCCGTCCACATGATCTAAAAGAAAACATGATTCATCAGACCAGACCACCTTCTTCCATTGCTATATGGTCCAGTTCTGATGCTCACATGCTCATTGTAGGCACTTTCGGCGGTGGACAGGGGTCAACATGGGCACTCTGACCAGTATGCGGCTACACAGCCCCATACGCAGCAAGCTGTGATGCGCTGCGTGTCCTGACACCTTTCTATCATGGCCAGCATTAAGTTTTTCAGCAATTTGTGCTACATTTGCTCTTCTGTGGGATCGGACCAGACGGGCTAGCTTTCGCTCCCCACGCACATCAATGAGCCTTGGGCGCCTATGACTCTATTGCCAGTTCATCGGTAGTCCTTCCTTGGACCACTTTGGTAGGAACAAACCACTGCATACCGGGAACACCCCAAAAGACCTGCCGTTTTGGAGATGCTCTAACCCAGTCGTCAAGCCATCACAATTTGGCCCATGTCAAAGTCGCTCAGATCCTTACACTTGCCCATTTTTCCTGCTTCCAACACATGAAATTCAAGAACTGACTGTTCACATGCTGCCTAATATATCCCACCTCTTGTTTGTCATTTGGGGGTTTCGTGAGCTACCTGTCCCATAGGGTTAATTGGATCACGCCTGACTATGAGCAGCCCACCAAGAGTGTCCATTCCAGCACACCCCCATCGACCAGTCTGTTGCTCAGTCCAGTGGCCAGCACTCATCAGACACATACCACCAGTCTGTTGCTCAGCCCAGTAGCCAGCACCATCAGACATCAGTTACCAATCTGTTGCTCAGTCTGTTCAGTGCCCAGTGGCTGCCCACTTCCAGTCTGACCCCTGCCCACCGGACACCCACGTCCAGTCTGATCCCAGTCCTGCGGCCATGTCTGACCTCACCCTCTGTCCTGCAGCCATGTCTGACCTCACCCTCTGTCCTGTGGCCATGTCTGACCTTACCCTCTGCACAGACCTTTCCCTCTGCCCAGCAGCCATCACTGATATCTCCCACTACCCAGTTACCACCCAGGATCTACCTGCCTTTATCACCCTCATTACCACCCTCATCCTCTCCGAAGTTTCCACTTGCCCAGCCACTTTCCCTGACCTAAGCCCCATTATAGTTCCATCCTGCACCATATTCCTTTCTGGTCCCTTCCTCATCCCTGGGTCTGCACCCTTGTCGGTTCCCATTCCCTCACCTAGTCTGTCCTGTTTCCCTTGTCATCCGCCAAAACTATCCTAGTTCCCAAAGTTTCCACCCCGTCTGTCCTTTTTCCTGGGCCATCCTCCTGACCTATCCTGGCTCCCTAAGAGTCCACCCAGTCTGTCCGGGTGCCCTGCCCACCTTCCTAGTGCCCCCACCCTTGGTTGTTCCATCTTGTCCTGTCCTGCCCAGTTTGGACACCATGGGGGGTTACTGTCACAGTCTGGGCTGGACAGTCCCTCCTGTCTGTCTGTCTTGCCATGTGTTGGTGTGTGTGTCTGTGTTTCCCTCTCTCTCCCTTTTGTGTTTTGCAGCTGCCATGTAGAGAACGTCAGCTCTGTTGCCAGGACAACTGATTGTTTCTCCACCCAGCTCATCAGCAGCGGCACCTGTCTCCAGTTACCAGCTCCTATATATTCTCTCCTTTGTTCTGTCTTTGTTGGATTGTTTTGCTGTGTTGCAACTCTATTAGCATGTTCTGGTCTGTTTCCTGTCTCCAGTTTCGGTTGGTCTAGTTTATTTGTTTTTGGTTGTTTATTCCTCTCCCTCATGAGAGTTTTGATTTGTATTTTATTTGTTTATTTAATAAAAGCCATATTCTGCCTTCCTGCATTTGGGTCCTTCTCTCAGCACCACACACCTTGACATATATATATTTAATATTTATGGATGTTAATATAAAGTATATATAATACTGTATATATAAAGCACTACATAAGACAGTGAAAACATGATATTAAAATGTAATATAGGCAACATTTAGGTTGAATTAGATTTTTAAAATTTTATATAAACAAAGTTGTGGTGATCAATGGAGAGCAAAAGATCTAATATTCAGATGAAAACAAAAATGCTAAATAAAAAGTTAAACCTTTAAATACATTCAGTATTCTGTAAAAAATCTTAATAGTATGTCATAGGGACATGCTTAACATGAACAAACAATTTCTTCATAGAAACGACCCACATAGAAATCAGACTATAGACCATGTTCTGAAACAAAAACACACAAACAAATCACACAGTGCAGGCAGCAACACACTAGCACTGACCACCCACACACTGTTTAGTCACATATTCCAAAACCACTAAACTCCACACCAGCTGACCATCTACACACACTGATAGCTTAACTGAATGACTAGAGCTTTCAAATTGATGACAGTGATGTCACGTTTCTTAGCTTACAATGTACAGCAGGCTTCATACATAGAACTGTAAACACTGCAAGCACATATGCTGCAAGCGTCTTATGCTGATATGCTGATATATATATATATATATATATATATATATATATATATATATATATATATATATATATATATATATATATATGTGTGTGTGTGTGTGTGATTAATGAGAGTATTGAGTTGCCACGAGGGACTACTTTTTAAGCCTGGTGGAGAAAATCCGAGGAAGACCACACCTGAAAATCTGTCACTACTACCATTACAGCTACTGGTCATACTGTACTAACTCAATCTTAAAGGGATAGTCCACCCAAAAATAAAAATTCTTCATCATTTTCATGTTGCATAGGTAAATGATAGAATTTGTATTTCTGGGCAAACTATTCTTTTTGGTAGAACTGCCTAAATTTGAAGACTGCCTGACTTCTCCTCCCATAGTGCCTTTTTAAGTACTGTGCAAAATGTGACCTTGGGCAAGGTCGAGAGAGAGAGGTACAGAGAGTGAGAGAGAGAAAAAGACGGGGGGGGGGCTTAGCAGAAAGAAAGACAAACTAAGACACAATATTCCATGCGGGATGAGCGGCCCTCCATTATATGTGATTTAACTTCAATGTAAATGTTCTGCCTGGGAACTTTAAAAAGTGCTTTTTAATTACAGGTATCTGTTTAAGTCAAGTCAGATTTTTTTCACCCTGGTTTGGTTAGACCATCAAAATAACTTATAAGAGTCAGATCAGGTAGAAATACCTCCTTAAGGTAACAAATGCATGTTGTCACTTTTTACAGAGATTTTAACAAGCCTTTGAAAAAAGTCAAATAAAATGATTATTTTCAGATAAAAAGACATACGTTCATGTCACTGGGGAACTCGTCCTTTTTCATCAGGCCAGTGGCTGCGGCGATATTTCCTGCCCCAGACATCACAGCTCCACCCAGCTGAGAGGCCTGTTCCTTTGTCCTCTCCGCCACTTACCAGAGATAAATCATGACACATTATAAACACTGACACAACCAGTTTCAACACAGACACATCAATCATGGATTCAATGTTTAAAAAAAAGAAATAAGAACTTCATGCTTTACATGAAGTTTATATACTGTATACGATGCATTATTAAGCTATTCTTGTTGTAGTATAATGCATTTATAGCCTTATAATATACATTGCAATTTATTGTACCTTTAAAGAGCATGATGCATTAAAATACATTATCAATGTCCAATGTCATGTGTTTGTAAAACATGTTTTGTGATGTAACCTAAAAGAAGTGCATTCATGTGGTAACTAAATTAACTGGCTTTATTCGAGTCAAAAATGTTATTTGATCTGACTAAATTTACCTGACAATTTAGGTTACACCCACAAAAGTATATATATATATTTTTTGGATGATTAGATCAATTAGAAATAGATCCTTGAGGTAACAATTGCGAGTTACCACTTTATTCAGTGTATTGTAAATGTGGTTAAATGTATTTCCAGTGTTGGGTGTAATTTGATAACAAAATAATTAGTTACTGTAATATAATTACTTTTAGGCAACAAAAAGTAGTGTAACACATTACATTTTAAATTCTTGCAATCAGATTATAGTTACTAAGTTTTCATGAAAGTAATTATTTTTAAGTGCATTACCTGGTATAAAAATATTTCTAAAAATTATATTATTGATATGTAATACAATTAAAATGTTAATAAATATGTTCAAATGTTCATCTGTTTGCGTTTCTGTGACAGCTGAAAGTTGTGCAACCATGAACAAGGAGAAAATAGACATTATTTAGTGTTTTAGAAAGTAACTTAAAAGTAATTAGTAATGTGATTACTTTTCAATGAATTAATCATTGAAGTAATTACAAATTTAGATAAGTATTTAGTAATTTGTAGTGGATTACTCTTTTTTAGTAACTTACCCAACACTATTTATTTATAAGAAAATTGAATCATAAGTAGCGTAGTCATAAAATATCGGTATAATTATTATTGATCAGCAGATCAGTTATTTTATCGATATATTTAAGGCATCTATATATTAAAATTAGCTGACATTTAAATCAGAAGCCTAATTTGCATGCTTTCCAATTTACTCAGTTGGCCTCTGTTTAAAAGTCTGGCGTAATAGTGTTGGGAGACCACAAGGGGGTGATATAACATTTACTGAAGCCGGTCACAGGTATTACACACACAAACACAGGACGAGCTGATGAGGTGCAGCTGATGGCAGTCCAAAGTTACAAAGGTATTTGAACAAAATGAACAAAGTGACGTTGATGAGTTTGCAGGTTAGTGTATGAAACTGGTATAACTACACAAACTGTACGATTAGAAATGGTGACGTTTATGCAATATCTCTGTATGTAGCCTTGAATAGGTCTTTCATTCAAGCTGTCAAACCATAAAATGACATACTTGTGACTGAAAATACATTGCATAGGCTATATAAAAGATACATATACACAATATATCATCCAGTGATGCTAGAGTAAATAATCTTTGTCCTTTAATTATTTGGGTCGAATTGAATGGAAATCTATGCGAGTTGCGCTCTGTAGCACTTTTTGACGCTAAGCATTGGCAGTGTGTGTGTACCTTCATAGAAAATAATTGTTTCTAATTTTGACTGTTGTGCGACCCCCTTTTCATTTTCCCTGCCACTCACACTTTGTCAAAGTTGTGTTAAGAAATATTTGTAAAATATATTTGAAAAGACAGACTATGTGCAACAAACAGCCTTTTTATATCTGGAAAAAAAAATAAAAAATCACGATAAATATAGATAATCATCCGGAAAATGCATAAAAACAGCATTGATCCCAAGCCTAATTATAAGCCATTATGAATGCATTAAAGTGCATTAAGAATTTCTTTATAACGCATTATACAGTATATACAGGCTTCAGGTACAATGTTACTGAATTTGGTATTGTGATCGTGATACAGCAGGGCAGCGGCAGAAATATGCTCTATGAATTTTCTATTTTTCCTGTTTCACATTACAGCAAATAGGGTGGCCAGACATCCTGTTTTTCCCGGGACAGTCCCGTATTTAAGCACTTTTTCTAGTGTCCTGACTTATTCTGAAAAAATCGTGTTTTGTCCCGTATTTCCCCTCTCCTAAAATTTCTCTATCACCTATGTGGCTTTCTCAGTCATGTGAATATTCTAATCAAAGGTAGCCAAGGATACGGCTTGTAAAACCAATAAATAACACCATGTTATTTGAAGTACATGATTGGATTAAGCTATCCAATCACAATCCCCTATCAATAGAGCAGCAAAATAGAAAACTTTTATTCAGCATCGGTGGATTACCTCCAAAATTGGAGCTGCTCATTGGAGAACACAGAAAAACTTGAGTGGGCCCTATTGTGAGACATCACAGAGTGGAAAGACATTCAGAGCAGCCTCGAACACTTCTACTCCAGAATCCCGCTCTCAGTTTGATTGACAAAACTACGCTCTTTGATGAGTGGGCTTGCGCAAAAAACATTGTCACTCGTTGTATCACTGAGTGGAACGTGAACAAGACGGCCGTGTCTGAGAGATGGAGAGATGTTTTTCGTGAGCTGGAGAGCAACCCCATCAACATCGGAGTCTTAGCATGGTCGTGGAGATTGTTTTTATGCCTGCCCGGGACATCTGCATCTGTGGAGCGTGTGTTCTCATTATTGAACGCAGCATGGACACCGGATAAATCTTGACTCAGTGTAACATTCATGAAGGCAATGCTTTTTATACGTCTTAATTTTGGACTGCTATGCATTTTACGATAAACTCTTGAAAGACATGCGCATACTGAGAAAAATTGCTGCCAGTGAAAAGTACAAGGTGACAACAGTTACAGATGCGGATGCACCCTCTACTTCGCATTGATCTGCGCCTAGGTAAGGATACGTCAATTTCATATTTGCTGGGAGGGGGCTGTCCCGTTTTCCACAAGCAGGAATCTGGTCACCCTAGCAAATGATGACACATGATATTACACATGAACTTGGGTGATGATCATGTGTTTAATGCTTACACTCTTTAAAGGTATAACTATAAACAGAACTCTTGTTACAATTATTCATGAGGCAATGTGAATGCATTAAAGTGCATTAATAAGCTCCTTACAATGCATTACATGGGTCTACACATAATTCAAGGACAGTGATAAAAAACTGAGTAATAATTGTGACAATGTTTAGAGATGTTGAGATGAAAGGACAGGAGCTAATCCAAGAGGAATACACTCCATTCATTTTCTAGCTTTCCATCTGTCCAACACAGTTTTATTATTTTTTTTTATATCCTACTGAAATATCAGCTAGGCTCAGAACTATTTGTCTCGGTTCCACTTTGTGGATGCACACATGCCCTTTGTACACTTTAAATGAGACGATTTTATTATTTACAAGACAAGACTGAAGTCATTTTGTAAAATCACCTTACCGTTTGCAACACTGTCTTTGGTCTTGTTGCCTGAAAGCACAATAAAGAATAAAGACAAATCATTTGCACAGCTTAAGACTATACTGAAACACACACTAAATTAGTCTTCTGAAGGAATTGTGATAAAGCAGTAAGCAGGTACATAATACAGACAGGGAGTAAGTGTAAAGACAATGTGAAATACAAGGCCTGAGTAGCTTCATTTAAAGGTTCACTGAGAAATCATTAGAGCTAATAGAAACCGTAGCTCAGACCTGTCACTGTAACCGCTCAGCATGAGTGAATTAAAACTCACAAGTTTCTACTAGGATGGGATTCTACTATCAGTCTGTGTATGCTTCTTAGAAGAGAGAAGAAGGATTGAAAGAGAGTGGAGATGTTTTAACTAGAGTCATTCATCTATGGCTCATTCATTACTAGTGATGTTTTTTATCTACAATACTTGAGTCATCAAACCACAAAGTTACTTCTTGAAGGCAGTACGTCTTGGTAACACATGCACAATGTACCAGAAGAAGAATTTTTGATTAAAAAGGATGATTAGATTTGCTTTATTTGGTTATAGCAACTAGTGCCCGACCGATATATCGGTCGGCCGATATTATCAGCCGATACTAGCCTTTCACCAATATATCGGTATCGGCATATATGTTTACCGATATGCGCAGATATGAAAACCTTTTTTCAGAACATATAATGCAGAAAACAATGCTTTAGAATTGGTGTCATTACGTAGTTTGTCCAGCAGACCGCGTTCAGACTCCATTGTTTACAGAGCTGACTCTGAACTGATGGTGGCTCTGCAGACAGGGCGGAGTTAAGCAGTGCGGAGTTAAGCGGTGTCTTCTCTGTAAGTTGCTAACTAGTTTGTGAAATACATACTGGAAAGTTAATAAACAATGACCCCATCATTTTCCCTTTTCAATATAACTAATATAACATTAACCCTGTCCCTGACAACCATGTCACTCATGTTTATCACACCTGTTTGCTATGTTAGCCAGCTATAGTTTGCCAGTGCCGTCAGTAACGTAGCAGATTGAAAGGTAAACATAAGAACATCTTTTTGCAGCTCAGCAGACAATGGTGGATTGTGTCTGTTCAGTGTTGATTTCACGCTATGTTGTTACCTGGTTGGTGAGACGCAATGCTGGTCCATCTTTTACTCTCTGTGACAACGAGCTCATAGCTAAATAGCTAACCACGTAGCTACTTTCATTGCTTGTCAGCTGAGTGGAAGCTAATGTGTAAACATTCACCAAACTGTTTTATTCAGGATTCACAATTTGGTACCCCCTTCAACCGAACTATTCCAGTTGTTGCATTTACAAAATGTAATATTTAAAAGTCTGGTTTTCCACTGTTGAAAGTTTCCTCTGAACTTGTATAGCAGAATACGGTGTAACACCGCTGCCATTGTTTATCTCTTTACTCGGCAGGTGTAAATGCTTCTTGTTTTACAACCTACCTATAATTGACTGGCAGTATTAAAATAGTCAGCATTTGACTGATACTAAACAGTACTGTTGTTTATTTAGCTATTTATTTTATTTTTATTTATTCTTTATTTTAATGGTCAGCATTGAATGATACTAAACATACAGTACTGATGTTTATTTAGCTATTTATTTTATTTGAATTTATTCTTTATTTTAATGGTCAGCAATTGACTGACACTGAACATACAGTTCTGATTTTTATTTAGCTATTTATTGTATTTTTATTTATTGATTCTTTATTTAAATGGTCACAAACTGACTTATACTAAACAGTACTGATGTATATTTAGCTATTTATTGTATTTTTATTTATTATTTATTTAAATGGTCAGCAACTGACTGATACTGAACATTCAGTACTAATGTTTTTTAAGCTATTTATTGTATTTTTATTTATTCTTTATTTTCTCAGTGTTCATTTCTAGAATTTGTTGACAATGTATAATAATAATATCAAATATTCTTTGATAAAAATATTTGTTTAAGAAAGCAACCTTCTGAGTACCTTTGGATAGTCATATCGGTGCAAAATCTGTGAACAATCCACATAGAAAAGGTCTGTTTTCATTTCAGCTCAAAAATTAACTATATTGGCCACATAATCGGTGAATTTCCCCCCTCTAAATTCGGTATCTGTCTCAATAATCCCATATCGGTCGGGCTCTAATAGCAACATGATCATGCAGGAAATTGACATGGTGCTTCTGATTTTCAAGTACCCTGAAATCGACCACATTCTCCCAAATTACTGACAAGTGTCATCCCCCATAAGACATTTTTGCATCAATTCAAATGTGTTCTCCTTTCCCCATGGCACTACTGATAGCTTGTTGTGCACAACCTCTGAGACATAGATTCTGGTCCCATGGAAACCAGGAAGTAATCGAGTTCACATGAATAATGGTAACCACAATTCTGAGGGTTCCTTTTTGATCTAA
Organism: Myxocyprinus asiaticus; assembly: GCF_019703515.2. Lineage (NCBI taxonomy): Eukaryota > Metazoa > Chordata > Actinopteri > Cypriniformes > Catostomidae > Myxocyprinus > Myxocyprinus asiaticus. The sequence goes on along the minus strand of NC_059365.1, from coordinate 34,945,415 downwards.
GATTACATTTTTACTCCACTGACGGTTTGGTTTAAGGTTGGGGTTTGGGTGTAGGGTTAATAAAATATGCATTTCTGTTGACTGTATTACATAATTTAAATTTTACTACTTGCTTTCGGTGCCACTCTGTGGGCATTTCACCTCAACAACACTACCAGCTTTGGCCACTGGGGGCAGTGGTTTGAATTTCAGTAAGCACAAACTGATTTCAGCAGCAGAATTTGTTACCTACTGTTGGCTTATTTTATGAGATTTTGACTTATTCTAGGGGGTCATAGGTGGCCAGGGCGTTGCAATGGAGTTTGTTGTCTTGCAGTTGCAAGGGTGTTCTGGGTGGTTTCTAGGTGATTGCTTAAGCCAAGTTTACACGACACGACTTGCAATCGGCACCCTGCGACTCACAGTTCTGTTTTTCATCATGCTGGTGCGAACACTTCAGGACTGTAGTGTATCAACTACATGACCATATGTCCCGACTAAGACCATAAGTACACCTGGTATTGAGATGCATTTTGGGTGATGTTTAGAGCAGAATTCTTTAATTAAATTTAGTTAATTTAGTGCAGTTAATGTAATTGCGCTTCTCATGTGCATGCTTCTCATATCTGTGTCCCTATTGTGCATGTTCATGCATTCGGATTTCACATCATTTGATTATTTACCTTAAATGCGGCTGTAAGTGGCAAAAAAAACAGCCATTATAGCTGCCTTTAGCGTTGTCCCATTTCTAAAGGATCGCCCAAAATGCATCTTAAAATTAAAACAGTGAAAATCATTCACAAACTCGTTTATTCTTGATAACATATGTCAGCAAACAAAGAACAGCTCTCGCCCGATTTTGCGCTTATTGGCACCATTTGCAAAGGAAAAAAATATTAAAAACAGTGTGTATAGGGAGATGTGGATGAGATTTTATTTTATTTTATTATTATTTTTGTCTCCTGCTACCCAATACCTTGCTCTCCTCTTTCAACAAACATTAAAGAATGGCTCGCACCCATTTTGCTATTTGCAAAAGGAAACATAATAATAATAATAATAATAAAAAAAGCTGATAATAATAATAAAGTCAGTGGATAAGGAGATGTGGGTTAATTTTTTTAATTTTTTTTAAATAATTTTTGTCTTCTGCTACCTAAAAACTTGCTCTCCTCTTGCCCTCTCATTATTTAATTGGCTATGGCTCACTGTCCATCTTTCACTCGCCGGGACAGTGCGCACACCTGAATACAAGACGTCTAGATATCAAGCAGTTTTGAAAACTGTCGTAGCATCTGGGACTTGTCTTGGCCTGTCACAGGAGTGCACACACAACAAAACCATTCGTCGTGAGATTCGAGACTTCTCGTCGCACACCAGTCGCCAACTCAAAACATTAATGGAGATGAGCTTGAGTCATGTAGTGTACACTAGGCTTTACTAGCACAATTTACTGGCTTCAAGTCCCTTTGATATTCTGATCCCTAAATAAATCTTGGGCCCCTTCTTCATTGTAAGTCTTTAGGATCTTTTTCAGCCTGATTTCATAAAAAATATGTCACTGAAATGTTGTCCTAAACAGATGAGGTTTTTAAGGTTAATGCCTAACCTAACCCTAACCAATAGTGTCATAAAAAGCAAATGTGACTTGAAAAATGCAATTGCTGAAGCAACCACTTCATTTTGATGTGCTTTTATGACACTTTTGTTTCACGTTTTGACTTATGTGCTTTTCTGGACTTCCTTCATTTTGCAAGTGCAATGCTCCATCAGTTAAGGTACCATGCAACTTGATCGTGCCGAAATATGTTCATAAATGTAGTTGGTTGTGTAATATGAATGATAAAATTAATTTACTTACAAGTCATGCATTTTAGTAAAACTGTTCTCAATTTGTATAAACTTTTTAAAACAAATTAATTGCACTGTTTTCTGTGATTAATCATGGTACATTAAAAGAAACATTAAAATATAATTATAAATATATTAACTTTGTACTTTGTCTCAAAGAACTTGCAAGAAATTGGTTAGTCAACATTTAATTATTTTAATATGTACGTTACAATTTTCAAATTTGTCAAAAAAACAAAACAAAAAAAACCAATTGTGGATATAGTTAAATTAGATACATTTTTACAGGTATAAATCTTTGACAAAAAGGTATTTTTACATGCCATAAAATGAGTGGAATGCTGTAATTAAAAGTTAGGCAAAATCGTCTGCCGTTTTCCAATGGACTTTAATACAACATAGGATCAAATGGGCAGATTTAATTTATGTATATCAAGCTTTATTGGTAAGAAAAACTTAAGTGTACACTGCAAATACATTATTAGATACTATACATACAGATATAAAACGAATTAAATGCTGAAGTTTAAAATCTTAAAACGATTATTTTCTCTGGTTGCCGTTCAGTCTCGTGTACACGCTGGGTCTCTCTCATGCGGTTTTGCTTTTGACAGTGTTTGACAGTGAGTGAGTGTTTTATCGAGCGATGCAAAGAGATATGGCAGCTTGCCCATATATCTCCCACACCTGGCTCACTGCTTGCGGGTGCAGTCTCCATTTTCTGTACAGTAAATCAGCTCCGGTGTTTGCCGGGAACATGCGTCGCACGTAATAAGCACGCACCTTTCACAAAATCTGTTTCTGTGCTAGGGTGTGCAGTCGAACGTGTACCTCATGGAATTATATATGCCAGTTTTAGCCACAGGAAGAGGGGAAAAACATTAGTGAAGTTTTTAGGAAGTGAAAAAAAAAAAAAAAAAAGGATACTGTCAACTATTAATTGCAGAATTTATCAAGCTAAATTTCCCAGCTCTAGTCATAAGATATAGCATTGTGTGAGGAACAGGGCAACAATGAAGTGTTTATGAACTGCTAATCTGATGTTTTTACTTGTGATTTGTGTGAAAGTAAATAAAAGTCATAGTTGTTGTAGCACCTCTAGTGTTCATTTCACCAGGAAACAGCGGCAATATGTAGTGAGCCGTGTAAAAATAATTTTTCAAAAATCTAGGTATAGCAATGTGATTTTATGAAACCAGGTTGAATTTTTTTGGCCCATGTTATTGTCCAGCATGTAAAAAATGTTAAGTCCAGTCGATTAGAAAAGTAATAGGAAACCTTTCCTCAACAATCTGCACAACTCAAGGTATCATTAATGTCAGGTACATTTTATTTATGTAGTGCTTTTCACAACACACATCGTTTCAAAGCAGCTTTGCAGAAGATGATGCTGTAACAGAAAATTATGCTGTAGTATCTGTCTATAAAGCCCATATCGAGCGGTTTAAATGAAAAACCTGATTTAAAATCATGCTTTAAAATGTATTTGTCTTTAGGCCCCCAGTGAACAAGCCAAGAGTCTGTAACACAAACAGTGCTGGGCGAGGAAAGCGCCAAAATGTAATACTTATGGTTAGGGGTATGTTCAAATGAGCAATAGTATTAGTGATGCTTGCCTTAGCAAGCCCCACTAAATGTATAGGTGGGAATATCTAGCTCAATATATTGATGAGACCACACACATTGGAAACCATTTAGGAAATAAACATGAATTGGACAGGAAATGAGAGAGGTTTAATAGTGATGGGACAGAAGAGCCCCTGTGACATCAGCAGAGAGGCCACTGTATGTCTTCCTCTATCCTCAGCTGGGTTGGTGGCACATGTGCATTTCAGTGTGTGATGGAGCAGCTGTTGTACAAGGTGGAAGGAGAACCTATCAGAAAACTGTCACCCCTCCTCCACACACTAACGCACACTCTCAAGGCCAGTCACCTAGCAGTGAACATGAGGTTGCTGTGCTTACACTGGACAACCACGTCCAGTGTAAGCACAGCAACCTCGTGTTCACTGCAAGAAAATGACAGCAACTGTACAAAGCACAAATACCACAGACAGGAAGATCTGCTATGTGTTTGTAGAGCAACCACAGATGGACTGGCGATATCTGGGCTAATTGTCTCTCCCTGGGAGGCTGGTGGCACAGACGTGAGAATTATTTTGTGGAGGGATTGTATTATTCATTCATTTCAACGTCAAAACAGAAGAGTATGAATGAATGTTGTCACTGGGGATGATGTGCTGGGCAGAATGCATGAGCACTAAAAGGGTAAGTTCATACAAACATGACAATTCTGTCATTTTTTACTCACCCTCATGTTGCTTTAAACCTGTATAACTTTATTTTCCTCCATGAAACACAAGAGTATACAAATTTGAAGAATGTTGTCACTGCTATTTCTCTGAAATAAGAGTGAATGGGGACTGAGGATGTCAGTTGCCTAAAATTTTGCCCAACATCTCCTATTGTGTTCCCTGAAAGAAAGAATGTCAAATGTGTTTGAAACGACTAGAGATTGAGTAAATGATAACAGAATTTTTATTTTTGGGTGGACTATCCCTTTAAAATCAAGTGCCCTCTGAGTCTCCAAAGACTCAAATATGGCAAGTCAACAAACAAGATCAACTTCTCGTCTTATTGATCAAAGCGCACAGGCATCAAGCAGACCTACCTATAATAATTTCAGATAAGCTTAAAAAGATAGATTTCCCATCTGTAAGCTCCACAATGAAATAATTTGGACTGTCATTGTTTTCTGTTTACATTCTGAGAGCTCTTTGTCATCTGTGCTATACACATAGAGTTCTGTGAGCTCATGGAATTGTGTGACATGTGGTCTGTAAGGCTTTTTTCCAGCCCGACAGGAGATCAGAGAGATGTTGGATCTGCTCCAGAAGTCAATGATGTCATGGTGGTGCTATAGTTTCTCTCTTAAATAACGAGTACATTAAAAAGATAAAGTTACATTAGGTGTATTTTCTCTATGTATAGTTTATGTTATTCTATAACAAATCCCAGTACAGTATCTTGACTGATTTTAATTTTGCAGATGTAAAATCCATAGATGAATAAGCAGCGTTGGGACATGTATTAATAAGAGTTAAAAGGCAGTATATTTCAGTAGGTCTGCTATGATCATATGTATTGTACCGTGAAAATATTGGCAATACTGACCAGTGATTGAGAGCGATCTTACACCACATAAATTTGCGCAATAGATCACTGCCAATGGCACTAATGATATGAGTAGATGGCAAATAACATGGACTTTAATTTTTTTTCAACATCAAGATTTTAAATGAACATTTATATGAATGTATAAGGGAAAGTGTGTATTTTTGGTGCTGTGATTAGTCGCCATTTTTCTTAAAGGGATAGTTCACCCAAAAATGGAAAATAAACTCTCAGCATTTATTCACCCTCATGCCATCCCATATGTGTATGACTTTTTTCTAGAGTGCTAGATGGCGCTGTAGAAAGTGGAATCGAGCTTGAAATCATGATCATGCCTAGAGACTGCAATGACAAGATGGAGTTTTGTTTTGGTCTGTTCTCACCCAAAACCAACTGGTTCGCTTTAGAAGATTAAACCACTGGAGTCTAATGGATTATTTTTATGCTGACTTTATCTCCTTTTTGGAGCTTCAAAAGGCCTGATCACCATTCACTTGCATTGTATGGACCTACAGAGCTGAGATATTCTTCTAAAAATCTTTGTTTGTGTTCAACAGCAGAAAGTAAGTTGTACACATCTGGAATGACATGAGGGTGAGTAAATGAAGTAAGAATTTTCATTTTTGGGTGAACTATCCCTTTAAGCTTTCTTTTTTCAGTTAATTTAAATAGTCCTGTGGTGTGACCAATGATTTTATGAAAGTACAAATATTGCCTGTTGTTTTTAAATAAATACTGTATGAGGTCATGAAAACTGCCTGTCTAAGAATTATACAAGAAATAGAAAAATGTGTTTAAAAAAGCTCTTGATGAAGTATTGTATGTCATATCACCTTGCGATTAATTATGTAGTATAGTATATCACCTCACCTTAGTGTGATTATTTATATGAAAAATAAGTTAAAAAATCAATGCAATTAATCATGCCCCTGACCCGTAATTAAATTCCGTAATAAGGTATGTTCCTACCATTGAAACAATTCTTGCTTTATGTACCACCTTGATGTTTTTGCGAATCTGTGGCAGTTAGGGGCAGTTAGCTCAACTCCAGCTGTACAGGCAATACGCCTAATCAAACCAGCGAGAGCTTTTGTGCTGCCTTGGACTGGGCTCAACAGAATAAGGGATCTCGGGATGCGTTTTTCAATGTTTGAAACCATGTTTAACTTGACCCAGCATCCTAAAAACATAGCACTTATGACTAGAGATGCTGAAAACTAGTGAGGCATGAGTACATGTACAACTGGGTACATAGTCTAACAATTAAAAATAGTGCAGACGGAATAGGCCAATAACAGGGTACTGTTCAATGATATGGAAAAAACAAACAAACAATATTTTGTTTTTTAAAACCACTTTTTGTATTGTCTAAATGCTTTACTTGTCTGTTGCCACAATATATGTACATGATGTAATGTATTTGAATCTAAATTATAGGCTTAATATTTTATATATGTATATTAGGGATGAACCAGTACCGATACTTTTATCGGAATCGGGTTCGATACCATGCTCATTTACTAGTACTCGTACTCGTAAAAATGCTCCAATACCAAAAACCGATACCATCTGACGTCCAAATGTCATTAAGTAAACATTCAGCACACAGATTAAAATCGCATCATGTACTAGTGAGATTATTTAACAGCAAAAGCTGCGATTTAATGAAATAAATATATAGTTTGCACATGCAGCATTTTAAATGTGAGTGCTTGTGAATGTGTGGAGCTGGTGTTGTGCAGGCATAGAGACACAAACTGCTCATACACGGAAAACACTATTATGAGCATTGCATACTGTTTGTAGCAGATGACAGCAGGCAGAGCGCTAATTCATTTTTTAGCACGAGTCATATAGCGACTACATATTTATTTAAATAGCAGCCTTTTGTGGTTTAATAATCACTGTGATTCATGTAGTGACCTGCTTTTTCGGATTGTGAATCTGCCGTGATTATGTCAGAGCTCCTTGGTCTAACATCACAGAAACACTTCAAAATAAAAGCTCCGCCAAAATAAAAGCTCAATTTAAAGGAAAAAAATATGACAGAAATAAATCACTACTGTATAGCTATGTAATATTCACTGTTATACTACAACAACAACTACTACTACCACTACTACTCCTAATAAATCAATGGTAACTGTATTATATTTAGCAATATCTCACATCTGTGATGCTCTATTATGCAGCACTTTATTTGACAAAATATAACTCCAAAATTGTATTTAGGATTGTGCTGTATAAAATAATTTAATTTGATAAAAATAATACAATTTCATGTTGAACATTAATTGCTATACTTTCATTTGATTAAAGTTTTAATTAATTTATTTATTTAAACACAATTTTGATGATAAAATTTAAATAAATGGCTGATATTGAGTTCAGAAAAAAATACAGGTATTGGACTCGGTATCGGCCAAAAAAAGTATCGGCACTCGTACTCGTTCTAAAAAAAATGGTATCGGGACATCCCTAATGTATGTGTGTGTGTGTGTGTGTGTGTGTGTGTGTGTGTGTGTGTGTGTGTGTGTGTGTATATATATATATATATATATATATATATATATATATATATAATTCCTCTATTATTTATATACTAAATTATCTTTATTTAATGGCCTTTATCGGTAAATATTGACGTGATTTATTGTGATTAATTCAATAATTGCTTTGTCAATTGACAGACTTAGTTTTGATAACTAAATAAATATTGAATAAAAAGGGCCAAACACAAAACTAAAGCAGGCTCTCAAAGTAAACTCAAGTTCTCAACTGGTGGGTTGCAGGTCTGTTTTGATCGGGTCAAGGACAGCAGGGAAAATTAATGCAAATAATAAAATGCAACTATACATACAATTGTGCATAGCTATGATAACAAAATAAAGAGGATTTATTTATCCTACTCAGCTCAAATAATTTTGTATATTACTGGGCCTATGCAGTTCATGGCAATGATACCAATTAATATTTAATTTTAAGGACAATTTGGTTTACTTTTGTACAGTTTTGGTGCTATGTTGGGTCGCCACTTGATGTACAATCCTGAGTCATGAAGCAAAACCAGCTGAGAACTACTGCTCAAGATTCAATGACTCTGGAAAAAAATATGATGAATGTAAGAGGCCTTGAAACCCCCACCCAGTTTCTCAGCCAATCACAAAATTACACAATAGTGCCTGAACCTATAGCGATGCTCTAAGAAAAACTAGTGAAACAGACAGCAACCCCCTGCTGGCCCACAGGCTTTAAGCTTTGTGGTCCCCTCCCACTCGCACCGAGCCCGCGCTTGAATCGTGATATGCATGCATTAAAAAAAAGAGCATTATATGCTCCGTGTCTTACCCATAAACATCACGCCTTCCTTGGTCTTCTCTGCAGCGACCGCAACGCCTTCCTTGGTTTTCTCTGCGGCCGCTGCCATGCCCTCTTTAGCTTTAGAAAGCCCCTTCATAAAAACATCCATCTTGACCCCTCTGCATCCAAGAAAGCAGTGTGAAAACAAATCAAAGATGGTGTTACACTATACAATAAATGTAGAATAAAATGAAATTGAAAGCAATATTAAGACGTGGTGTGTGCGCGCTTGTGTGTGTGCACGCGCTGAGTGCGTTCTAACCAGCCTATCAGTGGAACAATAAGGAGTATAATTTCCCTGAAGATAAAACACGTTATTCGCCCATACATGCGCAGAATGAGACGAGAACATTTACATCATTTCTGTCTGTGTTAACAACACGGTTTCAAAAGTGTTCATGATCAAAAACTCATTATTTATTACTCAACTCATAATGAAGGAGAAAATGCTTATTTCATGGTAAGTATTTGATATATAGTAGTGTAGCGAGAGACATATTTTAGGCATGTGTAAATTAAAAATGGCATATGACTTTTTTTTTTTATTTATAGTACTGTTAATTAAAACACATTTTTGTACAGCTAACAAACGCATTTATGCATTAAAAGCACTACAATTTGTGTCGACACATCACTGGCAATGTTTAAGATGGCTATTTAATAAAAATAAAATTAAAAATTAAAAAAAATAATAATAAAAAAACAGATCTTGCACTACTCACATACAATATGGTGTCACCTCTCCAATGTCCTCACACAGGAGAATAGCTCGACACGACTTGGTTTAATTAAATCACAAAACACAACAATCGCCTGTTTAAGCATCAGGTTGTATATACATTTATCAAGCAATGTTTTAATTTTATCACACCAGTACGCAAATGCTCGTTTCCATCGACAGCTAGCATACAGTTTTTATTTATTTATTTTTTTTATGTCCTAACACGAGCTCTCCGTCAGTATTTTCACACGTCGCGAGATATCAGAGCACGTTCACAGAAAACGCTTTCATAGATGTTTTGATAATTAAAAACGTACCTTTTAAAGCACCTTCTTCGTCCTCAATTGCGTAGTAGATTGCAATATCGTTGAAGGAAATGTTACACTACGATCTGACGGTGGGCCTTCCTCTAGATGTGCTCAGCCAATCAGGAGGAGAGGATGAGACGATCGACGCAGGTCATGGTATTGATCATGATGGGGGTGTCAGACCCCAGCCATAATGGCAACAACCAGTGCCATATTAAGACTAATATTGCATCCTCTTATAATGTCTGTAACTTTGATTAAAACTGTACATTTGAGAACGCCAAGAGGGCAAATCTGATTCATACTGTAGGCTACTCTTTCAAGTATATATTATATATTTATATTATAAACACCATAAGTGACAGAAGAACATATCTGTCTGTCTGTCTATGAAATCATAGAAGACAACATTGTGTAATGTGAGAAACTACAAACATATGGATTGGCATTAAAACAAGAACATGAATATGATCAATCCATATGTTTTTGCGATCATGTCCAGTCTTCTCTAGTGTCAACCATCGGAGCTTCATATCATCCACAGATCTTATTGGAAATGTTTAAGAACTGACAAGCCTAACGCTTAACCTTGGATTGTAGCTATTGTAGAATTCATGACTGAATACTGTCAGTTTAATGTCGATCTTGAAGGGAGAGTCAACATTTAAGCTTGATGCTCCATGCATATCTTGTGTTGATTTACTGCAGGCGATGCCTGTTGTCTGCACTGTCCATCTTGTTGACGTGGGCGCATCTGGCACTAAAAGGCAATCGAATGGCTCCTCTGACCAATTGATTTTGTCCTCAAAGACAAGCATGCCTGATGCTGAAAGCTGGAGATTCAAAAGTTCCCATTATCAATAATTGCTGTTGTCAAGGATTATATACTATACATCGTTTAAGTAAAAGTAAATCGAAAAAATGAAAACACAGACCCGTGATTGTTATTGTCTACAGGTGAGCGCTCCAATTTCACATGATTATAGCTCTCACACCAAAAATATAATCTGCAGACCAGCACTTGACATCATAAGGGTTGGTAAGAATAATTCCTGTTTCCAAGCCTCTTGTTCCATCTGCTGTTTTAATACTAGTATAGCATCGTTTTGGTTATTCAAGCGTTTTTCATCGGTAGGACAAAAGACGACCGCAACAAACAGCATTAGCGGTAGACTGAAGCAGAGGCAGAAATGCAAAATTCAGCACCATGGACAGCAACAGCCAACTATAAACCAGGGTAAATGACGTGACGCTCTTTTTTGATACGGATCTATTAAGTTATTCAATAGTTACTTGAATACACCTTTACTATGATGAACACGTTTTCATGAGTTCATTTTTTTTTTCTGGGGCTGAAAGTAAAAAATATTTAAGTAAAAAATAAAAAAAAAATATATATATATATATATATATATATATATATATATATATATATATATATATATATTTTTTTTTTTTTTTTCTTCCATTTTCTCTCAATTTTTTGCATGCCCAATTCCCAGTGCGCTCTAAGTCCTTGTGGTGGCGGAGGACGAACCTCAGTTGCCTCGTCTGAGAGAGTCAATCCGTGCATTTTATCACGTGGCTTGTTGAACGCGTTACCACGGAGACGTAGAGCGTGTGGAGGCTCGCTATTCTCCCTGGCATCCATGCACTTCTCACCACGCGCCCCACCGAGAGCGAGAACCACACATTATAGCGACCACGAGGAGATTAACTCAACTGACTCTACCCACCCTAGCAACCGAGCCAACTGGTTGCTTAGGAAGCCTGACTGGATTCACTCAGCAAGCCCTGGATTCGAACTTGTGACTCCAGGTGTGGTAGTCAGTGTCTTTACTTGCTTAGCTACCCAGGCCCCCCAAAAATCTTATTCTTGATGACAATTTTTAAAAATAGTTTTTCTGTAAAAATATCTAAAAATCCTTAAAACAAGATCAATTTGCTTTACCTTGTTTTAGAAGCAACACTGCATAAGATATTTAGCTTTTTCAGAGAATGTATTTTTACTGTTCTGGTAGATTTTTTATAGTCAAAACAAGTGAACAGTGCTGAAGTAATCCAAATGATTTAGATTACGTTACTGACCTCGAGTAATCTAACGGAATATGTTACAAATTACATTTTACGGCATGTATTCTGTAATCTGTAGTGGAATACATTTCAAAAATAACCCTCCCAACCCTGGTTACACCACTGGACATGTTAAAAGTCATTAAATGTTGTTTTTGTGTGTGTGTGATTATAAATGGTTATAAATGTTTTCCAAAAATGTATGAAACCAACAATGACATAAATACAAAATTTCTATGAATTTGACACGTGTTTTTGATTTTTTTTTTTTTTTGTAATTAACATTTTTTTTATTGATTATAGAAAAAACAACAGAGAAAAACAACATATACACACCGAATCAACATTTAACTTTTAACCCTCATTAACATCCCTCCCCAAACACCAATCCCACCCTACCCTAAAAGAACACTCATGTGGTCACATAAAATAATACATAAACAATAAAATAAAAAATAAATAAATAAAAAACAAAAAATAACATGTATAATAAACATGCATAATTAAACTAAACATCTCCCTCCTCATCCCTTCCCCTAGAGTCCTCCAAAACTGCCAAATACCTACCCCACTTCCTGAAAAATAAGTCCTCCAGCCCCAGCCTTCCATCTATCATCTTCTCATAAGCCGCCACCCTCCCCATCTCCGCACACCACTCCGGAAATGGTGGCGCTCCGTCTGACTTCCATCCCCTTAAAATAATTTGTCTACCAATCATCATGCCAGTCAGAACCCAATTTTTTATATATTTGTCCCCCGAATTTATAACTTCCCCATCGCCCAAAAAGTCTGGGGCAAAGTAAAATTTGAGTGCCCAGAATGTCACGCAAATAATTCTGAATCTTTAACCAAAAATCTTGGATCTTAACGCATCCCCAAAAAACATGGGTTGTGTCTCCAACTTCTGATTGGCATCGCCAGCAGGTGGGTGTGTCTTTAAGACCAAGCCTATATAATCTAGAGGGGATCCAATAAAATCTTTGTAAAATCTTAAATTGCATAAGGCGAACCTTTGCATCTCTAGATGCAGACTTGACATTTTTCAGAATCTTAGTCCACACTCCATCCTCCAATACCAAATTCAAATATTTCTCCCATAATCTCTTAATAGAAGTTAAAGCTCCATCCCCATACTCTGAATTAACAGGGAGTAGTACACTGATGCCTCATGACCTTTTCCAAAAGCTGCAATCACCTCTCCCAAAGCATCTGCCTCCTTAGGGGGGTGTGTGCTACTCCCAAAAATAGTACAGAGCAGGTGGCGCAATTGTAAATACCTATAAAACTGAGGTCTGGGGATTCCAAAATGTTGGACCAAGTTTTCAAATGATCTCAACACTCCACTTTCATATAGGTCACCGAGTGTATCAACCCCCCTTACAATCCACTCTGGCCAGCAGAAAGGGGTCTTGCCAATACATAATCTTGGGTTCTGCCATATGCTCAAGGCAACATTTAAATAAGTGTCCAATTTAAACAATCTGGACACTTTAGTCCATACCGAGTGTAAATGCGAAATAACGGGGTATAACTTAACTTTTCCGATTAGTTTGATAGAGATGCTTTGTAATGGCAAAATAGGGGCAAGAACTGCCTGTTCAATAACAAACCAGGGGGGGGCTCTCTCAGGTGGAAGTGACCAATGAGCCAAATGTCTGAGACTGAACGCATAGTAATAAAACAAAATCTTGTATAGGCCTAGCCCTCCTTTGTCAATCGGCCTATGTAACTTATTAAAATGCAATCTGGGATGTTTACCATTCCAAATGAAGGACTTTGCTATACTATCAAATTGCTTGAAATAAGAGAGGGGGACATCTACAGAGAGAGATTGTAGCAGGTAGTTAAATTTTGGAATACAATTCATTTTAATAACATTAACCTTCCCAATCATCGATAAATGTAATGAAGCCCACCTGCCCACATCGCTCGAAAATCTTTTTTATTAAAGGGTCAAAATTGACTAACTAAATCAGACAAATTTGCTGGGAATAAAATCCCCAAATACTTAATGCCCTGTTTGGGCCATTGGAAGGTGCCCGGCTGGAAAGCCATTACTGGACAGTACGCTGTCAGAGCCAAAGCTTCGGATTTAGACCAATTAACTTTGTATCCTGAGAACTCGGAAAAGGAATTAATAATTCTGTGGAGGCAAGGCATAGATCTAGTAGGTTCAGAGACAAATAATAAAATATAATTTGCGTAAAGCAGAAGCTTATGCGCCACACCTCCTGCCACCACCCCTGGAAAATCATCCTCCCCCTTATTGCAGCTGCTAATGGTTCCAGGGCAAGACAGAACAATAAAGGGGAAAGAGGGCAGCCCTGCCGAGTGCCCCTATCCAGAGTAAAATAATCTGAAATTAATAAATTTGTTTGTACCGCTGCTACAGGGTGTCAATAAAGTAACTTAATCCAACCAATAAATGTACTCTCGAACCCATACATTTACAAAATCTTAAAAAGATAATCCCATTCTACCATATCAAATGCTTTTTCGGCGTCAAGTGAGATGGCAGTGACTGGAGATTGATCATTCGCTACTGACCAGATGATATTGATGAGATGCCTGATGTTAACAGAAGAGCTACAGCCCCGAATAAACCCCACCTGATCTATATGTATAAGAGATGTCATAAGCTTACTTAATTGGTTAGCCAAAATTTTTGACAATATTTTTTACATCTAGTTGGATCAGGGAGATTGGATGGTAACTTTTACACTCGCTTGGATCTTTGTCCTTTTTAAGAATCAGACTGATCCGGGCTTGTGTCATGGTTGGAGGAAGCTTTCCATTCTTTAATGATTCAGTATAAACTTCTAACAAAAGTGGAGCCAGTTCTGTAGCATAGGATCTAAAAAAATCTGCGGCAAAACCATCTGTCCCCGGAGCCTTGCCAGTAGGTAGGGACTTCATTACCTCATCAAGCTCCTCCAAGGTTATCTCAGAATCAAGAGTTTTTTTGCTCAATCGTCAGTTTAGGAAGATCTAATGGTTCCACAAAGTTTCTAATATCTTCATCAGTAGACGAAGACATGGAGCTATAAAGATCAATATAGAACACTTTAAAGGCATTATTAATCAATGGCCGAGGTACAAATTTCACCACCAGCAGATTTCACTGAGGTAATGATAGAAAGAGACTCTCTTTATATATCTAGCCAAAAGCTTCCCTGCTTTGTCACCCGACTCAAAGTATGACTGTCTTGCCCTGAATAACCAAAACTCCACTTTCCACAACAAAATAGTATTATATCTATATTTCAATCGGGTCAATTCTCTGAGGCCATCAGCTGACATATGGTGCTTCAGCTCTGCCTCTGTACTTTTAATATTCACTTCCAACTCCACAAGTTCTCGTGCTTTGGATTTTTTGATGAATGAGGCATACTGTATGATCCGACCCCTAAGAACCACCTTAAGTGCCTCCCAAGCCACGCCCACAGAGGATACTGAGGACCAGTTGGTCTCCATATAAACATTGATTTCACTCTTTAACATTTGTTGGAAATCAGGATTTTGCAAAAGGGACACATAAAGGCAACAACTATGTGATTTATTTTTCTCTGTATATGGCAACATCTCTAAACTCACCAGGGCATGATCTGAGACTAAGATATTTCCAATTGAGCAATCAACAACAGATGAAATGAGGGATTTGGATATATATAAAAAAAATCTATTCTAGAATAAATCTTATGGACTGATGAAAAAAATGTATAGTCCCTACCAGATGGGTTCAAAAGTCTCCAAATATCCGTAAGACCAAGATTTTTACACATCCTGTGAAGCGTCAATGTTGCTCTAGGGGGTTTACACACTTTTGCTTCACTATGATAAAGGACTGAGTCCATCAAAAGATTAAAGTCTCCTCCCAATATTATATCATGAGGGGTGACAGCGGTTTGCAGCATCCCTTCAAGATCTATAAAAAAGCCCTGATCATCAGCATTAGGTGAATAAATATTAGCCAAAATCAGCCTTTGCCCTTGAATTTCAGCTAAAACCATAATGACTCTCCCTAATTTATCTTTAGTCTGTTTGAGACATTTGAATTGTAGATGTCTATTAATCAATATAATGACTCCCTTGCTCTTACTTGAGCCAGCACTAAAAAAAAACATGTCCACCCCATATCTTCCCAAATTTTTCAGCTTCCTGCGGGGAGAGATGTGTTTCTTGAAGAAACACAATATCATATTTCTTACGTTTAAAAAAGTAATAACCTTCCTTCTTTTTATGGGGTGCCCCAAACCATTTACATTCCATGTGGAGAGAGATAGTTTACTTGTATTAACATTTGACATTTTGATATAGTAGAAAAAATTAATTGTGTGTCAAAAACAAAATTATACAGACCACATTCCCCATTAGTGAAACAATCAAACCCCGAACTTCCCCACGACCAAAACAAACAGAAAAAAGAAAAACGTGTGCATTAACTCTGCGCACGAAAGCGCCAACCGGCAACTATCCCTCGAAACTCAAAAGGTCCATGAATGCCCATGAGCCCCCACGACAAATTTGCCATCAGATTGCTCAATTTTGCCTCACAAATTTGTGTGGCAAAATTACATTATAGAAAATACTTTGTAAAATAAACCCCAGCCAATAGGAAGAATGAACAATGTGTAGATTCATTCACAGAACTGTCTCAAAGGTGTGATCTTCCATCTTCCAGCTGATATAAAACCATTCAGATTCCTCGGACAGACAAACGAATGTTCAGTGAGCCAGCTGTTATGAGTTCAGCGGATGACGTAATCATTCCAATGTCCTGTAAAAATACTCAACAAAACAAACTCCAGCCAGGAGGAATAAGCATGAAGAACGAACAGATTAATCCACAGCTGTTCAAAAGAACAAGCTCCAGCCGCTAGGCTGAACCAATACAAAAAGAAACAAAACTGGCATCCCGGTTCCCCAGATGGTCGAGTCAATTCACTCGGAGCCCGCATAAAAGTATATACCATGACTTACACAATCCGTCAACTTTATAAAAGATATCCTTTGTGTGAGCATGTAGATATTTTGCGGTTATCCGTAGTGTCCACTCTCAAACTGGCCGGGAACTTCAATGCAAATGTAATCTTTTGTCAATGCAAAAGTTTCTTTAAGGAAAAGTGTTATTCACAAAACAAGCTCCAGCCGCACGGCGGAGCCAACGCAAAAAGAAAAAAGAAACCGAAATGATGCCCAGCTTCCTCAAAAGCCAGAGTAAGTACAGCGAGTTGACCCACTCACATGAGAAACACCCAATGGTTTACTCACCCATTGATTCAATAAAAGACATTGCCTGATTGGGACATGTAAATACTTTGTGACTGTCCTTCATTTCTATTCTCAGTTTGGCTGGAAACATTAGAGGAAATGTGATCTTTCGTTGATGTAAGAGTTTCTTACATTCCTTGAAACAATCGCATTTCTCTCGTCGAACTCGCAAAGTCCGGGAACAAGAAAATATTATGGTTCTCCAAGAAAGCTTCCCTTTGCTCCTCGCCTGGCACAACACAAGATCTTTATTGGATGATCTCAGAAATTTGGCCAGAATCGATCGGGCCTATCTCCCTCAGCAAATGAGCTGGGACTCTGTGAGCTCAAAGAGCAAAGTGTGCGAGCTCGTCGCTCACACGTCTGCTTTTGCATGGCGTCATGTGACCCCCCGTGTTTTAGATTTTTTAAATATTTCACAATTTTATCACCTCAGACAATCTTGTTAGTCAATAGAGCTGTTCAGTTTGTAGTCCAAAAGTCCAGAAGAGAATTCGGCATGGGTTCCTCAGGTTTTTACTATGGGTTTTTATAATGGGGTTTTTCAACTTGAGTGAAAGGTAAATATTAATTGACAATACGTTTACATTTTGTTCTACAACATAAATTAGTCATACCTCAAATGGGAATTTAAGACATATTGAAGGGTAAACCTTTTTTTTAAAACCCATGGTGGCTTCAAAATGAATGCTTGAGGTACTGTGTGTGATTTATGTTGTAGAACAAAACGTCCATGTATCATCAAGTAATATTTACCACAGTCCTTATTTTATTCATAAATTGAAAAACCCCATTATAAAAACCCATAGGAAAATCCAGAGAGAACCCGTGACAAAATAGACCTATGAGTTCGCCTACAAATTGACGTTATGGCTGAACAGCTCTATGAACCACCAAGATAGCTAAAAAACCCAGTACAACTTCATTAATTTTGCTCTGCTGTATTCTTCTTGTCCTTACATCAGAAATGTTGTTTACCTTTAATTTTGTCTTTCTTGGCTCTTGCTTTGATATTTTAACCATGCTAACACATGGCATTCCTTCCACTAAATAAAAAATATTCGAGCCAAGTCTTTGATCTCAGTTCGGCTTTTCTTTCAAACATTTTAGATTTTAATTTGAACTAAGTCAAATCAAACATTTTAAACATCTCTCTTTCAAATGTTGTTGTTATCTGAGCTCATTGGGTAACAATATCACACACACACACACACACACACACACACACACACACACACACACACAATAATGGTCTTGGGTCTTTTTAAGATAAAACCAGCTATATGATAAGGGGGATCTATAGCACATTATGTTGTCCACCAAACATATAAGAAATAGGAATGCCAAAGAATGAACGACCAGATCTTTTATGTAGAATTTGAATAAGAAAAATAAACATGTATAATCAATACATCTCAATGCAAACAAAACATACATGAAATCAAAACATGACAAAATGCAAAGCAATGAATGTGTGTGTAATGTCCAGCCTATTAAATCCAGTATGAACCAGTTCAGTTATTGCAGAAGGTAGTGAATGATGAGTGATTCAGTGAGTGCTATAGTCTTATTTGATTCCGATTGAAGTCTTGTAATGATGTAGTGTCCCAAGTGGCAGATATCCACAAACAAAAATGAATCCTCTTAATCCAGATGATTCCATGCCTCTTACTTAACCAAAGCTCAGGGCAGTATGGAATTCAAGACATGAGTAGCAGTAGAAGGCACATTTTATGCAGTTTGCACATACTAAACCATACTATATAAACAATCCAAGTACAATTCAACATGTGAGCTACAAACAAACACTTCTCACAATAAACTCAACAAACTTAGACATATCAACATCCAAAATATACATTTAGAGAACAATGAAAATAAAAACAATTTCTTACTTTGAGCATAAAACAGTCATTTCTCAACAAGGACTTCTGAAGTGTTTGAGCACATGCTTCCAACTCCACATGCTGTACCACTTCCTCTACTTCACACCTTCTTCTTCCACTTGATTCGCAGTCTATGTGCATATCGCCACCCACTGAACTGTAATGCAATCATGATTTATTTAGTTAATCTTTTCCTTTAACCTTCCATTCTTTCATTTTCCTTATCTCCCTGCTTTCGTACACAACTCCCTTAAAAAAAAAAAAAAAAAAGATACTTGTCTCTAGTTCAATCAAGACCCCATGATTCAGATGGCGTTGCATATTCAACTCCTCATCCTCCACACAGAACCTAAAAGTGTGGATTAGCATAATTAATCAAATGTACTGTATAGAAAATTATTTTATTCAAACCTGTACTATTTAAGTACTGCATCCACAGGTCCCAAGCAACCAATCAACCCGGGGCCCCATTTCAAAAAAGTTTTGCTTAAAATTAACATAAGATTTATTTTAAATCATAATTTTAAATTCATCCTATTCAAAATGTTTACTGAAACATAAACATTTTGTTGAAGTTAATTAATACATGTTTTCCAGTTTTCCACAATGCAGTGAAAAAATAAATAAAAAAATAATTATTTTTTTATGAACAGGGTGTGTAAAAACTTCTACACTCGCTTATTATTATAAGCCAACAATAACTTATTGTTGTCCAGTTTGTCATTATAATTTGATACAGTATTATTATTATTACTTTGAGGATTTGTTGTATACAATAGTAATATATTTCTTTCTTATTTAATTTATTTTCACCAGGAGATTATATTCTGATGCTGCAGTTTATTGTTCACCATGTTGCAAAAGGCTGTATTTTATGTAAGCATCGTTGGCAACATTCTTTACAGTATTGCAACAGTAAACAGCGGCTCCTCAGCACACTAGACCAGAAGATAAAAAAAACATTGCTGAAAGTGCTGAAACTTTACTTGGTGCAGAACAATCTGGAATAATATTAAACATTGAAACAGTTACCTCTTTGCAACCTGAACTTGTTCAGAACGTCAAATCTTTGTGACACATGCGCTAAAAAAATCTATTTGCAGCGCAATGAATGAAACAGAACGTTTTTGAGTGAAACTGCATTTTTGATACCTGAAGTTCTTTTTAACTTTTGACACTGGGTCTAAAAATGTGCCGGTCCTTTGAGACAATGAAGAAACAGCGAAATGCAGTGCAGCAGGCATGGACGATTGTCCAGCACGTGTTTACATAGGAAAACAATGGAAAAACAGAGCAGACGTGGGCAAAAAATACGTTCGGTATGAATGGCCCCTAACTCATCCATTCGCACGTATCTGTGAGTGAGTGCGCATGGGTGAAAGAAGTTCGGAAGGCCTGTATATTTTTTTCATAAATTACAAACCCGAACTAAAAGTCCTACTTGAAAAACTGACCCAATCCGTTGGACCTCTAACATGAAAAGCTCTGAGAGTGCTGACAACAGCGTATTCGCGTGTGACAACAGAACACCATGTGACATGCCACCCCTCAAGCAGTTTTTGTGGAGCTTTCCTACTAGGGCGGGGCCCCCCCGATGTCCGGGGCCCCACGCAATTGCGTGGTTTGTGTGGTGGTTAAAACCGCTACTGACTACATCAAAGTCCTGTACCCTACTTGATCCCTATCCCAACCCAATAAAAATTCCAAATCCTTATCTTTTCGAACCTTTTTATTTAAATATAATATTAACTCTCTTCTCTCCTCTTCATACCTACTTCATTCAAATATTACATGCTCAAATGTTTCTTTTTCTCCACAATACTCACTTAAACAATTTTCATGTACTCCAATTATATACAGTGATGAATTCAAACCTGAATGCCCAAGTCTTAACCTAGTTATTATAACCTCTTCTTTCCTATTTCTTCCACAAATATTCCTTTTACTATCTACCATTTTTTTGATCTTATATAAATGTCTACCTATACAATCATTATTCCAAACCTCTTGCCATTCTTTAACAATATTTTTCCTTATAATGGATTTAATATCACCTTTTCCCAAAGGAACACTAACATCCACTTCTTTCCTTTTTAAAGCATTTTTAGCTCATCTGCCACTTCGTTACCAGACATCTCTACATGTGCTGGTACCCAACAGAATCCTACTTCCACTCCTTTCCTATGTATTTGCCACAGCAACGTAAATATTTAATTCATCAGATCTTTCCTTTATGACTGCCGGGTAGAAAGTATTTTTAAAACAGATGCACAATCAGAACACACCACCACTCTGTCTGGTCTTATCTCCTCTACCCACATTAATCCTATAATAATAGCAACCATTTCTACAGCATATATTGACAACTCTGATGTTAGTCTCTTTGATATATTTATATCAAGACCTGGAATATATACTCCCACTCCTGTAATCCCTAGATTTGGGTCTCTTGAACCATCTGTATATATTTGAGTTCTTGTATAAAATCTTTCCTTGATAATTGATTAATGATTAATTTGTCCTATTTCTTCCCATTCTCTTCTCTTATCTAGTAAATCCAAATCTATTTCTACGTCAGGGTATATCTATGACGGAACTTCACTCCATACAGGTGATGCATTAAATATTCTGTCTACAATTTGATACTTTTCTGCCACATCATATATAATCCACCCCAAACCCCTTCCTTTCTTATTTATATACTCCCAACAGTTATTTAAAACATCAGAAGCAATATGGCTTCCAGCATGACTCTTCAAGGTTGCCCAATATACCAACGACAATTTTATTCTGCGTAAATTCATTGGCTTTTCATTTGCCTCAACTAACAAAGCATTAACCGGTGTCGACTTAACTGCTCCTAGACATATCGTGAGAGCACTGTACTGTATTTTATCCAATTGATTTCACAACATTATTGAAGCAGCACCATAAATCATGCATCCATAAAAGCACAGACCTTATCATGGCTTGATATATCATCAGTAATGATGTTCTTTCTGCTCCCCATTCTTTCCCCACTATTGCTCACATCACATTTAAAATTCTCAGACATTTCTTATCCATTTCATCTATATGTTTCTTCCATGTATAATGGCTATCAAACCACACACCTAGATACTTAAATACGTTCACACATTCTATTGATTTTCCATGTAGTAATAATTCTAAATTATTAGGAGTTTCTTTTTTCCGAGTATAGTACATACAACATGATTTGCTTGTTGACATTTTAAATCTCCAATCTATTGTCCATTGTTCCACATTTTTAATGGCTGTCTGCATACTTTAATTCACATGAGAAATGTTCTGGCCTCTCTTCCATATAGCACCGTCATCTGCATACAAAGCACACCCTATACATGGACCTAAGTTTGCAAATATATTATTAACCATTATGTTGAAAATCAATGGACTAATGACACTACCTTGTGGAATACCATTTTCAGCAGAGAAAATAGATGATAAACATGAACCTGCCTGTATCACAAATGTTCTATCAAATAAAAACTGTAGTAACCAATTATAAATGTTTCCTTCTATTCCTAGTCTTGATGCTTTAATTAGCAGGCCCTCTCTCCATATCATATCATATGCCTTCTCAATATCAAAATAAACCACTGCCATAACCTCTTTAATAATAACAGACTTTTCTATATCATTACTAATCTTAATTAGCACATCCATTGTTGATCTTCCGCTTCTGAATCCACATTGATATTTAGAATATTTATCCTTTCTTTCTAGATCATAAAATCCTCTCTGAACTATAATAATTATTTTTTTTTTCATTAATTTACATACATTTGAAGTTAATGCTATTGTACGGTAACTTCCTGACTTGGTTGGATCTTTCCTTGGTTTCACAACAGGAATTATTACTGCCTGCTTCCAGACCTTTGGAATTATACCTTCCTCCCATATCTTATTAAATAATTTTAGTATCAGTGATAACACATCGTTTGATAAATGTTTAAACATTATATAGCTTAATCTATCTAGACCAAGATCAGTATTAGCACAGTTTTGCAATGCAGTTTTCAATTCTGTAATTGTATATTCCATATCTAGACAACTACTATTACTATTTTTTTTCTTCATAATATCTTAATTGTTTTGTAAAATAACTCTTCTTCTTAATTCGTACTCTTCTCCAAAATCTATACTGTGGAATCCTTCTAAAGATTTTCCCAAAATGATGGCTTTTGCTTCTATATCTGTTACAACTACAATATCATCTTCTACTCAAACTGGTATTTGAATAGACTTTCTACCTTTCCCACTCATATTCCTTCTCATATTCCATATATTATCCACATGCGTTTCCTTACCTATAGTAGAGCAAAAATTCCTCCATCCTGTTCTCTTAGCAGACTTAATAATTCTTCTTGCATTGTCTCTTGCTTTTTTGTATTTCAACAAATTATTAATGTTTAAATTTTTCCTGAGTTGTTTAAATGCTGTGTTCCTTTCTCTAATTGCTCTGTTACACTCTTCTCTCCACCATGTCATTTTCCTCACTTTTTGACCTGCTGAGGTATATATAATGTTGCTGCTTCTAATATCATATTAGAAAGAGATCTGCAGAAGGTCTCCACAGTCATTTATCACTTTATCTCTATTTATCTCACAATAATTATTAAATGAAGACCAATCCCCTTTATCATACATCCATTTTCCTTGCAGGTAATGCCCCATTTTACATCTATTAATATTTAGTTCACATACTATTGGAAAATGATCGCTTCCAATGGTTGTATCACTAACCACATTCCATTCACATATCTCAGCAATTTCAATTGAAATTAATGTCAAATCTATACATGATGTTGTATTCCTCGTTACATTAAATCTAGTGCCTTGCCCTGTATTTAAACAAACTAAAGACCTATTTTCAATGAACTGTTCAACTATTTCCCCATTGGAATCTATTTTTGTACTACCCTATAACCAATTGTATGCATTAAAATCTCCACACCATAACTCCTTTTTTCCCCTATTCCCTCCAACCTTCTCAAGCAAACATTGTGTAATTTTTGAACATGCATTATAAAAATTATATACAATAAGTGATCCCCCTTGATAATAAATTTCTACCATAACACATTCTGCTTCTTTAACTTCAGGAATTGCCCTATATGCTATTCTTTCTCGTATAAATGTAACTACACCTCCACCTTGTGTTCCCAATTTATCCTTTCGTACAGAGTTATATCCTGGCAAAATAAATATCAGGTTTGGCTTCAACCATGATTCTTGTATACATACTATATTTGATTTATGATATAACTCTAATACATACTGCATTTCTTGAACTCTTGACCATTCGCTAACAGACTTCTTGCATTCCATTCCAATACACTAATTACCATCAAGCTAGTCAGAAAACTGAGAGGTTTCATGTGAAGTTGATCGAGTAAGTATATCATGAATCATGTTGGCTGAAATTCCTAAAAATTCCGATGCAACTTCCAAAATTGTTTTAATCTTCACTGATCTGCTTGACAGCATTGCTGTAACATTAATAACCTTGACAATAAATGCCAAAAAGTTATCTTTTGTCATTACCAATGAATTCTCTTTTAGTGAACATTGGTGATTACAATTTTCCTTCATTTGATTTTCTGTCTCCATGGTCAGTGATTCTAATGGTTTATTCTTATATCCCATCTCCTTTTCTCTGCTTTCCCTATTCCCACAAGCCTTTACTGCTTCCGCATAAGTCACTTTATGTTCAACTTTATATCTTTGAAGTTCTCTGGCTTTTATTTGCACCTCACACCCTCCATATGCACCTCACACCCTCCACAATTACAACATTTTAAAGTATCCGTTTCAGGACACTTATCATATTCATGTTCCCCTCCGCATTTTACACATATAATTTTTCCCTTGCAAACTGCTGCCACATGTCCTATATGCTGACATTTGAAGCATCTCAAAGGTCTAGGCACATATTCTCTAACTGGGTAACTGATATTTCCCATTTGCACTTTATCCAGAATTCTTCCTTCAAATGCCAACAATGTACTCAAGCTCTCTTGCCGATGTCCCGCATTTTTAAGTCTTCTTACATTCACTATTTTACCTCTTTTTAGATTTTCCTTAATGAGGGGTGAGGACCAGAGGGCCATAAGTGACATTTTGGGTGAGATGGAGATATATATATATATCAAATGAAAGCTCTTTATGAGCTCTTTCTATAGCTCTTTCTACTGCCAAAAGGACACAAGTGAAGACTTAACACTGAACATACTAAGTCAGTTGGTGCCAAAAGGGCGTAACTGCACTTACACCCTTTTGGCATTGAGAAATGTATTGTGGGTAAAGCCTGTGGATAGCACATGAGTCAAAATGGCCAACACCACATGTAAGCCAGGTAGGTCAACCATGAGAAGAAAACAGTTTTTAACTGCTGAAGATGTATTATTAAGCTTATTTCGTGACAAAGAGCTGGATGATGATGGAGAAAATGAAAATATCCACACATTAAGTCTTTCCCCACAGTTGAATCACACTACTGCAGGAAAGACATAGCAAAGCAGTACCTTGAGGAAAATCTTAATGTAACTAAGATGTATGACCTCTATGTACAGAAATGCAACAATGAATGGAAACTGAATCCTGAGAAACTCAGTTTCTACAGGCATATATTCAATACAGAGTTCAATTTAGGCTTTCACCAACCCACAAAAGATGCATGCAAGTACTGTGAGTGGTACAAGCATTTAAATGCCAATGACAAACAAATCAATGAAGAACAGTACAATGCCCAGCAAAACAGAAAGACACAGGCCCGAGAACATAAAGAACATGATAAGAAACATGAACAAGAACAGTCCTCATTCAAAGCAGTCACTTTTGATCTTGAACAAGTGATGACCACTCCATGGAGTAATGTGATCAGTCTCTATTATTCAAGGAAGTTGAGGACCTACAACCTAACAGTCTATGAATTAGGCAGCAAAGGGGCAAACTGCTACATGTGGCATGAAGGTGAAGGGGGCCGTGGCTCGTCAGAGATCAGCACATGCATGTTCAAGTGTCTGTCCTCTCTTTCAGACACTGAGCGTGTGGTGCTGTATTCTGACACATGTGGAGGTCAGAACAGAAATGCTGGTTTTAGTGCCATGTGCCTCCATGCAGTAAAAATTTTGCCAATTTCCATTATTGACCACAAATTCATGGAGTCTGGACACAGCCAGATGGAATGCGACAGTGTCCATGCAGCTATCGAGACAGCCAGAAAGAATGTACCTGTGTACAGTCCAGATGGGTACTACACTCTTGTAAGGTTGGCGAGGAAGACCATGCCATACAAGGTGATTGAGCTTAGTCACAGTGACTTTCTGGATTTCAAGTCCTTTTCATCACACATGGTCCAAAACAAAACCAAAGATGCAGAGGGAGAAACAGTTCGTTGGCAGAAAATCAAGTGGCTGCGCTACACAAAAGAGGATCCAAAAAGTATTCAGTTCAAATTTGAACTGTCTGACCAAGCATTTAAAATGACTGAAGTTATAAAACTGGAGACCAGAGGTTATCATGGAATGGAACCTAAAAAGTTATACAGATGTCCACCTGGGATCACTGCTGTGAAAAATTAAGACTTACTGTGGACTTTTACCAGGCTTTACAAGTCAGCCAGTCAGAGTAGGCTACTATCTCATATACAAATCCATCTGAAATGTTCTTTATGACACACATTGTTTTTGTTATGTTGTCATGTCCTCAATATTCAGTAACATATTTCAAATGCTCTCTGTTCTGGAGCCTACTTTCAGTTGGTAATATGGCAAAACGTTACTAATTAGTTGTTAATAATAATTAGTTATGCAATTCATTACTTCAGTACCATTCAGTTAATGGTATTTGATATCATTTTTTTTTTTTTTAATTATTATTACAAAGGCATCTGTAAATGCTTTTCAATCGGCAATTTGGCCAAATTGTTAAGTGGCTGGGATTACTATTTTAGTAAAATTAATTACATTCAATTAACTAATTTGATGTAAGAACTTTTTATGTGATATTTTTTTTTTTTTTTTATCACAATAGCTTGTTATTTCTTTTAAACTCATTAATGTAATGCTTTGTTCATAATGTCATCAGATACGCCCATGTTTTTATATACGAAATGGAATGAAACATTGGTGCCAAAAAGGCGCATGCGACTTTTTTTTATTATTAAATTTTTTTTAGAATTTAATAAATGAATAAATGTTAAAATAGTGTTCAATAAGTATACTGTCATCCATGTGTGTACACATTTTTTTTATAAAAGATTGAAATCAGTACACGAAGTCAGATCAAACTATGGTAATTTTTTGTTTTGGCCCTCCTGTAAAGTTGGTGAAATGTCACTTACGCCCCTCTGGTTCTCACCCCACGTTAATTTCATCAGTTGGAATATATGTTGGAATTCCAGTAATTACTCCCCTTTCCACCCTAGATACTCCAACCTCCCGCATTGAGAGCTTTTCTCCATTCAACTCTTTAATCTTAAGAAGCTTGTTTCTTTGAGCAACATCATTAACAATCACCATAACTCTCCCCTGTCCCAGACATCTAGCCATGCTAACAGATCCAATCATTTTTCCTATAGCCTTTGATAGCCCTATTGGATGCATATGTTTTCCTGAGATATTCTCAAAAGTCATCATCACCTTATATGAATTCAACTCCTTGCTTGATTTATTTTCATCTCTTATGCCATTCTGACTTGTTTTGGTCTTTTTTGTATTCCCTCCTTGTGCCGCCGGCAACATATCTTCACTATCTTCTAACTCCTTTGTAGTTACAGACTTCTTCCATTTTATATTTTTCTTTTTTGTGCACACTTCAATAAACTCTGCACTATCTTGTATTATTGATCCATCAGAATCATCTTCCATGATTGCACAACAGCCTTAGTTCTGAAAATACAAGGTTTACAAATTATTTAAATGCAGTGTTGTTGATATTGTTCGTGTTTCATCTGTCCTCTTCCCCAAACCATGCGCCTTCGCCGACTGACGACCTTCTCCTTCTTCTTCCTACTTTACACCTCTACTTCACACCTCTACTTATACAAGAATTTAGGCACTCTAGCACCCCTTGCGGTGAGGAAGACAATAACAGGCTATTTCACAGCCATGTAACAGGCTTGTGACTGTTATAACACACACACACACACACACACACACACACACACACACACACACACACACACACACACACACACAAACAAACAAACAGAAAACACAACATTCCTACCTGCTTGACTGTAACCAGCATGCAGTCCATTTGCCTTGACAGTTAATATTAAAGTGTTAATGGTACTGCTTGTAAAATTCTAGTGTTTTTCACTTATGCTGTTATGCATTTAATCTCATTACAGTTTGAAGTTATCCAAAATATGCATTTTCCATATAAACTTGTTTGCCGTGTGCTTTGTGTTTACATGTGTTCCAAAGTCATGAAAAAGCTTGTGCTGCATAGTCAGAGGACACACAGTGGTGGCCAAAAGTTTGGAATAATGTACAGATTTTGCTGTTTCGAAAGGAAAGTGGTACTTTAATTCACCAAAGTGGCATTCAACTGATCACAAAGTATAGTCAGGTCATTACTGATGTAAAAACAGCACCATCACTATTTGAAAAAAGTAATTTTGGATAAAATCTAGACAGGCCCCATTTCCAGCAGCCATCACTCCAACACCTTATCCTTGAGTAATCATGCTAAATTGCTAATTTGGTACTAGAAAATCACTTGCCATTAATTCAAATACTGCTGAAAGCTATTTGGTTCGTTAAATGAAGCTTAACATTGTCTTTGTGTTTGTGTTTGAGTTGCCACAGTATGCAATAGACTGGCATGTCTTAAGGTCAATATTAGGTCAAAAATGGCAAAAAAGAAATAGCTTTCTCTATGTGGAAGGCCAGATGTACAACTAAACAAGAGGATAAGTACACCAGAGTCTCTAGTTTGAGAAATAGATGCCTTACATGTCCTCAGCTGACAGCTTCATTGAATTCTACCTGTTCAACACCAGTTTCATGTACAACAGTAAAGAGAAGACTCAGGGGTGCAGGCCTTATGTGAAGAATTGCAACGAAATAGCCACTTTTTAAACACAAAAACAAAAAGAAAAGGTTAGAGTGGGCAAAGAAAAAACAGACATTGGCCAACAGATAATTGGAAAATTGTGTTATGGACCGAGCTTTTGTGGGATCAGCTAGACTGTAAGGTGTGTGTGAAGTGTCTGACAAGTCATATCTATGGCAAGTGCTACAGGAAGCGTGGGGTGAAATGTCACCTGAGTATCTGGACAAACTGACAGCTAGAATGTCAAAGATCTGCAAAGCTGTCATTGCTGCACGTGGAGGATTTTTTTGATGAGAATTCTTTGAAATACTTTGTAATAATAATAATAAATTGTAATAATAATTTTTCATGTTATTAATGTCCTGACTATACATTGTGATCAGTTGAATGCCACTTTGGTGAATAAAAGTACCAATTTCTTTCCATAAGAGCAAAATCTGTACATTATTCCAAACTTTTGGCCGCCAGTGTAATTAGTGCTTGAAGATGTGTTTTATTGATTATCAATAGTGGAATCAGGGACTAATAACCAGATAGTATAACAGTCTCAATATTAGATTGTTTTCTTAGGAAAATCGACATCCGAAGAATGTCGATTTTCGGGAAAAAAACAATGAATGAAGGCTTGAATCCGAGCACTGACATCCCGTCAGCATGACACAGGTGTATGCAAAACAAACCAAAACACTTCTCTTTGTAATATAAACAAAGTTTATTTATGCAGTAATATCAATTAATAATTAATACAATGCAGTCAATAAACTTCCGACTTACAACTACAAACTAAACAGTGATATGATTAGATATGGAAATAAAAATAATCTTGTAACACATGAGGGTGTGTGTGTGTGTGTGTGTGTGTGAGAGCGAGTGCATGTGTGTGTGTGTAAGGAGGGACGCGCACAAAATGGCGGATGTGACTCTCGTGGAGTGTATGTCATGCGAGACTTCCGGCCAGAGAATATGGTCGCGAATGTGGGCAGAGAGAAACCAGTCAATGGCGTCTACCAGTTACCGTGTGTATCTGCTTGTACAATAGCTTAGGGACAAAGCTGAGCTTTATCACGAAGCTATCTACTAGCCAAAAATGTGTGCGAGAATATTTGTGAGGGGTCACGTGTGTGTGTGTGCTGTTAGTGCGAGAGAGAGAGAGAATTAAGTGACGGCCCCAAAGCCGGTTTCGCAATCGTGGGAGAGAAAGCAGCTGTTAGTTTATCACTCAGAGACGCGGTGGATGGCTCGTAAACCGTCCCGCGGTCTTTGATTCTTTAATGGATAAACTCAGTTTGCCGGTCTCACCCGCGATGGCGGAAATGCACAACAGTCCAATGTGGTTGGACTACAATACAGCAAATCTCATTTGTGATAAATAATACCCTGAGTATTAGCAATGAGCGGACATGGCGGTCCGTAAACTGTACAAGCAATAACCTCGATACACAAGAATAACACACTATAATATTCTATCTCTGCCCAGATGTAAATCTCTTACTTGAATCGCATGAGGACACAGGTAGAATGTGTGTTCATCCGTCCTTTAACTTTGAGGCTCTGGTGATGATGGGAGGCCGTTTCCTCACTCTGTCAGCGGGCGGTACGGCTGCTGATTCTCGGCGGGCTGGTGGAGAAATCAGCGACGTCGACTTGATTGAAGATGGAAGAGAAATCTTTTATCTCTTCACTTCTGCAGACAAACGGATGAAGATGCGGATTGCTCGGCAGTCTCCTTCGGATCCGTTAGAGTGTTCGGTGGAACACAGAGTAATCTCAACTCATCCAGCGAGACGGAGATTGTATGGCCACAGTTTCAAGTCGGACATTACTTCCTTGTGCCACGAGGCTACACCTGAGAGCAGCGGTGAGCTGCGTCTACACATGGCGAGCAAAGTTGCTGGAAGCAAATCCCGGAAGTAGTTCAGAGGTATTTCTACTCCAGATGATGTCATGGTTGAGGTGCGTTCTGTCTTGTGCCTCATCCAATAGGAGTTGAGAGTTCGATCCTTTAGTAAGCAAGGCTTCATGGGATTTGAAGTCTGTTTTGGACTCCCTTTGTTTGATTTTGGCGCAAATTTTATCAGTAAAATTTATGACTTGGTATGTGGGCCTGAGTTAGGTTTTACGACTGTGTTAGGCCTGCCTTTGTATTCTATCTGAATACATGACGCCCAACAATAGTTCACAACAAATTTAACTATTAAGTTATAAACAAATGCATGTGTGGCATGGGGGGCGTGGTCATGTGTCTGTCTGTGGGAGAGGGAAAGCGGTAAGGCTCGTCACCTGGCCTGTAATTACTTTAACACCTGTCTCTCATTATAGTGATGGAGGAGGGAGACCTGATAAGGCATGCCAGAGCGTCAGAGTGGCAGAGAGAGTTGCTTAGAGCAGTGTTGTCTGACCCAGAGACTGCATATATTTAAAGCTCTGTTTGAGTTGGCCACTGAGAGCCATTTCTTTTTTGTGTTTATCTGAAGTGTGTGAAGAGAATAAATACTCAACTGTTCACTGTCTTCTGACTCCTCCATTGCCCATGAACTTGGATCTTTCACAGCATGGGTAATATTTGATCTTTCAGTATCATATTTAGACTCTGCAATCAGAATAATGCCAAGAATATTTTGGAAGGTGTTCGGAAAGTGAACAACGCATAGGTACAATCTATATAAGTGCACTGATCTAACTTTGCACTTTAAAATATGCAAATGAGTTCCACACAGAGAAGGGAAGGTGGACCACACTGTGTGCCCCCCTCCGATCTCAGAAG
Organism: Myxocyprinus asiaticus; assembly: GCF_019703515.2. Taxonomy (NCBI): domain Eukaryota; kingdom Metazoa; phylum Chordata; class Actinopteri; order Cypriniformes; family Catostomidae; genus Myxocyprinus; species Myxocyprinus asiaticus. The sequence goes on along the minus strand of NC_059365.1, from coordinate 34,913,942 downwards.
CCAATCATGATGCTGAAATAGGAAGGCCCCAAACTGTAATCTCCTCCTCATCAGTAAGGTATAAAGCATCCTTACATCAGCCACGCCTTAGTTCTGAATCTCCAGCCTGAGTTGTAGGAGATGTAACAGAATACAAACCACCTTTGTGCTGAGTCTCCGCCCCAGGAGGCAATAACAGTAACACTCCAAGATTCTGTCTCTTTATCCAAGAGAGACAGTAGAAGATTGCAATGCCAATAGCAACGACAAGTTTGGACTGAATACCAGCAACAAGCTTTAGCAAGCAAACCTTCTCTTCAAGTTTCATGCATCTGCGTGTTCCAGATAAAGAAACGTGCGCTGACATAAGGGCTGTATATTTGCATGTTTCAGATTGCAAGAACTCTTTGGTGCTTCCAGGAGATCAGAATTCCTCAGCTCCTTCATGTCCAAGGCTGTTGAAATGGAATCCAGCTCCTTCCACTTGGATAGTGATATTTATGTTCTTCCACTGCTGGGTCCAAACAGCTTTTATTCATCATGTAGGATTGTCACTGCGGTATCTCTGTATTTATAGTATTTTCCTTTGATACTTCTAGTTTTTTTGCTAGTCACTCCTATCGCACATTAAATCAGTAACACTTGCATTGATTTGCTTCAGATGTCAATCGTTGTTCTCTTTCAAGTCAGTCACTTTAATGCTGTGTCAGTAGCTGACGCTATGGGAAACTATTCCCAGGAGTGACAAACTCTGAAGCCCCTTTAAATCACAGCAATTTATTGGCAGATGGTGCATGATGCTTTGCTCCCCTGATGCATGTGCCATCGCGAGCATATAAGACGGAGAACAGCATCATTTCTTCAGAATTTGTCTCTGCAGGGTCACAATTCATCTCTTGTGCTCTGGACGCCTGGATCTTTGCTTCGTCATTGAAACTGGATTATTTCTACCTCCCTGCCTGTGCTCAGATGAACAGCGTATCCTTTAACACTTCCATGTTTGTTATTGTTCATTGTGTTGTACTGTGTGTTTTTTTTCAGTGAAAAGAGACTGAAAGAGCCTTTTGCTTAACAACATTTTTATAAAGATGACGTTTTGAAAATGTTTCCACAAGCACATGACAAAAAATCAGCAATACATCTCTCTGTCTGATGGGCACGAGCGCTGTTTTATATAAGCAGCGCTCATTGAGACTGATTGTGTTCAGTGTGAATGCATACAACTCATGGCACTTTGCTCTCAGCTCACTTTTGTTCTGAAATCTGAAGCCATTCCCCTCTCTGCCTGCTATTCCGAGGAAGACGCAGAAGGAAGAGGAAGAGGAATAAAACACAGAGATTTGAGGAATCTCAAATATATCAAGCAGCTTCACCCGTTCCGTATGAGCACTGTTATTGCCTGGGTTGATCCCATGCTGATACAGTGCTGGCTGAGATTGATTGTGTTCTTTGCAAGCTCATGAAACTCTAAATGCTTCGCTCTTGGCTCACTTTTGTTCTGAAAGCCAAAGCTAGACTCCTTCTTCGGCTCTCGAGGGACCACACGAGGGAGGCATAAAAGGTTGGGATATAGAGCAAGGAGAGTTTGAGAATAATTAATTGAATTCACATGATACAATCATGTTCGGTGGAGATTATGATGATGGGGGTACTATATCACTTATGTTTATCCCTGTCAGGCATGCAGTGCTTGTTGAGATTGATTGTGTTCATTGCGAATGCATGACATTCAAAGTCACCACAAGTTTGTGGCATAACACAGGTCGCTTTCAGTGCCTGTTTTACTGTTGTTGGCAACGTGACAGAACACTGCTTTGTCACAACACTGGGATTTAAGATGTATGCAGTGCTTTCTTCTAGCCTCAAGAAGGCCTGGTTAATGCCTAAATCTGTGATTTCACTGGGGCCCTCTTGCTTCCCCGCCAACGATGAGTGAGGAGTGAGTTGTGGAAAGGCTTCTACAGCCGTAATTTTTTCTGGTTGCCAAAAAAAAAAAAAAAACATGGGGGATTTAAGGTGTATACAGTGCTTTCTTCCAGCCTCAAGAAGGCCAAATTAACCTCTTAATCTGTGATTTCATGGGGGGGGCCCCTCTCACTTCCCCGCCAATGATGAACCAGGAACGAGTTGCGGAAAGTCTTCAACAGCCATTATTTTTCTGGTCACATTTCTTGTCTCATGTCAGTCCTCTGGACTGGTTTGTGTCGATCGACCTGAAAGACACATACTTTCATGTGCTTTTCAAGTCCTTCCCTTAAGCTTGTCCTTGGCTCCTCGCACATTCACATAATGAGACGATGTGGCCACTGAGGCTGAGCGGCGTCCGTGTTTTAATTGATTTCAACGACTTGTTGCTTTTAGTGCAGTCAGAGGCAGTGAGATTTTCAGAGTCACAGGGAACTGTTGCTCAAAAAATTGGAACATTTAGGTCTCAAAGTCAATTCAGCGAAGAATGTGTTGGTGCCCAGTCTGCAAGTTTCCTTTTTGGGAAAGAACCTCGACTCGGTTACCATGTCGGAAAGAGTGTTTACACCACACACTGTTGCCTCTGGTACTCTATGACTCAGTATTCCGCTGGTCTTGGATGCTCTAGCTCGCAAAAGGCCAGCGTTCATTTGCTTCAAGTGTTGTGCAAAATTCTTTCGAATCTGTGTCGTTCTGTGCTGATCCGGGCCAGTTGTCTTGTTTACAGTTACTTTTTCAACTGTGGTGCTTAATTTTGTACATAACAAATACGTCAGATGGTCACAGCATGAGAGGTACATTGATCGATGATCACATATTCCAGTTTTTAGGACTGCTTTGCCCCTTGGTTTTATTCTGCTAAGCACAAGAAAGACATGTCCCATGTCGCAAAAAGGAAAGCAAAAAGAAAAAGGTGAGAGGTTAAGCATCATTTGCTGTTGGGCAAAAGAATGGTAAAAGTTCCCAGACTAGCTTAAAAGGACTTTTATTGACAAAATATTATACAAGTAATATGATGAAATATTATATGATTTTTAACATAAAAAGCATGTACAAAAATAATGCTCTATACTAGTTAAACCATCATCATAAAATCATGAAGATACACCAAACATAAATTATATATATATATATATATATAAGTTTTACTTAATCATAGCAAACTTTGCCAGATACCTAGAAAGAAAAGAGTTACCTTGGCATAGGCATATTTACAATCGTGAGTTGCCACATACTAAAGCCAAGACGGATGAGGCCCTCTTGCCCTGCTACTGTCCCGGTCTGGGACTTAGCGCTTCTACTGAATGCCCATTCGAGTCCCCTGTTTTAGACACTTGAGTAAGCTGGCACATACTCTCTCTTAAAACCATGCTGTTACTCACTTTTTCTTTGGTTAAACATATTAAGGATCTTCAGGACTTGTCAGTTCATGTTTTCTTGTTTAGAGTTCGAACTGGGGTTGTCTAAAGCCGTTCTCAAGCCTAGGTTTTTGGCCACTCAATTCAAAGCTCAGATGGTAACCTTATATGCTTTTTCACCTCTTCTGTTTGGATCGGAAGAGGCACATGGACTGTACATTATCGGTCCCATGACCATGTTGTTCTTTGGCTCTTTCCAGTGTAAATATTAATGTTTTTAAGTTCTACTACACTTTGGTTAGTGGAATTATGATTAATTTGTTGGTCATTGACCATTCTGATATTTTTCTCCACCACAGTGTATATGGCTGTGATTGAACAGTGCTTAACTACCTGGTATGGCTAGTATCACTGTTACAGTAAATTATCTTCCTTGAATTGTTTGAGTTTTCTCTCTCTTTTCCTTCCTATTTGTCAGTATGAAGGGGAGACTTATTCAATGCCTTGTAAGTACCCTACTGGCTAGTAGGCATTGCTTTGTGTGCTGAATCAGTAGCACAGAATGATGGTATATAATTCCCATAGTGTCAGCTACTGATGCAGCATCGAAGTGACCAACTTGAAAGGGAACTGTCTGGTTAAGACTGCTACCTTGGTTCCTTGAAAGGAGGGAACGAGATGCTGTGTACACTTGCCACACTGCTGATTTCTCGCCGTTAAAGGACAGAGAGATGCACTCCTGATGAAATGGCGCTGTACTCCGGTTTATATGCTTGCGATGGGAGGACTTTCCCATAGTGTTCCCTTTCAGGGAACCAAGATTACAGTCATAAACAGACCTTTCTTTCTTAAAGGGGAAGAATCTATTGTTGCTGTGTGCCAACTGACACCTAGTGATGGGCTGGAACCTATCTGTAAAAGATGAGGCGAGAAGCAGTTTTCCTTCTTAAGGTGTGGCTTTATTTTTCCTCTTCGCCACACCACTTTACAGTTTTCCTTTTAAGCACTAAGCTAAACACTATTACACACTGCTTTCACAAATAAACTTTCACTACTAAAAATCCTTGCTCTGGCTCGGCTCTGTCGTGTCCAGTCTCTCTTCCTGACTAAGTGCTGTGTCACTCTATTTATGCCGCTCTCCCCGTGCTCACTGAAATTAGAGACAGGTCGGCGGCGACAGCCATCTGCGCCCCTGGTCTGTGGACCACCTTGAACTTAAACGGCTGAAGAGCCAGATACCAACGGGTGATCCAGGCATTAGTATCTTTCATATGGTGGAGCCACTGGAGTGGGGCATGATCCGAGCAGAGGGTGAAGGCCCGCCCCAGCAGGTAGTATCGGAGAGTGAGGATTGCCCACTTGATGACGAGACACTCCTTTTCCACGGCTAATGTACAGCACCGGGCGCTCCTCCCCCTCCACCACCTGTGAGAGTACGGCCCCCAGCCCCCTGTCTGAAGCATCTGTCTGTAAAATAAAAGGGATAGAGAAGTCAGGTGAATGTAAAAGTGGCCCCCCGCAAAGTGCAGCTTTAACTTGCGTGAACGCCCGTTGACACTGCTCAATCCACTGGACCGGATCTGGAGCTCCCTTTATAGTGAGATCAGTCAGTGGGCTGGTGACGTCCGAATAATTGAGTACAAACCTTCTATAATAGCCAGCCAGCCCCAGGAACTGTCTCACCCCCTTTTGGTCTTGGGTCTCGGGCAGGTCGCAATCGCCGCTGTCTTGTCAATTTGGGGACGCACCTGCCCGTGGCCCAAGTGGAACCCCAGATACCGTACCTCCACCCGTCCAATCGCGCACTTCTTCGGGTTCGCTGTGAGTCCCGCTTGGCGCAGCGATCTCAGAACCGCCCTCAGATGTGCATATGCCGCTGATAATCATTGCTATAAATGATGATGTCATCTAAATAGGCAGCGGCGTAAGCTGAATGCGGTCTGAGGATTCGGTCCATGAGACACTGAAACGTAGCCGGGGCTCCAAACAAACCGAACGGAAGTGTCACAAATTGGTGTAATCCAAACGGTGTGGAGAAGGCGGTTTTCTCACGGGAAATTGGTGTCAAGGGGATCTGCCAATAACCCTTCGTCAAATCCAATGTCGAATAAAAACGAGCAGTGCCAACCGATCGAGCAACTCATCAACGTGAGGCATTGGATATGCATCAAATTTAGACACCGCGTTGACTTTCCTATAATCCACACAGAATCGCACAGACCCGTCGCTCTTAGGCACTAGAACAACTGGGCTGGACCAATCACTGTGGGATTCTTCTATTACCCCCATATCAAGCATCGCATACAATTCTTCCCGAACAATTTTCTTTTTGTGTTCGGGTAATCGATACGGCTCGGTCTCGATGTGGTGATGGATGAGGTTTGTGCGTCCCGGTAGAGGGAAGAACACATCTGCAAACTCCTGTTGCAACCTAGCAACCTCCGCGAGTTGGCTCGGTGAGAGGTGGTCTCCGCAAATGACTGGGGTGAACTGTTTATGTTTTGAACTCACCTCCGGTCCGAGCTCCGCCTTCTCGGGAACTACCGTAGCCAACGTCATGGGAACCGCCTCAGTTTCAGGAGATTGAGGTGGTATATTTGATGAGCGTCCCCTCTATCGGTTCGTTTAACCTCATAATCGAGATCTCCCACTCGTCGTGTGACCTCAAAGGGTCCTTGCCACTTGGCGAGTAATTTAGAGCTCGATGTGGGAAGCAATACAAGTACTTTATCTCCCAGTGCAAATTCCCTTAGCTGAGTTCCCCTGTCATACAGTCGGCGCTGTCGTTCTTGAGCTTGGAGCAAATTCTCCTGTGTTAGTTGCCCCAAAGTGTGGAGTTTTGCCCGAATATCAAGAACGTACTGAATTTCATTTTTACTGTTTGAAGGTCCTTCCTCCCAGGCTTCTCGCAATACATCAAGCACGCCACGTGGGTGTCGCCCATACAGCAGCTCGAATGGGGAGAAGCCAGTGGAGGCTTGCGGGACCTCTCGTACTGCAAATAACAGGGGGTCGAGCCATTTATCCCAATTTCTAGAATCATCGTGCACGAACTTACGAATCATGTTTTTGAGGGTTTTATTAAATCGTTCCACCAGGCCATCCGTTTGAGGATGGTATACACTGGTGCGAATTGATTTAATATTTAACAACTCGTACAGTTCGCGTAGTGTTCGTGACATAAATGTTGTGCCCTGATCGGTGAGGATTTCTTTCGGAATCCCCACCCGGGAGATTATTTTGAAGAGTGCCTCCGCAACACTGCGTGCTGAGATGTTGCGAAGAGGCACTGCTTCCGGATATCGCGTTGCATAGTCCACTAGGACCAATACAAAGCGATGTCCGCATGCTGACCGTTCTAATGGCCCGACGAGGTCCATTCCAATTCTCTCAAAGGGGACCTCGATCAGAGGGAGAGGGCGCAATGGTGCTTTTGGGGTGGCCGGTGGGTTAACAAGCTGGCATTCGCGGCATGCCGCACACCACCTGCAGACATCGCCGCCAATGCCCGGCCAATAGAAATGGGCTATTAGATGGTTCAGTGTTTTCCTTTCTTCTAGGTGACCCACCATGGGATTATAATGAGCCGCCTGGAATAACATTTCCCGACGGTTCCCGAGTGTCCTGTGTCACTCAATACAACCGCTCATTTATAATTGCAAAATAGGGGTATGAAAGGGCAATGTCAGGCTGGAGTCGTTGACCATCGATGACTCTCACTTGGTCAAAGGCGTGTTTGAGGGTTTCGTCTCGCGACTGCTCCAAAGGGAAATCCCCATCAGGGAATTCCCTGAGAAGCAGAGGGGCTGCAGCCTCTCCCCCTCTCTCGTCATCATGATGTGGAGCTGTCGAGGACGGCCCCGGCTCCGCCTCCCCTGCCAGAGCATCGCACATCACACATCTCCCTATTTTCATACAGGACCCATCCACGCAAATTCCCTTTAATAAAACTCTAAAATCAGGCCAATCAGTCCCCAAAATCAGCGGATGGGTGAGGCGGGAACTAACTGCGGCCTCCACTCTATGCTTTTCCCCCCGAAATTTAATTGTCAGGGTCACCACCGGATACTTGTGAATATCCCTGTGTACACATTTCACCTTCACCATTTTAGTTGTGACCAATGCCTCAGGTTGAACCAGGCGTTGGTGGATAGTGGTTTGATTACAACCGGTATCCACCAACGCTTGGTGAGTACCCCCCTTGACACTTACCGGTATCCTGTATGCTCCAGCCCGGTCGGGGGCAGCCTGTGGGAGGTCTCTGCACCTCCAGCAGGCCGGCCCAGGCGCTACGCCCGCACTTGCGTCGGTGGGCGCCCCCCCTGAGGGGGAGAGCGGCGAGGCATTGGAGTAGGGGAAGGTGTCGCCTCCCACACCCGGGGAACTGGTCTCAGGGGCTGAGGTCCTCCTTGTCTGCGTGGGGCAGGAACGGGACCTGGAGAGAGAGCAGAACGAGAGGAGAGAGGGGAGGGGGAAGAAACAGAGGGAGGAGAGAAAATGTAGGAGGGCTCTTCCGCCCTCGGGATCGCCGCCATGTGGTCCTCCGCAAGTCGGATAGCTTCCTCCAACGACGCTGGGCGGTGGCACTGGACCCACTCCGCCATCCCTTTTGGCAATCGATCTGTGAACTGTTCCAGTACCACCTGGTCGATAATTCCCTGGACGTTGCGATCCCCCGCTAGCAGCTATCTTCGGCAGGCGTCACGGAGCCGCTGGGCAGAGGCAAACGGGCGGTCGGAGCTCTCCAACTTCAAGCTCCGGAAGAGTTGACGACTTTCCTCCAGAGTGCGACCAACCTGTTGCAAGATGGCTCTTTTCAAATCTCCGTAGGCCAGGAGGCTCGACGCTGGCAGTTGTTGAGCCGCGAGCTGGGCTTCCCCGGACAATAGTGGGATCAGTCGGGCTGCCGATTGGCCGAGCGGCCAGCCCCAGATCTCGGCGGTCCGCTCAAACAAATCCAGGAAGGCCTCAGGGTCATCCGCCGCCCCCATTTTCTGTAATGCTGGTGGGGGTAACGGCGTGGGAGTGTCCGGGGTCGCGGCTGAGGATGCCTCCTGGCTGAGGAGGCTCCGGATCGCCTGCCGGTCCTCGGCTTGAGCATGCAGGAGCTCGACAAACCGGCGGTCTTGATCTTGTCGGAGCTCAAGCAGCTTCTGTTGGTGGCTCTGATGTAGGCCAGCGAGGGCTTGGAGGATCTCCGCCAACTGGGAGGACTCTAAGGGACGACCTCCATCCATCTTCGACCCAAACTTCAATTCCTGGGTTTCGGCACCAGTGTAAAAGATGAGGCGAGAAGCAGTTTTCCTTCTTAAGGTGAGGCTTTATTTTTCCTCTTCGCCACACCACTTTACAGTTTTCCTTTTAAGCACTAAGCTAAACACTATCACACACTGCTTTCACAAATAAACTTTCACTACTAAAAATCCTTGCTCTGGCTCGGCTCTGTCGTGTCCAGTCTCTCTTCCTGACTAAGTGCTATGTCGCTCTATTTATGCCGCTCTCCCCGTGCTCACTGAAATTAGAGACAGGTGTTAGACATAATTTAGCTCAGGTGTAAGCACCCTTACCGCTTTCTCTCTCTCCGGAGAGATGCTTGACCACGCCCCCGCTGCCACACTATCCTAGCTACCTCGGGCCAAATAAAGACAGGGAAATACCTTGAACAGGTGTATTCAATTAAAATGTAAGATGTTATTCTTCCATTAATATGTAATATTTGCATGTATTTTTTATCTAACATGTACCATATTGAAAACTGAGCCTTGATTTTTGCGCTTCCTCGGCTAACTTGGCACCGGACAATACGGATATTTAAGTAAACTATTCCAAATAACCAATGACTTCAACACAGTCGATGTTTAAAAAAAAAAAAAACTGAAATGTATTGACAGACATTACAAATTGAAGAAAACTTTAATTAACCTTAGCTAGGCTAACATTATATTCTTTTCTTACCACTGAAGTGTAGAGTTTAGCTGAGGCAGCTTCTCTTCATTTGCAGTCAATAAACAAAAAAACTTCTTGGTTACACTTATACATCAGAAGTAGTTATTTATTGAGTAAATTGATAACCGAATGTCAGTCAGTGAGTCGGTTCACCAGAATGACCATTCATTTTTAAATTGAGCAAGTGTGAACTTCTGTGGAGGAATAAGCATTTGCAGAAAAAAATCAAGTAATTAAAAACGTAAACAAAAAACAAACCTAAAAATAACCATTAGGGAATGTTCTGTATTAGTTATTATTAGGTTGTCCCACAAAAAACATCCCTGCAACGTTCTGGGAAAGTTAGTTTATGGTTTTTAAATAGAACCTAAAAATAACCATTAGAGAACTGTGATGAGGAGGAGGGCTAATCAGCAGAGGAGATAGATAAGTGCAGTGAATGCGGCAGTTTGGGAGCGAGAGAGAGAGCCACCTGCAGCTACAGTGTGTGCGTTTGTGTTTATGTTTTAAATTCTCATTAAACATTATTTTGTCTGTTCAGCCGGTTCCCGCCTCCTCCTTTCCCAACCTTAACCTTGTTACAAGGACAAGTTCTTTTTAGGTTGCCCCAGAAAAACCTCCCTGCAACGGTCTGGGTAGGTTAGTTTATGGTTATAAAAAAATAGAACCTAAAAATAACCATTAGAGAATGTTCTGTATAAGTTCTTTTTAGGTTGTCACACAAAAACATCCCTGCAATGTTCTGGGAACTTTAGTTTATGATTATAAAATATAGAATTTAAAGTGAATGTTCCTAGAACGTTAGGAATTGGTTCCCAAATTAATAACCAAATGGGAACCATACGCTAACATTAGGGGAACGTTCTGTGTTTGCTGGGTTAAAACAGGGGCATATTTTTTTACTATATGTTCCACAGTTAATGCATTTTCTTTTTATTTTGGCAACATCACCAATCTTAGGGATTTGTATTATTGTGGGTTAAATTGTAACTATCACTGCAATTACTGATAGGAAAATTAAGCTTTCTGAAGATATGGGGCTTTCATTACAAATGTATTGAAACTGGGGGTCACCGTTCTTTGGTACATGGTTCAATTTACTGCCATCTGCTGGTCAAAAACTTAAAATGGCATTTAATGAATGTTTCTACAATGTGTGCTTTCAAAATTTGATAATAGTTAAGTGGAGGTATTTGTGTTACTGTATTAGGATCAAACATGTGCTGGGATTAGCGATTCTTTTGAATCAGATACTGAAACATTCAGTAGAATGAAGCTTCAGATGCCATGGATCATGTGTTTTTACAAAACTAATCATGTTCTGATACGTGCTGCAATATGAAATGTGTTATTTGTTTTTGACAGAAGCTTTGAAGCTTCGGTCTAAAACATCACATCACTACTTATATTTATATGACTGACCTCTTGATATGCATCTTGTTGCATTCATAAAATTTGATAGATTCTTAATTTCAGAAGGTATCATACAATCTATGCTCACCTTTTCAAAGGCTCAAAAACAATGGAAGGCATTATTTATCTTTGTAGGGGTATTGCATGAACAATGCTCACCCTTCTCCAGGGTCATACAAGTGAAAAAGCATAGTTTATCCTTCCCAAGGGTACTGCATGAACAATGCTCACCCTTCTCAATGTTTATTAACATTGCTGTAGGGGTAAGCTCCTCTCCCTTGCCATCAGGGGCTTACAGCAAAGGAAACTATTATATCACAAACTATTCTTATTTATTCAGTCTTTCTGATAGAATTATTGTTGGAACTTGGTACTATGTTAAATAAAATACATGCAATGGAATGATGCAATGGTAAAACATCACAGCATACATTATAGTATTGAGAATCTAACAGTGACAATGTATGTATGTGTTCTGTTGCAAATATCCATTTACAGAAGAAAAATGTGGGAAAATGTAAATGTTTTGTTATTCAAGTACAGAACCAAACTCAAACCCACACAGACATTACGTTTTACAATAAAAATGTACTTCTGTGGTTTCAGCAATAAACCTGTTGTTCAGATTAAAATAAATAAATAAATAAGCTCACTTTGATGAAAGTGCAATATCTGGCAACAGGAAATGACAACAGTCATCTAAAATGGTTGGTTATGACAAAACTATATTGAAGTCTCTCCCTGCCAATACATAAAAAATTAACTTTAGGGCTTTAAATGTACTTTTTCCTTCCATTATCTATTGTTTTTAAACGATTTTAGTTAGACATTTCTTATAGTTTTGACGTTGAACTCAACATACTTGATTTTTCAGCCCCAGGCAGTTCTAGCCTTATACGTACTGATCTCTCACAACATCCAGACTCAGTTTTTATTCCTTATTTTCTGGTCTCTTTCTCCTCACAGGACTACACTGAAAACTTCTCAGCTGCTCTTACAGCTTTCAACTCAGAGCTTTCCAACTAGATCTAACATTCCTTTAAGGTCCATTCTACTTCCCCAAGATCCAAACAGAATCTGAGAGAGACTTCTGGCTTTTGCTGCATGAACCTGTTTTCTGCCTTGCTCTTTCAACTTTAAACCACTCTTTCACTTGGCCTTTTAATTGAGAAGTCTATGAAACTTTTTACTATGCTTTGTATTACAAGTATGACTGCACTTTACTTATGCACAGGGCCACACTATTTCAGTGATTAATTGTGCTTAAGTGTGATCTATACTGTATTGTATGTCAGTGGATCTCAACTGGTGAGGTGTGACCCAAAAATGGATCTCTGGACCAGGATCATTACGAGGGGGAAGATTTGGGGGCTTAATGCTGCCTTCACGTGCTATTGGAATTATTGTAAATATGAGTTTCCCACTTGGAAGCTGCACATGAATGACCCCATAAGCCATGATTACGACTGGGAAACTGAGAGATAATTTTGATACCTGAGTTTCTGAAATGGGAGGAGTAGTAAACTTTTAAAATGGCAAGGAGACTACAGTTTCTGTAGTGAATGACAGGTTTTAATAATTTTTCTAAATCCAGCTAATTGTTAACACTTGCCGTTTCAGTCATATTCATTTATGTACTGTATATCAGCAACCATTTGATGCATGTTGTACACTTTTACACTGTGAAATTAGCTTGTATTTGACCAAAATTCAATTTTCCGAGTAATATTTATTATGGTGTCAGAATAAAAGTTCCTCAAAAAATATACAGTTGAACCTGGTGTTGTCCATGTTTGTGTTCTTTCCAACAACAAAGCACTTGAACGCGACGTACTACCAGTTTAGAAGTGGGAAGTAGGACAATTCCGATAGCACATGAAGGCAGCATTAGCACTTGATCTTTTTTTGAAGATTTACGCATTTTGATTTCAGAAATAAAATATGTTTTATGATTTTTAATTTGTTCGCCCAGTAGTCCGCCTGTCCATAATGAAAAGCAATGGGCACTGGATGTGGTAGATTACTGCTTACATGTTCATTCGGTTCACTGCAGAAATGACTATCAGCTGGGTTTTAAAACCCTCACATTTACAGTATAGCCAGCTGTTGAATACTACATGTTCCTGCATGTAGGTGGGACTGTTGTCACTCAGCAGGTATCAAGAAACCACCATTGTTGAGATCTAATGGTCTAATTTCTATGTTCCTAATAATTGTTCAATTTACAATGTGACCTGGTAAGTTTATAGTTTGAACTCTGACATTATTTGGGGAAAATTAATTAATGTTATTCAATGTTTTTTTTTTTTTTTTATTATTATTTTTTTTATATAAATGTACTTATATAAATACATGTAACATTTGTAATGGAACAATTTTCTTGTAGATTTTAAAGAGTTAGATATTAGAAATATTTTATCTAGGTTTGATATAACCAGCTAGGAAGCTGTCTGATAACATCAGTTACTGTAAGGTTATTTAACTAATGTGGGGCAAGTCAGTTGCTCTTACTGAGTGATAGTTAAATCAGAGAATATTTGGCTATCTTCATGCTACTCAGTTTATTAACCACTTTGGCCAAATTAATATGCGTGGCCTTCTAGTACAATGTTTGGATAATGCTACATGTAGGCTAACATCTTAAACCATAAGACCCTTATCTCACCTTATTATCATACTGACCCTAAAAAGAACATAAGGGTTAAAAAGGGAGGAAATAAATCTTGCAATATTGTTTGTTGCTGATGTCAAAGGCTGTGTGTCCAATATACACTGGTAGCCAAAAGTTTGGGAAAATGTACAGATTTTGCTGTTTCAGAAGGAAATTGGTACTTTAATTCACCAAAGTGGCATTCAACTGATCACAGAGTATATTCAGGACATTACTTATGTAAAAAACAGCACCATCACTATTTGAAAAGAGTCATTTTTAATCAAATCTAGACAGGCCCCATTTCCAGCAGCCATCACTCCAACACCTTATCCTTGAGTAATCATGCTAAATTGCTAATTTGGTACTAGAAAATCACTTGCCATTATATCAAACACTGCTGAAAGCTATTTGGTTCATTAAATTAAGCTTAACATTGTGCTTGAGTTGCCACAGTATGCAATAGACTGGCATGTCTTAAGGTCAATATTAGGTCAAAAATGGCAAAAAAAGAAGCCACTTTCTCTAGAAACTCATCAGTCAATTATTGTTTTGAGGAATGAAGGCTATACACAAAGGTGTACACTACAGTGTTCAAAGACAAAGGACATCTGGCTCTAACAAGGACAGAAAGAGATGTGGAAAGCCAGATGTACAACTAAACAAGAGGATAAGTACATCAGAGTCTCTAGTTTGAGAAATAGATGCCTCACATGTCCTCAGCTGACAGCTTCATTGAATTCTACCTGCTCAACACCAGTTTCATGTACAACAGTAAAGAGAAGACTCAGGGGTGCAGGCCTTATGGGAAGAATTGCAAAGAAAAAGCCACTTTTTAAACAAAAAAACAAAAAGAAAAGGTTAGAGTGGGCAAAGAAACGCAAACATTGGACAACAGATAATTGGAAAAGAGTGTTATGGATCTTAACCCCATTGAGCTTTTGTGGGATCAGCTAGACTGTAAGGTGCATGAGAAGTGCTTATCAAGACAGCCACATCTATGGTAAGTGCTACAGGAAGCGTGGGGTGAAATATCACATGAGTATCTGGACAAACTGACAGCTAGAATGCCAAGGATCTGCAAAGCTGTCATTGCTGCACATGGAGGATTTTTTGATGAGAACTCTTTGAAGTAGTTTAAGTTAATTTTTTTTTTTCCAAATTGTAATAGTAATTTTTCATGTTATTAATGTCATGACTATACATTGTGATCAGTTGAATGCCAGTTTGGTGAATACAAGTACAAATTCCTTTCCATAAGAACAAAATCTGTACATTATTCCAAACTTTTGGCCGCCAGTGTATCTCTACTGCATTTTGGTGCAAACCCTCATCCTCAAAAAACATAAAAAAGAAAATAAATAAATAAACAAACAAACAAATAAATAAAAACCTATGCTAGGTAAATGAAAATACAACTCACAAAAAATGGGTTCACTTCAGAATCAGAATTAGAATCAGAATCAGCTTTATTGCCAAGTATGCTTACACATACAAGGAATTTGTCTTGGTGACAGGAGCTTCCAGTGTACAGCAATACAAAAACAGCAGCAAGACATAGATAATAATAAAAAATAAAAAAATAAAACTAATTATACACATACGTACAGACACACACTGTATCAGCAGCTCCTGTGGCAGTGTGGGTCTCCCACTTCAGGTCCTGTGAGATGGTAGTGCCCAGGAACCTGAATGACTCCACTGCTGCCACAGTGCTCTTTAGAATGGTGAGGAGGGTCAGTGATGGGGTGTTTCTCCTAAAGTCCACAGTGATCTCCACCGTTTTGAGCGTGTTCAGCTCAAGGTTGTTTTGACTGCACCAGACAACCAGCTGTTCAACCTCCCTTCTGTATGCAGACTCATCGTCATCTCGGATGAGGTGGTGTCGTCTGCAAACTTCAGGAGCTTGACAGAAGGGTCCTTGGCGATGCAGTCGTTGGTGTAGATGGAGAAGAGTAGTGGGGAGAGCACACATCCCTGGGGGGCACCAGTGCTGATTGTACAGGTGCTAGAAGTGAGTTTCCCCTATCTCACAAGCTGCTGCCTGTCCGTCAGAAAGCTGGTAATCCACTGACAGATAGATGTGGGAACAGAGAGTTGGTGAAATTTTGTCCAGAGAATAGCTGGGTTGATGGTGTTGAAAGCTGAACTGAAGTCCACAAAAGGATCCTTGCATATGTCCCTGGTCTGTCCAGATGTTGCAGGATATGATGCAATCCTATGTTGACTGCATCATCCACAGACCTGTTTGCTCGATAAGCAAATTGAAGGGGATCTAGAAAGGGTCCAGTGATGTTCTTCAGGTGGGCCAACACCAGTCTCTCAAATGATTTCATGACCACAGATGTCAGGGTGACAGGTCTGTAGTCATTAAGTCCTGTGATTTTTGGTTTCTTTGGGACAGGAATAATGATTGAGTGTTTGAAGCAGCATGGGACTTCACATCGTTCCAGTGATCTATTGAAGATCTGTGTGAAGATGGGGGCCAGCTGGTTAGCACAGAATCTAAGACATGCAGGTGAGAATAAATAGTGCTTCCAAATTAGGACAGCACATCCTCTTTAACACTGTTACATCTGTACACCAACTTTCATTATATCTTCTTTTAGCCACTCTGATTTCCCTGTTCAGTGTGTTCCTGGCCTGATTGTACAATACTTTATCCCCACTCCTGTAAGCGTCCTCTTTGGCCTGACGAAGCTGCCTGAGCTCTGCTGTAAACCACGATTTGTCATTGTTGAACTTTAAATAAGTCCTAATAGGAATGCACATATCCTCACAGAAACTGATATATGATGTAACAGTATCTGTGAGCTCGTCTAGGTCTGTGGCTGCAGCCTCAAAAACATTCCAATCCATGCAGTTGAAGCAGGCTTGTAGTTCCCACTCTGCTTCATTGGTGCATCTCTTTACAGTCCTTACTACTGGCTTGGCTGATTTTAATTTCTGCCTGTAGGTTGGAAGAAGATGAACCAGAGAGTGATCAGAGAGTCCCAAAGCTGCTCTAGGGGCAGAGCGATATGCATCCTTTATTGTTGTGTAGCAATGATCCAGTATGTTCCTGTCTCTGCTGGGGCATGTGATGTGTTGTTTGTATTTGGGCAGTTCACGTGTGAGATTTGCTTTGTTAAAATTCCCAAGAATAATAATAACTGAGTCCGGGTATTGTTGTTCCGTGTCTGTGATTTGATCAGTCAGCTGTTGCAGCACTGTGTTCAAACACACGTTTGGCGCGATATACACGCTCACCAGAATAAACGAGGAAAACTCCCGCAGTGAGCAGAAAGGCTTACAGTTAATAAATAGTGCTTCCAAATTAGGACAGCACATCCTCTTTAACACTGTTACATCTGTACACCAACTTTCATTATATAAAGCATGTTCCACCGCCTCTCGTTTTCCCCGTTAACTCCATGATGCGATCCACTCTGAACAGCTGAAAGCCCGGCAGATGTAACACGCTGTCCGGAATGGCTTCACTCAGCCAGGTTTCTGTGAAGCACAAGGCAGCAGAGGTTGAAAAGTCCTTGTTTGTGTGGGTGAGGAGATGTAGTTCGTCCGTTTTGTTAGGAAGAGAGCGGAGATTCGCTAAGTGAATACTCGGCAGCGTTGTCCGAAAGCCGCGCCTCCAACTAAAATGTCTAGAAAAATGTCTGAATATTCAAAAACCGGGAAAAGATTGTCTAGTACATGCTGTCGAATGTTCAGCAGTTTGTCTCTGGTAAAACTGACTGGAAAAAGATTACTAAACACAGGACAAACAAACAAAAACAAGGAGCTCCACACTGAGGCAGCCATCCACGGCGCCATCATGATGATATCCTTGGAGATGATACTTGCATCTAATATAAACATTGTTTGTGCCAAGAATGTAAAGAGACATGTAGAAACCTTTGCAGTTTAATAAACAATATTTCAGTGCTTGTTGTTAAGGGTGTTTCTGTTTACTTTTTAATGATTAATAATTTTGGTACTGTGTTGGATCGCAACTAGATGCACAATGCAAGCAAAACCACTTAAGAACCACTGCTGTACATACTGTAACAGAGTTCTGGCACACAAGGTCACTAATAATGCAAGTTTGCCTTCTGAGTCATGCATTAGCACAATAAATGTTTGTTACCATGGTGAAACACTACACTTCAGATTGATTCTTTCTCACTACACTGAAAAATTTCATACTGTTCTTGTCTGCATTGAAGCTAAAGTCTTATATTTGTAGTCCTTGCAACAGATTTATACAGCTTGCGCAAGCAATCTTTGTTTCTATTCTAAACTTAAATCTGAACCAAATGACTAGCACATATGTAGTTGGAGCTGTTGCATGATGTTCACTCATGTGATTTTGGCTGAAAGATTAGCAAAATTTGCAAGATTAGCATTAGCTCATTTAATTAAAAAAATAAATAGGACTTTTTTATATAGAATTATTCTTATTGTAATAATGATAAGGGAAAATACATTTAGCCAATTACTTTTGAACATAAAGTGTCTTTATTGTGTAAGATCCATGCATCCATTTTCTATGTTTGATAGCAGGGTTGCAGGGGGTGTAAGGAGCCTATCCCAGCTACCTTGGGTCGAATGCAGGGAAACTCAATGGGTGTCCAAGATGATTCAAAGACATTTTAAATATCCCCATTACATTCAGTGTTTTTTTTTAGAACTTTGCATGGCTATTTTAAGTTGAGTTCATTCTATTTAACTATTTTTAACTATTTTAACTATTTAACAGTTTTAAGTAAATGTCTTGACTTCTGCCATGCAAACAGTTTCTTTTATTTAGATCATTTAAAACTGCTCAATATTACATGCTTCATCACGTATATTTCTGTAATAAATGTTTATATAATGGAGAACAAAGTGCTTGTTGTCTTAAACTATTGACAATAGCTCATAACTACTCTTCACAAGAAAACTCACAAGACAAAGGAATCATAAAAAAACCTGCCAAATGCCACACACACTGAAGAAAAGAACCTGAAATTGTTACCTCAAGGATCAATTTCAACTTGAACTATCACTGAAAATTAGTTTTGTTTGGTGCAACCCAATGTATTCAGGTTGACTTAGTTACATTCAAATTTTTGACTTGAATTAAACCAGATAATTTAGATGTTAGCACATGAAGCATATTTTTAGGTGACCACACATTTTTTTTTCTTCAGTGCAGAGATCTTGCTACATGAAAAATTACAACAAGGATAACAATAAACAAACTGATCATTTTAAAAGAGAAACAAATTCATCCTGACATCAAGTTTAATTGACATCAAGACAAGTTACTAAATGTGACCACAAAATCATCATCAACAACAACAACAATGTAAAATATAGCTGCAAGCGGCAAACATCGGGGTCCAATCACATATGAAGAAATAAGCAAAACAATCAGGGGGTAAAAAACTTCGGCATGATGCAAGGAATCAGAGGAAAAATAATTTTGTTTCTAGCCCTTACAGTTCAAGATTTATGGCCCAAAATGTGATTTTTGGTTGTTTTGTTCGCAATAGCGCCAACTAGTGTCCGAAGGATGTGTGTATGTACACCTGAGTATTGGGGGGGATTTGGTTACAATCCTGCCAAGTTTGGAATCTCCACGACTTGCGGTCTCTGACGCCCAGACACTTTTAGGGCAGAATTTTTTTTATAATAATAATAAGAATATAGCCGCAAGCATCCAAGCATATGTGAAGAAATAAGCAAAATAATCAGAATTGACAGAAATGATCCAGTGGATGACAAATAATAGAAATTTACAGAATAGATCCTGCCTAAGCTAAATGTGTTGAAAATTGGGAAAAATTTGATTTGTTACTTGGTTGCTAGGGTAACCCTATCTGGTTGCTAGGAAGTTACCAGTGTGATACTTATCAATCTCCTTTCCATCCTGAGTGAAATAAGTCAACCCGGAAGTCTCTACAATGTTCTGGTGCAGAGATATGTGATTTGTTACATGGTAGCTAGGGTAACCCCATCTGGTTGCTAGGCAGTTTTATGGTGATACTCAAAAGGTTTCTTGCTATGCTGAGTCAAATGAACAAAACAGGAAGTCTGTACGTTGTTCTGGTGCAGAGATATGTGATTTGTTACTTGATTGCTTGGGTAACCCCATCTGGTTGCTAGGCAGTTACCAAGGTGATACTCAAAAGGCCCCTTACTACCCTAAATCAAACAAACAAAACTGGAAGTCTGTATGATGTTCTGGTGCAGAGATATATGTTTTGTTACTTTGTTGCTAGGATAAACCCATATGGTTGCTAGGCAGTTACCAAGGTGATACTCAATAGGCTCCTTGCTACCCTGAGTCAAATGAACAAAGTCGGAAGTCTCTACAATGTTCTGGTGCAGAGAGATGTGATTTGTTACTTGGTTGCTAGGGTAACCCCATCTGGTTGCTAGGCAGTTGCCAAGGTGATACTCAAAAGGCTCCTTGCTACCCTGAGTCAAATGAATGAAACCGGAAGTGTCTACGATGAACTGGTGCAGAGATATGTGATTTGTTACTTGTTTGCTAGGGTAACCCCATCTGGTTGCTAGGCAGTTACCAAGGTAATACTCAAAAGGCTCCTTGCTATCC
Organism: Myxocyprinus asiaticus; assembly: GCF_019703515.2. Lineage (NCBI taxonomy): Eukaryota > Metazoa > Chordata > Actinopteri > Cypriniformes > Catostomidae > Myxocyprinus > Myxocyprinus asiaticus. Next base: position 34,894,051 of record NC_059365.1, on the reverse strand, counting down.
TGAGTAAAATTAACAAAACCAGAAGTCTCTATGTTGTTCTGGTGCAGAGATATGTGATTTGTTACATGGTTGCTAGAGCCAAGTCGGGGTCAGGAGGCCTGGGAGGTGGCCGCAGGGCCGAGACAGGTTCAGGAGGCCTGGGAGGTGGCTGCAGGGCAGAGACAGGGTCAGGAGGCCTGGGAGGTGGCCGCAGGGCCAAGATAGGGTTGGGAGGCCTGGGAGGCAGCCACAGTACAGGGACTGGGTCAGGCGGCAGAGCCGCTGTAGTAGGAATCACTGGTAAGGCGGACGTAACCGCTGGAGGAGGAGTCACTGGGGGAGCGGGCGGAGCCGCTGGAGAAATAGTCTCTGGGGGAGCGGGCAGAGCCGCTGGAGGAATAATCTCTGGGGGAGCGGGCGGAGCCGATGGAGGAATAGTCTCTGGGGGAGCGGGCAGAGCCGTTGGAGGAATAGTCTCTGGGGGAGCGGGCGGAGCCGTTGGAGGAATTGTCTCTGGGGGAGCGGGCGGAGCCGAAGGAGGAATAGTCTCTAAGGGAGCGGGTGGAGGAATAGTCTCTGTGGGCCGAGCCGTGGAAGACTCTGTGGGCTGAGCCAGGAGAGGCTCAATGAAGGCAGGTGGAGCCAGGAGAGGCTCGAGGGGTGAAGCCATGGAAGACGGAGCCATGGGAGGCTCGAGGGGTGAAGCCAAGAAAGGCGAAGCCGTGGTAGGCTCAAGGGGTGAAGCTGTGAGAGGCTCGAGATAAAGAGTCCTGGAAGACTGGGAAATGACCTCCATGGTTGCGAACATGGGAAGAGACTCGGAAACGACCTCTGTTGTCATAAACACTGGCTGAGACTCAGAGACGACCTCTGTGGTCGTGAGCATGGGCAGAGACTCGGGAATGACCTCTGTGGTCATGAGCATGGGCAGAGACTCGGGAACGACCTCTGTGGTCGTGGGCATAGGCGGAGACTCAGGAATGACCTCTGTGGTCGTGAACACTGGCAGAGACTCGGGAACGACCTCTGTGGTCGTGAACACTGGCAGAGACTCGGGAACGACCTCTGTGGTCGTAAACACTGGCTGAGACTCGGAGATGACCTCTGTAGTCGTGAGCATGGGCAGAGACTCAGGAACGACCTCTGTGGTCATGAACACTGGCAGAGACTCAGGAACGACCTCTGTGGTCGTGGGCATGGGCGAAGACTCAGGAATGACCTCTGTGGTCGTGAACACTGGCAGAGACTCAGGAACGATCTCTGTGGTCATAAACACTGGCTGAGACTTGGAGATGACCTCTGTAGTCGTGAGCATGGGCAGAGACTGGGGAACGAACTCTGTGGTCGTGAACACTGGCAGAGATTCGGAAACAAAAGCCTTTCTTCTCCTCCTCCTCCTCCGGATGGCCAAAGTTGGCAACGCTGGCTCTGGGACAGACGAGGATGGCAACGCTGGCTCTGGGATGGTCGAGGCTGGCAACACAGGCTCTGGGACGGACAAGGCTTCCAGCTCGTTGGCCGTGGCAGGCGTGGGCGCTGGCAATTTGTGAGGTAGGGTCTTCATGGCCCTACGGTACTAAGGGAAGGAAGTCCAACAGGGGGTATCTGAACAGCCTAAAGTGCAGTTTGTGGATGCACTTTGTGGATGCTGCATGACGTCCCCTAGATGATTTGTCCCGAAGTGCCAGACAGCCCGACCTGGCCTGAGGTGCCGCCTGGCCTCTAGGGTCCCCGGGGTTGGGGCTGAAAATCGCCAAAGTTTGCCTTTCTAAAGCCTGTTTCCTCACAGTTCGTCGGCTTTCCACGGGGTGGTGTCTTCCTACCCGGACAGCCTATCCTTCCCCCCTGCCACCTACTTGATGCCCCCAATGTCGGGAGGAAGCCCCCCAGTGTGCACAGACCCCCTTTGATGCCCCCTGACTGCCTATTTTTGGGATTGGCCACCTCTCCAAGGACTTCCATTGGCTGACCACGGGGGCGGGTCCAGGAGGGGGCGGGGCTGTCCATGAACAGCCTACTCTGCCCCCTTACCACCTAAGTGACACCAATGCCCCCCGAGGTCTGAGGACCACCCCCGACCACCCCCACCGCATCCTCGGACAGCCTACGATGCCCCCTTACTGCCTATTTTTGGGACTGGCCACCCAATCTGGGATTTCGATTGGCTGACCATGTGGGAGTGTCCGGGAGGGGGCGGGGCTGTCCATGAATAGCCTACTCTGCCCCCTTACCACCTAAGTGACACCAATGCCCCCCAAGGTTGGAGGACCACCCCCGACCACCCCCCGCATCCACTGGCACCTTAAGCACCCTTACAGCCTATTTTTATAATAACATATTTTTAATAAAATAACACATCTATATGACTCTACGAGTCCTCCTGAACAATATGCAACCTTTGTAACCTCAACATTTCTCTGTCCATGAACAGCTTAAATTTTTGAATGTGATAGGCTTTACATGGGATGTCTAGATCTCAGTTTCTGGATGACATTGGAATCTGAAACTCACAGTCCTCTGCTTGTCTTGGTGTCCCCATTCCATGGTGTGAATTTCAAAAAGATTGGAGAAACTTGAAAATTCAGCTAAAAAAAACTCAAAGGGTTTGAGTTTTTTTGGTCGAAATTTTTGACTTTCTCTAATCTTCTTCATATTTGCACCATGAATAGTGGACGCTGAGACAAGCATAGAAATACAAGTTTCGGCCTCCTATGTTATCCAGAAGCTGAGATCTGGACATCCCATGTACAACCTATCACATTCAAAACTTTTGGCTGTTCATGGACAGAGGAATTTTGAAATTCTGAAGGTTGCATATAGTTCAGTGGGACTCATAGATTCATGTAAATATGTTATGTTATACATACCTTGAAACTACCTAAATTAGACACATTAAATTGGATGGAATTGGGATGATCCCACCTGTAACTTATTTCATAAGCTCTGAATAGGTGGTGTCTGGACAATTATTTTTTAATGCTAGAGTGTTATACAAATGGTTTTATTTAAAAAAATGCACCTAAATAATAAACATGTCTTGAAAATGGATTGTCCAGAGAACACTTATCTGAGGCACATCAAATAAGTTGTACTTGGGAGACCATAGCTAAAAAACTCTATCCAAACAGCATCCCAACTGCAACTTATTTGACAGGCTCAACATAGGCTGTCTGTTGACAGATGTTTTTATGCAAATTGTAGGTGTTTTTGACATTAAAGTTATTGCAAAATGTTCTATGGTGTGCCCAGAGTGTTATACAAATGTTTTTATTTAAAAATATGCACCTAAATAATAAACATGTCTTGAAAATGGATTGTCCAGAGACCACCTATCTGAGACTCATCAAATAAGTTGTACTTGGGAGAACATAGCTAAAAAACTCTGTCCAAACAGTATCCCACCTGCAACTTTTTTGACAGGTTCCACATAGGCTGTCTGTTGACAGACATTTTTATGCAATTTGTAGGTGTTTTTGACATTAAAATTACTGCAAAATGTTCTATGGTGTGTCCAGAGTGTTATACAAATAGTTTTATTTAAAAATATGCACCTAAATAATAAATATGTCTTGAAAATGGGCATCAGACAGGTGGTTTCTGGACAGTCCATCAAATAAGTTGTACTTGGGAGACCATAGCTAAAAAACTCTGTCCAAACAGCAACCCAACTGCAACTTATTTGACAGGCTCCATGTAGGCTGTCCATGGACAGATGATTTTTAAGCTCCATAATCATTTAATCTAATAAAAAACCTATTTAGGTGGCTCTGCACTTCATCCTGCTGCGTGTTCATCCATCAAAACCTCAAAATTCCACTGTCCATGAACAGCCTAAATTTTTGAATGTGATAGGTTGTAAATGGGATGTCCAGATCTCAGTTTCTGGATGACACTGGAAGATGAAACTCACAGTCCTCTGCTTGTCTTGGTGTCCCCATTCCATGGTGTGAATTTCAAAAAGATTGGAGAAACTTGAAAATTCAGCTCGAAATTTTTGACTTTCTCTAACCTTCATATTTGCACCATGAATAGTGGACACTGAGACAAGCATAGAAATACACGTTCCAGCCTCCTATGTTATTCAGAAGCTGAGATCTGGACATCCCATGTACAACCTATCACATTCAAAAATGTAGGTTGTTCATGGACAGAGGAATTTTGATATCCCATGTTCAATCTATCCTATTAAAAAAATTAGACAGAGGAATTTGGAGGTTTTGATGGATGAACATGCAGCAGGATGAAGTGCAGAGCCACCTAAATAGTTTTTTTTTATTAGATTAAATGATTGTGGTGCTTAAAAAACATCTGTCCATGGACAGCCTAAATGGAGCCTGTCAAATAAGTTGCAGGTGGGATGCTGTTTTGGACTTTTTTTTTAGCTATGGTCTCCCAAGTACAACTTATTTGATGGGCCTCAGATAGGTGGTCTCTGGACAATCCATTTTCAAGACATACTTATTGTTTAGGTGCATATTTTTTTTAAATAAAACCATTTGTATTACACTCTAGCATTAAAAATAATTGTCTAGACACCACCTATTCAGAGCTTAAGAAATGAGTTACAGGTGGGATCATCCCAATTCCAACCGATTTAATGTGTCTAATTTAGGTAGTTTATGGACATCAGATTACTACAGTCAATGATCAAGGTATGTATAAAATAACATATTTACATGACTCTACGTGCCCCACTGAACAATATGCAACCTTCAGAACTTCAAAATTCCTCTGTCCATGAACAGCCTAAATTTTTGAATGTGATAGGTTTTACATGGGATGTCCAGATCTCAGATTCTGGATAACATTGGAAGCTGAAACTCACAGTCCTCTGCTTGTCTTGGTGTCCCCAGTCCATGGTGTGAATTTCAAAAAGATTGGAGAAACCTGAAAATTCAGCTAAAAATACTCAAAGGTTTGCATTTTTTTGGTCGGAATTTTTGACTTTCTCTAATCTTCTTCATATTTGCACCATGAATAGTGGACACTGTGACAAGCATAGAAATACAAGTTTCAGCCTCCTATGTTATCCAGAAGCTGAGATTTGGACATCCCATTTACAACCTATCACATTCAAAAATTTAGGCTGTTCATGGACAGAGGAATTTTGAAGTTTTGATGGATGAACATGCAGCAGGATGAAGTGCAGAGCCACCTAAATAGGTTTTTATTAGATTAAATGATTATGGAGCTTAAAAAATGTTTGTCCACGGACAGCCTACGTGGAGCCTGTCAAATAAGATGCATATGGGTACTTCCTGTATGACTAAGCAATAACACAGGAAGTGCCCACCCTTAACTTATTCAATGGGCCCCAGTTAGGTATTATGTGGACAATGCATTAACAAGTGACATTTAATTCATTTATTCTTATTGATTGACAAAACCACATTTATAATGCTCAGGACACACCATTTAACATATGTATGCTATTTAAAAAACATAAAAATGCATATTTTTGCATAAAAACATTTGTCCACTGACAGCCTACATGGAGCCTGTCAAATAAGTTGCAGGTGGGCACTTCCTGTATGACTAAGCAATAACACATGAAGTGCCCACCTGTAACTTATTCAATGGGCCCCAGTTTGGTATTACGTGGATAATGCATTAACAAGTGACATTTCATTAATTTATTCATATTTATTGACAAAACCACATTTATAATGCTCAGGACACACCATTGAACAAATGTATGCAATTTAAAAATCATAAAAATGCATATTTTTGCATAAAAATGTTTGTCCGCAGACAGCCTACGTGGAGCCTGTCAAATAAGTTGCAGGTGGGCACTTCCTGTATGAACTGATGAAAATAACCTTAAATTTGATGCTAAGACCTAGAGGCTTCGAATACTTCATCTTTAGGCCCTCATTAACAAAGTATAAAAAATTTGTGTCTCTCACCTATTGGGAAGTACTTTAAAAAAATCAAGAATAATATTCTGGGCAGAGTGCCCAGAGGTCCCACGGACCCCAAATTTCACATGCTGACACGTTGAGTGCCCCTTATCGACATATAGTGAGCACGAGGCTCTAGAAAAGAGGAAAAGCATTTTTTAGAGTTTATGCAAGATTCTCTCACACAGGCCTCTTGCACTCAAAGCTTAACAGAGCCTCTTGAATTAGATTGGAGACAACTAGGGTAGGGTTGGAATTTACACTCAGGAAGGTTTTAGAGACCCCATATTGGGGCCCGATTCGGGGGCCCCTGACAGTCAAGGATCTCAAATTCAAGGTCCTGTGACCTTTGGAACCCCCTTTTCTAGATGTCACACTTGCAACTTAAACAATGCAAAATCCATAAGCAGACCATGGACGCTGTCCCTTTTTTGGCCAATTAAGTATTAAAAAAGGTTGTAGGGCTGCACAACTCTGGACACCGACACAGAGCACCATGACGAGACATATATGTCAATTTTGGGACGATCAAACTTCTCTAAGTGCTGTACACGAAAAGCCTATGGAAATGAATGGAACAAGTTGCACGTGGGATGCACTGTAGCATCGCTCCTTGAGGTCCTATGGACCCAAATTGCACATGCTGACACGTCAAGTGCCCCTTTTCGACATACTAAGAGGACTAAGGCCTAGGAGGCAAAAAAGTATTTTTCATTATTTTCAATAGATCTCTCTGCCTATCATAGAAGTCTATGAGACAGACTGCCTGAGAGGCCTAAATGCACCAGTACATTCATCAGACAATTTATAGTTATTTGGATGAGTTTTGGGATTACACCACATGCAAGGTGCTCAGGGCTTCCCATTGAACATGTTTATATAACCCACAAGTCTTTAAAATGTTGATTTTGCATGAAAAATGACTGTCCATGGACCACCTATTTGGCGGCCTTGAAATAGATTGCACGTGGGCACTTCCTGTGTGACCTGGTGAAAATAATCTTAAATTTGATGCTAAGACCTTGGGGCTTCAAATGCTTCATCGTAGGGCCTTTACAAACAACATATTAAAAAGCTGTGTCCCTCAGAGTTTGGGAAGTACTTTAAAAAAAATCAGGAAAAATATTCAGGAAAAATAACTGTCACTTTAGGGACACAAGTCATCCAATTAAGCACTTAATGAACTCATTCAGACTTCAAACTAGCACACTGTCTAAGGGGCCCTTGAGAAGCTATAGATTTCAAATTGGAGTCATCTGGAGCTTTCTGAGTGGTGTCCACAAATTACCTAATGAAATGAATGGAATAAGTTGCGCGTGGGATGCGCCCTGGCAGAGTGCCCAGAGGTCCCACTGACCAAAATTGCACATGCTGACATGTCAAGTGCCCCTTATCGACATACTAAGAGGACTAAGGCCTAGGAGGCAAAAAAGTATTTTTAATTATTTTCAATAGATCTCTCTGCCTGTCATAGAAGTCTATGAGACAGACTGCCTGAGAGGCCTAAATGCACCAGTACATTCATCAGATAATTTATAGTTATTTGGATGAGTTTTGGGATTACACCACATGCAAGGCACTCAGGACTTCCCATTGAACACGTTTACATAATCCACAAGTCTTGAAAATGTTGATTTTGCATGAAAAATGACTGTCCAAGGACCGCCTATTTGGCGGCCTTGAAACAGATTGCACGTGGGCACTTCCTGTGTGACCTGGTGAAAATAACCTTAAATTTGATGCAAAGACCTAGGGGCTTCGAATGCTTCATCTTTGGGCCCTCATAAACAAAGTATTAAAAAGCAGTGTCCCTCAGAGTTTGGGAAGTACTTAAAGAAAAAACCCAGGAAAAATATTCAGTCACTTTAGGTGCACAAGTCAGCCAATTAAGCACTTATCGAACTCCTTCAGACTTCAAACTTTGCACACTGTCTAAGGGGCCCCTGAGAAGCTATAGATTTCAAATTGGAGTCATTTGGAGCTTTCTGAGGGGTGTCCACGAATTACCTATAGAAATGAATGGAATAAGCTGCTCGTGGGATGCACCCTGGCAGAGTGCCCAGAGGTCCCATGGACCACAAATTGCACATGCTGACACATCAAGTGCCCCTTATCGACATACTAATAGGACTAAAGCCTAGGAGGCATAAAGTATTTTTCATTATGTTCAATAGATCTCTCTGCCTGTCATAGATGTCTATGAAACAGACTGCCTGAGAGGCCTAAATGCACCAGTACATTCATCAGATAATTTACAGTTATTTGGATGAGTTTTGGGATTACACCACATGCAAGGCGCTCAGGGCTTCCCATTGAACACATTTATGCAATTTACAATTCATAAACATTTATATTTTATATAAAAACATCTGTCTATGGACAGCCTACGTGGAGCTTGTCAATTAAGTTTCAGGTGGGCACTTACGGCAAAAACACAGGAAGTGCCCCCTTCTGAGCTAACTAGCTGAATTTTCTTGTTTTACACCCAGAACAGTCAAATAGTGATATATATCAAACTTGCAGTTCAATAAAGTACATTATTTGCAAACAAAACCACTCTGTCCACAGAAAGCCTATTTGAATTAAAAATAGAATTCAACCTACAATCCATCGCATCTACTATTCGACCAATGGCAGCTTAAACGAATGGGAAAATTTCCATGAACCACCTAGGTTCCCTTACGCACTGACATCAGTGGCAGATCAGTCAACTTGGAGACAGGGGCCATGGAAGGCTTCGAGACAGGTGCCGCGGGAGGCTTGGAGCAAGGAGTCGCGGAAGGCTTAGCTGTGACATGGCGTGGAGCAGACTCAGGCGTGGCTGTGACATGGCATGGATCAGACTCAGGCATGGCTGTGACATGGCGTGGAGCAGTCTCAGGCGTGGCTGTGACATGCCGTGGAGCAGACTCAGGCGTGGCTGTGACATGCCGTGGAGCAGACTCAGGCGTGGCTGTGACATGGCATGGAGCAGACTCAGGTGTGGCTGTGACATTGCTTGGAGCAAGAAGCCATCGAATGCTTGCACAAGGGAGCCGAAGATGCAGGTTTTGGCCCGGGGTTCCCGCCATAATCCACTGTGTAAAGGGAACCGCAAAGTTCCAGAGCCTTCTCCACATATTCGTAGAGAGTCCAGTGAGGATCAGCCAGAGGCATTAGTTCCTTCAGTGCACTATTCAGACCGGTCCGGAAGAAAACCATCAGAGAGCAGTCTGGATAGTGCACTAAATTTGCTAGCTCTAAAAACTCATGGACGTGATCCTCAACTGGACGGTCTTAAGGAGCAGAATTCGGGCGGCCAATAGATCCAATAGTCTTTCTGTGATGAAGCAGGTGAGGAATGAGGATCTAAATGCAGCTTTAATGGAACAAAAGACAAAGTACTCAGAAAAAAAACAAAACAAAAACATGGGAAACCAGGCACAGAACATGACAACACATGTGAAGACTGACAAAGAAAGCATGGAAAACAAGGGCTTAAATACACAGGAACACCTGGGGAAACAATCAGGGGAAAACCAATCATAAAATGAAACTGCAAAGGACTACAAAACTAACAGGAAACAGAAAGTCTAAGTAAAAAACAGGGAATACATGACAAATATTATCAGAAAGTTTTGATAAGTTTGAATTGTTTGCTCACAAGATACAGGCCAATTAGTAATAACAGGCCACACCCAAAAACCTATTCGTTTTATCTTTAAAACGAATTGACATATCAATTTTTTTTTGGATAAAATATTGTCAGGAGGGTCTGCAGATGATATATAAAAGTTTTGTGCGAATAGGACAAATGGCCTAGGACGAGTTTGAAAAAGTAGGTTTTTCCAAAAAAATCTAAATGGTAGAAAAGATTTCATGTGGAAATAAAAATCCATGTGATTATATCCTTTAAGGGCACTAATGGATTTGAAGAAACAAAAATGTATATATTCTAACCTATACAGTTCCGAAGTTATTCACAAAAACGAAAATTAGTTTATTATAGTGCCACCATTTGGCCGATTCTCACAAAATGTTATATACAGCTTCCTGTAGAGACTTCCTTGTGTATAATAAGTTTCAGGACCATCTGCCATTCACAATTATTACGTGTTGAAGTTTGATTGGCTGCTGGCGACCATTTTTGTTAATTTGTCGAATCGATTTTTTAAGAATATGTTAGTATTTTAACCAAAGAAGATCCAAATGTAATTTTAGCGCTGTCGCTCAAATGGCTGCAAAGTTATCTCAGTTTTTTAGTTGTAGCGCCCCCTAGGGGTGGAATTGTACAAAACTTTGCTGACATCTTCTAAACATCCTGTTGACTATGTGTCCCGAGTTTGGTTACATTTGGTGTTTGCATCTAGCCCTTATGGCCCCAAAGTTATGAACACAAATGCAAAGGTGCTTATTATAGCGCCACCTAGTGTCTGATGGATGGGTGTCTGGGTGCCTGAGTAGTGGGGGTGATTTGGAACCATCCTGCCATTTTGGAATCTCTAGGACTTACGGTCTCTGATGCCCAGACACTTTTAGGGCAGAAAAAAATAAAATAATAAATATAGCCACAAGTGGCAATCATAACCAAAAATAACCAAAATAATCAGAATTGACAGAAATGATCCAGTGGATGCCAAATTATACAAATTGACTATATAAAAGCTGCTGAAAGCTGATTGGTCGATGGCAGCCATGTTTTTCAAATATGTGACTTGGACAAATAAACTGCTTGTAAAATTTCAAGTCGATCGGACCAACGGTTCCATAGTTAGAGTCATTTTTGTTTTTAACCATTATAGCGCCACCAAGAGGCAGAGGTGCGTAATATTTGTGTGTCCTCAGAATGACCTCATACATAAGTGTACCAAATTTGGTGATAATATCTCAAAGTTATAGAGTTATAACCATTTTAGTAAAAGTGGCCACACCCATTATGAATGTTTTGGCATTCCGTTTTGACGATAAGTTACAATTTTACCATTCCTTTGATAACTTTTCATTTTGGGACTCCAGAGAATGTTTCTGCACTGGTTTGGTTCCAATCAGGCGAACGGCCTACGACTAGATCGAAAAAGTATTCTTTTAAAATAATCTCAAGTATTTTTTGAATGTTTTGATTCAAACCAATGGTGCTTAAGGCAAAGTTGTTTTGAATGAGGAGGTTTACAGCATGGTCTGAATAACGTGTTTCTTTTTTAAACATAGCGGCATATACAACAATTTACATGCATGTAAAATGCAATAGCGCCTCCAGGTGGCCAATTTTTGTCAAATTTTGCATAGACCTCTTGGGCCAAGAGACAAATAGGCATACCAAGTTTAGTTCTGATTGGCCTTATTTAACCCTATATAAAAGCTGCTGAAAGCTGATTGGTCGATGGCGGCCATGTTTTTAAAGATATGTGACTGTGCTCATAGACCTTGATGGCACCTTGGACAAAGACAGTGCATGCAAAATTTCAAGTCGATCGGACCAACGGTTCCATAGTTAAAGCCATTTTTAATTTTTTTAATATTATAGCATCACCAAGAGGCAAAGGTTTATGTGACCTCAGCATGAGCCCATACATATGTTTACCACATTTGGTGATAATACCTCAGTCCATTGAAAAGTTATAACCATTTAATAAAATGGACACGGCAACTACGAACGTTTTTGCGTACCGTTTGACGATAAATCAGAATTTCAAAATTCTTTTGATTGCTTTTCATATTGGTACTCTGCTGAATCATTCTGCACTGGTTTGGTTCCGATCAGGCAAACGGCCTAGGACAAGTTTGTTTTGAATGTTTTTCAAACAATCAAAAATAGCGGGAAAACGAAGGGGCAGAGCAAAATTCTATTAGGGATAAAACTCTTTGCATGATGCAAGGAATCATAGAAAAAAAGAATTTTGTTTCTAGCCCTTACGGTACAAGATTTATGGCCCAAAATGTGATTTTTGTTTGTTTTATTCGCAATAGCGCCACCTATTGTCTGAAGGATGTGTGTCTGTACGCCTGAGTAGTGGGGGGGATTTGGAACTATCCTGCCAAGATTGGAATCTCTATGACTTACGGTCTCTGACGCCCAGACACTTTTAGGGCAGAAAAAAATTATAATAAGAAAAATAATAAGAAAATCGGAACAAATACAATAGGGTTCCTGCACCTCGGTGCTTCGACCCCTAATAATAACAATAATAATAATAATAATAAATATAGCTACAAGCAGCAATACCGAGGTCAAGCCAATTATCGGCACCATGAGCAGCAAAAGAAGCTTTGTGACATGTTTTTGGTTAGAGTCTGATGAACAGTGTATGAGGAGACAGAAAAAGCAAATTTTCAATAAAAAAAATAAAATAAAAAAAACTGATTTATTTTAAAATTAACTAAAAATAGCTAGTTCTTAGAATTTTTGTCCAGTATGTCGCACTGTTCTGAAACTGCTCAGGTAGTATCTGGGCATGATGGTTAACATGCAGGAAAGCGTTCAAGAGTTATAAGCCAAAATAGCAATTTTTCTATCTCCTGACCAGTAGGGGGCAGTGCGCCAAAACGCTTCAGGTAACCTCAGGGCCTAATGGTGTTGACACGTACCAAGTTTCGTCCCAATCCCTCAAAGCGTAGCGGAGATACAGCCTCAAGTGCAATTTTGAGCATTCTTTGTCAAATTCGTTGAAGCGCCATTCGAAAACGGTATGGTTTATCAAAATTCTATGAATATATTTTTGTTGTGAGTTGTTTAGATGATGCAGGCCAATTTTCATGCAAATCGGACAAACAGCCTAGGACGAGTTAGAAAAAGTAGGTTTTTCAGAAAATTCAAAATGGCGGGAAAATTTTCATGATGGAAAATGACGTCACAGGGTGCAATCGAATCATATTGAGCCAAGAAATCAAAAAGAATTTCGTTTCTAGGTCTCACGGTTAAAAAGTTATTAACATAAACGTGAGTGCAAATTTGGGCAGTTGGTGGCGCTAGAGACATCAGACTGTCCTCTATCTGTGTGCCAAATTTCATAACTTTCCCACAAGCAGTTCTATGAGCTGTCATAGACTCAAGAGCGGAAGAAGAAGAAGAAGAAGAAGAAAACTTACGAAAACAATAGGGGTCTTTCACCCCTTCGGGGCTTGACCCCTAATAATAATAATAAGAAGAAAACTAACGAAAACAATAGGGGTCTTTTGCCCCTTCAGGGCTTGACCCCTAATAATAATAATAAGAAGAAAACTAACGAAAACAATAGGGGTCTTTCGCCCCTTCGGGGCTTGACCCCTAATAATATTAATAAGAAGAAAACTAACGAAAACAATAGGGGTCTTTCGCCCCTTCGGGGCTTGACCCCTAATAATAGGAACACTAACGAAAACAATAGAGGTCTTCGCCCCTTCGGGGCTTGACCCCTAATAATAAGAAAATAGGAACAAATACAAAAGGGTTTCTGCACCTTCGGTGCTTGGACCCCCTAATAAGAAAATCGGAACAAATACAATAGGATTCTTGCACCTTCGGTGCTTGGAACCCTAATAAAAATGATAAACGCTCCAACAATGCAACCATATTATTCATGCCCCAGGCTATGCTGGAAAAGAGGGAATGGAACTGAACCACAAAGCCAATTTTTTCAGCCTATTTAAAAAAAAAAATGAATGAATAAAATAAAATAAAATAAAATAAAATAAATAAAATAATGCCTTAGTCCAACTCACCTGCTATGGTTGTTGGTCAGTTCGACTTAAAAACAAACAAACAAACAAACAAACAAACAAACAAAAACATCAGAGTAGGCCAATATCATAACAGTAAACCTGCCACTAGATAACTACTTCCTGTCTAAATGGCTAGAACTTCGGAATAGTAAGTAAGCAAAAAACTACTATAATCAAGTAAATCTTTGGTTGTTTTTTGTATAAATTACTTGATCTAAAACAAAAAAAGTTTTTTTTTTTTACAGTGGACAAAATGAGTATTTCAGCATTATCACCACTGGATGGAGGCAGAGACCAAGTTTTTAATGCAATAATGACCAATTTTCTCTGTTACAAATGTGAAATGCAAACCCTTAAAAATGCATAACATTAAACAGAAAAATAACATTATTTTGTTTTACATTTTAGTTTCAATGTTAATGCTGTATTACAATTCAGGTAAGACTTTATTCACACTAGTTTCATTAGAATGTAAACTAAAATCTGCCAACAAAATAGGCAGCATCAACGGCTGTTTTTGAACAAAATGTATTGCATTATCCTCATAAATATTGCACCCAAGAACAAAATATGTTTTATTTCACTAATCTTTTCGGTTATGTAAACTCATTACTGTTGGTTGGGTGCCAAAGCAATTGGCCGCTATTAATGTTAATGTTAGTCCACAATTATCTTACATAATATGCTTATGAAAATACAAATGGCATACAGGGGGAACAAACTCAATTATCACAGTTTGCTCTCACTCTTTATGTCTACTTTCTTGCAAAGCAAATCAAATACAGAGCCTTTAAAATGCTAGTGACTTGGCACTGCAGCATTATCATTGTACACCACAACCTGGCATTCCATTATCTCTTTCGCTATAAATATAGGTAAATATACAGACCAGCTGCCATTTATCTGGGGACCTTGGGCGGCAGTAAATTGAAAAGCTATAAACTGCCATCAGTCAACAGTGTATCACTATTAGTGTGCAAATGTTATGCATACGTGCTCGATTGACAGCTCTGCCTCGGTGAAGCACTTCTTATGACTTGGGATGCATCAAGAGACGAGCTTCCCAAGGATTTCAACAGACTGCAGTTGACAAAGTGGAGCTACTTAAGACATCTGCTTGCAGTGATTGGGACTTCGACTGTGTTCAGAAACAAGGCTGCATAATGAATGCAAACTCGGGACTCCTAGAGAGATAGTGTTAGCTATTTGTGAATGCTGTTACCATGCTAATCACAAACTGACCTTTTTCCTTGAGGAAAAATTACCGTAAAAAAAAAAAAAAAAAGACTTTGCATTGGTTTATGCAATTACTGGTGCCTCTTTACATCCCTTAGACATTAACAGGAAGTGCCACTTGAGGGCACTCTAGCTACACGTTTTTATTCTGAGGCAGTATGATGCAAGATCATAGCTGCCAAAAGTATTAATGCAGAATCTATGTTTTTATCTAAAGGGAAAGTATTTAACAGGGGGATGCTTTGTGATCACTGCTGCATTTTAAATCAACAACTCAACCAATAGCTTAGCTGTATAGCTGTGAGAAATGGTGAAGAGGAGTAAAAGAGATAATAAATAGAGGGAGTGGGTGGTTTAAGCAGACACAGGCAGCAGTCGTCGGTCCTCCAGTAATAAGCAAATATTTAGTGAAATAATTTTCACCAACAGATTAGACATCCTCTGTGTGGTCACAGTTAAGTTGAAAACTAGCAAAAGCACACTAGGTTGGAGTAAGAGGACAATCTGTTCTGCTGTGATAAGTCAAAAGGGAAGTTGTGAACAAGGGCATAATTTGCACTACAAAGAATATTTTCTCCCTAGAAAGCATGTATGCATAAGTCACTTTGTAGTAATAGGTCTTCAAAAAAATTTCTCAGGTCTTTTTCTGGAGTGATCAAAAGCATACTGGGCTTATTTCCGGCTAAATGTACCAAAACCAATCAAACCCAATTATGAAACAAGTAAAAAGTTAAAGCGTCACATCTTCATGTTCTGTAATGTAGAATAACCCTGTCATTTGCTTTGCAGTGCTGAATAGTTGATGAACTGATCTCTCTGCCTTTGCTTTCTTGGGGTCATGACTACATGTATCAGACTCCCAGTCAGTATTCATCCACATTCCAGGAAAATCAGGCATGCATACAAACTACAGATCTCTCCATGCATAATAACTTTTCATTCTGGGCTCTCTCATAACAACTTTTCACAAGAAAACTCACAAGACACAAATTTATCATAAAAAAAACCACCAAATGCCACACACTGAAGAAAATATCCTGCAGTTGTTACCTCAAGGATCAATTTCTACTTGATCTATCACTGAAAATGAGTTTTGTTTGGTGTAACCCATTGTGTTCAGGTGGATTTAGTCACATTAAATAACATGGAATGGTGCACTTCTGCACTTGTTTGGGTGAGTTGAGCCACAATTCATGATTTTCAAGTAGAGGGAGTATGTTAAACAAGCGATTTCTCTTTAGCCAGCAGGACGTAGAATTTAGAATGACTCCTGGAGACAGTGGCTTTGAAGTATGACAAATAAGTGCTATCAGGCAACCGGTGAGCAGAGAATTGCTCACCATATTATGTTCCTCAACTGGGGGCCGCTAAGCTAATGAGTCTATCTTCTTAGGCTTGTTCCCTCTTCTGTGTCCAGGCCTTTGAGGATCTAATGTGCTAAGCATTGTAATACTGTTCCCATTGCCATTTCTTCCATCCCTATTTTCTTCTCAAATTTATGGAATCCTAACACATTCATTTTTCACATGGGAAAGACAGTCAGGCCTGAAAGTAGCAAATTATGGCTATTACTGCATTTTAAAATTTTCCCACTTAGCAATAGTGGGGCCCAAAAGTCTATGCTGAAATTCTGGGAGTTTTTTTCATTCAAACCTGAAAGTGAACAGAAAGTTTTAGGATTTTGAACACTGTAGACAAAAATGTTATGACTTAAAATGCAGAAGAAATATTTAAGATTCTGCACAGTAAAACTTCTTGCTCACTTATTAGGTGTAATAAAATTTGTCACATGGAAACTCAACATGTTGCTCCCGAGTGTTCTGGTACCCTAACATTGACCCTATTCTGCAGAGTTACTGACAAGTGCCATCCCTCATCAGACATATTTGCAATATTTAAAAAATATTTGCCTTTTCCTTCAGCGCTACTGATAGCGAGTTGTGTGAACATCCTCTGAGACACAGGTTCTGGTCCTGCGGCAACTAGGAAGTATTCACGTTCACAATATCAATGAAGAGTGCAAATCTCAGGATGCATTTTTCCTCTAAAATTACATTTTTACTGACCCTCCACTGATGGTTAGGTTTAGGGTTGGGTTTATGTTTGGGTGTATGGTTAACATATGCATTTCTGTTGACAGTATTACATCATTTACAACTAAAAACAACTGTGCTCTGTGGTCATTTCACCTGGAAACTGAAGCGCAGATGTGCGCTTACGTTCAGCAACACTTCCAGGTTCAGCCACTGGGGGCAGTGTTTTGAATTTACATAAGCACAGACTGATTTCAGATGAAGAACTTTTGACATACTGCTGCTGCTGAATTATCAGTGAGATCAGTCGGATTAATGCAGATATTCTTACTTCCATTCATGCACACAAGATGCTCTTTAGAACATCCTCAAATCATGCATAGATCATCAGGATTTGCATAAACTTGTGGAGTTCATGCCAGCTCTAGTGCATGCTATGATTACAGGAAAAGGGGGATGTATCAAATATTTAAAAAATCTGAAATCCTTTTCACTCAAATTGTTCTGTTGATATACTGTAATTTGTAATGATGATGATGATTATTAAATTAAATAAGAATGCAAAATGGAAGTTCACTGGTGGTATCAAGTCTTTTGAAACCAACTGTTATTCAGCATGATCTTGAAGGAAACTGGCATTAGTTATGAAATATTTCCATTCAAGTTCGGACCTGATGTGCTAAATTCTGTACAAATGGCACCGTGCAGCGAATGTTCATGCCCTGAAAATTGGCCGCACTGTGCCTGTGACATCACATCCCTTCCAACATTTGCAAAGTAGTCAGTGAAATAACATTGTATGGTCTTAGTTCTGTTAGAGTTAGGTTTAGGGTTAGAAGTATATGAATGTAATTACTACTGAAATGCTTATTTGCATAATGTTTGTTCATGTCTTGCGCAGTGTGCCAGGTGAAGGTGTGTGTGCGTTCAACTGTAGTTCTAACTTCGGCCACAGGGGGGCAGTTTGTAAATTTGGAAAGGAGAGACCAGTTTTAGCAGACAAAAGATTCAACATCCTGTTGCTGATTTCCCGCAAGATAACAAGGGTGTAACATTTAGCTCCAAAAGCGCTTTTCCACTATCGGGCCGAACAGTTCTGAGCACAGTGAGTAACATTTCCACTTAAGCACGGTTCAGTACGGTTCAATTACAAACTGTTCCTGGCCCGGAATTCTCAGCACGGTTAGTTAACTGTACTCAAGAAATGTTCTAGTGAAATGCCTGAAGTGGCTTGGCGACTCATGATTGGTCACTTGGACAGTCAGTCCATTCTAATCCTGATTTTTCTGTACCACAGTGGAAAATAACCGTACAAATGAACCTGATTTGGTATGGAACGGCATAGTTCTGCAACGAGGACCATTCGGCCCAATGGTGAAAAAGTGCTACAAGTCATGAAACTTGCAGAAAAACATACACACACACACAAAAAAAAACACTTTGCCCCTGCAATTTCTTTCCAATGCTAACTCTGTGCCGAACTCTGCACCTCCTCACCTTATCCTAAGCTCCTTTATTAATGTATTGTGCCTTTCTGCACCATGACCATCAGTCTGGTATTCTTCACTTCATAATCCTGAAAATGATGGCTATTTTCAAAGCTGCTTTGCTAAAACAATGGACTCAGAAGCACTTAATGTCATCAGATACACAAAAAGTGCTTGAAGTGAAGGGGTTTAGTGGAGTGATCTCAGAATGTTGAAGGACTCGAGAGGAGATCTTCTGGCAGCGTGAACCTTCAGGCACAATGGTTTCATTGATTCAGTTTTTACAAAATGAGAAACTAAGAGTTTTTCTCTATGGGATTACATTACTTTCTTGTTTACGTTTGTGTCTGTATACTGTGTGTGTGTGATTTAGAAATGCCACTGAACGATTTTCGAACAATTTACAGTAACTGTTTGACCGGACTCCGTCTGGGCCCTTTTACTATATGATGTACAGTGGGTGCCAAAAGTCTGAGATCAGTAGTAAAATGCTTCTATTTAGCATTTTTGTGATTTAATGCAAAATGTTTCTTCCCAAATTACAATGAGCATGTCTACATGCATGTTCTTAAACCAGTTATGTTTAATAAGCCGACAACGGTCATGTAAATGTCTTAAACGGTTTTCCTTTATTCGGGCAAGGTGCGGTTTAAGCAAAAAACAATCAGCACACATAGATTTTTGCACATTACCCATTTCGCTCTGCATGCTAACACCATTACCAATATTTACTGACTTTTCTTATGTGTGCAGGTTTGTCTGTTAATTTTTAGACATCGAATGGAGGTAATAATTTGATTATTTCAAATCTCATGTTAACACAGGTTTCTTACGTTGCTGGTTGTCTTGAATAAGCTGTGGATGCAAATGCGCTCAATTTGAGTTAAAAGTTGGCTTGCAAACGTACATGAGTTCCTAAAATTCGTACTCTTTCTCTTTAGTATGTTGTGTTTTTTTTTTTTTTTTTTTTTTTGCTTTAATGACAGTATGTACTCAAGATGGCAGTATGATTTGAGAATGTTCCAAAGAGCATCTTGTGTGCTTGAATGAAAGCAGAGAAATCTGACCTTTCGACATGGTCAGTGTCTTAAATTTGATTAGTGACCAAGAAATAATGCAGAAACTTGAATATTGAATTTTATTCTATTTATTTGTTATTTGAAATTTGGTAAAACTTTTTTTTACAGATTTCTGTAGTCTTTCAAAAGCTGTGCTTGTTAAAGACAACCCTAACAAACATGGTTGTGTAAATATGTCGGAGCTTTTCCGTTTCATTTTCTTCCATTCATGTGTATCCACAGAGATTGTGGAACTGCACACAGATGCTTCTGCACAGCCATCTGGATGTTTAGTGCAGCAGCGTAAAGCATCTCTCCCCTTTAAGCAAGCAGCAGAGCTGTTTGATGAGTTTGTGCTTGATGATAAGAGGGTATCACACTTACAGCTGTAACAAAATCTTTTACCACCATGCATCAGCAAAAGCAGAGCTGGCCAACATGAGTGAGGCGGTGTGGTGTGCTTCGCTTGCGGCTGCATTCTGGTTTAAACTTCAGTCTTGTCCATTCCTATTTATTTAACCATTAATGCTTTAGAAGAGACCACAGGGAAATAAAATAAATACTTCATACAACGTAGTCATGTTGGGGCTCTTTGTGTCTTTTTGCTGCACTGATCAGCAGTTTTTACACAACCTCAGTGCAGCCTCGAGTTTGCTGAGGTTAGACCCACCAAAAACAAATTTGCCTGTTTTCCTCTATTTTAACTCATGTATCACTGACACTTTAAAGGCTCTTGAGACTACTTCAACCTTCACTGACACCAGTACTAGTGTGCTAGCACATTTTTTGCTATTCTATTTGGCAGTACAATATTAGATTTTTTACAGCTGTAATGTAACATTTAAGCATATTTTTAGGGTTATTGTAGGTGAACGAGAAAAGTATGGCCCTGATCTGGTAAGGAAACCAAGCAAATCTTCTGTCCTAGTGTACACAGGCACACACTCTCCCACACACAACACTTCAGACAATACATATGCAATCAAGGTTCAAGGTGGCTTGGCTTATCAAACATATCAAGTTAACCACTGATGTCATTGATCAGAAAGCCAATTCCCATTCTATTATTGTGATGGAGAAGAGAAAGATTGCAAAATGACTTTGAGAGGTTTACCCACTTGGTAAACATACATATGATCCATTAGGCTGAGAGGAGATTATCAAGACTGAACGCAACAATTTCCGGGGATTATTCAAAACGACCTTGTGCTGCACTTGAAAGACAATGGGAAACATGGCAATGAGCCATTTTGCTTACCTTCACTTTGATTATACCCCCGAATATGTTGGAAGTACCTCATACCATGTGACTGTGTCTTAAAGAATAATTTATCCTTATCCATATAAGGTCATCTGATAAAGTCCAGCTGTAGCACAACCCTAATGGCCCCCCAGACATTGCTCCCGGCTCTTAATCACGCCATCTCCACTCCATTAAAGAGATGCAGTACCATGCCCCAATCCTCATCAATAATAAGAGGGAAGATTTGACAAAGTTCCCTTATTCTGTCTGCCAGAGTTGGGCCTCAAGAGGATTGGTGACCTCTGTTGAAATATTCACAGATTTTTCAATTCTCTTCCAAAAGCCCAGAGCATATTGGCTAATGAGCTCCTCTCTGTGGTTCAAATATGAATGTTGTTTAGTTACAAATGAACAGATATATGTTGGTTAAAGAAAAGCACAAAGAATTTTCGTAACAGACAAGGTTATTAATGCCTACAATTTTATATTTTGCCATAATCTAGTCAGTGTCGAGCACAGACAGTGTCAACCTTGCAATAAGGGCAAGTAACTGATATGTGATATTATGACATGGCACTAATGACCATTAAACTGTATTGTTGATCATTGTCCAAGGTAACTGATTTTCTACATAGCTTTGCTTGTTTAATGTGTTTCATATCAGTCCACAGTCTATTTCTTCTCACATAAAACAATTTATTGAATCAGTATTTAGTGCCCATTTATTTATTTAATGACAAGTAGCAATGTAGCAATGTAAAAGGTTATCTGAGATTATAAAAATTCGAAATCTTTCTAAAATCCAGTTTTAAACAGATGTGTGTAAAGTTCGGAAAAAATATAGTCTTTGTGTCCATGTTGGTTTGTATATATACATTTTAAAAAAACCTTTATAGTATTTTCTACAAAATAAAAACTGATATTTTTTTTTTTTTTTTTTACAAATTAGTAAAGCAGTGTAGCCATCAAGTAAAAGTACTTTCCTTGCACCTTTAATACATGTGAGTCTATACAACATAATCATTAATTTTAAAAATGTTTTAACACACACACACACACACACACACACACACACACACACACACACACACACATGTTGGTGCAGCTATCATTATGAGGACTCTCCATAGACATAATGATTTTTATACTGTACAAACTATAGATTCTATCCCCTAACCCTAACCCTACCCCTAAACCTAACCCTCACAAAAAACTTTCTGCATTTTTACATTTTCAATAAAACATTGTTTAGTATGTTTTTTAAGTGATTTCAATTATGGGGACACTAGAAATGTCCTCATAAACCACATTTATAGCATAATACCCTTGTAATTACCAGTTTTTAAGCTAAAAAAAAGTCCTCGTAAACCACTTAAACCTGCCCCCACACACACACACACACACATACAGTATTTATACAGTATATACATATATATACATATATATACATGTAAGGGATAATCCACGACTAGGTGTGCATTAAACGATTTTAAATGCATGAAGTGGAGGCATAGAACCAACTGAGGATGGTTGCCTCCGTGAAGTGCACTTAAAGTCATTTAACGCACACCTATCCATGGATTATCCTGCTTATGCCATGGTCACTTGCCAGAATTGATTAGTAACAGCTGTAATATATATATATATATATATATATATATATATATATATATATATATATATATATATATTATATATGTATTAGGAGGTTTTTTTACGTCGCAAATTTTGACTGGAAGAATAAAAAATAATGGTTAATTTTATCTAAGGGCTGTTAGATCTGCAGCTCTGCCTGTTCTAAATCAAACACAGAGAAAAAGCAGTGCGACCAAACACTTGGTCAAAACTTTGAATTTAAATGCACAATCCAGAAATAATAATATCCACAGAATGTAGAAGGGTTGACACTCCAGAGAAAATGTATTATTTGTTTTTTATTAATTGTCATTTTCACATTAATGTGGAAAAACCGACGTTACAAACAGTGACAGTAAAAGTAGCAATTACTGTGTAGTAAGGGAAAAACCATTCAAAACACTCTGGAACCTACAGATTTTGACCTTTGAGATATCGGTATGGTATCCATTAAGGCTACACGATTGACTGTCCTTGCACAGTAGCGCTTCACTGCAAACAAACATAGCTTCTTCTTCAGTGTTTGAATCAGAGATGCAAACAAGCTGAATTCCATTCTAATAGCTATGCTGATGAAAGTGGTTAGGAAATGTTTTCAATTGCTATAGTTTACTTGGCTTGCTCTGTAATGTTATGTTGCTATGGTTACAAACAGCACATTAATATCCACCGGTGATTAAAACTGACTGTAACTACCTGTGTATTCAACGGTTTGAACTGCACACCTTCCAGCCAGTCAGAATCATTATAACAGACCATGGTGTGTGTGTGTGTGTATACATACATATATATATATATATATATATATATATATATATATATATATGTGTATATATATATATATATGTGTGTGTGTGTGTGTGTGTATATATATATATATATATATATATATATATATATATATATATATATATATATACACAGTGCATCCGGAAAGTATTCACAGCGCTTCACTTTTTCCACATTTTGTTATGTTACAGCCTTATTCCAAAATTGATTAAATTCATTATTTTCCTCAAAATTCTACAAACAATACCCCATAATGAAAACGTGAAAGAAGTTTGTTTGAAATCTTTGCAAATTGATTAAAAATAAAAAACGAAATTGCTAAAGCGCCATCAGCCAATAAATTGGCGTGATTGTATAAGGGCTTCTGACCACGTGAGTTCCTACGAAAGGGAACCACTCTGTAGGCCCTTTTTTAAAATCATAAACTAACATTACTAATGAATTTCTTTTCACAACAAATTATGTTGCTCCATCAATATTCAATAAAAATAAATGTATTTTTTCAATCTTGATACACTTTGTGACCATACAAAACGTACCCTACTTGAACTTAGATCCAAAATCTGAATTTACTTTGCAAACTCCATGAAAGAAATACAATAATTTAAATCACAAATCAAAGCTGTCAATCAATACAGAAATGCATAAGCATTATTTGTTAAAATGAATCTGTTTTGCAAGCAGATAAGGATCTCATTTCCAAGTCTAGTTGGACCACGGAGGTTGTCCTCCACAGAGGGATTGTGTTAGTGGGTTGCTGGGTTGATCTTCTGACCACAGCTCTACTCTTAGAGCACATGCACGCACATACACACACACGCACGCACATACACACACACACACACACACACACACACACACACACACACATGCACTGTGACTTGCCAAGCACTGCAAACTCGGTGTAATAATAATAATCCTCTGCCCTGAGCTTGGCTGTGCATGAAGATGAGGAGAACCCCAGTACCATGTGTCTTCATTTTTATCAGATCTCTGGCAGTCCCAGAGAAGTTGGACTGGAGGAGAGGCACACACACTGTCTCTCTTGGTGTCATCTGCTCAGGCAGAGATCCAGGGATGCGTTCTTCATGAACACTGCCAGCTCTCACCCTCAGAATGTGGCAGCACTTCTCTGCTGATGGTTGAAGATTCTCTGATGTCTGTTGTATGTCACCCAAAACCACACAGCAGTGTTACAGCAAGAGAAGCAGAAAGCTTGTTTGCTGACATGCTTTATTCAGGCAATATTTATAAACCAGTGGAACCAGGACTAGGCATTAGCTTTTTCTTTTCAGTTTGAGTTGCATTTAATGTTTACACTGAATAACAAGCAATTTATTAAACTGTAACTATCCTGCAATGTATTTGCAGAAGATTATACAAACAAACAAACCTCTAATCTAACTAGCGAAATACCAAGAAATAGTGCTTTGGTTTTAAACTAACGGTTGTTTTATTAGGGTGCATTTTGTGTTTCATAATACTCTTAAAGCTGATGTGTGTAATTTTTTTTTAATGTTAAAATACTTTCTCCTATCTCAGCTTAACCCTTAAATGCATGGCAATTTCCCAAACACTATTTGGGTCTTTAGAGACCCGGCACTTACTGTACATCTATCAAAAATGGATGTACAAATTGTGTAAAATGTAAAAAATATTTTTAAGACAATTAGAAAACAATAAAACATAGTATATACTTTATATAATTTGATGTTTTATTTTTCATAAATGAAAGAGATAATGCAACAAATCAGGACAAATCAAGAACAGGATTTATTATTTTCACACTGAAATTTCATGAGATGCAACTGGCTGTCAAAAACATATTGAGCTACACATAACACATAATCTACACATGTGTAATGTATGTGTAACTTATGTTTAGCTTATGTGCATCTTGTGTATTTTCTCAGGCACTTGTTGAGTCTAAATAGACGCACAACTTACATTATTTCAGTAGTACACCCAAATGATAGTAGTCATATTATACATTTCATGTGTTGTATTTGCTAAAAGTTTACTTCGATGATGTTTCTTCATCAAATAGAAATGCCAAATGTAAATCAAGTCAATCACTGAAACATCAGAGAACCATGCGTATGTGTATATAAAATATTGATAACGCACCATTGTTGATAGCTCATTGTTGCACAGAAAGTCAAAGTGATAAAGTGTTTATTTGTATGAATATAGTACTAATATCTCTTGTAATAGAAAAAGAAATAGATATCCTGTGATAGTAAACTTAAATAGATATTATATAATCATTAAAAATCTAATTTATGGAAGTAAAAAAAACAAACAAAAAAACAAAAACACTTAACTCAGGTCTCTAGAGACCCAAACCATTATACATTTTTGCCATTTTTTGTGTGTCACAATAAGATTGAGGAATACTAAAGAGGTGTGGGCACAACTCCAAAAAATGGATGAGGTACAGGAGGTGGAATGATGTCCCGGGTCTCTAAAGACCTGAGGTATGCGTTTAAGGGTTAATATGCAGAGACAACTTTAAGTAAACCATTGGTAGATTTCCCTGAAAAGTGTAAACACTGTGGCACTTTTAGGATATTACTCTGGTTGAGTCAGTGTTGTTATGTCAGAGCAATGAGCTAGACAATGGCGTGAGTTGGGGGATGGACTTCAGTGGTTCCCAACCCTGTTCCTGGAGGCCCCCCAACAATACACATTTTGGATATCTCCCTATCAAACACGCCTGATTCAACTCATCAGCTCATTAGTTGAGACTCCAAGACCTGAATTTGGTGTATCAGAAAAGGGAGATATACAAAATGTGCAGTGTCGGGGGGCTTCCAGGAACAGGGTTGGGAACCACTGGACTATCTGTTTGTTCGACTTATGGTTAGTGATGTCAAGTTCGTGAACGAATCGTTCTTTTGAACTGGTTCTTTTTAGCGAATGAGTTGAACTAGTTCACCAAATTGGAATGAATAATTTGAAACAGTTTGCACCTCGAATCAACACTGATCCACAAGTTACTCTATCTTAACCTGTCTCTCGGATGTGAAATGAGCCAATAACCAGGAGTAATATGATCCTAGAACTGGTGATATCTGCTTTTGCCAACACTTCTTTGCAATTAACCACTCCAACTAGTTCACAAATCAGACTGAACGCTCGGGTCGCAACAGCTCTTGAGTCAACAGTACAATGAGTTGCTTGTAACAGTTCTCGAGTCAACAGTACACTGAACTGAGAATCGGCTCTTTCGGAGGTGTCCGACATACTGAGAACCGATGAGCTGCTGACATAGAATATGTGTGTGATTAAGGGGCGAAATGTATGTTTCAGGTGTATTTTGCTGAACAACAGAGAGTGTAACAAATAAAACATACTGGAAGTATGTTTATGACTTGATTGTAATACTGTTTTATCAATGTATGAAGATGATCCAGTCTACAGCTCTTGCGTCAGCAGTACAATGAATTGATCACAGCAGTTTGCGAGTCACCAGTACACTGAACTGAGAATCGCCTCTTTCGGACATAATACTGAGAACTGCTGATCAGTGAGCAGCTGATGAGCATGCGTGAACTGAGGACTTGAATGAGGGGGCAAAATGTTTCAGTCGAGAGATGTAAACAAATTTTACTATTGAGTATTGTGCATGCAGATTATATCTGAAGTTGTGATGAGCTGGATCATGGTTTCTGTTGATTTGAGTTGATTAAGACTAGTTTAATAACTTTTTATGCTTTAAACGTGTAGAAAATCCTCGTTTGTATATCAGTGTCAGTATTGGGTGCTTTAGGTGCAAAACTTTAATGTAGGATTGTGAGGAGGTTTGTTGGGTGGGAAAGGAGGAAACAGGAAACATAGGATTTCAACTCAAGGTAGGACTTTTAATAAACAAATTTAAAGGGTTTTCAGCGCAAAACTCTTGTGTTGTTTTAACTCTTCGTTAACACAACACAGTCTCTTTCAGACAGGTAGCTCTCTCCATTGGTCACTGGCGTGGTTGCTCTTTATTACTCTCCCCAATGCTTACTGCAATTAGAAATAGGTGTTAGTCATTATAGGGCTCAGGTCTATGCACCCATACCACTTTCTCTCTCTCCGGACGAGACTGTCGTTTACCAGGAGATTTGACGCCGGCAGTTGTTGTGCTGCAAGTTGGGCCTCCCTGGACAACAAGGGAATGAGCCTGGCCACCCATTGTGTACGTGGCCAGCTCCAAATCTCGGCCGTCCACTCAAACAGATCCAGGAAAGCTTCGGGATAATCCCCTGCCCACATCTTCATGAGAGCGGCCGTGGGCATGGGGGCTGCTGTGTCCGGGGTCACGGCCGGGGCTTTCTCCTGGCTGAGGAGGCTCCAGATCACATGCTGGTCCTTTGCTTGAGCTTGAAGGATCTCATGGAAGCGACGTTCTTGGTCTTGGTGTAGCTCAAGCAGGGTCTGATGGTGGGTGTGATGCAGACCGGGCGAGGGATTTGAGGACTTCGGCCAACTGCGTGGACTCCATGATGGCGTACTTTCCTCCAATTTTCCCGGGCTTCGGCACCAGTGTGGGGAAGTTCATTGGGAGGGAAAGGAGGAAACGGGAAATGTAGGATTTCAACTCAAGGTAGAACTTTTAATAAACAAACTTAAAGGGCTTTTCAGCACAACACTCTTCAGATAACACAACACAGTCTCTTTCAGACAGGTAGCTCTCTCCCTTGGTCTCTGGTGTGGTCGCTCTTTATTGCTCTCCCCAATGCTTACTGCAGTTAGAAACAGGTGTTAGTCATTATTAGGCTCAGATGTATGCACTCTTACCACTTTATCTCTCTCCGGACGAATGCTCGACCACGCCCCCGCCGCCACAAGGATGTATTGTAAGATCACTGAATGTAACACTGATGACAATAAACACCCTTATTATTATAACTTAATAAAATAAAATGTTATAATCAGCAATATGCCCTTACATATGGCTTTATTGAATGTGTTTGTGTGTGTATTCTATGACGCCGGCGTATTAGCATTATATACTGTATAGTGACGTCATTACGTGATGACGTAAAAGAACTGGTGAATCGTTTTTTTTTAACCAGTTTTTTTAAACGAACCGTCTGAGAGAACCGGTTTGCAGAAAAAAAATCGGACTTCCCATCGCTACTTATGGTAGATGAAGGGAGTTTTTGGGAAAGCTGTTTGAAAACAATGCTAATTTTTCAGTTATGTTTGGTGACGCTACTTTGGAAAAAAAAATATATATATATTTTGCCCTTGGTAAATTGTATGTTATCAAATTTACATCTTTTAATTAGATGTAATTTAGGCTACCATGATGGAATCACATGAGCTGAAAACTACTTGCTTAATCTCAGTATCCACTCTGTTATTGGACACTTTCACACGTGGATTAAATTCATCATGGCTTACTATGAGTAGTGATTTTTTTACAATGGCAGTAGTAGCTGAAAGATAATGTGTTTGAATGATGCTACATCCATGCCCTTAGGTGTCAGTGTAAGTCCAAGACAACATTAACCAAAACATATTGAGTGCACCTTTAAAACAAGTAACTACTGTAGGCCTATACTGATCTGTATTTTCTAGCAGGAATGTTGGAGAATATGGAGTTAACATTACAAAGGTTAATTAAGACTTTATGTATATTTTGATTAAGTAGAATGATCTGGTTTGAATTACTCACTTTACATAATATAATTGAGCTGTTATAAAAAATAATAAGTTCAACTCAAAATATATAATTTTAAATGTAGATTAAAGAAATTCTGTGCAAACCATAACCTTAAAAAAATAATTGTAAAATCAAAATAGCTATTTTATTGTGGTGCAAAAATTACACACATAAATGTCAGTTTTGCAAAGATTAAAGTCTTTGAAAATGATGTCAATAAGTCTCAGATGTATGCAAACATTTAGCTGCAGTAATCATAGCAAAAATGTAACTTGATTACTGTATGCGTGTAATAAGTTGCAACCAGCGGGCGCTGTGTTTCAGGAGGGGAGAAGTCCACAACTGACTAACACTCTATTATGGTTCACCCACTTTTTACCATTCACTCAATTCCTGATGGATAAATCAAGTCCTGCACAACATTTTTTTTCTTGTTTCACTCTGACATTACATTTTGGAAGTAAAATGGGTTGCAAATGTTATTTCATGTTGACATTAAAAGTAACTGCATCCATTTCAGGTTATTTTCCATGCATATTTCTGTACACTAGTAGTTGGTAGTTTCAGCATCATGATACCAATCTGTTAAGTAGCCTTGTCACTCTGAGCCTGGGCTAAACATCCTCACAGTGAAGGGTTAGAAGTGAATTGACACTCCTTATTTGAACACCATCATGGGAGTCCATACTTCACCCTGTGCGGTTCTACAAGGGACTTCACAAAGTCTGTCCCTGTGATGTTTTTGAAGCATCCCAGTTTTATTGTGATCTTTGTGTGGACTTGCCATGATAAAAGAACTCATGTTTCTGTTTGAAACTTGCTGAAGCCACTTACTCTTTGTAGCGCAGCCTGGGCATGACATGGTAAATGAGTTGGTTTCAAAGGAGACAAAAAGCTGTTTGTTAGAACAAAGTGTATTTATTGGTCATACATGCTCTCTTGTTTTGTTGTTATTTTTATTGTTGTCATCGTCTGTTTGAACTAACAAGCCACTTCAAACAAGCATACAGTTTGAAGTTGATCTTTTTTGTTGACCTGCGGTAAATTTCAGCTGTCTGGATAAGGGCGTCTGCGTCACAGATTTCAACATTTTCTTTTCTGTCGAGGCATGATTGACAGGTGGAATATATGCATCATTATGATCTGCATCACTGTGACAGGCTTCCAGTGGAAGTTCTCATATGACCTTTTCTTCTGTCTCTGATCAAAGTCTGGCTGGATTCTTCATGTACAGCAGCTCTTTTCATAGTGAAAACAGAGGGGACACATTTCTTAGCATCTGAGACACTGACACTGCCTACCAGCAAATAAGCCACACAATCAGTGGCCGCAATTCATTCTTAGTAAATTCCTCCAGTGTTTTTTATTTGCACGCGCTGTCTGTGCCTAAAAATTTCAACCTGGTCTCATAGAATGAACATTACTATAACAACATTTTTGCCAACTGGCTTTTACATACCACGTTTCACTGCAGTTTCCTGGTGAAATTAACACTTGAGGCGCTACAACAACTGTGCGTTTTATTTACTTTTACACAAATCACAACTACAGCAGCTGATTATGACTTTATAATCACTTATTTTTCACACTATTACTCACACACTGCTATGCTATGATATCGAAACACTTTTACTGAAACAAATCATCTGAAAATCTATACATTTTAATGCTTGTACATTTACACACGTATTCCAACATGATTAGCTTCCATGGTTGCCAAAGGCAAGTCAGTTCACTTGGCGGCCATCTTTGGAATTCTCCCGGGCAGGCTGGGCAGCTATTTTCTTTGTAAAAAAGCGGCATAATGGTACAGCTCCTATCTATTTGAATGGGAAAAGAGCAAAATCTCCAAAATAGTTGGTCTGGATTACAATCAAAGAACATACTTCAAATCAGCAGTAAAATCTAACAACAATGGTAACATAAACTGTGCTTCTTTAGCTCAGATTACGCTAAAATAACTCTAATCAGGCCAGTTCAGCTAATGCGCATGAATGTTCTTGAGTTGATTGACAAGCGATCTCTGTATGTAAAAGGTAATTGGCTCATTTACCTGTAAGGCAGCACTACATTTGCTACATCCGCTGACATTCTAACTTCTCCCATTCATTGTAATACCAGTGGTCCATCTCTGCTAAACTGTCTCTGGTAGCTCACCTGATTGAGTGATGGATGCTGGACTTGGAGGAATGAGGTTCGAGCCCAGTCAAACATGTAAGCTGACATGTGAACCAAAATGTCAAGAAAATGGGCTTTTCCTGTCGCATTTGCCTTTCCCGCAATATCAGTTAGATTTAGGTGTTAGTAAAAAGTAAATATGTATGTTTTGTTCACCTCTCTTTTGCATTTAGAACCCTACTGGTTAGGTTTAGGTTAAAGTGTTTAGGTAAAAGTTTTAGATAAAGGAGGTATGTTTTACTCATTAAAACCTTCATCTAATATTCACCTTAAAAACCTCGTCTGACTACAACACCATTTCACTCACTTTTGGCGCCCCCTCACTGGACATTTCACCGGAAAACTGCAGCGAAATGTGTACTGAAGCAGGTAATTTTGTTTTGCAAAAATATTGCCACGGTCACATAATATTCATGAGATCAGGCTAAAAAATGCACAGCATAATTCCAACCCAGTCTCATGACAAGTAGTATTAATAGTACGAGATGGCGAAATTATAAAAAATCATACAGGTTGGCTTCCATAGAGAAAAATAAACGAACCCACTAATGATGTTGAAGCAAGTTTAACCTCTAACCCAAACCAAAACTAACCATAAAGTCTTACCCGTTATCCAAACCCTAAATTAATAAGCGTTTGATAGGGGGCTAGCTAAAATTTGATGCCTGCATTGTATTGATTTGAAATTCTGATTGCTTATTGGTTGGTCTCTATGGTAATAAAAGCCATACCATTTCATACAAGCCAAGCCTTTCAATATCTTATGATTTTGCCATGGCATACCAATTTTTTGAGTTGTCTAGAGACTATGTTGCTTAATTTCTGATCTTGCAGATCGGTTCTGAGTGCTAGGTTGTGAAGGATGCAGCAGACTACTGCGATCTCACACATTTTACTGGGACTGTATAGCATCACTCTACCATTGTGATCCAAACACATGATTAGGCTGTGCACTTGTCTACACAGCACATTTGGATATATGCACTGTTATACCACTCTTCTCCATCATTTGATCATCACTTGATCAATTACTGCTGCCATAATTAATATAAAATGTACACAAACATCTCTTTTAATAAAGTTCCATTTACTGCCTGCTTTCGGTGGGCAGTAATAGCACAACGTTGATTGAACCATGCAAGTAGTGCTGAGTTTTGTGAACAACCCCTGAGCATTTCACTAGCAGTGAAAGAATTAGGAAGTGCTGTCTCCCTCCTATAACTGTCATAAGAGTTAACGGCATATATTTACAGCCTTCTGTGAAAGCAGAACAGCTTGTATTAAGGCTAAAAGAGAGAGTTTATTATTCTTTTCAAATCTATAGACAGAGTCTCTGTATAAAGGCCTATATCACGCTGACTGTGTATGGAGCCCTCAATGAGAAAAATCATAATTCTTGTGACATTTATTACATATATTTACACATTTCTTTTATAGCTGGTGTTCTTACCAAAGTGGCATATGGTGCATATGGTATGTTGTGATGATTACTGTGGGTAGCAGGGTTTAGTTAGTCATCATGGCTAGAAAACCATTTTCCTGTAAAGAAAACCATTGCTCTTTTCAGATTGTACCTTTTAAATGCATATTTCAGAAAGTGATGGATGGATGGATGATATACACTCACAAAATACACTAAGCTATATAATGCACTGATGTATCAAGCTCCTATTTCAAAGATGCATCTGAAATGTATTTAAAAATGTATACTGCACAGATGTTTTCAAAATAAAATAACCCTGAACTGAAATATTGAGAGTGCTTTGCAAGTTTTACACGTTTATAATGTGGATCAGGCATTTGGAGATATTGCAGGCCAGAAACAGTGTTATGAATTTGATTTTATCAGGTACAGCACAAAAATAAAAGAGATCTAAGAAAAACAAAAAGATGCAATATGAGCATTTCTGAAGCCTAAGCTCGAATCAATGGTCATCTTGGACAACTCCCAGGCTTTGTACACTCTTGGAGTACAACTGTGATCTTCAGCAGAAAATGTGCGCTGGAGGTTTTGGCCAGGAGGAAAAGGAGTTTAGTCTTGTTAAGTTCGTGTAAGGTCATCCCAGCTGAAGATATTCTACCAGACAAAAGGTTGGACATACCTCCTTATATCCCATACTATATTACTTTATTACTATGTTCCACATTTTAGAATAATAGTAAAATCATCACAACAATGAAATAGCACAAATGGAAGTATGGAAATAATGTAGTGACTAAAAAAAATTCAACAAATCAAAATGATCTTATATTTGAGCTTCTTCAAATTAGTCACCATTTGTCTAGATTATAGCTCTGCACACTAGGCATTCACTTAATCAGCTTCATGAGCTATCCACCTGTGATGCCTTTTTTACCCTTAAATGCATGGGTGTTACACCAAACATTATTACATACCTTGGGTCTTTTGAGACCCGGAAACTATGTCTATCACAAATAGACCTGCAGAATGCCCAGAAAGTGCAAATGTGTTGTTCTTGCTATAGTTTACTTCCACATTGCTGCTTCGTCAAATAGCAATGTTGTCAAATGTAAATTAACCCAATCACTAAAATGACAGTGCCACCTTGTCAAATAGCATGTATAATATGTAGCCTATGTGTACACACATATGGGATACTGTTAATTCACCATCATTGCACAGAAAATCAACATGATATAGTAGTCATTTAAATGGATATAGTACTCAAATTATATAAATATGAAATAATAATAACAATATAATTTATGGATGTGCAAATATATATTGTGACACTATTGCATATCTTGGGTCATTATTGACCCTATACACTTTTGGCAATTAAGTAATTAGAAAAAATATATTTTTGTAATTCAGGCATTTTTTTTTTTTAGCATTAAGGAATACTAAAGAGGTAGGGGCATAACTTAAAAAAATGGATGAGGTAAAGGGGGTGGAATAAGGTCCTGGGTCACTAAAGACCCAAGGTATGCATTTAAGGGTTAAACAGCATTGAAGAAGTTTCCATGTATGCTTAGCATATGTCATTTTTTTTCCCTTACAATTTTAGATTTTTAAAGATATTCAAATGTAGGCACAATTTATATTTGTGACCATGCTCTATCATTTTAAGTGATTTAAGATACACATTTTGAGTTTTATGCACGTGGCGGCAATTTTGCAAAATGATATTATTTGCATGTATCATGGCATTTCCAAGGTTAAATGTCCACTGTGTGCGAGTAAAAGTGTTTTCCAAACAGATGAGGTTTTTAGGGTTAATGGTCTATTGAGATTTAAATCAACAAAACATACCTCCCCACTCTAAACCTTAAACCTAAGCCTAATTTATGGAGTCATAAAAAGCAAATGTGAAAAAATAAAATAAAATAAATAAATAAATAAATATGCAAGGTCATTTTGTGGTACCTTTATGACACTTTTGGCTCCCATGCTGACTTGTGTGCTCTTCAGGACTTGTATCCCGGTCTTTTACATCGCAAGTGCAATGCTCTATCAGTTAAGCTAAATTTCTGATCACACTCGAACAAGCTTTTAAATGTAGTTGGTTATGTAATGGAAATGTTAAAATGTATTGCTCAAGTCATGCACTATAGTAAAATTGTTCAGATGTCATAAGATAGCATTCTGTGAGGAACAGGGTGAAAAGTAAATGTTTATGAAATTATGTGGTTTTACTCGTGATTTGTGTAAAAGTAAATAAAATTCATTATTGATGTAGCACCTCTAGGGTTTATTTCAAGAGGAAACTCCTACGATACATAAACTCAGTGAAAGAAACGTCCTCTCACTTTCAACTGCTTTTATTTTCAGCAAATTTAACATGTAAATATTTGTATGAACATAAAGATTCAACAACCAAGACATAAACTGAACAAGTTTCACAGACATGTGACTAACAGTGATGGAATAGTGTGTCCCTGAACAAAGGGGGATCAAAATAAAAAGTAACAATCAGTATCTGGTGTGGCCACCAGCTGCATTAAGTACTGCAGTGCATCTCCTCCTCATGGACTGCACCAGATTTGCCAGTTCTTGCTGTGTGATGTTACCCCACTCTTCCACCAAGGCACTTGCAAGTTCCCGGACATTTCTGGGGGGAATGGCCCTAGCCCTCACCCTCCGATCCAAGAGGTCCCAGACGTGCTCAATGGGATTAAGATCCGGGCTCTTCGCTGGCCATGGCAGAACACTGATATTCCTGTCTTGCAGGAAATCACGCACAGAACTAGCAGTATGGCTGGTGGCACTGTCATGCTGGAGGGTCATGTCAGGATGAGCCTGCAGGAAGGGTACCACATCAGGGAGGAGGTTGTCTTCCCTGTAACACACAGCATTGAGATTGCCTGCAATGACAACAAGCTCAGTCCGATGATGCTGTGACAAACCGCCCCAGACCATGATGGACCCTCCACCTCAAAATGGATCCCGCTCCAGAGTACAGGCCTCGGTGTGACGCTCATTCCTTTGACGATAAAAGTGAGTCCGACCATCACCCCTGGTGAGACAAAACCGTGACTTGTTAGTGAAGAGCACTTTTTGCCAGTCCTGACTAGTCCAGCGAAGGTGGGTTTGTGCCCATAGGCGACGTGGTTGCCGGTGATGTCTAGTAAGGACCTGCCTTACAACAGGTCTACAAGCCCTCAGTCCAGCCTCTCTCAGCCCATTGCGGACAGTCTGAGCACTGATGGAGGGATTGTGCATTTCTGGTGTAACTCGGGCAGTTGTTGTTGCCATCCTGTACCTGTCCCGCAGGTGTGATATTCGGATGTACCGATCCTGTGCAGGTGTTTTTACACATGGTCTGCCACTGCGAGGACGATCAGCTGTCCTTCCTGTCTCCCTGTAGCACTGACTTAGGCATCTCACAGTACGGACATTGCAATTTATTGCCCTGGCCACATCTGCAGTCCTCATGCCTCCATGCAGCATGCCTAAGGCATGTTCACGCAGATGAGCAGGGACCCTGGGCATCTTTCTTCTGGTGTTTTTCAGAGTCAGTAGAAAGGTCTCTTAAGTGTCCTAAGTTTTTATAACTGTGACTTTAATTGCCTACCATCTGTAAGCTGTTAGTGTCTTAATGACCGTTCCACAGGTGCATGTTCATTAATTGTTTATGGTTCATTGAACAAGCATGGACAACATTGTTTAAACCCTTTAAAATAAAGATCTGTAAAGTTATTTGGATTTTTAAAAATTATCTTTAAAATACAGTGTCCTGAAAAAGGAGTTTACAAGGAAGCATGTAAAAATACATTTTTAATGTATTGTAATGTGATTCTCTGAGACCAAGTTGATAAAAGTAAAAAAAAAAAAAAAAAAAAAAATGGTCTCAGCAGTTTGTATTCAAAACCATAGCAGAGATATCATAATTTACATTTTGGCTGAGATATTCCTTTTTTACTGTAGTACATAAAACTAAAAATGTGTTTCTTGGTCAAAGTGATTTGAAATGATGGAGAAAGTCACATTTGTCTACAAAACTAATTTCTAGCATTTAAGCATTAGCCTTTAGATCAAATGGTTTTTAAGATTATTAGAAACATAAATTTGGCCAAGTGTGTCCAACCTTTTGATCTTCTGTTTGATCTTATAGTGATTTAGACAGGTTTATCTATTGACTTTGGTATGGCCATATGCAGAAAGATGCTCCCCTCTTTGTCACACATTTAACTTTTGAGAGACTTTTAGTTTGAAGTGTGTCGAGACTCTTAGTTTGAAGTTTTTTTTATTCTTCTTCTGCTATGTCTGCCTTCATGTCTATTGCACTCATTTGTATCCCAGGTGTTCCTCATCTTCTTGTTAGCCCTTGTGTATATATACCCTTGTGTTCTTTGTTTCTGTGTCAGTTCCTGATTTGAATGTAGAGTATTGTTAGCTAGCATACAGCTGTAGAGTTTGTGTTTCCTTGACCTGCTTTTTTTGAGTGATTTCCTTCATTGTTGTATCCCCTTCTTTGTTCATATTTAAAGTTCTGCGTTTCAGGCCCGGTTTTATGGGGGTGCGTGAGGGTGCTAAGCACCTATTCTGCATCCACACTCTTTTAATATGCTCAGGGTTGCCAGCCAATAGATGCAACACCCCAATCAGAGATTTATACATGCACAAATAGGAAATATTTCGCCTTATGTCATACTTAATTTATGTAATCTGGCAACCATGCATGCGAGTGCGCGCACTCGCTCTCCTCTTCGGAAAAAAACCTTAAAGTGCTCAATAGTGCAATATTCTGCTCAAAGAAAAGTGTGATGCAGTCACTCCATGTCCATTTGTGAGGCTGCGTGTGCTGTTTAGTGCCAAGTCTGCGAGCAAACCTTTTCAGTGATGAACTTTAGTAAAATCCCAATAGATCTTTGCATCTTTCGCACACTGAGGGGACACGCGAGCAAAACCAACTGAGAGAGGAAAATGTTTGTTCTTTGTATTATTTGTAAAATTCTGAAGTCCCTCACACCTGTATGCGAATGTTACTCTGGCAGTAATCATTTATCAGTGTCATGCAGCCTGTTTTATTCAGTTGTGTGCTGAATGGGATGACAAATAAACCATTGAGACTCACATCATGACCCATGAGCGTGTAAACAGGTTGATAATGTTCTGAGAATAAAACAAATGTGTCCACTTTGCGGCCAACATTAAAATAAGCCTTTAGAATCTATAATTTCCGAATAATTTATTTTACTATTAAACCAGACTCCTGATGTAGAGTGTTAAATTGAATACTAAATTACCACTACATTGAAATATTTTAAAATAAACAATTAATAATTATACCCAGTCTTAATTCAGTTTTACTAACACGTGATAGAAAAGTAGCAGCAAAACCTCAAGCAATCGCAGAATGGTCCCATCAGTCAGTATCCACTTCAGACAATTGTGCATCATTCATACTAATTCTGGGAATAAATATACAACTATGTAAAACTTTTTATCTTCTGTTTTCCATGTTCTACTTAACAGCTGATGCGGCCCCTGTACCAAAACAATTGCACACCTCTGCTCAATTGGATATGTAAGTCTAATACTGTTAATTGGCAAGCAGATTTCCTTGAATCCCATCAAACACACAAAATTCCCTGCAGTTTGTGAACACAATTGTTACATCAAAATGTATAAACATGTATGATTGTGCAAATCAGTATGTCCAAATCTGCATGCGCAGAACTTGGTTATTGGTTTAAACGAAGCAATAAATGATTTGTACATCAAGAACTGTTATATTTACATTGTTTTAGTATTTAAATATATAAAATATATTTAAAAAATGTTTAATTATGATACATCTCCACTTTATACAGAGCAGCCCCACTATTTTCAGAAGCACCTTCAGTGATTTTGATCTGGAACCGGGCCTGCTGCATTTGGATCCTGACTCTCTCGCCTCTTCCCTTCACAAACCCTGACAGTCAAGTAATGTATGTTTGCATAGAACTTGCCAAGAAAGATGATTCATTATGTCATTTTCAACTTATTAGACCATGAAAAAAAAAAAAAAAAAAAAGGGTTACACTGCAAAGAGTTTCTGTAATTTTAACGGTAAAAGACAAAAAAAAAAAAAAAAAAAAAGAAAACGAAAAAAAGACTTAATTGATTAACGAGTATTAACTGTAAAATATACAGTTACATTTTTTTAAAAGACGATACAGTAGTTTTTACAATAAAATGTCAATTAAATTTTTTAGATGTAAAAAGTATGATTTCCTGTATAATTAATGGTTAAAATGTACATTGTTTATCAAGAGAGTACATGTACATTTTACAGTAAATTATTGTTAAAATTACAGTCAAAAACAGTAATTGGGCATTCCCACAATTCCCTGCATTATATTTTATGGGATTAGTTATGTTTCTTCTTATTTTTAATATCAGTTACGTACACTGTGGTGTTCTGTTTTATATTTAATGTAGTTTAGTTAATGTTTACTGCATTATTTAAATTTCACATGTGTTACCCTGATGGTGTTTAGTGTTTGTGTGAGTGCAACGGAGCACTGTCTCTACATGTTTATTAGTCATTGCTCCTGGAAGAGCCTCTATTGGTGAACTTCATGTCATCATGTGCTTTTCTGTAATTTTTATGGTGATTAACAATACCTTATAAAGTAAAAAGCTGATTTTTACAGTTTCAGAATGTTAATATCAAGTTTGACATTTTTTTACTGTAAATTTTGCAGAATTTTTTCAAATTTATTTTATTATTATTATTATTATTATTTATAGTGCCAACGTGGTCATGTAAATTACAACAGTTTGAACTGTAAAATGTACAGGTTGTTCTGTAAAGTTGTTTACATTTTTACCCACAGCTGCCAGTTTATTATTTGCTTTATTTTTTTAAAACAACAGGATTTTTTTTTTACAGTGTACATAAAACTTGAGATACAACAATAGTACCATGGAGTTTCTATTAGACAGCAGTTTAACACCAGTTTCCAAACTGATATTTCTACAACTCTTGTGTTACAGAAACCTGGCAGATTTGCCTGCCACTCAACATTGCCGCATCCATCTTGGCCCCAGGCTGACCCAAAGAGCTGGTGTTCGATTTCATTTCACAATATAAAATGGTTGTGTATATGTAAAGGAAGAGATGAGCAGCAAGTGTTGCTGTGGATTTCTAAAACACCTTCACTGCTTCGGTTTGTCAGACTAGCAGAACATTTGTGAAACTGCCAACTGGTTACGGAGAAAGACATTTGCTCTCAATGAATAAGTGATGAAAGGGAGAGTGGCATGCAGCATTCATTTTAAAAAGAAGAAATTTCACACTTTATTTTTCACCCTCTCTGTGTTTTATTCCCTCATATTCCTCAGGGCTGGTCATTGCTGCTCCAAATAAAACAACACTTTGGGAGGGAAAACTGTGTGGAACACTTTAAAAATGTGACACACTAGTGCATATTTACACTTTTGACTAAAGTGCTCTTTCTCATATTTTTTCTCACCTCTCAGTTTTTGGGCAGACATTCAGAATCTAATATGGGGTTTTAAAATACACCAAAAACCTGTTTCGCAGACATGACACATATGGAGTACATTTACATTTTACATTTATTCATTTGACAGACGCTTTTATCCAAAGCGACTTATAAAAGAGGAAAACATAAGCGAATCATCTTAAGGAGACAGTGATATGAAAGTGCCATATTACAAAGTTTCACTAGCATCAGAATAGTGTTCAAAACAGATTAATGTGCAACAAGAATCTTTATTTTTTATTTTTTATTTTTTTAATGACTGGTTAAGTGCTCATGGAAAAGATGTGTTTTTAGTCGTTTTTTGAAGACAGAGAGTAAGTCAGCTTCACGAATGGAGTTGGGAAGGTCATTCCACCAACGTGGTATGATAAAGCTGAAAGTCCAGGAAAGTGTTTTTGTGCCTTTTTGTGTTGGTACAACAAGGCGATGTTCCTTAGCCGACCGCAGGCTTCTAGTGGGCGTGTAGCTCTGCATAAATGATTTTAGGTATGCTGGAGCAGACCCAGTGACTGTTCTGTATGCCAGCATCAGACCCTTGAATTTGATACA
Source organism: Myxocyprinus asiaticus (assembly GCF_019703515.2). Taxonomy (NCBI): domain Eukaryota; kingdom Metazoa; phylum Chordata; class Actinopteri; order Cypriniformes; family Catostomidae; genus Myxocyprinus; species Myxocyprinus asiaticus. The sequence goes on along the minus strand of NC_059365.1, from coordinate 34,853,676 downwards.
TGCATCAACCAGCAGCCAGTGGAGAGAGATGAGGAGTGATGTAACATGTGCTCTCTTTGGTTCATTAAAGACCAGATGTGCTGCTGCATTCTGGATCATTTGCAAGGGTCTAATTGCACATGCAGGGAGGCCTGCAATGAGAGCGTTACAGTAGTCCAGTCTAGTTATGACAAGTGACTGGACAAGCAGTTGTGTGGCATGTTCAGAGAGGAAGGGTCTTATCTTCCTGATATTGTAGAGTGTAAATCTACATGATCTTGTGGTCTTTGAGATGTAGTCTGTGAAATTTAGTTTGTTGGTGATGGTTACTCCTAGATTTCTGACCGTTTTGGAAGGCGTTACTATAGTTGCACCCAGCTGCATGGTGATGTTGTGTTCAACAGCAGGGTTGGCTGGAAAGACAAGGAGTTCAGTCTTGGCTGGGTTGAGTTGCAGGTGGTGTTCCTTCATCCAGGCCGAGATGTCTGCCAGGCAGGCAAAAATTCGAGCAGTCACTGTGGTGTCGTTGGGTTGGAAAGACAAGTACAGTTGCGTGTCATCAGCGTAGCAGTGGTAAGAGAAACCATGTGCCTGAATGATGGGTCCCAGTGATGTTGTGTATATAGAGAAGAGAAGTGGCCCAAGCACTAATCCCTGAGGTACTCCAGTAAGCAGCTGGTGTGACTTGGATACCTCACCTCTCCAGGCTACCTTGAAGGACCTACCTGAGAGAATTAAACCAGTCAAGCACAGTTCCTGTGATGCCCAGCGAGGAGAGGGTAGAGAGTAAGATCTGATGGTTGACTGTGTCAAAGGCTGCAGAAAGGAGAGTATTTGATCCAAGATGACAAATATGGGATAAATATGCATTTCATTTGAAATAATTATGATGCCCTTAAATCGCATTTGGTGTAAAAATATCTGAAACCATTTTACATTTTTTTTAATTAAAATATATTCGTAAAGTTGACGTCATGTGGTGTGACATGCTGTACTCCATCTAAAACTACACTGTAAAAAATGTCTGTAATTTTAACAGTAAAAGACTGTAAAAATGATACAGAAATAAATAGTTAATTGATTAACAAGTATTAACAGTAAAATATACAGTAAAAAAAATTACATATTTTTTAAAAGGCAATACAGTAGTTTTTACAATAAAATGTTGTAAAAATTCAATCTTTTAGATTGAAAAGTATGATTTTCCTGTATAAGTAATGGTACAAATTTACATTATGTTTAACAATGGAGTACATGTACTTTTTACAGTACATTTTTTACAGTACATATTGTTACAGTAAAAAACAGTAATCAGGCATTCCCACAATTCTCTGCGTGACCCATTACATTTCATTATATTTTATGGGAATAGTTATGTTTCTTCTTATTTTTAATATCAGTTATGTACATTGGGGTGTTCTGTTTCATATCTGATGTAGTTTAGTTAATGTTTACTGCATTATTTTAATTTAACATGTGTTACCCTGATGGTGTTTAGTGTTTGTGTGAGTGACACTGAGCACTGTCTCTACATATTTATTGGTCATTGCTCTTGAAAGGCCGCTATTGATGAACTGCATGTCATCATGTGCCCTTCTGTAGTTATTACGGTGATTAACAATACCTTATAAAGTAAAAAGCAGATTTTTACAGTTTCAGAAGGCTAATATCAAGTTTATGAATTTTTTTTTACTGTAAATTTAACATAATTTTTTTTTTTTTTTTTTTTTTTTTTTTTTTACAGTGCCATTGTGGTCATGTAAATTACAACAGTTTTAAACTGTAAAATGTACAGGTTGTTCTGTAAAGTTTTCTACTGTATTTTTAACATAGTTATTCTGGCAACCACAGCTGCCAGTTTTTTTTTAAAAACAACAGGATTTTTTTTACAGGGTATTTAAACAACATTCTTCAAATTCTTTTATAATGAAAGTTTACAATTATTACACATGCTGCTTTTATGACCTCATATTAATTTAGAGACTACATGGATTATTTGTACTTATAAAATATCATTAAAAATGTCACACTGCAGGGCTATTTAAAAAGAATTAGTGAAGACAAAAAGGCTGATGTCACCTGATCTTTATTTTCTACCTGTCATATACTAACCACTATTCACATTTCAGTTTTCATTGTTTTCTTTATGAATATCCTGTTTAGCTCAGGATAATGTCTGTTGTGAATGTCTTAAATGTTTACTTTAAGATCAAGTGGATTTTCAAGCACAGCTACCTGCACGCTTTAATATGAAGTACTCACTCACCTTAACCTTGTCTATGTGTCAACCAATCAATGAGAGAGAATCTGCGAGGAAGAGATCTAATTGGAGGAGCCATCCAAGCTAAAATGTCAGATAGATTTAGAAGAAAAACAGAAAAATACATAGAGATGTTACATAGAGATGGTCCTGAGTAGAAACAGATGCTTTTTGAAATGTGAAGTTTCCTGAATGTGAGCAGAAGATGGGATAGTTAACTAAAAATGTATATACTGTCATCATTCACTCACCCTCATTTTGTTCCAAACCCCAGTGAGTCAAGTCAAGCATTTTTATTTGTATAGCGCCTTTCACAACACACATAGTTTCAAAGCAGCTTTACAGAAAAGCATGCATTAACAGAAAATGAAACTGAAATATCTATGTCTTAGAGTCATCATTGTGTACTTTGGTTAAATATGATTGTGAATTTTGTTTAAAAATAAGTAATTAAATAGTAATTGTATTTAGAAACCCAGTGAGCAAGCCGAAGGCGACTGTGGCAAGGAACACAAAACATCATAAGATATTGGTTGATGGAGAAAAATGAACTTGGGAGAAACTAGGCTCACTGTGGGGCCAGTTCCCCTCTGGCTAACATCATGAATATAATGCCAATATTACTTATGTATAGTGCAAGTCATGGTTTAAAATTATTAAACTAAGTAAGTGTTAAGGGTCAGTGTTTAAACAAAGATTTTGTATGAACTGTAAGATTAATGACTAATGCCTTTGAAGTTCATCCTGGATTAACTGCAGAAGTTCACATAGATGAAATTGTCCTTTGTTAGTTGGCTGATGAAGGGTTTTGTTGCCTATTAATTGATAGTCTATGTATTCCATTATAAGAGTGTATTCCATCATTAGACCGAGGTGATGCAAGCAGAGTTCAGTGAGGTGCATCACAGTTCAACCAGCCGGTAATTTCGGTGAGTGTCTTTCTTGAAGGGAAAACATAGGAGATGTTAGTGCAGAGCTACGCGCCCACTAGAAGCCTGTGGTCGGCTAAGGAACGTCGCCTTGTTGTACCAACACAAAGAGGCACGAAAACACTTATCTGGACTTTCGGCTTCATCATACCACGTTGGTGGAATGACCTTCCCAACTCCATCCATGAAGCTGACTCACTTTCTGTCTTCAAAAAAAGGCTAAAAACACATCTTTTCCATGAGCACTTAACCAGTCATAAAAAATAATAATTCCTTGTTGCACTTTAATCTGTTTTGAATGCTATTCTGATGCTAGTGAAACTTTGTAATATGGCACTTTTCATACCACTGTCTCCTTAAGATGATTCGCTTATGTTTTCCTCTTTTGTAAGTCGCTTTGGATAAAAGCGTCTGCCAAATGAATAAATGCAAATGTAAATGAGGGTGACTAAATGATGACCAATTTTCAGATTTTATTGATCTGTCCCTTTTAGAGAAAGGAAGCATAATGAAGCTTCTTGAAATGCGACAGACTAATTTTAAAGTCAGGGCCGGTTGGTCTGCCTCGAGAGCCCCTAATCACACAGAACGTCACAGTGTATCTGTAGAGGGTTGGCAGGAGAAGGCAGCATAGCGATGAATGTGTTATTTACAGCACCGAGGCTGCGTGTACCACTCACAGAGGCAGAAACGTGGCAACCTGGCCATAGCTCCACTGCTGCTGTCTACCGAGAGCTGAATGATTGCATAGAACCTCCCAGATTTGACACATTCTCCTGTATAATGATACCAGAAATTGGCAGGTTGTTTAAAAGCACAGAGGGGCAAAGAAAAGCCTTACCAAAAAAAAAAACAAACAAAAAAAAAAAACAGTGGACATACAATGCAAGATTGCCACATCCCAAATTTATACATCTACAGCAGCAATGTCAGATTTGTTTTCTTTTTTGTGCCTTTCCTTTGCTCAAACGGCCCATCTTGCTTTTAATATATCATATAGCAATGAAGTGATTTGTATTTTGAAGTTATTCCATTAACATGCACTGCTCAGAAGCATTCAAATGTCAAGACGATGATTTATGCATTCCAAATGTGTCTAAGCTCAAAAGTCTGCTGCGACGTTCGTCGCATATAAATAGGTACAATAAAAAACAGGTAGCACCATCTGATAGAATGTCATCATAACATTAAGTGTAATTGAAATCTTTCCTTTCTGGTTACCTGGATTTACAACAGTGACCAACATATATACTGTATACACACTCCTCCTCCATTTATCTCTCTTTATAGGTAGCTATATTTCCCGTTCTCAATCTTATTCTCTGCTTATTCCCCTCTTTCATGTTTCTATCTCCTTTTTTCTCTCCATGCTGAAAAAAGGTGGTTTGCTGGTCTTAGCTGGATTAAGCTGATCTCATAGCCTGGCCAGCTTACAAGTGCCTCAAAACCATCTAAAACCAGCAAACTAGACCAGATTCGTGGCCAGCTAAGACCAACAATCCACCTCAAGCTGGTGTAGTTGGTCTACAAGCTGGTCTCCCAGCCTGACCAACTGACAAGTGCCCATATCCCCTTTAAAACCAGCAAACTATACCAGCCTAACCAGCTTAATAGCCAAATAAGGTCTACAAACCACCTTAGGCTGGTTAAGTTGGTTTGCCAGCTGGTCTCCCAGCTTGACCAGCTGACAAGTGCCCAAAACCTTTATAAAACCAGCGTAACCAGCTTTGTAGCCAGCTCAGACCAACATACCACTGGTTATTAGGTTAAAATTAGGCTGGTTGAGCTTGTTGGCCAGCTGGTCTCCCAGTCTAACAAGTGACAAAACCTATCTAGACCAGCAAACAAGACCAGCCTAACCAGATTTTTAGCCAGCTAAGACCAAACCACCTTAGGCTGGCTTAGTTGGTGAACCAGCAGGCCTCTCAGCCTGATAGTAGCCTTAAATCCCTCTTAAACCAGTAAACTTAACCAGCCTAACCTGCTTGATAGCCAAATAAGGCCAACAATCCAACTTAGGCTGGTATAGTTGGTCAGCCAGCTGGTCTCCCAGCCTGACAATTTACTTAAACCTCTCTTAAACATGCAAACTAGACCAGCCTAACCAGCTTGATGGCCTTATTTGGCAAACAAACCACCATAGGCTGGTTTAGATGGTCAGCCAGCTGGTCACACATTCTGACATGCTGAGAAGTGCCCAAAACCCTCTAAAACCAGCACACTATACCAATCTAACCAGCTTGAATAAGGTCAACAAAGAAGAAGAAGAAGAAAGAAGAAAGCCTTTATTATTGTCACCCATTTTTCATATATACAGTGAAATTTCTTTGTTTTCACATATCCACGCTCAGAGTGCAGGGTCAGCCATGATACAGTGCCCCTGGAGCAGATAGGGTCAAGGGCCTTGCTCAAGGGCCCAACAGTGGCATCTTGGCAGTGTTGGGGCTTGAACCCCTAACCTTCTGGTCAGTAACACAGAGGAATTATTAGGTATTAAATTGATTTGCACCAGTGTTTACCATCCACAAACGGATGGGTTAGTGGAATGATTTAATAAAACCCTGAAAAATATGATTCGTAAGTTCGTACATGAGGATGCTAGAAATTGGGATAAGTGGCTCGAGCCCCTGTTATTTGCAGTGCGAGAGGTCCCCCAAGCCTCCACAGGGTTTTCCTCATTCGGGCTGCTGTATGGGTGTTGGCCACGCGGTGTGCTCGAAGTCATACGGGAAGCTTGGGAGGAGGGATCTTCAAACAGTAAAAAACAAAATTCAGTATGTTCTTGATCTTAGAGCAAAACTCCACACTTTGGGTCAACTAACACAGGGGAATTTGCTCCAAGCTCAGGAACGTCTAAGCTGACTGTATGACAGGGGCACTCGACTACGGAAATTCGTATTCGTATGCTTGTATTACTGCCCACCTCAAGCTCTAAATTACTCGCCAAGTGGCAAGGGCCCTTTGAGGTCACACGGCAAGTTGGAGATCTCGATTATGAGGTTAAGCGAATGGGTAGGGGTGGAGCAGGTCAAGTCTACCACCTCAACCTCGTGGATGGAGGCAGTCCCTGTGGCCTTAGCATCGGTAGTCTCCGAGAGGGTGGAGCTCGGGACGGAGGTGACTCCCAAAACAAATTCATTCATCCCAGTCCTGTGTGAAGACCACCTCTCACCGTAGCAGCTCACAGAGGTAGCCAAGTTGCAAGCGGAATTTGCAGATGTGTTCTCGCCTCTCCCCGGTCACATGAACCTCATAGAGCACCACATCAAGACCACCCCGGGGGTGGTGGTTCGTAGCCGCCCCTGTCACCTTCCTGAATACAAGATGTTCAGTAATTATTAGAGGCAATGCTCGAGATGGGCATAATAGAAGTGTCACACAGCGATTGGGTCAGCCCTGTGGTTCTGGTACCTAAGAGCGACGGGACAGTCTGATTCTGTGAGGACAATCGAAAAGTGAAAGCGGTGTCTAAATTTGATGGATACCCAGTGCCCCAGATTGATGAATTGCTCGATTGGATGGGCGCAGCTCAATTTTATCAGACACTGGATTTAACAAAGGGTTATTGGCAGATCCCCTTAACTCCAATCTCCTGAGAAAAGACTGCATTTTCCACACCGTTCGGTTTACACCAATTCGTGACCCTTCCGTCCGGTTTGTTCGGGGCCCCCGCCACATTCCAGCATCTCATGGACAAAATTCTCAGGCCACATATGGCATATGCTGCTGCTTATCTAGATGATATCATCATTTATAGTAATGATTGGCAGCGGCACATGCAATATCTGAGAGCCGTCCTGAGATCGCTGCGACAGGTGGGGGTCACGGCCAACACAAAGAAGTGTGCAATTGGGCGGGTGGAAGTTCGTTATCTGGGGTTCCACTTGGGCTATGGGTAGGTGCATCCCCAAATTAACAAAACCGCAGCGATCGTGGCCTGCCCAGCGCCCAATACCAAAAAGGAGGTGATACCGAAGGTTTGTGCCTAGTTTCCATGACGTCACCAGCCCGCTGACTGATCTCACTAGAAAGGGGGCTCCTGATCCGGACCAGTGGACGGAGTTGTGCCAACAGGCTTTTCTATAAGTGAAATCTGCACTTTGTGGGGGACCGCTCTTACATGCTCCAAACTTCTGTCTCCCCTTTATTTTGCAGATGGATGCATCTGACAGGGGGCTGGGTACAGTGCTCTCACAAGAGGTGGAAGGGGAGGAGTGACCGGTGCTGTATATTAGTTGTAAACTCTTGCTGAGAGAAACTAAGTACAGCACCACTGAAAAGGAGTGTTAGGCGATAAAGCGGGCTGTCCTCACACTCCGCTACTACCTGCTGGGGCGGGCCCTCACCCTGTGTTCAGAGCACGCCCCACTCCAGTGGCTCCACTGCATGAAGGATACCAATGCGCGGATCACCCGTTGGTACATGGCACTTCAGCCGTTCAAATTTGAGGTGATCCACAGACCAGGGGCACAGATGGCTGTGGCTGACTTTCTCTCCAGAAATGGGAGGGAAGTTGGCAGGCCGGATATTGCCCCGGCCTGAGATGGGCAGTGGGGGTATGTGGTGATGGGGGTATGGTCGTGTGTCTATTTGTGGAGAGAGGGAGTGGTGTGGCTCGTCAAGCTGGTTGACATGATCTCTAACAGCTGTTTCTTGTTACAGTGATAGCGGGGAGAGGCCTCAAAAGCAGCCAAAACACGCCAGAGAGCAGAGAGAGAGGGACACGAGTGTGCAGCGACTGCCGTGTCTTATTTGAGTGTTCTAATGTTTTTAGTTTTGTGAAGCTAAGATTTCAAGTAGTTTATGTCTGAGTACTGTGAAGCTGAAGATTTCAAGAAGTTTATGCTGACTGAGAGTTTTGTTACACTGAACTGTTTGAAATAAGATACGCACTGTGAAGAATGCACACAGAGAGCGTGGAAGGCAGAAAAATAAAAGCCTACCTGAAGCATGACACTGCTCCACGTGTCTTCCTTTCCCATACCTGAACCTGAAGGAGTGTTAAACCCTCTTAAACCAGCAAACTAAACTAGCCTAGCCAGCTTAATAGCAAAATAAGGCCAACAAACCACCTTAGGCTGGTATAGTTGGTCAGCCAGCTGGTCCCCCAGTCTGACCCACTGAGAAGTGCCCAAAACCCTCTAAAAACAGCAAACTATTTGATCTCACATCGATTAAAATAACTGTGATTATTGTGTACTTCATAATTGTCTAAATAAGGGAATTTTCAGCAAATAGAAAAAGTCCATGTTCTTGGTCATTGCGGGTTCATACACAGGGTGTTAATGGCATGCAGTGACACAGAGGAGACACACCCATAATCTATTTCTGTGGAGATGATAGAATGAATAAACATTTTCAGATACACATAGAATCTCAAATGTCTTCCTTCATGCAAAATAAGGGCTCATGTGTTTAAAGAAAAAGCCTTAAAATAACGTGTGAAAGTAAAGAATTTAGGACAAAAATATTTTACTATTGCATAATCCAATCCAATATAATTAGAGCTGTCAGAATTAATGCATTAACGCATGCAATTAATTAAAAAAGTTTAACTTGTACATTTTCTTAATCCCGATTAACGCATTTACCGTTAATGCAACATAAGCACATGTTTGGAAGGGTGGAACCTTTGTAATATGTCCATCCAGAGTCATTACACTGACGCACACTTCACAACACACACCAGAGCCCTTCTACCAAGGAGCCAACAAACTTAACACAAAATAGCATAACGCTGAAGTCCCATAGACATTCTATGGGCCGCAGTTGCAATTTCTCAAGGCCAGCAAAGCCTTCTCTGCTGGCTTAACATGCCTAATAAATAAATATTCTTTCATCCTTTCATTCTTATTCACCTTTTTGCCTATGTATTTTCAATCACTTTCCACTCCTAATTCATCTACAAACAAATAGCAAAAAACTAAATGTTTATTCAATCAGAATTGATTTCTTGACGCTTACAAGCAAAGTGTGACAACTGTTTCACAAATCACATGCCCAAAGCCTGCTGCTTAGCCAAAGCAGCACGTGAGTCTGAGCTCCACCCCGTCAGGCCTTCAGCATTTCTGCAGATCCCTCAACACTGCAGTGAATAGGCATCTAAATTCAGACATCAGCCAATCAGATTGATTTATTTGTTCTTGGAGGGTGTGGTCTTTAGTAAATGTCCCAGTCCAGGCCTTCTAGCTGGCCTTGAGTTACGCAATCACGCTTTAAGTGATGTACGTTATTTGAAAGCGAAGAGCACAAGATCTTGCTGACAAGTCGGCTGTCATCACTGCTGTTATTGCCATTGAGAAAGAGATCCTTATGGATTTAAAAACCTGAGATGTTCTGCAAGATCGTGCAATTGATTTATTAAACAGGAAAGGAGGACTGATTTTCACTTCAAGCAAATTGGTAAGTGCTTTTTGCATTGTTAGAGCAACATCAGGAGTTTTCTAAGTGTAAATTAGGCTGCTGGAGCATTCAGTGTCAGTTGAAGTTTTGAAAAGTAACCATGTAACTATACGAACAAAATTTATTGCAAACAACATTTAAATCACAAATATTTGCGATTTAAAAAGCTTTTTCTTGGCATTAGACCTCCTTGGTTCTGGCTTTCGTGCGTGGACGTGTTTTTAAAATGTCAATTGGTATTATTAGTTGACTGCCATGTAATGTATGATAGGCATATGGTGCCTTATTCATTGTGAAACAGTGTTTTCTTAATGGCAATAATCGCACTGAAGGCCTAGACTTAAAATGCACAGGCTGTGGCTGATGGGTGGTATTATTGTAACACGCTAGTTGACCTTTATGCTCTCTCCTATGGTAGAGCCACGGAGGTTGTTATCTCAGTAAATAAAAGTATCTCTGCAGACACACACAACAGTGCTTCCATGAGAAAATGATGGAGAAAGGAACTCTTAATGCTGTTTGATGTACAAAACAAGCCCAGATGGGACTAGTGATAAAAATCAAGTATTTTTCAGCCTATGTAAGGCACACTTTAATTACCACAGAAGCACATCAAGTCTTAACTATCACCAAAACACAGAATGAGAGGTTTTGTTTGCAAATGCTCTTCATGTGAAGTTTAAAGCCGCACTGGCGTTGATGCTCTGATGCGAATCATGAACACGGCTTCATGATTGCTGTAGGAAAGCAGATAGCCACAGACTAGAGTGATCATATCACTCCAATTCTAGCTTCTCTTCATTGGCTTCCGGTCTTTTTTAGAATTCAATTCAAAATTTTGCTGATTGTTTTTAAAGCTCTTAATTGACAAGCCCCATCTTATATTTCTGACTTTATTTATTTGCGTTCATCTCCTAAGTCTCTCAGGTCTGCCAATAAAGCTCTCCTTTATGTCCCATGGTCACATCTTAAATTAAAAGGTGACAGAGCCTTTGCAGTTGCTGCTCCACGCTTATGGAATCAATTGCCACCTGACATTAAATCTCTATCTTTAAATCTGGACTTAAGACAAATTTTTTACTCTTTGGCTTTCCCTTGTTGATTAGTAATTGTTATCTTTTATTTTATTTTATTGTATTTTATAATTGTTTTTGTACAGCACTTTGGTCAGTGTAAGCTGAATTTAAATGTGCTTTATAATAATACTGTGGAGGATGAGAGTTTAAGAGAATTAATGCCCATTGCAATGAATTTGCAATTTGGGGACTAGTTCTTTCAGAAACATTTAATGTTACTTACATTGGTGCTATTTTAGTGCATTTAGTGCATATTTTGATATTTAAAATATTATTTTTCATGTTATTCATAAGTTTTTAAAGCCTCAAAGGAAATAATAAATTTATTTTATTATACTGTATGATTCCATGTTAAAAATGAATAAATTACTTCTTAAGGTGTATGAAGCGCACATAATGTACAACAGAGGAAAGAAGAGGAGCGTTCTGCATTTTAAAGACAGCGGTGATGGAACATTATTCCCAACAGGTGTCATTCACCGCTGACTAAACGAGGCTTATTAATTATGTACCTCTTCTCGCTCTCCCACCCAACTCCGGTCGTGAGCTTGGCTAAAGGGCGGCCCTAAGAGGTGGGGCCACGATGATGAGCCGGAGGGGCGGATCATTCCGCCACACACCTCAAACTCTCATCATTAGTTGGGCCAATGCTGCTGTGTCGGGCTGGTCAGGATGCTCAAACAGACAGAGTAATTTTATGATAATGCCAGAGAGATGGCTTACTTGTAATTGTTTGTGCATTTTAAGCTGGGAAATTTTTACAACGAAAGAACAAAATCACATAAGGCCCTTTCCCATTGGTGGTACTAAAACCCTTTTTAGGTACTTTTCCACTTTCGCTTTCACACCTGAGGAACTATATATAGTTCCTCAAAGCCGTTTTAGGGGACATTTTTAGGTCCTACTTCAGGGTAGGTACTTTTGGGGCATGTAGGGACTGTGGCAGAATGTAGGAGGTGCAGCAGCCTGTGATTGGTCAAAAACCTATGACACACAAATAGCTTTGAGTATCTCAAGGAGTGTGATTAAACAGAAAATAAACTGACTTCTGGATTACTACATAAAAATTTTCTTGGGATGATGAATAGAAATAATCACATGTTTATCAAGAGTGAGTAATTAAACTCTATTGTACACTAAACTGTCATGAAATCTAGTTACTGCGTGCCAGTTACTGCATGGTTAACTTAAATCAAGACACTTTTTTAAAAGTAAATGATTGAGTTTTTCAGTACAGTATTTAATGTTGAGCCGTAAAAGGCTTTATTGTAAAAGATTGTGTTGATAAATAGGTTTATAGTGCAGCATGTGCTGCTTTGGTTAAAGAGCACTTTCGCCACCTCACCTCATTTCTCACTCTGGCTGCAGGAACACCGTACACATCCAATTTAAACTGCAACCTGAAGACACAGGCTGCATCAGAAAACTGGAAAATATTTTTGGAGGCTGTATAAGGATGGATGAATGAAGGTAAGATGAAATAATTTGCTTTTTAAACTGTTCAGAGAGTTCCATTCATCCAAAAACATTGATGTTTAAACTAGAGGTTGACCTGATACAGATAACTAAGGTGATGGAAAAGGCAGATAACCGATTAATCGGCCAATAGTTTTTAAGTTGATTTACAGAATGTAAAAAAAAAAAAAAAAAAAAAAAAATCTTAGTCTTTCCTTATTATGATGTGCACAGACACAAGGGCTATAAGAGTCCAAAATGATTAAAATCCTAGAAGCAGTTTATTGTACTACCAAAATCCCTATAATAACCCCAAGGAACTCTTATTTTGAAATGATGGAGAACTGGCTCTGTTACATGCTCTATATTTAAGTATTTACCGAATTAAGCTTTTTATAGCCAATATATTCACCAGATGAAGGGTTGTGTGTGTATATATTGTTTTTCTATTTTAAAAGCATTGACGATCTGCTTAAAAAAAAATAAAAAATAATAATATATATACAGGTGCATCTCAATAAATTAGAATGTCGTGGAAAAGTTCATTTATTTCAATAATTCAACTCAAATTGTGAAACTCGTGTATTAAATAAATTCAGTGCACACAGACTGAAGTAGTTTAAGTCTTTGGTTCTTTTAATTGTGATGATTTTGGCTCACATTTAACAAAAACCCACCAATTCACTATCTCAAAATATTAGAATACATCATAAGACCAATAAAAAAAAACATTTTTAGTGAATTGTTGGCCTTCTGGAAAGTATGTTAATTTACTGTATATGTACTCAATACTTGGTAGGGGCTCCTTTGCTTTAATTACTGCCTAGAAGGTGATCAGTTTGTGGCACTGCTGAGGTGGTATGGAAGCCCAGGTTTCTTTGACAGTGGCCTTCAGCTCATCTGCATTTTTTGGTCTCTTGTTTCTCATTTTCCTCTTGACAATACCCCATAGATTCTCTATGGGGTTCAGGTCTGGTGAGTTTGCTGGCCAGTCAAGCACACCAACACCATGGTCATTTAACCAACTTTTGGTGCTTTTGGCAGTGTGGGCAGGTGCCAAATCCTGCTGGAAAATGAAATCAGAATCTTTAAAAAGCTGGTCAGCAGAAGGAAGCATGAAGTGCTTCAAAATTTCTTGGTAAACGGGTGCAGTGACTTTGGTTTTCAAAAAACACAATGGACCAACACCAGCAGATGACATTGCACCCCAAATCATCACAGACTGTGGAAACCTAACACTGGACTTCAAGCAACTTGGGCTATGAGCTTCTCCACCCTTCCTCCAGACTCTAGGACCTTGGTTTCCAAATGAAATACAAAACTTGCTCTCATCTGAAAAGAGGACTTTGGACCACTTGGCAACAGTCCAGTTCTTCTTCTCCTTAGCCCAGGTAAGACGCCTCTGACGTTGTCTGTGGTTCAGGAGTGGCTTAACAAGAGGAATACAACAACTGTAGACATGTCTGTGTGTGGTGGCTCTTGATGCCTTGACCCCAGCCTCAGTCCATTCCTTGTGAAGTTCACCCAAATTCTTGAATCGATTTTGCTTGACAATCCTCATTAGGCTGCGGTTCTCTTGGTTGGTTGTGCATCTTTTTCTTCCACACTTTTTCCTTCCACTCAACTTTCTGTTAACATGCTTGGATACAGCACTCTGTGAACAGCCAGCTTCTTTGGCAATGAGTGTTTGTGGCTTACCCTCCTTGTGAAGGGTGTCAATGATTGTCTTCTGGACAACTGTCAGATCAGCAGTCTTCCCCATGATTGTGTAGCCTAGTGAACCAAACTGAGAGACCATTTTGAAGGCTCAGGAAACCTTTGCAGGTGTTTTGAGTTGATTAGCTGATTGGCATGTCACCATATTCTAATTTTTTGAGATAGTGAATTGGTGGGTTTTTGTTAAATGTGAGCCAAAATCATCACAATTAAAAGAACCAAAGACTTAAACTACTTCAGTCTGTGTGCACTGAATTTATTTAATACACGAGTTTCACAATTTGAGTTGAATTACTGAAATAAATGAACTTTTCCACGACATTCTAATTTATTGAGATGCACCTGTATATATATACACTATATTGCCAAAAGTATTCGCTCACCCATCCAAATAATTGAATTCAGGTGTTCCAATCACTTCCATGGCCACAGGTGTATAAAATGAAGCACCTAGGCATGCAGACTGCCTCTAAAAACATTTGTGAAAGAATGGGCCGCTCTCAGGAGCTCAGTGAATTCCAGCGTGGTACTGTGATAGGATGCCACCTGTGCAACAAGTCCAGTCGTGAAATTTCCTCGCTACTAAATATTCCATAGTCAACTGTCAGTGGTATTATAACAAAGTGGAAGTGATTGGGAATGACAGCAACTCAGCCACGAAGTGGTAGGCCACGTAAAATGACAGAGCGGGGTCAGCGGATGCTGAGGCGCATAGTGTGCAGAGGTCGCCAACTTTCTGCAGAGTCAATCGCTACAGACCTCCAAAGTTCATGTGGCCTTCAGATTAGCTCAAGAACAGTGCGTAGAGAGCTTCATGGAATGGGTTTCCATGGCCGAGCAGCTGCATCCAAGCCATACATCACCAAGTGCAATGCAAAGCGTCAGATGCAGTAGTGTAAAGCACGCCGCCACTGGACTCTAGAGCAGTGGAGACGCGTTCTCTGGAGTGACGAATCATGCTTCTCCGTCTGGCAATCTGATGGATGAGTCTGGGTTTAGCGGTTGCCAGGAGAACGGTACTTGTCTGACTGCATTGTGCCAACTGTGAAGTTTGGTGGAGGGGGGATTATGGTGTGGGGTTGTTTTTCAGGAGCTGGGCTTGGCCCCTTAGTTCCAGTGAAAGGAACTCTGAATGCTTCAGCATACCAAGAGATTTTGGACAATTCTATGCTCCCAACTTTGTGGGAACAGTTTGGGGATGGCCCCTTCCTGTTCCAACATGACTGCGCACCAGTGCACAAAGCAAGGTCCATAAAGACATGGTGAGCGAGTTTGGTGTGGAAGAACTTGACTGGCCTGCACAGAGTCCTGACCTCAACCCGATAGAGCACCTTTGGGATGAATTAGAGCGAAGACTGTGAGCCAGGCCTTCTCGTCCAACATCAGTGTCTGACCTCACAAATGCGCTTCTGGAAGAATGGTCAAAAATTCCCATAAACACACTCCTAAACCTTGTGGAAAGCCTTCCCAGAAGAGTTGAAGCTGTTATAGCTGCAAAGGGTGGGCTGACGTCATATTAAACCCTATGGATTAAGAATGGGATGTCACTTAAATTCATATGCGTCTAAAGGCAGATGAGCGAATACTTTTGGCAATATAGTGTACATATTCACAACCTATATTTTGCAGAAGTTTGCATACCCCTTTTGTTTTAGGCCTATACATTTTCACACCCCTTTCAGAATGTGTGCAAATAAAAGATTATATATTTTATGAAGTACTGCCTTTCAAAAGCTGTTTAAATGTTTGCATCCTCTTGGTTCTTGGTTCTTGTATTGCCTTCTTGAGCATCAATGAATGTTTGCACCTTTTGTAATAGTTGTGTATGTGTCCATCAATTGTCCTAAGTGTCAAAAGCTGGATGTCTATATCATTTAGCCACTGTTGGGAAGAACTCAAATGTTCAGAAGATGCTGGGAAACCAAAGAATGTACAGTATTTAAGAAAAGTGGGCAGCTTCTCAGCTCATGAACAATTATTACACAAACAGTCATTAATCATTGAGAAAGCAACACACCATATTAAAGGGTTTGCTCTCGTGCCAGGAGCTCTAAAGATCGCGTGCAGTCTCATGAACGCACACAGGAGATCAAATGGTCGGTGAAGTGTTTCACTTAATAATACATCAGATTTCAGTCTGTTTCTCACCAAACGTTATTGCATTCCTTCAGAACAAGACATAAGTCACATACAATAATTTGTTAGACTTCTGAATTATACTTTTGTGTCCTTTTGATGCTTGAAGAAGTGGTCACCATAAACCTCCATTGTGTGACATCACTGAGCACAATTGTTTTTTTTTTTTGTTTTTTTCACAATTTCTTCCTTTGTGTTAAGAAAAAGAAAGAAAATCATATGGAGTTATAACAACACAGGGTTGAGTAAACAGTTTTCATTTTTGGTTTAACTAATCCTTTAAGAACCAAGGGAATGTAAACTTTTGAACCGGATCATTTGTTTAAATTCAGTTACTATTTTTGTCTTGTGGAATATATGAGAGTATCTGTTGTCAAATAGCTTCTTCAAGGTAGTACTAAATACATTTCTAGTCCTAATTTTATGATTTTATGATACCTCTCATTTTTTTTAAAACGATAATACACAGACGCATCAGGGTTTTAGGTGCACAAGCAGTGCGTAGAACTGCCCCAAGTTTTCTGCGAATTAACAATCATGTCAGTGTTAAATGGCCCTAATATTAGCAGTGGGCTTTACCAGTGTTTTCGGATGTAGTCTTTGCAGTCAAGTCGTGAGATGTAACTTCTCAGCAAGTGCTAATTACTACTGTGTTGACTCCTTATTTTCCTAAACCAGTCGGCAGATAGAGACATAAATCTCAGTATATATTATTTCTTTAGAAAGGAATCATTTTAGATTAAACTAAACTGAAAGGACAAATTGAAAATGAAGTAGAAATAAAAAGAAAATTAAATTTCGAAACAATAATAACTTTTAGTGACTAATGCAGTCTATGTTTGAGTGTAGGGGAAAAAGTAACAAATAGCTGAAATGTCAACAGAATGCAATAAGAAGTGTTTTGAAGGACAGTTTTGTCTTCATACACCTAAAGCATATGCTTTCATTCTGAAACCACTTAGAAGTTTGTTCAACAGGAAACTAATCATAAAATATAAAGGTGTTTTTGTTACATTTATACTGACAATTGTGTTTTCTTAGTTGTGAAGTTTAAAATAAGCTTAAAATATTGATGTTAAGTATACAGTTGCAGTTTGAATTCAGATTCATGAACAGATTAAATCAGACTTGACTCAGAACAGACTGTTATGGATTTGGACTCGAACCCAACACTAGTATATTGTTAAGTCACAGTCTAGGTCGGGAAAACCGTAATAAGAAGGATGTGGTTCCCCTCTCCCGTCCCAGCACTCACAAATAGTCAAGTTTTTAGAATGCAGAATAAGGTATTTATTTGACATTAAATGAGAAAGGAGGCAAAAAGGCTTCAGGAGGGGGCAAAGGGCAAAATAACAAAAGTTGTCTAATTCCTAAAGAGGAAATCAATTAACTTTCCTAGAAAAAAAAAAAGTAATAAACATGAACATTCTCTAACTCCCTTTCTACCACAAAATAAGAGAAAACAGATTTTAAACAAAATGGCATCCACCTCCCTACAAATGCTCCTGCATCAATCAGTCCAAGGAACAGTTGACTTAAGTGATATACAACAAATTCACAAGAGCATATAACAACACATCTGAGCCAGAAGAGGAGAGACAGGGAATTAAGATTTCCAGCAGCTTTTATCCTCCAGCAGCTCACAGCCAGACCAATCAGGAGAAATCTTCGTAATTGCTCTCACCTGGTAGTGATTAGAGTGAGAATGGGGGGGGGTCCCTGTACAAAACGCCACAACTAGCTGAACTGTGTTACGTGGACTGACAGTGCGAGACGGGCAGACCGCTGTGTGCCTCATAGCCAGTGCACCAGGCCGTCATGTAACCTCCCCCAACACTCTTATGAGTGTCGAACGGTCTTCGGGAACAAATCAACTGCCCAGAAAATAGGGACAGGCAAGCCCAGCCGTGGCCTCTTTTCCTCTTTTTTCTCCCAAAAAGAGTGGAATTTGTTAACCTACTGGGGGCCATAAATTGCTACGTCAGGGGGTGTCACTCCCAAGGGGAAGACACTGCGGAGACCACACCCCACCCAGAGAAAAAAAAGGGGGGGGGGATTTTAAGTGGAAATACGTCACATGGTCTTACCGAGTCTTGTCGGAAGTATGTCATGTGGAGAAGTCACATGGTAGGTCCTACCTGAGGGGGGAGGAGTTTCTACAAACATGGTGGTCCTCTGCCCAAGGGAGACACAGTTTACCAACAGGGAAACAATTTAGCGGAAGATATCACATGGGGTCACCTACGGGGAACCACCACATGTGGAGCACCTACCTCAGTACAGGGCCTAATTAGCACACGTACTGGGCCAGCAGCGAGTTTCTCCGCAAACTCGTCTGCCACAGGGCTAAGGAGGAAATGTATCCAGGGATCACAACTTGTGAACACGACTGGGAGTCAAAAGCGCACGTCTTCACCTCATGGGAGGGGAAAGGCGCTATGCGCAAGCGGTTCACCTGGCCAGCTGTCCCGGAACTTACCTGTTCGGACCTGACAACACACGGGACGAAACTGGCTCAACCCGGAGATTATAGAACCTCGCAAAGGTGTTGGGTGTTGCCAGCCCGCTGCTCTGCAGATGTCTGCCAAAGAGGCGCCACTGGTCAGGGCCCAGGAGGCTGCTACACTCCTAGTAGAGTGGGCTCGTAACCCCGTCCTGGGCGTGATATGCCATCATGATGGCGTCAACGACCCAGTGGGCGATCCTCTGTTTGGAGACAGCGCTTCCTTTCCGCTGTCCACCAAAGCAGACAAAGAGCTTCTAAAGCTCTGCGTGCAATCCAAATAGATGCGTAAAGCACACACTGGACACAGCAACGCCAAAGCTGGGTCTGCCTCCTCCTGGGGCAGCGCTTGCAGGTTCACCACCTGATCCCTAAATGGGGTCGTGGGAACCTTGGGCACATAGCCCAGTCGGGTCTCAGGATCACGTGAGAGTAACCCAGACCGAACTCCAGGCACAATTCGAAGTGAGCGCAGTCAGGAGGGCAGTCTTCAAAGAGAGTGCCTTAAGCTCAACTGACTCAAGGGGCTCAAAGGGAGCACCCCGTAGACCCCGAAGGACTATAGAGAGGTCCCATGAGGGCATGAGGTGCGGTATGGAGGGATTCAACCTCCTAGCATCTCTCAGGAACCTAATGATCAAGTCGTGCTTCCCCAGATACTTACCATCCACTGCCCCGTGATGTGCTGAAATGGCGGCTACATACACCTTCAAGGTGGAGGGGGACAGCTGCCCCTCCAGCCTCTCCTGCAGGAAGGAAAGCACCGATCCGACTGCGCATCTCTGGGGGTCTTCGAGTCGAGAAGAACACCTTATTGAACAGATGCCACTTCAAGGCATACAGGCACCTCATAGAGGGAGCCCTAGCCTGAGTGATCGTGTCTACCACCGTGGGTGGTAGGCCACTTAGGTCTTCCGTGTCCTGTCCAAGGGCCAGACATGGAGATTCCAGAGGTCTGGCCGCGGGTGACAGATGGTGCCCCGTCACTGAGAAACAAGGTCCTTCCTCAGGGGAATTCACTGGGGGGGCTGTCGCAAGGAGCGTGAGGTCCGAGAACCACATTTGGGTGGGCCAGTAGGGTGCTACTAGGACAATCTGCTCCTCATCCTCCCAGACTTGCACAGGGTTTATACCAAGGGGTGCCTCTGTCAGGGCGTACCTAAGCGGGAAGTGGGAGGATTCCCAGGAAGCAAACAGGTCTACCTGTGCTCGACCGAATTGACTCCAAATCAGCTGGACCACCTGGGGGTGGAGTCTCCACTCTCCCCTGAGCGTAACCTGTCCTGACAGCGCATTCGCTGTGGTGTTAAGGTCACCTGAGATGTGAGTGGCTCATAGCGACTTGAGGCGCTGCTGACTCCAAAGGAGGAGACGGCGGGCGAGTTGTGATATGCAACGGGAGCGTAGACCTTGACAGTTGATGTACGCTACCATCGCTGTGTTGTCTGTCCGGACCAAGACGTGCTTGCCCTGGATCAATGGCCGGAACCTCCGCAGGGTGAGCAATACTGCCAACAACTCGAGGCAGTTGATGTACCAACGCAGCCACGGGCCAGTGCAGGAGCTGGCGGCTGTGTGCCCGTTGCATACGGCACCCCAGCCCATCTTGGAGGCGTCCATCATAATCACGACATGCCTGGAGACCTGCTCTAGGGGAACCCCTGCCCGTAGAAATGAAAGGTCGGTCCAAGGGCTGAAGAGGCAATGACAGATCGGCTTGATGACCACGTGATGTTTCCCATGGTGCCATGCCCATCTCGGGACTCGAGTCTGAAGCCAGTGCTGAAGTGGTCTCATATGGATCAACCCGAGCGGTGTGGCAACCGCTGAAGATGCCATATGCCCCAGAAGCCTCTGAAAAAGTTTCAGTGGAAACACTGTCTTCTGTTTGAATGCCTTCAGACAGTTCAGCACCGACTGTGCACGCTCGTTCGTGAGGCGCGCCGTCATCGAGACTGAGTCCAACTCCAAGCCGAGAAAAGAGATGCTCTGAACCGGGGAGAGCTTGCTCTTTTCCCAGTTGACCCGAAGCACCAGTCGGCTGAGGTGCGTGAGCACCAGGTCCCTGTGCGCACACAACACATCCCAAGAGTGAGCAAGGATTAGCCAGTCATCGAGATAATTGAGGATGTGGATGCCCACTTCCCTTAGTGGAGCAAGGGATGCCTCTGTGACCTTCGTGAAGACGCGAAGCCCCCATTGTACTGGTCCAAGATTGGCCGCAACCCACCGCCTTTCTTCGGTACAGTGAAGTAGGGGCTGTAAAACCTTTTCTTCATCTCAGCCAGAGGGACAGGCTCTATCGCACCCTTCCGTAGAAGGGTAGTGATCTCCGCACACAAGGTAGCGGCGTTCTCGCCCTTCACCGAGGTGAAGCGGATGCTGCTGAACCGGGGCGGGAGCCTGGTGAACTGAATCACGTAGCCGAGTCGGACAGTCCGGGTCAGCCATCGCGACGGGTTGGAAAGCACGAGCCACGCGTCGAAACTCCGGGTGAGGGGGACCAAGGGGATAATCACGTTGGACGTACCGGCGGGTGGGGCCTCGCGGCAGGGCGGAGCCTGAGGCGGCACGTCGAGGGGGCTCAAACCCCGTGCTGAGTCCAGAGACATCGAAGCACTTACCTGGCTCCTGATGCCCATCATAAGATTGGTCGAGGAGGGGGGAGGAGGAACATCATCCCCACAGTCCGTCGGAACCAACCCGGTGTGGGCATGTTTGTGAGATGGGTGGCATCTGCTTCCTACGGTGGGCTCCATGCCAGGGCCGGGACGCGGGGGCGGGCTGCGGCAGAGCCGATGCTGTTGCTGCAGGAGGACGCCCTTGGCGATGAGCAGACGGGGTGCGGGGTCTTGAGCCGTGCCGGGGTAGGATGTGTTCAATGGCCTCCATCTGCTGCTTCACTGCCCAGAACTGCTGGGCAAAGTCCTCGACGGTGTGTCGCCGAACAGGCCAACCTGGGAGATGGGGGCTTCAAGGAAGCCTTGTCAGCTTCTCTCATGTCGACCAGGTTGAGCCAAAGGTGGCATTCCTGGACCACCAGGGTGGACATCGCCTGCCCGAGAGACCGCACCGTGACCTTCGCCGCCCGGAGAGCGAGGTCGGTCGCCGAGCGCAGTTCCTGCATCAATCCCTGGTCAGAACTACCCTTGTGCAGCTCTTTTAGCACCTTGGCTTGGTGTACCTGCAGGACAGCCATGGCATGCAGGGCGGAGGCGGCATGTCCAGTGGCACCATAGGCCTTAGCCGTCAGAGACAACGTAAACCTACAGGCACTGGACAGGAGCTTCGGGCGCCCATGCCAGGTGGTGGTGCTCTGCAGGCACAAATGCACCGCGAGCACCTTATCCACCTGGGGGATCACCAAGTACCCCTTGGCCTCCCCACCATCGAGGGTAGTGAGAGTGGGGGAGCTGAAAGATCAGGACCGGGTAGTAAAAGGTGCCCCCCACGATCTTGTCAGCTCCTCATGCACTTCCGGGAAGAAAGGAACCGGGGCGGGGCGCGGCCGTGAGCGGCGCTCTGGGCCCAGGAACTAATCATCGAGCTGCGAGGGTTCAGGGGAGAGTGGAGGGTTCCACTCTAGCCCGACACACGCGGCTGCCCAGGAAAGCATGTCCATCATCTCCGTGTTGGCCTGAGACTGGATGACCACACCCGAAGGAGGAAGCCCAGCCGAAGCCTCCGCGTCAGAGTGGATGAGCCTGCTCTCCGATGCTGCGCTCGATAGCTCATCATCTTCCCGGGCCCCGAATAAGAGGTCGAACTCACCCTGAGACGAGCCGGCGGTCTCATCCGAGAGCCGGGGCAAGCGAGCGTGCTGAGGAATGGGAGGTCCTTTGGGGGTTACCCAGTGGAGGTGGTCCCATTGGAGTCCCTAAATCGCCCCCAGTGCTAACCGACGTGGCCTCATACCCGTAGGTAGAAGGACCGAAGCGGGGAGCTGCTGGGGTGGCTTGCTTTCTTACGAAGGCAAGCCGCAACCGCAACATTGCCATGGTCATGTTCTCGCAATGAGGACAAGACCCATCCACGAATGAAGTCTCCACGTGGGCAGTGCCAGACACGTAAGACAGCGATCGTGGCCGTCAGAAGAGGAGAGATAACGACCGCAACCAGGAATAACACACAAGCGGAAAGACATCTTTAAAAAGATGTTCCGTGTGTGCCGCTCTTTTAGAATTGAAAATATACTCTTTTAGAATATACTTTTTTTTTGTTGTTGTTCTGCCGAAGCACCCAGGGGCATTCTCTGCACTCCACGGGTGCAGAGGGGGAGAAGCCGCTGAAATGCACTGTAAATCCAGCAGATGAGGTGAATGAACTCGGCGGATGAATTCAGCTCAATGAATAGAACTGATCGGCTCCGAAGAGAAAATCTGAATGAGTGGTTGCATACCAGCTCCTTTTATACCCGTATGTCCAGGGGAGTGGCATGCAAATTCCACTCGCCAATTCCCATTGGCCTTTTTTCAAAAAGCAGAGGTGTTTGGTGCTCCCAAGAGTGACCCCTAATGTCAATACATCGACACAATGTCGAGTGAGTGACAGATAGGGAACTAGACATTCCCATCCCAAAATACACAACCAAAACAGATTCAATTTCAGATATGTTACACCACATTGTCTTATGACGTAATATATATGTAATTCAGAATACTTCTGAAATGTATTCTACTACAGATATATATATATATATATATATATATATATATATATATATATATATATATATATATATATATACACACACACACATACAGCTCTGGAAAAAATTAAGAGACCACTGCAAAATTATCAGTTTCTCTGGATTTACTATTTATAGGTATGTGTTTGAGAAAAATTTACATTTTTGTTTTATTTCATAAAGTACTGACAATATTTCTCCCAAATTCCAAATAAAAATATTGTCAGGTAGAGCATGTATTTGCAGAAAATGACAACTGGTCAAAATAACAAAAAAGATGCAGTGTTTTCAGACCTCGAATAATGCAAAGAAAACAAGTTCATATTAATTTTTAAACAACAAAATACTAATGTTTTAACTTAGGAAGAGCTCAGAAATCAATATTTGGTGGAATAACCCTAATTTCCAATCACAGCTTTCATGCGTCTTGGCATGCTCTCTACCAATCTTTCACATTGCTGCTGGGTGACTTTATACCACTCCTGGCACAAAAAATCAAGCAGCTCGGCTTTGTTTGATGGCTTAAGGCCATCCATCTTCCTCTTGATCACATTCCAGAGGTTTTCAATGGGGTTCAGGTCTGGAAATTGGGCTGGCCATGACACGGTCTTGATCCGGTGGTCCTCCATCCACACCTTGATTGACCAGGCTGTGTGGCATGGAGCATTATGCTTCTGGAAAAACCAGTCCTCAGAGATGGGGAACATTGTCAGAAGCAGAAGGAAGCAAGTTTTCTTCCAGGATAACCTTGTATGTAGCTTGCTTCATGCATCCTTCACAAAGATGAATCTGCCAGATTCTGGGCTTTAATCATTATATATTATTTTTTTGTTATTTCAGGGGCTTTCTCAGCAAATATTTATGTATGCGATTAATTGTGATTCATTAGATTAATTAATCGGCATACCATGTAATTAATTTGATTAAAACCAGATGAGGTTTAATAATGAATAAGGTTTATTATTCACAGGATATGAAGTTGGAGACATGATGCATATTTCCATATACTTGCATTTTTCTTTGCATACCCTTGCTTCAATTTTAAAAACTTGATTATCTAATCAAAATAACAAAATATCCATTGAAATTAGTTAAAAAAAAAAAAACAACATGGATGAATAGAATATTGTCAGTGATGAAATGTTTAGATACAGCAAATTCCCATGCGATTGCTTTTATTTCACTTCTACAGGATGCTGTTATACCGTAGAATTAAGTTGTTCTAACTGTAGAATCCTCCAGAGCTGGCCACGGAGGAATAATAATAATAAAAAAATATTGGCAACTATCGACCAAGATTTTTTCCAATAACTGATAAAAAAGCAACTATCGGCACAGATTAGCTGGTAAAACTGATATATCAGTCTACCTATGGTTTAAGCCATTAACTGATTAGGCAGCTGCCTACTTTTTCTGATGCAGCCAAAGTTAGTATAAAACAGCCCTGACAAAAGTGTAACTTTAATCCCGGCATCCTCTGTCAGTGTTGTTGATTTTGTTGTTGCTATTTAATCGTGTGTGCAAATAACTTCACAAGAAAAATGGTCAGTACTAGATGACGTCACTACGAGGGTTACTTCTGTGAGTCTCAATGCAAAAGAGGAAAAGTCTCCACGGGTGTTCTGTTCCTCGTAAGAGTTCTCATCTAGAAAGTAATTAAGTGAAAAGTACCAGGACTGTAGGTGAGAAAGGGCCTGTAATCCTAGGCTCTGTCTCAGCCAAGGTTCTGACTTTATTAAAGTACAATGCAGATATGGATTATTGGTTTTAGAATCTGATTAAGTCAGCAGTACTGCTGTCATACATTATCACCCGAGGAGAATTGTGTGTCATATGACAACACAGACTCACTTTCTTTTTTCACAAATAGAGGGGGACAGAGGGTAAAATGTGAACAAACAGACATACAGGAACTCAAATGCACACACCCATCCCACATGCTTTTGGATGAGTAATCAGTAGCATGCTTATTGTTTACATTGGAGGGAAAAATAAAACACACTGTCAGACATTATCACAAGTTTTATTCATACCACAGGAGGTACAGGTGAGAGACTCACTACACTGAATCTCTGTAGACATTCATAACCAGCAGTGTTTCATCACAGACTCAGAAATACAAGACAGTCTTTACATGCCAGACTTCTGACTAATTGCATAAAGTCTGCTGTACATTGCAGCTTTTTCTGGCCAAGAAACACCTACTTGGGCAGGAAGGGTCTGTCTCACTACAACCACAATTTGTTGTTTTAGGTGCGAGCTGATACCACTACAATAGACTGGTGTGGAAAACTATTTCTAATAATTGCACAGCAGTGTTGGCCCGTGATTGATTGTACAGAAAACACTGAAGAAATTAGCTGAAATGTGTGTAGACTTTGTAAACAATTTTTTTCTTCCAGGAGTAATGATTATTTTGCAGACATAGCTCAGAAAAAAACAAACAAAGAGGAATATGCAAATATGCTTTTGGATATCTAGTTTACTTGCTTTTTAGTGCCTAAAACAAAACTATGAACATCTTTCAAAAATGCAATGCCCCTAACCGGAAAAATCCAGAGATTAGTTCTTCCTTCACAGCACTCGTTGTATCAGCCAGGTACCTTGTAGACACAACTTTGTTGTCAAACATCTTATAGATGTGTCTGCACATTAAACTGGGATAAAAGAAAGTATTTCAACATAAGAGTACACACTTCACCTTTAAATCAATTGAATATTTAGAGAAAAATAATATTATTCACAAGCATGCAGATTTTTATAAAAAACAATGAAATTCCTCTGCTTTGTAGCAACAAGATGGTGTAAATCGCAAAAATGCAATGCAACTCAAAGACTAAATTAATTCTGTTCTACCATACTTGTCTTTCTAGGTTCTGAAACAACCATGTGTTGTGGATACATCACTGCTGAACGAGAATCATTGATTATTAACCTCGGTAAAGATGTTTGTGATTGGTGTCAGGGTGTCATGATGTAGAATTCACCTAATCTAACCCTGTTCAGTGCAGCTTGATCTGCTTTTGTAATGTGCATCTGTGCAGCTACTTGATACCTGAAGACACTGTGACAGTGAATGTGTCCAAATCCTTTCAGTGTCAAATCTGAATGTTAATCTTTAAATCTTGGAGTAAAATTCTCCCATATGTCAGAACTGTGAGCATGTGCTATAAATGCATCAGAGCCATTGTCCTCACAGGGATGCATGTTTCAATCTGGCCTGTGCCATTTACTGATCAAGGAGGTCTATAAAACCTGGAGAAAGATGTTAGCGTTCCCATTCATCTCAATGGCAGTTGCTCAGCTGGCCCATGACCCCTCGCAAGTACAAGACCTGCTTGCTGACATCTTTATAGGCACTCAATTCCAGTGTCATGCAATTTTCAGTCCCCCCATGGAATCATTTCCCCATTGGACCCCGAGTTGATTTCACAAGCTGAAAGTTGTTGTTTTGGTTATTCTATTTGATGCCATGATGGAAATTCTACTAAAAATGCTTGAAGATATATGTAGTCTTAATCAGGAAAATACATAACTGAAGTGAAGGGTTCTAAACCTTTTTGATGCCAAGGACCCCCAAATATGATGACACATTTGCGAGAGACCCCCCTTCCTAAAATATAAAGGCAGCTTTATATTTTTATGTATAATGACCACTGATATATATATATATATATATATATATATATATATATATATATATAAATATATATATTTATATAGAACTGGAACACTGATGCAATGGTAAACTGCCAGCAGGAGGAGAAGCCACCAGAAGTGTTTGAGTGGTGTGCCTCAATGACTGACAGCTGATAATGCTGCCGTTTCACCATTTCCTATCTTCGGATACAATAGTTACATTTCGCCCTCTATTGACAGGGTTGGGAGGGTTACTTTTGAAATGTATTCCACTACAGATTACAGAATACATTATGTAAAATGTAATTTGTAATGTATTCCATTAGATTACTCAAGGTCAGTAAAAATACTTTGGATTACTTTTTCAGAACTGGTAGATTTTTTCACTTGTTTTTACTATAAAAACTCTGCCAGTACAATAAGACAAATACATGTTAAAAATACATTCTCTGAAAAACCTAAATATCTTATGCAGTGTTGTTTCTAAAACAAGATAAATCAAATTGATCTTGTTTTAAGGATTTTTTGATATTTTTACAGGAAAACAATAAAAAAATTATTATCAAGAATATGATTTTTGCCCTAATATCAAAGGTCTTACTAGAAAAAAAAGAAATTATGATCCAATGTGAATTTTCTTGATAAAAAAATATGATCGTGCCTGGTAACGTGCATGTAAAATGGCTAGAAATAGCATTTTAGCTTAGCGTAAAGCTGACAATTTACACAATATATTTCTATTTCTTCTGCTCCAAACTTACTTCAAACTTACTTCTCTGTCTGCCCGTATGAATGTAACACATCATAAGAAAGTGTTTCACCGCTGTTCAAATGCACTTTGGATTGCATCATTTATATGGATAAATGTATTCCATCTGAAAGGACTAAATATTAAATGAAACAAATGACAATAAAATGCAAAGTAATCTCTTCAGTAATCAAAATACTTTTTGAATGTAACTGTATTCTAATTACCAATGATTTAAATTGTAACTGTAGTGGAATACAGTTACTTATATTTTGTATTTTAAATACGTAATCCCGTTACATGTATTCCATTACTCCCCAACCCTGTCTATTGACAATCATGATTAATTTTTAATTATAGGCAGATTGCGATGTCAAAGCATTCAGTGCAGCACAACGATCATCAACGGACATTGCAAACATTTTCAAAAGTTGTAATACAAGTTTGAAAAGCTGTAATATCTGCTTGTTTTAGGTTGACAACATGTCCTTTCCCTAGGAGGGTTCTTAAAATCAGACCAGGATTTCTAATTCGCCTAAAATACCTGGAATTTGCCTGTTATTTTCCCATTGAAGTGCTCTCTGTAGACATACATAGACACATCTCATACATTCGTGTGCAGTTGCCATTTCAATCAGTATAACCATCTTTGCTTGTCTCTCTCCCTCTCTGTGTGCCTGCTACATGTTTGATAGAGGGAGCGAGAGAGAAAATGCATGCTCTCAGGCAAGGCGAGTGACCATGAGAAAAAGTCACTTTTTAATGAAAACGTGACATGAAACAAGTAACTCTGAAAGTACACTTTGATGTTCACAATAAATATGTCTGAAAATGTCTCTTTGTATCTTACCTCAGTTTCATTTCACTTGTTTACATTCAGCTGATCTGTTCGCCACTGAAGTTTGTTAAAGGTATACTGTTTGATATACTGTAGATATGCATAACTCGCTCTGGCTTTCGAGGAACAGGAAACATTCCAGACTTTGAATAAATAAATAATTGCATGTGTAGGATGTTTGTGTTGTAGGGATGTACAGGCAGATTTTAGAATTAAAATCTGTGATTAAAGAGCCAATGTTTACTCACTGAAGTTAGATGATTTTCTGTTAAGTCAACAGGCGCATTGGAATGTTTGGGCATAGCAATATGGTGGCGCAGTGGCTTCACTGTTATGATGCCATCAGCAATCCAGTTCTATATATGTATCAGTAATAAGGACTAATTTTCACTATGTGAGAAAAATGGTAAATGTGATATTATAAAGATAACATGTAAAAATGTATTCTTTTTTTCATTCTTTTTTCTTATATTGTTTTCACTATTTGACTAATTGGCTAGAGATTTAAATGTATTTGTATTGTGCTTTTCAAAATAAATATTGTTCCAAAGCAGCTTTACAGAGAATATGGCCTTACAAAACCCCTGTGAGCAAGTTAAAGGTTCTAGAAATATTTTTTAATCACAAAAAATATACACAGGTTTGTTTTTATTGCTTACAGATAAAACTATGGCTGTCAATAAAATAAAATAATTGTAATTAATCTCATGATTTCCGACCAGTTTTTAGAAAGCATAATGAAACAAACTGAATGCTATCAGTATATTATTTAATCACAATGAATCACATGATTTTTCATAATTAAAGTGAAACTTTTGAAAGTGCTTAAATTTGACTCTAGTATATAGTCTAATGTATACATTCTTTTCCTGTCAAAATGCATTTAGCTTCTTTTTAGAAAGAAAAGAAAACAATATGTAACAATAATGTTTTATTAACATTTTCCAAACAAAGTATTCCACGGTATAAAGAAATGCACTAAAATAGCACAATTTCAAGTAACATTAAACATTTCCCAAAGTCTAAGTGGGAGGCTGACTTAAAGGTTCTGTAAGCGATTTTTCAACCATTCTACTTCCACAAGACTGAGCCGTTGGATTAGCCATGCCCAATCTTTCCAAAATCCCGAACACCAAAGATACCAAAATGAGCTTTATTGAGAGCAGAAACAGTTGTTAAAAACAACAGTAGTGAAATAGCGCCCTCAACTGACATAAAAATGCATTATGCCTCAATAATTCGCTGCAACTACAATACTATGAGAAAATGATTGACAGGCAGAAAGCGTCATTGTCCGTGGACCACGGACACATTTTTGTTTGCTCTTTATAGAGTCTAGAGCTGTCACAGAGACCGTTCAGATATCTCAGGGCACTTATTTCATTAATATTTTTCAGGGACTAGGAACATTTTTTGCATACCTTTCCATGAAAAAAATCACTTACAGCACCTTTAATGAAAGAACTATAATCCCTATAGCTTGAATATTCAATTGCAATGGGCACTGAATCTCTTAAACCCTCATGCTCCACAACATTATTTGTGGAAATTTACTTTGCTTCAGCAATCGTTAAATTGCATTCACCTGATTCGCACCTTTTTGAATTTGACATGAAAAGCGCTGGTACTGCGCAAGTAAATGACACTTCATCCAAAAGGTCCGGTAAAACGGTAGTGCAACACGGCACCGGGGAAATGCTGATGCTTTACTGCAGCAAGTCTGTCCGGGTTTGTTTTGTACAAAAAATCCAGTTAAGAGGTCCTTCCTCCATCACTTTATCATTGACACAGAATCACTGTTGTGTGTATGTGTTTGTGGTGTGCATCATTGTAATGAAACAACGCAAAGGTTCTGCCCTGTTACAACCAGTGTTCAGAACTCACACCGAGCTGAATAAAAAGTCAGAATATTATGTGAAAATTGGTAAATGCTTAATGACAAATTAACATGTTCAACATTTTAACACGTTAATTTCGACAGCTCTAATATATATATATATATATATATATATATATATATATATATATATATATATATATATATATATTTGTGCTGTCAGTCAATTAAATTTTTTTAACGCGATTAATCACATATTTTTCGTTGTTAATTTGTTAATTGCAGATTTTGAAAGTGCTGAAATTTGACTAAATAATAATTAATAATTTAGAATAAAACAAAACAATATCTAGCAATATAATGCTTTATTAATATTTTCTAAACAAAGCCTTCAGAATCAGAAAGGTTCAGCCCTGCTTCAACCATTGTATACTGTATGCTGGTTTATGCTTTCTAAACAGTAAATGCGTTAATCGCAATTAAGAAAAATAACGTATTAAACTATTTAAATTACTTGCATACGTTAACGTGTTCACTTTGTGGTGAACTCTTATATCACAATATATGTTTCTCTTTGTGTTTCCAGCTAACATGCTAATCAATTGGCCGGCTATACTAACATTCCATCATGTATTCCATACGGTTCAATAATCCTACACACACACAAAAAAAGCTCTTTGGCTGAAAATTCTTATCTTAACTTAAAAATACTATGTGATCTCAACACAAACACTTTGTGCAGTAAAAACCTAGTTGAATTGGGTTAACCCAACAAACGTGTCAATGTAACAAAAAAATATATTTTATTTCTTTATGTATTAACTAGGGAAAGTGAATATATGCGTGCTAAATACATGCTGGATGGAAGCACTACAGATTGTAGTTTAGTAACTATGCTATGGTTAATACAGCAATTGCTCTGTAAAGCGATCAGTCAATTTCATGTGTGACATCTACCTGTCCTCATCATTAGTATTAGTTCAAGCTCTACTCTTCATCATAATGGTAACCCCCAAAGCTCCCAACATAAAATAAATTTCTAAATCTCAAAATAACAAAACATTAAACACTAACAAGTATCCCCCTTTATATTCATTGTAAGGGAGTTCGAGGAAAGGAGGAGGCGAGAAGCGAGGTTTCCCAGTTCAGGTGGGTGTTTTAATTTTTCCAGTTTAAAGTTTACAGCTTTCACACACACACAACTTCACAATATCTTCCGTGGCAATATGGCTTTTCTTGTGCCAGTCTCTCTCTCTCTCTCTCCGCGTCTACTGGCGGTGTGGCTCTTTTATGCCGCTCTCCCCGTGCTCACTAAAATTAGAGACAGGTGTTAGACATAATTTAGCTCAGGTGTAAGCGCCCTTACCGCTTTCTCTCTCTCCGGAAAGATACTTGACCACGCCCCCGCTGCCACATTCATATTGCACACACACACACACACACACACACACACACACAAAAACTGAATAAAGCTTAATTTAAACATTAATTCTCCCTTTTGATTCCCATGGAAAATGGAAATCCCCTGCCCAGTTTCTTCAATGATACATTTACAACACAAAATGTATTCATCTAGTCTCAACTCAAATGGATTAAGTAAAGTTCCATTTGACAAATTTAATTAATGGATAGAACACAATGAAATCAAGTTATGATCAAATGTTCTAGAATGTTGTTGCTTTTGTGTACTAAGCTAACATATTCATTTGTAGTTTACATAATTATATCAATTATATCCATTATATCAAAACGTTGAATTTAGTGCTATATGGAAAATGGATATAGTAGTACTGTATTTACTGACTATTTTTACTTTTATTTTTAGCTACAACAAGAATTTATTGACCAAAATCATTGTTTACAAACAGCGCATGTGCAGTAAGTGGTGGCAGAAAGCCGGCAAACTGTTGTGCTAGATTTGACATATTAGAATGCTAGCACTAGCTAGCTCATCTAAATATCGCTTAAAATAATACAGAATAAAATTAGCCTTCAGGTTCAAAGCTAGATAGGTTTGGGTACACGATTGCTTAAATCACAGCTAGTTATAATCTTCGATTAAACCAAAGTATGACACAAAGCCATCAGAAATATTCTTAGCTATACTATTATTATAATGATATAAGTTAATAACATACCAGTAATAAAATGTTCACTGAAAAGCCATGAGTTACAAATGAGCTTTTCTGTGTTGACAGAATCCGATAAAAATGAAACTAATTTCTTCATGGATTGTTTTGTTTTTGTTTTTGGAAGCAGTCACCTCGTTCATAAATAGCATGTGACTAATTACTCTGGAGCGGCAGGAAAATGACACTTGATCATGATGACACTTATTGAAGATAAGGATAAGGGATTGAAGATGGCGCCGGTATGTGTGGCATGCCGTCTGGTGCTCTCCATATGTGTGTTTGTTTGGATGTTTCTATGTGTCTTTAATTGCTGGTCGCTTCTGGTATACTATTGCCAGACGCTCCTGGGCATTCAAACCACTTTATTGGATAATTATCAGGCGGATTTGGAAAACTTTATTAATAATCTGAGGGCGAACTTTGAATTGGACATTCCTGATGATTTACGCCGGTGGCCGCTCGATGTTTCCCGCAGAAAGCACACAATAAGATGCGGAAAATGAGGGGGGATCACCATCAGACTGAAAGCACATTTCCAGGCTAGTTACTTATCTATCCCTGCTTCCTATGCATGGAAGTTGGACCATAGTGACTCTTTTGCATGGCACCCGCTGGATTTACCCTTCCGTTGGCTTCGACCTATTCTCCCCGAAATCCTGAACGCATCCTCCTGAGATCCCTCTCCCCGGATCGGTCTTCAATTCCGTCAGGGTGGAGTAACTCCTGCAAACCTCAGCTCCCTGGATAAAGGTTGGTGGTGACTTTAACATTCATGTGTGCTGTCAGTCAAAACCATTAGCGAAGGAGTTCCTCAGCCTTATTGACTCTTTAATCCAGTGGATAAAGGACCCCACACACATGCATGGTCATACTCTAGATTTGGCTCTTTCATATGGTTTGTCCATTGCTGATATAGAAGACTTGGATACATTGTTATCCGATCACCTGCCGATATTATTTTATATGTCTCTTCCTTTGCTCACTCAAAGAGCAACTCAAGATGAAGAACTGGTCCATTATTACTCTCCTCATTTCTGTGAGGACTTCAATGAGCATTTTAATATGACCAGTACATCACTGTCCCTCGAATCTACATTACTCGATCTGGATGCTGACCACCACCTCAGGTTGCTAAACTCTGCATGGTTGGACGTTTTAAATGCTACTGCACCACTTAAGCACTGTAAATCGAAATCCAGGTCTGAACCATGGCTCAACTCCATTACTCACTCTTCTAGACAAGCGTGCTGAAGAGCTGCTTATTGGCGTATCAGAGAACTGTAAAATCAGCAAGGCTGCTTTCTTTTCTAATTTAATTACAAATAATCACCATCGTCCCAAGATTTGTTTTCTGTTATAATTTCTGTTTTGAACCCCCCCCCCCCCCGTTAATGTTAAACCTAATCCTTCTGACTATGTGAAAGTTTCTTGAGATTTTTTGGTGACAAAATTCTAACTTAAGAGGATAACTGCGCTGAGGATTAATTCAATTCAATGCAGTCACTAGCCTCATGGGATGCCTTTGACCCTATCATGTTACACACAGTTATAGAAATAACTGTAAGTCTTAAACCCTCCTTTTGCCCCCATGATATTATTAATCTTCAGTACTTCAAACAAATAGTAGACTCAGTAGGTCCTGGTCTGGTGTCCTTTTTGAATAAATGTCTGTTTACAGGGTCCAACCCCGACTGCCGCAGAATTTCAGCTGTCACTCCTTTGCTCAAGAAGCCTTCACTAGATGCATCTGTTTTAAATAATTTCCGACCAATCTCTGTCTTACCCTTTATCTCCAAAATAATGGAAAAGATTGTGCTTATGCAGCTTCAGATATTTCTCAAGAACAACCAAATTTTTGAAAACTTTCAGTCTGGTTTTAAATCTTCACATTGCACATAATCTGCTCTTCTTAGAGTTTTAAATGAAATTTAGTAGCTACAGATTCAGGTGATACTGTGATTTTAGTTCTTTTAGATCTGACTTCAGCGTTTGATACTGCTGATTATGCTATACTGCTCTCCACATTAAAATCGTGTGTGGGCTTAAAAGGGAATTTTCTTAAATGGTTTAAATCCTATTTAATTGATAGAACGTTCTTTGTCAAGCTGGGCAAATTTACCTCTTCTGTGGCCCGCCTTACCTGTGGTGTGCCACAGGGCTCTATTCTTGTGGCAACTCTTTTTTCTCTGTATATGCTCCCTCTGGGTTCCGTTATCAGAAAGCATGGTATCTCCTACCACTTCTACGCTGATTACACTCAAATCTACTTACCGGTTAAAGGAAATTATCACATTGCAATACAATCTCTTCTAGCTTGCCTGGAGGAAATAAAAATTTGGCAAGCCAAAAACTTTTTATTTTTGAATGAAGATAAGACAGAAGTGATTGTCTTTGGTCCTACATACAATTTTAATGTCAGTAATGCTGATTGCAGAAATCTCAATTCTTTCCTCTCTCCTCTAGTACGGAACCTGGGTGTCCAGTTTGATAGCCAGCTGAAATTTGATAAACATTTTAGTGCTGTCATAGGTTCCAGTTTCTTTCAGCTATGTCTGCTCTCTAAAGTTAAACCCTTTTTGTCAGAGAAAACATTAGAGATAGCAGTTCATGCTTTCATCACTTCTTGTCTGGACTACTGTAATTCTCTCTATTGTGGAATTTCCAAATCTCTAATTGCTCGACTCCAATTAGTTCAAAATGCAGCAGCAACATTTCTCAAAGGAGGTTGAAGTATGATCATGTCACCCCCATTTTAAGATCACTTCACTGGCTGCCGGTTCAAGCTAGAATTGATTTTAAAATTCTCGTTTGTTTACAAATCGTTACACAGCCAAGCTCCCAATTACTTGTCAGAATTATTACATCCTTACTACCCATCTAGAAGTCTGAGGTCCGGTGAACAATATCTCCTCGATGTCCCACACTCGAGGCTAAAGTGTAGAGGAGGGAGAGCCTTTTCGGTTGTGGGTCCTATTTTATGGAGTAGTTTGTCTATCAGTATCACATTGTCACCTTCATTATCTGTTTTTAAATCTTCTCTTAAAACTCATCTCTTTTCACTGGCTTTTAATAGTATGTAATGTCCTGGTTTTAAATCGTTGTGTGTTTTTATAATCTTGTATTGTACAGCACTTTGGTAAGCCTTGATGCTGTTTTTAAATGTGCTATATAAATAAAGAACTTGAACTTATTGGCTGATGCCAATTTTATTATAGAATATGATTGTGAGAGAGATCGGTAATCATCAGTCAGACTCAAACTTGTGGTGCCCGCATTAGCATTAGAACTAAATGTGACAGAGCACCTGTGCTAACAGCTGGGCCACAGTTTTAGTTTATTTATTCTAATATAATTGTATTATTTTATGTTATGACTGTATTTATATGAAATTTACTCAAGCCTAACCCAGATTATAAACATATATTTCACAGAGGACTTAATGTGTGCAGATTTTGCTCAGCGAAGCTCTGTAGGACACAGCTGGAGCAGTCAAGCATCCTCTTGTTGTTAGCATGGCTTTGGCAGAATTTGGTGCCAACTCAGAACTAACACACCTGAATCTACTTACCAGGCACTTCTCAGAGCCTTCATTAGCAGACATTTGCAGGTGTGTTTGTGACAGGTTAGGTGCTCGGCAGGTCTGAAAACAGTGGTGACTCCCATGTGAGGCATGTAAGAGTTTGTTGTTTAAGTTGATGAACTGTCAGTGTGACTGAATGTAACACATCCATGTGAATCCTGGCTGTGTTTTAGTGGGCCTGGTGAGTGTTTGTTTTTCAAGACAGAGTGAGGCTAATGAGACATTTGGTAGAAAGCCAAAGCATGTCTCGCTTTTCTTTCCTCTCTTGTTTACTTGCCATTGAATAATACATTTATGACAGTCACCATCATGATAGTTCTGCACACGTCCACAGAAAAGCCATTTCCCATTTGTTTCTGCTCTTCCAGAAGATGTTTTTCTTTGATCTGGCAGTGGACAGTTTTGCAGAAAAAAGTTACTTTCCTTACCTGACCTGCCAATAAATGACAAAGATATAGAGGTCTTCTGAGAAGAATCTCTGATGATTTGATCTAAAACTTTAAAGAGAATGTCAGCTTGTTATGTGGTTTATGTCTCTGCTCTAAACATGTGGCTGTGGACTTCAAGAAAGTTGTGTTCCCTTTTAAATAAGGAACATGGTGGTTTCTGTAGCAGTGGAGTTTCACCTTGTCTGACTCCATTCTGAAAAAGCTTCTCTGTTTTTGAGAACTAACAATGGAATTGACGAGAACTCTTACAAAAGATTGGGGAACCCATTAACTGTACCCATAAACTGTTTTAATAGGGTTTTGACCTTCAAAATATCTGGGAGGTTAATTGCTATATACGTCTGAAACCATTTCCAGCTAATCTGGTTGATGGTATCAAATATTCGAGCCACACAAAACCAGAACATTGATGACTTCAGGAAGCATTTGAAATGAGCTTGATCCAAGAGGATGAGGCCTGACCTCCAGGCCTTGTTACTTCAGTCAACACTTTGGATAAAAGGTGACATATTGTAAGACTTAAGCACTGCCCAGGACAGAGAAAATAATTGGTTTCACCGGGGATAGCTTGGAAGACTGCAGCCCACATCCCCCCCCCCCCCCAATTTCTCCATTAAAAGGCCTTCAGAGAGGTACCCTCATCAGTTTAGCTTATGATATGGAGTTATTAAATGAAAGTTTGGGAGGAGCTGGCTCATCTAATCTGCCAATCAACTTGCAGGCTGCTGAGTATATAAACCGCTGCTTACCTCACTCTAGCGACAGTCTTTCCAGCATCCCTCCACCTCCCCATCTCCTTCCTCAGTCTTCTAAGAGTTCCTGCCCATAACTTCCTGTATATATAAAGTAGACCCATGAGGATGGGGGACATACATACAGCAAGCCACATACGTTTACCCTTTATCACTCAAAGATTACATGGGCAGGCGAACTTGTGAAAGATCGTTGAAATATCAGTTTTTGCTCACGGTATTCAAATTACAGCTGTCACT
The DNA here is from genome assembly GCF_019703515.2 of Myxocyprinus asiaticus. Lineage (NCBI taxonomy): Eukaryota > Metazoa > Chordata > Actinopteri > Cypriniformes > Catostomidae > Myxocyprinus > Myxocyprinus asiaticus. Next base: position 34,816,318 of record NC_059365.1, on the reverse strand, counting down.
GAAAGGATGCTTAGGGGTGTGGTAACAGGAGCTCATTTGTTTGTTGTCTTCTACAAGCTGTGTGTCTCAGGCCATGGATCACAGAAGAATACCCATTTCAGGTTGATTCATGGGGCTGACTCTTCTACTTTCAACAGTTTCCAGTTTTCAATCAGAAGAGATTTCTTCAGTCCTGACAGCCAAACAGACATAGTTTTCCCCTTAGGATAATCAGTGCCTTTTGTTATAAGGGATATTTATTGCCAGACAGAGGATCTCCCTTGGTTGTACATCTTAATTTTACCATCATGGTCTAATTATGTTGTAATTTTTTGGCTGAATTTTGAATTTTTGTGATGTGGACTCATGCCACTACTTTGCAAGGCTTCTATCAGTTCTAGCACATCAAGTTGGATACATTAGCCAAAAATGGCTTTCAATTTTCCAATGATGCCTTTTTTCTAAGTGTTTTACGGGGTCTAAATACCCATCCACTTTATTCCCTGTGTGTTAAACACTTATGAAATAAGATTCAGATTGATCTCATCCAAATGCAGCCAGGCTGTTATCTGACTTTGCTTCCTCTGCCCCTGCTGTTGTTTTTTTGTTTTGTTTTTTTTCTAATTATGTGGCTGCCAACCCATTTGTTTTTCTGGGCAAAAGTAATTATTCATCTTTACTCAATTCTGATATAAACAGACTTTTCTTTGGCTCACTCTGAATTGAACCACTTGCTTGTTTGACGTTTCACAACATGCCTTTGGATGGCCAAGTCTCTCACTTTCATTGATTCAAAAGCTTGACACACTGTTCTGTCCTGAATTCCTAGTGCTCTCTCTTTATAACCTGATATCTGGCATCCTTCCTTTAGCATTGTTTCTGCGTGCTGTCAAATGAATACAGTATCCCTCCATAATTCCTATTAATGTAGAACCACTGTTGGAGCCATGACCTAGTTGCTAGTGCAGATATTCTGTGCGTGTTGAGCTGTGGTTTAAATACAGGAAATGCTGATTTAAATCTGACCTGAGTTGTGTTATAATCGTATTACCTTATCTCTCTTTCCACCATAAAACTATTTAGGGGAATTATAATTAAATCAGTTTAGATGTAGATTAAAATTAATTCACAATTCTTTGAGTTTCCTAAACTGTACCACTTGCTTGTTTGACATTTCACAGAATGCCTTTGGATGGCTGAACCTCTAACTTTCGTAGATTTAACAGTTTGACAGTTTCTTATGCTCTCTCTTTGTAAACTCTGAGTAAAAAAATAAAAAAGAACAAAAAAAAAAGGCATTTTTACTAGTAGAATTTCACAGTATCTATCATTTACTCCTGTTTCTAAATCCAATTTCACATATCATCAAGTAAAATGATCCTTTTTTATATCAATAATGACATAAAATTGTAATACATTTTTTGAAATGAGCATTTTCACTAGTTGTAATTCAGTTGTTGATATCAGGAATGGAGATTTCCACTAGTAAAAATGTAATTATTGATAATAATTAAAAAAAAAAAAAAAAAAAAAAAAAATTGAAATTTAAACTTGTAAGAAATTAATTATAAATATCTGTAATTGCGTTTTAAAGAGTGATTGACAGATCATTGTATAATTCTTCTAGTGAAAATGCAGTTACAGATAACAAGAATGTGTATTTTTGCGAGTAATGACGTCATTTTTTTATATCAAGAAATAAAGTTTTTAATGGTGCAAATGTTATTACTGATATAAAAAAGTAGCACTTTCACTAGTAATTCAATTCCTGAAGAATTAGCATTCAACTAGTGAAAATAAAATGTTGGATATCTGCAAGTCATATCCTGCACAATTAAATGAAAGCGCTTGCAATAACCTCTTGCTTGTTTGACGTTTAATAACATGCCTTTTGAATGCCCAAATTTCTCACTTTCATTGATTTAAAAGCTGTGTTCTGTTTCAAATTCCTTGTGCTCTCTCTATCTCTATAATCTCTGATATCCGGCATCCTTGCTTTAGCATTGTTTCGTCGAGCTGTCAGAGTCGAGGAGTGGATCAGTCAAAGACATTAGAGCAAGCATTCATCAGCCACTTAATTTACACCTGTTTCTGCTGTGTAAGACAGACAGCCCAGAAAGACGGTGTCACATCAATCTTCCTGCTGGCTGACTTAAGTGTCCCTGTGAGCCTGGAGAACATCCCCTCTCCAGGTGCTGGCATTACATTTTTTTCCTTCCTTACCTCTAGCTGCATCGTCTCTTCTTAAATAACTCTTGTTTCCTGAAACCAGGCCCTGCTGTTATTGAGGAACTCTCTAGCAATCAAGCGACGTCCCCTTAAATCTGAGAGAGAAGAAATGTTAAGTGGATTACCCCACTTAGCCTGTCTGAACATGAGGACAAATGGGAGGAGCGAAGTGATAGAACAGACAGCTCTTCTCTGGGCTGTTTCTGTTGGAAGGGAGAGTACAAAACTAATTGCCCGTAATATGACAGTTGTGGGGTGAGGGCTGGTTTGCGTATCTTGTTAGCCCACCGGCATCAACCTCTGTGGCCGTATGGATCCCCTTTGAGTCACATCACTCTTGGTTGGACAATTTAGCCTTGATGGAACCATTTGCTGGAAAAGAGCCACTCGAGGCATTGACGTCTGCTGGTAGACATCTCTCCCAGTGTGGCTTTGTCTCCAGTGAGAATCCAAGCATGTGTGCAGAAGTAGGAGGAAACTGACTGGCAATCTGCATGAAGAATTACCTCAGTGTGTTATTAAGAACAGCACTACAGAATTGAGTGATGCCGAGGAGGGTGCAGTCTCCCTTAATTTTGCATGTATTCCGCTCAGTTATCGAGTTTTATAAACTTATGTAACTGAAGAAAAAGACTACATGGATTTCATTTTTTGCCAGTCTGCTTAGAGACACCTGGTCTGGGGTTGCTAGGTAACACATTGTACTGGGATGTTTGATGTTTGTGCTCTTTGCAAATTGCTTTGATCCCCTAGACACTGACAGTCTCATCCTCAGAATTGCCTTCCCTGGGTGCATTTGGCACTTCATCATTCCGCGGATGTAACTACATTTGAAAGCCGAACGTGCGAAAAATAACTACATTGTTAGAATAAGAATAGAGAACCATGAAGGGAAAAAAGATGCGTTGGTTTGTTAATAGCATAGCCCCTCATTAATGAAGCATATGGACAAAATTGATTGACTAGTAACTAATTAGATGTGCCACAGTTCTCCTTCCAACTTACATCTACCATCAGAGAACATGTGCATCTGTCATGTCAGTGCAACTTGGATGCAAATAAATGCATAAACATTGTGTCCGGCCTGATCAAACAGAAAAGTTTCTTTGAAACTCTGAGAGCTTGGATATTATCTAACCCTGTAATCAATGCTCTCTTGCTCTCTCAATCTCACTCATTCTTGCATCACAGTTCTTTTCTACAAAATGGGGCATTAAAAACATGAGAAAAAATTCTGTCTCCTTCCCACGGCTTTTATCTGGCACTCACTCCTGAAAACATGTTTTTAGGTATTCTTTTCTTATTAATGGAGCCTGGATTCATTAATGAGTGTTTTTTTAGAGCACCCCTTCATCTCCAAGATGTATCATCTTTGTGTTTGCCATGATGCCTTCTGTGAGCATCATGCAGGTTTTTAAATGAATTATTGAACATTCTTTTCCTCTTCAGATTACCCTAAGATAAATAATGTACACTGTATCAGATGCTCAAGGTAAAGGTGTAGCATATTGTTTTCCTTATTGCCCTCATTTTAAATGTGATATTTGCAAATATACTTAATGTTCAAACCCTATATATATATATTATATAGCTTTCCCTTTTCTGTTAATATAGTATCTTTTCACATCACTTGTCATTAAGATCCTGTGACCCAGACTGAAACAGTTGACACGAAAATAATACACTGAGATATTTATATTTTAAATCTCCACTTTCACTTTCACATTCTGAAATTCTGATTTATAGTAAAAAAGGACTTCAATATTGATCTGTTTCTCACCCACCTGTAATATGGCTTTTGAAGACATAGATTTATCCACTGCAGTCATATGGATTACTTTTATGTTGCCTTTATGTGATTTTTGGAGATTAAAAGGTTTGGTCACCATTCACTTGCAATTCAAGGACCTACAGAGCTGAGATATTCTTCTAAAAATCATATTTTGTTTTCTGCAGAAGAAAAAGTCATACATATCTATAGCAGAAGCTCTGAATGAAGAGGTCAGGCAGATCCTTGGCATGCCAGCAGCTGGAGTCTTCATCTGCACCTAACAGGTATATTAAGTGCATTTCATTTCTCCAGGTATCAGGGGAGAATGTGCAGGGGATTAAGAGCAAACCTATTGAAACTCTGATGAAAATAATTTCCTGCCAGCATGGAAAATGCAAGGGCAGTTTAAATATTCAAACAGTTTTCCTATCATTTAGTTCAGACCTATTTCTGCTTATTTCCTCAATCTATGTTGGTACAGTCAAAATTGAACAGGTGCTGTTGGAAACCGTCTTTTAATAAACAACTAGATTTAAATAAGAAATAAAGAGAGATGATTAAAGGGATAGTTCACCCAAAAATGAAAATTCTCCCATCATTTACTCACGCCATCCCAGACGTGTATGACTTTCTTTCTTTGGTGAACACTAACAAACATTTTTAGAAGAATATCTCAGCTCTGTAGGTCCTTTCAATGCAAGTGAAAGGTGGCCAGAAATCTGAAGGTCCAAAAAGCAGATAAAAGCAACATAAAAGTAATCTATAAGACTTCAGTGGTTTAATCCATGTCTTCAGAAGCAATATGATAGGTGTGGGTAAGAAACAGATAAATATTTGTAAGTCCTTTTTTACTATAAATATCCACTTTCACATCTAAAAACTCACATGTGGCACCTGTTTAGTCTCACTTTCACATCAGAAAGTGAAAGTGGAGATTAATAGTAAAGGACATACTGTAAATATGTATCTGTTTATCAACATATCATATTGCTTTTGAAGACATGGATTAAACCACTGGAGTTTTATTGATTAATTTTATGCTGCATTTATGTGCTTTTTGGACCTTCAGATTTCTGATCACCATTCACTTGCATTGTATGGACCAACAGAGCTGGGATATTCTTCAGAAAATCTTAATTTGTGTTGTGCAGAAGAAAGAAAGTCATACACATCTGGGTGAGTAAATTATGAGAAAATTTTCAGTTTTGGGCAAACTATCCCTTTAAATCAATAATGCACAATGCCCTAACACAAGAGTAAAACTACTGCTACACATCTGAAAGTGTGTAGCACTACATCTCTCTGGAACTGCACTGCAAACTATTTACAATTATCACATGGCTCTCTGGAATACTCCGATTAGTCAGTTGTGGCATCCAGAAGTCTAATATTTTTGAAAACGACCATACATATGGGAAAAAAAAGTGATATTTCAATGGTCATCGGGTGATTGTGGTTCATCTTTCCTACTTCTCGTATCACTCTCTACAAGCATGCTAATAATTTCAACTCAACTCAATATTGCAAGCCCACGTATTTTTATTATTAGTATTATTTTTGGCAAGTAGTCTTGTAATAAAATTTTCGCAAAATTAACACCAGCATACCTGGAGATTGAATACAGCTGACTGGATGCAAATCAGAGATTAAATTTGTCCTTTACTAATTATAAACATACAGATTACGCTTTATTTATGGGTACCTTATTGAGAGGATAATCACGATAGGACAGAAAATGATGGACAAGCCAGAACTTGCACAATGTGTGCTAACCGCTAAGCCACATCTCCAGTACCTTACAGCTTTTAACTCTATTCAGAAGGAAATACTTAGTTTGGGTGATGTTGCTCTCCCATGTTGTTGTTTTATTAAGAAATTACCTGCCTAAAACCATTTAAGCGTCTCTGCGGTATGCTGTGATCAGTCACTTGCTGCTGACAGTGAAGATGATGCCGTTTGTAGCATAACAGCAAAAAATACCTTCAGTTGGGAATAACATGACTGACAAGTGGCAGAATTGCTCACGATCTTGCTACAGTAAGAGCTGTCGTAAATAATTTGCCCAAACTAGCATCAACTAATCATCAACATTACATGGGAAATAAGGCACGTCCAGAGATCGGTTGATTGCTGGATTAGTCTGAATGACAAAATGGCTGCAGACTCTGTTGCAGAATCATTGCTGAGGTTAAGAAAGAAAAAAACGAAAAGGAATGGCTTGCAAGGTTGTTTCTGTGCAGTATTAATTCACATCTGAGAATACAGCAGCTTCAAGTTGTTTTAGATCAAAAGCTTTTTTTATTAAGCAGTGTGGAGAGTGTGGAGGAGGACTGCACAGGCGGCTGTCTGTCTTTGAAATTTTGGCCCATATCAGATGCCAGCCGTGTAGACTGTGCTTTGCATATAGTCGCATGCATGCTCTGTCTCCAGCTCCCAGAAATCTGCCTCTGTCAGCTACCTGGGGGTGTACAGTATTTACTGTGAGCTTGAATCTAATTTTCATGTTACCCGAAGTGACTTCGTATTGCACATCTTTGGCGAAGGCGTACAAGTTTTACATAAAGCTACTCATGGAGTCTCTGTCATTCTTTGCTTTCTTTTTCTGTGCTTGCATAATCAAGTCCAACTGTTATGCTGTCTCAACTACGTATTTAAACACAATTTATAATTAAATAATCCCAAAGCAATCTTTTGTCTTCTACGGTTCAGAGCTTGCTGATATTCTCAAACAGTGAAACAGATAAAATGCTGTTTGCTTGCGTACTTGTAGTTCCAAATGTCAAAACAAAAAAGTTTCCTCACACATAGGGAGTAGATTGTTTTCCTTTTTAATTTTCAAAGCTCACTGGTGTAAGGTGAACATCAACTGAAGTGAAATATTTACGACAGGCAACACATTAATTTTCCATCTGTGCGTGACATAAGCAATGCAAATAGCACATCCTCTGCATATTGAGACAGCTTTAGCAGAAACAAAGAACAATGGGAGAAACATAATGGCACTAACGTTCTTTCAGACTATATATGTGTGCATATATAAATAAAAGTGCCCTCAGAATAGAGTATATCATAATTTGGTGGAAATAAAATCGGAAAAGACAGTTTATCTCCTCAGTGGGTCAACTAATCTTACCATCTAACGAGATATAAAAATGTAACCTAAAAGAAATATGTTACCTCTTTCGGGTCTTTAAAGACTTTTCATGATTTTAGATGAGAATTTTACTTTCTGATATTCTAAATCGTTATGTATTTTTTATGTTTCCATAACAGATGTACATAAGCAGCCATAACCCCTTGTGTAGTGTAATTTTTAATTAAAGTGTTGTGAGACTTGTTGAAAGAATGTTTCGGCGAGATATGTTCCCGAGATGAAAGATCAGATTTCTGTGGGATTCCATACTTAAGTTATCCTACCTCTCTGGATGTTTTCCAGCGCTTTTCAAATGAAAAGATTCACATGCTTCACGCCTCCTTTAGCCAATATACTACGGCGCTTTTGTAAACACACTACATTTCATATTTGATTTATGCATCCCACTCCAAGTTCATTCCATGCCTCAAAAGCTTTTTTTTTTTTTTTTTTTTATCAGGTTGGATGATACTTTTTTGCTAAAATAATATACACACTGAGCACTTTATTAGGGACACTTCAGTACTAATAAAGTGCCTGAAGTGGTCTTCTGCTGTCATCTGCTTCAAGGTTTGACATGTTATGCATTCTGAGATGCTACAGAGTGGTTATCTGAGTTACTGTAGCGTTTCTGTCAGCTCGAACCAGTCTGGCCATTCTCTGTTGACCTCTCTCATCAACAAGGCATTTCTGTCCGCAGAACTGCCGCTCACTGGATGTTTTTGTCTTTGGCACCATTTTGAGTAAATTCTAGAGACTGTTGTGCATGAAAATCCCAGTAGATCAGCTGTTACAGAAATACTCAAACCAGTCCGTCTGGCACCAACAATCATGTCACGGTTGAAATCATTAAGATCAAATTTTTTCCCCATTCTGATGGTTGATGTGAAAATGAACTGAAGCTCCTGACCCATATTTGCATGATTTTATGCATTGCACTGCTGCCACACGATTGGCTGATTAGATAATTGCATGAATAAGTAGGTGTACAGGTGTTCCTAGTGTTCAATGTATTGCCTTTCAAAGAATATTAATTTAACCGCAAGCGAATACGAATGCGTTCGATGCATGCGCATGTGCATGCTTTGTGATATCCTTTTAGTAAAGTCAATGACTACCACATGCTTTGACAACAGGTTTAAGGTTTAATGTAGGGAGGTAGTTAATTTTGTTCATTTAAAACTCGATAGAGCCTTATCATTCAAAACCTTTTCTATTTGAGAGAACATTTAACTCTCTTTTATTTCACCTAGGAAGTGCTGCAATACATGTAATGAGGCACGTAATATCATTGTGCAAAAATGTTGCTACAGTTACAATTTTTAATGAGATCAGCCTGAATATACAGGTCTGCTCAAGGATATCCTGTTTACTTGCTACTAAGTGTTTCAAACAAAAGTCTTGTATAAGATTTAATGCCATGAACCTCGCAAACTTTGGCAAATCCAGCGACTATTTATTCCTCAAAAGTGCTCACTGTGGCAGCCTGGGTAGATACGACAGACTGATAAGAACCTGAGCACCCTGACTCCCATAAATTGCGTCAAGCCAGTAAATCAAATTGGAGCTTACCGTTGTGAGAGCGCTCTTGCAATGTTTGTGTGCAATAGGCATCAGGTAGTCCGTGGGCGTGCCGTCTGAAGCGGAGACTATCTGAAGGGTATCCTCACGTTTTTACTCTTTTGTATTCATTGTTTAGAAAACCACAGCAACCTTTTCAAAAAATGATGAAAGTCTTGAAGTGATGACAAGTGATGTCTGTCCTTTTAAATTGTGGTTTTGAACAACACAGTTTTACATGCGGTGGCTAGCTGAGGACAAAGATGTCTTGCTGCCTCACTTTGTGGGCAATAATTTTCTCTGAGTTGGGTGTATGGGATGAAATTAGAATCAAAATGATTAACGAATGTGTGCATACTTATCCTGGTGGCAATGCATTTGTATTACATGTCAGTAGCTTCTAGTTAATAGGATTCCAACACCTGACTGACTGTGTCATTGAATCTGGCACCAGTCAGCGTTAAAGTCTGCTGTTTTATTCTTAAAGTTTATAGACTGACAGTGGGTTGCGCCAACAAGGAATCTGATAATTCTGTTGCGCTAAACTTTAAACCTTATTTAAAAATAATCACGGTTACATTTGCGAGTACGATGGCTCATGTTAATTTCCCACTTCCACATTATTTACATGCGGGGACATGGAACAAATGGATCTCTCAAACAGAAGGAAAGAGTTAATTCGGCATTTAATGAGCGCGCTCACAAGTGACAAGTGTTCATTTTTGCTTCCCTCCTCTCTCTTACTCTTTATTTCTGACCACAACAGTAGCGCTGACGCGAGGGGAGGCGGTCGATCTGAGACCTGTGCGGTCCTTTTTTCTTAAATTATGCTGCCATATTTAAGGCTTGTGACATTGTACATGCTGCTGAGGCATTTTCTTAACCTGCTTAATTGGCCCTGTGTACTAACGATCTACAGATAGGTTTAGAATTCATCAGGATGGACAAACTTAATCGCAGATGAAGGTTTTAATCGAAAGTTTAATCTCTGATTTGTTAAACCATATTTAAAATTAAGTGGTGCAACACAACTCAAATTAAAATAAAATTTGGATCAACAAACCCTGGATTAGCTCTAAACTCTGCTTAATTTAATCCTTATTGGTATAACCCACCCTGAAACTTTTGTCTACAGAATTGTCAAAGCATGAGTACAGTTCTTAATGTTGTAGTATCCAAACATCTGGCACTGTTGCATCCTTTCTTAGGTTTCACTTTGAGAAGCCGTTACTTCTTGGTCTCATGTAACACAATTAGATTGTACAACTCATACTGTATTGTTTTGAAATTTTTATTGGAAAAAAACAAAAAAACAAGGTATGAATACAGAGGAACAGCAGCAAAGCTACAAGTGCTTTTATAAAACATGAATCATGTTTACAGACAATAATCTGAAGAGCACATCCCATAAATATATTACATTAAGTTTTATACAAGATCTGCTGATGTAAGAATTGGTTTCCACATTATTATTTAATAATAAATAATTATTTATTATTTACATTTATGTAAAGCATATCTAATAAGGCAATATATATGAATTCCATGATATACTATTTTAGATTCAGACAATGACCATGAACTCATTGCTCATACCTTTTCAGATTTTTCCTGTGCATTGCCCATCAGCAGCACTTGACTCACCTGCTCCCAAACTCACTTGTTCCAGCTCCAGTACAGGATACATTTTAAAATGAATATGATCCTTTGTTGTTCTTTGATGTGAAGTCAGACTTTTTAAGTTGTATTTCCATGTCTTCAAATGAAAGTGCAATACATATTTACATAAATGATTAAAATTGTCTTCTTTTGCAAGGACTTTATTTTGTGAAGATGAAAATAGAATAAATGTTGTCATCATTTACTCACCCTCATGTTGTTCCGAAACCATGACTCTTTTAGTCTCTTTACATACCTCCTAACCTCTTTCATGTGATGTGATTAAATGATGTTTTAATATTTGGGTTAGCTATCCCTTTAAATGTGTAAATATTGTTTTACCACAGCATTTAATGTAAGGTTTAAAAAAATAAATAAATAAAAATAAAAACTCAAATGCAAGTCAGTTCGCTGAAGAGGCATTTAATTTTATATACACATATACAACATGTGAAACTCAAGTGTCTTTTACATAATTTCATTGTACAAGTAAGGAATGTGGTAGGTCTTTAGGGGAAAAAAAAGGGGGTGATAATCTAGGTTTCAAACTGTAATTTATGTTACTACGAAACAACACAATTTGGGTACAATTTTATATAAAAAATACACTTAAGGATAGTTTACACACATCTAATAAATGCATGTGTACATCTACAAATTAATATCCATAGAAAAAAGGGAGAAAAATACTTGCACACTGCTAACTTTACAGTTTAATGACAACGTTTCAACTCTGAATGGGTCTTCATCAATGACCTGTGTCACAAAGCAGGATTAAGCAGCTAGTTAAATAAATTTAAACTTGGTTTAAGGGAACTCTGAATTAGCAGTACCAATAAAGTGGATAGGTTACATCTGTGTTCCTCACCATAGTAACATACGCTAATCGGCAAACCTGCTCCGGGGCAGGTTATGTATCCGATTAGAGATCTTATCCAGATACTGGAAGTAGCGAATTCGGTAGTATAAATGTACACGGGATGGGTTAAAGTGCCCGCGTACCTCCACCATTATATGTAGGGAAACAGTATGTCTGAGCTAGGAATTAAATTAAACTGTCCTTATATGTACCATATCCTACATTATTATGTAAGGAAATTTGTAATGGAATTAGTTGCGTTCGACAACCATTATAAATTAGATAAATGACAAATAACTAGACTATTTGTCTGAATAAAATTCTCCACCATTAACATCGTAATACAACGTCTCATTGTATCTGCTCACAATTTCTATTGTATGGAATTAGCTTTAATAAGGGAATAATGATTAATTCTCTTTTTGGAGTAATATTATTCTCATGGCTTATTGAAAATAATATTACACATATTTAGGTACAGCTTTGAAGCTAAATCTTTTAAAAACAGGGATGAGATTATTTATCAAAATATACCACCGTCAAATTATCTTTAAAAGGGGAATATGAATAATTAACCATAACTCATCATAATTAATTATAAATATTTAGATCAGTCAATAGAATTAACTTGATGTAGCTGAATTAATATTACAATCAATCAATCTGTTCATCCAGCGATCACTCAGTATTGATTGTCTATCAGTCTCTCAGAAATATCGTTTTCGTGGCCACAGAAAAATAACTTTGAAGCTAAATCTTTTAAAAACAGGGATGAGATTATTTATCAAAATATACCACCGTCAAATTATCTTTAAAAGGGGAATATGAATAATTAACCATAACTCATCATAATTAATTATAAATATTTAGATCAGTCAATAGAATTAACTTGATGTAGCTGAATTAATATTACAATCAATCAATCTGTTCATCCAGCGATCACTCAGTATTGATTGTCTATCAGTCTCTCAGAAATATCGTTTTCGTGGCCACAGAAAAATAACTCTTTCTTAGCATGTAGCTGTGATCAAATCGTTAAATTGATGTTGATGTACAAGCAGACCAGAATCAACTCGCAAGAATGTACACAAAAGCTTTATTTAACTAAATCACGAACACATAACTAATCTAAACAAACACATACACACAAATCACACATACATGGGAAATGGAAAAGTGAAAGTGAATGAAACCGGAACAGAACAGGGGAAAGAAGCTATGACAAGAGTCATTTAACCATTTGAAAGAACCATCAGTTTCTTACTTCAAAGCACCTTTGTTAACAAATGGGTTCACAGCTTATACTAAACCTTTGTTTAGTTAGTTAATTGTATGATATTTGCAATGCCTTGGCTGTTGAGAGAGAGCTCGGATGCAGTCTCAGGAGAAAGTCTTGATGGTTCCTTGAGTCGTTGGTGTTGAAGTTGCAGTCAATTTCTTCCGTGTTGAATGAAGAAATAATGATGAACTTGCGGTGTTAGTTTGACTCTGTTATGGTCGAGGAAGTTACACATGGCTTGATGTGTTAAGGCCTGCCGGCCCGCGACCTCATGGTCAGACCGGATTTTTCTGGTCCCACACGAGCAACAACAATGAGCAGAAGGGAGAAAGAGAAGAGGGAAGAGAGAGAGAGGTCACTCCGACAGTGCCCTTTAACTCCTGAGGGAGGTCACTCCTCTCGAGTTTGGTGCAATGTTCCAGCAGGAAAAGTTCCTTTGTTTGGAACTCATTTGCATGATTGGAGTAAGCTAGCATTTTGTGCCCCTTTATGCTCTGATTAATATAACAAGCATACAATGCATGCTATAAGGGGGTTCTATACTCCAATGTTTAGGGCATCACACAAGGATTAATTTGATAGGAAGCAAGATACCAATAATTTTACATTATCTAGTGGTTCTGTCATAAAGCATGCACAAAACGGTATACAGTACAAAAGACACTATATGAGACACTAATAATCACACACACAATATCCTGAGGATATGTTCATGTTCATTTATAGAACAGTTTGTCTATAAATTAATGAAGAAAAGTCTGTTTTATGGGCTTTATGTGTCTTTCCTATGGTGGAATGGAGTGAGTTACTTCTTCCCATATTCCTTTGCTTTGCATGTGGCTACCTTCCCCCACCTGGAATGTTTCTGAGGTCCACTAGTTGCTGGACCAGTGTCATCAAAGGGGGATTAAGAGCTGATAATGATTAGTGGGAGAGCAGACATCTCGGAGTCTGCTTGGGCCTACTTGGACCTTTGCTTGTTACAGTCTTGAGACGTCTGTTGGATTATTCATTAAATAATGAATAATTGTGTGTCTGATTGGTCCAGATGCTACATGGACCAATCAGCTGTGACAAAATTGACATTCACTCCCCCCAGTACCTCTCACTCTAATTTAAAGTGCACTTCAATGAGACAATTGTATACATTTACAAAATAAGCTATTTATGATCATTATTGCAAGAAATATATTTTAGGCAGTCTTGCATTTGTTTAAAGACACTTTAATTTGTTCCCAATCATTTTCCCACACTGGCCATAAAATATGTATGAATAAATAAACCTAAAATAATTATAGAATTTCAATTAAGATATTAATACAATATCAATAATGATCGAATGACTTTAAAATATAAAAACTTAATCACTCCACAATATACAAAGTGTGAATGCCACCCAAACCCCTTCTTCGTAGGATTTGCTGGCAGAGATGCCATGAACATACAATATTTCACTTGAAGTCTTTATTGTGTCTTATGCTGCTAGAAAGAAAGAACAAATAAGTCTTTATTAGTGCATACCATCTACTCATTTTACAATTATTCACATTTTTATCATTCGATAGTGTATTAACGTCTAATAGTATTAAATTATATTAAGATAGTAATTTAAATTAATACTAAAGATTTTAATTTAAATTTTTTTAAATTTCAAATTAAGATATGAAACTTTTAAAATTACAAGCCTAAATGTTCTTATTGTGGACCTATATACAGTTACTTTCACATCGATATATTATCTATTTTAATATTTTCATCACATTTTGATTTTTTTTTTCATGCTCTAGCAGCAGCAGCAGAAGCAGCATTGTTTCATCTTGCTGTGTGAATGCCTTTAAATTCTTAATTATTTACTAGTGATCCTCTGTGCTGTGTGAATGTATAATAATTATTCATGATTTCATAGTGATTATTCGTGTTGTGTAAATGTGATTTGATCGATCATATTTTTTTCATGTTCTCTTGTGTTGTGTTATAACTGTGTTTAAATTCTTATAAGTTATCATAATTTTCATAAACATCTTCAGCGGAGAAGTAAATCTCGCTGACTCTCTTGCGAGATGTGACTCGCGCTGTCTCGCACACGATTGTCTTTTCGATTCATTTATGTGAAACTAAAACCAGTCCTGGAATCTAGAATTTGTTCAGCTTTTTTTTGTGACACACGGCACAGGTCAAACAAAATGAAACATTTTGTTTGTTCTGTTTGGGTCGAAACAATTTCATTAAACTGGAACATCAGCAGTGTGCCAGTATTTTGCACCCTCCTCATTCTTACAGCATGGTGTCGTGTCATTTGTCTGGGACTTATAGATACCTCTAGCCAGTGCAAGAGCAATCTGGACGGGTACATTTAAAATAATTAATAACTACACAAAAACCTGTTTAAAATGTTACACAATGAAACAAGGTTGTTGCCATGAAGCCAGCTGCACAAAGGTCATACAGCAGTGTCAATCTATAACAAACAGGGGCCAGATTCACAACACATTCTTAAGAAGAAAATGGTAGTTAAGAAGAATTTTGTTCCCAAGAATATTTCATGAATCTGGACCCTGTTTGTGTTGTCAAAGCACGAGGAAAGTTCTTAATGTTGTATCCAAACAGGTTCAGAGGTCAAAGAACTATCACAAAAATAAGAGAAGACTGATCAGTTAATAATGGATGCCTGATAACACTCACAGGTTATCTATAAGAAGACCAAATAAGATGCGAGTTGACACACTGAGGACAGCTTTTGGCCATTTGTTTTTAAATCCCCTCCTGCTAAATAATGAACGACTCTTTTAGAAACATTTTCAGTGTGCAGACCTTCTCTTATTATACTGTTCATCATTTCTCAGGGTTCACTGTCAGAAGCTGTTACTTCTTGGTCTCATATAAGGTATCAATAGAGAAGAACAGCAGCTCAGGAACAAGTGCCTGCATTAAACATGAATCGTGATTACAGACTATTAGCTGAAGAGCACATACTTTATATCAAGATTTATACAAGATCTGCAGTTGTAGAAATTGGTTTTTATGTTATGTAAATGTATTTCATAAAAACGATTTTACAATAAGGCTATAAATATGAATTTCAAAAGCATTTAAAAGTGATAGTTTACCTAAAAATGAAAATTCTCTCGTGATTTACTCACCCTCCTGGCATCCCAGATGTGTATGACTTTCTTTCTTCTTCTCTTTAACACTCTTGTGTTGTTATGGCAGACCAGTTCAATGTTATTCATTAGAAATACAAACGTTCTGTTAACCTTTTAAACAGTGGGCCTTATTTATGAAACATGAGCAGAACAAATTTTTGTATAAATCGTTCTGATGTAAATTCTCGGATTCATGAATGTTTTTGTATTTTCAAAACATAAGTTGGTACCAACTAAATTTACACCTGCTCCTGACCATGTATAAATCATGTGTAAGACATCTGAATGTGTTGTATTCTTTCAAGTTAACTGCCATAAGTACATTTTGATAGAAGTGAAATTAAATAAGTAATGAAAAAAAAAGAAAAAAAAAAAAGAAGAACAAAACCTTTGTTTACTTTTTAAAACATAGCCTATAGGCATACTTATTCAGAAATGTTTCTTTACTGCTTTAATTAATTTTACAAAGTATAACGCTGTTTCCCTACCTGTCACTCACTCGACATTGTGTCGATGTAGTGACACTAGGGGTTGCACTTGAGAGCCCCAAACACCTCTGATCTTTGAGAAAAGGCCAATGGGAATTGGCGAGTGGAATTTGCATGCCACTCCCCCGGACATACGGTTATAAAAGGAGCTGGCTCGCAACCACTCATTCAGATTTTCTCTTTGGAGCTGAGCGTTTGTATTCAGTGAGCTGAATTACTCTGCCGATCCATTCACCTTGAAAGCTGTTGGATTTACGGCGCATTACAGCGGTTTCTCCCCCTCGTGCACCAGTGGAGTGCAAAGAACGCCTCTGGGCGCTTCGACAGTCTAAAAGAGTATATATTCTTGCAATAAAAGAGTATATTTTCCCTACTAAAAGAGTGGCACTGACAGAGAGCATTTTTTTAAAGATGCCTTTCCGTCTGTGTTTATTTCCTGGTTGCGGTCATTACCTCTCCGCTTCCGATGGCCACGATTGCTGCCTTACGTGCTTGGGCGCTGCCCACGCAGAGACAGCGTTTGTGGACAGGTCATGTTCTCACTGCGAGAACATGACCATGGCAACGTTGCGGTCGCGGCTTTCTGTTGTTAGAGGGAAAACCTCCCCAGAGGCTCCCCGCCTCGGTCCTTCTACCTAATGGTTTGAGGCCGCATTGGTTAGCACTGGGGGCTTTTTTTGGGGTAACTCTCCACAGACCTCCCATTCCCCAGTACGCTTGTTTGCCCTGGTCGAGTTCTGGGATGAGACTGCCGGCTCGTCTCAGGGCGAGTTTGCGATCTCATTCGGCGCTCATGAAGTGAATGAGCTCTCGATTGCAGCATCGGAGAGCGGGCTGGTCCAGTCTGATGCTGAGGACTCAAATGGGCTCCCACCTTCGGGTGCGGTCGCCCAGTCGCATGCCGATGCCCCCATCTCCCAGGTCGGCCTATTCGGTGACACCTTTCGAGCCACCCGCAGGAAGCAGACGCCCCCCCCCGTCTCACAGCTCACTGCCAAGAACCCGAGGAAGGCTTCTAGCCACCCCTGAGATGGGCGACCCATCCTGGGTCACACACCCGGTGTTTACGGCCATCATTATTGTGATCGCCGGACACCGCACATTTATGGCAGGCATGACGCTGCGGAGGCAGGCCCCCCGCCCCTGCGCGCCCAGCTGCAGCACAACTCACCCACCCGGGCAGTTGTGACAGATTACGTGGACGGTTCCCTCCTCCCCCGTCGCTGACCAGTCCTATGGTGGGTATCCGGAGGTAGGTAAGTGCTTCGATGTCCCCAGACTCGCACGACCACGAGTTCGGGGTCTTAGCCCCCTCAACGTGGCACCTCCAGCTCTGCCCCGCCGCGAGGCCCCACCCGCCGGTACGTCCGACGCGATTGTCTCCTTGGGCCCCCTCGCCCGGAGCTTGGGGGCGTGGCTTGTGTTCCCCAACCCATCGCGATGGCTGACTGGGACAGTCCGACTTGGCTATGCGATTCAGTTCACCAGGCACCCACCTGGGTTCAGTGGCATCCATTTTACCTCAAGGGCAGGGCAAGGCGAGAACACCACTGCCCTCCCCGCAGAGATCGCGTCCCTTCTGCGGAAGGACGCAGTATAGCCTGTCTCTCCAGCCGAGATGAAGGGGTTCTACAGCCCCTATTACATTGTACCAAGGAAAGGTGGTGGGTTGCGGCCAATCCCGGACCTGCGAGTTCTGAACCGGGCCTTGCACAGTCTCCCGTTCAAGATGCTGATGCAGAAATGCATTTTAGCGAGCGTCCAGCATCAGGATTGGTTTGCGGCAGTAGACCTGAAGGACGCGTACTTCAACATCTTAGTTTCTCCTCGGCACAGGCCCTTTCTTCTGTTCGCCTTCGAGGGCCGGGCGCACCAGTATAAGGTCCTCCCCTTCGGTCAGTTCCTGTTGCCTCGCGTCTTCACGGAAGTCGCAGAGGCAGCCCTTGAGGATACGGATGCCCAGGGAAGTGGGCATCCGCATCCTCAACTGTCTCAACGACTGGCTGGCTCTAGCTCACTCACGAGACTTATTGTGTGTGCACAGGGACCTGGTGCTCAGGCATCTCAGCCGGTTGGGGCTTCGGGTCAACTGGGGAAAGAGCAGCTCTCCCCGGTACAGAGCATCTCTTTTCTCGGGTTGAAGTTAGACTCAATCTCTATGATGGCATGCCTCATGAGCGAGTGCACGCAGTCAGTGATGAACTGCCTGAAGTTGTTCTGGCAGAGCACGGCGGTCCCATTGAAGCATTTTCAGAGGCTCCTGGGGCATATGGCGTCCTCGACGGCGGTCACGCCGCTCGGGTCGATGCATATGAGACCGCTTTAGCACTGGCATCAGACTCGAGTCGCGAGGTGGGCATGGCGCTGTGGCACACATCGCGTGGTCATCACGCCGATCTGCCGCTACCTATTCAGCCCTTGGACAGGCCTTGCATTCCTGTGGGCAGGAGTCCCCTTAGTGCAAGTACCCCAGGCGTGTCATAGTTATGACAGATGCCTCTGAGCATGCAACGGGCATGCAGCCACGGGCTCCGGGACAGGGCCGCGACTGCATTGACAGGTCAACTGCCTTGAGATGCTCGCAATGTTGCTCGCCCTGCGGAGGCTTCGGCCATTGATCCAGGGCAAGCAGGTGTTGGTCAGGATGGACAACATGGTGGTGGTAGCATACAGTAGCCGCCAAGGCGGCTTGCGCTCGTGTCACATGTCTCAACTCGCCCGCCGCCTCCTCCTCTGGAGTCAGCAGCGACTCAAGTCGTTGCGAGCCACTCACATCCCGCACTCCTTGTGACAGCCCCTCCCTGGTGAATTCCCCTGAGGTGGGTTCTCCTCTCTCAGGGACGGGGCACCATCTGGCACCCACGATCAGACTGTCTGGCCCTTGGATGGGACGCGGAAGACCTAAGTGGCCCACCACCCACAGTGGTAGACATGATCACTCAGGCTAGGGCTCCCTCTACGAGGCTCCTATATGTCTTGCAGTGGTGTCTAAATGGTGTTCTTCCCGACGCGAAGACCCCCAGAGATGCGCAGTCGGGTCGGTGCTTTCCTTCCTGCAGGAGAGGCTGGAGGGGGAGCTGTCCCCCCCCCCACCTTGATGGTGTATGTGGCCGCTATGGCAGTGCACCACAATGCAGTTAATGGTAAGTATTTAGGGAAGCACGACCTGATCATCAGGTTCCTTAGAGGTGCGAGGAGATTGAATCCTCCCAGACCACGCCTCATTCCCTCATGGGATCTCTCCGTGGTCCTGCAGGGAGCCCCGTTTGAGCCCTGGAGTCAGATAAGCTAAAGGCAGTCTCTTAAAGACTGCCTTCCTGACTGAGCTCATGTCCATCAAGAGGGTAGGGGACCTGCAGGCGTTCTCTGTCAGCGACATATGCCTGGAGTTCGGTCCAGAATACTCTCACGTGGTCCTGAGGCCCTGACCGAGCTATATGCCCAAAGTTCCCACGACCCCGTGTAGGGATCAGGTGGTGAACCTGCAAGCGAAGCTGCCCCAGGAGGAGCCAGACCCAGCCTTTTCATTGCTGTGTCCGGTGCATGCTTTGCACATCTACTTGGATCGCACGCAGAGCTTTAGAGGCTCTGAGCAGCTCTTTGTCTGCTTCAGAGGACAGCGAAATGGGAGTGCTGTCTCCAAACAGAGGATCGCCCACTGGGTTGTTGAAGCCAACACTTTGGCATACCACGCCCAGGACGTGCAGCCCCCCTTGGGGCTTCGGGCACACTCCACCAGGAGCCCTGACCAATGGCGCCTCTTTGGCAGACATCGGTAGAGCAGCGGGCTGGGCAACACCCAATACCTTCGTGAGGTTCCGCAATCTCCAAGTTGAGCCGGTTCGTCCTGTGTGTTGTCACAGGTAAGTTGGCGGGACAACTGGCCAGGTGTACCGCTTGCATATAGTGCCTTTCCCCTCCTGGAGGGGGAGATGTGCTCTTTTATCCATCAGGGAATGGAGGTTACGAAAGTAACCAGGACGTTATCGTTTTTCCAGCAAAAGTGATTGATTTTTCTTGAAGAATTGAATGCCCTCTAACATGACGGGTTGGACTGTTTTTTATATATATATATATATATATATATATGAGCTGTATAATTTAGGTTTCATAATTTAGTATAGGTATAGGTAAATCGCGTTCAGTTGATAACATATGGTCAATGCTAATGCTTTTAAACTCATAAATAAACACATCAAGGGCACGTGCGTACAAGTACAATAGGGAAAAATAGAAAAGGCCTGCACACTGTTGTATAGCTTGCAAATCTGTAATATCTTACAGTGTTTTGGTCAAAGACCTTCTTCAGGCATTCTATCTATTTCTCTGAAGATTCTTCTTGTTGCAAGTATATTACTGTTACCATCATTATTGTAATAATTGTGAATGAACGTGCACACGCCCCATCTTTACGAATGTTTGGAATTCACTAACATACACGTTTAACTTAACTAACAGGGGAGTAAGAATCGTTTGTGAATCTGGTGGAAAGTTTTCGGAAAGGTACATTTTATGCGTAAATTACTCCAAATTTACTCGTATATTTACGAAACTTTCATGAATGAGGCCCATTCTCAGGAAGAATATAGCTGTGAGGTACAGAAGGACTGAATTGGGAGGAAACTGGAGTAATTGTGGTTTCTGCATCACAAAAAATTGGCACTGCTGTAGGACTTTTGTGCAACTGGTAAGGCATAACAAGGCTTCATGGCAACAACCTTGTTTCATTGTGTATGTGTCTGTCCAGAATGCTCTTGCCCTGGCTAGAGGTATCTATCAGTCCCAGACAACTGACACGACACCATGCAGTAGGAATGAGGAAGGGTAACCTCAAGCACAATGTCACAGAGCTTTAGCTGTGATGTTCTATTCCATTGTTTGTCTGTATATAAAATGTGTAGAAAAAAGGGAGAAAAATACTGGCACACTGCTGACATTCCAGTTTAATGAAATCATTTTGACCCAGACAGAACAACAAAATGTTTCATTTTGTTTGACCTGATGAAGACCCATTCAGAGTTGAAATGTTGTCATTAAACTGTAAAGTTAGCAGTGTGCAAGTATTTTTCTCCCTTTTTTCTATGGATATTAATTTGTAGATGTACACATGCATTTATTAGATGTGTGTAAACTATCCTTGAGTGTATTTTTTTAATATAAAAATGTACCCAAATTTTGTTGTTTAGAAGTAACATAAATTACAGTTTGAAACCTAGATTATCACCCCCTTTTTCCCCCTAAAGACGTACCACATTCCTTAGTTGTACAGTTAAATTATGTAAAAGACACTTGAGTTTCACATGTTGTATATGTGTATATAAAATTAAATGCCTCTTCGGCAAACTGACTTGCATTTGAGTCTTTTTTTTTTTTTAATGCTGTGGTAAAACAATATTTACATATTTAAAGGGATAGTTAACCCAAATATTAAAACTGTCATCGTTTACTCACATCCCATGAAAGAGGTTAGGAGGTATGTAAAGAGACTAAAGGAGTCATGGGTTTGGAACAACATGAGGGTGAGTAAATGATGACAACATTCATTCTATTTTCATCTTCACAAAACAAATTCCTGGCAAAAGAAGACAATGTTAATTATTTATGTAAATATTTATTGCACTTTCATTTGAAGACATGGAAATATAACTTAAAAAGTCTGACTTCACATCAAAGAACAATAAAGGATCATATTCATTTTAAAATGTATCCTGTACTGGAGCTGGAACAAGTGAGTTTGGGAGCAGGTGAGTCAAGTGCTGCTGATGGGCAATGCACAGGAAAAATCTGAAAAGGTATGAGCAATGAGTTCATGGTCATTGTCTGAATCTAAAATAGTATATCATGGAATTCATATCTATTGCCTTATTGGCAATTTCAAAACAATACAGTATGAGTTGTACAATCTAATTGTGTTACATGAGACCAAGAAGTAACGGCTTCTCAAAGTGAAACCTAAGAAAGGATGCAACAGTGCCAGATGTTTGGATACTACAACATTAAGAACTGTACTCATGCTTTGACAATTCTGTAGACAAAAGTTTCAGGGTGGGTTATACCAATAAGGATTAAATTAAGCAGAGTTTAGAGCTAATCCAGGGTTTGTTGATCCAAATTTTATATTAATTTGTGTTGTGTTGCACCACTTAATTTTAAATACGGTTTAACAAATCAGAGATTAAACTTTTGATTAAAACCTTCATCTGCGATTAATTTTGTCCATCCTGGTGAATTCTAAACCTATCTGTAGATCGTTAGTACACAGGGCCGATCAAGCAAGTTATGACAATGTCTCAGCAGTATGTGCAATGCCACAAGCCTTAAATATGGCAGCATAATTTAAGAAAAAGGACCGCACAGGTCTCAGATCGACTGCCTCCCCTCGCGTCAGCACTACTGTTGTGGTCAGAAATAAAAAGCGCGGGCTTCCGTCTGAAGCAAGTATAAGAGAGAAGGGAAGCAATAATTAACACCTGTTGCCAGGGGTCACTCTTTTTCTGCATATTGTGGCCCCCTTCGGTATATGGCGCCTCCATTTTGCGGCCCTCTTCAACCTGTTGCTTGTCAGCGCTCTCATTAAATGCCGAATTAACGCTCTCTTTCTGTTTGAGAGATCCGTTTGTCCCATGTCTCCGCATATAAACAATGGGGAAGCGGGTAATCGTGCTGCCAACAAGATGAGCCATCGTACTCGCAAATGTAACCGTGGTTATTTTAATCTGTGCTAAGATTAAAACAGCTGACTTTAACGCTGACTGGTGCCAGAAACAACGACACAGTCAGTCAGGTGTTGGAATCCTATTAACTAGAAGCTAATGACATGTAACACAAACGCATTGTAACCAGCACTTGCACTGTAAAATGGGCTTTTTTCACCTTTTAGATTATGATAATATCCTTGGTTATATATGAGAGAAATTTTCTGCTGATGTTAGCCTCTGTTTGCTTGAAGTGTGGAGCGCTTGATCATTGACCTTGTGAATAAACAATGCCCCGCCATCTGTAAAATGAGACTGCCATCTAGTGTTTGCTGCTTTGCTCACACAAAGTTACGTGTTGATTGTGCAAGGCAAAACCTGCCGAAAGGAAGTCTCAAAATTCAAATGAATCAAAGGGAATCAGCAAAAATAGATGTCAGTGAATGTGTGTGTATTTCTTGTTCTACAAATGCACATTCAATGCTTCACAAGAATAATTTGTGTTTGATTTGGAACATCTCCCTTTGGTTGCACACACACACTGTGATGTGTTTGTACAAAAATGAACACTTGTATTCACAAATCTGTCTCTATTTGTACAAATTCCAACACATTCATTAAATGATAAATTTCACAGATACAAGTTGAAATGCATTTTTTTTTTTTTTTTTTTTGAGGGTTGAAATACACATTTGTTACGTTTTTTCAAATTAATGTGTAGATATGCACCCATTTATGAATAAATTTAGGACTTATCCATTGGTAGTTGTTTGTGTGTGAGTCGGCCATGGTAAAAACAGCTAAACAAAAGTCTCAAAATTCAAATGAATCAAACAGAATCAACACAAATAGACATCAATGAATGCATGCATGTCACTTTATCCACAAATGCACATTCAATACTTCACAGGACCATTTTGTGTTTGATTTTGAACATCTTCCTTTATTTGCATACAAAAATTGTGATACATTTATACAAAAGGGAACATTTGTGTTCACAAATTTGTACAAATCCGAGCACATTCATTTAATTTTGAATTTCACAGACACAAGTTGAAAGGCATTCATCTGTGGATTGTAAGATACATTTGCAACATTTATCAAATTGACGTATAAGTATGCACACATTTGTTAATCATTTTGAGTCTAATTTTATCCCATATGGGTGAGTTCTTCTGCAAAACTACATTACCCCATTTATTAGCAATTTCTCCTCGACTAGCACCTTTTGTAATGTAAACTTTTTGAGCTTTCTTGTTCGCTTCTTACTTCTACAGTTTCGGGTGCTTGCTTCTGAACCCAGTAGCCTTTATCTGACCTCCCACTGCAGTGAAAATCTATCCTTTCTCAGTGAGACAACCCCACCCCCAATCTTCCATCTGCACCTACATTTTTTAAATAATCTTTAAGTCACTAGTCAAGGTTTGCACAACTGTCAACATTTGTCCTGTCTTAGTAAGTTCATGTTCCACCCAAGAGTCTTGTGGTTCTCATTTTGTAGAGTTCATCCACCAGCCTGGGAAAATGGAAGCCATGAACATTAAAGTAAAATCTCAATTAAAAAATAATAATATAGAGAGATGGATTTGTTGAATTCAGCTACCTTGCTCATGCGCAACATGTCTGACTCTATGGAGATTAAATATTGATAGGATGTCTCGCCCTTCAACAATAAATTTAACCTATTTGAGTTAGAGACATGATGATGATGATGCTTTAAGATAACAAAGTCCTCTGATGATCCTGGAACTCTGGGTTGAATACACTTAACAGGTTGATTCAGGTCCAAATAAATCTTCAGGATGTGGTGCAAAATTTATTTGTTTATTTTTATTTAATTTTTACTGAATGAGTTCATTTATGAGGGTGTTAAAACTAAAAATCTGGCATTTCAAACACAGTCAATTCAGCATGGTAAATGTCCAACGTTTTATAGGCCCTTTGTGGAATCAATTTATATTATTCATTGGGGGCTCATGTGCCAGCAGGGTCTACAGTTTGCAAAATTAATTCTTTTAAAGGGTGAAGTAAGGCTACTGCATTCGGTTATTTACCCCTAAAATCAAGACGGGAGTGTCTAAAAGGTGCTTTGATCAGTCTACATGAGCTTATTTAAAGGGGTTAGTCCACCAAAAATGAAAATTCTGTCGTTATTAATAAAACCTCATGTGGTTCCAAACCTGTAACCTGCAGTTATTCTCTCTGTGGAACACAAAAGCAGTTTAAAAAAAAAAAAATGTCTTTATAAAATAATAATCTTTATACAGCTCTTTTCTATAAAATGACAATTTGTCGTCACCATGCCTATAAAGGATAAAAAAATAAAAAATAAAAAAAAAATAAATAAAAAAAAACATTATGATACAGACCAAAATTTTGATTGTTATTTACCAAAAATCTTCCCCTTACTGCAGCTCTCAAATCTCATTCTGCATTTTTGAAACGTCTCGTCACGTTCGGTTATGATACACGTAAGAACCACTGGCATTTTGGCATCAGTGATGTTGACATCACTGATGCCAAAATGCCAGTGGTTCTTTCGTGTATCATAACCTGGCACAACAGTGAAAGACATCAGTGAATAAAGGCATGCTATGGCTTCGTGACACATGGAATGTAGCACATGAGTCATATGGACAAGTTTAAAGGTGCTTTTATACTGGGTTTTCTGTCCATTTTCCATGTGGTCACTATGAACTTTTGTTGTATAGAAAAAAAGCTGCAGCATATGGGTTTGGAGTGACCTCTTTTTTTGAAAAAAATTTGACAGAACTGTTTCTTTAACATGAAGTGGCTTTTAGGAGTGGACATTTAGACGTATAACATTATGTCAGTTCTGCCCATTTGACTTCTGTCAATTATCAATGTAAATTGCTCTTGCATATATCTTCACAGTCTTCATCAAGGGCACTAGACAAAAATGGAACAGAGAGGGAAAATGAGAAAAGGGGGAAGAAAGTGAAAGCAACAGAGCAAGCATCACTCTCAAGGCTGAATCATGGGATGGAAATGCCATCAGTGGCCAAAGAGCAGCACAGCAGGAGGCCTAAATGTTTTCTTGCACAGCCTGACAATGACCTGGATATGTATGACATCAGCGTTTGCCTGACAGAACATTCCCTTTGCTTCATTTGGCTGATTTTAGCCTTTGGAAGGTCGGCAGAGCTTCTAATAAGCTTTATAGGCATTTATGACAAGCTTCCCTTCTTTATTCACTGTAGGCTGTGAAGTGGAGTGAGAAACACAACTTTTGACAGATGGAGAGGAAAAAATAATGCTAAAGAACTTCTCTCAGGGCAGACTGCAGGCCTTTATCTTAACATTGACCGCTTCCTATACTTCAACATGCTGCCACAGCAATGTATTGTCTGTGAATAAAAGCGCCCATGCTTCTCTTTTTGACACAAATGTCCCTGCTCTGTGACACAACTTCATCCATGAAGCATGTCTTTCCTGCTTGATGTTATGGCCAAATAATGAACCTTTTGCATCAGATGTTTTAGATTTTTCAAAGCTTTTTGCCTAATATTCACAACAACTTCCTTTATAACCTAAGTTCCATGTTAAAATGTGGCCCAAATTTGCTTTTTGTTTTTCACTCACATGCGCCACAGATCTGTTAATTGAATGACAGTGTGAACAGCCACAAGCACACTGATACTGATATATTTTCAAATCCGATCTGGACTACTTTTTTTTCTTATATTTTTCCCAATGTGTCTTCAGTGTAAACAGCCATGTAAGATTTTATGTGATTTTTACACAATCTATATCAACATTCATCATTTGTGTGCTTGATTAGCTGCGTATATTGGCATGCTATGGTTTAAAACTTTTAATTGTGAGTCGTATCTTTTCTAGTTCAGTTCCATTTTAAGAAAATAAAATATAATTATAGGCTTCAACAGCAGGGTTCAGCAATCGTTTGGATTACACATAGTAAAATATGTGCATAAAAATATACCGGACAGAGGTAGATTTATGTAACAGCGCTTTTTTGCTCATGTCACTCATGTCACACACAAAACGTGTATGTAAGCAAGTCAGTGGAAATCTGAAATAATAAAAAATAACAAGTGTTCTTACCTATCGTATAATGGCGTTTTCCCTGCTGTCCCTGATTTAATGGTGTGTTTTACTTTTAAGTAGATATTCACCCTTGTGCTTCGACGATGATTAAATTCCACCATATGACAGCAAATGTCAATGATAATGAAATTCCACCAAATGACTGCAAATGACTTTAGTCTGTCATTTTTTAAAATTTTATTCTATTATATATTTGGTTTGAACATTGAACATGTTTTCTAAAGTTTTGTGTGGGTAACAGAGCTTCAGACTGAAATTGCACATGTTGTCAGCCACTAAACGTGTCTTGTGTGACCAAAGTTTTATTCCTGCAGGGGGCACTTGACGCTCTGAAAACCGAATTCTCCATACATCCAAATTTAAATCTCAGAACGTTTGACATCCCTTTTGGAGGCATTTTACACTGAATAGTTATATTTAATAAAAATGTATAACTGCAAGTATTCATACCTGTGAATGGAAATCCGCCCCCACATTATCTATAAAAGATATATTTATATTTTATAAATCCTCATCCAGAAATAATAAACAACTATGATTGGCCCATCATGGCCAGCACTGAGAAAAGAAACAAGTACCAAATGACACATGTTTGGAACAACATTAATGTGTGTAAAAAATGAGTAAATTTTTGAAAATAAATTTTTGGCTGAACTATTCATTTAACCCTTTATTGTACGCATTATATTCTAACAATCTATATTTTTTCAGTTTCATTTTCTGACAAAAATAGCTCTAACAACAAAAATAAAAAGACATAAAACCTTTTTGCCATATGGTAACTCCTATACCACAATGGAAAATGGTCAAAATTATTATTTTTTTATTATTATTAGATTAATATGTCTTTAACTAATTCATGTATTTCTGCTAAGGCTGAATGATTTGGACAAAAAATAAAAAAATAAAAATCTACTTGCATAAAAAAAAAAAACAAACAAAAAAAATAAAATAAAATGCTATTGTGATTTGAACTGCGATATGATTATTAACATAACAAATAAATAAAAAATAGTAACTGTTTCCTTTGACCAAAATTAAATCATGGGCAAACATGCTCTACTGCCAATATAAATACTGTCCAAGAAAGGGTATTCACACTTAAGTTCTCCTAAAAAGAACCAGACTAAATAAATAAAAAATACAGTGAAGCAGAATACAGTGCAGGCTTTTATTTTGGCAAAAGCTTTTATTTTGGCAGTACGGAAGAATGGCCTTTTAATGCAGAGAAATGCTCTCATCCACTCTTCTGTCCACGAACTCCAGGTGTTATGAGGTTACTTTAGATTTGGATAATAACTTTTAGTGGCCTAGCAAAATTGGATTTACACAAATGTGCAATAGAGGTCAACAGTGCCCATCCACTTTTTTCACCGTCTAGGTTCCAGAAGTATTTTTACCATAAATTTTTTCCATTGAGATTTAATAAAATCCTTCATAAAAGAGTTGTAAGCCATGAATCAAAACCAACCAGCTCTGAGGTGAATCACAACATTACAAACTTTGTTTTGAGGCAAAAAAGTATTTGAAAATTGGACAAAAAGACAACAGCACAAGACTGCTCCTACAAAAATCGAGAGTTAATGGCTAATTTGCTGCAAACTCATTATTTTAACATGCAATTTGTGTACAAATAGATAAGTAGTTTAAAAGTGAAGGGAGACTGACTCGATTGTGTCATTCACAGTATGTCATGTGAGTAAGTGGTCATTCCTGGGCTTGTTTAGCAGGCTTTGTTGGCTGCGGTTCTCTGATTGGTGACACTTTCTCTGCTGGATCATGGGTAATGAAGTTGTTCACCAGGAATTCCACAATCAAAACAAGATTTTTAAACAATGAAGTTAAAATAACGCAGACTGATGGTTTCAACTGAAGCATATACCATCATAGGTCTGTCTTTAAATGTTTATATTATCATTGAAAATCAATACGTCTAAGGAAAAAAAATTATGGGATTTGCACTTCCGGAACCAGAGTGTTGCGCTCTGTTAGTGAATCTAGAGCACTGTAAATTTTACACGCTCTGCTAATTAGCCTCACTAATGCTCAGTGCAGCGAATTTATTTATTAATCTAATTAACCGCATTTGCGGTTTAATAATCACACTACGTCATATTGTGATTTAGATTTTATTGCGATTAATCGTTCAGTCCTAATTTCTGCACTTGGAACTCCTTCAAAACTGAAATTGTGAATCATTGTCATGTGTTATTCAATATTTGTTAATTGTCACTGTCATTTTCACTGTCACTAAAGCCTTGTTCATCCTCACTGTTGTAAATTGGAAGAATTAACTGTGCACTCTTCTATATTCTACTGCTTGCCCTTTCTATAAAATATTGCCATATTATTTTTTATCTAAAAAAGTGAAATCCAAATCATGATTATGTTATTCATACATAAATGAAATTGTATTATGGGAAACATGTCTAAATAAATGCAATACAATTAATTCCACTATCTATACAGTGGTGTTGTAGTGTCTGAAGAGGCTGACATATTGTGAATTTATGAAGGACTAGCACGGGTGCAATAACGTAGTATTTTCACAAAGTTTAATTGCACAAGTTACATTTATATACAGTTGTGCTTAAAAAGTTTGCATACCCGGGCAAAAATTGTGAAATTTTGGCATTGATTTTGAAAATATGACTGATCATGCAAAAAAACTGTCTTTTATTTAAGGATAGTGACCATAAGAAGCCATTTATTATCACATAGTTGTTTGGCTCCTTTTTTAGGGAGCGGAAGAGAACTGTCAAAAGACCTGTGTAACAAGGTAATGGAACTTTATAAAGATGGAAAAGGATATAAAAATATATCCAAAGCCTTGAAATTGCCAGTCAGTACTGTTCAATCAATTATTAAGAAGTGGAAAATTCGGGGATCTCTTGATACCAAGCCAAGGTCAGGTAGACCAAGAAAGATTTCAGCCACAACAGCCAGAAGAATTGTTCAGGATACAAAGAAAAACCCACAAGTAACCTCAGGAGAAATACAGGCTGCTCTGGAAAAAGACGGTGTGGATGTTTCAAGGAGCACAATACGACGATACTTGAACAACAATTAGCTGCATGGTTGAGTTGCCAGAAAGAAGCCAATGCCACAAAAAAGCCCGGTTACAATATGCCCGACAACACCTTGACACGCCTCACAGCTTCTGGCACACTGTAATTTGGAGTGACGAGACCAAAATAGAGCTTTATGGTCACAACCATAAGCGCTATGTTTGGAGAGGGGTCAACAAGTATTGTGCTCCTTGAAACAACCACACCGTCTTTTTGCATGATCAGTCATATTTTCAAAATCAATACCAAAATTTCACAATTTGTGCCAGGGTATGCAAACTTTTGAGCACAACTGTATATATATATATATATATATATATATATATATATATATATATATATATATATATATATATTCATTTAGCAAATATCCATTCACGTCTGAAATGAATGTTCTGATTGGTGGATCAGATTAGTTGGACTGTCTGTCTGGCCTGTGCCATCAGTTGTGCTCCCACAGCTCCATGAGCATTTAGAGAGAATCTCTGTACACTTTTTAAAATAATAATAATAATAATAATAATAAAACACACACAAGTCACTCAATGGTGCTGCGGCATCATGTTTGTAGACTGAAAATGTTCCTGGTCAAAAGACTACTCATTGTTCTGGCGGCCATACATATCATCACTTATTTTAGGGTTAGGGTTAGGGATACGCAAAATCCTAAGCAATATTGGTGGGCATACGGCATATGCCAGCGTATGCCCTAGACTACACTACTGTGTAAAAATTGCCAGTGAGAAAAAGCATTTGTGTAATTCCATTGTGGTACAGCATTGCCATATGGCAACATTCATATTTTCTACATTTTCTGTAAAACTATGTTAGATAAAGTCGATCAGTTAAAAACAACATCTAAGTAACTTGTCAAAGAAACCTACTGAAATGTGTTTAATAAAGCAATTTGTGGAGCACTTCAGCAGGTGACTCTCCCATAAGGGTGACCCCAGGAAAAACAGTCTTGGAGACAATATCAAATATTATTGATTACTTTAAAACTGCCCTTTTATTTTCAATGCATTATGTTTAAGCAGTTTATTCAGTTTAGTACTAATTATGCAAAAATATATTTGATCACACAATGCTTCAAGTGTTTCAGCCGTGTTATGAAAAATATTTATTACCGTGGAGAGTGGGGAAGAGACCTCACCTGTGTCTGCAGTGTGTGGGCTGTGCTGCCTTCAGCCCAGGACGATGGCAGGAGTCAAAATGTGAAAGGTAGGAGGAGACCCAGACCTTGAGGCAGATATCAGGATCCAACTCAACCATACCACAGCGAGACCTTTTGGAAAAACAGAGCAGTTCTGACTATCCACTTCTCTGCACATCAACCATGTTTATCTATGCAGCATATGGGTTGCATATATTTGACTGTGGCATTTCTGCTCTAAAGCTCAGTTAGACAGCTTGAGTGTTTGTACATAATTTGCAGCCCGAACAGCTGCAAACGATAATGGACAGATAGGGCAAATTTTTAATTTGTGTAAAAACGGCACATTATTTTTCCTCCTGATGCACTGTGTTGTATAATTACTTGGATTAATACAATTAGATTGACAGTGGAATAATGTATAATACCGACAATGAGAATGGAGATATAAATAGATTTAAATTCACAGAGGTGCGCCTCGCCAACTGAATGAATTAGCAGTGGTTAGCCATGGAAAAGAATCATAATGCGAGATGTGAAATTTATCTCATTATTATGGAAATGTTTTAATCTAAATTAGCAGAGATCAACCGAACATGTTCTCTTGGCTCTCACCCTTCCTTGTTCAGCTTCTTCTATAGACTGCATCCTTTTCTCTCTCCTTTTCTGATTTCCCTATAGTAAACCTGGCATAGCAGCCTTGGCCCTTTTAAAAGCGTAATTTCTTCACAGAGGTCTCCTTCTATGTTGACCTCTGAGATAACTGGCTGGCTGTCATTTTATCTCAACAAACTCATTAATCCATATCGCTTGTTGGACAGCCTTAATTTTATTGTCTTATGCAACCACAAGTCATCCATTCACCCCTCATCGTTAATGTCATTCTATCAAAATTTAGTACTAGAAATGCATTTCAGAGAACATGCCAAATTGCATTCGTCAGAGTAAAGATGTAAACAAGGGGGTGTTTGGAACAACATATTTAAAGTAGGGGAGAGTGGGTTAAGATGTGCTGGTGGGTAAATTGAGCCACCCCGTGTATCTAGGCAACTGTACATATTTTTTGTCATGTGACCTTGTAAGGAGGAAGTATCCATAATTTATGTCTTGCTGTGAACAGGAGAAGCACATGGGAAAAGAGGTAAGTATGTTTTTCATGCAAAAAAAATTATTTTTTTTCTGGCCAAAGACTCTTTTTTTTTTTTTTTTTTTTTTTTACATTTGAGGTTTACTGATTCTTGTGCCAAAGCAAATTTATTCAGGTACAAAATGACATATCATGCATAATGGTGTATATCCAGTGTATAAATACCCATGATTTGATTAGCACAATATTAGCCCTGAAGCAATAATCACTTTTAGGGAAAATTAACCAAACAGTCTGGGGAAAGTTGAGCCACTGGTTTTTACTGAAAAAAAAAATGTGTTTTAATAACTAACTTTTCTGTTTATTATGTTTACAATTAAAAGAGGACCTAAAGGAGTGATTTTTTTTTTTTTTTTTTTCACCAATATTGTAGTCCAGTTATAAGTTTGTATAAAAACAAATTTGCTCCAATAACTGTTCGGTTTATAATGTTTGAAGTTAAAAGAAGACCTAAAGGATTGAGTTTATTTTTATTTCTTTTTTTCTGGCAGACTTTAGGTATTTAATGTAGTCTATGCTAAGAGATTGATCCAAATTATTCCATAATTTACATGCAATAA
Source organism: Myxocyprinus asiaticus (assembly GCF_019703515.2). NCBI lineage: Eukaryota > Metazoa > Chordata > Actinopteri > Cypriniformes > Catostomidae > Myxocyprinus > Myxocyprinus asiaticus. The sequence goes on along the minus strand of NC_059365.1, from coordinate 34,783,506 downwards.
CAATCCTTAGTGTTAAAGAAAACAAGGGGAAAGAAGGAGATTATAATTAATTAAGATTATAGATTAGAAATTACAGATAATATATATATATATATATATATATATATATATATATTATGGAATTGTATTCAGTGTTTCACTGGAAAAATTAAATTGGTCAACTTACCCCCAGATGTCTCATTTTACCCACTTACCCCGAACCTGGGACTCTTTTTTATAATTTCAAGTGATAGCAGACACCTTGAAATAAAGGTAGCCCTTTTCATTTTACCCCTGTCTAATTTTTCCTTGTATAGGAGACTACATATGTAAAACTCTTTGCCAAAACAAAAAAAAAACATCCAGTGACCAGCAGTTCTGTGGACAGAAACATCTTGTCGATGAGAGAGCTCAACGGTGAATGGCCAGACTGGTTAGAGCTGATAGAAAGGCTACAGTAACTCGGATAACCACTCTGTACAATTTATAGTGAGCAGAATAACATCTCAAAATGCACAATATGTTGAACCTTGAGGTGGGCTACAACAGCAGAAGGCCATGTCATGCACATTATTAGGACCATAGTGTTCCTAATAAAGTGTTAAGTGAGAATATTTTTATGTACCAAGAAGTAAGCAAAGCAAAATATTTAAGCAAAATTGACATTATTATTGAAATGTATCAACCCAAAAACCCAAATTATTCAGAAATAATAAAATAAAAAAATAAAGAAAAACAAAAATGTTGGGAAACACTGTATTAGGTTACACCAACAAAAATAATTTTAAGGGCTAGCTCAGACAGAAACAGCTCCTTAAGGTAACAATTGAAGGTTACCACTTTTTACAGTATATAGTTGGTTTAAGCTGGTTTATCAAGCTGGCCAAGCTGGTCTTCATCGGGTCTAGCTGGTCTTCCAGCCTGGTGTTGAGCTGTTTTAGCTAGTCGGCCAGCTGGTCTACCAGCCTGACCAACAGACAAGTACCCCAAACCTCTCTTAAACCAGCAAAATAGGCTGAGAGACTAACTGTGAGACCAACTAACCAATTTAGGCTGGTTTAAGCTGTTGTTTAGTTCAGCAGGGATGTCTGTGTTAGCTACGACTCTAGATACAGAGAACTTCACGTATAGAACCATCAACCTAAACTCTCAGAGTAAGCTAATGAGTTTCTGAAGGGACACTAATGATGGTTTAATCTTCCTGCACTGGCCATTCTTATGCACAATGTTATCAAAGGGAACCACAGCATGAAAATGATTGTAATTTTCTTGACAGAAACAACAAAAACAAAACAAACTAGCCTATATATTTTCCATCTGTGTGCATCACTCTTGACTTGGAAAACAAAGAAAACACATATTAACAAGAAAGACCTGGTGATATTTTTATCTGGACCAATAATTCCAGCAGCTGTAATATAAATGGAGAGCCCTGGAGCTGTTGCGTTGGAGTATCTGCAGTTTATGTGATCATCAATGGTGATTTTTATTGCTTATGAGCAGAATCATCATATTTATGTATAATGCATGCCGTTAAGACCTTACCTCTTATTCTCAAGAAAACGCATTTACTAGGCAATAGCTGATCAATAATGCCTTGCTCTACTGCCAATTGACTTTATTATGGGGGAAACAGAATCTCAAGGCACGTCTAGAAGTTTCTGGTTATATATGGACAATTTAAATGTCAGTCATGCCTTCAAACCTGTCCAAGGCTATTACACATCATTTTTCTTCACTGAATATTTAGAAGCTCTGTACATATTTTGTCACAGAACACACAGCTTTCCCCTACTGAACTTCACTTTTAAATTAAGTAATTTCCTTTATTTTTTAAGGTCTGCCATAAGATACAAGGTTATTGAAATGAAAGGGTTCTTCTCTGATATCTGACCCCTCTTTCGAAGGCATACACACAGTGTTTGCTTCCCTTGTAGAAGATGAAAAAAAAAAAAAGGTTTGCTTCACACCCCCCTTCATGTTCACAGCACTCTAACTCCCCTGCCAGACTAAGATCGAGAAAGTGGAGAGTGCTTGCTTTTGCATTCATTCAAATATTTTTTTCTTGTGACCGTCCTCTAAGGGATCCCTGTTGTGTTTTGTCTCAGCATGAGTTCGAGACCACAAAGAATAATTGTGTTCGTACTTTGGCTCATACGGTTGAATGTCTCGGCCCATCCATTTGAAAGACAGCTTGGATTTGTATGCCGAGTGACAGCATGACTCTGCACCGCTTAGCAACACAAATGCCATGTTTTAATAGACAGGAAATGTGCAAAAAGAGTTGAAACAAATGTCAGGGAACGCTTTCAGCAGGAGCTTCTGGTGTAAAACATGTTTCGGAATTATTCACTCTGAATCTAATCTCCTCTGCCCAAATCAAAATAGAATATATTTTTTTAGAATATTACATTATCAACATGTTGGCAACAGATGTATGTCAAAAACGTTTCAGCCCACAGGAACGCCAAATGTCATATTATTCTACATGGTATCTTGGGAGCGCAGATGTAAACCTGTGGAAAGTCCCAGAAGATTTCACTAAAGGCTGGCTGTGTATTCACAATGACAGAGCTTCAATTCACAGATCTTAGTGTGAATGGTTTCCATTTGGTTATTTTGTGAACAAATTCCTAATGTTCAAGGACACATAGGTTTGGTTTTATGTTTTTGCAGGGAGGGTTTTTTTGTGACAACCTAACCAAAAAAAAAAAAAAAAAAAAAAATTGGAATGCTACATGGAGGTTTTTTGTGTATAAACCCAATAAAAACGTATCAGAACATTATTGAATGGTTATGTTTAAGACTTAAAGGGGTCATGAATTAAAAAAAAAAAAAAAAAAAAAAACAACATGTAGTTTTATTATCTTCCCTGAGGTCCACTGATAATGTTAATGTTTTTTTTTTTTTTTTTTTGCATTAAAACATTCATAATTGAGTAATATATGTTCATTTTCTACCCTGTCTCTGACCCTCTGTCTGAAACGCTCAGTTTTGGCATAAGCGCCTCCTTAAACGCCCACTGTTCTGACTGGGTAACAGAGTATAGCCCCGCAAATTCGGCCATTTTTTAAACTCAGTCTGAAGAGAATGAACAAACTCCATAACATTATAAAACTAAATTTCAGGGTTTACACACAACGCACATCCAAAACATTGCATCCAAATATATTAAACTTTTCATCTTAAGCACAACTGTAAACACTTACACCCTGACTACACCGGACGCGAGAGTTGTGTCGCGTCAAAAGCAATAGAACCATTATAATCAATGATGCTGTCTATCATGGAAGTGGCATGTGCTGCCGCTACTACTGCCGACAACACAAATAAATGGTTTAAAAAAGAGCCTCAAGCCCTTGAGATGCATCAACGGACATGCCCAGTGTAAACAGGATGTCATCACCATAAACTATCGACATTTGAAATATTCATAAATAAAATGGTTTACTTGCATTTTTGATCGGGTTCAAGTGTTTTTTAACTGCACCATCCTTCAATAACAGTTCCTTTGCAAAGCTTGAATCATTTTATGACTGGTTTACAAGCAATTCACATTTATATGAGCCGAAAAAAACATGCAATCCATGCTGAAATACATACATCCAGATCCGTTTCCAGTATCAACCTGCATCAAATGCACATCTCCGCAAACGCATCTAAACAGTCAACAACGTCTATCCAGTGCACGTTTTCATACACCAACAATTAAAAATAGTGCAGATGGGCAAAAGGACACATCCATGGTGTGTTTGTGCTCAAAACAGCAAGAGGCAGCAGCTGAATGACAAAGAATAGCTTCTTCTCTTCAGAGTTGTAACTTGTCACCACATTTTTTAAAAGCAGACCAAGATATGTATCAAGCGGTCAAAGACGACAACAAAACCTTTCACAGCTGAGAATGTAAAATTAGGGTTAGGCGTACTGTGAAAAGCATAGAAGAATCATAAATCTGTGCACTTGATTCGCTATTAGCTAGATATACAACTAGCATTGTGCGAACACGTGAAACCTGTTGCTAGCAAACACTGAGATGAGTTAAAAAACAAGACAGGCTTTGGACATTAAAGGCTCACTCTGAATACAGCGACAGACACAGAGAAAAAAGCTGTGCTTTCAAAGTGATACCAGCTTAGAATTATTGTTTTGAACATGAAAAATGGCTGGAAGGCTCAACGAGAACTAGGTCTATTGTTAGCATGTGAATAGAAACACATTTACATTTGTTTTCTTGGCAGTAACTTTCTTATGAAAATGACTTGCAACAACATTCATATTGCATGGTGGTGTGTTGATCACGTCAGAAGGCAGAGAAAGCTACAAATTAAGTAATACGAAAAAGGAAAGAATATTATGGCAATATGAACATTCTGCTGTGTGTTGAGGATGTTTTAATGGGCAGGTGCAGCCATGCTGAGGTTTAGTGAAATTGCTAGTAGTTTAAGGTCATTTTACAATGGTATGTCTTGAAAGGTTCATATCTAACTTTTTCTTGTTATTTTATTTTGTGCCTTGAGCTCAACTGTTAATGTTAATCACCAAAAATAATCATAATTTAGTTTTTCATGACCTGCTTTGCTGCATTTATTGACAAGCTGGAGGTTTACTGTCAGGTCCAATATACGTTGTGCTGCCTGGACAGGACTGTCACAAAACAATTCACGCTGAAATGTGCTGCACAAACTTTTAAGGTTGGATTGAAACTTTTGGGGACCTTGTTTAAAAATAAACTTTACCCAGTTTCCTAATGTTGGGATCCTTTAAAATTTCCCACATTTGTCTCTTAGTTCTTTTTTATGTTTAGTATATAGTATGTGTCCTACATCTTCTTTATTACCTAAACTCGATTGGGCAAACATTTTTTCTGAATACAGAATAGGTGTCATTGACAATTTTTGAATGAGCCATTTGTTTAGCTTAATTTTAATAACTGGTCTTTTTGGACTGGGAAGTTTTGAGTTCTGAAAGTTACAGTATGCTTTCGTTGTGTATGAAACTTTTTTTTTCTTTTTTTTTTTTTTCAGTCTGCAACATCATTGTACCTTTGGAAAACAGCATTTCTTGCTAAGCCTAGTTTGCAGTTGTCATTTGTCATGATTTACATCTTACGTGCTTTATATTTCTGCTTTGCTGTCTGTGCTTTTAATAGATATGTTTTAATGGTTTTGAAATGTGGTATAAAGAAGAGCGAGAAGATCAAGGCCATAACCATGTCTTGAACATTGTGGGGGACCAAACCATTTTGGGGGTGGGTGGTCACGGGTGTTGAGTTAACAAATATAATGGTCCTCTTTGGTCCTTCAATATAGTAAAGGTGCTGAATGCAATAATTTTCTGAATAAAGGCTTGAAATGCAATAAAGGCCCAAAATTTTATAATTTTTGGTTTTAAAAGATACATGTATTTCACAGAGTACAAGACAAACACTGTATCTGCATTGCTAACAATTTGCCTGTTTCAGTCATCTTTTCTTTCTTTTTTTGTGCTGCCTCAAAGAAAAGATGAATGTAATTTGAATTTCTTTTCATCATTGGTGTATCGGTAAAATGACATGACTGTGTCAGCTGGCTAGCAAAAAGAAAATACACAAAATTATTTACTGCTCTCAAATTGTCCCTCATTCTTTTTTCCTCCCAGTAGAATCTTAACACAATCTTTTCTTCAAGAATCCTAACGCTGCTCTTTTCCGTACAAAAACAGTTCATACTGTGTAGGTCCAAAGAGAGAGAGAGAGAGAAAAAAAAAAACATTATAAATGTGGCCTTCCGGGTGCCTTTAACACCCCTAACCATTTACCAGTATATAGTTGGACTACCAAACAACTGAAATAATATCTAGATGTGCTGTAGACCAATAAAGGAATTACTCTATATCCTAATTAGAGGACAAAAGTGGGTGCTGGTGTAAAATAGGTAACACTTTATTTCTTCTTGTTACACATCAGTATACATGTATAAATACTAATATTTTTACTCCAAACAGGACAAATAAAAAAGGTATAAATGTTTAAACCCAATACACACAATATTTCACACATAAACAAGTAGTCACATGAGAAATTAATCAATCACCTTAAACGTGATACACTGCAACCAGCACACTACTGTGATAATCGTTATGGGAATTATTGCACACTGCCCAAAGATATTGCACTAAAAAGAACCCCAAGAGTACAAACGTGTTAGTCACAACGATAAACAAAAACAAAAAAATACATTTCAAAAATACACAAAAGAAAAAATACAATATAAGAGAAAATAAACAAAACACAAAATCTCTTCCCCGTGTCTCACAACGCGCCCGCTGGGCGCTTAGTATAATCAACCAAAAAATAAACACAGGATCATTGAATTAATATGGAGGCAAAAGAAAAACAGTGGCTGACAAACTCCCCTACAAATTAATAAAAACAATCATGAGATCAAATTACTTACAAACATTTACTATTTGCAAGAATATTCATACCTGAACCATGGATGAGGCTTGCAAAATTGTGTCCTTGAAAACGCGATCTCACACCACTTTACTGTTATACAGAAGCAACAAGTCAAAATACAAAAATCACAATAATTTCAAACATATATCTCATGTCATGTAAGACTCTATACCTGCATCGATTCATTTAGAATCAAGTATCCCAGCAATGGCCAACAAGGCTGTTTCTGTAAACAATTAGCGTCTCCACAAAATGTCAGACTCAAGTACCGACAGCTTCAAACAATGGTGCTTCTGCAAACAATTAATTAAAACACATTTATCTTGTCTTTAAAGTCTTTAAAACACCACCCATAATCTCATGATCGAGGAAACGCTTTCAGCATAAAACATTCAAACTTACCACATTTTCATTCCCCTGCGCTGTTGAAACGCGGTTCTAACTTGATCAATTGGCTAGTCGCCCTCTAAATTACGTCACACTATATAGACGGCTGACCTAAAGTCACGTTTGCTGACGCCAACTTCCTGACCTCATTTCACATTTACCACATTCACCCCCTGTAAATGAGAATCAATTCCAGGGCCTAAAGAGAGCATTCAAAGAGCTAATATTAGGGTAAATTGCAGTCCCCTCCCCACCCTCTATCCTTCTTGCTACAGTCCTAGAGAGGTGAAAAGAATAGGATGTCGACCTGCTGTTGTCCATGTGGTCCGTCATGTAACTGTGTCTCCACCTGGTACTTGGACGTGATCCTTTTTGCCCACAGAGCTGATGTCCTCTAAAGATCCACCAAGGTCGGGACTTACAGGAACAGGCTGTTCTGGTGATTGTCTCTGGACTAAAGGTAGCACAATAGAGCCTTGCTGTCCGATTTCATTATGTGGATATGAAGGTTTCACTACAAGAAAAATCCAGATCCTCCTCACTGCTGAGGTCAGGGCTATGTACACTTCTCTCTTGGGGCATATCTCTGTTTACCCTCATCTCCGTAATAGGAAACGTCCTGGTTAATTGTGTAACCTCCATTCCCTGATGTAGGGAATGAGACGTTGTGTCAATGTAGTGACACTAGGGGTCACTCTTGGGAGCCCCAAACACCTCTGGTCTTTGATAAAAGGCCAATGAAAATTGGCGAGTGGTATTTGCAAGCCACTCCCCCGGACATACGGGTATAAAAGGAGCTGGTATGCAACCACTCATTCAGGTTTTATGCTGAGGAGCTGAGACAAGGTCCGGCCATTTCAGCGGGTAGTTCAGCATTGTGGCAGGAGGGACACAATGTCTCGTTCCCTCCATCAGGGAACGGAGGTTACGCAAGTAACCAGGACGTTCCCTATCTGTCACTCACTCGACGTTGTGTCGATTTAGTGACACTAGGGGTCCCTATAAGAAACGCCACAACTGGCTGAACTGTGTTAAGTGAACTGGCGGTGTGTGACAGGCAGACCACTGTGTGCCTTGTAGCCAGTGCACCAGGCTGACACGTAACCTCCCCCAACATAGTTATGAGTGCCGAATGGCCCTTTGGGGACAAGTCGATTACCCAAAAGACTAACAGGCTAACCCAGTCATGGCCTCTTTTTCCCTTCTTTTTTTCCACTCCCTAAAAAAGAAGGGGGATTATCTGACTGGGCCGCCAGGTGTAGTCGGGGGGTGTCCCTCCCAAGGGGAGGACACCGCGGAGACCACACCTCGCCCCAAGAGAGGGGGGGATATTTAAGTGGAAGAATACATCACATGGTCTTTCCAACCATGTGGAGAGTCTCATGGTAGATCCTACCCAACGGGGGAGGAGTTACTACAACATGGAGACTGTGGCAGAGGGGGCTCTGCCAAAGGAAGAGGCAGTTTGCCAACAGGGAAACTAATTAGTGGAAGATATATATCGCATGGGGTTACCTTACAGGGAACCGCCACATGCGGAGCACCTACCCCAGAACAGGGCTCTTAGTTAGCACGTGTACTGGGCCGGCAGTGAGTCTCTCCGAAAACTCGACTGCCACAGGGCTCGGAGGAAGTCAACCAGGGAACATAGTTTGTGAACACTACTGGGAATTAATGGTGCACATCTTCAGCTCAGAAGAGGTGGAAGGCGCTATGTGCAAGCGATACACTCGGCTGGCTATCCCGGGCTTATCCGCTTGTATTGAGTGCCACTATCTGGGATGAAACCGGTTCCACCCGGAGGTTGTAGAACCTTGCAAAGGTGTTGGGTGTTGCCCAGCCTGCTGCTCTGCAAATGTCTGTTAGAGAGGCACCCCTGGCCAGGGCCCAGGAGGCCACTACACCCCTGGTAGAATGTGCTCGTAGCCCTACCGGGGGTGGCATGTCCTGGGCATGATATGCCATAGCTATGGTGTCAATGAGCCAGTGGGCGATCCTCTGCTTGGAGACAGCGCTTCCTTTCCGCTGTGCACCAAAGCAGACAAAGCAGCTCAGAGATCCTAAAGCTCTGTGTGTGATCCAAATGGATTCGTAAAGCGCGCACCGGACACAGCAATGACAGGGCTGGGTCTGCCTCCTTCTGGGGCAGCGCTCGCAGGTTCACCACCTGATCCCTAAAAGGGGTCATGGGAACCTTGGGCACATAGCCCGGTCGGGGTCTCAGGATCACGTAAGAGTAGCCCGGACCGAACTCCAGGCACGTTTCGCTGATAGAGAACGCTTATAGGTCTCCTACCCTCTTGATGGAAGTGAGCGCAGTCAGGAAGGCAGTCTTCAAGGAGAATGCCTTAAGATCAGCTGACAGCAAAGGCTCAAAGGGGGCTCTCTGTAGACCCTGAAGAACTACAGAGAGGTCCCATGAAGGAACAAGGCACAGTCTGGAGGGATTCAGCCTCCTGGCGCCTCTTAGGAACCTGATGATCAGGTCGTGCTTCCCTAAGGACTTACCATCGACTGTGTCGTGGTGTGCTGCTATGGCGGCAACGTACACCTTCAAGGTGGAAGGGGACAGCTGCTCTTCCAACCTCTCCTGCAGGAAGGAAAGCACTGATCCGACTGTGCATCTCTGGGGGTCTTCCCGTCGGGAAGAACACCACTTAGCGAACAGATGCCACTTAAAGGCATACAAGTGCCTCGTAGAGGGGCCCTAGCCTGAGTGATCGTGTCTACCACTGCGGGTGGTAGACCGCTTAGGTCTTCTGCGTTCCATCCAGGGGCCAGACATGGAGATTCCAGAGGTCTGGTCACGGGTACCAGATGGTGCCCCATCCCTGAGAAAGATGGTCCTTCCTCAGGGGAATTCACCAGGGTGGGGGGCTGTCGCAAGGAGCGTGAGGTCCGAGAACCACGTCTGGGTGGGCCAGTAGGGTGCTACCAGGACAACCTGCTCCTCGTCCTCCCTGACCTTGCACAGAGTCTGTGCAAGGTCGTGTCCGCTGTAGTGTTGAGGTTGCCCGGGATGTGAGTGGCTCGCAGAGACTTGAAGTGCTGCTGGCTCCAGAGGAGGTGATGGCAGGCAAGTTGTGACACAACGAGAGCGCAGACCGCCTTGGCGGTTGACATATGCTACCGTTGCTGTATTGTCTGTCCGAAGTAACACGTGCTTGCCCTGGATCAATGGCCGAAACCTCCGCAGTGCGAGCAGAATTGCCAACAACTCAAGGCAGTTGATGTGCCAATGCAGTCGCGGGCCCGTCCACAAGCCGGCGGCTGAAAGCCCATTGCAAACAGCGCCCCAGCCCATTTTGGAGGTGTCTGATGTGACCACGATGCACCTGGAGACAAGTTCTAGGGGAACATCTGCCAGAAGAAACGAGAGGTCGGTCCAAGGGCTGAAAAGACGGTGATAGACCGGTGTGATGACATCCCGCGGCGCCATGCCCATCTCGGGACTCAAATCTGAAGCCAGTGCTGAAACGGTCTCATATGCATCAACCCGAGCGGGGTGGCTGCCGCTGAGGATGCCATATGCCCTAGGAGCCTCTGAAAAAGTTTCAGTGGAACCGCTGTTTTCTGTTTGAATGCCTTCAAACAGGCCAGCACTGACTGGGCGCGCTCGTTCGTAAGGTGTGCCGTCAAGGAGACTGAGTCCAACTCCAAACCGAGGAAAGAGATGCTCTGAACCGGGAGCAGCTTGCTCTTTTCCCAGTTGACCCGAAGCCCTAGTCGGCTGAGGTGTGAGAGCACCAAGTCCCTGTGTGCACATAACATGTCCCGAGAGTGAGCTAGGATTAGCCAGTCATTGAGATGACTTGAGAACGTGAATGCCCACTTCTATTAATGGGGAAAGCACTGCCTTTGCGACCTTCGTGAAGACGCGAGGAGACAAGGACAGGCCGAAAGAGACGACCTTGTACTGATAAGCCTGACCCTCGAATGCAAACCACAAGAAGGGTCTGTGTTGAGGTAGAATCGAGACGTGGAAGTATGCGTCCTTCAGGTCTACCGCCACGAACCAATCTTTATGCCGGACGCTCACCAGTATGCGTTTTTGCGTCAGCATCTTGAATGGGAGTCTGTGTAAAGCCCGGTTCAGTACTCGCAGGTCCAAGATTTGTCGCAACCCACTGCCTTTTTTGGTACAATGAAGTAGGGGCTGTAAAACCCCTTCTTTATCTCGGCTGGAGGGACAGGTTCTATCGCACCCTTCCATAGGAGGGTGGCGATCTCCGTGCGCAAGGTAGCAGCGTTTTTGTCCTACACCATGGTGAAGTGGATACCGCTGAACCTGGGCAGGCGCCTGGCGATTTGAATGGCGTAGCTGAGTCGGACGGTCCGGACCAGCCATTGCGATGGATTGGAAAGCGCAAGCCACGCATCCAAGTTCCATGCAAGGGGGACCAAGGGGACAATGTCGTCGGACGTACCGGCAAGTGGAGCCTTGCGGCGGGGCAGAGCTCGGGGTGCCACACCACGTCGTGGCCATGCTGAGTCTAGGGACATCAACAGTCTGGGAAGCGGCCACCCGGGAAAGCATGTCCATCATCTCTGCATCAGTCTGTGACTGGGCAATCATCCCCGAAGGGGGGAGCACAGCTGAGGCTTCTGCGTCCGACTGGACAAGCCCACTCTCCGATGCTGCGCTCGAGAGCTCATCATCTTCGTGGGCTCCGAACAAGAGGCCAGACTCACCGTGAAACAAGCCGGCGGACTCATCCGGAAGCCCGACTGGGGCAGACGAGCATGCTGGGGAATGGGAGGTCCGCGGGGGGATACCCAACAGAGGCGATCCCATTTGGGTCCCCAAATCGCCCCCAGTGCTAGCTGCGCTGGCCTCATACCCGTAGGTAGAAGGACCAAGGTGGGGAGCCGCTGGGGTGGCTTGCTTTCTTACGAAAGCTTGACTGGGGCAGACGAGCATGCTGGGGAATGGGAGGTCCGCGGGGGGATACCCAACAGAGGCGATCCCATTTTGGGTCCCCAAATCGCCCACAGTGCTAGCTGCGCTGGCCTCATACCCGTAGGTAGAAGGACCGAGGTGGGGAGCCGCTGGGGTGGCTTGCTTTCTTACGAAAGCAAGCCGCGACCGCAACGTTGCCATGGTCTTATTCTCGCAGTGAGAACATGAACCATCCACGAACGCTGCCTCCGTGTGTGTCGCGCCCAGACACGAAAGACAGCGATCATGACCATCCAAAGTTGAGAGATAACAACCGCAACCAGGAATAACACACAATCGGAAAGGCATCTTTAAAAAGACGTGTGTGCCACTCTTTTAGAGAAATATACTCTTTTAGAGAAATAAACTCTTTCAGAAAATATACTCTCTTTTTTTCTGCCGAAGTGCCCAGGGGCGTTCTCTGCAGTGCACCAGTGCAGAGGAGGGAGAAGCCGCTGAAATGCGCAGTCAGATCCAGCAGAGGTGAATGAACAGTAGAAATTCAGCTCAATGAGCATGACCATTCGGAGAAAATCTGAATGAGTGGTTGCATACCAGCTCCTTTTATACCCGTATGTCCGGGGGAGTGGCATGCAAATATCACTCGCCAATTTTCATTTTCATTGAAAATCCTGTAGACTGGTGTACTGAGGTATTATAAGCAGACAATTGAGGCAGACGTTGAGGCCATCTTCATTTCTGTTCTGGGGGTAGAGTGCACAGCAAGTCATACAGTGTACTATTGAACCGTTCACACTGCCCATTACCCTCTGGGTGGTACAGGCTAGTGTGAGACTTCTCAATTCCATACAACTAACAGATGTGCTTCAGTAACTCGCTCTCAAAATTTTGACCTTGGTCCGAATGGATCCGCTTCGGGACACCGTATGTATAGAACTAGCGTTCAGTGAGGATGCTTTCTGGTCTGGTGTAGGATATGCTTGTGCAAACTTGGAAAACACGTCAGTTACCACTAAGAGATTTTCTCTACCATCACTAGCTCGTTCAAGTATGGTGAAATCAACAGCCACAATTTCTAGTGGTCTAGATGCAAGCAGACTTCTTCTTTTTTTTTGGGGGGGGGGGGGATTTTTCCCCTTTTTCTCCCAATTTGGAATGCCCAATTCCCAATGCGCTCTAAGTCCTCGTGGTCGCATAGTGATTCGCCTCAGTCCGGGTGGCGGAGGACGAATCCCAGTTACCTCCGCGTCTGAGACAGTCAACCCGCGCATCTTATCATGTGGCTTGTTGAACGCGTTGCCACGGAGATATAGCGCATGTGGAGGTTCACGCCATCCACCGCGGCAACCACGCTCAATTCACCATGCGTCCCACCGAGAACAAACCACATTATAGCGACCACGAGGAGGTTACCCCATGTGACTCTACCCTCCCTAGCAACCGGGCCAATTTTGTTGCTTAGGAGACCTGGCTGGAGTCACTCAGCACACCCTGGGATTCGAACTAGCGAACTAGCGAACTCCAGGGGTGGTAGCCAGCGTATTTTACCACTGAGCTAACCAGGCCCCCGCAAGCAGACTTCTTATAAAAGTTCTTACTTTTGGCAACACTGCCTTGGCTGTGAGACACCTATGACATTCTTGACACCAGCGTTCAATGTCTCGTCGCATAAAAGGCCAACAGCGCTGACATACAAGGGTAGTAGTTCTTTCCACCCCTTGATGACCATGCTGGTCATGTAGATTAGTATATACTTCAGTTTTCAGTCTCTGTGGTAACAACAACTGCAGAAATTCTTCTCTACCCCCAGGTACATGGCTTTTACGATACAGGACTCCCTGCTGTTCCTGAATTTTCCTCCATTGACGCACCAACTCCATGACTGCTGGAGGTTCTTTTGCTCATTCTATAGCTGTAGGAACTGTACCCTGTTTCCAATATGTCAAGAAAGCCTGTATCACTAGATCTTCTAACTTCAATACTTGTAAATTAGCTTCACCTCATGCTGGAACTGCTTCCATGGTTGATATAGAGACAGATGAATGTTGGCCAGGCCTATTAAAAGAGAGTCCTACTTCTTCTGGAACAGTGATGACAGAGGCAACTTCTCTCATGGTGTTCGGTGGAGGTTGAGGCAAGCGGGAAAGTGCATCTGCATTCTTATTGGAGGACCCTGGTCAATACGATTGTGAAATCAAATAACGGCAACTGTGCTGCCCAACTTTGTTCTACAGCCCCCAACTTGGCCGTGCGAAGGTAACAGAGGGGGTTATTGTTGGTGAACACTGTAAATTTACAACAGGGGAGGTAATCTCTAAACTTTTCAGTGACGGACCATTTAAGTGCAAGCAGTTCTAGTTTCGTGGCTGAATAATTAGTCATGTTCCTTTCAGTGGGCCTAAGCCCTCAACTTGCGTATGCAATTGGCCGTCGTTTCCCTCCTTCCTGTTCTTGTGACAGAACTGCTCCCAGGCCCAAATTACTAGTATCTACCTCAAGAACAAATGGTCTGGTGAAATCTGCATACCCCAAACTGGCGCACATACCAAGTTCTCCTTTAGGGTAACAAACGCCTGATCGCAACTCCAATCCCAATGGTTGCCAAAGGAACCATGAGGTCCTGCTCGGAATCTCTTCCTGGAGGGCTGGAACTTTGCCACCAACTTGTGGAGAGGAGCAGCGTACTTGGAAAACCCTTTCACAAACCTCTGGTAGTAAGAGGCAAAGCCTAAAAAAGACCGCAATCCTGTAGCTGTCGACGGAGTCTTCCACTCTTTAACTACGCTGATCTTCTCAGGGACTGTAGCAACCCCAGCAGCTGAGATGACATGTCCAAGATATTTCACCTCTGGCTGGAAAAAGTGACACTTATGGAGTTTGAGTTTCAGGCCATTCTGTTGCAACCTCTGCTAAATTAGCTCTAGCCTCTCCAGATGTTTTGTAAAGGATGACGAGAAAACAACAACATCATATAAATACAGAAGGAGAGAGTGGAACTGTTGGTCTCCAAAGATTTGCTCCATCAACCTCTGAAACATCCCTGGTGCATTACAAAGGCCAAAGGGCATTCGCTGAAACTCAAAGAGACCAAATGGTGTTCAGAATGCAGTCTTGGATTGATCTTTATCTGCTACAGGTACTTGATTGTAGCCACTAGCCAAGTCGAATGTCGAGAACATACAAGCACCAGTAAGAGCATTCAAAAATTCCTCTATGTGTGGAAGCGGAAATGCATCCTTCCTTGTTCTTGTGTTTGGCTGATGATAGTCAGCGCACAAGTGGATGGCCCCATCTTTTTTCTTGACCACCACAATAGGTGAAGAGAAAGGGCTGCAACTCACCCGCACTACTCCCTGCTCCAGCAACTCTTGAATATGAGCTTTAACAAGATCATTCTGAGATGGAGGAAGTTGCCTGTAGTGCTGACGAATTGGTGTATCATCTAATAAGGGAATTTCATGTTCTGTCAAATTGGTACACCCCAAATCCCCATCGTTCTGACTGAAAACTGCACTGTACTTCCTTAATAAAGCCTTAACTGTTCTAAAAGTGACAAGTTTGACATGATAAATCAGCTAAACCTGGGACAGTATGTTTTCCTGCCTCAGCTGAGTGAATAAATATGGTGGGGCCTGGATGAATCTATTTCTCACAAAAACTCACAGGTCGATTACTGGGACATATGCTCACCATTTGGAGTCTACCTAGGAATGTACAGGGTTGTAACCATCTATCCTGAGTCCCTAATTAATTAGAGGTAAATGCACAATACCATCTTCAAGGGCTACAATGGCACATGAGATCAGGAGGTCTGCAGGTAACTGCCAATCGCCTGCACCAGGGGGTTCTATGAATACAGAAGAAATAAGTGCACTCACTCCCTCTCTGCAAAAAGCTGGAACTAGCTTGAATGACCCAGCTGAAACACAAATGGGAAGGCCTGGGGGGACAGAGACACTGCCAATAAACTCAGAATCGGTTAAATATTCAAAGATCTGACAATCAGTCAAGGCATATTTCAGAGGTTCAGGTAGATCTACAGCTGGAGGGGAATGAAACAATGCAGCACCATGTTGACTAAACAACTCTTGGTAACAACTTTGTAAGATATTCATCCCTAACAAACCAGGAACAATGCGTTTCTTTTTCTGCGTTAGTACATCAGGAGAATCCTGCACAACCAAAATGCACATACGGGGCAAATTTTTACCAAGAATCATTACATCTCTAGATATCCCCTATATGGGATATATAATCCATTAGCAGCTTTCAACTATAGCCAACCACATGACTGTAGATTACCCTGAACCTGAGGCTGAAAGTGTTCCTTAAAGAAACCCTCAGTGATAGTTGACACCATCGAACCTGTATCAACAAGACATGGCACATCCATGCCTACAATAGTTACATTAATCACAGGGCACTGGCCAATAAGTGTAGAATGAGAGGTAGGTACAGTCAATTTCAAGGGTGAGCCAATGCAGTCACCATCTAGAACCTGGCTCTGAGCGCTAGATGAAGTTAGTTTCTCTGTAGCCCAGTGGAATAACCATTTCCCCCATGGCCTACGCGCCCCCTCGAAGAATCTCCTACTAGAGGAGCTACTTGCTGGGCCCCCTCCCGATTATTACAGCATCTAGCAATGTGCCCTAATTGCCCATATCGCATACAAATAGGATGGCCTTCTGAATCAAACCGATAGCGTTGATACCGGTTATTTGGGCCATTAGACGGTGCATGCCAGATGGGAGTAGACAAATGCTGTAAAATAGTGTCCAATTGTGCTTGCTGCTTACGCAGTGTCTCTTTCAATTCATTAATTTCTTTACTAGGCTCAACTACCACAGCACTAGTCTTTACTTCCAGATCTACTGCATCACTATGGGTATCACAAGAGTAGGCTCTGGGCCAGGGAGCACAAAAATGCTCCCCATCATCTGCCCAGTGTATTGCTTCACTATGAATATCAATAAAAGATATTGAAGGTTGTTGTCTTATAAGACTTTTCAACTCTCGATGAAGCATACCATCTCGAACATGCTCTGCAAAATGATCACATATTATTTTGTCAGAATCAGGGATGTCTATTGGGTTCTTACATTTAACTACCTCCATTAAGGCCATTAATGAATGTGAAAACTCCCATTAAGACTCCCCATCTCACTAGCGTCGCTGAAAAAACTGTTTCTGTGCTTCTATATACGATTGTGGGCAACCAAATGTTTCAAGGTGGATAACCAGAATTCGTTCGGGGTCATTTTTATCTAGAGCAGGACGAAACCTAATTTCGGACTTGGCCTCACCCTCCAGATGATTGTACAAAAACAAAGCTTGTTCGGTGGGGATATATATTTAGTGTTTAAGCATCTACGAGCTTTCTCTACCCATTCCTCTACCCCAAGACATCCCGTACATATTGCCTGAAAATCTTGGGCATTTTCACTCACAGGGAAGGAAAACATACCTTGAACCAGTCAAACCATCTTCCAGACTATTTATTAGCCCTCCCTGTCCTTCCGCCTCATTCCGCTGAGCCACTGCTTCTTGTTGAAGCTTGACATTATCAGCTTGTAACTGCTGAAGCTGTTCTGTCAGGGCCCTGATCTGGTCTTCCACCCCCTCAGACATAAACTAAGTATGGAACCAGTACACACAAAAAAAGAAAGAAAAACAAAACAAACAGGCTGGGTATGAGAAGTACAATTATTTTGACCTCGAAGCTCAGCGTCAATAGTGATGTTATGCCACTCCCACGATGCCCTCTCGTCAGCCACTGTTTTTATTTTATATTATTATTTATTTTATTTTTTATTTATTTATTTATTTTTTAATCAACAACAAAATCAAAAAAAATTTTTGGGAAGAGACACACACAAAACAAAAAAATGTAATAGCAATAACACCAGCAACCACCTAAAAAGACCCTGCCGACTACGCCAGATGTGGCCTTCTGGGCGCCTTTTTAACACCCCTAACCATTTACCGGTATATAGTTGGACTTTCAAACAACTGAAATAATATCTAGATGTGCCGTAGGCCAATAAAGGAATTACTCTATATCCTAATTAAAGGACAAAAGTGGGCACTGGTGTAAAAAAATATATAGGTAACACTTTATTTCTTCTTGTTACACATCAATATACATGTATAAATACTAATAATTTTACTTCAAACAGGACAAATAAAAACAAAATATAATGGAATACACATAGGCAAGGCAAGTTGTAAACCCTATAAATGTTAATTTATAACCCGATACACACAATACTTCACACATAAACAAGCAGTCACACGAGAAATTAATCAGTCACCTTAAACTTGATACACTGCAACCAGCACAATACTGTGATAATCATTATTGGAATTATTGCACACTGCCCAATGATATTGCACTAAAAAGTACCCCAAGAGTACAAACGTATTAGTCACAACAATAAAAAAATAAATAAAAATAAAATACAATTCAAAAATACACAAAAGAAAAAAAAAAATACAATACAAGAGAAAATAAAATACAAAACACAAAATCTCTACCCTGCATCTCACAACGCACCCGCTGGGTGCTAAGTCTAATCAACCAAAAAACAAAACAAAGGATCATTGAATTAATATGGAGGCAAAAGAAAACAATGGCTGACACCTCCCCTACAAATTAATAAAAACAATCATGAGATCAAATTACTTACAAACATTTAATATTCGCAAGAATATTCATACCTGAACCATGGATGAGGCTTGAAAACGCGATCTCACGCCACTTTACAGTTATACAGAAGCAACAAGTCAAAATACAAAAATCACAATTATTTAAAACATACATCTCATGTCATGTAAGTCTCTATACCTGCATCGAATCATTTAGAATCAAGTATCCCAGCAATGGCCAACTACCTGCTGTCTGTCACTGAGTCGCTGAGATGGGCGAAAGCTGAATCCAGATCATCCGTCCTGATTCTGCTGGACCTTTCTGCAGCCTTTGACACAGTCAACCATCAGATCTTACTCTCTACCCTCTCCTCGCTGGGCATCACAGGAACTGTGCTTGACTGGTTTAACTCCTATCTCTCAGGTAGGTGCTTCAAGGTAGCCTGGAGAGGTGAGGTATCCAAGCCACATCAGCTACTTACTGGGGTACCTCAGGGATCAGTGCTTGGGCCACTTCTCTTCTCTATATACACAACATCACTGGGACCCATCATTCAGACACATGGTTTCTCTTACCACTGCTACGCTGATGACACGCAACTCTACTTGACTTTCCAGCCCAATGACACCACAGTGACTGCTCGAATTTCTGCCTGCCTGGCAGACATCTCGGCCTGGATGAAGGAGCACCACCTGCAACTCAACCCAGCCAAGACTGAACTCCTTGTCTTTCCAGCCAACCGTGCTGTTGAACACAACATCACCGTGCAGCTGGGTGCAACTACAGTAACACCTTCCAAATTGGTCAGAAATCTAGGGGTAACCATTGATAACAGACTAAATTTCACAGACCACATCATAAAAAGACCACAAGATCATGTAGATTTACACTCTACAATATCAGGAAGATAAGACCCTTCCTCTCTGAACATGCCACACAACTGCTTGTCCAGTCACTTGTCATAACTAGACTGGACTACCGTAACACTCTCATTGCAGGCCTCCCTGCATGTGCAATTAGACCTCTGCAAATGATCCAGAATGCAGCAGCTTGTCTTGTCTTTAATGAATCAAAGAGAGCACGTTACACCACTCCTTGTCTCCCTCCACTGGCTGCCGTTTGATGCACATATCAAATTCAAGGCTCTGATGCTGGCATACAGAACAGTCACTGGGTCTGCTCCAGCATACCTAAAATCATTTATGCAGAGCTACACACCCACTAGAAGACTGCAGTTGGCTAAGGAACGTCGCCTTGTTGTACCAACACAAAGAGGCACCAAAACACTTTCCCAGACTTTCGGCTTCATCATACCACATTGGTGGAACGACATTCCCAACTCCATCAGTAAAGCTGACTCACTCTCTGTCTTCAAAAAATGACTAAAAACACATCTTTTACATGAGCACTTAACCAGTCATTAAAAAAAAAAAAAAAAAAAAAAAAAAAAAGAAAATTCCTGTTGCACTTTATTCTGTTTTGAATACTATTCTGATGCTAGTGAAACTTTGTAATACGGCACTTTTCATACCACTGACTCCTTAAGATGATTCGCTTGTGTTTTCATCTTTTGTAAGTTGCTTTGGATAAAAACGTCTGCCAAATGAATAAATGTAAATGTAAATGTAAGTACTGGTCAATTCAAACAAGGCTGTTTCTGTAAACAATTAGTGTCTCCACAAAATGTCAGTCTCAAGTACCGACAGCTTCAAACAATGGTGCTTCTGCAAACAATTAATTAAAACACAGTCTTTAAAACACCACCCATAATCTCATGATCGAAGAAATGCTTTCAGCATAAAACATTCAAACTTACCGCATTTTCATTCCCCTGCGCTGTTGAAACGCAGTGCTAACTCGCTTAGTTGGCTAGTCGCCCTCTAAATTATGTCACACTATATAGATGGCTGACCTAAAGTCACGCTGACCTCACCTCATTTCACATTTACCACTTAAGTAGTCCATATAACACAAATCTGTTGTATGGCCCCAGGAAACTTGGAATATAGTGCACTTTTCATATGGACTACAGTTATGATGTCTTTATATTGAACCTTTAATAGTGCTTTATAGGATTTGTCCTTTTTGAAGCTTGACAGCTCCTGCTTACTATAAACTGTTATTCTATGGAATAAAGCTGCTTAAAATATCTATTTTTATGTTCCAAGAAAAAAAAAAAAAAAAAAAAAAAAAAACAGCATATGGGTTTTAAACAACATAAAGGTGAGTAAATGAGTGAGTAAAAGTACATTTTCCATTTTTTGGTGAACTACTCCTTTAACTGGTGGCTCATTTTTTGACCACAAACCTGACAAGACATACTCAAAATAAAATTTCTCTTTTAAAAGTAGACTCTTAGGAGATGCTGTACAAAATTCAGAATTAATTAAAGACATCAATAAATTATTTAGTAAATCTTAAATTGATTTTAAATTATTACCTAATAATATTTGCATTAAGAATATATGACACTCTACCACCCCTGGAGTTCGCTAGTTCGAATCCCAGGGCGTGCTGAGTGACTCTAGCCGGGTCTCCAAAGCAACCAAATTGGCCCGGTTGCTAGGGAGGGTAGAGTCACATGGGGTAACCTCCTCATGGTCACTATAATGTGGTTCGTTCTCGGTGGGGCGCGTGGTGAGTTGAGCACGGATGCCGCGGTGGATGGCGTGAAGCCTCCACATGTGCTATGTCTCCGTGGCAACGTGCTCAACAAGCCACGTGATAAGATGCGTGGGTTGATGGTCTCAGATGCGGAGGCAACTGGGATTCATCCTCCGCCACCCGGATTGAGGCGAATCACTACGTGACCACGAGGACTTAAAAGCGCACTGGGAATTGGGCATTCCAAATTGGGTGAAAAAGGGGAAAAAAAGAATATATGACACTGTCCTTGCCAAAACCTAAAAGCACAATAGAAGTCACAAGTCACAGGTCTTACCATGTTCTAGTTCTGATCTGAGGGTGATAATAATGCTCTATTTTGTATGTGTGTTTTTTTTTAAAGATAATTTTGTTAGACAATGTCAAAATAATCTTCTAAAAAGCTACTTCAAAAGCCTACCAGATAACCACATTTATTCAGTTCCTTTACAATATACACACATTCACTCTTTGTCTTAAGCCTGATTCGTTGAAAACTGCTCCGTTAATGTTTTCACATTCACAGTTATGAATGACATACAAATCACTTACTGATTTGGACTTGTCCCCCTCAAAGTATATTGTGGTTACAGCCCTGGAGAAGATGCGAACAAACCTAATTGCAGATTTTGGGATAACTTTGGGAAGGTGCGCAATCCATCATAGCTTCATCACACAGACCTCCCTACTTTACAACGCAAGAAACACTCTATTATAGTTAAAAATAGTAAAACAGAAGATGCTTCAACTAGTGCAAGATTAATCAGTAGCTTGAGTATGACCAATTAGTGCTTGGCCTAATAAACTACAACTCCAAGAAATTACAATTTTCACAGCATTAGCACTATTTGGACAGATTAGTCTTCTAAACAACATTTGAGTTACAATTATTAACATAGGATGTCTGGCATTACATGTACTAATTCAGATGATATGAACATTATATGATTGGTCTCTCCTTATTGATTTAAAGTTTTTATTTCAGATGGGATGCCAGCACTTACTGTTTGAACTACCTTCTGTTATTTTACCAAAAATGTTTGCAGAAAAGTCCTAAATCTATGATGATGGAGCACCAGGCAGCACAATGAGAATTTTTGCTTCAGTTACAGTGTTCGACAAAGGTAAAAAGAAATGAGTGTTGTGAAAAAACAACATACCGCAATCACAGACATTCCTATCCAGATGTGATTAGATTTATAAGAGGACACCTGAGTTAGTCGTAAAACAGCAGGTAATTTGTTCCCTAATTTTTACAGTGGTTGTGCAAAAATTGTTTGTTTTTTTAAATACTGGTGTGTTCGATTCTGACTGGATTTGCTTCTTCGTTTCCATGCTGGAAATTGACATTGGGTAAGTTTCAGTCAGCTGTACTAAATTAACTACATAACATTTATTTTCATATTAAATAGCAATAGTTATTTATCACTAAACTTATTATCTTCCCTGAGGTCTACTGATAATGTTGGTAAAGCTTTTTTGCACCAACACAGTCGTAATTTAGTAATATATGATAATTTTCCACCCTGTCTCTGGCCTTTTGTCTGAAATGCTCGGTTTTGGCATCAGCACCTCCTTAAAGCGTCAACTTAAATGGCCACTGATATGATTGGGTAACATTGTGCAGCCCCTCGAGTAATGCCATATTTGAATCTCAGTTGAAAGAGAATGAACAAGCTCCACAAAATTATAAAACTAAATAACACACATCCAACACTGTAATGATGAGTCAGTGGAGATGGGATCCATGTGCAGCTTTATTAACAGTAAACGTAGTAATATAGACAGGCAGGGGTCAATCACCAGCAATAGTAGTATCTACAGTAAATCATAGAGATAGTCACAAAACAGGCAAGAGGTCAGGGCAGGCGGCAGGCAATCACAGGTAATATCCAGGTAAACAAAGCAGTAACAGTAGGCAGGCAGCAAAGGGTCAAAACAGGGTAAACAGTCAAGGATCATACACAGGTTAGGCAGTAAATACAGATAACGCTCAGAAATGTCAGCCAGGGCAAAACAAGACTTCGCAATGATGGAGAGCGAGAGTGCATCTTAAATAGCTGAGTAGATCAGTGCCAGGTATGGGGATTATGGGAAATGGAGTCCGGAGATTTAGAGTCAGTACTCAGGTGATGGAGCCCTCTGGTGTTGAGTGGGAGGAACTACAGAGGCGGGATTTGTGACAAACACATTGCATCCAAATATATTAAACTGTACACTCAAGCACAGCAGCACCATAAACTATAAAATATAAAATATAAAATATATGGCATATTAATATTCATGAATTAAACTGTTTACTTACGGTTTTAAGATTGGGTCCAAGTGTTTTAACTGCCCCATCCTTCAATAACAGTTCCTTTACAAAGCTTGAATCATATTATGACAGGTTCACAAGCAATCCATGCTGATATGAGCCAAAAAAAAACATAGAATCACATAGTCCAAAGTATGGTGAAACAAGACGCACACATACTGTACAGTATCATCCTGCACTGAAGCTCATATCGCTGGAAACACATCCAAAAGTTCAAAGACGTCCACATAGTGTATGTTGAAATAGCACAGATGGGCACAATAAGGCATCCAGAACACGTTTGTGCTCAAAACAGGAAAAACTAGAGCAGCTGATGAAACAGAATGGAGTCTCCTTTTCAGAGTTGTAACTTGACACCATGTCTTTTAAAAGTGGTGCGAGATACACGGTCAAAGACTTCTGTATAGTGCAAGTTTATATACAGAAATCATTAAAACAGTCCAGATGGGTGCCCTTTAGTGTTCAGGAATAGTTAGGCCACACTAGGCTTGTTTGTCCTGCTCTCTCAGTCTCTGTTCACGAATGGAGCACCAGTGGGCGGGCCCAAGGGTGTGATGATTTAAAGTAGGTGTTGATGTTGTTGCTGTAGAGGTAGTCATGAATTAATGGGCCCCCTATTGACGTAGGGAAGTTGCGGAAGTAGATAACGAGGCATTTCAGTAAATGCTTTTATTGCATTGGGGATAAAGTTCTGAAATTTAGAGTGTTTTTATAATAGAATGACCTCTTATATGTCAAAATATCAAGGAAATTTTGATTCCTCATGATATGATCCCTTTATGGGTTATGGGTATGACTAATTATAATAATTATAATATATAATAATATATATTTTATATGAATACGTATGGATGCATTATATAAATTTATATATAGGAAAATATGGCAATTTATATAAAATTTCCATTTATATACATGAGTATATTATTAATCATATTAATCAAGCATTGTGTTCAACAGATATCCTCTGCTCGGTGTGTAGGGAGCAGTGAACACAGCCAATCAGAATGCAGCCTAATGTGACTGACCAATTGATAAGTAAACTTCCAGGTTCGTGGGACAACAAAGAAATTTTTTTTAGTTAATTAATTGCTATCCGAATATATGAGTTTTATATAAATGTAATGTGTGCTGGCTGCTGGCAATGACGATGACGAAGACGATGATGATGAGAAGAACCATAAGATGGCTTGACTTGGCTAGGAGAAAAACACATCCACATACATTCAATACTTGACAACTAGACAATGCAAACATGAGGGCTTAAATACAAAACATGGGAGAACATAAACCAATGAACAAACAGAACTCATAACAAACTAATTAAACAATAAACCAATGAAAACATGACACATGAACATGGAGGGAAAACAGGAATCACATGACAAGGGAAACAGAAACTAAACATTTCAAAATAAAAGACATGAATCAACAAAATACACATGACATATCCCCCCCACTAAGGGGCGGCTCCCGACGCCCCAACACATAAACAGAACACGTAAACATGACATAAATTCAAAGTTCTGTAGGGAGCTGGGGGGTGTCTTGAGGCATGGGGCGTGGTGTGGTGAGAAAGGGCGAGGGGCATGGGACCAGGGTAAAGTCTGTGGGGGGTGGAGCCATGAGAGGCTCGAGGGGCGGAGCCATGGCAGGCGGAGCCGTGAGAGGCTCGAAGCCATGGAACTTGGTGCCCGGAGAGTAGCCGAAGACTCGAAGGGCCAGGGTGGAGCCGATGGCAGGGAGGACCAAGGCGGTGCTGGAGGCTCGGAGGAGCAAGGCGGAGCTGGGGGATCGGAAGACTGAGGTGGAGCCGGTGGGACTGAGGACCAAGGTGGAGCCATAGGGAAGGAGGTCCCCAGTGGAGCTGACAGATCGGAGGGATGAGGTGCAGCCAGAGGATCGGCGAGCCAAAGCAGAGCCAGGTGACTGACAGACCAAGGAAGAGCCAGAGGGACGAGGGACCCCGGCAAAGCCGACAGGCTGAAGGACCACAGTGGAGACGAGGGAACGCCGAGCTGAGGCAATGTCAAGGGACCGACATGCCAAGGCGAAGTCCAGGGCTCGGAGGGTCCAGGCGGGGTCGGAGGGCCGAAAGTTCCCTTTGCCTGCTCAGGAGAACTAAGGGTGGGTATAAGAGTGGGAACCATCTCCAGGTCCAACTGCTCAGGTGTGGCTGTGACGTGGCATGGAGCAGGCTGAGGCGTTGCTGTGATGTGGTATGGAGCAGGCTGAGGCATTGCTGTGACGTGGCATGGAGCAGGCTGAGGCGTTGCTGTGACATGGCATGGAGGAGGCTGAGATGTTGCTGTGACATGGCATGAAGCAGGCTGAGGCATAGCTGTGACATGGTATGGAGCAAAATATGGCGCTAGCTCAGCGACCATGACGAGGAACTCTGGCTTGGCAGCCATGACATGAAACTCTGGTGGCCATGTCGTGGAATGCACTGAATAGGGCTTATGAAACACAAATTTACCTTACCTTCTCAGGGAAAACGAGTCCTGTCAGCTAACATTATTGGAAAGATCACCCTCTTCTTTATGGAATGGATAAACAGGACACAATTTTGTGCTGAATTATTTTGCCCAGCTTTTTGACATTATTAATGCATGGAAGACCTTAGGAAAGCGCTCAGAAGCACCTTTGCTCTCTGATATTGTGTTTGCATTGTGAAAGCTCCTCCATCCTGCATGCATACAGCGTGCACAAGGTCAGGCATTACCAGAGACTGATGCAACTCTCCTATACATTGTCAGCATTAACAAATCCTTGTTAAAAGAATGTAGAAGGAACAAGGCAGCGCGTGCTACATGCTAAGTATACAAAATGAACTGGCGAGCCAGCAATCAATGCACTGATGGATTTTGAAAATGTGGCACTTCAATAGCGCACCTTGCTACACACCCCCACGCAGCATGGGTTAAGTTAGCAGCAGCTGTGCCAGTGTGTTGCAACACGTCTATAGTGCAAGAAGATAAATCTTTATGGTGGTGGGTTCCAGATGCAGTTAGCTGGGAAAAAGGCATGAATGCTCCATACATGACTAATCAGATTAGTAGAGCATGCAGTGTGAGTATTGGCCTTTGGGTGGCGCTGTAGCACTTTTGCGCAGTTCTAAGCTCTTCCTCACTTTCCAACATTCTTCCTCTCTCCTGTCTCTATTTGCTTTCACTCTCTGATTTTCTTTCGCCTGGTTTCTTAATTTTGTTTTCTTCTTACTACTACACCTCTCTCTCTCTCTCTCTCTCTCTCTCTCTCTCTCATACTTACACTGCAGAACAGAGCTAGAGAACAAAGCATCAGTAGATTGACCTGTTTACTGCCAACATTTTTAATATACATTTAATTCTTGAGCGTTCAGGTTCAGAATCCACATAGTGTTGCCCGCATACACATAATAGGACAATGTGGGTGTTCAGCCAAACATAGTACAGATCTTGCCAATCAGGTGGGCAGCTTCTAATGTGTTACAGCTCTAGACTATTTAATCATCCACTTTCCATTGAAAAGCTCTGGCCTGGCGCAGAGTCCACGGTGCACAGCACTGAATTCCAGATCCTAGCACACATATTATCGTGATTTGAAAATAGCAGTTTGCACTAAGAAAGCCATTATTCTGCCATTTAATCATTTTTGTGTTGTATACTAAGAAAAACAACAAATGACAGCAACAAATACCTGTACACTGAATTTGGTATGAATTAATTTTCATTGAGACGGTGACTCAGTGCAAGAAGTTAAATATTCATTAACCTGACAAATTTCGATGGCCCTGCAAATTATACGTTTAAAAACCACCAGCCAACTTTTGTAGGGTCATCAATTAATGTCAAACATAGTCTTTAGTCTGTTTAAAATTCTTATTTAAAGGAATGTTTCCAGGGCAATAAAAGTTAAGCTCTACTGACAGCATCAGTGGGCTACTGTTGATTACCACAGAAAATAATTGCAAACTTGTTAACAGTAATGCACATACAATGTCTAAAGGCCAAATGAACCAGGTGGGTAAAGGCAGAAATATGAAGCTTGTGTTTTTTGTCAAAGCACTTGCATGAATTATTGATATAATCAAATTAATCGCATATATCAGTATTTGCCCCCAAACAAAGACAATTCAATATACTGTATATATTGTAGGCCTATCACTGGCCTAGAGTCAAGCCAATTTGAAATTGAGTTTGTCAATCTGTCCGAGGTAGACAATCTTGTGTCTGTTTGCGCTTTTTTTGGAGTGTCACACTGTGGTTGCGTTGTGTTTTCCTGGTTATGAGACTCTCGCACATAAACGCTGCATTTTTAGGACGCTGTGTCGAGTTAAACGCAGTTTTTTTTACTTTGAAAAATGCATCTCAAGACCCTTCATTTGGTATTGTGCCCTGTTCAGCTGTTTTTTTTTTTTTTTTTAAGCAAAAACGCTGTGCAGGCTTCTTTACTCATTTTGTTCTTCCTGCTCTTGGTGATTGTGGTTTGTTGCCTGTATAACTGTGTAAATTTTTTCACAGCATTATTTCTTTAGATAATTAGTTCAACTGAATTAATGCATTGAATCGACAGCCTTAATAAGATTGTTTATTATTTGGGCTATGAAGTTTGAGACGGGGCTATTTTTTGAGGTGGAGTAACTTATGATTAACTGTGTGCTTTGCAGATCGTTACGTCACATCTGTTCTTGGTATCCTTGCAATACATGTTCATGACAGGAGTTGAAAGACTGGATTCTAACTTTGCACAGGCAAGGTTGGTTAGCGATTCTATCACACTGGTCTCATGTTAACATGAGAGTGGCAGGGAGGAGGGCGGGGCCGGGTCGTGATGCTGCACACCCGGCCCCTAATCAAACTCTCGAGAGGGATAAAGGCGACCAGAGGCAGCAGTTCGAGAGAGAGAGAGTTACGGGCAGCTGCCCTGCATGTATTTATGTTTGTATCTTTTTATTAAAAGATTATTTATATTGTCAAGCCGGTTCTCGCCTCCTCCTTTCCATTGAACTTTGTTACACTGGTGCCTAAATCCGGGAAGGAGGAGGGATGCACCGCAGTAGAGTCCTCGCCACTACCATCCACCCCAACGGAACAGCCGCGGCCATCCGCCGGGGGACGGAGGAGCCCAGCCGCCTGAGAGCGGAGGAATGGCTCCTATCCGACCGCCTGGAGCAGTCAGGGCCGCTGCCAAGGGCGGAGGAGTCCCCTACCGACCACTAAAATGTGGCGGGTTCAAGAGAAGACCGCCGACCACGAGCAGGGAGGGGCTCCTGGCCGACCGCCTGGAGCGGGAGAACCGCTGCCAGAGGTGGGGGAGACCCCTGCCATCCACCGAAAATGCAGCAGGACGTTCTGTCCACCCAGGGCTGGAGGACTGCCTCCGATCCACTCGGGGAGGTGCGAATGTCGTCCACTAGAGGGTGGAGGAGTGGCCGAGGACCAGGCTACGGCATATTGGAGAACTGGCGAGTACGTTTTTTTTTTTCTCTCTCTCTCTCTCTCCTGCTGTCGCTCCGTGTTGTGGGGGGGGGGGGGGGGTACATCATGCCAGGGGCTACCCAGCCTGAAGGAAAGGAGGAAGGAGTGTGGCAGGGAGTAGGGCATGGCAGGGTCATGATGCTGCACACCCGGCCCCCTAATCAGGCTTATCAAGCCCTCGAGAGGGATAAGGATGATCGGAGGCAGCAGTTAGAGAGAGAGAGAGTTACGGGCAGCTGCCCTGCATGTGTTTATGTTTGTATCTTTTTGTTTTATTAAAATATTATTTATATTGTCTAGCTGGTTCTCGCCTCCTCCTTTCCATTGACCTTTGTTACAATGACCATTGTTTAAACTTTATATTTGTACTTTTAAAATATTGTGATAGTTGCATATTATTTTTTTTATTATTATTATTTTTATTTTATTTTTTATTTTATTTTTTTGGTACTGTTCATTAGATTTTCCTTTTGTTTAAAAAATAAAATAAAAATAATTAACTATGCCTATACCTGAAATATTTCTTTAATGTGAGTAAATACAATGGTACTACATGCATACTTTAATGATACTATGATCAATACTGCAGCTAATATGGCTAATTCTACTCTAACCACTGGAATAACAACAGTGTTACGTTGAAATATAACGTATGATCACAAGACATTAGATCAGATCATTGCATTAATGCACTCTTTTTTTATCCCCTTTTCTCCCCAATTCCCACTACTTAGTAGGTCCTCCTGGTGGTGTGGTTACTCACCTCAATCCAGGCTTCTGAGACAGTCAATCCGTGAATCTTATCACGTGGCTCATTTTGCATGACTCCACGGAGACTCCCAGCATGTGGAGGCTCATGCTACTCTCCGTGATCCACACACAACTTACCACATGCCCTATTGAGAGCAAGAACCACTAATCGTGACCACAAGGAGGTTACCCCATGTAACTCTACCCTCCCTAGCAACCGGGCCAATTTGGTTGCTTAGGAGACCTGGTTGGAGTCACTCAGCACACCCTGGATTTGAACTAGCGACTCCAGTGTTGGTAGTCAGCGTCAGTACTCGCTGAGTTACCCAGGCCCCCTACATTAAAGCACTCTTACTGTAAATAACACTATTTTAAGAAAAAAAGCCTTCTTGGCATTTATCGCTTGAATGCAATATTTTCTTAGAGTGTATCTGTGTTTATGTGGGTTGTAAAGGACTCTGATCCTTTTTAATCCCTTAATCTAATATTGTTTTGAAACGTTTGCACATCCAGGAACATTAAAACACATAGATAATCTCTTCTGGCCTTGTGGCTCAAAACTGTCTCTCTCTATGAACAGATATTTATTGCAGTGCTGAGAGTAGTCACTCACGGCATGAGTTGTAATCAAGTTGACAACATCCCCACTCCAGGGATTAAGTGTAAGAACAGAGAAAAATGCCAGAACAGATCAAACAAATCAAATTCAATCACCTAGTCAGGTGGAAAAATGGAGCCACTTAGAATCTTGGACATGACTTTCCTTTGGTATAACTGTACCGTCAGCTACACCTGATCACCCTTCATTCCCCTTCAAATTATTTGTTTCATTTTAAAAATCAATAGTTTTAAGTTTCAGATGCCATTGAAGAAATGCAATATTCACAGTCAGCCATGATTACTTAAATCAATTAATGAAAGTGTCATATAACAGGACGGTTAATGAGATTAAGCGAGTAGTATTCGGCTGGTCATGTGATTCTAACATGGCAGCCCCCATGTGTGGACCCTCTCCATGTAGAATAAAACAGCTTTTTTTAGGTTACTGATATAACTGGAGTCTTCATTTTAATGTGAGTGGTCATGATTTCCTACATATATTGCAAAATTACAATTCATGTCTTTAGGAGTTAAAAAAAATTAATGAAGAAAAAATTACTGAGTGCACCTTTAATTTTATTGATGTCCTCTTTGTAATACATTTCAATGAACAAGGTCTCATGTCATGTGCTACTAATTAATTGTATAATTATTAAATGCCATATATACTCACTGACTACTTTGTTAGGTACACCTGTGCACCTCATTTTTCATTTGATTATCAAATCAGCCAATCGTGTGGCAGCAGAGCAGTGCACAAAATCATGCAGATATGGGTCAGGAGCTTCAGTTAATGTCCACATCAACCATTAGAATGGGGACAAATGTGATCTCAGTGATTTCGACTGTTGCAGATGCCAGACGGGCTGGTTTGAGTATTTCTGTAACTGCTGATCTCCTGGAATTTTCATGCACAACAGTCTCTAGCAGACTCTAGCACCTTGGACAGCTTCTGCCTTTTACCAGCGAGGTGTCATGCTGGGGCAGATTTCCAGGTGTAAAGTGGTGACTATGGACTCTCCCAACACAGGTTGGGGGGCGTTGTGCAATGGACGCCTGGCTTTCGGCACCTGGACAGGTGCGAGGAGGTCGTGGTACATCAACCACCTAGAGCTATTGGCTGTATTCCTAGCCCTGAAGGCTTTTAAGTTCGAAATAGCGAACTGTCATGCTTCGCTCAGACAACATGACAGTTGTGGCATATATAAACCACCAAGGTGGAATTCATTCACTGTCATTGATGAGACTGACACGTCACCTGTCATCTCATTCATCTCATTTCCCTGAGAGTGACATATGTCCCAGGCTGTCTGAATTACAGTGCAGACCTATTGTCATGCCAAGGGGTGATACCAGGTGAATGGAGACTTCATCCTCAGACTGTCCTGAGGATTTGGTAAATATTCGGCAAAGCAGAAATTGATCTGTTTGCCTCAGTGGAGAACGCCCACTGTACCCTCTGGTACTTGAAGTCTCAAGCCCCGCTAGGAGCGCAAGCAGTGGCCCGAAACTCAAATATGCATTTCCCTCGGTGTGCCTTCTTCACTCTGTCATATGCAAAGTCTGAGAGGACAAGGAAACAATTCTATTGGTTGCACCAAAATGGCCCAATCAGTCATGGTTTCCGGAAATGATAAAGATTTTGGATGGCTCACCATGGGAAATACTGCTGAGGAGGGATCTCCTCTCTCAGGTGCAAGGCACAATCTGGCATCCCCAGCACAAGCTGAGGAACCTGCATTTGTGGCCCCTGAATGGAGCGCACTAAACATGCCAGAACTGACGCATTCAGTTATGAACACCATTTTACAGGCCAGAGCACAGTCAACGAGATGCCTCTACATGCTAAAATGGAATGTGTTCACTGATTGGTGTCTTTCACATGGCAAAGACCCAGTGAACTACCCCATACATGAAATTCTCATATTTCTTCAAGAGCAATTAGACGCAGGACTCACTCCATCAATGCTCAAGGTTTATGTGGCAAATATATCTGCGTATCATGTACCCAAAGCCGGTTCCACAAATACAAACATGATTTAATCATAAAGTTCCATAGAGGAGCAAGACAGTTAAATCCCCCTCGGCCGCCTACAGTCCTGACTTGGGGCCTAACTTTGGACCTAAAAGCACTCACAGGTCCCCACTTCAAGCCTTTGGACTCTGTTGATTTATGCGTGCTCTCTATTAAGACCGCATTACTGCTGGCTCTGGCCTCAGTAAAATGGGTCGGTGATTTACATGCACTATCAATCGACAATTCATGTCTGGAGTTTGGTCCGGATCTTTCAAAAGCCACTGTCAAACCCGGAAAAGGATATGTGCCTAAGGTTCTAACCACGCCCTTCAGAGCGCAGGTGGTTCACCTTCAAGCATTTTTCCCTCCTCCATTTAATTCGGATGAGGAACAATCCTTGCATTTGTTATGCCCTGTGCAGGCGCTACACACATGTTGAGTGCACCTGCCAGTTCAGACTGTCTGATCAGCTCTTTGTGTGCTATGGAGGATGCACAAAAGGAATGTCTGTCTCCAAGCAAAGACTTTCTCACTGGATCGTTGATGCGATTGCCTGGCTTACAAGTCGCAGGGTAAGATTTGCCCAGTTGGTTTTAAAGCACACTCAACTAGAGGCATGGCCTCCTCATGAGCATGGACGAACAGTGTGTCTTTACAGGACATATGTTTTGCAGCAGGATGGTCTTCTCAAAACACTTTCGCAAAGTTTTACAACCTAGATGTCCCTCTTCGCACGACTTCTCTGTTTAGAGCACTTTCAATTTCATTGGCCAAATATATACTTATGCCCCTCCTTTTAAGTACGGGCTCCCCCATTTTACACAACCGCCTGCATTCAGGCCATTGTAATTTCCCATAAGTCACAAGCACTTTCATTATAAATAAAACTTCCTTCCTGACTGGGTTCGTGAAGAGGTTAATTCATACTATATGACTATAGTTCATATATCCATTCTGAGTGTTCCCCTCCTGGCCCAACATGAGGGTCACTCGCTTGCGGCATACTCGTGTCAGTAGCCATCCCGCGGGACTGTGGCTTCATGTTTCCTCTGTGGAATGTTATATCATGTAGTGGGGTGTGATGGGACTCTGTTCCCCATATGAGACGAAGGGAATGAGACATTGTGTAAGCTGGCCACACTACAAGACTCAGAGTTCTTTGAGGTGCGAGCGATGTGCTCTTTGTCCCTCAGTCAGAAAATTCTGAGGAATAGTGTTTGCGCGCCTGCTTTTATAGCGGGCAGCTTCGTGCCTAAAAGGGCGGGGCTCAAAAACCATAGCCAATATTAGAATTGCCGTTATTGTAGAAGGGTTTCAACTAGTTTGTTTAGAAGTACACTCCCCATACAGTATGCATCAGCAGGATGCAATGTCTCGTTCCCTTTGTCTCAGGGAACCGAGGTTATGCACATAACCGAGACGATATCCATGTCCTCCATGCTAGTGAAGTGTTCCTGCTCATCTCCAGACGGGATCTACTCCCTGCACTTTCCCTAATTGCAAATTCAATTTTTAGACATATAAGCATTAATATTGTTATTGTTCTTAAGGATAATATAACAAAGTATTGCAATAATTTCAATAAAGAAAAGACCGTGAGCCAGTGTTTTCTTATATATTATTTTTAATATTACGTTTTATACTGTCCTATACATTCTTAATGTTCACTATTCCACATGTATTTGTATCACAGTACTGTATGTTATATTATCCAGGCATTAATCCAGATATTATAAAATAGTAGTTGGCTTTGGGAGTCAGTTTGAAAGATACTCATAGCAAAATGCATGTGCAAATATATAAATGACGTATATTTATGCAACGGCGCTCTTTACTCATCTCACACTCATAAAAACATATATTATTTACTTTTCAGAATGCATCAACACCATGGAAAGAACATAATGAAACAGTTATGCCAAATAAGGTAAATAAATGCTTTAACAGCATTCAATATATTAATCTCTAGCAGCTGAAGTTGCGGGCAGGAGACTGGTATAACAACAGCACTGCAACAGCGCCGCCTACTGTATAGGGGTGAAATTGTTTTTATTTTTTATTTTTTACGGACTCTGTGTGTTTAGACGTTTCATCTGAGGTTCGTCTAGCAAAATCATCACAGATTTGGTGTGAACAGGCCTTTAGCGTGGGCCAAACATTTGTCTCTCGCAGGCCGGATGTGGCGGACTGCCCATTGAGGAACCCTGCTCGAAAGTTTACTTAGAATGGTGCTAAAAATAAAAAAACATCAGTGAGCAGCAGTTCTGCAGACAGAAACGCCTTGTTGATGAGAAAAGTCAACGGAGAATGGCCAGACTTGTTCAAGCTTGGTTGCAGGTGATATCAAGGAGAGGAAAATTCACATTCTAGAGAGCACTTGATTGGACAAAAATCTGTGTAGTGCAACATGAGTCATTAATATTTATGTTCCATTTCTCAAGAAAAAAAAAAGACTGTAAATTTTAAATGTGCATTTCTGCTAAAAGTTTATTTTGTTAACTTTGAGGAATACATAATTATTTAGATTGTATCTTAGGCTAACAGACATAAAATCTACGAAACTCCCATTTTGATTTCATGGTTTCTTTAAGGGCTAATTACTGCACATTTTACCATATGGCACAACGCAGAGAGGAGTGTTTGTCAATATGCTCTTGCCTCTCATATTTAGAACAAGATGAGTTTGCTCATAAAGTCACATTATAGCACACTGGGCTTTAAAAATAACAGAAGACAAATGTGTATACCCATAAATAACTGAGATTTACATAAACAGCAGAAATATTGTTTCATGCAGTTGCTCTTTCAATAATGCTGTCACAATGTTTAAACAAGTTAGAAAAACCTAAATGATCTAAGGTAAATAAAAGGGAACTCTTTTGCATGGTCAGTCATTTTAATGGATATGAACCCCGAGTTAGTAAATTAGAAATTTCATACCTATGACAATTATCATATTTGCTCTTCATAAATAGATTCCTCGGTTAGGGCTGTGAAAATAATTGTTTAACACGATGACCCACAATGACCCAGTAAATGGTGCTCAGCATACCTCATATAAAGGGAGAGAGAGAGGACATGGAGGAAGTTTGTTCTTCCTGTGATACTCATTATTAAGGGCACAGTGTATTCTGCGTACTGTATCTGCACCATCGCCAGAGGCAGTTCTCTAGAGAAGAGCTTGAGTAGGGAGCTGAAATCCAGTTTATTCTCCAGTGATCTGGCCTATACTTGGGCATAAAACTCCCTTTGAAGCTCCGGCCAGAGTCCACAGTCTGCAGGCAGACCTCCAGGCCTGTACAAGAGTGCTGTTATAATGGAATAGAGCAGCACAGATTTGCCCGGCACATGTCCACTGGAACTGCCACCAAATGTTCTGATTCTCTCTCTCTCTCTCTCTTTATTGCCAAATCATTGTTTGGATATTTCTATACAAAATGTTTTAAATAAGATACAATAAGTATCTTGTAAACATTTATTTTTATTTAATAAAAAAAAGAAAGGAAGTAAAACATTTAAATCATAATAAAGATTACATAAAACAAAGAACACACAAAATTAATTTCAAAACGCAACACTATATTTCAGCGCCGATTGCTCCTGCTTAAACCACATTACAGGTGGTTAATGAATAAGTTTTTGCACTGACATTCTATGCACAAAAGTGCCGTAACTGTTTAGTGAATCCTCCCCATAATCAGTATATTATGAGGCCGAAATTACCCTTGCAATAAATATTCCCCTTTAATCAATACATGCTGTATTATCACCTCTACAATTAATATTTCTCAAATGCACATTGCGTATTTCATTTCATAACCATGCACTGTTTGAGGAGCCAGTATGTTATGACTGTTCTGACCTTTGCTAGTAAGGACATTTCGAGGAACTTTAATTGAATACCCCTGGTTTAACCATTGAAAAATGCAGACACAAACAAGCATGACTGCCAATGGAGGACAGAATATGTGATCATTGTCACACTGGTGAAGTTAAGCCAGAGACACACTTTTACTTTCACTGTAATAAGTTTCAGAATACAAAAGAGAGAAACTTAAACCTCATTCCACATTTTTCTACACTGTCTGAAATAGATCAAACACAAGTGTTACTCTGGGAGGACAGTCAAACAATCTGGACAATCCGTTACAGCCAAATTCTTATTTGAACTGCAGTTATTTGAACTGCACAATTGTTAGCGCCATAATCAATTAATTATAGGCTCATAATATTTAAGAATTTTTACCATCTGAATAAGTTAAATGAATTATATTTTAAAATGTTTAAGAATTCATGCACTTTGAATATTTAGAATGTATAAATTACCAAAGTTCAGCCATGCAACTCTATGTGGCGCAAGCTGATAGGTTCTTTGACTTGTTATCTGTTAGCCAATCGGCTTGCTCACATGTGACATGTTAAGCCAATCGGCTCGCATGGTGTAAGCTGATTGGTCCTTTGACTTGTAATCGTGTAGCCTATCAACTTGCATCTCTCTCTTTCTCTAACATTAAAGTGGCTCAGTTTTGCAGATACGTTGGTTTCACTACAGCGCACTGCAAGTTTTTTCTCTGAAAATGCTATTTGCTCAGGTGGTTTGCTGGGGCTTTCCTTCTATCAGCTTGTACGGTAAGGTCTGCTTGGCAATGACACATAGAAGCACATCTTTAACAAGGTAAGCCTTAGCTAAATCTTGCTGGCACACATAGCTATCTTAGGTCATTAGATTAAATGAATCCATATATAGCTAGTCTAAGTCACTAGTTAAATAATCTCCAGGCTTTACAGGCTCAGGTGCACATTATGAGTTAGGTCACAAGCCGTTTTAGATATTCGGCTAAGCACGCCGAAGTACACATAGACATTTTGTTCATTAGCGTTATGCCATTTGGCCTGTCACCAAGACACACCTAGCTAGCATACACTCAGTGCACATGGCTCTTTGGAACAGCAGCAGTACATAAGTCTTGGCGATAGATCTGCTCGAATGAGGGATTGTGTTTTGTGTTTGTGTTATGTGTTTTGTGCAGCTTCTCTGCTTTGTTGGGAGATTGTTTGTAATCTCTGTTTGTGCAGCAGCATGTTATACACACTAGATTCAGCATGTCTTGTGCTTTATCTAATTTTGCAGCAGCAGCTGCATGTCCACATGTCAAATACATATGTATGTGTATTTTCTAGCAGTAGCAAGTCACCGTACTTGCTCTGCAGCAGCAGCAGCAGCAGCAGCAGCAGCAGCAGCGTTAGCGGATCTAGTGCACCAAGACCAATATCCTATCAATATGCCATTTTATTGATAAAATATTATCACATTAACATTAACATGCATTAACATCTTTCCGAGTTGTCGTGACTGAAATTCATTTAGAAAATGTATAAAATATTTTGAATGTGTATGAGATACTATTTAACTCTCTCTCTCTCTCTTCCCTCTCACCCTCTCCAACCCTTTCCTGTTCTGTCTCGTAGTCCAACCACCCACCAATCTCACCCTCCACAAAAGCACAAAAACAAACCTCCCCATCACGGATCGAGCCTCTTCATCTCGCCCCCTCTCTGATTCATAACTTATACCTAATGAAATTAATGACTAGTAATTAAAACAATCTACTCTCCAGGGTCTTCTCTTGGGTCTTTTAAGCAGCCATTGATTTATAGATTTCATTAAAACATTTTGACCATGCACACACACAAATACACACTATGGATCAGTGCTAAATGTTTTAACATCACGCTTTGGTGGCATGCCACAGGTGGATGATTAAAAAGCAGAGCTGCTTGGGTTGCCATTGACCTATGTTTGGGTTTTTGGCACCACAATAGTCATCCCTGCTCCAGTTTGTTGTGCTGTCCACACTGTTGAGCTGAGAGATGGCAAGATACTACCCTAGTTAAATCACTAAATAGCACATGGTATTTCAGTGCAAAACCGTCATACCAGGTGCTGTGTGCGCTGGTATAGCATTTTAAATGAAGTTATTGTCACTCTTTTCGATTAGATTAGATTAAATTAAATTATATTAGAAGCAATTAAATTAGATTAATAAAATACAAATGGCTATAGCCTATACTGCAAGGGATCATTGCAGTGCAGAAGACATGTTATATAGTATTTACCAGGAGTGTAATAAGTTCTCAGAAATTATACTTAAGTGAAAGTATGGATACTGAGTAATAATTTTACTCAATTAAAAGTCCAAGTATCTAGCCAAAAATATTCTTGATTGAAAGTAAATAGTATTCACATTAATTTGTACTTAAGTATTAAAAAAAGTAAAAAGTAACTTTTTTCTGAGCTAGAATGAAATCAAGAGAGGAGATTGTGTGAGAGAGGATGTTGTTAAATTCTATTGGTTTTTTAAGTCGCCTTTTTACTGTCTCTGACAACTGTCATATTTCTCCCCCAGTGGCATTCGCAACCTGGTCCTAGAATCATGTTACAATAACTACATTTTTGCAA
Organism: Myxocyprinus asiaticus; assembly: GCF_019703515.2. NCBI lineage: Eukaryota > Metazoa > Chordata > Actinopteri > Cypriniformes > Catostomidae > Myxocyprinus > Myxocyprinus asiaticus. Next base: position 34,744,909 of record NC_059365.1, on the reverse strand, counting down.
AATGATTTTTATGTGACCTGTATGTAACACAGCAATTTCCTAGCGGAGTGAACATTAGAGGTGCTAAAACAACAATGACTTTTATTCCCTTTCACACAAATCATGAGTAAAACAGCATAAACACTTACTTTTCTATCTTTTCCTCACACAATGCTATGCTTATGACACATAAAAACTTGTACTGTAGTGCATGACTCATTTTAGCGTTTGCATTACATAACCAACTACATTTACAAGCTTGTGTAACTGTGATCAAATTGTACAGAAGCTCAACTGATAGAGTGTTGCATATGCAATACAAAGGACCGGGGTACGAGTCCTGAAGAGCACGTGAGTCGATACGTGAGCCAAAAGTGTCATAGAAGCACCACAAAATGAGATGGTTGCTTCAGAAATTGTGTTTTTCATGTCATATTTGATTTTTTCTGACACTATCGGATAGGTTTAGGGTAGGGAGGTAGGTAGGTTTTGTCTCGATAGAACATTAACCTTAAAAACCTCATCTGTTTAGGAGAGTATTTCACTCACTTTTAGTGCCACACAGTGGACATTTCACTTGGGAACTGCCCTGAGATGTGTAATGAACCACATAATTTTATTTTGCAAAAACATTGCGGTCACACTTTATATTAGGTGGCCTTAACTACTATGTACTTACATTAAATACATACAAGACTATGTATTTACTGTGTAACTATGTGTTGTTCTGCAAAATTCCCACATTTGCTGCTACTGAGGATGAGGTACGGGTAGGTTTAGGAGTAAGGTTAGGGTTAAGATTAGGGGTAAGAGTTAGGTTTTGGGGTAAGGGTTAGGTTAGGGTTAGGGGTAAAGTTAACAGTGAAACTACAAATTTAATTAAGTGCAAGTACTTTAAATGTAATAACAATGCAACAACACGTATGTACGTAATAAGTACATTGTATCAAATAGTTAAGTAGATAGTAGTTTAGGCCACCTAATATAAAGTGGGTCCAACATTGCCATTGTTCATAGCATGGGAGAAGGCACTCTCGAATTGCGATGTCAGAGCACCCAGCCCCTTGAGACATAAAGAAAGATCCAAAAAATTCAAATGAAGCTTTGAAGAAAGAAATTGATTTCTTAGGTTTGCTAACAAACCTTTCTGTTGAGCAGATGGATGAATTCAATAAAATTCATAATTAATATTTACTCAAATTCCATTATTTTTATTATCATTATTATCATCATCATCATTGCTGGTTTTATAGATATTATTATAATTAATAGTTTCCTAACAACAACAACAACAATTCAGCAAATAGGGAGTAGAAATTCATAGATATGATTTAAATATGAAGGCAAGTGTAGTAATAAATGACATGTACACATTTAATTACAAAAGCCTTTTGTTTTTATATATATATATTTGCAACATGAATGATAATTTTTGACTTCATAACTGTCCAATCTGTAGAAGTAGCAGGCGTTTAGAATAAAGTTTAGGATAAAGACCATCAGTGTTTCTCACTTCATGCTCATAGTTTTGAATGAATACATCACATTCAGTCGGGTGGTCACACAAGGTCTAGTCGCACAAATATTTCAACACACTCTGCCATTTGTCTATCTGTCGTTTGTCAGATGCAGTGAAAAGGCAGCTTCAGTCCAGTAAGACAAGAAAATGATTTGCAAAAATGTAATGTGTACTTTTCAAGTTTAAATTAAATATTGTAAGGTGTAAAAAGTACTATTTTTTTCTTTGGAAATGTAATTAAGTAAAAGTACAAGTATTACATTTAAAATGCACTCGAGTAAAGTACAAATCCCCCCCAAAAATACTTAAGTATAGTATTTTTACTCAATTACTTTACACCCCTGGTATTTACAATATATATTTTTTAAAGTATAGTATATCAATGCTGTTAATTAACTGGTTGCATTATGTGGGCAGTAATGGTGCAACATTACTTGCACCATTACTGCCCACAGAAAGCAGCCAGTAAATTAATCAATAGTTATATTTGTGAATTATCTACGCTAAAGCATTGCCTGCATGTTTTTTCTTTCTCTCGCCGGAAACAAATGTTGATGCTAAATATCTAAACCTTGTGCATTCTCAGTTCAGAAATGTTTTCTTTTGTGAAATAAAGCATCTGACAACAGCCTTCTCCTTTGTGTGTGTTGTTGAACATGATGTATTTTCATCCTAAGCTGTCATGAATATTCTGCTGTTCTGTCTCAGACCGACCGTGATGGCAAAACAACCCACATCAGAAGCCTCTGCAGTCTCAGAACTCCTAAAACTGTTTAAAACAACTGTAAACAACAAATTGTAGCACTTCAGTTGGACGTTCCATGATGCAAACATCTGCAAATAGCACACTTTCACTGATGTTTTCTCATCTAGTAAAAAAAAAAAAAAAAAAAAAAAGGAATTACATTTTATCCAGGACAAGACATTTTGAAAAGGGGCAGGAATAGTAAGGAAATTAACCATTCTGGTTCATATTCTGATTCCTCTTAACGATTCCTGTTCCATAACGACTGCATTAATCATTCTTTAAGACATTTTGAGGAGGAAATATTTGGAAATAAGAAATTTAATTTCTTTTTGGATTCACTGCCTTCAGCAGCCTGTTACCAAATGAGAAAATTTCACATTTTAACAACAGATTCTTGCAAAAGGTGTGTTTACATAGAGTATTTAATTAAAATATTTCATTCGTTCATCCATTTTTATAAAATACCACTAATTACATAAAAACTCATAATGTGAATCTTTAACTACATATTGTCATATCAACAATCATCCAGTAATTACTTTGAATTAGTGGTTAATTTATTAAGTCAGACAGGTCACATGAAAAAATGAATGATTTGTGATTCAGTAAGATTTTGATTCACTAAAAAGAGCAAGATGATAAAAGTAATTAGTTCAGTAGGAAGCATTGTATGTTTTGTGCTGTAGATTCAAAAGAACCGAAAATAGTATTTTTTTTTAAAATATATATTCTTCTCCCTGCCCAGTAGATGGTGAAATGCACAAAGAATACGAAGTGCCAAAAACAAGAGTGTGAAAGTGAAAGTGGACATTTATAGTAAAAAGGACTTCAATATTGATCTGTTTCTCACCCACAGCAATCATTTAGCTTCTGAAGACACAGATTTAACCACTGGAGTCATATTGATTACTTTTATGCTGCCTCTATGTGCTTTTTGGACCTTCAAAGTTCTGACCACCATTCACTCGCATTGTATGGACCTACAGAGCTGAGATATTTTTTTCAAAAAATCTTCGTTTGTGTTTCGCTGAAGAAGTCACACATCTGAGATTGCATGAGGGAGAGTAAATGATGAGATAATTTGTATTTTTGGGTGAACTATTCCATTAAGAGTCTTCATTCAGGAATCTGGATTCACTGGTCGTGCTGTGTGTTTTGCGCTGTAGATTCAAAATTACCGCTCATAAGAGTCATTTGTTCGGGAATCGGACTACACTGGTTGCACAGTATGTTTTGTGTTGTAGATTCAAAATAACTGGCTCATAAGAGTAACTTGTTTTGGAATCGGACTTCACTGGTTGCGCTGTATGTTTCGAGCTGTAGATGCAATTGAACCAGCTAATAAGAGTAATTTGTTTGGGAATAGGGTTACATTGGTTGTAATGTATGTTTTGCGCTGGTGAATTAATAATGGTGTTGCAGTGCTGCGTAACAGGAAACATTGTCAGAGTGTTTTAGCAAGATTTTGCATCCACACTGGAGAAAGTATGCACATTTGAGAACCGTTAATGAAACTGAAAATCATTCCCTTCTGGTATTTAAAAAAAAATTAAAAAAAATAATAAGGTTCTCAGGTCCCAACCCTAATTTTAATTAACTTAGAAGAAACAGACACATACTAAAAAGTGTGAATTATTATTAATTGACATAAAACGCATGTTTAAGGTACTGTAGTTTGTTTTTAATTGAATGGGAAAATGTACCTATTACCTGACAGATATCACTGAATCTGTCTGTATCTGTACAGGCCTAGGCTCTGTAAACAGCCAACTAAAATGGTCATTTTTTTTTTTTTTTCTGCCAATTAGGAAGACTTTGAGGCACTTTCAGTCAATCTATCATTTTGCATCTTTGCATGGCAACCATATATGTGAAGCAGGAAGCTGATGGCACAGTTTTGAAGAGGAACATTTGAGTTTAAGGCCATACACAGATACAGTATAAGCAATTGCTCTTTTGTTGTGAAAGAGTGCTTTTTTGTTTCCATTGCTTTTAGCAACACTGAGAGTACTTTCCCTACTGCCTCATCTCTGTACAACAGTACAATGGGGTCTATGAAAAAGAGGTTTAGGAAAAGGTCTAGCAGGTCGAAAATGGTCGAAAAGCATCGCTTACAGCAACTAAAACCAACAATATTCCCCCAAATGTTCCTAACCTAGCCTAAATCACAATGTACATTGTACAATTTTGGCCATATTTTTGCTGTCTGAGACAAATTTTGAGAATCATACAATATTTCTTTCCCTGCTGGACAAAATCAGTAGACTTGGATCTTTTAATGTGACATGTTTCCTGACTGCCGATTAATTGCCTATGTGATGAATATTAACCTTCAACAAAGTCTTATGAAGAACTAATAAGAGCACAGAAATTGATGCCTTTCTGTGTGTGAGAGAGAGAGAGAAAGAGAAAGAGAGATGAATATTGCTTGTCTATATGCTATGCAACATATATCTTGTTCCCTATCTGTCACTCACCCGACGTTGTGTCGATGTAGTGACACTAGGGGTCACTCTTGGGAGCCTGAGACACCTCTGATCTTTGATAAATGGCCAATGAAAATTGGCGAGTGGTATTTGCATACCACTCCCCTGGACATACAGGTATAAAAGGAGCTGGTATGCAACCACTCATTCAGATTTTCTCTTCGGAGCCGAAAGGTCGATGTTTACTGAGCTGACTGTTCATTCACCTCTGCTGGATCTGACGGCGCATTTCAGTGGCTTCTCCCTCCTCTGCACTGGTGCACTGCAGAGAATGCCCCTGGGCGCTTCGGCAGAAAAAAGAGAGTATATTTTCCGGAAAGGCAGTATATTTAGTATAAGAGTATATTTCTCTAAAAGAGCGGCACACATGGAACGTCTTTTTAAAGATGCGTCTTTTTAAAGATGCCTTTCCGTTTGTGTGTTATTCCTGGTTGCGGTCGTTACCTATCAACTTCTGATGGTCACGATCACTGTCTTTTGTGTCTGGGCACGACCCACACAGAGACAGCATTCGTGGATGGATCATATACTCACTGCGAGAACATGACCATGGCTCACTACCCTCGATGGTGGGGCAGCCAGGGGCTATTCGGCGATTCCCCCGGTGGATAAGGCGCTCACGGTGCACCTATACACGCAGAGCGCCGCCACCTGGCACGGACGCCCAAAGCTCCCATACAAAGCCTGTAGGTTCACGTCATCCCTGACGGCCAAAGCCTACAGTGCCGCTGGACAAGCCGCCTCTGCCCTGCACGCCATGGCTCTCCTACAAGTCCACCAAGCCAAGGCGCTAAAGGAACTGCACGAGGGTAGTTCCGTCCCAGATTTGATGCAGGAGCTGCGCTCGGTGACCGACCTCGCTCTCTGGATGACGAAGGTCACGACGTGGTCTCTTGGGCGGGCGATGTCCACCTTAGTGGTCCAGGAGCGCCACCTTTGGCTCAACCTGGTCGAGATGGGTGAGGCCGACAAGGCACGGTTACTTGCTGCCCCCATTTCCCAGGTTGGCCTATTCGGCGACACCATCGAGGACTTTGCCCAGCAGTTCTCGACGGTGAAGCAGCAGACGGAGGCTATCTGGCACATCCTGCCCCAGTGCGGATTAAGATCCCGCATCCCGCCTGCTCGTCGCCAAGGGTGTCCCCCTGCAGTGACTGCACCAGCTTCGCCGCAGCCCGCTCCTTCTGCCCGGCCCCGGTGTGGAGCCCACTGCAGGAAGCAGACGCCACCCGTCTCACGGCCGGCCGCCAAGAACCCTCGGAAGGCTTTGAAGCGCCACTGAGACGGGTGACACAGGGACGACGAAACCCACCGTGGAGCTGGTAAGCAGACCACTCCATCCCCCAGTGGAGGGCCAGGAGGAGAATCTTTTGTTGCTTTTTCTTTTAATTTCGCCGCATGCCCAAGTGGCTGCGGTACCCAACAGTTCAGCAAAAGAGCGGTTTCCTCGTTCCCTGGGTCATGTACCCGGTGTGCACGGCCGTCATCACGACTGCCATCCACTTTCCATCCTTGTAGGTTTGGCGCTCCAGCGGCGGTCTCCCTGCCCTTGCGTGCCCAGCTGTGGCACAAATCCGCCCCCGATGTGACAGTCTCCATGGGTCACGAGGACAGGCCTCTTCCTCCCCCATCCCAGGCTGTTCCGGGGGTGGTCACAAGGAGCCAGGTAAGTGCTTCAATGTCTTCACCTCGGTGAAGGGCGAGAACGCTGCTACCTTGCACGTGGAGATCGCTACCCTCCTATGGAAGGAACAGAAGCGATAGAGCCTATCCCTCCAGCCGAGATGAAGAAGGGGTTTTACAGCCCCTACTTCACTGTACCGAAAAAAGGCGGCGGGTTGCGGCCAATCTTGGACCTGCGAGTACTGAACCGGGCTTTACACAGACTCCCGTTCAAAGTACTGACGTAAAGACGCATTCTGGCGAGCATCTGGCATCAAGATTGGTTCGCGGCGGTAGACCTGAAGGACACGTACTTCCACGTCTCAATTCTACCTCAACACAGACCCTTCCTGCAGTTTGCATTCGAGGGTTGGGCGTATCAGTACAAGGTCCTCCCTTTCGGCCTGTCCTTGTCCCCTCGTGTCTTCACGAAGGTCGACGGAGGCAGCTCTTGCCCCGTTAAGGAAAATGGGCATTCACATTCTCAACTATCTCGACGATTGGCTAATCCTAGCCCACTCTCGGGATATGCTGTGTGCACACAGGGACTTGGTGCTCTCACACCTCAGCCGACTAGGGCTTTGGGTCAGCTGGGAAAAGAGCAAGCTCCTCCCGGTTCAGAGCATATCTTTTCTCGGTTTGGATTTGGATTCAGTCTCATTGTCGGCACGCCTCAAGAACGAACACGCACAGTTGGTGCTGACCTGTTTGAAGGCGTTCAAACAGAAAACAGTGGTTCCACTGAAACTCAGTGCCTTTGCAGTCAGCTGAGCTTAAGGCACTCTCCTTGAAGACTGCCCTCCTGACTGCGCTCACTTCCATCAAGAGGGTAGGAGACCTGCAAGCGTTCTCTGTCAGCAAAATGTGCCTGGAGTTCGGCCATTGATCCAGGGCAAGCACATGTTAGTTCGGACAGACAACACGGCAATGGTAGCATATGTCAACCATCAAGGCAGTCTGCGCTCCCCTTGTATGTCACAATTTGCCCGCCGTCTCCTCCTCTGGAGTCAGCAGCACCTCAAGTCACTGAGAGCCACTCATATTCCGGGAGACCTCAACATTGCAGCAGATGCGCTGTCATGGCAGGTTACCCTCAAGGGAGAGTGGAGACTCCACCCTCAGGTGGTCCAGTTGATCTGGAGTTGATTCGGACAGGCACAGGTAGACCTGTTCGCCTCTCAAGAATACTCCCGCTGCCCGCTCTGGTATGCCCTGACCGAGGCACCTCTCGGTATAGATGCGCTGGCACACAGCTGGCCCCTGGACTTCACAAATATGCGTTTCCCCCAGTGAGCCTGCTTGCACAGACCCTGTGCAAGGTCAGGGAGGACGAGGAGCAGGTCGTCCTGGTAGCACCCTACTGGCCCACCCAGATGTGGTTCTCGGACCTCACGCTCCTCGCGACAGCTGCACTCAGATAAGAGGCCACGACTGGGCTTGCCCGTCTCTATCTTTTGGGTAGTCGACTTGTCCCCAAAGGGCCATTCGACACTCATAACTGTGTTATGTGTCGGCCTGGTGCACTGGCTACGAGGCACACAGTGGTCTGCCCGTCACACACCGCCAGTTCATGTAACACAGTTCAGCCAGTTGTGGCGTTTTTGTACAGGGACCCCTAGTGTCACTACATCGACACAACATAGAGTGAGTGACAGATAGGTAACGTCCTGGTTACTGGCGTAACCTCCGTTCCCTGATGGAAGGAACGAGATGTTGTGTCCCTCCTGCCACAACACTGAACTACCCGCTGAAATGGCCGGGACCTTGTCTCGGCTCCTCAGCATAAAGCCTGAATGAGTGGTTGCATACCAGCTCCTTTTATACTCGTATGTCCGGGGGAGTGGTATGCAAATATCACTCACCAATTTTCATTGGCCTTTTATCAAAGACCAGAGGTGTCTCGGGCTCCCAAGAGTGACCCCTAGTGTTACTACATCGACACAACGTCTCGTTCCCTCCATCAGGGAATGGAGGTTATGCAAGTAACCAGGACGTTATTTAGCATGTCAGCATTAAAGCAAGGCTTGGGTTAATGCTGTATTATTTTAATATGTCAATGAGGATGTCAGAAGGGATGTGGACCGATGACGTTCGAGCTTAAATTTGTCTGAACAAAAATATAATATTGAACAATATTGCTGATTTGCAAGCATGATGTTCTCTCCTTCAGAAACAAGAATTTCAGAGCTCCCTTTTTTTTCTTTTTTTTTTTTTTAAATCATATAAAACCATCTTTAAGACTTAAATGTAGACAAATAAAAAAAATCAAGTGTTGCTAATTGACAATTTGCTGAACAACAAATCTGGAGTTGCATTCGTAAGAATTTGTTGGCTGAATGAGACATTTTACATTTAGAGAACAAACAAATTCAAATTGGCTTAACAAAGTAGTGTTACTGAGGACAATAATTATGACAGTTTTTTAAAAGAACTCAAAAATCTAAATACATTGTGTAGCCTTGATTGTTTAACTTTCTCAACAATGTATTTTTTACAGTATAGGGTAAGGGTGACTAAAATTCAACAGCTTATCTTATATAGCATAGCACAGATGAGACATTATAGAGATGTCATTAACCTTTGCCATGTGTTTGTGTGACTAAAATAGTCATTAAAGCCCTCTGTCTGTGCAAACTCCAGCGTACCAAGGGAATCAGTCCAATCAAATGCTGAGGCATAGCCACATTAAACAAACAGATGTTGGACAGAGTGCAGCACAAGTGTAAGGATGTGTCAAAAAAAGGGTGTTTACTTTGTGACTATCCATGCTCCCAGGAAATAATTGCTGTCACCACATGACACAGAGGATGTGTCATTGTGCCCTGTAGTACTTGAAGCATAATCTCTGGGGGTGATATTTGTAATGCTGTGACATTCTCTCTTTGAGTTCCTAAAGTAATCCTTTATATCACAGTGAAGGATTTTTTTGTCTTTTTTTTTTTTTTTTTGTCTGTGATGTCTACTTTAAAAGGGTTGGTGAGAGAAGATCTGTCATTGCACTTACTCTGGTTATCATTTACTAATAATTAGTAAGTGTTCTTACTAATGTGCACGGAAAAATTTCTCACAAAATATTTCCACTGGGTTCACAACAGTTGTGTACATGTTAAAGTTTGTTCTTTGTCTAATGTTGAGGAATACAGAATACAGTACAACGCAGCCAGCATCTGTATTTGTATCTGTATCTGTTACTATCGCAAAATTATCTGTATCTGTCTCTGTATTCGGATAGAACTTAAGTGCGACAAAACTTAATGAAACACTCATTTATAAAATGTAACTATTACATGTATAGTTTATATAAATAAAATATGCCATGTATATGCCTATTCATAATAATAGCCTAATAAAAATAATAATAATTATTATTACTATGAGTATTATTATTATTGTGCTCTCTCTCTCTCTCTCTCTCTTTCTCTCTCTCTCTCTCTCTCTCTCTCTCTCTCTCTCTCTCTCTATATATATATATATATATATATATATATATATATATAGTTTAGTTAAATTACATGTACACAATTAGCAAAATTGTGGGAAAAGAATAATAATAGTCTAATAATAAAAACGTTACATTACACTTTCAAATTTAGTACAGTTTAAAGGGAGGGGCGTTATGCCGAACAGGCGTCTGGCTGAAGAGGGCCGCAAAATGGCGCCGCGATATGCCGAAGGGGGCCACGATATGCCACCTTGCCAACTATGCCAACTTTTGGGCTGGTTTCTATGTAAAATCCAGGGCCGATTTCTCTTCTCAGTCCACCCCTGCTTACCTTATTCGGTGATGTGAAAATAAATGTGTCGACCACGATCATGTTCCCGCTTAGCCACAAGGGATTCGTTAGATAAATGTTTTTTTTGGCTTACTCTGTGTAGGAGTCGGTGTTCTACTGGGATCCAGATGTTTGCTGGATTCTGATTAGGATGGGGGGGGTGGGGGGGGGGCTCTGTCATGAATACCACCTTTGTTGTTCCTCCCGCTCACCACCAGAGGGCTCCATCACCTGGGGATTGATTTTTAACTCTCTGGACTCCATTTCCCATAATCCCTGTCACTGATTACCTGCTCAGCTGTTTCTCATTTACTAAGCTATTTAAGTCTCACTCTCACTCTCTATCATTGCGAAGTCTTGTTTTGCCCTGGCTGACATTTCTAAGCGTTCTCTGAGGCTTTGCATTATCTGTGTATGAACCTGGACTGTTTAATCTGTTTTGACCCGTTGCTGCCTTCCTACTACTACTGCCTTGTTTACCTGGAAATAACCTGTGATTGTCTGCCACCTTCCCTGACCTTTTGCCTGTTTATTTTCTACCACTCTGGATTGCCTTTGTTATTACTGTTGCTGGTGATTGACCGTGCCTGTCTGTATTACGACGTTTATCATTATTAAAGCTGTACATGGATCTCAACTCTGATGACTCATCATTACACAAACGTGCATTCATTTACATTTTTGAAGTGGAGTACAAAAGCAATTTGCGAAAGTAAAACTTACTGGTGTCTTGTATCAGGTCTGTATGTGCAATATACTGTCTTTTCCTGATTAATATGTAATCATGTAATCCATCAAGTTACTATAATATGATTAAGAAACTGTAATTTTCTAAAATTTTTAAATGTAATTTAATCTATTTACAAGAACTAGATTTTTGTAAACTGATTATGTAATCCAGATTACATGCAATCTGTCACTACCCAGCACTGTATATAAACATTTAATCTCGGCACATTCCATGTTTCTAAAGGCCACCAGAATGTTTTGCAGATGTGTGGTTTGAATTTCATCCTAAATAAAAAAAATAAAAAAACGTAACCATAGTTCATGATTGCGTAAAAACATTCACGCACAGGTTATGCACACAAATACATGCACACACATGCCCTGTAAAAAGTGGCAACCTGCAATTTTTACCTATATCTACCTGATTAAAATTAGATTTGTTGGTGTAACCTAATCATGTATTCAAGTTGATTCAGACATGTTATTTGTTTATTTTTTAATTGAATCAGACTTGAATTAAGGTTAGTAAAAAAATGTAGGTAAACTTTTTTTTTTTTTTTTCCACTGTGGTTAGGATATGTGTCCACTGTTCTTAAAGTCAAAATGCAGAGAGTAGTTGAGATCCACACTTTATCAGCTGTATGACTTTCCACTTTTCAGGCTTCAGGCAGTAAGTGAACCCTGGCTAGGGGTTTTCCGGGGTTTAATCTTGGTAAATTGGGTGGGTCATGAGTTTAATATCAGTAAATGTTGGGACCGACATGGAGCAGGTTGGGTCTTTGTGTTGGCAGAATGGGTTGCTGTGTTGGCTGCGGGGTCCTCCATTGAAAGTGACCCGCTTCAGCAGATGGACAGGTATCTAACACCTGCTTCTAATGAGCTTATTAGCTAAACTCAGCTCTTTTGAAGAGAGCCAAGTTGCTGAGCGGGTGCCAAACAGCTTAGAGAAATTATGCAATGGCATTTGGCTGGCGAGGGGCATCAGTGAGCCTTTTTTTGCAAAGTGTGATAAGGGAAGACTGTGACAGGGTCTTTGTGTCTAATCACCAGTCTGTGAACTTAATCTTGAATGGACAGAACAGAGAGATAATTTCAGAGTACAATCCGTATGTTCCTGAACAGTGCTTAGACTTAAAATTTGCTCATAATTTGTATCAGAATCTGCCACAGGAACCTAAGCAATGGTGGTTTAGTTCTGTAGTTCAAAATCATGTGGCTTGTTGATGAGATTTTTTCTTACCAGTTTTAAGATTATCGCCAAATTTAAATGGATTGATTTGTAATGAGTAAAAAAGAAACAAACGAACAAATAAATAATTTACTTCCTGCAACAGGAAGTAGATATTTTGTGTGTGAATTGCACTTTATTTGTTGTAAAGTTTACAAAATTTGCTTGGTAAACTGGTTTATATCCTTTTTTTCCCTTGACCACAAACAGATTTTTTATTTTTTTTATTATTTTTATTTTTATTTTTTTGCAGCATCTCTTTAGTCCCAAACGTACTTTCAAAGCAAGTATAACACTTCAGCAATCAGAAGTTGTACAATTGGTTGTTTTTAGGGCTCTGAAATAATGAATTGTCAGCAGTCTAATTTGCCTTGACTCATAATGTTATACAAATGAGTTCCATGCATAAGCTAAGTGCTAGCATGTTCACTTTAATAAACATCAACAGACATCAACAATAGGGACATTCATGTTTATTTCTGGTGCAACTGATTAATTTATCATTAACATCAGAGGTGAATAGAACTGCATACTTGTGGAATTTCAATAAAATGGCAGGCATAGTGGGTAAATTTTGTTAATAACTATTATTAATGAGATAAGGTCATTTGTTATGTAGTCAGATATTTATATATATATATATCAATTGAATGATTCTCTTCATTTTTTTTTTCTAAAGAAAATCTGTTTGTGTGTTATAGTGTATACAGATGATAGGTACCTTTATAATCTATATGTGGGATTTGTCCTGAGGTATACTTTTTTTTTGCTTAGAGGTAGTTGAACCATCTCAGACATCTCCATGCAACTCAAAGGACTCTGCAGTTGTGCAACATTAAGTAAACAATTTGTTTAAATAAAGTTTTTATGGACCCTTTTCACATTTCAGGGTTTGTAACACAAAAGTAATATATTGCAGGGTAAACTTGTATAACACCCCCCAAAAAACATCAACATGATCACACAGGAAGTCAACATGTTGCTTTTGAATGTTTCAGTATCGCCCCCATTCTGCCAAATTACTGACAAGCATCATCTCCCATCAGACATTTTTGCATCGGTTCAAGTGTGTTTACCTTCTCCTGTGGTGTGTTGATAGTATGTTGCATCAGCAGTGCGGAAGACCTGGGTTCTTGTCCCACATTGAAACCAGGATGCATTGTGTTCGCATAATTAGTGACGAGCACAATTCAGAGGTTACATGTATGCTATAAAATGTAATTTTTACTCCACTGATGGTTAGGTTTATGGTTGGGATTTGGGTTGGGGAGTAGGGTTATGCAATAAAATATGCATTCCTGTTGTCTATATTTAATCATTTACAACTAAAATACAACTTGCTTTTTGCACCACCCTGTGGACATTTCACTTCAACAGCACTTTCAACTTTTGCCACTGCGGGCAGCATGTCCAATTTTGGTAAGCATAGACTGATTTTAGCTGAAGAACATTCAACATTTTTTTTTTTTTTTTTTTTTTTTTTGTGGAGTTGCGATTGAATGCAACATTCTTTGTTATTGTAACCCCTCTAAAATAAAATAAAATTGAATGACAAAAAGAAAAATGAAAATCTGTTGTGCTCAATTGACTGGTGGACTGTACGTTTCCACAGCAGTCTCATTAAACAAGTGCAGCCCAACTGTGTTTGACACTTCTCTGACAAATTTCCTCACTTCAAAACATTCTCAAGCTTTAGCTGTCCAATCTGTAGCAACACCAGACCTGTAACAAGAAATGATGTGCTGATCTCTGAGAGAATTATCACAGAAACACGAATGCCCTGAATGTCATTATTAAAGTGGATCCATTTCCCCATTCCCCGCTGGAATGAAATGAGAATGGCAGAGTTTGCGATGTGCTTCCAACATGTCAGTAGACTCTGGATTAACTGTGAGCTCTCTCAGGCATATGTTGGTACTGGAAGTAACTACAGTCTAGTCTGAGCTGCCAGCGGGCAGCAAAGACTGTCCCATTTCATTCACAGGACAAAAGGCACAGCACATACCTGAAGAGACGCATCCAAGCCTCATAGCAACAGAGGTACCAAAGGCCTGAGTCTGTCTCATCACCCACCTACTCTCGCCAGACAGGGTCATGGCTATTTAAGCAGGGTGAGATTGGTGACTCTTGGCGAATATGCCTGGTTAACACAATGTACCATGCTCTGCTCCTGCCAGGGCGAAGCCGGATTGAGAAATAAAGGAAACATAGCCCATATTTTTTACACAGATGTCAAATTTGGCCATCTCAGAATAATACATTCTGGTGCAGGAAGGAAAGGTTGTCAGAACATCAAAATGAAGGAGGGAAAAATGGGTGAGCATGGGTTGTTCTACACCTAAACTGCAGATAATAAGCAATACATGTCTGTCAAAACAATGAACCCTGCACACACGGAGTCTTACACTTCACCATTATAGATGGTAAAATGTATGCTGTATACATGCATAACATATTTACAAGTACAGTAAAGTATGTCGCAAACACTGTGTAGCAAACTAAAATACTAAAAATACTTTCTAAATTAGATTCCAAGAATCAAGAACCCATGAATTCATTTCAATATGGACACCAAAGTGGACTCCAAGATTATGGACCTCGATGTATGTAATAAACAGAAACAAAATGAATGCATTTAAGAATAGTTGTCATAGTCTTGAGGTTGAAAATTATTTCTGAATGGTTATTGTTCACATTTTGTTGCATGCCATCTTTCAAATAGAAGCTGGAAGACCAATTAATATAGGAAGGTTTTTAGCCCAAGATCTCATTTTGTAATGACTGACTTTTATTGACTAAATATGGTGTGGTGGTCTGAAGTAGATTCAGAATGCAGTGGCTGCATTAGGCAGAAAGCTGAAATGTTTGAGCAGAAAAGAAAAAAAAGAGAGAGGCAGAGTGAATTAGAGGGTGTGTGAATGAAAGAGAGGGAAAGGGAGAGAAATGGAGTAAAAGAAAAAAGCAGGGAAGAAATAGATGGAGCCATGCAGATAGAACGTTTGTACACTGAGACGTGATTGATAAATGTGAACAAAATCAACAAGTTGAACTTTAATTGTATTCATTGTGATGGGGGAGGGAGGTAGTTTATACTGCCTCATGATCGATGGCACGGGGCAATTACTTTGGCTGTGCACTTTGTCTTATCAGCTTTGGCATGGATATAAAAGCAGCTGATAAAAGCAATTAAATGGTGTGAATGTGCTATGCTAATGCTAGAAATGAATTCCTGGCTGCAGATTCAGAGACAAATTTTTACTGATGAATATATGTCCATGAACCCAAGAATGGATTAGCATTTCCTCGATAAGCCCTATCTGGCCTTATTTCATCTAATCGGGCAACAAATGAGCCACATCCTAATAGATTAGACATTTTTGTGAGCAAAAAATTTAATGAATGTATTTGAACAGAATATTAAGTTCCCTCATAAACTGTGGTTGGCAAAAACCCAATGCAGCAAGATGATATCTGCTATAATTCAGTTCAATTTAACAACAACAATGTATTGAAGCACGATTTTGATCACACTTCAAATTAAGGTACTCATGATACAGTGTAATCACACAAGGAAGTAGGCCTAAAATGTCATTTTTTGTTGTACTGATAGTAATTACACATGTATTACAATGTATTTACATTGTAATTATATATATAATATTGGTGCTATAATATGGTGTAATTATTATAATATTTTTATTTCATGTTCAATATTCAATTAAAGATGAAAATTCGAAATTGATTTATTAACAATAAAATTGTTTTTATTTATTTATTTTTGTTCATTTGCTCATACATTTCTCTAGCTCAACTGAAAAAGAAATATAACACCTAGGTAGGAAATAAAATATCTGGCTTTAACACATTGTAAGTTACTTTGGATAAAAGCATTTGCTTGAAACATAAATGTAACAATCGATTTGTCAATGAATAAGACAATTTCTAAAAACTCATTTGACAGACCTTCAGTTACATGCAGTGACATCACTGATTGGTAAGAAAGCACAAGTATAGAGACGTGAACTAGGCGTTGTTCTAAATCAGCACGGATAATTAATCTGCCTCTTTTTCAAGACTAAAATTAGTCTTAATCACAGTTTCTCCTTGCTCGACATATCAAACAAGAACTTTGTCTTAATTTAGCCACTGGCTGTAGACTCACTTACGCTTTTAAAGACCCCATGGCCATTAGTCTTGACAAGAACAATTTTGTTTCCTGTGTTGACATATTTAATATTGAAACAGGAAGTTTGGGTTAGACCTATCAAAGGGATGGTCACTTTTTTTTTTTTTTAAATAGCCAATAGTCTTACATCACAGTTATGCATTATGATTTGCTACTTGCTGGTCGGCTGCAGGTTGCTGGTCAGGTGCAGGTATATAGAGCATAAAAGTCTGGTTCCGGAAGTAAAAATCCAATTCATTTTCTTCATAATTGATTAACTTAAAACCCTTTTAAAAAACAGACCTACTATTGGCTCCGAAGTTGTTAATTGATGGTATATGCCTCTGTCCATGTTATTTCATATTCATTGTTTAAATATATATATATATATATATATATATATATATATATATATATATATATATATATATATATATATATATATATATATATATATATATATATATATATATATATATATATATATATATATATATATATATTGGCTTCAAATCAATGTTTATAATGATGTGATTCACCTTTGAGCAGGTTGATTTTGTTCATGGCTTAGAGCTTTTATGAAATCATTATAGAAGAAATGGATGGGATAAAGTGGGTGAGCACTATTTCACTCTTTAGGAAGGAAATACATTCTAGACAGCAAAACCTTTCTAGAAAAACCTTGATAGTGCAAGATGGAAGGAAACTTCCACTGAAGAGCAGCTGACACGCAGCAAACTGGAAGGCAACCACACTCCCGACATGCGGGCAGAGACCAACTAGGCAGAGAGAGTGAGGTAAGTTACTTCACACTCAACAGATTTCTATAATGATAACACACAACAATCACTACAGACTACATTCATCAATCCAGCAAAGAACATGACTCACAAAGGGATTAAAATAAGCAGGAACAAACAAGGGACAAGTGCCATGCTCTGGACATGAAACAAGACCGACCGAAGAGCACCCGGCTGTAATTCACAACAGGACCCATGCACTCAACACAAAGACAGGACACAAAACACAAGACAGAGCATGGGATGATGATGTCATGGTCCTGTCAGATAAAAACCCAACCTGACAAAGTGACAGGACCATGACATCTATACCTTCAGTAAGGCATGTGTGCATGGATTGTTTTTTTGTTGTGTTGCTATGGTCTATTGGCTCCTAAAGCAGTGAAGTGGGGATGATTTACTTCTGTCGATTATCGAACTGAGAAAACAGTCTTGCCAGTGTGCACTGACTGAGTTTTAATTAAGCATGACCAAACTACCCTCAAGGTTGATTCATAAAAATGACCTTCGTTGTGAATTACCTTGATAAAAAAGGAAAGGGAAGGCTGATTTAAATGAGTGTATAAAGGATGGTGTGGACTCAAAGGTGTAAAGAGATTGAACTTTACTGAACACAGATTTAATTGTGCCATTTGCTATTATATTCAATTTGAGCCCAGTCTTTGTCGCCTTCTCTGTTCTAAAGAACAAATTATTGGATATGTATAAGGTGCAAGGCTTTCCAAACAAGGTTAATTGATTAATATGGCATTATGAGATATTACGCTGACAACCACATCACAATTAGCCATGATAAATGGTGATAGTCTTGGTGAGATCAAACGTCTACACTATATAACTCATGCTGACAACACACACACACACACACACACACACACACACACACACATGTTGGTGCAGCTATCATTATGAGGACACTACATAGACATAATGATTTTTATACTGTTCGAACTATAGATTCTATTCCCTAACCCTAACCCTACCCCTAAACCTAACCCTCACAAAAAACTTTCTGCATTTTTAAATGTTCAAAAAAACATTGTTTAGTATGTTTTTTTAAGTGATTTGAATTATGGGGACACTAGAAATGTCCTCATAAAACACATTTATAGCATAATACCCTTGTAACATAATTTATAAATACATTTATCATTAAAAAGGTATTTTTGGTACAAACTTTCTCCATCATTTACTGATAAATTACACTGCTGCTATGGGATTGTGTGGGAGTATTGAACTCGGTCACCTGTGGCAGTGCACTTGCAAAGGTTCCGACAATTTCACTTCAAACCATTTGCCAGAGAATTCATAAAATTGTATATCTCTAAAGTTGTACAAATGTAAAATGGTTTACATTTTAGATGCAGTCAATATGTTGATATTGTATATTTCAGTAACTATCCAAATGTACAAAATGTGTACACTTTGTGTATGAATACCACAAAAATGAAATACCCTGGACTTCCTGGAAATGCAGCAGGGTATTGGTGGTGGTAGTGGACTAAAGCACTGAACTGGTAAGCAGAAGGTTGTTAGTTCGATCCCCACAGCCACCACCATTGTGTCCTTGAGCAAGGCACTTAACTCCAAGTTGCTCCAGGGGGATTGTCCCTGTAATAAGGGCACTGTAAGTCGCTTTGGATAAAAGCATCTGCCAAATGCGTAAATGTAAATGTAGTGCAATTTGTAACTACATTTACCTGTTACATGTTTTATATTGTTTATAAATGGTTAGGCTTAGGGGTGGGGTTGGGTTATGGGTTCGATATGAAAGTATATGATTGTAACTAAATTCTAGGTATGATGAAACATATTGCGGTTAATATCGCAATAAATCAGAAGATTGCCAAGCCTCTGACGGAATTCTTCAAACTGAGGTCATAATGGCATGACAAAGATGTTTTAATGATGCAGTCAAAAAGTTGCTATGCTGACATCTTCACCAAAATACTGCCATGGCAATTTCGGGATTGTGGCCATTTATTTTCTAGCACTGGGTCAGTGTTTCTAGGAAGTAAAAGGAATGTAATTCTAAAGTCTCTAGACAGAGTTCCATGCTCTGTAGGTGCCACACCAATCAACAAATCATCCTGGAGAAAAGAATACAAGCAAAGCAAAGAAGCTTGCCCTTCAGAATCGGTAAATTGCTGCTTTTTGACAAGGTGGGGTGAGGTCTGATACAGCTGAAGCAGACACTGTCAGAGGCATGTGTGATTCCCATGGTAACTGGATAACTGTCAGGTTGGAATTTAGTTAAGAAAGGGAGAAGACTGTTAGTCCCATAAAATGAATGTTACTATAACTACATTTTTGCAAACTGATTTTTATGTGCCTCCTTTATGAAACTCTCATGATGGTGCCTTGTTTATGATACTCTCATTCGCAAATGGCCGCCTCAGTGTGGAGCGCTCCTATTGTTTTGTTGTTTTTGTTTGTTTGTCCTGTGTTTAGTAATCTTTTTCTAGTCAGTTTTACCAGAGACGAACTGCTGAACATTCGACAGCTTATACCAGACAGTCTTTTCCCGGTTTTTGAATATTCAGACGTTTTGCTGCACAAACAAGGACTTTTCAACCTCTGCTGCCTTGTGCTTCACAGAAACCTGGCTGAGTGAAGCCATTCCGGACAGCGCGTTACATGTGCCGGGCTTTCAGCTGTTCAGAGCGGATCACATCGCGGAGTTAACGGGGAAAACGAGAGGCAGTGGAACATGCTTTTACATCAATGAAAGTTGGTGTACAGATGTTACAACGTTAAAGAGTATGTGCTGTCCTAATTTGGAAGCGCTCTTTATTAACTGTAAGCCTTTCTACTCGCCGCGGGAGTTTTCCTAATTTATTCTGGTTAGTGTGTATATCGTGCCAAACGCGTGTTTGAATGCCGCGCTGCAACAGCTGACTGATCAAATCACAGACACGGAACAACAATACCCGGACTCAGTTATTATTATTCTTGGGGATTTTAACAAAGCAAATCTGCCCAAATACAAAGAGCACATTACTTGCCCCACCAGAGACAGGAACATACTGGATCAATGCTACACAACAATAAAGGATGCTCTGTCCCTAGAGCAGCTTTTGGACTCTCTGATCATTGTCTGGTTCATCTTCTTCCAACCTACAGGCAGAAATTAAAATCAACCAAGCCAGTAGTAAGGACTGTAAAGAGATGGACCAGTGAAGCAGAGTGGGAACTACAAGCCTGCTTTGATTGCACGGATTGGAGTGTTTTTGAGGCTGCAGCCACAGACCTGGATGAGCTCACAGATACTGTTACATCATATATCAGTTTCTGTGAGGATATGTGCATTCCTACTAGGACTTATTTAAAGTTCAACAACAACAAACCGTGGTTTACAGCAGAACTCAGGCAGCTTCATCAGGCCAAAGAGGATGCTTACAGGGGTGGAGATAAAGTCTTGTACAATCAGGCCAGGGACACACTGAACAAGGAAATCAGAGTGGTTAAAAGAAGATACTCTGAGAGGCTGAAAAACAAGTTTTCAGCTAACGACCCTGCATCAGTGTGGAGTGGCATGAAACAACTCACAAATTACAGGACTCCTACCCCCAACCCTGTGGACCAACAACTGGCTGACGACCTGAATGTGTTCTACTGCAGATTTGAAAGGCCCAATCTCACACCCCATACCCACTCTGACCTTCACTTCACATAAACACCAACACCTCCTGCAACCCCCCTCCTCCCCCCTCCTGTTACTCAACCTGCACTTAAGATCTGTGAAGATGATGTGAGCCGCGTCTTTTGGAAACAAAAGACGAGGAAATCTTCAGGCCCAGATGGCGTCTCACCAGTGTGTCTTTGATCCTGTACTAACCAGTTGGTCCCCATCTTCACACAGATCTTCAATAGATCACTGGAGCAGTGTGAAATCCCATGCTGCTTCAAACGCTCAATCATTATTCCTGTTCCAAAGAAACCAAAAATCACAGGACTTAATGACTACAGACCTGTCACCCTGATGTCTGTGGTCATGAAATCATTTGAGAGACTGGTGTGGGCCCACCTGAAGAACATCACTGGACCCTTTCTAGATCCCCTTCAATTTGCTTATCGAGCAAACAGGTCTGTGGATTATGCAGTCAACATGGGATTGCATCATATCCTGCAACATCTGGACAGACCAGGGACATATGCAAGGATCCTTTTTGTGGACTTCAGTTCGACTTTCAACACCATCATCCCAGCTATACTCCAGAATAAATTACACCAACTCTCTGTTCCCATGTCTATCTGTCAGTGGATTACCAGCTTTCTCACGGACAGGCAGCAGCTTGTGAGACAGGGGAAATTCACTTCCAGCACCTGTACAATCAGCACTGGTGCCCCCCAGGGATGTGTGCTCTCCCCACTACTCTTCTCCCTCTACATCAATGACTGCATCGCCAAGGACCCCTCTGTCAAGCTCCTGAAGTTTGCAGACGACACCACTGTCATCGGCCTCATCCGAGATGGCGATGAGTCTGCATACAGAAGGGAGGTTGAACAGCTGGCTGTCTGGTGCAGTCAAAACAACCTTGAGCTGAACACGCTCAAAACAGTGGTGATGATTGTGGACTTTAGGAGGAACACCCCAACACTGACCCCCCTCACCATTCTAAACAGCACTGTGGCAGCAGTGGAGTCATTCAGGTTCCTGGGCACTAGCATCTCACAGGACCTGAAGTGGGAGACACACATTGACTCCACTGTGAAAAAGGCCCAGCAGAGGTTGTACTTCCTTCGCCAGCTGCTGCTGATACAGTTCTACAGTTGCATACTCAGCAGTCATTGAGTCTGTCCTCTGCACTTCAATAACTGTCTGGTTTGGTTCAGCTATGAAATCAGACATCAGAAGACTACAAAGGACAGTTCGGACTGCTGAGAGGATTATTGGTTGCCCCCTGCCCCCCACTTCAAGAACTATACACTGCCAGAGTGAGGAATAAGGCTGGAAAAATCACTCTGGACCCCACTCACCCTGCCCATTACCTTTTTGAACTGTTGCCTTCTGGTCGATGCTTCAGAGCTCTGAGCACCAGAACCGTCAGGCACAGGAACAGTTTTTTCCCTCAGGCTATCCATCTCATGAACAGTTAAATTGCCCCATTGAGCAATAACTATGTGCAATACACAGTTTAGTCTTTTTTATATTTATCCAACACATCCAACCTCTTCTGCCATTTCATTCCTCTGGAAAATAAATAAATAAATAAATAAAATAAATAATAATTTGCACTGTACATAACAGATTTGTATTTGCGCTGTACATAACAGATAACAGATTTGTATTACATTGCACTACGTATGTGCATGTGTGTATGTATGTATGTACGTGTGTGTCTGTGTGTGTATGTAAGTATGTGTATAACTATTTTTTATTTTTTATTATTATCTATGTCTTGCTGCAGTTTTTATATTGTTTTTGTATTGTTGTACACTGGAAGCTCCTGTCACCAAGACTAATTCCTTATATGTGTAAGCATACTTGGCAATAAAGCTGATTCTGATTATGATTCTGTCTTTTGCTGCAGTTTCCTGGTGAAATCAACACTAGCATTGCTTCAGCAACTGTGCATTGTATTCACTTTCACACAAATCACTAGTACAATGACTTTATAAACACTTTGGACTTTGGACTTGGAAGACCATAGTTCAAGCCCAGTCAAGGACGCAAGCTAACATGTGAGAAGAAAGTCTTATAGAAACAACACAAAATGACATGGTTGCTTCAGAAAATGTGATTTGCATGTCATATTTGCTTTTTAGGACACTATTGGTTAGGTTTAGACTAAAGTTTTAGGTAAAGGAGGTACGTTTTACTTATTAAAACCATCAAAATTTCACCTTAAAAACTTTTTACGACACCATTTCACTCCCTTTTGGCACCCCCCGCTGGACATTTCACTGGGAAACTGCAGCCAAATGTGTTATACAGCACTTAATTTTGGTTTGCAAAAATGTGTCCAGACTTCAGATCTCTGTTTTCGATCTACTATTATTGGGAATATTTGAACACCATGGGGAATATTCACTAGGAATTAATTGTTGTTTATTTGCAGATGCTGTTTGCATTGTTTTAGCATAAGATTCACTATCAAATTCACCAAGGAATCAGCAAATCAAGTAATGGTGCAAACACACCCCAAAATATGTACTGAACACAATTTGCATGAAGCAATTTCTAATCTTGCAGTTCTGGGCCTCATTTCCCATTATTGATTGAGCTTAGTTGTTACGAGCATTTTTAATGAGGAATGTTTGTGTTTACCAAAACTGCACTTAGCATGAACAAATAAGGACACTCTTAAAGTGCTACTTAAGAGAAGATGTCCATATATGAAATTGTGAAATGTGACGATACACAGATGAGCCAAAACATTATGACCACTTGCCTTATATGCTGTTGGTTCTCCGCTTGCCGGCAAAAAAGCAACAACCCGCTGAGGCATGGACTCTACAAGACCCCTGAAGGTGTCCTGAGGTATCTGGCACTAAGACATTAGATCCTTCAAGTCATGTAAGTTGATAGGTGGAGCTGCCATGGATTGGAATTGTTGGTCCAGCACATCCCACAAATGCCAATTGGATTGGGGAATTTGGAGGCCAGGGCAACACCTTGAACTCTTCATCATGTTCCTCAAACCATTCCCTAACAATGTGTGCAGTGTTTCAGGGCACATTATCCTACTGAAAGAGGCCACTGCAATCAGGGAATAACATTGCCATGTAGGGGTGTACCTTCTCTGCAACAATGTTTAGGTAGGTGGCACGTGTCAAATTGATGTCCACATGAATGGCCGGACCCAGGGTTTCCCAGCAGAATATTGCCCAGAGCATCACAACTCCCTCCACTGGCTTGTCGTCTTCTCACAGTGCATCCTGGTGCCATCACTTCCCCAGGTAAACAGCGCACACGTACTTGGCCGTCCATGTGATGTACAAGAAAACGGGATTCATCGGACCAGGCGATCTTCTTCTACTGTTCCAAGGTCCAATGGTACCGCCATTGTAGGCACTTTCGATGGTGGACAGGGGTCATCATGGGCACTCTGACCGGTCTGCTGCTAAGCAGCCCCATACACAGCAGGTTACGATGCACTGTGTGTTGTGACACATTCCTCCCGTAACTATCATTAAAATTTTCTATGACTTGTGCCACATTAGACCTTCTGTCAAGTCGCTCAGGTCTTTTCTCCTGTATTCGACACTTTGACTATGAGAACTGTTTGTTTGCTTACCATCTAATCTACCTAGACCATGACATATGGCCCTTGTTAGGAGATGATACGCTTCACCTGTGAGTGGTCATAATGCTTTGGCTCATTAGTGTATAGTGTTGCTCGTCATTGTGACTTCATTATATGTGCGTAAATACTTGTCATTTACATATTTGGGAAATGCTCAACCTAATGAACTACATAATTAAATATATCTTTATAATCTTTGTGCAGTATGATCTATTACTTTTACACAATCACTGCTTCAATGTATTGTCTACAATGGATTGTGGGTGGTTAGTGAATAAGATGCAGGTTTTTGCTGAAATACAGCATGCAAAAGCGGCACTGTTTAGTGAATTTACCCAGAGTCTGAACAAGCAATTTTACCAAATTAGGTAGCAGGGATTTGCAGCAGGAATGAACTGCACTTGTTTTGATGTGGTAGCTAAAACCAGAGAGTAGCATGTAGTCTATGACATATTTAAGAATCTCACTTCTGATTTAAAATGCATGCATTTAATATGCATAGCTTGATTTATTCATTTATTTTATTCAATCGCAACATAGCGTTAGTCAATCACAGACAGAACTTGAACCTGTCATGTTAAAAATTTATTTTTCAAGAAGTCGATTACTGTAACAGCAAATAAAAATTACAAGTCAAACTGGGCAACATTTTCCTTCCCTCTCAGAAATCCTGCTTTTTACCTTCATTTTTCCTATTTGTCAAAAGATTTGAGACTGTTTAATGATTAGAGCACACACAGGCCCCAACGGTTAATAAAACACACTCATGCTGCAGAATATTAGCGATATGTCCTGTGGAGTAGGAAGCCGATGGGGGCCCCCTCCCTTCACCTTCCCACAAACCCCATTTCAGATACAGGGAAAAATTATACATAAAACCTCCACATCAGGAGAAACCAATTACGCTGGCCCAGAACCCATCCCTCTACACAACAAACCCTTTTATTGATCAGGTAATAATTACCACAGTCACATCATAAAGTACCTGGAACAGATTGGTCGTTCAGGTTATCGATTCTCCCAGGCTCCCCTTCACTACTCATTGTATGACTGCTGTACAGAGCTTGATGAGATAGGCTCTGCCCCACTCTCTGTTGGGGGTTGTGTAGGCATGCATGTTCAGAGGTTTTATTCATTTTATTTCTTCATTTTCTCAGAGGAGATTCAAAGTCATTGTTTTTCTCTGAGTGCACTTTTGGCATGTGTGATGCATATCTCCTTTTGCTCATGTCATCAAGGCTAGCCAAAATCTATCTTTATTATCTTATAAGCAGGGAGTTATTTTTACTTTTCCACAGCCCCCTTTTTGTCGAATTCATTTTCGCCAACTAAAACCATTGTTTTTCTGTCTCTGTCGCTCTCTCTTGCTCTTTTCCTCTCTCTAATGCTGACCTTTCCTCTTTCAATGGTGTAACTCCAGGGATGCCTGGGAATGCACCAGCTGTGTGGAATGCTTCATTACCCAGCTATCTGCCGGCCTGTGACCCTAACTACTGCCGCCTACAGCAAGTCAAACCACAGCAAACCCACCCTGACCCCACCAAACCCTGTACAAACTCATTTGCCCTGCCCCAATTGAACCTGCCAATCTCTAATTTCACAGGCATAAAGAGTCCTCTACGGATGATCAATTTTGTAAATTCATCCCACACTAAGTGACCGCAGGCATACTGTACATAATTAAGAATGAAAACCAAAAGTTTTGCTTCTATTGAAGATGTCAGGGGTGAGTTGCTCATTCACTTTGGCAAAATATGTCACATCTTATCACTTGTTTTCTGAAAATAAAGGGTTTGTTAGATTTTTAAAGGGTGTGTTAATGTTTTCACACTGGGTTTTATTATTTTATCTGAACCAAAACCTTATTTTTATAATGTATATTATATACACTGGCCCAAAAAGTAGCCTATTTGGACACTTAAAATTAATATTTTGGGTTTAACACAAGTTAAGCTCAACCAACAACAATTGTGACATAATGTTGATTACCACAAGGATTAATTTTGACTAGTCACCCCATTTAAAAAAAAAAAAAAAAAAAAAAAACAAACAAAAAAAAAAGCCGTAAGTGAGCTGTATGGTTACATTTTGTACAATTACCACAGGCAAAAGCTTTCTTTTGGAGGGTGTGTTCAGCATATTTGCACATGTCTTTTTTTTTTTTTCTTTTTTTTTTTTGCAGTTTTTTTTTTTTTTTTGCAGTTTTTCTTTGTAAACCATCCAAAATACACCCACAATAAAGACAACCAATTTGATAGGACCCACTTTATATTAGGTGTCTTTAACTACTAGGTACTTAAGCATTTAAAACAATGTACATACAATGTACATACATGTTGTTGCATTGTACTTACATTTAAAGTTACTGCATTTAATTACATCTGTAGTTACACTGTTTACCTTACCCCTAGCCCTAAACCTAACCCTACCCCAACCCTTACCCTTACCCTAAACCCTAACCCCGAACCCAACCCTAAACCTATCTGTTCCTCAACCTCAGTAGCAGCAAATGTGAATCTTGTGAGAATTTTGAAAACAAAATGTTGTTACACAATAACTACATTGTAATGTTAGTACACAGTAGTTAAAGACACCTAATACAAAGTGGAACCATTTGATAGATTACACAAGAAATTAGTTGGTACCCCCTTTATATGTATATATATATATATATATATATATATATATATATATATATATATATATATATATATATATATATATATATATATATATATATATATATTTCTAGTTTTTTCTTTATTAGTATCTAAATATACAGTATATGTATTATTTTATGAAATAAATAATTGCTATTGTTTCCTAGAGTTAAGGGTTTGCATTTTCTTTTTGCCTTTCTTGAGATGTAGATTCCAAGAAATATAAAGACATACTATAGATGTGTTTTTCTATATATTGTAGGTTTAAGTTTTATTTTCAAAGGACATAAATGAGTCGTTGTTTAGTCGAAGGAGGGTAGGAACTCTGATCAGAGCCTATATAGAAATGTGTAATTTCAAAATTTGAATACTGCACGTGGCCAAATCTGGCACAAGCAGAGAGTAGACAGAGACAAAGTGTGACCAGTCACACAGACATGCTTGTTGTGTAAAGAATGTTTTGAGCTCCTTAACGATCAGTAAGGATGAATAATTTCTTCTGTTGGATACAGAGTGTGTTAATTGAATGCTGTGAAATAAACATCTTGCAATTAGCACTGTATCAATTTTCATGGACAAACATGTTAATTAAAGTGTTGAGTGTGTAAAACATCATGGGAATGATGACTTCACACCCAACCACAACATTTTAACATGCTCCCCTACATCCTCCATTCGACTTATGGAGTATATACTGAAATGCTAAAGAAGACACATAGGGGATTCATTGTGAAAGAAATTCAAGAAAGAAAATTGTTAATTATAAGTGCATGAACAGTGCATATATAAGTAAATTGCATGCATGAACACACAGTGCATCTGTGAAATAAACCTAGTTCATATCTCATTTTCTTTTGGTTGATGTAGTGAGCATTAGAATGATTCTCTGAATGTGGTTTGAATTTATTTTATTGTTAGTTGCTTGCACAGGTGTCCTTATGCACCTGCTTCACTTTCAGATTACAACACTGCTTCTAGTGTGCAGTCAAATAAAGGAAAAGGAAAAGATACGCAATGTTCAGAATAGAATACTTCTAGGGACTATTTAGCAGAGACGGACAACTTCTATTAAAATGAATGGGAAAAACGGCCTGTTAATAATGGATGTAGAAAAGGAAGTCCTGCCTTACAAGTACAAGAGCCAATCAACTTTTAGAGACAGACATCACCTGTCAGTCAGCTTGAGAATGTGCACGCGCATCAGCTGAACAAGCCTGAAAATTAGCGTTTTTTAGCCTGATCTGAGCTAAAAAAGCCCAATTTATGATAACATCGTTGTCAGATTTTACTGCTGATTACTTTGATTGTAATCTTGATCAACTTTTTTGGAGATTTATGTCTTTTCCCATTCAAGTCGATAGGAGTTGTACATTTATGTCCCTTGTTAACATAGAAAATAGCTGCCCAGCCTGCCCAGGAGCGTTCCAAAGATGGCCGCAGAGTGGACTGACTTACCTTGTAAGGGACTTTGACACTAGTATACTGCTTACTGCAAACTGCGCAGTATACTGCTTAAGATAAAAAAAAAAAAAAGAAAAAAAAAAGAAATAGTATGTGAATCAGTAAGCAGTATTCTACATCATTGTCACTTGTCCTCACTATGTTGCATGTTTTATTAAACAAGTGGCATCCAGTTATCATCTTGGAAATCCTGCAATATATTTATTGTGCATTCTTAATTCAGTTGTGTGTAAAACATCCTAACCTTTGGCAGTCTAATCAAATAATGAGTTAATAAGATCAATGGTTGATATTGCTTCCAGTTAATTCGTTACAATGGAAATGGAAGGTCAATTCGAAAATATTGCTTTGTAGGAAACAATAGTCCATGCACAGCGTGCTCTTTCTGTATACTGTACATGTATTTGGTCATCTAGGGATTCCTTGCATATAGAAAATTTGCATACAATGTGTACATAATGCAGAAATGGTAAGATTAGAATATAAATATTTCATTCGCACAGTGAGAATAAAGAGTGAGAGAAATAGTGACTAGAGAATAGGGCTTAGATTGAAAGACAAAATGCTCACCTCAGCCATCTACAATGAATCCGATGGGACAGGTGTTCAGGTGTTGAACAGAGCCAGGTGGCATCCAGCTGAGACATCCTTTTTACTTCACTAAACCCTAAAATAATAAATTTAAACAACACCATAATTCATAAAGCTGGATCAAAAGCATGCTAAAAAGCAGTATTCAAATAAATATTTATTTTGAAACATAAACCTAAAATGCTGTGAAAGGAATTCAAGGAACATGATTTCGAAAAATGCTGCCTTCACGGGCTATCAGAAATATTCTACTTCTCATTTCTAATGTCGTAATAACCAGTGTGTCACATTCAAGTGCTTTGTTACTGCAAAAAAAAAAATAATTTACAGTAAAAAAATATCCTTAAAGGAATATAAAAAGCATAAATCCATAAATGCTAAAGGACACGTTGTTTAAAAGTGTATTTACTGCTGTTTTTACAATTCACATAACATTTGTTCATTCAAAACCATTGATAGACAAGAGTGGCTTTGGAGGCATGGTTTCATTTCATTTCAATTTGGGCAATTAAAGAAAAGGTCAGGTGGAGAAACAGATGGCTTGCTTAGAGCACCACGCCCTACCCAAAGACATAGAAATACAGTTGACATTTATCCACAGTCTCCAGTGGACATGTTAAGTGTGTCGGGCAACGCAAGCAAAATTAGAAGAGTGATAAATAGCTACACTTGGAAACTTGTCCTAAACCGAGCCACAGTGTTAGATGTCTATCATGTTCACTCAAGAAGGCAACAGCAAGACTCAATGTAATAATTTTTCACAGGGTAGACTGTAATGACTTTGGGTTAACAAGAATACGGTTGGGAGAAAAAGTGACAGATCATGAACGAGCCTTTAAAAAATGAAGCTAGCAAAACTAAAGGGGGGAAAAGTCTTTAATTATGATTATGTAAATCACAAATATAAATTTAAAATTTAAATGTCAACCAGGGTTCCTGCAGTAAGGGCAGCAGGTAATGATAACATTGGTGGGAGAAAGTGTGAGCCCTGGGGAGAGGGGTGAGACACTAGAATTAGAAGAGGCATACATTTCTCCTCGTTAGGCAATGGATAATTAAAACAAAAGGGAAGCTATTCAGAGGCAAAGGCACTTCAGAAAGACTCCCCTGAGGCAGGGCGGAGGGAGTGTGTCTTAGTGTAGACTAGACAGCGAACAGAAGGTTGTCTCCGAAAGCAGCGGGAAAAAGACACAGCTGTTAGTCAAAATGCTGCCTGAGGGCTTGCAGCAGTTCTTTTTTCTCCTTTTCTGTCCCTCTCTCTGTCCTTTTCTATATGGTTATCTCGTAAAGGAAAAGTGAAGGGCAAAGGGTCGACTGATGTAATATCGATTGTTAAAGCTGAAAGCACCAGCCTTTCTGCGGCACTAGCGCCACCAATCGGAATTGCAAAAATAGACATTGTTTTCAAACAACTTCCGAATCCACCATTCGTCTTCCATTGGTCGAACTAACAGATAGTCTCACCCCAAACTCATGCCACTGGTTGAGGCAATGTTACTATGTCAGGCTTGACGGGTCTCTCAAACAAGTAGAGCAATATTGAAAGTGCCACAGAGCCACTGTGTTGCACTTTTTGGGGAAAGTCTATGACCTGCTTTAGTTATAATTATCTCTGCATATTAAGTGTCATGTTTATATGTGTTTTTGTTCATGTTTTGTGTTCATGTCTTTTATTTTTTATTTTAGTTCCTGTTTTATAGTTATGTGTTCATGTCATGTGATTTCCTATTCCCTGGTGTGATCTTGTCATGTGTTTCCCCTGTTCATGTGTCTTGTTTTCATTGGTTCATTGTTTGAGTATCTTGTTTATTAATCTTGTCTTTTCATCGGTTCATGTTTTAGTAGTTTTGTTATCTTGTTATTAGTTTAGTCTTGTTATTGGTTGTCATTGTCATGTGTTTGCCCATGTCCATGTATTTAATGCCTCATGTTTGCCCTTGTCTTTTGTCAAGTATTGTTTTGGTGTAATATTGTCAAGTCAAGTCAAGTCAAGTCAAGTCGTTTATGTTTGTTTTGTTTTGTATTCATGTTTTTGGATTTCACATTGTAAATAAACTGCACTTGGGTTGTAGTGTGTTCTCCACACTATATCGTCTTTGTCTGCCTGTTACTCTACTGCTAAGCTGAACGTTACATTAAGTTAGTATGGGACATAGAAAAAAAATATTATTATGAATATGTATTATTATAATTTAAATATTGTTTAAAAATACATAGGACATGCATATTATGAATCAATTGGGGATATGGAAACTTTTAAATATAGGTGTTTGTGTGTTTGTGTGTGTGTGTGTGTGGGGGGGGGGGGGGGGGTATATTTGTGAGATTTTAGTACATGTATATATTTGAATTTTGTTCTCTGTAATTCTCTTTGCTGTAAACAATTTAAATGAGCTATGTTTTTAATCATTGGTAAATAATGAGACTTAAAAGTCAAACTTTCTCTCTGTCTCTATGTTTCTGATTATTTCCTTTTCCCTATTTCACCTACTCTCCTTTCCCTTGCCTTTGTGTGGCTTTATATAGCCGATCCTGATAAGCCAATTTAGCACAGTGAAGAGACGGAAAAACTATTTTCCTATGAGCAGGTAGCTTTGTGCAGTCCAGGGCTGTGAATATGCAGTGGGAGTTATGCCACCTCCTCTCTCCATGGTAACCCCAGCCCCATCCAGCCAGCCAAATGAGAAAAGAGCCTGTGTGGGTTCCTGGCTTTGATCCATTCATTAATGCCATCGCAGTGACTACATACTCTCAACAGCATGACATGATAGGTCATTTGTATCAGAAAGCTAAGATATGCTTGAAAGATTAGTATGGGTAATAACACTACAACAACCTTGCAAATTATTGTTTTTTTTTTTTAGAGCTTTGGCTCTCAACTGGTGGGTTGAGACCCAACAATAGGTTGCAGGTATGTTCTGATCACGGACAGCAGGGAAAATACTAAATGCAAACAATAAAATAAAGTATTAAAATAAATACATTTAAAAAGAAATAAAATGTCAATAATAAAACTTTGACTCAAAATGTGCAAAATGAAGCCACATCATCAAGCTTCTGTTGTTGTTTACTAAATGTAAAATTTTTCCTGTTCAGCCTATGTCACTGTAATGGTCCTGCTCAACCTGCTCTGAGCAGGATTCGAACTGGCGTCAGCCAGCATCGGAGGCGGGTGCCCTAATGAGGATGCTAAAGGCTACAGCCTCTAGCATCAGTCGGTAGTGTACCTCTTAAGGTCAGGGGAGTGAGGTTTATACATACCGCACAGCTACCATGTACCAGCTGGCTTCTGTTACACTCACTCAACTAAACCTCACTCCCACCCGCGTCACAGCGCCACTGTAACCGGTCATGCTCGACCCACTCTGAGCGGGATTCGAACTGGTTTCAGCCAGCATGGGAGGCGGGCGTGCTAACAAGAATGCTAAAGGCTACAGCCTCTAGAATCAGTCATTAGTGCACCTCTTGAGGCCAGGGGAGTGAGATTTACACATACCGCACAGCTATCACATACCAGCTGGCTCCAGTTACACCCACCCCCCTAAACCTCACTCCCATCCGGGTCACGGCACCACTATAACCAGTCCTGCTCGACCCGTTCCGAAAGGGATTCGAACTGGCTTCAGCCGACATGGGAGGCGGGCACACTAATGATGAGGCTAAAGGTTATAGCCTCTAGCATCAGTCATTAGTGCGCCTATTGAGGCCAGGAGAGTGAAGTTTACACATACCGCACAGCTAACATGTACCAGCTGGCTCCCGTTACATCATGTTAATTCAATCAATTATTGGGATTATGCGGTGCATAGCATTAGTAATTAATTTTAATGTTTGATTTCAAGGTCATTTTTGTGTACCTTTGTATGATAAACAAGTGTCTCATTGATAAGCACAGTCTATGATGTTACTTTATGTTGTTGTTTTTACAAAATGTACAAAATTGTCCATTTTGTTTTTCAGCCTTTGTCATATTCATCATTTTGCATTTTGTTGGGCCTATATGGTTTATGTTAATCTTAATCAGTTTCAATGTTTTATTTCAAGGACATTTAGAGTTACCTTTGTTCGATAAACAATTTCAGTATTATTTTGGTGGTCCACTTGGTGTGTGATGTAAAATCTTGGTCTTGAAGCAAAACCACTCACTGAAACAAACTTCATATATATATATATATATATATATATATATATATATATATTCTGTCTTTGTCTGTTGTTTGTTTCTTCTGCTCTAGCTTCTGTAGCTACTATTGGAACTTGGCAGTGTGATACTGCAAATATTATTGACTTTTGTATGACAAATTGCTTGTTCTATTTCTTTGGATAAGAGTGTCTGGTAAATGACCAAATGTAAAATGTAAATGTAAAACCAGTTGAAAACTACTGTTTTAGAGCACATCCTAACATTTCAGATGGGTTTCCCAGGTGAATTCTATCCCTGAGATGTGGGGGCTGAGGTATCCGAGGAAACACAGCCACATCATTTCCAGAGCTTTCACCACACAAACAGAGTCTGTCATATCCCTTCCCTGTTAAGAAGTTGTCTGGGAGACAGGTGACCGCAAGGTGCACAAAAAATATGTATTTGAGCTCTGTGTCATTGTATCTTGAACTGGATGGGTTATAAACCAAGGAGCGATGCAAGGAAATACAAGTTTGACTGAGTGAATCATGAAATGTGGGCGTTTGCCCATACCAGAATGAAGCCAAATATGCATTTAAATTTGTAATTGATTATGTAGGACTACTTCCATCTTGAAACACCACTGGGACCCATTTTTGAGGAAGCTTTTTGACCCAGATGTGGAGGCTGAAGTTCTTCCTCAAAAAATGTCATGACATAGGCTATCAAAATATTAAAGCTTCTTTCTTAAATGTATAATTATTTGCTATTTTTGGTGTAACTTTTTATTGCAGTACCGCCATTACATGATTCTGTTTTAGATGACTTATGGTCAAGATTTTATAAAGGTTGCATTATGTACAACAGTAGCCTACAATCCCAAGATAGCTCTTTGGCTATTGGTTAACATTATTTTCCCTGCCTACGCAGCTCTGTGCACATGGCCAATGTTACATCTGCTGGAAAGGAAAGTTGTTTCAGAGGTGAGAGCAAGTTAATAAACTTTGCTGAAAAATTACAAAGACAAACATCTGTGGAATTATGTGCACTGTTGAATAATGCAAAATAAGACCAGGAACATGTACTAAGAAAGTAAATAGGGTCAATTTTATGTTGACTTTAAAAGAAAGTTTTAAAGCTTTGATCAAGTTATGATGTTCAGCTACAGGTACATGTTTTGACCTCATTCCCATTCCTAAAGGTCAAAATATGAACTTTGCTTACATAACAGCTCTTACAGACCTTCTTATAAGCAGCGGTGCAGTGAGGTCTCAGCTGTTATACTGCATCTTGAACACTGGGTGGCCAGATTGTGTCCTCTGCAATCCATTTTGATTCCTCCTCAGTGAGCGAGACCCGCCACCTATCACAGAAAGATCACAGGCTTTGTGTGGGTTCCTTATTTCATCCTTATTTCATGGTCATGTGCTCAAATTTCCCATCATGCCCTCCATCTGGCCTGCACTTGCAGCAGGTGGTATACAGGCAGGTGGATGGGTTTATTCCACTATTGATTCAGGGTGAAAATGAGTAAAGTTCTATTTTGGAACAGACTTTTTAAATGAGCGCATACTGGTGCTGGCATAGGTTTATATGCAGCTACAATAGTGACTCCCCTTAAAATTTCTGATTGGGGCTTGCTTTCTTGTGATTATACAGATTTTTTCAGGTATATATACACCGTTTAAGATGGTTATTCTGTGTTATATCTGTTTTATTATTTTAAAATGGATAGTTCCAATACTGGATGTTGATAGGTCAATGCAGCATTCCAGAAGTCCAAAGTCCTTTTAAAGCAGTGGTTCTTAACTGGTTTTGGTTCGGGACCCAGATTTTACATTGGAAGTCAAGTAGCTTTTTTTTACTAAGTGACCCACTATAGTAAAAAACGTAACCTGTATTTAATGTATCCTGGGTCGCATTTCCTTTAGTCTTGCATAGTTTTGTTCATGGTTTTCAAGTATAAGGGCATGCATCAAGTGACATTATTTTTGTTGTTGATGTCAACAAAAAAATCTACAGAAAGATTTATCTCCCCCCTTTTAAAAATTGAAAATTATATTTATTTATAGGTTATGAGCCCATTATTATCCCATTTGTTTCCTAATTTCAAACATCATTCAAACAGAACATACAGTACATATTACACAGGAGGAAAGGATCCTCATAACCATGGTTTGGTCAATGTAGCTAGTCTTAAATAATAGTAATAATAATAATGATTTATA
Organism: Myxocyprinus asiaticus; assembly: GCF_019703515.2. Lineage (NCBI taxonomy): Eukaryota > Metazoa > Chordata > Actinopteri > Cypriniformes > Catostomidae > Myxocyprinus > Myxocyprinus asiaticus. The sequence continues at coordinate 34,709,507 of NC_059365.1, read as the reverse complement.
GTAGCCTATTTATGAAAAAAAAAAATAAAATAAAATAAAAATACTAGCCGAAACGCATTTTGAAATTTAACTACAACTGCCACTGTTGATATAAAAATGAGTTCTAATAGGTTCTACCTTTAGATTATTTCATATGAAACTATAACATTTTGTCAAAATATTGCATTTACTTTTACTCATGTAAAATCATGAAACTTTGTAAAGGTGATTATGTGTAATGATTTTATTGTATTTTTTTAGCGCATAGCACAGTGTTGCTCTTTTCATCCTCAGTGCTGTTTGGCATGTTGGGGCTGCCTGTTTGATGGGTTTGACTTGACTTCCTCTATGACACTTTAAACTAGAAAAGACTTACTAGAATTGAAATGGGTCACATCAGTTTTAAGTTCTGCATGCCGCAATATCGAGGGAAGGCCGGCTGTTGCGCATACGCGTCAGAGAGCAGAGGAGCTCATTAGCGCAAACTGGTAACGTTACACTCACTGTGAAAATATCACAGTGCAAATGAGAAGCCTTTAGCTGAATGCAAGCTTATAATTAAATCTCTTCATTATATATTATATTATCATTAAATAATCTCTATCAATTGGGCGGCCGGTGAAAAATCATTGTTCTTTCCCTGCTGTCCACGACCCATTCTGAATAGACCTGCGACCCACTTTTAGGTCACGACCCACCAGTGGAGAAACACTACTTTAAGGCATGTCTGGTCACTCAGTGGCCATATTCGTTCAGACTGATCTCTCGTGAAAATTGTGATCTTATGGTACATCACCGTAAACATCTCTCATTCAGAAGTTACAAATGTTTTTGTCTTGTTTTCTGGTCTGAAATGGTCACAATATTACAACAAGTCTGTGATGATCCTGTAATGATGTTGGCAACAGGCAGATGAAGAGACGATGGTGTGAAGATGAACCCAAGTGCAGTTTATTTTTCAAACGTGTAATTCCAAAACCCTAACTAAAAACGTGAACATAAACATGAACTAGACTTGACAAAAACTAGACTTGACATGACATGACTTGACTATAGACTTAACTTAAACATAACATAACTTGACTTGACCATGGCTTGACTAGAACAAAACAACAAAGTTACATACACAATACCTCACACCAGACAATGGCAAACATAAGGGCTTAAATACAAGGACATGGGTAACAAGTAAACAAGACAACCAATCACAAGACTAAAATAATAAACAAGATAACAAGACTAAATTAACTTAAACCAATGAAAAGACAAGCCTAATAACAAAGTAATCAAACAAAGAACCAATGAAAACAAGACACATGAATAGGGGAAACACGAAATCACTTGACATGAACAGGAACTAAACTTGAAAATAAAAGACATGAAAAACATGAACCAAAACACATAAACGTGACATATCTCCCCCCTCTAGGGGCGGCTCCCGACGCCCCAAAACATAATAGCAAAGTTAATTGTTATTGCGTGGGGCGTGGCCTGGCGAGATAGGGCGTGGGGCGTGGTGAGACAGGGTGTGGGGCGTGGCCTGGTGAGACAGGGCGTGGAGCATGGGAACAGGGCAAAGTCAATGGAAAGTTGGGGCCCTGAGAGGCTCGAGGGGCAGAGCCGATGGGGATGAGGACCAAGGCGGAGCCGCAGGGATGGAGGTCCCCAGTGGAGAAGAGGCGGGCCTGGACCGTGGAGCAGAGGCGGGCCTGGACCGTGGAGCAGAGATGTGCTTGTAACATGGCATGGAGCAGTCTGGGGCTTGGCTGAGACATGGCATGGAGCAGACAGAAGCTTGGCTATGACATGGCAAGGAGCAGACTGAAGCTTGGCTGTGACATGGCATGGAGCAGTCTGGGGCTTGGCTGTGACATGGCATGGAGCAATCTGGGGCTTGGCTGGGACATGGCATGGAGCAGTCTGGGGCTTGGCTGGGACATGGCATGGAGCAGACAGAAGCTTGGCTATGACATGGCAAGGAGCAGACTGAAGCTTGGCTGTGACATGGCATGGAGCAGTCTGGGGCTTGGCTGTGACATGGCATGGAGCAATCTGGGGCTTGGCTGGGACATGGCATGGAGCAGTCTGGGGCTTGGCTGAGACATGGCATGGAGCAGACAGAGGTTCGGCTGTGACATGGCATGGAGCAAACTGAGACATGGCTGTGACATGGCATGGAGCAGGCTGAGGCGTGACATGGCATGGAGCAGGCTGAGGTGTGACATGGCATGGAGCAGACTCAGGCGTGGCTGTGACATGGCACGGAGCAGGCCGAGGCGTAACATGGCATGGAGCTGACTCTGGCATGGTTGCGACATGGCCTGGAGCTGACACTGGCGTGGCTGCGACATGACCTGGAGCTGACTCTGGCGTGGCTGCGACATGGCCTGGAACTGACTCTGGCATGGCGGCCATGATGTGGAACTCTGGCTTGGCGGCCATGACGTGGGGAAAAGTCATGGAAGGTGGAGCTGTGATAGGCTCGAGATTAAGAGTCCTGGTTGATTGGGAAATTACCTCTGTGGTCGTGTACATGGGCAGAGACTCGGAGACGACCTCTGTGGTCGTGAACATGGGCAGAGACTTGGAAACAACCTCCGTGGTTGTGTACATGGGCAGAGACTTGGAAACAAAAGCCATTCTCCTCCACCTCCTCCAGGATGCCGAAGTTGGCAACGCAGGTTCTGGGACGGACGAGGCTGGCAACGCAGGCTCTGGGACGGACAATGCTGGCAATGCAGGATCTGGGACGGACGAGGCTTCCAGCTCGTTGGCCATGGCAGGCGTTGACTCATTGGCCATGGCAGGCGTGGGCGTCGACTCGTTTGCCGTGGCAGGTGTGGGCATTGACTCATTGGCCGTGGCAGGCATGGGCGTTGACTCGTTGGCCATGGCAGGCGTGGACGTTGACTCGTTGGCCGTGGCAGGCGTGGGCGTTGACTCGTTGGCCGTGGCAGGCATGGGCGTTGACTCGTTGGGCGTGGCAGGCGTGGGCGATGGCTCGTTGACTGTGGCAGGCATGGGCATTGGCTTGTTGACCATGACGTGGGACTCCGGCTCGGCAGCCATGACGTGGGACTCCCGCTCGGCATCCACCTCCCCCACAGTGAACATAGAACCAGTGATCTGCAGGGCAAGGTCGATATACTGAGCAAGGCTGAGGGAACTGCAACCAACAGGCATCAGGGAGGAAATTTGCTCAGATAATCCGAAACGGAAACAGTCTTTGAGGGCGATCTCATTAAAGTCCACCTCACTGGCCAGAGAGCAGAAGTCCCCCACATATTCCTCCAGGGATCGATTCCACTGACGTAGGCGCAGTAGTCGGACCACTGGGTTTATGGTTGGCGGTGAGGTATTCTGTAACGGTGTTGGCAACAGGCAGACGAAGAGACGATGGTGTGAATATGAACCCAAGTGCAGTTTATTTTTCAAATGTGTAATTCCAAAACCCTAACTAAAAACATGAATATAAACATGAACTAGACTTGACAAAAACTAGACATGACATGACATGACATGACATGACATGACTATGGCTTGACTAGAACAAAACAACAAAGTTACATACACAATACCTCACACCAGACAATGGCAAACATAAGGGCTTAAATACAAGGACATGGGTAACAAGTAAACAAGACAACCAATCACAAGACTAAACTAATAAACAAGATAATAAGACTAAATGAAATTAAACCAACGAAAAGACAAGATTAATAACAAAGTAATCAAACAAAGAACCAATGAAAACAAGACACATGAACAGGGGAAACACATGATAAGATCACATGAGGGAACAGGAAATCACATGACATGAACAGGAACTAAACTTGAAAATAAAAGACATGAAAAACATGATTTGTTTACGTTTAACACATAAACGTGACATATCCTGTCTGGATGAATATAAGAGCTGCTTTTAGCTCATGAAAAAAAAAATGCAACCGAGGCAAGCACACCTATGCAATTATACCTGGTGTTTAACTACAGTTGTGTTTTACTTATGTTGTCTCATTTGGAGCGCACTTATTTTAAAAGCTAATTTATAATTGGTAATTACAACCCCCCCCCCCAAAAAAAGTCGGGACAGTATGAAAAATGCTAATAAAAACAAAAAGGAGTTATTTGTAAATTATTTTCACCCTTTGCTGTATTGAAAGCACTATAACTAAACATTATATTATGTTTTATCTTGTAAATTTCATTGTTTTTGTAGTTTTTTTCAGTGTGCAGTCATTTCAAATCAGATGATTGCAACACACTCCAAAAAATTTGGGACTGTCGAGTGTTTAGCACTGTGAAACATCACCATTTGTTCTAGTAACACTTATTAAGCATTTAAGCACTGAAGACACAAGTTTGTTAAGTTTAAAAAGTGGAATTTTCCCCTATTCATCCATTATGCAGGTCTTTAGCTGCACAATTGTACTGTGAGTTTCATAATGCACCACACATTCTCAATTGGAGATGGAAAGGACTGCAGGCAGGCCAATCTAGCACCCGCACTCTCTGCTTATTCAGACAGTATGTGGTTTGAAGTTGTCCTGCTGAAAATTACGGGATGTCACCGGAAAAGATGGTGCTGGATGGCAGTTTACGCTGCTCCAAAATCTGTACATATCTGTCTGCATTAATCGTGCCCTCACAGATGTGTGAGTTACCCATGCCATGGGCACTGACACACCCCTGGCCCATATAGACACTGGCTTTTGGACCTGATGCTGGTAACAGCTTGGATGGTCCTTATTCTCTTTGGCCCGGAAAACACAACGGCTGTGTTTTTCAAAAACGATTTGAAATGTGGACTCATCGGACCAAAAAACATTGTTCCACTGTTCTACTTTCTATCTAAGATGAGACCGAGTCAGGAGAAGTCAGCAGCACTTCTGGACAGTGTTGATGTAGGGCTTCTGCTTTGCATAGTAAAGTCTTAACTTACATCTGTGGATGCAGCTGCGAGTGGTGTTGACTAACAAAGGCTTACTAAAGTAATCCCAAACCCATGTTCATGATAACCATTACAGATGAATGATGTTTTTTAAGACAGTGATGTCTGAGGGATCAGAGGACACATGCATTCAGAAGTGGTTTTGATCTTGCCCTTTACGCACCGAGATTTGACCAGATTCCTTGAATCTTTTAACTATATTGTGCACTGTAGAGGGTGAAATGGAAAAATTCTTCCAATTTGGGGAACATTGTTCTCAAAGTGCTGGATTATTTGCTGAAGCACCTGCTGGCAATTTGACAAGTCTTGAACGATCCTTGCTCTTGAAGGACTAGGCTGTTTTAGAGGCTCCCTATATACTATGACATGATTGCCTCATCTGTTTAACATCTCCTGTTTCACATCACTTTGTTATTTTAACTCGTCAAATTGTTATTAGTCTTAAACAGCCCGTCTCAGCTTTTCTGTAGCGTGTTGCAATCATCTGATTTGAAATTACTGTACAATAAAAAAAGCAAAACAATCACAAAAAATGTTTATATTTAACACATTAAAGTCTCCATAGACAGTACATAAGTCAGGCATATGAGGTATCATTTGAAAGTTTAGAATCTATAATTTTCATAGATACCATCACTTCTGCATTCATTCTAAAATATAAAATAAGGCCTCAAAACATTCGCGTGGCAAATTAGTGCCCCCTATAGGTAATGGGGTAGAAATATTTATATGAAAATAAATGTCCTTCACATAGCACCTAAATGGACGAGTCATATATCAAATGAAAGCTCTCGTTCTCATTTATTTTGTTGCCTTAATACCACAGTTTGAAAGAGTTTCCAGAGAATCACAAAGTGAAATATGATTTCTGTAAATCATCAGATACAAACGTCTCTTTTATGTGCCGATCACTGCTGCTTTAAGCCCCAAGTAGCCAAAAACTTTGTCTGCTTTTCCTTTAGGTTTTAGGTTTTCTAAAAAAAAAATAAAAAAGAGCCATTTTCTACTTGTCTGTGAGCTTGTTTGTGTGAATAATCCAATGTTATATCTCAGATGTCCAGAACAGAATATGCCATTATGGCAGTGGGGCGTGGTCGAGCATCCGCCCAGAGAGAGAGAAAGCGGTAAGGGTGCATAAACCTGAGCCAGATTATGATTAACACCTGTGTCTAATTGCAGTGAGCTTGGGGAGAGCAGTATAAAAGGACCAAGCCACTGACAAGAAGCAGAGGGAGTCAGGGACAAGAGACCTTATTGTGGAGCTGGTGAGCTATTGTTGTGAAACTGATTAATTATTATTGTGAAGCTGATGAGTTATTATAGAGAAGCTGCTGAGTCATTGTGAAGCTGTAAAGCACTGGAGTATATTAATTAAAGCCTTACTTTGAAGAAACCGCTCTCCTGTGTCCTCCTGCTGTGAAGATCCTTTACACTGGTGCCAAAACCCGGGAATTGGTTTAAAAACTGCACACCCCATGGAGTCTTTCCCGCTGACTGACATCAATTACACACCGTAAACCGGACTTCAAATTCCTCAATGCCGACCCGCTGTTTACAAACACGCAAGCGGACCCCTTTGTCTGTGCTGCACGGTCGCGGAAACGCAGGAGGAAGAGGGGAAACAGAGCCGGCATTCTCATCAGAGTAAGATGCCGCGCAAATTGACCCCCGCTACCCAGTATTCTACTGGCAAATGTTCAGTCTCTGGATAACAAGCTCTGCGAGCTGAAAGCGTGGCTCTCTTTCCAACGAGAGATGAGGGACTGCTGCATTATCTGCCTTACGGAAACTTGGATGTCTGCAGAGATTCCAGACTCAGCCATTGAACCCGCGGGGATCTCCGTGCACCGAGCGGACAGAGCGAAAGACCTCTCAGGTAAAAGCAGAGGTGGTGGTGAATGTTTTATGATCAACAAATCCTGGTGTGGTCTTTCTGCTCTCCTGATCTGGAATTTCTCATGCTTCTGTGTCGACCATTCTGGCTACCGAGGGAATTCACAGCAGTCATTATCACTGCTGTGTACATCCCGTCACAAGCCGACACAGACCGGGCACTCAAGGAACTGTATGGGATTATAAGCAAGCAGGAAACCGCGCACCCTGAGGCCGCATTCATTGTGACCAGGGACTTTAATAAAGCCAGGTTCAAATCAGTCACACCAAAATACCACCAGCATATTAGTTTCAACACACGAGGGGACCGGGATTTGGACCATTGCTACTCTCCATTCCGAGATGGCTACAAATCCCTCCCCCACCCACCATTTGGCAAATCGGACCACTCTTCCATTCTGCTTCTGCCCGCTTACAGGTAGAAACTGAAACAGGAAGCACCCACCCTCAGAACAATCCAGTGCTGGTCAGACCAATCAGACTCTACGCTACAGGACTGTTTTGATCATGCGGACTGGGAGATGTTCCAGTCCATCTCTGATGATGACATCGAGCTTTACGCTGATAGCATAATGTGTTTCATCAGAAAGTGCGTAGAGGACGTCGTTCCGACCAGAACAACACGGATCTATCCGAACCAGAAGCCATGGATTAATAGCGATGTTCATGCGGCACTTAATGTGCGGACCTCCACTTTTAATTCCAGGAATGCGGAGGAGCATAAACAAGCCAGTTATGCCCTCCGAAAAATCAGAATCAGAACAGCAAAACGCTAGTACAGGAACAAGATTGAAGGACAGTTTAACACCACCAACTCTAGAAACATGCGGCAGGGAATTAACATCATCACGGACTTTAAAGGGAATAAAAACTCCGCCATGAACACCGCTGCCTCTCTCCCGGATGAGCTAAATACTTTTTATGCTCGTTTTGAGGGAAATAACACCGTCCTCGCAGAGAGAGCTCTCGTGGCCGAAGCTACAGAGGTTAGTTCACTCTCCGTTTCTGTAGCGGATGTAACCCGATCCTTCCGACGGGTGAATATCCGCAAAGCCGCGGGCCCAGACGGCATTCCGGGCCACGTCATCAGAGCATGTGCTAACCAGCTGGCTGGTGTTTTTACGGACATTTTCAACCTTTCCCTTCCTTTGTCTGTAGTCCCCACATGCTTTAAAACATCCACCATTGCACCTGTTCCAAAGCAATCAAAAATCACTTGCTTAAAAGACTGGCATTCTATTGCTCTGACCCCCATCATCAGCAAATGCTTTGAGAGACTAATAAGAGATTACATCTGCTCTGTGCTGCCTCTCTCTCTAGACCAATTGCAGTTTGCTTACTGCAACAACCACTCCACTGATGATGCCATTGCATCTACAATACACACTGCTCTCTCCCACCTGGAAAAAAGAACACTTATGTGAGAATGTTGTTTGTAGACTACAGCTCAGCATTCAACACCATAGTGCCCTCCAAGCTAGATGAGAAACTCCGGGCTCTGGGCTTAAACAGCTCGCTGTGCAGCTGGATCCTGGACTTCCTGTCAAGCAGACGCCAGGTGGTAAGAATAGACAGCAAAATCTCCTCATCAATGACCCTCAACACTGGAGCCCCACAGGGCTGTGTTCTCAGCCCACTCTTGTATTCCTTGTACACACATGACTGTGTGGCAACACATAGCTCCAATGCCATCATTAAGTTTGCTGATGACACGACGGTGGTAGGTCTGATCACTGACAATGATGAAACAGCCTACAGAGAAGAGGTGCACACTCTGACACACTGGTGTCAGGAGCACAACCTCTCCCTAAACATCAGTAAGACAAAGGAGCTTGTGGTGGACTTCAGAAGAAAAGACAGAGAACACAGTCCCATCACCATCAATGCAGCACCAGTGGAGAGAGTCAGCAGCTTCAAGTTCCTGGGTGTCCACATCACTGAGGAACTCACATGGTCCATCCACACTGAAGTCGTTGTGAAGAAGGCTCATCAGAGCCTCTTCTTCCTGAGACGGCTGAGGAAGTTTGGAATGAACCACCACATCCTCATACGGTTCTACACCTGCACTGTAGAGAGCATCCTGACTGGCTGCATCTCCACCTGGTACGGCAATAGCACAGCCCACAACCACAAAGCACTGCAAAGGGTGGTGCAAACTGCCAGACACATCGTCGGAGATGAGCTTCCCTCCCTCCAGGAAATATATACCAGGCGGTGTGTGAAAAAAGCTCGGAGGATCATCAGAGACTCCAGCCACCCGAGCCATGGGCTGTTCTCACTGCTACCATCAGGCAGGCGGTATCGCAGCATCAGGACCCGCACCAGCCGACTCAATGATAGCTTCTTCCCCCAAGCAATCAGACTTTTGAACTCTTGATCTTCCACGATCAAAATACATCAGCACTGCACTTTATTACTCTTACTCTTATATCTCACACCGGACTGTCATAAATTATATTATTATTACATTATATTCTCTCTTAACAACTTATTATCAACCGACAGCCTGAATGTCAATACAGTACAATACAACCTACTGTACATTCTATATATACTATATATACTTTTTTTATTGTTGAATAATGTGTATCTATATTGTGCGTATTGTACAGTACAGTGTATGTTATTATTTGTATATTGTGTTGTGTGTAATTATGTGTATATTAGACTTTAAATTGTGTTGTGTTAATTTGATGTTATTGTAAATTGGTATATGTCTCATCACTGTCACGACTGCTGTGTTGATTGGAACTGCACCCAAGAATTTCACACACCATTGCACTTGTGTATATGGCTGTGTGACAATAAAAGTGATTTGATTTGATTTGATTTGACATCATCAAGTCCCTCGCTGGCCTACACCAGATCCACCAACAGGCTCTGCTTGAGCTCCGCCAAAATCAGGAACGCCACTTCCATGAGGTTCTTAGAGCTCAGGCAGAGGACCGGCAGGCCATTTGGAGCCTCCTCAACCAGGAGAAAGCCCCGGCAGCAACCCCGGACAACAGCAGTCCCCTGCCTCCAACCACGCTGTTGAAGATGGGGGCAGAAAATGACCCTGAAGCCTTCCTCGACTTGTTCGAGCGCACCACTGAAATCTGGGGCTGGCCACATGCTCAGTGGGCGGCCCGGCTCATCACTTTGCTGTCCGGGGAAGCCCAGCTTGCAGCACAACAACTGCCGGCAACTAATCTCCTGGTCTACAGCGACCTGAAGAAGACCATCCTGCAGCGGGTCGGCCGCAGCGCAGAGCAATACTGACAACTGTTCCGCAAGACGAAATTGGAAGGAGCTGGCTGCCCGTTCGCCTTCTCTCAGCGGCTCCGTGATGCCTGCTGGAAATGGCTGCTGGCGGGGGACTGCGACATCGAGGAAGTGTTCGACCAAGTGGTGCTGGAACAGCTGATCCGCCGGCATCCAGAAGTGACGGCGGAATGGGTCCAGTGCCATCGCCCGGCATTGCTGGAGGAAGCGGTCCAGCTGGCGGAGGACCATATGGTGGCGTGCCCAAGGGCGGAAGAGCCCTCTCCCTCTCTCTTTCCTCCCCCTGTGTTTCCTCCCATCTCTTCCCACTCCCCCCTCCCCTCTCACTCTGTCTTCTCTCCAGGCCCTGTTCCTGCACCCCGGAGGCATGGAAACCTGCCGTCGAAGCCGGTTTATCCCTTTTCCAGTGTCTTCAGTGCCTTCCCGCTCTCCACCTCAGGCGGATGTACCTGCCCTCTCAAGTGCGGGCATAGTGCCTAGGCCTATGGGGGATCTCAGGCTGCCCGCAATTGGGCTGGAGGGTACAGGATACTGGTAAGAGTCAAGGGGAGTACACACCAAGCCTTGGTGGACACGGGTTGTAATCAGACCACTATCCACCGATGCTTGGTTCAACACGAGGCTTTGGGCACAACTAAAAGGGTGAGGGTGAAGTGTGTACATGGGGATATTCACAACTACCCTGTGGTGACCCTCGTTATTAAATTTCGGGGAACAAAGCATAAAGTGGAGGCCGCGGTTAGTTCCTGCCTCAACCATCTGCTGATTCTGGGAACTAACTGGCCGGAATTCAAAAATGTGTTAAAAGGAATGTGTGCGGATGGATCCTGCACGAAAGCTTCGAGATGTGAAATATGTGATGCTTTGGCAGGGGAGGCAGAGCCGGGGCTGTCTTCGTCAGCTCCAAGTCAGGGTGACGTAAGAGGGGAGAGGCTGCGGCCCCTCCCATCCTCAGGGGTTTTTCCAAAGGGGAATTCCCTCTGGAGCAGTTGAGAGATGAAACCCTCAGGCATGCCTTCGACCAAGTGAGAGTTATTGATGGTCAACAACTCCAGCCGAACATCGCGCTTTCATATCCATATTTTGCAATAATAAAGGAGCGGTTGTATGGAGTGATGAAGGATGCAACCCAGCTCTTAATACCGCGGAGCCACCAGGAAATGTTGTTCAAGGCAGCTCATTATAATCTAATGGCCGGGTCACTTAGGGGAGAGGAAAACACCGAACTGACTAATAGCCCGTTTTTATTGGCCAGGCATTGGCGCCGATGTTCACAGGTGGTGTACGGCATGCCGCGAATGTCAGCTGGTGAATCCACCGGTTTGGGTGTTAAGTCAATTCGCATCATTATTTACCATCCACAAACAGATGGCCTGGTGGAGCGATTTAACAAAACCCTTAAAAACTTGATTCGTAAGTTTGTGCATGAGGATGCTAGAAATTGGGACAAATGGCTCGATCCCCTGTTATTCGCAGTATGAGAGGTCCTGCAAGCCTCCACTGGGTTTTCCCCATTCGAGCTGCTGTATGGGTGGCACCCGCGCGGCGTGCTTGATGTCATACGCGAAGCTTAGGAGGAGGGACCTTCAAACAGTAAGAATGAAATTCAATATGTTCTTGATCTTAGAGCAAAACTCCACACTTTGGGGCAAATAACACAGGAGAATTTGCTCCAAGCTCAGGAACGTCAAAGCCTACTGTATAACAGGGGAACTCAGCTGCGGGAATTTGCACCGGGAGATAAAGTGCTTGTATTACTCCCCACATCGCGCTCCAAATTACTCGGCAAGTGGCAAGGAACATTTGAGGTCACACGACAAGTGGGGGATCTCGATTATGAGGTGAAACGAACCGATAGTGGGAGCGCACTTCAAATATCACCTCAACTTCCTGAAATTATGGAGGGAGGCGGTCCCTGTGACATTGGCTATGGTAGTTCCGGAGAGGGCGGAGCTCAGGCCGGAGGTGAATACAAAACCCAATCATAACACCCCGGTCACTTGGGGAGACCACCTCTCACCATGTCAAGTCACAGAAGTTGCCAAGTTGCAACAGGAGTTTGCAGATGTGTTTTCTCCTCTGCCGGGTCGTACAAACCTCATCCAGCACCACATCGAGACCGAGCCTGGGTGGTGCTACATAGCCATCCCTACCGATTGCCCGAGCACAAAAAGAAAATTGTTCAGGAAGAATTGGATGCAATGCTCGATATGGGGGAAATAGAGGAATCCCACAGCGATTGGTCCAGCCCGGTTGTTCTAGTTCCTAAGAACGACGGGTCTGAACGGTTCTGTGTGGATTATAGAAAAGTCAACACAGTGTCTAAATTTGATGCCTACCCAATGCCACGTGTTGATGAGTTGCTCGATCTGTTGGGCACTGCTCGATTTTATTCGACACTGGATTTGACAGAGGGTTATTGGCAGGTCCCCTTGACACCAATTTCCCATGAAAAACAGCCTTCTCCACACCGTTTGGATTACATGCTTCCGTTCGGTTTGTTTGGGGCCCCACAGTAGACAGGCCGGATGTCTCCCTGGCCTGAATTGGGCGGTGGGGTTATGTGGCAGTGGGGGCGTGGTCGAGCATCCACCCGGAGAGAGAGAAAGCAGTAAGGGTGCATACACCTGAGCCAGATTATGATTAACACCTGTTTCTAATTGCAGTGAGCTTGGAGAGAGCAGCATAAAAGGACCACACCACTGACAAGAAGCAGAGGGAGTCAGGGACAAGAGACCTTATTGTGGAGCTGATGAGCTATTGTTGTGAAACTGATGGATTATTATTGTGAAGCTGATGAGTTATTATTGAGAAGTTGCTGAGTCATTTTGAAGCTGTAAAGTGCTGGAGTATATTAATTAAAGCCTTACTTGTGAAGAAACCACTCTCCTGTGTCCTCCTGCTGTGAAGGTCCTTTACAGCCATCCAGCAGGAAAAGCATCCTAAACAAATCATCAGAAAAATATGTTTTTGACAACTGATGATAAAATGTATCATCGCAAAGGGATCTCAGCTTTCTAATGACACCTAGATTGAGCTTCTAGACCACTCAGAGGCTAAGATATTCAATGAAACAACAACGGTGGTGCTTGAACTGAAAATTAGATTCAATGTCTGTGGACGAGCACATCTATGAACGCTAAAATGCATTAGAGCACCTCCTACATTTCAGACCCAGGATAAATTGATTAAAGTCACCATTAAATGGTAGTTGCGACCGACTTTTCTTCCATATTGTGGCGTATTTTCAAGTGAAACAGCTTATTGAACAAGAAAAAATTTAGGGTGTGGATGTGAGTTTATTTTAATATGGCCGTTGCATAGTGGTACGGAGGCAGATCTGAATGTGAGTTTGCAGTGGACACACACACCCCTACCACCGAGCTGCTTGAGTCAAACCCGGTTATCTGTGAAATTGAGCAGTGATCTCAACACATTTATGATCAAACTGACAACATAAACACACAAACACATCACTGTCTTTACATACGAAGAAGCTGTAGCCATTGAAAAACGAGTGAGTAAAAGATAACCATATTTTAACAATTTGATTCACAATACACAAAAAATAAAGAGGGAAAAAAAAACACTTACTCGTGCTGTGCATCCCAAGATAACTGTATTAAGGGGTGTAGATTTCAGGGGGGATGGGAGGAAGGTAACCCCCCCAATAATCAAATCAAGTAAGTACAAACCCCCAATATTTATACCATGATTAATGGAAACAAGTAAATGCTTCACGCTGCAACCCCCCCCCCCCCCCCCCAATGTTCAAGCCAAATCTATGCCCTTGACTGTATTCAAAAATGTAAATAAACTCCAGTGGCATCCGAAGCGTTGTATTCATTAGTGATCACCTCAGCTATTCAGGCATGAAATGTCTCGAACATAACTGCAAATTCGCAGTTATTTCTCCTTATTCAAAATGTAAATTCAAGCCAGCTGACCCATAACCAAGGAAGTTTGGGTTAAGGAATGAAGGAAAACAGACAAAAATACACCTTGTCATCTTCACCAACATGCGATTGACTCTATGTTCAACTCTACGCAAGGTTGTTGTATTTCTAAGAAAGGGGCAAGGTTTAAGTGGACCAAATGATTGTAGAAGTCCTGCATACGTCACCAGAGAGAAGTCTGTCGTTTCTCCGGAAGATCGAGATATTAAATTTTGATTCAAGATTATAAAAAAAAATAAAAAATAAAAAAACATATACATTGATGAATCGTTCACAATAAGATCAATAACATGCATTTAGAAAATAGATTGGACGAATTTTCATTTCATGCCGACTAAGTGCAAGGACATCTCTTTGACAACGAATTGTCAAGGAGATGGTCTTTCCTGTAACAATGTATGGATGCGACAAGTTGGACAACTCCTTCAAACTCTAGTGTTGGTGGAGGCTTTTGTGCATTCCTTGGTGTGCCAGAAATATAAAACAATACATTCTAGATCAAATCAAGATAGAACCTTCACTAGAATTATACAGTATATGACCAAATTGAAGCTCACATATTTTGAGCTCATAATAAGGAGCAAAGACTCCTTGGACAAACCATGCCTGGGATGATGGAAGTAAAACGAAGAAGAGGAAAACCAAGATCAAGGTCACTGGACGCTGTCAAGAACAATATGAATAGTTTTCAAGCCTCAAGAGTGCCATAAATGATCAAGACAGCTGGAGGAATTTTATCCATAGAATCATAAAAAGGCGGACAAGACTGAATGGATTAAACAACAACAACAGGTCGATATTTGTGAGGTTGAGTAGGGGTCTACATCCCACTGTTTTCTCACCATAAAAAAAAAAAAAAAGCTTTTCTTTTTAGTGATAAAACAATGGAAAGTTCTGTTAGTCAGAGCAGATTTACTCGTCATTAAATGACACTGAATAACTGGTATTATGCAGACATTCCATCCATTAGAGGGACTAATCAAAGAGAATAATTAAGCAGATAATAATGCCACTTTGAAATCTGCAAAATGAAAACGGCTCTTATCTTTGAAACCAGGAAGCATTTTAATGAAACTAATACATTAATTTTATATCAAACTTAGATTGTGGTATACACAAATGCTACATCAATGTCTGGATGTATTAACTCAATATGAGTTAATATGACTACAGTTTTTAAAACAACCCTCTGGCATTTAATATGTACTTTTTAAAAACACTCTAACTTTTAGAAAACTGAATCATATTTCAGAAACTTTGATTAATACAGAAAAATTGCACTGACCATTATTCTGCATAAACATGTAGCACATTATGCATTTTTATGAGTTTAACTTTTTAGTTTGTATACTCTATTTTACAGTCACCCATTTGGTGTTACACATACAGGTAAATGCGAAATGAAGTATAGATATAACATCAGTATAGGGTTAATGGGATTGTTCACCCAAAAAAGAAAATTCTGTCATCATTTACTCACTCTTAAGTTGTTGAAAGTGAATGGTGATGGAGACTGTCATTCTGCTTAACATCTCTTTTTGTGTTCCACGGAAGACAAAAAGTATACAGGTTTAAAAAAAGGTAGGTGAGTAAATTATGACACAATTATATTTTGGGGTGAACTACCTTCAGAAGTCTAAAATAAAGTCAAATAAATTTAGAAGCAGGAGACGAAAAACAAATTAGGGTCAAAACAGAGGCTGAACATTTCGTACCCAGAGTTGGAGAGGTGGAACATTTGTACCACGTGCCTCACTAAAGTAAGTGACTTTTCTCATTCTTCAGTTTGAATTTAGTTACATCCTGTAGTTCTCTACAAATTGCACTGCCTGGAATTTCACTGTAATGACTTAAAATAATCATAGTTTGCTGGGGCAGGACTTGTGCACTGACCATGACAAGCTCAGCAAAAACTGAAAGATATTACATACAATCAGAGAGTTGCTATTCACACTGACTCAGCTTTGAGCTGCTTTCAACCTAAATTTTATGCTGTTTTTAGGAAAAGATGTAATTAAACCTTTATGAATTTGAGTTGGGTTTTAGTTTTACAGTGTTGGGGAAGCTACTTTAAAACGGTAATTTATCAAGCTACAAGCTTGTCATAATTTAGTTAAAATAATGCACAGTCAAGCTACATTTAAATAGCAGTTATCTACACTACAAGCTACACAATTCTAACTACACTGAAGCTATTTTAGGGTGCAAAACCTTTCAAAATATTAACAATTAAATTTTATCATGCAATCAGAGCAGTGTTTTTCTGGCTCAAAAACAATGAAGGTTTTTGAATGAATGAGTCTAGATTAGGGTGACAATGTTAGAGATAAACTGACACAATATACAACATAAATAGATAACATAGTGATTAACAGCAGCATTTAAGAAAATATTTTGCTATACAAAAGATGCAAAATACCATGCAGAACTTCTGTGAAGAGACCTGAGACTCATTTCTCCCAATGCTACTGTACATATGAGAGAGGATGTTTTAGGAAAGCATGTTTGATTTTTGCATTAGCTCGCTTGCACGTAAAGCACAATACACAATACAATGTTGGAACTACTATACTACTTTTTGGAAGTAGCTTATTATTGGAAAAGCTATAATATTTTGAAAACAGCTGAGTTACTGGTACGCTACTGAAAAATGTAAGTCTACTTTTAAGTTAGTAACTTCCCAATACTGTTGAAAGTACAACATTTCTCTCTGACTTGAGCTCCTTGGTTACTGGCTCCTTGTTGTCAATCTTAACTCTCCTAACTTCAATATTGACTCACACAAAGACCAACTGCCCCTTTTGTGTGGCCATCACATCCTAGCCTGCTGCCAAACTCTCATGACACATCTATCATGGTATACAGCTGTATGGGTGCACATTATTTATCTCATCACTCTATGTAGTGGAGGGAAATTACAATGGCGTCCAATGAAAAGTGGTTGAGTGATGCACAGATGGAGGCACGATACTCCCAACAACATCTTGAAAGGTTTCTTTAATTAACAGTCGGCTCATGATGAAGAGATTCTGCTCTGGCAAAAACTGTAGCCCACAGCTGCCCAAAACTAATTTTACAGTGTAGTCGCTTCTCAGAAAGAATTAATTTCCCTACATGAATCCAATTGGAAAGCCACAGTAACCTTTCAGCATGACTAGAAGGCCATGCATGGGCAGCGCGATGATCTTCTGTACGAAAGTGTGAGGAAAAGTGTCCAATTTTGTCTAATTTACATGTCATCCACATGCATTAAGTACTTTGGGATACAAAAATGTATTTATGCAAATAAAACAGATTAAATTGTGCTTGCTCTCAAAAAATGTCAACAGCTTATAGTCACAGTGTGCCACAGTATCAACACTGAGAAGTTAACTTATGCAGCTCACATTTGAGATGTATTCAGATGTTTTTGTGTTGTTATTTAGAATGAGTCAGCTTAATTCTTGCATGGTAGCACCATTCATGCTTGGAAAGGGGGAAATGTACAGTTTGGCCAGCTAATTTAAAATTGGGACTGGCTAATATTTACTTTTTTTATTTTTTTTCAAGTTGGAATTCCAAATGCACTCTAGGTCCTCGTGGTGGCATAGTGACTCGCCTCAATATGGGTGGCGGAGGACGAATCTCAGTTGCCTCCGCGTCTGAGACCATCAACCCATGCATCTTATCACGTGGCTTGTTGAGCGCGTTACCATGGAGACATAGCACATGTGGAGGCTTCATGCTATTTTCTGCGGCATCCACGCACAACTCACCATGCGCCCCACCGGGAACGAACCACATTATGGCTACCACGAGGAGGTTACCCCATGTGATAGGATGCATGGGTTGACGGTCTCAGACGCGGAGGCAACTGAGATTTGTCCTCTGCCACAAAGTCACTACGCCACCACAAGGTCCTAGAGCACACTGGGAATTCCAAATTGGGGAGAAAAAAAAAAAAAAAAAAGACCAAACTGTATATTTCCCCCTTTCCAAGCATGAATGGTGCTACCAAGCAAGAGTCAAGCTGACTCATTCTGAATAACAACAAAAAAACATTTGAATACATCTCAAATGTGAGCTGCATAAATTAAACTCTCAGTGTTGATACTGTGGCACACTGTGACTATAAGCTGTTGACATTTTTTGAGAGCAAGCACAATTTAATCTGTTTTATTTGCATAAATAATTTTTTTTTATCCCAAAGTACTCCCTAGCAACCGGACCAATTTGGTTGCTTAGGAGACCTGGCTGTAGTCAATCAGCACGCCCTGGATTCGAACTCACGACTCCAGGGGTGGTAGTCAGCATCTTTACTAATATTGACTTTAATTTTTCTGAACAGGAAAATTATTTGCATCAGAAGGATTTTTAAAGACCCCATGAAATCGCTTGATGAGCAGAGTTTTCTTTCCTGTGTTGACATATTTCTTTTTGGAACAGGATGTTCCAGCATATTGAAGACCTTGTTAAGGAATTATAACAGGGTTCATTAATGAGTAAAAAATGTATTTACAAATGCATTATAAAACATTACTATATGGTTATGACAACATGAATAAAAAAGGGTGACTTTCGTTTGATACCTGCCAACTAGTGAACCGTTTTACCTCACGTTATTAATGCTTAATAACATTATTCAACATTAGTTATGAAAACATTTACATTTATTCATTTATCAGACACTTTTATCTAAAACTACTTGCAAAATAAGGAAGGATACAACATAAGCAATTCATTTTAAGGAGAAGTGCTGCATTACAAAGTTTCAATTGTATCAGAAAAGTATTAGCCAACACAGAGATTAGACACTTATTTTGTTTTATTATATATATATATATATATATATATATATATATATATATATATATATATATATATATATATATATATATAATTTATTTATTTATTTATTTTTTACACATTTTACAATGATAGTAAAGTCATCAAAACTATGGAATAACATAAACGGAACTATGGAACTAAGCAAAATCCAAAATAAATCAAAACTGTGTTATATTTTAGCATCTTCAAAGTAGACACCCTTTTCCTAGAATTTGCAGACCTGTAGGGCCTACTCTTGACATTTTCTCAACCAACTCTTTGAGGTATCACCCTGGGATGATTTTAAACAGTATTGAAGGAGTTCCCATCTATGTTGGGCACTTATTGGCTGCTTTGCTTTATTATTTGGTCCAAGTCATCAATTTCATTGTTTTATTTTATTAAATTTTAGTTTTATAATGAAATAAATTAATATGGTGGCACAATTATATTTTTGTCTACAAAACTAATTTCAAACATTTAAGCATACACCTTCAGATAAAAAGACTTTTAAGATCATGAGAAACATTTCAGTCAAGTGTTTCACATTTCAGTCAAGTGTTCCGGTAGTGTGTGTACATATATATATATATATATATATATATATATATATATATATATATATATATATATATAAGCAATATCACACGAGCAAGAGTGCAATATGGCCCTACATCAGCACTGCTGTGATTCTGCCGCAGGCCGAGTGCCGTAGGTAATCACAGCAGTGCTGATTTAGGGCCATATAGCATGATTGCGAGTGTGCTATTGCTTACATACAACAGTTCAATGAACAAGAAAATGTAAAAAAATTAGGAAAAACTGAGTATGGTCATAAAAACGCATCTGTGCATGGAACTACTTTATTACGCGACGGATCAGAATTTGCTGTTGCTGGTTCAAAACAAATGATGCGTCCAAGCCTTTGTTAGTAATTCAAAAATGTTACTTCAGAAATAGTATCACGGCTAATGCTGTTTCTAACAAGTTATTTGATAAACAAGGATGGATGGATGGATGTGTGTGTGTGTGTGTGTGTGTGTGTGTGTGTGTGTGAGCGAGAGAGAGAGAAAGAGAGAGAGAAAGAGAGAGACGGAGCGTGTAGGGCTTTACTGGTTGTTTAGATCAGTGTTACTATCAGAAATAATTAATAATTATTTCTTTAGTTAGGAATTAATATTTAAATTAATTAATTGAATCTAACTCATTAAAACCTCATATGGGGCTCCAGTAAATGTAGTGTGCTACGTTTAGGAGCAAGTTTGGTTATTAGCAATAATTAATAATTATCAAAGATAATTATTAATTATTAAAATCAATAGAACATTGATGAGAATCAATGTTAGCTTTTTTTTATCCTTTAAATCAACAATTATCAAAGATAATCATTAATTGTTAACATCGATGAAACATTAATTAAAATTAACTCTAGCTTATTGATCATTCAAATTCAACAATCATACAAGATAATTATCAATTATCAAAAATCAATAGAATATTAATAAGGATTAACATTGACGGGGCACCACCCTGAAATCAGGGACTAATAACCAGATAGTAAAACAGTCTCAATATTAGATTGTTTTCTTAGGAAAATCGACATCTGAAGAATATCGATTTTCGGGGAAAAAAACAATGAATGAAGGTTTGAATCCGAGCACTGACATCCCATCAGCATGACACAGGCATATGCAAAACAAACCAAAACACTTCTCTTTGTAATATAAACAAAGTTTATTTATGTAGTAATATCAATTAATTAATACAATGCAGTCAATAAACTTCCGACTTACAACTACAAACTAAACAGTGATATGATTAGATATGGAAATAAAAATAATCCTATAACACATAAGGTGTGTGTTTGACAGTGTGTGTGTGTGTAAGGAGGGACGCGCACAAAATGGCAGACGTGACACTCATGGAGAGTATGTCACGCGAGACTTCCGGCCAGGGAATATGACCGCGAATGGGGGCGGAGAGAAACCAGTCAATGGCATCTACCAGTTTCCGCGTGTATCCGCTTGTACGATAGCTTAGGGACAAAGCTGGGCTTTAGCATTTAAGCTATCTACGAGCCAATAATGTGTGTCAGAATGTTTGTGAGGGGTCGCGTGCGTGCATGTGTGTGTGTGTGGTTAGT
This sequence comes from Myxocyprinus asiaticus, assembly GCF_019703515.2. Classification (NCBI taxonomy): domain Eukaryota; kingdom Metazoa; phylum Chordata; class Actinopteri; order Cypriniformes; family Catostomidae; genus Myxocyprinus; species Myxocyprinus asiaticus. The sequence goes on along the minus strand of NC_059365.1, from coordinate 34,688,515 downwards.
ACGAGAGAGAGAGAAGTGACAGCCCTAAAGCCGATTTCGCGATCGTGGGAGAGAAAGCAGCTGTTAGTTCATCGCTCAGAGACGAGGTGGACGGCTTGTAAACAGTCCCGCGTACTTTGACTCTTTAATGGATGAACTCAGTTTACTTGTCTCACCCGCGATGGCGAAATTGCACAACAGTCCAATTTGGTTGGACCACAATACAGCAAAACAAATTTGTGATAATTAATACCCGAGTATTAATAATGAGCAGACATGGCGGTCCGTAAACTGTACAAGCAAAAAAAACCTTGAAACACAAGAATAACACACTATAATATTCTATCTCTGCCCAGACATAAACCTCTTACTTGAATCGCATGAGGACACAGGTAGAATGTGTTTTACTCCGTCCTTTAACTCTGACCCGGTACCTTGAGGCTCGGGTGATGATGGGAGGCCGTTTCCTCGCTCTGTCGGTGGGCAGTACTGCTGTTGATTCTTGGCGGGCTGGCGGAGAACTCAGAAATGTCAACTTGATTGAAGATGGAAGAGAAATCTTTAATCACTTCACTTCTGTAGGCAAACGGATGAAGATGCGAATTGCTCGGTGGTCTCCTTCGGATCCGTTAGAGTGTTCGGTTGAACACAGAGTAATCTCAACTCGTCCAGCGAGATGGAGATTGTATGGCCACAGTTTCAAGTCGGACGTTACTTCCTTGTGCCACGAGGTTGCACCTGAGAGCAGCGATAAACTACGTCTATACTCGGTGAACAAAGTTGCTGGAAGCAAATCCCGAAAGCATTTCAGAGGTATTTCAACTCCTGATGATGTCATGGTTTGAGGTGCGTTCTGTTGTGTGCCTCATCCAATAGGAGTTGAGAGTTTGATCCTTTAGTGAGCAAGGCTTCATGGGATTTGTAGTCTGTTTTGGCCTCCCTTTGTTTGATTTTGGCACGATTTTTATCAGTATAATTTACAACTTGGAATGTGGGGGCTTGAGTTAGGTTTTTACGACTGTGTTAGGCCTGCCTTTGTCTTCTATCTGAATACATGAGTCCCAACAAGCGTGTGCGATCACCTGTTGCCACACCCAAGCAGAGATGCTGTCAGCTTTGTGAAGATCAGCATTTTCAGTGGAAAAATAGCCATCCAAGCAGGGGTATTTTTCCCTGTTTCGCGGTAGCCGGTGCGCAAGAGTCTTTCACTATAGAAACAGCAATGTCCTCTGCCATTTTAAACAGTGTGTACGCTCCAATGTGGAAAGTCTGATAAGAGGTAAGCACATTCAGTTTGTGTAATTAATCAGTCTGTTGTCTCTCTCAGCTGTGATGAGCCTTAATGCTGAAGTTGTTCATTTAAAGCCGTTTAAAACTATTTCCTAGCTTTAGTAGTGTAGTGACCAACAACAACTGTGACAAGATCTGTCGTGTTGACAGCTCAGACCATAATACAAGCGATCACAGAGTGCTGTATGTAAACACTGGCTGATGCGGATTCACTTCACATCACCTAACTGGCTAATATTACACATAAAAATTATCTTATGCCACCACCTGCTGGCTAACAAATATAATGTAAAAAAAAAAAAATACATGTAAAAAAAAAAAAAAGACAAACAATAGCTCTTATCACATCTGCACTGCTCTTACACTTTAGTTTAGAATGGCACGATCACAAGCGGAGTGATACACACAGTGAAGCGTCAGAGTGCTGATGGTGTCAGACCATCAGTGCTCATGGAATGTATCTCGTCCAATCAGATTTGAGGACTGGAACTAACTGTTGTATGTATATATATATATATATATATATATATATATATATATATATATATATATATATATATTACTTTTGGCAAGTCGTTTAGGACATCTACTTTGTGCATGACATGACTAATTTTTCCAACAAGTGTTAACAGACAGATTGTTTCACTTTTAATTGACTATATCACAATTCCAGTTGGTTAGAAGTTTACAGACACTAAGGTAACTGTGTCTTTAAGCAGCTTGTAAAATTCTAGAAAATTATGTCAAGCCTTTAGACAATTAGCCAATTAGCTTCTAATAGGAGGTGTACTGAATTGGAGGTGGACTTGTGGATGTATTTTAAGGCCTACCTTCAAACTCAGTGCCTCTTTGCTTGACATCATGGGAAAATCAAAAAGAATCAGCCAAATGCAATTTCAAAATGCTTGAAGGTACCACATTTATCAGTACAAACAACAAAACCCAAGTATAAACACCATGGGACCATACAGCCATCATACCGCTTGGGAAGGAGACACATTCTGTCTCCAAGAGATGAGAGTCTGGTGCGAAAAGTGCAAATCAATCCCAGAACAACAGCAAAGAACCTTGTGAAGATGCTGGAGGAAACAGGTAGACAAGTATCTATATCCACAATAAAATTAGATCTATATCGACATAACTTGAAAGGCTGCTCAGCAAGGAAGAAACCACTGCTCCAAAAGGTATAATGAATAAAAAATTTAACTGTTTGGCCATAATGACCATCGTCATGTTTGGAGGAAATAGAATCTAACTCATTAAAGCCTCAAACGGGGCACCAGTAAATGTAGTGCGCTACGTTCAGGAGCGGGTTTGGTTATTAGCAATAATTAATAATTATCAAAGATAATTATCAATTATTAAAATCAATAGAACATTGATTTGAATCAATGTTAGCTCTATTAATCCTTCACATCAACAATCAAAGATAACCATCAAATTCAATAGAATATTAATTATTATCAAAGATAATCATTACTTATTAAAATCAATGCAACATTGATTAGAATTAACACTAGCTTATTGATCCTTCAAATTCAACAATCATCAAAGATAATTATCAATTATCAAAATCAATAGAATATTAATAAGGATTAATATCACCGGGGCAGCACCCTGGAATCAGGGACTAATAACCAGACAGTATAACAGTCTCAATATTAGATTGTTGTCTTAAGAAAATCAACATTCAAAAGGAAACAATGAAGGCTTGAATCCGAGCACTGACATCCCCTGCCAGCATTTGACACAGGTGTATGCAAAACAAACCAAAACACTTCTCTTTGAAATATAACAAAGTTTATTTATGCAGTAATGTCAATTAATAATCAATAAAATGCAGTCAATAAACTTCTGACTTACAACTACAAACTAAACAGTTACATGATTAGATATGGTAACCAAAATTAGCCTATAACACATGAGAGGAAGGTGTGTGTGTGTGTGTGTTTGTGTGTAAGGAGTGATGCGCACAAAATGGGAGACTTGACTCTCGTGGAGAGTACATCACGCGAGATTTCCGGCCATAGAATATGGCCGCGAATGTGGGCGGAGAGAAGCCGGTTAATGGCGTCTGCCCATTTACCGCGTGTCTCCACTTGTACGATAACTTAGGGACAAAGCTGAGCTTTATCACGAAGTTATCTACTAGCCAAAAGTGCGTGCGAGAATGTTTGTGAGGGGTCGCGTGTGTGTGTGGTTAGTACGAGAGAGAGAGAGAATAAAGTGGCAGCACCAAAGCCGGTTTCACGATCGTGGGAGAGAAAGCAGCTGTTAGTTTATCACACAGAGATGCGGTGGACGGCTCGTAAACCGTCCCGTGGTCTTTGGTTCTTTAATGGATAAACTCAGTGTGCCGGTCTCACCTGCGATTGCAGAAATAAACAACAGTCCTATGTGGTTGGACTACAACACAGCAGATTTAATTCGTGATAACAGTACATTGCAGTAATACCTTGAGTATTATTAGCAGCAATGGGCGGACTCAGCGGTCCGTAAACTGTACAAGCAATAACCTTGATACACAAGAATAACACACTATAATATTCTATCTCTTCCCAGACGTAAACCTCTTACTTGAATCGCATGAGGACGCAGGTAGAATGTGTGTTCATCCATCGTTTAACTGCGATTCGGTTCCTCGAGGCTCGGGTAATGACGGGAGGCCATTTCCTCGCTCTGTCGGCGGGCGGTACGGCTGCTGATTCTCTGTGGGCTGGCGGAGAAATCAGAGCCATCGACTTGATTGAAGAGGGAAGAGAAATCTTTTTCTCTTCACTTCTGCAGGCAAACGGATGAAGATGCGGATTGCTCGGCGGTCTCCTTCGAATCCGTTAGAGTGTTCGGTGGAACACAGAGTAATCTCAACTCGTCCAGCGAGATGGAGATTGTATGGCCACAGTTTCAAATCGGATGTTACTTCCTTGTGCCACGAGGCTACACATGAGAGCAGCGATGAGCTGCGTCTACACACGGCGAGCAAAGTTGCTGAAAGCAATGCCCGGAAGGGTCTCAGAGTTATTTATACTCCCGATGACATCATGGTTGAGGGCCGTTCTGTTGTGTGCCTCATCCAATAGGAGTTGAGAGTTCGATCCTTTAGTGAGCAAGGCTTCATGGGATTTGTAGTCTGTTTTGGACTCCCTTTGTTTGATTTTGGTGCGGTTTTTATCAGTAAGATTTATGACTGTTTGTGGGCCTCAGTCAGGTTTTACGACTGTGTTAGGCCTGCCTTTGTCTTTTATCTGAATACATGAGGCCCAACAACAGGCATATACTGTAGATGGCTTCTAAGCTAATGGACTGAAAGCCACCAAATTTCAATTTTGATATTATGGTGTCTTTAAACCTGAAGAGATATTCTCCCTTATTTCCCCTAGAACAGAGGTAATTTCTGCCATTTCTTTGTCATGTCCAAGATGTGATGTTCTATTGGCTAACTATGTAAAGTCATCAGCTGGGGAATGGGGAAATGAGCTTGGCTTGCGGAGAGCTGAACCAAATGGTTCTTTGTCAGGGCCGGCTGGGAGATGTGGAAAAAAATGAGAGAGGAGGCTGTCAGATTGGTATGTGAATCACCAGATGTCTTTTCAGTATGAGTTTGGAGTATGACCTTTAGAGAGCCCTGTCCACCCACAGCAATCCAACAATACTTTCCTCAGATAATAATTTCTCACTGTGTCTGCCTGTCGTTCACACACAGAAACACAGGATCGTAAATAAGTTCTTCCTGTAAAGTGTGCCATAGGAAGAGAGAGAGTGTGTGTGAGTGAGAGAATCAAAAGAAAGAGAAAAGGAGAGGAATGTGATGCCCAAATTTTCGTGAAGCACATTCTATCTTACCATCATGTCTTGGTAGGAGGTAATGTATCTGCGCATATGTGTATTTATAATCAACATTGAAAAATCCCATATCAGTACACCACTATTATGAATATTGGGGGTGGTGACGGCCCTGCATCTACTTAGGTTTGACAATTTTTTGCCATGGAAATATGAGACATGATTATTCTGAGTACCTCAATAGGAGATGTTTCACAATTTGGACAGGTGGAGGGTGGTGAGGAAGCGGGGAGAGTCCCCTCGAGAGTGTTTGGCTGCTTAAAGGTGCTGTCATTTTTTTATGGAATGGTGTGCAGAAATTTTTTCTACTCCCTGAAAGATATCAATGAATCAAGTGTCCTGAGATATCTCAGCAGTCTCTGTGACAGCATTAGACTGTGTAAACAGGAAACAAAAATGTGGACATGGGCAGCTTTCATATACTTTGATCAGCCAATCAGAAGATTTTGATGCGCTTTCTGCCTGTCAACCAATTTGCGCATTTTAGTAGTTGAAGTGGATCATTCAGATTAAACAACATATTCGAATTCATAACAGTTGTCAGTTGAGGCTGCTATTATGCTTCTGTTGTTTTTGACAATGGTGAGAAGAAGCACTGCTGCTCTTCTGCTCTGTGACGATCTCAACGATTCAACAGTATGTTTTGAGGGCAGGTTTTTGGAAAGAGGGGGCGTGTCTAAATCGATTGCTAAGTCTGATGAAAGTTCAAGAATGGCTAACATCACTTACGGCACCTGTAAATAAGGGACATGGGACATTAGACGTCCAATGCTATTTTGGCATCAATGATGTCAATGTAGCATATTTTAATCTGGATGCTGTCATGGATTAAACACAAGCTTTGGCAGAGGTGAAGATTAATAGTGAATAACAACTTCAATTTTGAAGTAATACTTTGAAGGTGACCTTTTTAACCAAGTGGTTAAATATGCTAAAAACAAATTCGGCCTGTTCCTCACACAAACCTTGTATGGCTTCAAATCTTTGGTGTTTTCTTTGTCCTTTTTGGATCTTGCTAGCCGAATGATTCTTCAAAATGTTCTCCTTTTGTTTTCCATGGAAAAATTACAGTACATTGGTTTTAAAAAAATGAGGGTGAGTAAATATTTACAGAAATATCATTTTGGGTGAACTTTAAGTTTTAACAAAAAAAAGCAGCTTGTTATGGTTACTCAAGTGTGAATTACAACTAATTTGCTTCCTCTTTCACTGTTCCAAGGACAAGCGCTACAGATATTAGCACTAAAATGGAGTCACCATTAAAATACGTCTCTATGGGACTAACTGCTATACACAAATTATTTTAATAATACCTTATGCCAACAAATCTCCCAGTGACATAAGCTTGCACAAAGACATCTAATGAAAAGAGTTGCCTGTGACAAACAGAGTATTAGCACTGAATAGTAAAAACACAGTAATGATTACAATCATTATCATTGGTACTTTCTCTATTTTACAAAGAAAAGAAAAAAAGTCATCCTTTGTTAGCTTTGAAACCCATTGTAAGCCTTTAAACTGGTGTAAGAGGATTGTCAACACTGACATCAATGGGGCAGATTTTCCTCTAGTGGTGGAAGTGAATCTGGGTTTCTGATATTTTGTGTGTTCCGCACACACATCATACCAGCTTTAAAGGTGAGCTGTCATGCATGTTTATTGTAAGAAAAATAAACAACAGGACACTGGATGTATCCACAGCCTGGCATGCTTTGACAGGGAGCAGCCCTCCATCAAGATGCAAATTTTGAAGCGATGGTCATGATTTGGGTGTTGAATTTCAGCATCTTGGATGTGTGTGAAGGCTGACTAATCATGAATGTATCAGACAGTATTCTGAATGTTCCATCTGATGTTTCATCTCTTCTCTGCGGCTGACTATTGCCAAATCAGAGCGTGGGCCGCAGTAAAGTTTCTGCCATCATACTTTTACAGGAACAAATGTTTTTTTTTTTTTTAGCATTTGTGAGAGAATGGAAGCCCAATCTTAAGGAAAAAAGACTGCAGTCTAAATGAAAGGAACTCATAAAAAAGCACTATGTATGTTAATATATTTTATTGCACCACTCTTAAACTTATCTTTGAACATAAATAAGAAGGGGTGAAGGAAAAAAATGAACATACATACATTAAATAGCCTATTTGAATGGTTCTTTCTTCAGGACCTACATTTTACAATGAGCTTAAAATGACGACCCAACACTTTCAAACTGATCATTGTATAAAATATTTAAAGTTAAAATACAACATGAAATGTATTAATATAGATTATAAAAATGTTAGGTAACCTAAAAAAATTGATTCAGGTGGTAACATCTAAATTAACTGGTTTTAATTGGTTTCAAATAAAAAATACAAAATATGACCATTCATAAAATATATTTAATATGACTTAATCAACCTGACTACATTAGGTTAGGCCAACAAAAGTAATTTTAAGGGTTAGCTCAAACAGATCCTTAAGGTAAGAGTTGTAGGTTACCACTGTACCATGAACTGCATGCCAAAATGCAAAACTATTAACATGAGAAAAAAAAAAAAAAAAAAATGTGATCTAACATATGGAACAAACACTGGGCCAAATATTGTATTAGTCATATTACCATGTGACATTAACAACTAAACATAGGGAAAGTATTTTTGCCTCTCTTTTAAAAGTTGATAAGCCTATTCAGTTTTCTACCTAACTATGCATGATTATCAGAACATACCTATTTTTGGGTCATAACCCACCATTTGAGAGCCACTGGCTTATGTATTGCTGCAAAGTCTGGATCTCTGACCTGAAGCAGATATCTTATGGGATACCGATCGGAGAGAAAACCCTGAGTTGATATTAACATCTCCACGCAACAGCCCTGAACTTCAGATCACCCAATGACATGCTCATTGTTTACCTGTGTCCACTATTCTTTATAATGTGGTGCCAAACACATATTTCTTACAGCACATCAGTTGTGGGCATTCAGGCCATGACCAGATGAACAGTGAAATCTAATGTAATACCAGCTCAGTGACAGCAGTAATGGGTCATAAATTCCAAGTTCAGGTAGGGTTTGATTGTAAATCAAAGGTCCAGACTACTAGGCTGATTTAAATCTATCAAGCCATGGTGCAAGGTTTTAAAGGTTTTTAAAGAGAGATGGGGTACTTTATTGCCTGGGAAATGCTTTGTCCTTAGTTCAGTACCTCAGCAGAATATGTTAAGACTAGAGAAGACCAAGAGCATTATCAAAGTTCCTTTTAAGGCAAGATCTTGGTAGTAATCCCGGGCAGCTATTTCCAGTCATAAATGTGCAGCTACAATCTACTTGAATAGGGAAAGACCAAAATCGGCAAAGCTGTCGAGATTATGTTACAATAGAATAATGAGGCTCAGGACCCGAACGTAGAGTGAAAATAAACAGGGAATTTATTAATAAAAAAATAAAAATGAAAAAAATAATCCCACGAAGAGGAAAAACAAACATACTACCCTGAAGTGGAAAAAGGGTAATCCAGGCTGGTGCAGAGGGAAACAGGACCAACCGGACCAAAACAGGAACCAGGTAGGGGAGACAGGACAGACAGGGAATATATTAGACTGACCGACTGAATACACAAGACAAACTGGCACTGGACAGTACACACGAGGAGGCTATAATAAGGCGTGAGATCAAAGGGATTAACAGGGGACAGGTAAGGCAAATGAACTAATACTAAGCAAACAAGGAGGCGGGGTATGACATAAGACAGAGAGGTACGTGGCGATACAGAATCAAAACAAAGCCATGTACTGTCACAAGACAACAAAACACCCGAATGGCATGAGCGCACATCGGCAAGACAATAAGGCAATATACGCTCATGCCAACTGACAAACAAGACAAGAGAATGCATAGCAACACCAAACAAAGCCATGCCACGCACTCTGATACTAAACAAAACCTGAGCGTACATCACGAGGCAAACATCACGCAATGCATGCAACAGGTGACAAAAACAAGACAGGACACCTCTGCGAGAGTTCGGCCACACACAAATCCGAAACCTCAGACCAAAGTGACCGAACCTCAGCACAACGTGAAGACAGCTCGAGACACGGGTGTGCAGCGCAAAGCATGCGCAACGAGCATCTACGATTGCGAGAGACAGAACATGGAGCATGAGTGTCCACATCCCGACACAGACGAAAACCGAACCAGACAGGAAGTCAAGATCCAGACACCATGCTTGGAACATGAAACAAGATAGACCGAAGAGTGCACGGCAGGGAATTCAACCAAAACCGTGCGCTCACACAAAGACATATAATGAAACATAAGACAGACATGGGACGATGATGCCACTGTCCTGTCAGACAAAAACCCAAACTGACAGAGTGACAAGACCGTGACACCCTCTGTATCATCTTTTTGAAAAAGTGTTCCAGAAAATGATGATTCAGAAGAAATTCATTAATCAGGCATATTAATTGCCTTGTTTTAGTAATTTTAATGTCTCTGTTAAACGTGTTTCAATAGGAAAATAACTATGTGAATCGGTCCCGTGGGATCCCTGTTTAATGCACACTGTTGTTCTTTCATAGATTACATGGGTTTGCGCTCAGAATAAGAAATAATGAGCCATTCCTGGTTTGGAAAAGGCAATCATGAAAATGTTATCACAATAGATTGCTGCAGGCCTATATCGGTGCATCTGAAGACACGATGCTATTATCCCAACAATCTCTTTTCAGATTTAATGTTACCATTTCAACCCTGTTTTTTGCATTTGCATGGTACTGCCCATAACCATAATTAGAAACAATTGAGAGTGTTTCTAAAGGTGATATCAAGCGAAGGTAATGGCCTAAGCACTGGCAGTATGTAATCAGACAAGTACTGTAACAGTGCTGTGTGAAATAACCTGTGATCTCTCCATATCTGTCTGAGATATTATTTCACATTTGAACAGGCAACATCTGAAGCATCTCTTAAATGTCAGGACCAGCAAACATACAAAGTCTCTATGGTTTTGCAAAGCTGATGCAGTTGTTGACATTTCTTATCTCTCTCTCTCTCTCTCACACACACACACACACACACACACACACACATACACACACACACACACAGAGGCTCACACATACACGGACACAGTACACAGTGTGTGTTTGTGTATGTATGTATGTATGTATGCATATATATATATATATATATATATATATATATATATATATATATATATATATATATATATATACACACATAGTATATCGTAGCTATATTAAAGCTAAACGCAAAATGCCCTTGAGCAGTAAATGAAGCTTTAGTTTTAATGTTTTCAATCCTTATATATATATATATATATATATATATATATATATATATATATATATATATATATATCGATGCACGCTGGTCCGAACCGACAGAAGGTCTACTGTGGCACAAGTCAAAGAGAGTTTTAATGATGTTACGGAAGGAATGTGTCACAAAACACAGAGCATCACACCCTGCTGCTTATGAGGCTGTGTAGCCGCAGACCGGTCCTGCCTGGTCCACTGCCGAAAGTGTCTACAGTGGGTACGTGAGCATTGGAACTGGACCTTGGAGCAGTGGAAGAAGGTTGCCTGGTCTGATGAGTCCCATTTTCTTTTACATCACATGGACGGCCGTGTACACGTGCGCCATTTACCTGGAGAAGTGATGGCACCAGGATGCACTGTGGGAAGACGACAAGCCACTGGAAGCAGTGTGATACTCTGGGCAATGTTCTGCTGGGAAACCCTGGGTTCTGCCATTTATGTGGATTTGACATGTGACACCTACCTAAACATTGTTGCAGACCAGGTACACCCCTTCATGGCAATGGCAGTGACCTCTTTCATCAGGATAATGCGCCCTGCCACACTGTACACATTGTTCGGTAATGGTTTGAGGAACATGATGAAGAGCTCAAGGTGTTGCCCTGGCCTCCAAATTCCCAGATCTTAATCCGACTGAGCATCTGTGGGATGTGCTGGACCAACAAGTCCAATCCACGGCAGATCCACCTCACAATTTACAGGACTTGAAGGATCTACTGCTAATGTCTTGGTGCCAGATACTACAGGATAACTTCAGGGGTCTTGTAGAGTACATGCATCGGCGGGTCGGCGCTGTTTTGGCGGCATGCAGAGAGCCAACAGCATAGTAGGTCATAATGTTTTGGCTAATCAGTGTGTACACACACACACACACACACACACACACACACACTTATATATATATATATATATATATATATCATTAAACTTCATTTTTTAACCACTCCACAGATTTCATATTAGCAAATTATAGTTTTGGCCAGTCATTTAGGATATCTACTTTGTGCATGACACAAGTAATTTTTCCAGCAATTGTTTACAGACAGATTGTTTCACTTTTAATTGACTATATCATGATTCCAGTGATATACTATATCACAAAGCCAATATTACTACAGTGTAAACCTTATGAATGAAAATGTGCATGGTGATTTTAAGTTCAGATGGTATGGCCGTCTCCATTAATTGTGTGTGTCTTAGAAATCTAAGCTTGTAAAGAGTATTAACTATATCATACACATTTTCCACTTCTTGAAATGTCTGTTTGAAATGTCTGATCACATTAACGACAAATGTTTCATACAATTCACACATAAGGATTTATAAACCAACCTGAGCGCAATGTTTAATTCCTGACCAAAGAAGTGATGATTTTATAGTGGAGCTCGACTGTAAGTTGACCACATTTATATCCACATTAAGGTAACTATCTGGTTAATCCTTTATTCAAAAAATGTTTAAATCCTGCATTTAGGTTTAAATACTTCATAGAGTGTAAATCTATTCAGAATATTCCTGCACACGGAGGATTAAAAAAAACAACAAAAAAAAACATACATATTCTTTTTTTTTCGCTTTTCATTTCTAGAAATATATAGAGGCTCGATCTTGCAATTTATTCCACTGCATTTCACTAATTCTGCACATGTAATTTAACTAATTAATTATGTACTCCACAAAAATATGTGAACACAAAATAAGCCTTGAGTGTATCATAAAACTTTCTGATAGAGATTTACGGTGCTTTCAATTTGTAGGCTATATTTATTTATTCTCATTACTTTTATTTTAATATTCGTATTTGTATTTAATATTCGCTGCAAAATGTGTGCTTTGCATTTTACAACTGCTTGACAACTCATGCCTCCAGAATAACATTGTTACTTGCACACTGCACAGACATAAACAAAAATGTTGTTTCAACAGATATTAATGTCTGAAATACCAGGAGAAACCACAGTTAACAACATATTCCACAGTTTATGTAGCCTACATATTCAGCTTCAGCTGGTGAGAAAAAAAATTAATATATCAGTAATATAATTAAATAAAAATAAAAATATAATAATAATAATAATAATAATAAAAATAATAATTCATTTTGATGCACTTCCGGTTTAAACCATGCCCACACCCGATATAGAGATATACAGATACAGTTACAGATAATTTTGTCATAGTAACAGATACATATACAGATAATGGCTTTGCTGCACACCCCTAATATTTATATATATTATTGCTGTCAATTGATAAAAAATTGTAATCGCAATTAATTAAATAATTTTTCATAGCTGATCGATATTAATCACAAATTTTGAAAGTGCTGACTCTATAGATACTTATTTTCCTGTCAAAATGCATTCATTTAGAGCAAAGAAAACAAAACAAAACGTAACAATAATGCTTTATTAAAAATTTTCAAAGCAAAGCCTTCCACAGAATAAAAATAGAAATGCATTAAAATAGCACCAATGCAAGTAACTTTAAACATTTCCCAAAGTGTTTATTCCAACCAGTGTTCAGCACTAACACAGAGCTAAATACAATTTCAATAACTAACGTGAAAATTAATAAATGCATTTATCGAGATTAAGAAAAATGAATGCGTTAAACATTTTAAATTAATCTCAAGCATTATCGCGTTAATTTTGACAGCTCTAATATATATATATATATATATATATATATATATATATATATATATATATATATATATATATATATATATATACAGGGTTGTGAGGGTTACTTTTGAAATGTATTCCACTACAGATTGCAGAATGCATGCTGTAAAATATCATTTGTAACGTATTCTGTTAGATTACTCAAGATTAGTAACGTAAATACTTTGGATTACTTCTTCAGCACTGGTAGATTTTGTCACTTGTTTTGACTATAAAAACTCAGTACAGTAAGCCAAAATACACGTAAAAAATAAATTCTCTGAAAAACCTAAATATCTTATGCAGAGTTGTTTCTAAAACAAGATCAATCTAATTGAATTTTTTGATATTTTACAGGTAAACAATACAAAAATTATTATCAAGAATATGATTTTTGCCCTAATATCAAAAGTCTTACTAGAAAAAAAAGAAATTATGATCCAATGTGAATTTTCTTGATAAAAAAATATGATCGTGTCTGGTAACGTGCATGTAAAATGGCTAGAAATAGCATTTTAGCTTAGCGTAAAGCTGACAATTTACACAAGGTTTATTTCTATTTCTTCTGCTCCAAACTTCAAACTTACTTCTCTGTCTGCTCGTATGAATGTAACACATCAAAAGAAAGTGTTTCACCACTGTTCAAATGCACTTTGGATTGCATCATTTATATGTATAAATGTTTTCCATCTGAAAGGACTAAATATTAAATGAAACAAATGACAATAAAATGCAAAGTAATCTCTTCAGTAATCAAAATACTTTTTGAATGTAACTGTATTCTAATTTAAATTGTAACTGAAGTGAAATACAGTTACTTATATTTTGTATTTTAAATACGTAATCCCATTACATGTATTCCGTTACTCCCCAACCACACACCGATCAGCCACAACATTAAAACCACCTGCCTAATATAGTGTAGGTCCCCTATGTGCCACCAAAACAGTGCCATGCTACATGCTATTCTGAGATGCTATTCTTCTCACCACAATTGTACAGAGCGGTTATGAGTTACTGTAGACTTTGTCAGTTCGAACCAGTCTGGCCATTCTCTGTTGACCTCTCTCATCAACATGAGAAATGTTTTTTTGTTTTTGGCACCATTCAGAGTAAATTCTAGAGACTGTTGTGCGTGAAAATCCCAGTAGAAAATGCCAGCCCGTCTGGCACCAACAATCATCCATGTGATTATCTAATCAGCCAATCATGTGGCAGAAGTGCATTGTATAATATCATGCAGATACAGGTCAGGAGATTCTGTTAATGTTCACATCAACCATCAGAATAGGGAAAAAAAATGATCTCAGTGATTTGGAGTGTGGCATGATTGTTGGTGCCAGATGGGCTGGTTTGTGTCTTTCTGTAACTGCTGATCTCCTGGGATTTTCATGCAGAACAGTTTCTAGAGTTTACTCTGAATGGTGCCAGAAACAAAAAGTGAGTGACAGTTCTGTGGATGGAAATGCCTTGTTGATGAGAGAGGTCAGCAGAGAATGGCCAGACTGGTTTGAATGGAGAAAGTCTATGGTAACTCAGATAATTGCTCTGTACAATTGTGGTGAGAAGAATTTAATCTCAGAATGCTATTCTGAGATGCGTGTTGGTGCTGTTTTAGGCAGGTGGTTTTAATGTTGTGGCTGATCGGTGTATGTGTGTGTGTGTTAGGGAGGTACCATACACACAATACCTATACCAGTATCAAAATCAGGTCTGATACTGCACTCACGTACTTGTACACATATTCATAAAAATGCTCCAATTCCAAAAACTGATATGGACAAAATTACAATTGCCATTGTGTAAATATTAGCACACAAAGTAAAATCACAATATGTCCTAGTGTGATTATCAAAGGCAGCGATTTAATTAAATAAACAAACAATGCATGTCCTATGGACTTCAAAGTGATTGTGTGAAACCGGCTGCTCATATACTGAAAACACCTCATCATATACATCAAGCGCGCTCTATTTGTAGCAGATGACATAGAAGAGTATTTTTTATTTATTTTATATAAACTTTTGATTTCTTGTCACAAAAAAATTAAATACTGTATATAATATAGTAAACGTGTCACAGTCTCGGTGAGTCTGCTGGTTTGCTCCATTTTGTGTTTACATTCTCTTCATGTGTTTCAGGTGTCGCTGGTTCATGGAATCAGTGTTGCCATGGGAACCCTGATCGTTTCCATGGGAACGCTGATCATACCAATTTTCAGCAGACGAGCGGCACCTGATCGTGATTTGTTTTCTGCCTATATTTACACCACTCTGTTTCATGTTCTTTGTTAGATTGTTGTTGTGTGTTAGTTATCACTTTCTCTGCTCTAGTCAGTCCTGTTGTGTGTGTTTTCTATATTGGTTGCCAGTTTTCAGTGTAGTGGCTGGATTGTGGTTACCATCCTGTTAGTCACTTTGCTTGCCTTGACGCTTCACCTGAGTATTCCTCATCAGTTACCTCATTGCACTGGATCTGCTCTTCATACTACCATGACGCACACAGACCTATGAACACACTATCCTCCAGAGGATTCCTCGCAAATCTGTAGTCTACACTAGCACAATGCACCCAAGCCTATGAACACACTCCATCTCCACACTGCAGTCGATGCCGGGTTCCCCTCATGCTTCGCCAGCTTTACTGTGTTTATCAATAAAATCTGTTCCTTTGCCTCTGCACTTGGATCTCTGGTCTCATCCTTCTGACAACATGTGAACAAATGTCTGCTGTACTGTATTTGTTTTATTTTTTTATAGATGTAAAAAATAATATCAGCAGTCTCTGACATTATGTGTGTGACAAGCGCTAATTTAAACAGACTTGGCTGCGTGCATCAGATAATCATGCTCAATCAGCATGTTTTCACTGAGTATATGATTTTTAAACCGTTATTGTGGTGTTTTTGTGATACTTTGGCTATCTGTTTCAGAAAACAAACATTATGTTCCTGAAAAGACGGTTTGAGCTGCTGATTGTGTGACGAATGACAACTGCTACTAATGTAAACAAATGGCAGCATACATCAGAGGAATATTGCATATGATGTATTGACCGTGCGTATAAAAGCTATAAGCTATTTATTATGGTACTTTGGTGACGAGTTGGATGTATATAAAATAAACTTATTCTGTGGTTTAAAAGACTGTATGAGAAACTGTTTGAGCAAACATAAACTACAGACGCTTGACCAGCGCAGCCTGTGTCAGCGCAAAATCCGATTTGAATCTGGCAGCTTGTAACGGAACTGGCTATAGCAGAAACACGTATGTGTGATGCTACTCTGCAGAGCCCAGTTATTAACTGTCACGTATGTGTGATGGTATGTATGAAAGGGTTAAATGAAAAATAAAATTAAAAAATAAGGCATTTGTATATATATATAATTACTGTGTAGTTTTGTCTATTTTCATTTGATAACATTTTTAATTCATTCATTTATTTAGACACCCTTTTAAAGATAAAATTTAATGAAACGGCTAAAAAAAAACAAAAAAAACAGAGTTTGTGATAAAAAATGTAAAAGACTTTGTAAAAAATAAAAGGGATTTCATAGGGCCATACATTTTACATTCAGAAATGCTTCTGTCCATGAAAAAGAATCCACTCTTTACATCTGCAAAATAGTCCTTATTTGTAGACAGCCTCGTACTTGCATTGTGTTATGAATTGCGGTCTGACACATTTTGGAAAGCAACAATGCACAAAATCATGATTGCATAGCTTGAAGCACATTCATCCATTTACATTTGTATAATGTTTCGGCCTTAAGTAGGCAGTAGACAGAACACAACTCACTAGGTTTTGGACCAGAGTCGATCTATTGTCTTGCAGCTCTTTTGATATTTTTACATCCTCCAAAACTCTGACCTCTCTGTCCCTCTATTTCACTCTGCTGCCTGACAGCAAGCTGATACCACTTCCAGTCAGGCATGTCCCCCATAATTTGCCTCTGAGGTAAATTTGTGCTTCATCTAGAGAGGACACATTTTGCCCAAATACTTAGAGTAATGAAATTGAGGTCTAGACCAGAGCAACACTTTAATGATAGTCCAACTTGCTTTCATTAACACTGTGCTCTGTTTCCACTTAAGTTACACTGCCACCGGAGATACAGCACATCTGACTGTTGGCCCTCCAGAATGGCAGAATTAGACTCAGGCATAATTAGTTTCTGTGAGCTTCAATGACAGAGGGCTTGTTTCATGATAAAGAGATGGTGGAGAGATAAGCTTTACCACTGTCTGTGAATATGTGTGTGTGTGTGTGTGTGTGTGTGTGTGTGTGTGTGTGTGTTGCCAAGAAACTCTGCCAGTACCATTGCATAGAAAGTACAGCTGACACCAGCCACTGGCAGATTTCTGTTGACCTTCGGTACACAGTTTGTGTTTATTTTCTTTCCTCAAAAAAAAAAAAAAAAAAAAAAAGGGTTACAAATGCAAGGAAAACACTCTCCTTGACATGTACTGCCCCCGGTGCATGTTACGACTCCAATTCCAGCAGTTTGCGTGAACAGAAAAATCATGATAGGACTTTAAAAGACATGACATGGCATCTTAAATTCACATTGAAATTCAGACTGTGAGATGCTACACTGCCAACAAAGAAAAGGTCCAGTGGCCCGATACACCTCACCATCTCAAAATGCATGCCCTTGGCAGACATTCAATTCATGCAAAGGATGTGCATGACTGGTGTATAAGACCACAACCCTCTAAAGAGATTACTGTATACTCACAATTCCTGTCATTCCTTTTCAAAATAAGTCTGCATTAGAAATGGGGATGCCCCATTCCCAAGTTAACTTTAAATGAGCATTATTTTGGACTGGAGGCTGCACTGATTATCACATCCTCATACTGTATCTTGGAGCCCATTATTTCTTCTGGTGCACTGTAGACCACAAATTCAATTTCATTAAATATACGTTCTTAAAACTTTAGATAGTAAGTATAAGTTCTCAAAGTGCTGTTAAGGTAAGGATACATATATACTGTAACTTTTTGAAGCCATGCAGACAGGCAATTTTTCCTGTAGGATCTGCCAGGGGTGAGCATCACATTGAAGAGCGTTATAACACTCAATCAGTCCATATGCCTCCCTGATGAGCAACTTTTCCAGTTGTGCATGGCCTCAAAAGGCTATCCATGAAGTAAATGGCAATCCTACGTGGAAATACAGATACATACATTATAATCATGTTTCATATCTTATTGGGAATGTTTTATTTACTTCTGTTCTTAATTAATTAAGCTAACTATATATAGTATGCTTGAACAATACCCCTTACAGCTTCATGAAGCTGCCCTCGTGTGCACACCTAGGTAGATCCACAATGTAGGTTTTTCAGGTTTCTTTGCAGAGACATTCAGCCCCCTACAACTATTGACAAAACAATTATTTTAATCTGAAGATATTTTAGGATTGTCTCTGAAAAAGACAATGGCTCCTTTTTAAAGCTGAAAAAGTCCCATTTAACTCCAAATAAAGTACATAATTACATAAATACATAATTGGCTTAACCGCTCTTAACTAAACTCTGCGGTTTAAATTCTAAAATGCAGCAGGCAAGGTAACATTCATGATGATTAACTACAGTCATGGTTTAATAGTCCTTCTGAGACAAACTGACAAGATACTGTATAGTATGGCACAGATAAGATGCTGCAAAAACATTATATTGTCGTTCAGTTGATAATGCAGAGATTAATTGTTTTCACAACATACACAGAACATTCACAGAATATCATGCTAAAGTTCATAAGATAACTTGATAACTGTGTACTATATAATACACACACACTAAGAATGCCTTGATCTCATTTTTTGCTGACTGAGTACAAGTACCAATACTTCCTTTTTGGTATGTGCTGGTACCTACAGTTGCAACTGAAATTATTCAACCCCCCCCCCCCCCCCCCCCCCCAAGACAGTAAGGATATACAAAGGTAAGCTTTTCTGATGACCCAGAATTTTTAAACTTTACATCTATATCAGTTGAGTGACACATTCAAAGTCATAGTGCAAATATATAACCTAATATTTGTAAATAGCAGGATTTTTTTAAAATACAGCCATGTCATAATTATTCAACCCCTATTGCATGTAGCTGTTTCTTAAATATGTAAGGCTACACAAGTAATTGTTTTAAAACAAAATTAAGTCATCAATCTGCAATGGCACTTATTTAAGTTTTAAAATTTAAGTTTAGCGTTGTAAGTAAAAATTTATTTCTATGCAAAAAATGCAATTAAAAATAAGCTAAAAGAGGAGATTATTTCATTACACAAGAAAGGTCATGGCTAAAAGTACATTTCCAAGGCACTTCAATTTCCAATAGACAAAGTTGGCAGCACTATTCATACATTTTTTAAAATATGGTACAACAGCAACCTTCTTGGGGTGTGGAAGAAAGCAAAACTTCAGCAAGGGAAATGTTGACTTGAATATTCAAGAAGTAATAGGAAAGAAGTAGGAAAGACCTGTGGAGTCCTGGAAGAAGGTTTTATAGACGTGTGACACTAAACTGAAAATGAGTTTTAGACCCATGGGTCAGCAGTATGTCTGGAGTAAGATGACAAGGTGATGACAAGAACGACACCATCCCCAAAGTCAAGCATGGAGGTGGGTCAGTCCTGTTATGGGGGTGTTTTGCAGCTGCAGGAAACGGCTATCCTGACTATGTGACTGACACCATGGATTCTTTCAGGTATCAGGCCATTTTGGCATGAAAGATTTGATGCTTTCAGTGTGTAAATTGAAGCTCGGTGATCACTGGACTTTCCAGCAAGACAATAACATCCAAGGATACATCCAAGTTGTCCAAAATCTGGTTCAGGGATAGGTCGTGGAGTGTCCTTAAATGGCCCTTTCAGTCCATCATTAAAATCCCATTGCAAACCTTTGTTGGGATTTCAAGGAAGCAGTGGCAGCACAGAAACCAAAGAATATCAATGAGCTGGAAGCTTTTGCTCATGAGAAATGTGTAAAAATTCTAATAGAGAGGTGTCCGAAGCCTGAGAACACTTACCTGAAACATTTATTTGCTGTTATTGAGGATAAAGGATGCTCCTCAAATGATTGACTTTGGGGGTTGAATATTTTTGACATGACATTTATGGAGAGAATTAGTTATTTTTTATTTTAAAATTTGGGTAAACTGAACTCTTTGTTCTCAAAATCACTCAAATGTGTATTAAAAACTTACTTTGACTGTTTACTGAAGTTTTAGTTGATGTGTTTTAATTCACATCACCAGAATGTATTGCTGGTCAGGGGGGTTGAATAATTTCTATTGCAACTGTATACTGATACCTGTTTTATGTTTTAAGATACAATACTGTAAGACTGGTGATTTGAGGACAGCGTGTTTATTATACATGATTATTCTGATTGCTGCTGGACTGTTCCAGTCTGTAGGGATGGGCGATACCACTTATTTTCTTTTCCATCCAATACCAATAATATCAAGTCCAGTATCGTTGATACTGATACCACTACCGATACCTCTATTATTTATTTTTTTGCGATTTCTTGGGATAAAATGGGTCATTTAAAATATAATTTTAGTCATAATTCAAGTCATTATTATTATTATTATTATTTACATTTATGAGCCTAAACAGAAAATTATTAGACTTCTGTTTTGTTTACCCTTACAAAAATTAACCATGATTTTACTACAGTATCCATAGTTCAACCATGGTATTTAGTTAAACCATAGTTGCAACAAAATTAACTAGGGTTACTACTACAATATTACTGTAGTAAAACCATGGTTTCCACAAAAAAACAAAAAAAAAAAAAATATATATATATATATATTTTTTTTTTTTTTTTTTTACTACAGCCATCATGGTTACTACATTATTATTCTATTAAAACCATGGTTATTTTTTATTTCTTATTATTTTTTTTATTATTTTTTTTATTACTTATTAACAACAAACACAGAACATCATCATTGTTCTAACTTTAAATAAACTTGTAACAAATGTCACAAACACATAATAAATGTCACCTTTAGATATGTTGTTATTAAGTGTGAATTTACTTCAGAAGCAGCTTCTCTGTTTTTCTCTCATTACCACAGCAAGGCACTGCTCTTTCTTGTTTGAACGTGTGTTATGACGCCGCAAGTGCTTGGTGGCTTGTGTCTTTCAGCATTAATGCACGTTAAGAGGAGCGGAAGAAGAAATAGTTCCCATCCTGCACAAGTATTTGCTTATATAGCCTAATCCTTTTTATTTCACTTTGAATAATTTTGATTATTGTTCATGTTCATGGTAACCAAATAATAATAATAATAATAATTATTATTATATTTATACAGTATATATATATATATATATATATATATATATATATATATATATATATATATATATCATTGGTCATTGCAACTCTCTAAAGTATCAGCACTATGAGCCACATGCTTTTTTTTTTTTGGATAATTTTTACAAATTGGTTGCGGTAAACATCAGATTATCCACTAAGAACATATACCTATGCGAGTGAGAACACTTCCGTGTTTGGAAAATAGGTGGATAATGACTGATTTGGAACATTTTACATGGGTAGCAATTAAAAATAGAGCCTCTATGTGATGCGCACAGGAGACTCAACTCACAATTTAAGTCAATGGAGTTTGCCATTAGCATGTTGCTAAGCTACCAGTGCAATACACTTAGTATGCATAAGAATACAGACACACGAATACTGGGTAAAATTGTATTATATATTTTTTATATATATATATTAAGACTAAAAAATAAAACACATTTGAACTATTTTTATCGATCCTTTTCTGCATTTAATTAATTATCTAGCTGAAAAGACAACAAGAGAAACCCTCAGAGTAATTATAATGGTTTTAATGGTTATAATGGGAATTAAATTGGTTTTATTGGAAACTATAATGGTCCCTGTGGGTCTCCACTGGTAATGTTATTGCTTCTATTAGTGGCGTGTTATGTCTAGTGAATACCATTAGGGACCAAAACAGATATGATAGTAATAGTTATCAGCTGATGGTTTGTTATGGTATTTGTAGTGGAAACCATTTGAAGCGATGCCGCTTTAGAATTTGGCCAAAAGAATGTATCTTAGAACCTTTAGGAACACGGTCGGGAGTGTGCCTATGATGCCTAAAAAGGCTTCTTGAAAAGGCAGCTCACTAAGTTTTGGAACAGAGCCATCTTCTTCATTAGAGGGCTTCATGCTATATGTTGTAGGTTTTCACAGCAGGCTTGCAGGGCTGTGAATAGTGTGATGAAATCGTCCACGCAATGTTTCTGTGGTGGGTTGTTTGATTTCATCTCCTGCACTCAGGAGTGAACTTGCAGGTCGAGGGATTTCTGAAGAAAAACAAATCTTCTCTACTGTTGCCACCAGCCCTGTGTGAGATGCTAGAATTTTTTTTATGTGTCTTTTCGGCCATGATCATCGAGGTGCCTTTGGGAGAAGACAAAATAGAGAACCAACCTGGAAAAATACAGACACATGCTACTAGCTCATCTCAGGCAATTTCAAAGCAGCTAAGAAGCAAGATGGGTTATTCATGGGAGTAGACTCTTTAGGGTCGAGCACACGGGAGAATGTTTATTCATCCCAGCTTGAGAGGCTTTCAACAGGCTTTCCATTTCACTCTGCCTGCACCTCTCACTCTGTCTGGCTCGAATGCAGCCATGCCGACGCCGTTTACCTTCTATATTAAGATCTGTCCTGCATTAATTGTGAAAAATCTAGACTGTGTTATTATGCCGCCAAGTCGCTCAGAGTCTTGGAGCCATTAGTGCCGGCGTTGCAGACATACGCTAGTTGTAACAAGTCGCATAACCATCATTCTGTCTACTCCATCATTTCATCCTCCTGGCCTCTCCCTCTTTCTGTTTCCCTATATCTTTGAAGTCATCGATGGACTCTGACTTTAATCAGCGCTGTGTTGCGTACTGGCATTACTCGTGTTCTCAAATGCATAAAAGTGCTCTCACGAATGAGGCATCATATTATAGATTTCAATATTTGCTGTTCCCTCTTCACAGAGTCCTAGATGTAAATAAAGTCTCTGTTGTAAATGTCACACTTTCTTTGTTTACCACTTTTTTCACCATACTTCATGGTTCGGCTAACCAATTACAGTGTACTGTAATTTGGTTTATTTCTGTCACCTTCCTATCTCTCATGCTACTAACTGAGCTGGCTAGAACACTGCATTGAGTTAACAATATGCACAATTAATAGAATGACATATGCTGAATAGGACAATTGACAATTTATTTTTTATTTTTATTTATTTTTTTTGTCTAAATGATGGTTGCGTGCTCTCTGAAGCTAATAATTAATTGTACAAAACATATTGTGGTCGGCACAAACTATGTTTATCTTTGTTGTAAGTGAACCTGTATTTAATGTAATCTGGGTTGTATTATATTTTACCTTGCATAGTTTGTTGAGACAGATGACAAGTGACAGATGAATTTGTAGCGTTTGATTGGAAACATCCTTTGATTTAAAAGCTGATATGCCTTTGCTATCCTATCTATGTATGCAGGTATGGCAGTATGGCAGTATGGTTAGCAGGGTTGTGGGGGGGGGGGGGGGGTTACTTTTGAAATGTATTCCACTACAGATTACAGAATACATGCTGTAAAATGTAATTTGTAACATATTCCGTTAGATTACTCAAGGTCAGTAATGTATTCTGAATACTTTGGATTACTTCTTCAGTACTGGTAGATTTTTTCACTTGTTTGACTATAAAAACTCTGCCAGTACAGTAAGAAAAAATACACGTTAAATTCTCTGAAAAACCTAAATATCTTATGCAGTGTTGATTCTAAAGCAAGATAAATCTAATTGATCTTGCTTTAAGGATTTTTAAATATTTTTACAGGAAAACAATAAAAAATTATAATCAAGAATATGATTTTTGCCCTTATATCAAAGGTCTTAATAGAAAAAAGAAATTATGATCCAACGTGAATTTTCTTGATAAAAAAATATGATCATGCCTGGTAACGTGTGCATGTAAAATGGCTAGAAATAGCTTAGCGTAAAGCTGACAATTTACACAAGGTTTATTTCTATTTCTTCTGCTCCAAACTTCAAACTTACTTCAAACGTACTTCTCTGTCTGCTCGTATGAATGTAACATAAGAAAGTGTTTCACTGCTGTTCAAATGCACTTTGGATCATATAAGTTATATGAATAAATGTTTTCCATCTAAAAACAAATGACAATAAAATGCAAAGTAATCTCTTCAGTAATCGAAATACTTTTTGAATGTAACTGTATTCTAATTACCATTGATTTAAATTGTAACTGTAGTGGAATACAGTTGCTTATATTTTGTATTTTAAATACGTAATCCAGTAACATGCATTTCGTTACTCCACAACCCTGATGGTTAGTTGCATTTTATTATTTGCATTTGCTGTCTGCAAGCCTATCAGAACCAACCTGTCCTTTTTGGGTCGCGACCCACCAGCTGGGCTTGAAGACATAATGTATTTCACTAGTTTGTATGAAAAATGTCCTGATAACTGAATATGGATGAATAGATTGCATACCACGATTGGATTGTTTAGTGTGTGGCTAAGGACAGAAGTTGATCAGGTTTTAAAACTGTTGTGTTTTTCTATCACTAAAGTCAAACCTCTGTTAGTGAGGTACAGCCAATTACAACAAAAGCCTCCATGCATGAAATCCTAGCTGGCTCTTATTGATAAATTTCCGAACACTTCCAAAGACTTTTCAAATTACCTTTCCCCTTATTAAAACTTCTCTCATACATTTTAATTTCAGTCAGAGTTCACTGGATGGGAGCCTACATGCACTTGAGAGCACAGTGGATAGCCACATGCACAGACAGGTTTCATTTATCTCTCACCGAGGAGATGGAAGGTGCTTCATTATACAGAGAGAGAGGGAGAGCGAGAGAGAGAGAGATGCTAAAACACACAATTTGAAAGACTGAATCCTCTCTCTCTCACTCACAAGCCATTTCCCCCAGCATGGATGAGTGCCATTCTCTCTCAACCCTCTGAAGGTCAAATAAAAACTGCTTTTGAAGAGCGAGAGAACTCAGAAGTCTTCCTGTGAATGTTCCCTGAGGGATGGGTTTCATTCCTAATCAAGCCGTAATGAGTTCCTCTTTCTGAGAGAGTAAATATTTTCCTCAAAACTAGGGCAATGCCCTCAGAACACTTTAAATAAAGAAATGGAGGATCTCAAAATGATTGACATGGAAAGGCAAATTCATTCCATGCTGGTTTTTGGACAACACTCCCAACTTACATTTCTGTATGTCTAGATTTCACAACCTACTCTTCACGAGTTCACATGCCCATATAATCTTTGAGTGAAAAAGCTAAACGGATTTGGTTTGCTGTATACAATGGAGGGGCTCAAGGATGAGACTCACCTCAAGCTCTAATTCTTCACCTTTGGACTATTGAAAAGGAGATTAAAATGTGACAGAAATATTAGGAATAAAGATGGAATCTGGAAGGTGGAGGGAAGGAGGATTTCCAGAAGGATTGTCACCCTTTCTGACACCAGAATCAGTAAATAATGTATTTACTGTATGCACAGGGGTATTGTCATGCTGGAATAGACAAGGCACACCCCAGTCTAGTGAAAATACTTGTCTAAGGAGATTGCGTAGCTCTGTGCTTGATATAATCAGTGATGGAAAAGTTACTCAAAAACATAATCCACAACTATTATTATTTACATCTCTAAATCAGATTATTTTACTGATTAGTTAATTGGAAAAGTAATCACATTACTAATTACTATAAAATTACTTTCTAAAACACTTTTAACCCTCTCGCATGTGATTTTTTCCTGTACTAACGGATCCCCCAGCGTGAGATCTTTAATGCGTACTATAATAAACAAAAATCTCACCTTACACTTCACAGCATATGCATTGGGGAACAGATTATATATTATCAAACATGTAATATGGTTAGATGTTTAATGATTGATTATGACAGATAAAATGCAAACATGATTGTGATATTTAGTGATTTTCTGAATGTTTGTACATAAAAAATAAAGATATTGTGATGTAAAAAGTCTTTTTCAGCAGCTGTATCATTATGACAACCGCTTCAGTCCCTCTTTGCTGGTTAACAGCAGCACGAATGCAGATCCCACTCAATAAATTCAAAATAATGTTTATATTTCCTACTTTTTATCATCACATGGAGGTGATACACTCTGAATACATGTTTTTCCCTTACAATGACTCGTTAGGGGATGCATGCCCTTTAGCTGTCACAGAAGCGTAAACAGACATACATATGAACATAATTCATGTTTTAAATATTTTATACTTAATATTATTTTAGAAATATGTGTAACCCAAGTAATGTATATACAAGTAATTACCTTAATTGAAAGTCAGTAACTGTAATCTGATTACAAGAATTTAAAAAGTAGTGTGTTAGTAATTAGATTACAGTAAATCATTACTTTTTAATGTAATGCACCTGCCAGTAAAGGGTGTAATTAAAACCACCAAACTTGACAATTAGAAGGTGTCTACATATTGACTGACTGGGTTTGACATTTTTCACTGTATTATGAAGTATATTGGTATGCAAAACAGTAAATACAGACAAAGCTTTTCCACTGGCATCATTGTCTTATAAACTCATTCAGGGGAACTCTGTATAAATCTGAACTTATTTACATAGAAATGTGTTTTCACAAAGAAGCGTTACAGGAGTGCATAAGCTCTCTCTCTCTACAACCCTTTACAGGCTTTTATCGGGTTATAATTTATTAGCAGAGAGGGTTTATGATTACTGACAAAAGAAAATTAAATGCATGTTTGACCGTGCCAGAGATTGATCTTTACAAACAGCAGAAAAATAATGTAGGTTCACTTTGATTAATTGCAATTATATAAGGCTGTGTATTAATACTCACTGACAGTAGTGGTGAAGGATTACGCAGAGGTTTTGCTAAATTGTGCTGGGTAGCGTTCAGTAAAATGCATCATCTTTTCAGAGGCTCGTCATGAAGAATCAAGTAAGTTTCCTTTGCTCAAGAAATCACTCATACAAGTAAACACAAATATTTTTTCAAACACTGAAGGTCTTTTAAAAATACTGGTGTGTGTATAAATATGTGTGTGTAGAGTTTGGGCAGGGAGTCGAGAATGGCCACAAAAGTAAAATAAACTGTAGAACCGAGGAGGGTGGGGCCGGGCTGGAATGACTCACGCCCGGTCCCCAATCAGCCTGATGGGGTGCGCGAGGGATAAATGCGGCCGGGGACGACAGTTCGAGAGAGAGAGAATTACAGGCAGCTGCCCTGTGTGTGGTTATGTTTGTGTGTTTTTTGTCAAGTTGTCAAGCCGGTTCTTGCCTCCTCCTTTCCACTGAACCCCCCTTACACTGGTACCAAAACCCGGGAGGAGGGATGCCCGTCGCAGAGTCCTTGACACTGCCGTCCACCCAGCGGAGCGCTGCTGCCATCCACCGGGAGACGGAGTAGCCCGACCACCCAGACGCGTGGAACGGCCGCCGTCCACGAGGAGAGGGACTGGGCTCCCCGACCGCCTGGAGCGATGGAGCCGCTGCCAGGGGCGGAGGAGTGCCCTGCCGTCCCCTAGAAATACAGAGGGGTCGAGAGAAGACCGCCGTCCACGAGGGGAGGAGGGAAGCGACTCCCCGACCGCCTGGAGCGGTAGGGCCGCTGCCAGGGGCAGAGGAATGTCCCCACGGGACACTGGGAACGCAGAGGGGCGTTCTGTCCGCTGGGGGTCGGAGGTCTGACTCCAGTCCGCCCGGGGAGGAGCGGCTGCCATCTGCCTGAGAGGGTGGAGGAGTGATCGAGGACCACGCGATGGCGCATCAGAGAACCGGTGAGTGAGATTATTTTTCTCTCTCTCCTCTCTCTCTCTCTGTCGCTCCGTGTTGGCCTTTCCCTCGCCTATTTTGTTGTTTTTTTGTTGTTGTTTTTCCCCTCCTGTCTCCTCCCAGGTCGAGGAAGGCGGGGATGACCCGCCGGCAGTCGGGGTGCAAGGCACGCCCCCCGGAGAGGAAGGGGGGATGTACGTCATGCCGGGGGCTCTCCGGCCTGAGGCAACGCCGGGAGGAGTGTAGAGCCGAGGAGGGTGGGGCCAGGCTGGAATGACGCACGCCCGGTCCCCAATCAGCCTAATGGGGCGTGCAAGGGATAAAGGTGGCCGGGGACGACTGTTCGAGAGAGAGAGAATTACAGGCAGCTGCCCTGTGTGTGGTTATGTTTGTGTGTTTTTTGTTTAAGTTTATTATTAAACTATTATTTAAGTTGTCAAGCCGGTTCTCGCCTTCTCCTTTCCACTGAACCCCCCTTACATAAACATATAGCTTAATGCATCTCACTGAGTTCTTTCTCTTCAGCGCTTGAGGCCAGCGGTGGTCCTGGGTCTTCAACACGGGATGGGTTAAGTGATTCAAGCACCATGCGGGTGCATGTTGAGAGCAAACCTCTTTATACACAGCAGAGAGAGAGGTAAAGCTCTGAGATAAGGAGGGATAATAACTTGTGTGCATTGAGTCTAAGAGATGGACTGCCTTCTATGCATCTGGGCAGGCAAAACAGGGATGGAAAGAGCAAACAAAAGCAGCTTTGCTTTGATGTTTTCGCATCGATGGGTGAAATAAGTATCGTGTCACAGCAAGGCTACTGTTTGCCTGTGTGTTTGGACTAATGTCATGGGTAATGAAATATGTAATAAGATTATCTGCAAACTTTGAGTACAAACAAAGCACAATAAAAACTTTGTGTAAGTATAGCATACCATGTGTCATGTAAAGTACAGTGTTGAATAACAAGTAAATTAAGAAACCTTGTTATGAATCCATCAAATGATTTCCTCCTCAAAGGACGCATTCGCACCTCTTGTGACAGATGTTGTATCACAGCATCTCTCTGTTTAAAAGAAAACATAGCTTGACTAACTAGAGACATATTACGTCAAATGTAGGACCCCAAACAGATTGTAATTTGTTCTGTACAGATCATTTGCAATTGAGTCTTATTACCCTGCAAGCACTGTAGCATTTATCTACTTAAGAGAGTTGCTCCCAATTTATGCTGCTTTAACCTTGAAAGACTGTTTGATGTATCGCATAATTATTGGTAAAAACTAATTAAACATCCGTGTTGGTGGCCTTGCATGCATTATAGATGTGGCAGCTGTTTCAGAGCCATTACCCAATCCTCCTGTGTGGAAACGATATTGTGTCAGTAACAATATACAGATAATAACTACTAAGACTTAGAGGAGTCTTCCGGGGTGAGCTGAAACAACATAGGCATTCATGTACTGGACATACACATTCATATACACACACAAAGACATGCAGCTTTTTATGCTTTTCATTAGCATTTAGAAGACAAGTGTGCATGTCTTTCATGCAGAAGTGAATTTTGTGTGGAAAAGTGTTGATAATGTTACAGGTGCAGGGTGAAGAAGTTAACTGTACAGATAATTACTATACTGTATATTCTTGATTCAAACTATTGGAAATGAACCTGTGTGCAGAGTGCTTTTTTTTTTTCTTTGAATGCATTTTATAGATGTTGGAAGCCTGATTATATACAATATATACTATATACAGTATATACTCTCTCTCTCTCTCTCTCTCTCTTATATATATATATATATATATATATATATATATATATATATATATATATATATATATATATATATCTGTATATTCTCACATCCTTGCTTAATATGCAGAGACAACTGTAAGCAATTTGTAGGTTGATTTCCTACCAAAAAATTGTGACTCACAGTGGCTCGCAGTTATATTTTTAGCATTCCAACCAGCCCAACAGAGCAACACTTGCTGGACCAATAGCATGTTTCATCGACTATTGCAGATGACGGGAGTGTTTGAAAACAACCATTATTTTAAGTTAGACAAATATGTAAGACCATAACCAGACCCTTGACTGGCCTTTTTGCAGATTAGTGGAAAGACCAAGAGCAGCAATTTAAACCTTTAAGCTCGGATTGGCCTGCCGGAATCAAATTAGGATTTAGATCGCTGCCAGCAGAGGTGGAAGTCACTGTAAATAGGCGTTGTATTTGCATGTGTAATTAGTTCTACACTTATTATTCTGTATTGTTTGGAGAGGCTTTTTGGACACTTGAAGATGTTTTTGGACACTAGGATTATATATATACTGTATATATATATATATATATATATATATATATATATATATATATATATATATATATATATATATATATAATGATATCAAACAATTGACCCTCTTTTTGAGTTATACGCCTTTAATTTTGGGATATGCAATGTTAATATGCAAATTGCAGTCCAATTAAAACACTTTATTCTAAATTCTAAATATATATTGGAATTTTATCTTAAAATTCCTCCTCTCTGTCTAGTGGTATAAAAAAGTAATCTTAGATCAAAAAATGCAACCTCTGAATTGTTCTTATCACAATCATGTTTATGTGAACATGATTAATTCCTGGTTTCCACGGGACCAGAATCCACATCTCTGAGTGCTATGAGTAGCTCTACAGGGAAAGATAAACATGTTCAAATTGATGCAAAAATATCTGAAGTAACTTAGCAGAATGTGGTTGATTTCACAGTAAATTAACAATTGGAAGCAATGTTCATATGATTTACCGCATGATCATGTTGCATGCAATAAAATTGCGGTGTGCAGACTCAGATTACTCTCAACCCCTTACCCATTCACATCCTGCATTTCAGGAAAATGTTGGTTATGCATTAGAGTTGGAGATGCATAAATCTATATTAAAATGGTGTATACTGTGGTTGTAGTAATAGCAGTGGCCTTGTGCTCCATGTGAGTTTGATAGCAGATTGAGTAGTGGTGTGATCTGGGTGGCCCAGAACACATTCCCCTCTTTATCTCCCATGGGTTTGTGTATGTCAAAAACAGTGTTAAAAAGCCCACCAAATAAAAATAAAAAAGTGTATACATC
Organism: Myxocyprinus asiaticus; assembly: GCF_019703515.2. Lineage (NCBI taxonomy): Eukaryota > Metazoa > Chordata > Actinopteri > Cypriniformes > Catostomidae > Myxocyprinus > Myxocyprinus asiaticus. Next base: position 34,657,406 of record NC_059365.1, on the reverse strand, counting down.
TAAAATTAGAAATAATACATGTAACAATTTAAAAATACTTTGTTAAATCTTAAAGGAAAATACATAGCTTCATGTTTTTTCTTTTGTTTTTTTTTTACTGTAAAACAAGAAATTTTCTCGTTTTCATACCTAAAATGCTCTTGCAAGCGGAACTACTTTTTCACCATGAATTCAGCATCTTGCTTTGATATAGCCAGAGCCTTTGTTGCTAGTTAGAAAATATCACTTTAGAACTAGTAATGTAGGTGTTGTAATTTGGGCGTGGCCGAGCGATGTCTATGAAGAGTGAGGCTGGGAGAGGAAGAACGGTAAGCATTGACACCTGTGGGAAATTATCCCTAACAGCTGTTTTGTGTTTCATTGAGAGCTGTAGGGAGATAAAAAGGGTGTCCAGACTGCCAGTGGGGGAGAGAGAGATGCACGATGCTGACAGTGTGTGAATCTGTTTGGGCTGAAAAGCCTTTTGTTTGTGTGTTGCACTGAAAGAGTGTTGTAATAAAAGACTCACCTTTGGATTGTTCACCCGGCTCCCGCTTCCTCCTTCAGAGTGTTAAAGAACCTTGTCACAGTAGGCTTGCGCTGCTTTGAAGCACTTACTGGAGCAACAAGGTATTGTGTGTGTGTGTGTGTCTGTCTGAGACAGAGGGAGAGAGAAACTGAGAGAGATTGCATGTACCTATGTTTGCTGCGGCTAAGTATTAGAGTTGGGGTACTCAAGTTCGTACTCGGGTCACAAGTCCAATTTTAATGGACTTGGACTTGTCACGGACTCGGATGCATTTTTACTCGGACTTGACTTGAGTCCAGCTGAGTCCATGGCATTTGATTTGTGATGCAATGAACAAAATAAATAAATAAAAATAATGAAACAGAAATAAATGGACACTCTGTCTGCATGCAGCTGTAGCACCCCCTGATGTCGTATAGCCAGAGTTTGTTTCACCATGTTGAGAAAACACACCTGCAGAGTGGCACACTCAGTCAGCCAATATGCTTGAATGTTACTATGGAGATTGCTGTATAACATCGATTACTGAGGTGGCTGGCATGACAAACACATAAAGACAGGTATGTAACCAATGTACTAGCAACTACAAAGCAGTTTCGCATGGCACGGGACCAGACAACTGATACAGTAGTTCGTATGTTAATGTAATCTTGTGTTGGAACAGTAAACGTATTTGGCTTGCTGTCCGTATACTGGAGGGCTTGGAGCTCGATACTTGACTCGAGTCCTGATTACCCCACCTGACTTTACTTATTTAGATAATAAATCTAGAGAATAGGTGAAGATGGGGTGGAGGTGGGATGTCAGGAGAGTTGTCACAGGAAGCAGGTAAGCAGCGGCTTATATACTCCTGCTCGTGGGCTGTGATTTGTCAGATTAAAATTAACATGCTGCTCCTGAACCTCTGTTAATTAACTCCATTTCAGTAGTTCGTATGTTAATGTAATCTGGTGTTGGAACAGTAAACGTATTTGGCTTGCTGTCCGTATACTGGAGGGCTCGGAGCTCGAGACACAACTCGAGTCCTGATTACCCCCAAAAAAGGAGTTAAGATGAAATACCATGACTATGGCAGGAAGTATTTAGGACAACAAGCCAGCAAAAATTATATTTGGTAAATTGGCTTGGCGGATGCTTCTAAATTGTTCTTCCTCCCAAAATCTGTACAGAGGGAGTGCTTTAAGCATTTGTTTGAAGGTGTGTTCATGTACGATGGCTGGTCGAGAGGTCTACGCTGTGATTCGAACGAGAGACCACCACTCATTGTAGAAGTGGGTGGGTTCATGGTATGCAAACAGGGAAGGTGAAAATGAGAGTTGGCTCGTGCTGCGTTTGAAAGGGAGGGCTTACACTGCAGTTCAAACAGGAGACTGTTCTAAGAGAGAGAGGTTTTGCTCACGGCGTTTGAACAGGTAAGCCCAGCATGCATTAGAAAGGGGAAGGTGAGAATGAGTTGGTTCACACTGTGTTCAAAAGGGAGGGCTCCCACTATGATTCAAACAGGAGACCACTCTATAGAGAGAGAGAGCACTCTCCGTATTCGAACGGGCAAGCCCAGCAAGCAGTCGAACGGGGAGAATGAGAACGAGAGTTGGTTCGCGCTGTGTTCGAAAGGGAGGGCTCACACTGCAATTCGAACGGGAGACTGCTCTATAGAGAGAGAGCGCTCACTGCATTTGAATGGGTAAGCCCAGCAAGCAGTCGATCGGAGAGTTGGTTTGCGCTGTGTTCGAAAGGGAGGGCTCACACTGCGATTCGAACGGGAGACTGCTCTATAGAGAGAGAGCGCTCACTGCATTCGAATGGGTAAGCCCAGCAAGCAGTCGAACGGAGAGTTGGCTCGCACTGTGTTCGAATGGGAGGGCTCACACTGCGATTCGAACAGGAGACTGCTTTATAGAGAGAGAGAGCGTTCACTGCATTCGAACGGAGAGTTGGCTGGCGCTGTGGTCGAAAGGGAGGGTTCATACTGCGATTCGAATGGGAGACTACTCTATAAAGAGAGAGCGCTCACTGCATTCGAACGGGTAAGCCCAGCAAGCAGTTGAACGGAGAGTTGGCTGGCGCTGTGTTCAAAAGGGAGGGCTCACACTGCGATTTGAATGGGAGACTGCTCTATAGAAAGAGAGCGCTCACTGCATTTGAACGGGTAAGCACAGCAAGCAGTCGAATGGAGAGTTGGCTCGCGCTGTGTTCGAAAGTGAGGGCTCACACTGCGATTAGAACGGGAGACTGCTCTATTGGGAGAGAGCGCTCACTGCATTCGAACGGGTAAGCCCAGCAAGCAATCGAATGGGTGCCACTCTTTATCTGAAACAAAAAGCCGATCAGTAGTCTTAGAGGGGAGAGCTCGTGATACAAGGATGTGGATGAGTTTGCACAGCATTTGATGGAGAGGATTATGCTGTGATTCAAATGGGAGGACTTCTAATTTAAATATATATACATATACATACATGTGTACACACATATACATATACCCACATAAACACATATACACACATATGTATAAAATACACATGCACACATACATACACACGCACATACATGTGCACACGCACACACATCTGCACCTATACGTACGTGTGCACGTATGCGCGTGTGTATGTAGAATGTATCGACACGGCGGCGGGTGGTGATGTGCGTGATGGTGACAGGTGGTACTGATAAGGAATTTAGCTGATTAGTGATTGATGAGCTTTCCTGATGTGGAAACGATTGGATCTGATGTAGGTGTGATATGCATCTGAAGACCAATGTCCGAGAGATTGAATTTGTTGTTCCGATAAACCTTTTTGGGCAGCGGTGGTTGCTGCGCCGATACGGAATGAATGACTTTTTGCCGGGAGGCCGGAATGGGGGAGGACTGATTTAAGGTGCTTTTGAAACCAGAATCGTGAAACTGCGTGGTTATTATCATCGGTAAATAGCGGATCCAGAGGGGACTTGTTGTGGGAATGTCTGTAAGTGAGAAATGAAGCGAGAGATTTGGTAATGTTGGATGGGGAGGGCAAATTGAAAATGTAAATCAAATACCCCTTTTTAAATTGATCTGTTTTGCTTTGTTTAATGAAGAGTCTGATTGTTTCAATATCTATAATTTTCAGGTCTGAGATGGTGGGATGGATTTTGGGATAGAATTGAGTGTTGACAGTGATTTCTGAGCAGCGCAGAAAGCCGAATGAACATATCGTCAAGCGTGTGGGCTGTGTTTAATGAATGGTAATCAAGGCGGAGGGTTGTTAGGCATTTTGTTAAAATGTCGATGGTTAGAGGCATTCTGGTGTCTGGGCATGCAGGTTGTAATTTTTTTAATTCCTTTAATTAGCAGAGAAATTTGGGGGTTATTGATTGCTGGGGCTAACTTTCCGAATATTAATTTGTGGAAGAAATGTACACCGCTCAGATAGCCTTTGATGGTACCTGGTTGAATGCCTTTGAATTGATTGCGGAAAGAAATAAAAGATGAAATGGCTAGTAGGGAAAAATTTGGGAACTGCAGCTTATAGGTTTGGTGAAATTGTTTGAAGCTTTTCCAGGTTGTCCAGTAGGTTTGGAGAGTTCTCGGTGAGTCGAGTGATGTAGTGAAAAATTATTTGAGGGGATGGTCTATAGGAATCTCAGCTCCGAACAGGGAGGTACCGGGATCAGAGTCGAGTCTGCCTAAGGAGCTAATACTCTGAATTTCTGACAAAATCTGGGTCCGGGGATTATTGGACACTTGTGGAGGTTCCATGGCTGTGGCATTTGGGGGAATAGCTAGAGGCGTAGCTGTATGGAGGGTGAAAGTAGAGGGGCGGGCTGGTTGAGGCCCACCGAGAAGGAGTGGGGGCGGAGCTGGTTCTGAAGGTGGAGGCATCCTTATGCCTGGGGCTGCTCCAAAGGCAGGATAGAGTGAGGGGGCAGGAGCTGTAAAAGGTAAATATTGGGCTGGAACATTGATCGTTAGCAGAGGCAGCCTCACGCTCGATTCTGCTCCAAAAGCCCAAGGGTAGGGCAGGGGGAAAGAGCTGGGGAAGTCTGGTTGAGGAGAAAGATTTAGAGCCTCTGAGGTTGTTGAAACTCCGAGCGGTGGCGGCGGGCAGACTCCTGCATCCGGGTGCCCGGTGGTTGGGAGCAAAGTGAGCGGAGGTTGGCAAGAGAGAGAAAGGAGAGGTGGTGGCATGCTAGGCGCTTGGCCTGACGCTGACGTCGCGCTAGCTGAAGGCCTTTTACGGGATGGAAGTTTGGTGAGGGAGAAATGGCCTGTACCTGAAACCCCGGAGGGTTGTGAGCGGTCGGGGTGTTTGCGGGCTGTAACTTCGCGTCTGGAGAAACTGGTAGAAGGTAAGGATTCGGCTATCACATTTTCAGGGGTTTCAGAGGTAGAAGGAATGTCATGTTGGGAAGAGACCTATAAATTATATAAGTGGATTTTGCTTAGCCTGTGAGAGAAGTGGATGTTAGAAGCGGCTAGAGCTTGGCAAAGTTTATTAACTGTCCATTTTTAAATGACAGGTATAGTTGGGTGGTTGGCAGAGGTTGAAGATCTGAGTGATCTGTATGGCGGAGGAGAGGTCTGATTCCTCCGTCTTGGAGTGCGGGTTGCTGAGCAAGAAGCCCTGCGTCCTCGGCTTGGAGCAGCCGGATCGATGACGGTGTTGGACGGTGAAGTGTCTTTGCCGGAATCGGATGGCTGTGATGAAGCAATGGTGGGAGAGTTGAAAAGTTCCTCGTCGAAGGGAAAGAGATCCAGTTCGGACATCTTGCTAGCTTGAGGGTGGGACCCACATGTCAGGAGAGTTGTCACAGGAAGCAGGTTAGCAGCGGCTTATATACTCCTGCTCATGGGCTGTGATTTGTCAGATTAAAATTAACATGCTCCTTCCGAACCTCCGTTAATTAACGCGGTTTCGCCGTGGTTAAGAACTTTGAGTTTGAGACAGTTGAGTCAAGTCACCCACATCATGTCTCTCACAGTTTACTAAAATAACATATCAAAATAAAAATTCAGAAAAATATTATTAATATTGGGCTATTAAGTCTTTTTAGGTGTAATGTATCCACATATGTAGGCATCTGTAATCTCTTGTGGTTCACGCAGTGCTGTCAACTTAAACTGGTCCTTGATGAATTAACTGTAACTTTTTAAATAGTCGATGGAAAAAATGGTTATTGCTAAAGCAGATTGCAACTCTGAAAAATAGATAAATAGGACCTGTTTATTGTTTTACTATTTTAAAAGCATTGATGAGCTGCTTAAAATATGTTCTTCTACAGTTTTTCCACAATAAAATGCACAATGAAATATGAAGTTATTTTGGGTAGTGAAATGTTTTGTTTATAATTTAATTATAGATTGAGTGACCAGATGTCCCGGTTTATTACACAGGACAATCCCAGTTTTTGGTAGGGTTACAGATTTTTTCTTCTTAAATTAAATCTCCTCATTGTCCTTCTCGCTATTGTCTCTGGTATCATTTGCAGAGAAGAAAATAAATTTTGTTGCGTCACACGTTTGACGATATAGTCATTCTAGTCTTCAGCAAATCAGCTGAACTGTATCTATTTACCATGGCAATGACGTCATGAGCTTAGCGATTTTGCTCTATGTCGTCCTGTCAGTCGTGTAACTTCTCAGCAAGTGCTAATTACTACTGTGTTGAGTCATTATTTTCCCAAACCAGTTGGCAGATAGAGACAAAAAATAAATCTCAGTGTAAATAATTTCTTTAGATAGGGATAATTTTAGATAAAACTAAACTAAATTGAAAGGACAAATTGAAAAAGTAGAAATAAAAAACAAAATTAAAATTTTAAACAAAAATAACTCTGGTTTTAATGACTAACACAGTCTATGTTTGAGTGGAGGGGAAAAAGCAACAAATAGCTGAAATGTCAAAAGAACGCAATAAGAAGTGTGTTGAAGAACAGTTTTATCTTCATACATCTAAAGCATATGCTTTCATTCTGAATACACTTTGAAGTTTGTTCAACAGGAAACTAATAATAAAATATAAAGGTGTTTTTGTTACATTAAATAAGCTTAAAATATTGATGTTGAGTTTACAGTTACAATTTGAATTCAGATTCATGAACAGATTCATTCGGACTCGGACTCGCCTCGTACTCGGCCTGTTATAGACTCGGTCATGAGTCCGACTATGCCCCTTTTTGACTCGGACTCGACTCAGACTCAATTGTTTAAAGACTCGGACTTGACTCAGACTTGAATAAGGTGGACTCGAAGCCAACACTATTAAGTATACTTCTCAGCAGCAGCGTGGTAGTTTCACCATACTTGTATATAGCTTTTCCACTGCTAAACAATTGGGTGACATAAAGGCTCTTTTTGTTGCTTGCAAGTATGTGTGTGTCCGTGTGTGAGAGCAAAAGAGAGGGGGAGTGCAAGGGTGCACGGATATAAAAAGATATTTCGGATAATATAGAAACTGTTGTATTGATCATGTCATGGGGGTGCATAGATATCAAGGCTCTGTTTATTGGTCGCGGCTTGAGTCTCTATGTGTGTGAGCACAAGGGTGCTTTCAACAGAAATTTAAATACATTTAGGATATAATAGATATTCTCTAGTGAAAAAGTAATATAACAAATTGTATTTAAAATGCATTTATTTCATGATAAGTAAACTACAAATACATTAACATATCTATGTACTAATTGAAAATACCATGTAATTGCAAATTTATTGTTCCCTGTCTGTCACTCACTCGACGTTGTTTCAATGTAGTGACACTAGGGGTCGCTCTTGGGAGCCCCAAACACCTCTGATCTTTGATAAAAGGCCAATGGGAATTGGCAAGTGGAATTTGCATGCCACTCCCCCAGACATGTGGGTATAAAAGGAGCTGGCTCGCTACCACTCATTCAGATTTTTTCTTTGGAGCCGAGTGGTGTTGAGCAGCGAGTTCCACTGCTGTTCCATTCACCTCACATCGAGAAGTGTATGCAGTTGGATATATGGCGCATTTCAGCGGTTTTCTCACCCTCTGCGCGATTGATGCAGAGTACGCCCCTGGGCGCATTGACAGCTGAAAGAGTTTATATTCTTGCAGAAAAGAGTATATTTCCTTCTAAAAGAGTGCGCACTGATGGAGAGCGTCTTTTTAAAGATGACTTTCCATCTCTCCACCTCTGACAGCCACGAGCGCTGTATCACGTGTCTAGGCCTTAGTCACCTTGAGGCAGCATTCATGGATGGTTTGTCCTCACTGTGAGAACATGACCATGGTAACGTTGCAGCTGTGGCTTTTCTTCTTCCGGAGGAAAGCCACTTCAGCTGCTCCCCACCCCGGGCCTTCTACCTATGGGTATGAGTCCGGGTCGGTTAGTGTTGGGGGCAATTTGGGGACCTCAATGGGAGTGGTTCCACCAGGTAATCCCCGATGGACCTCCCATTCCCCAGTACGTTCATTTGCCCCGGTCAAGTTCTGGGATGAGACAGGCAGCTCGCCTCAAGGTGAGTTTAATGTCCCTTTCGGAGCTCGTGAGCAGGATGAGCTCTCGATCACAGCATCAGAGAGCGGGTTGGCGCAGTCGGACGCTGAGGACTCAACTGGGCTCCCAACTTCGGGTGTGGCCGCCCAGTCTGAGGCTAACGCGGAGCTGACCGCCATGCTTGCCTGGGCTGCCACGAGCGTCAGGCTGGAGTGGAACCCTCCACCCTGCCCTGAGCCCTCGCAGCTTGATGATTGGTTCCTGGGTTTGGAGCGCCGCTCATGGCCACGCCCTGCCCCGGTCCCATTCTTCCCGGAGGTGCACGAAGAACTCACAAAGTCGTGGCAGGCACCTTTTACTGCCCGGACACGACTTCTGGGATCGTCTGCTTTCACTACCCTCGATGGTGGAGTGGCCAGGGGGTACACAGAGATTCCTCAGGTGGATAAGGCGGTTGTGGTGAACTTGTGCCCGCAAAATACCGCCATCTGGCCTGTAAGTCTATGTCGTCTCTGGTGACCAAAGCTTAATGTGCCGCTGGACAGGCCGCCTCCGCCCTGCATGCCATGGCCCTCCTGCAAGTACACCAGGCCAAGGCATTGAAAGAGCTGCATGTGGATAATCCTGACCCCAAAGTGATGCAGGAGCTGCGCTTGGTGACCGATCTCGCCCTCCGGGCGACGAAGGTCACGGGGTGGGCACTCAGGCAGGTGATGTCCACCTTGGTGGTCCAGAAGCGCCACCTATGGCTGAATCTGGTCAAGATGAAGGATGCCTACAAGGTCCGCTTTCTCATTGCTCCCATCTCCCAGATCGGCCTATTCAACGACACCACTGAGGAATTTGCCCAGCAGTTCTCAGCAGTTCTCAGCAGTGAAAAGCAGACGGAGGTGATTCAACACATCCTGCCTCGGTGCGATTCAAGTTCCCGCACCCCGTCTGCTCACAGCCAAGGGCATCCACCTGCAGTTGCAACTCAGGTGGGCCAAGCTTGGCCCCGGCGTAGATCCCCCCGCAGCAAGCTGACAACCCCCGTCTCACGGTCCGGTGCTAAGAGCCCCAGGAAGGCCTCTAAGCGCCCCTGAGATGGACGACCCAGGGAAGAAGAGGCCTGCTGGAACCCTGGAGCTGGTATCCAGACCACTCTGTCCCCTGGTGGAGGACCGGGAGGAGAATCCTGTGTTCCCTTTTGTTTTGTTTTCGCCGCACACCCAAGGGGCTGCGTTACTCACATTTTCAAAAAAGAGCAGTTTCCTCACTCCCTGGGTCACACAGCTGGTGTTTACAGCCATTGTTATCACAACAGCCGGACACTGAACACTCGCGGCCAGGGTGTTATGAACGCGGGCCCACCGCATTTGTGCACCCGGCCACGGCACACCTGCGAGGGCGCTCAGCCTCATCCCTCGTCGCTGACCAGTCCTATGGTGGGTATACGGAGGGAGGTAAGTGCTTTTATGTTTCCCTCAGCACAGCCATGAGCTCGGGATGCAAGGCTCCTCGACGTGGCGGTTCCTGCTCCTCCACGCCGTTAGGCCCCACCTGCAGGTACGTCAAATGCGATCGTCCTCTTGGTGTCCCTTGTGTGGAGTTTGGAGGCGTGGCTAGCGCTCTCCAAATTGGCTGACCAGGACAATCCGAATAGGCTATGCGATTCAGTTCGCCATTTCACCTCAGTGAGGGGTGAGATCGTGACCCTACATTCAAGTACATACAAGTAAGTTTGTGGTAAGTTTGGAGCAGAAGAAATAGAAATAAACCTTGTGTAAATCATCAGCTTTATGCTAAGCTAAAATGCTATTTCTAGCCATTTTACATTCACATGTTCCCAGGCACGATCATATTTTTTTATCAAGAAAATTCACGTTGGATCATAATTTCTTCTTTTCTAGTAAGATCTTTGATATTAGGGCAAAAATCTTTTTCTTGATAATAATTTTTGTGTTGTTTTCCTGTAAAAATATCTAAAAATCCTTAAAACAAGATCAGTTAGATTTATCTTGTTTTTGAAGCAACACTGCATAAGATATTTAGGTTTTCCAGAGAATGTACTTTTAACGTGTATCTTGTCTTACTGTACTGGTAGAGTTTTTATAGTCAAAACAAGTGAAAAAATCTACCATTGCTGAAGAAGTAATCCAAAATATTTAGAATACGTTCCTGACTTCAAATGACATTTCACAGCATGTATTCTGTAATCTGTAGTGGAATACATTTCAAAAGTAACCCTCACAACCCTGGCTACAAATAATATATTTTCTGCCTCATTCTCTGAACAGAATCCACATACGATCAGAAAAGGATGTGGTTATTTTCACTCTGTGGGTATTTGAATCATGGAGCAGCAGAAATAGTTAATCTTGTGTAAAATGTCATGTGAACATTTAGCTTTATGCTAAGATAAAATGCTATTTCTTGCCTTAACATGCATCTGTTACCACACGTGATTATATTTATAATGAATTCTATAAAGAAAATTCACGTTAGAGCATAAAATCTTTTTCTCTAGTAAGACCTTTGATATTAGAGCAAAAATATTTTTAGAGAATGTATTTTTACAGTGAAGTGTATTTTCTTACTTTATTTACTTGTTTATAGTCAAAACAATGAAAAAATCTGCCAGTGCTGAAGAAGTAATCCAAAGTATTTAGAATACGTTACTGACCTTGAGTAACGGAATACGTTACAAATTACATTTTACAGCATGTATTCTGTAATCTGTAGTGGAATACTTTTTAAAAGTAACCTTCCCAACCCTGTGTATATATATATATATATATGTGTATTGTAAATTTCCAGAGTCATGCTGTTTACCACCTGCTGGTTTAGCAAATTGGTAACTGTTGGTTTGCAGATATCCAGAAGATGAAATAAACACTGCAACTCAGGTTATATACTTGTAGAAAGCATTTTAGTTTCTCATCATTTTAATATTTGCTCAGAAACTCTTGAGACACAAAGTTCAAGGTACAGTTTGAGCTTGTGTTGCAGTTTCAACCATTGAAATCAAAGCCTTGGGACCATGTGGCAAATCTGTCATGCAGGGGTGAGGTCTGCGATCCAAGCCTTGTTTGTTCGCCTCATACCCCAAACTGTGCCGACTCTCCCATCTCATCTGGATGTGTTCGCTTTCTTTCTGACTGGAATTTTGACCCTGACACAAGCCATCTTCTCCAGCTGGGACCCTCTGCTGTGCTTTCCGAGAGAGTGAGGTGTCTGTTTGTAGCGAGTCCATTGAATTGTCGTCAGAATTCAGGTTTGCAGACACTTGGACACCACTGATAAGAAAAAATAGTGATACTGTATATACTGTATATTGAAATTCAGTGTTCATGTGGCCTGTTTGACCCCAAGAATGTGATTTAAAGGTGCAGTCCATAATTTCTGCAGCATTACTGGCACCAACCAGAATAGTAAAAATAACTAGATTTGCATTTCCTGAGGGAAATAGCAGTGCTTGGAAGGCAGCAAATAAAAGTGTTAAGATTTAGGTAAGCACTGGTTTTAAACTTTAGTTCAGCATAAATGTGTAAAACAGGTTTTTGAAGCACTCCATCTATCTGCCATTGGTTGGTTAACAGTTAGTCTAGCTCCAAACATGCAATTGGTTAAATCAATGCCTGACTTCTCAAATTAAAGTATTTCTTAAAGCGCCACGGAGCCAAGAATTTAAACTTTTCTGGGATATCACCCTAAAATATTTATATATATATATATATATATATATATATATATATATATATATATATATATATATATATATATTAACTAGGGCTGCCAATCGATTAAAATTGGTAATTTAATTAATTACATCAGTTGACAATTAATTAATCAAATTAATCACAGTAAATCATATATATATATTGGAGCCTTTCATGAAATATATATACATATATAGATATATATTTCATGAAAGGCTCCCAAATAAAGATAATTCAATATATAATAATATATAATATATTGGTAACACTTTATTGTAAGGCTCCACAATAATGCACTAGTTATGCATAAATAACACAATAGTAAATAATAAACTGAATGTAAATTAAGGCTATTTTAGCCATAATTGACCATTTATTAAATGTCAAATTTTTGTGTAGAAAGTAATGAATTAATGCTCTATTTCTAAATAACTAAATGCAAAATAAGGCTATCTTATCTGTAATTTACAACCCATTAAAAGTCTTTTTTTTTTTTCTGTAGAATGTGATGTAAATAATACTCTATTTTAGAGATCCATCATAAAATAAAGTTTACTAAACAATATTAAGCCATTAATTAAAGCTAATTAGTATTGGCTTTACAAATGTTTTGCTACTGATACACTTACTAAAATCCTGTATATAAAAGTTGTAACATTTGTATTTATTTGGTGGTGTTCAAGTTTATATAAATATATTAAGACTAAATTGTAACTAAAGTTATCAAAAACAACTTGACCCCCTGTTCTGAAGTGAAAGTTTAACCTACTCAAGTTATAAGTTTACCACTTATTATTAGGTTACTAGGTTATTAGGTTACCAGACACGGGAAGCTGTACTGTGCAGCTTTCCATACCTCTCTCTTGTGCGCAGATAACTTTGCCATCATTGGTCAAGATAATGGCGGTTTGAAATTCAGATTACATTTAAGTATACATCAGTGGTGTGATGGCTTAATGTGAACATAATCTATTGTATTTTCTTTGTGAATTATTTTTAATTTCAAGTGAAGAGTGTCATGTGCATTAACTACTCTTACACGTTAAGTAGCAGGGATTTTATGATGATACCATAAAATCCTACAAATAAACATATAAATGCCATATTGAATAATAATAAAATTGTATTTAGTGATAGCTGTACTGTAATTGCATTTGGTTTGGGTGCTACAATTGGAGGGTGTGTCCAACATATTTGCACGTGTAGTTATTTGCACAATTTTTCTTAGTAAATCACCTGTAAAATGCCCATGATGCACACACGCAATTTCATCGATTCCATAAGCAAACTAACACCCGCTATTTGAGATCTTAGTAAATCAGGGCCCATGTCTATTATCTGTTTCTTTTTACCTCGTCAGTGCTGTTTATAATGATGAGGATGTCTAGCAGTTTGAGGGGTTTGATTTCCTCCATACAGAGCTTTATACTAGAATGTTCACTCTATTCAAGTGGGTCACATATGTTTATGGTCTCTGCCAGCCACCCTGATATCGAGTAAAGCCTGACTGAATCACGCAAGTTTTGCTCTGGAGCATTCTGACCATACGTGTCCACTGGCATCTGTGTCGACTGTTTTCAATTCATTGCATTGCGTTCCACTGGTTTTTAGCATCTCGTGCATAAATGCTACATTTTTAGGATAACATGTCAGTTAAATTTTAATGAATAAATTCATATTAAGCATTGAAAAACGCATCTTGAGACACCTGCATTTGGAGTTGTGCTCTGTCCAGCTGTCTTTGAAACACAAGAACGTGTCCTGCTGGCTGCTCTCGGTAAGTGGGGTTTGTTGCCTGTACAGCTGGAGTTGCGCTGACTGCCCCCTGCTGACTGTGACTCACAAAAACATGAAGGTGGTAGTTCAAGCATGAATTACTGCACTGGTAGGGCAATTCCTTATTACAAATTGACATAATTAATTGCAGAATTATTTTTTTAACACTTTATTTATTATAAAAATAATTATACTGAATTACACATTAACTTCACTTCACTTTTATTGTCACACAACCATATACACAAGTGCAATAGTGGGTGAAAGTCTTGGGTGCAGTTCCGAGCAACATAGCAGTCGTGACAGTGATGAGACATAGATGAGACATATACCAATTACAATAAACAGATTTACACATCACAATTTACATATCTAATATACACATAATTACACACAACACAATATACAAATAATAATATACAATATACAGTATACAATACACACAATATAGAATACTGTACAGTATACAATACACACAATATGGAAAACACATACAAACAATATAGAATACACATTATACAATAAAAAAAGTATATATAGTATATATAAAATATACAGTAGGTTGTATTGTACTGTATTGACATTCAGGCTGTCGGTTGATAGTCAGTTGCCAGTGTGTTGTTAAGAGAGAATATAATTTAAGACAGTCCAGTGTGAAATAATAAGATTAATAAAGTGCAGTGCTGATGTATATTGATCATGAGAGATCAAGAGTTCAGAAGTCTGATTGCTTGGGGGAAAGAAGCTGTCATGAAGTTGGCTGGTGCGGGTCCTCATGCTGCAATACCGCCTGCCTGATGGTAGCAGTGAAAGCAGCACATGGCTTGGGTGGCTGGAGTCTCTGATGATCCTCTGAGCTTTTTTCACACACCACCTTGTATATATGTCCTGGAGGGAGGGAAGCTCACCTCCGATGATGTGTCTGGCAGTTCGCACCACCCATCACAGGGCTTTGTAGTTGTGGGCGGTGCTATTGCCATACCAGGCAGTGATGCAGCCAGTCAGTATGCTCTCTACAGTGCTGGTGTAGAACCGTGTGAGGATGTGGCGGTTCATTCCAAACTTCCTCAGCCATCTCAGGAAGAAGAGGCACTGATGAGCCTTCTTCACAACGGCCTCAGTGTGGACGGACCATGTGAGTTCCTCAGTGATGTGGACACAGAGGAACTTGAAGCTGCTGACTCTCTCCACCAGTGCTCCATTGATGGTGATGGGACTGTGTTCTCTGTCTTTTCTCCTGAAGTCCACCACAAGCTCCTTTGTCGTGTTGACATTGAGGGAGAGGTTGTGCTCCTGACACCAGCTTGTCAGAGTGAGCAACTCCTCTCTGTAGGCCATTTCATCATTGTCAGTGATTAGACCTACGACCGTCGTATCATCAGCAAACTTAATGATGGCATTGGAGCTATGTGTTGCCACACAGTCATGTGTGTACAGGGAATACAGGAGTGGGCTGAGAACACAGCCCTGCGGGGCTCCAGTGTTGAGGGTCAGTGATGGAGAGATGTTGCTGCCCATTCTAACCATCTGGCGTCTGCTTGACAGGAAGTCCAGGATCCAGCTCCACAGCGAGCTGTTTAAGCCCAGTGCCCGGAGTTTCACATAAAGCTTGGAGGGCACTATGGTGTTGAATGCTGAGCTGTAGTCTACAAACAGCATTCTCACATATGTGTTCCTTTTTTTCCAGGTGGGAGAAAGCAGTGTGTATTGTAGATGCAATGGCATCATCAGTTGGTTGTTGCGGTAAGCAAACTGCAATGGGTCCAGTGATGGAGGCAGCACAGAGCAGATGTAATCTCTGATTAGTCTCTCAAAGCATTTGCTGATGATGGGGGTCAGAGCAACAGGATGCCAGTCATTTAAGCAAGTGATTTTGGATTGCTTTTGTACAGGCACAATGGTGGATGTTTAAAGCATATGGGGACCACAGACAAGGAGATGGAAAGGTTGAAAATATCTGTAAAAACACCAACCAGTTGGTTCACTCACGCTTTGATGACATGGCCCGGAATGCCATCTGGACCCGTGGCTTTACGGATATTCACCCGTTAGAAGGATCAGGTTACATACGCTACAGAGACGGAGAGTGAACTAACCTCTGTAGCTTTGGCCGCGAGGGCTCTCTCCGTGAGGGCGGTGTTATTTCCCTCGAAGCGAGCATAAAAAGTATTTAGCTCATCCGGGAGAGAGGCAGCAGTGTTCATGGTGGAGTTTTTATTCCCTTTGAAGTCCATGATGATATTAATTACCTGCCACATGCTTCTAGAGTTGGTGGTGTTAAACTGTCCTTCAGTCTTGTCCCTGTACTGGCATTTGGCTGCTCTGATTGTTTTGTGGAGTGCAGCACTGGCTTTTTTATGCTCCTCCGCATTCCCAGAATTAAAAGCGGAGGTCCGCGCATCAAGTGCAGCATGCACATCGCTATTTATCCATGGCTTCTGGTTGGGGTAGATCCATATTGTTTTGGTCGGATCAACATCCTCTATGCACTTTCTGATGAAACACGTTACGCTATCAGCGTACACCTCGATGTCGTCATCAGAGGCGGACCGGAACACCTCCCAGTCCACATGATCAAAACAGTCTTGTAGCATAGAGTCTGATTGATCCGACCAGCACTGGATCGTTCTGAGGGTGGGTGCTTCCTGTTTCAGTTTCTGCCTGTAAGCGGGCAGAAGCAGAATGGAAGAGTGGTCTGATTTGCCAAATGGTGGGCGGGGGAGGGATTTGTAGCCATCCTGGAAGGGAGAGTAGCAATGGTCCAAAACCCGGTCCCCTCGTGTGTTGAAACTGATGTGTTGGTGGTATTTTGGTGCGATTGATTTGAGATTGGCTTTGTTAAAGTCCCCGGTCACAATGAATGCGGCCTCAGGGTGCGCGGTTTCCTGCTTGCTTATAATCCCATACAGTTCCTTGAGTGCCCGGTCTGTGTCGGTTTGTGGGGGGATGTACACAGCTGTGATAATGACCACTGTGAATTCCCTCAGTAGCCAGAATGGTCAATACAGAAGCATGAGAAATTCCAGATCAGGAGAGTAGAAAGACTTGATAGAATGTACGTTTCTCTGATCACACCAGGATTTGTTGACCATAAAACATACACCACCACCTCTGCTTGTACCTGAGAGGTCTTTCGCTCTGTCCACTCGGTGCACGGAGAACCCTGTGGGTTCGATGGCTGAGTCTGGAATCTCCGCAGACATCCAAGTTTCCGTAAGGCAGATAATGCAGCAGTCCCTCGTCTCTCGTTGGAAAGAGATCTGCGCTCTCAGCTCCAGAGACTGAACATTTGCCAGTAGAATACTGGGTAGCGGGGGTCGATTTGCGTGACGTCTTACTCTGATGAGAACGCCGGCTCTATTTCCCCTTTTCCTTCTGCGTTTCCGCGGTTGGGCTGCCCAGACAAAGGGCTTCGCTGGCGTGTTTGTAAACAGCAGGTCGGCATTGAGGAATTTAAAGTCCGGTTTTCGGTGTGCTATTGCAGAACCAATGTCCAAAAATGTTTGTCTGTCGTAGACAGTAAGGCAGACAACATCCAAGACAAACAAACATAGAATTGTGAACAAAACAAACAAAAAACTGCAGTGTTGTGTCGGAGCTCACAACGCAGCAGCCATACTCAGCGCCATCTTGAGTCTTCCTCGCGCCATCTTGAGTCTTCCATTAAATCAACAGACTTAATTTTAAAATAGAAACAATTGGACACAGCACCTTTAACGAATGAAGTATATTCTGAGGATTTCCCTATGATTTTATTTAGATGTGTCTAATGTGTTTTTCTATTTGACTCCCAAAACTCCATGATAGGATATCAACAATTCCCAGTTTCCCACCCACAAAACCCTGGGGAGAGACATTCCCTGGTGTGCTTTTAGGACAGTTTAATTAATAATGGCAGTCCTGAGCCTCAAGTGTTTAATTGGATCATTAAATGTCCTACATGAAAAGAGCAAATATGATGACAAATGTGACATTAATTCTAAGGAGAACAATGGGCATGAAGGACAGAGTGGACTTTGGAGGACATTTGGTGGACTTTGATGTCGTGTAAAGAGGAGAGCATGCACCCAGTTCTTCTAATTGTGGATTCAGTGCTGCCGCTTGGGAAACTGGCATCCTCTGAAGCCTCTCCTCTGTTAATGCTCACTGGTGTATCCTATTGGCATTATGAAAAGGAGAGCTGTCCAGAAGTGGACAAATGTCCAACCGATTTTCTGAGAAATTCACTGTTAGACGCCGCTTTCCGTTTAACACATACATGGATCAAACAGAATCCAAAATGGTTTGCCAGAGTTCTGCTCCGCATCCGTTTGATGACTGCGCATGGCGCACATCCAGTGAAAGACATCCAGGCACTGAAGTTCAGAGCTGAAACACTGAGTTGTCTCGGTCTAGAAGTCAGCTTAATGAAATTAATGTGGGCCTGTGAACCATGACAGACGGCTCTATTCAAATGAGTGGGGCTCAAGTCATAAAAGCAGGATTCTTGTAAGAACGCCAGGACCAATTTAGCATTTACCAACAAACAGCTTCATATAACAAAAAGCCAGGCATGTTCAGATTATCTAGGCTCTGTGACAAGTGGAATTAAATATTATTCTGTCAAGAGCAAGACTAAATACTATCCATGTATGGGTTCTGGCTTCAATACAAATTAAGCTCTATAAAAACCATTTGTGGCATAATGTTGATTACATAATGTTAGTTTTCCCCTAAGATTTTTTTAATGTATAAAATATTAAAAATTTGGTTATAGTAACACTTACAATCGAGGTAAACAGTGCCAGTGTTAAATCACACACTGTTTACCCACAGGACTTAAATATTGTAACGTGTTAACATTAAACTAGTCTGATAGAATTGCTTACTAACCTGGTCTGTACTGTTGTCTGTAATCATTCTAAAGTAAAACAGCCAGAAACAGTCTAAACAAAAGTAACGGGATGAGCAATACCACTTATGTTCTTTTACATCTGATTCTATGTAAGTACTATCAAGGCAAATATTGGCAATATCAATACTAATACTGATAACTCTATTAAATGGATAAAATGGGTAATTTTTTATATTATACTTAAGTCATATTTTATATATATATATAGGCCTAAACTTAAAAATATTCTGTAACAAAGATTACAGAACATTATCAATGTTTTAACAAATTTATGTTAAATAAACATATAATAAACTTTACACAAACCCATTGTAATAAATGTCACATTTAGAGTCATAATTATTTAGTGTGCATTATTTATACTGCATGTGTCTTTAAACATTGCTAACCATTATGAGCGGAAGGAAAAATAGTTCCAATTGTACTATTTGCTAATATATATATAATATTATTTTTTATTTATTTTTTATTTTTTATTTTTTTCTCAGTTCGAAGCTTATGATCATTAGTTTAATTTGTTTAGTAAGTCTGGGCAAAAATTTTAATTCAACATTATTGCTTTAAAAAAACAAATAATAATAATAATAAAAAAAAATAAAAAATAATAATAATAATAATAATAATAATAATAATAATAATAATAATTTCCCACCAGAGGTAAAAGCCCCAGTAGAAACTGATCTCATCTGTGACAACTGGGATAAATGGATCTGGATTCAAAGGGTTTTTATTTTTTTTATTTCCACTGTACACAGGGACTAGGAGATTGGGGTCAACATGTATTACCACCCCTTAGCAACTACTTTAAAGCATGTGTATTATTTAGGAACACAACAGCAATCCCCTGCACCAGTTTTCTTAAACTCTAGCTTCAAGGCTAGATATTTTAACTGCATCATTGTTTCTTTTGTAGAGGTGAAGTGTGTAATTTCTGTGCCTCTAGTGGCACCAAATGGAAGTAAAAAAAATAATAATTGTTTTCAATCAAGTCCCCCTATCAGCCGACTCACACCATTGGTTAAGACAGTGTTGGTATGTCAGGTTGGGGTGCATTTTCTGTACAACGACATAACTCACTGCTTTACCACCATAGTACGATTCATCATTGGAGAAATCAATAGCTGTCACGACTGTTTCCCGAAATCATAGTAACTATGTTGCACGTCCATTGTTTGAACCAAATTGGTTCAACAATATAGAGCTGTCATTAATGACGTTACGCAGGGGGTAGAGTAATAACTTCTGAAGATATAAAATTATATAATTCTATAATATCTTATTTACATGTACTCCAGAAAGCTATTTAATGTGCGAAAGCTGCTGAAGACACGAAAGCGACATGCACTGTGTAATGTGACAGATAACTGCACTGCAACAGTGAGGTTTACCTCTACATCAGACTTTTTTATACGCACATGTGCACTCTTCAAAAATATTTAAGAACTTCACTTACCTTAACATGGACACATAAGTCAGAACTTATGACCAAAATCAGCTAATGATTATTTTGGGAAATGCGTCCCTGTTCGGATTGTTAAAACACCAAGTAATGTTTTAATAGTGCTACAGAGTTACAATGTTTACACTTTTTTTAGGAAATTCAGCCAACAAATGGCTTTTTTATAATTGTCTCTGCATATTAAGCTGGGAAAGGGGAGAGTTTTTTTTTACATTGAAAAATTGTAACACTTCACATTGATGTTTCCTTTGTTAAACGTTTATAAAGGAGTTAATTAATGACTGATATGTAATTTACAAATGCATTATACAACACTGATATGCGGTTTTAATAATATGTATAAAAGGGTGACTTCCATGCAATACCTGCCAAATAGTAACCCATTTTACTTTGCATGTTATAAATGCTTATTAACAGTTATTCAACATTAGTAAACCCTCCTATTATATATTTAGTATCTCTCCTTTTAGTCTCACTATAATAAACTATGTTTGCTGCATTGTGACATAAATCATGATTTAGGACATTTATGTTTTTAATTAATACAAGTTTTAATAAGTGTATTTATTAGCATTTATAACATGTAAGTTAAAATTCTGACTATTTTGCAAGTACTGCATGAAAGTCACCCTTTTTGTTCATTTTCTTATAACTGCATATCAATTATTTGTATTACATTTGTAAATTACTTATAAGTGATTAATGAAGCACTTTAAAAACCCTTAACAAAGGGAACGTGACTGTAAAATGTTAAAAAAAAAAAAAAAAAAAAAAGAAAACACAATTTATCTTTAACATATTGACTTCTAAATAAGGGGTATGCATTTATTTTTTTGGTCTACCCTTCTTAGTTTGCCAGACTTCCCACAATTGTCTTTAACTATGTTTGAATTTATCGCATTGTACATAATTAGCTGAACAGAATGTTCCGAGCCATCCGCAAGCACATGGCGCCCTTTGTCCTGTAGATAATGTGCTATATGTGTTCAGAACACTTACTATAGCATACAAATAATTAAAGCAGTTGGCAATATGGATGCTGTCATAGCATGTGTAAAATATACAAGATAATGAGAATACCTCCGCTGTGGGCGAATATAGCCACACTAATTAAACACAGTGTTATCAGTTGGGGTGGGAGTGTGGGGGTCCCTTTAGGGACAATTAGGAAAATGAATGGAAACTGGCTGTGAAAGAATGGAAATGTCACAGATATTAAACATATACATTTATAAAAAAAAAAAAAAAAAAAAAAATGATCTGCCATGCTGCAAGTTTATGATTGAGAGGAGGAAATAAAACAAATTGTAAGAAAATGTTTTTTGCTCATAATTATGTGCTTTTGTCTTATCGTCTCTTTTTGTCTTTTCTGATATTGTAAATCCCAGAGCCTTTCCAGAATCTAGATCAGGAAAGCTAGAGAAATTAACCTCACATTTCCAATGGAAAGCATTCTTAGGGACGTCATCTGTTCAGTATTTGGGTAAGTCCTAAAAGCACATATGGCACATACATTAACAAACACAGAAACACACATGTACATACTGTACAGTATACCCATGAAAGGATAATTGCATAGGCTACTCCCAAAGGCACACATTATAAATATATCTTTATTATATAATGTAAAGAATAATTTCAACTTTTAACACAGACTTGTGTGGGTAAATTTGATCAAAAATTCTTGATTTACAGAGGTTGAGAATCTAATGGTTCCAGTAAATTGTCATTTCATTTTAGTTGTAATTGGGTAGTTAGCATGTCCATGAGCTTTTTAATCATGATTTTAGATTAAAATTTTATTAATCTAATTAATCATAATGAATAGCATAATCATATCAATATTTTATAAAAGCCCCCAAATGAAGATAATTCACAGACATTACATTATTGTGGCAGATGAGCAAAGCATTGAATATCAAGATCATGTACGCGCAAAGGAGAGTTTAGTAAAAAAAAATTTTACTGTAAAATAACTTGTAATTCAGGTTGTTCCTTACTAAAACCTATCGTATGCCTTCAAAAGACTTGATGAGCTGCATGGACTACTTCCATGACACTTTTTGGTCTTTATTTAAGCTTAAAGGGATAGTTCACCCAAAAATGATTTTATTTTTTTTTTTTCATAATTTACTCACCCTCATGCCATCCCATGTGTATTTGCAGCACACAAAGATTTTTAGGAGAATATTTCAGTTCTGTTTGGTCCTTAGAATGCAAGTGAATGGTGACCAGACCTTTGAAAATCCAAAAATCACATAAAGGCCACATAAAAGTAATCCATAAGTTTCTATTGTTTAAATCCATATCTTCAAAAGTGATATGATAGGTGTGGGTGAGAAACAGGTCAATATCTAAGTCCTTTTTTACTATAAATCCCCACTTTCACTTTCACATTCTTTCCACATTTTGAAAGTGACAGTGAAAGTGAAGATTTATGATTAAAAAAAAAAAAAAACTTAAATATCGATTGAGGGTTAGGTCTTTTATATGACCTTTATGCAATTTTTGGAGCTTGAAAGGTCTGGTCACCATTCACTTGCATTATAAGGACCAACAGAGCTGAAATATTCTTCTAAAACTACTTCTGTTCTGAAGAAGAAAGAAAGTCATACACATCTGGCATGCATTAGGGTGAATAAATGATGAGAGAAATTTCATTTTTGGGTGAACTATCCCTTTAAAAGTGTGTTACTATCAACTGCAATTGTACTGAAATCAGTGAATGGTACATACTTCAAAATTCATCTTTTCGTGTTCCACAAAAGAAAAAAAAAAATCACATGGGTTTTGAACGACAGAAGTGTAAAGGCAAAAGTATACTTCGGTTGTCTGCGTTGCTGATCGGAATGCACACTGCAAATTTCTACACAGTGTGCATGGACTTGTCTGTGCACATCATTGGTGCATGTGCCTGCTGCTGACTGTCCTAAAAGTGTATCACAACTGCTGACTGTCCTAAAAGTGTATCACAAAGCACCCAGTAGTGTGCATGCGTTGAACGCATTCATATTCACTTGCAGTCAAAAGGGTATACTTTGGAACGCTGGGCACTCAACTGTGTGCAAGATGACCCGGAACATAGAAAAATTAAGTATACCCGAGCCTTTAATAAATGATAACAGTATTTTCATTTTTGGCAAAATATTCCTTAAATAAGGTCATGCAAATGACATGCATAATAATTATTAAAAAATGTGTAAAATTTAAAATAGATTCATTTGGAGTATATGATGTCACACCGCAGGACAACATTTCAAAGGATTTCATGTGAACTACAGAAAATGTAGCTGTGTCAAAATAAGCTTTATACAAATTAGGGTTTCTGGAAGTTTAGTTCTCAGTCCAATTTAATGCATGCTGTTTCCCAGTTATAAGTTAAAAAGATGATTGAAACCATAATGGCCAGTTTACAATAATGACAACTAAAGTCTTGCAATTTTTGCACAATTTTAGCCAATTTGAGGTCACAAAAATCCTATTTTGCTGCGGATATTAAAACTGACAAATGAAATAGAACACTTAATTGAGTGGGCCTTTCTCAGGCTTTCTAGTGAAATTCATCTATGTACACAGCAGATGTATCTGAAGTAAAACTTGCTGTGACTTCTCTGCATACTAATGCCGTGCTTGCATTGTCTTTGAACACCACGTGAGTGTTCCAGATCGCTGTTTAAAATAGAAGCGATCATAAAGAGCATCATGGTATGATGCTGGCATTACTGTGAACATATCTGAGCTGATAATTTTGTTTTGCCATAAGATGAAGTGCACAGTCAATCTATCTTTTGTTGGTTTCCTTAAATATGAATACTAATGCTAAAATATGCATGATGTTTATATGATGCATAAAATCAGCATAGTTTATTGGTTTTCCAAAAATACACCAGAATATGATAGAGCATCAGCACAGACAGAAATAGGATCACCGTGAACATTTATTTTGGATTTTGTTTAGTCACAACATAATTCCCATAGTTCCATTTATGTTATTCCATAGTTTTGATGACTTTACTATTATTCTAAAATGTGAAAATTAAAAATAAATAAATAAACAAAATAAAGAATGAGTAAGTGTTTCAAAACTTTTGACCGGTAGTGTGTGTATAATATATATATATTCAGATAATTACATTATTGTGGCAGAGTTAAGCATTGATAAGACAATACAAAAAGTGGCTTTAGAATCCAATATGTTGTTTATTTGCATTTAATTATCATTAACAGTCTATCATTGGCCTACAGTTCACAGCAATCCATTTTGCAATTGAATTTGTCAGTCAGACAGAGATTTATTATGAGGGCTTGTCTAAGGACCCATCAATGTACACCTGCATCAGGCAGATGCTTTTTGAGCATCTCACTTTGGTTATGTCATGTCATAAACATAGGCTAAAATTTTAAGTCGCTGTGTCAAGTTAAATGTAGTTTAATACTTAGAAAAAAACGTGAGATCCCTAAGTTCTTATTTAAGCTCCATCAAGCTGTGTTTTGAACGCAAGAATGAGTGTGTTGTGCTGTCTGTTGAAGTGTTGGTTTGTTCTCTGTATATGCTTTGAACTGCTTATATCGCTGATGTATCACGTACTGCCCCCTGGAGAAAACAGGTGGTACTCCAAGTTTGAAATGCTCATATGGAAGGAATATTCCTTATTACGGTCCAGGGAATTTTTTAATTGATTAATTGCATACATTTTTTTAATTTTTATATAATTTATCGCACTGAATTAACGTGTTAAATTGACAGCCCTAAATATTATATTTATGTTAACCTATAATCAGCTATATAGGTTTTATTCAATGTTTTTATTCTTCTAAAACATTGTTAGTGCATTGGTAATATCTTGCAGTGTTATTTATTTCTCACCATATATTCTTTAACAGTATGTTTTAAGTATACACTGCCTGGCCAAAAAAAAAATAAAAAAAAATTGCATACTCTAATATTTTGTTGGACCGCCTTTAGCTTTGATTACGGCATGCATTCGTCGTGGTATTGTTTCAACAACCTTATGCAACGTCATAACATTTATTTCCGTCCAGATTTGCATTAATTTTTGGTCGAGATCTTGTATTTATGATGGGAGGCTCGAACCAGACTCAATCTTGGCATTGTCGTCCTGGAATATGCCCCATTGATGGGATAACCTGGTCATTCAGTACACTGAGGTAGTCAGATGAGACCTGACCAACTGACGCAACCCCAGATCATAACACTGCTTTCAGAGACTTGTACAGTGGGCACTGTGCATGATGGGTGCAATGCTTCATGCGCTTCCCTTCTTACCCTGACGCACCCATCGCTTTGGAATAGGGTAAATCTGGACGCATCAGACCACATGACCTTTTTCCATTGCTCCACAGTCCAATCTTTATGCTCCCTAGCAAATTGAATTTGTTTTTTGCTGATTAGCCTCACTAACAAGTAGCTTTCTTGTGGCCATACAGCTGTTTAGTCCCAATCCTGTAAGTTCGCGTCTCATTATGCGTGTGTAAATGCTCTTACTTTCACTATTAAACATAGCTGTTAGTTCTACTGTTGATTTTTAGTGATCGTTTTAGTGACCTCCGATCACGATCTTTCAAGGTTTTTTTCCGACCACATTTCTTCTCTGACTGACTGACAATGCAGTGCTCACCCCCGAAAGAGTTGAGAAAACCTTCCCCTTTTCTCAACTCTTCTTCCTCCTATTTTCTCTTCCTTTACCCACTCTACCTCTTCTCATTTTGCACCTCTTCTTTGCATTGTTCTTCCTCTGCTTCTTCCTCATTATTTGTTTGCTCTGAATTTTCATATTTGACCCCTTTTATAGATAGCAAAGTCATGACATTTGTGTGAACATTTTATTAAACTGCATTTTCTTTGCTGCGTGCATTACTAACACAGCAGATATCAATATGAAGGCATTTGACAACCTAACGTGTGCATTTGAGAGTATGACTTTAATTTAGTTTTTTGTGTTAACTGTTTTAAAAGCATGAATTTTAGATTAGAGAAATTTGTATATAGTGTTTCGAGAAAATGAGGAAAATCAAGAAAAATGCACAATCTCTTTAGGACAATTACAAAGTGTTCAGATGGCTGTATTAATTGTTTTGAGAGCAGTGACCTGAGTTTAGAGACATGCGTAAAATCGATTGAGAAAGACTGTAAAGTTTTTTTTTTTTGTTTGTTTGTTTGTTTGTTTTTTGTTTTTTTAAGGATTTGGAAGATGCAGTTTCATAGTGCAAGCACAGAAGTAAAACAACAAAAAGAAGAGTTCTGAGTGAATCTACATACAGTCAACTTTTCCCAATACAGAACAAACAAGATGGTCTGTCAGGTGAAATTTTTCATCAGTTTACTGATACAGTAAGAAATGTAAGCATGTAAGCATGCCAATGTTGTTGTTGCTGTTGTTGTTATCTTCTGTACCTGTCACCCTCCAAGTCTAAATTGAGCATTTTTATTAACCAAAGTATCTGATTGCTGACAAAAGCCTAATTTAATGTTGAACAGTTAGAGTGGGCACATTTTGACTGCAGCACAGGTGTGGGAGGTACACTTTTCATTACAGAACAACATTAGCTGAGAATTTGAGTCTGATCCATTTGAAAGTTACATGGAAACAAACGTGCCACTCCCTAGGCAACTTTACAGCATCACTGTGCAAGCATCCCCATGGTAACTCTTATTTTGCTTTAGCTCTTCTCTTCTCTTCTCATGTATTCTGTATATTCTCTCCTTGTGTATGTAAGGGGAAGAGGATACATTTATAGCCAGTAACCCAAAATGCTCATATACCTGTTGCTATGGGCAACTACATATGACTGCAGATCTTACAAAAATGGAGAACTGGCTCTTATTTCAGTACAGCAGAACTTATTCAGAATTATGCATCAGTGTCTGAAACTAACTATTTATCACTGTAAGGGGTTATATTTGTATCTTTGAATTCATTTTCTGGATAATTTTTTACCCCTTTTGAGGGCATTTTACTAAACACACGCGAAAAATAAATAAATACAACAATCCATTTGTATGTAAAATACATAAAATTAATCACTGAATTGAAGTAATACCTCAATCCAAACAATTATGGATGTTACTAATAAAATGAAATCAACATCAAACACAACAAAGCTGTTTGTGTAAAAAAAAAAAAAAAAGCACAAAATAAAACACAATAAATGTGCTGTTAATACATTTTTAATAATTGAAGAGACAATGCAGCTCTCTACTGTCAACAATCACAGTAGATTTCGATGTAATTTGGGGCAGTGGTGGCTCAGCGGTGAAGGCTCTGGGTTACTGATCAGAAGGTTGGGGGCTCAAGCCCCAGCACTGCCAAGATGACACTGTTGGGCCCTTGAGCAAGGCCCTTGACCCTATCTGCTCCAGGGGTGCCATATCATGGCTGACCCTGTGCTCTGACTCCAGCTTAGCTGGGATATGTGGAAAAAAAAAAAAAAAGAATTTCACTGTATATGTGTGATAAAATTAAAAAATTACACATTTTGGAGATGTTTGGAGTTTTATCTTCACGTACATTTTTTTCAAGGCTGTTTTTTTTTATTTTTTTATTTTTTTTAATTACAGTTTTTCTGAATTGCTAAAACACATTTCTTGAAGCCTTCACCCATTTTCTCACAATTTTAAACACAAAGCCAAATCTTCAAACTACATTCCATCAAAATCAAACAATCGCTTTCAGATCATACACACAGCCAGTCAATATATAAACACTACAGAGCATTTATTAGACACTACATCATAAAATGGAGAACACAGCATACAGGGCATGTAGTTACAGATAAAAAAAAAATAAAAATAAAAAAAATAATATATATTTTTTTTTTTTATTGTATATTGTAAATGCATTTTGCAGTTACTGTCAATAAATGTATAGTAACCACAACTTACAGTAGTACAGTGACTATATTATATACTGTAAGTACTGCAAGTAAAACAGTATTGAATGTCTGTATATTCAGCACATGCATACAGTAAAAATACAGTAGTACAACTGCAAAAGCCTAAAGAACAAAGAAAACTTGAAATAAAAAACACATTACAGTACACTCACTCAAAAATGTTGTGCAACTGCAAAATAAAAGTCAATGAGATATTCATTCAGCCTCGGCATCACGTCTTCACATCATTAGAAACAAGTGTGAACAATTTTGAGTTGTTGTGTGTAAATGATGACAACAGTGTTGTAGTTGTGTTTAACTTTTGCCGCCCGTGTATACTGTTTTGCAACACAAGTGCATCACAGTGTGAAATGTGTTTTAGTGAGTGAGAATGTGTTTAGAGTTTTGCAAAAAGAGTCATTGATTCAACAAATGGGTTTAGGCCACTGAGCTTTTGGTTCAGAGAATGGGGTTTAGTGTTTTAGCAATTCAGAAAAACTGTATTATTAATTTGTGTATTTATTTATTCATGTACTGTATTTATTTATTTATTTTTAATGAAAAAAAAAAAACTTCATATTAGCTACACATTCAACATTACTTGCCTCTGAGACAGTAAATACAGATTAATTACAGCAACACATCTGCAGGTATGGTGTTTGCTCAGGCATTAAACTTATAACTACAGTATATAGAGCTAGAAAAGAATATTATGAAATATGTCAAATGTTAGATAAAAGATAAAAAGTACAACAAAAAGTTCACTACAGAAATACATGTGCCCCCACATTTTTAAATAAGAGCCATTTTCGTCACTTCAGACCCTGTTATTCTGTACTAATTTTAAATGTATGCACAACAAAAATCTAAACATATCTTAAGGTCTGCACCCAAGCGAATGTTGACGTGCCTTTCAAAATTCTGTTAACCTTTTCCTCTATGCTGTCCTCAAAGCTGTACATGCTGTGGGAGGACTCATAATAACAGAGAGCTGAGGTTACAGAAAACGGTCAACCTTGATGGTGACCCCTTTCTCCAACACTATCTAACTCTTTTATAATGGACACACGTTCTCTTTCTGTCTCTCTTAATTTCTCTGTGGAGACTCATCTCAAAACCCTTACAGGAAAAGGCAATATAACCTTCCCAAAGCTCTTTGCTTCCTCATTTTACATATTTATGCTGCTACAAACATTGTATTTATGCATTCATGCTGTATAATGCAGGAAATGAGTGCAGGAGGGCTCTATAATGTTCATAAGCTTGATCAGCAAGAAAGAAACGACGCTTCTGACGACACACAAGACTATCATCCAGCTACATCATAAAAGTCAAGCAACAGCGTCGCAGTCCATTTGCATGTGCTGTTACAGCATAAACAATTAATTGGTATGTAAAACAGAGCATTAAGTGAATTGTGCACCATCCAAAAATGTGTAGATCATCACAGAGCGACTTCACAATGGGGTTGTGCTGGTCTCAGAACATTAAAGTGTGACATAAGGGTATAAAGTTCTCACTGAGGTATAAAGACCTCATTAGTTCTCTGTCGAAGTAGCTGATCAACACGGATCACATGAAAGCCATCTCATTTGACAAATTCTTCTAGCAGAAACAATGAATCATCTTTAACTGCGTGGGTTGAGCCAAGAATGTTATGACAGTCACAACACTCAAATAACAGCAATAAAAATAACTGCACACAGGCTTTCCTGAGCAGTTAATGATGATGCCCTTTCTACAACACACAGGGTCAAATTTCCTAAATGGTTGCACCAATTTTGCATGCTTCCATCATATTTATTAACCACCCACAATACAGTTTAAACAGGTGCTACATGTGCTAAAGTCAGGAGCGTAGGATCAGATATTGGGCCCCGGGCGCAGAACTATAATTAAGGGCCCCCTATATAATTTGAGCTTGTGGTGGGGGTAAAATGTAAACGTTTTTCGTGATGGATATTTAACAGTACTATATTAATTATAAGTACTTTGCTACTTTTTAATTTGTACAAATTTACCAGTTTTCTTGTTGGCAAAGTCACCATAAGATGTTTGAAATGAGAGGAGTGCCAAGTTGGTTAGGCATTACTGCACTCAGGCAGTTTTAGCAACATTTAGGGTCCAAAATTTACTTAAAACATTGTTAAACAAATTATAATATTTATAATATATTATAATAGTCGCCCCTGGGTCCATCATTACCCCTTGTCCGATTCTCCTGGCTAAAATAGTGATGTGCAGTACTTAAATTAAGTCACTGTCATTATTTTCAGAGCGGACGTGGCTCCTTTCTATGTAAATTAGGGTGATTATAGATTGCGACTATTTGCTACTATTTGCCTGGCACAATTAACGGTGTGCTAATACTAGGATTGTCAACTTTCTACCAGCCAAATATGGTACTTTTTGTTTTCAGTGGAACTCTGACGTGAAACACTGCACAACTGTTAAAGACAGTTTTCAAACAATTGAAAAATAGCGAAAATGTGTTCGGTGTGAACAGTCCCTTATACACTTAAAATGAAAAATGCTTTAAAACATCAACCAGGAAGAACCAAATTTCGATCAATCTTCCCTTTTAATAAATACTACTTTTTGCCAAAAGAAAAAGGCTGCAATCAATGGAGACAGAATTTGTTTTTTGTTTTTCTGTCAAGCTTTTTCTTCCCCATATTCAAGCTTGCCTTTTTCCATTTTTAAAGCTCAATGAACTGGCTTTCCGTTTAAAATTGGGCTCATCAGTTTGTAAACTGTATTCAGGGTTGGGGAGTAATGAAATACAAGTAACAGGAATACGTATTTAAAATACAAAATATAAGTAACTGTATTCCACTACAGTTACAATTTAAATCATTGGTATTTAGAATACAGTTACATAAAAAAAATTTACTTTTACTTTGCATTTTATTGTCATTTGTTTCATTTAATATTTAGTCCTTTCAGATGGAAAACATTTATACATATAAATGATGCGATCCAAAGTGCATTTGAACAGCAGTGAAACACTTTCTTATGATGTGTTACATTCATACGAGCAGACAGAGAAGTAAGTTTGAAGTTTGGAGCAGAAGTAATAGAAATAAACCTTGTGTAAATTGTCAGCTTTACGCTAAGCTAAAATGCTATTTCTAGCCACTTTACATGCACATGTTACAAGATCATATTTTTTTATCAAGAAAATTCACGTTGGATCATAATTTCTTTTTTTTCTAGTAAGACCTTTGATATAAGGGCAAAAATTTTATTCTTGATAATAATTTTTGTATTGTTTTCCTCTAAAAATATCTAAAAATCCTTAAAATAAGATCAATTTAATTGATCTTGTTTCAGAAACAACACTGCATAAGATATTTAGGTTTTTCAGAGAATGTGTTTGTGACATGTGAAAAAATCTACCAGTACTGAAGAAGTAATCCAAAGTATTTAGAATACATTACTGACCTTGAGTAATCTAACGAAATACGTTACAAATTACATTTTACAGCATGTTTTCTGTAATCTGTAGTGGAATAAATTTCAAAAGTAACCTTCCTAACCCTGACTGTATTTGACTAGTGTAAAAAATAGTATATATCACAAATAAAAATAAAAAAAATAAGAGTCAATAAGAGTCTTAGAACTTTTTTAAGTAACCATGCATTTTAATGGATTTGTATGGTACAGAAAACACTTAACATGAAATAGTGTATTTCTCCTTGGATTACAGTGTTGTTGTCTTGGCAGTAAATAGTGTTTATCACAAGGGAAATTTAAGAGAATCACATTAAGCGTTTTAACTAAACCTGTACTATATTGTTCTTTTGTACTTAAAGTGCTGCTGTTTTTTTTCACCATCATTTAGCTAAGTCTCTTTTCTGGAAAAAAGCACTGACATAAGCAATGCAATGTAATGCCATTTCATGAATTGCTGGTGTTTTTGGATTCGCAATGGTGAGAAACAAATCATGCACTCGACTGCTATATGTTTGAGAAAATTCTCTGCTTCTGACTGAAAACACGTCACAAAAAGTGCACTGATTTTCACTGATCTGTCTTCAGGCCGCTTCTGTCAAGTGTGGCGTCCATGTAATGTTTAATAGCCGATACACATCTCACCTGTTTCAGGTCCATTTCTCTCGGTTTATGAAACATTCTCAGCAGTTTGGGTGTGAAACGGAACACAGTTTTGTTCCCTCTAATACGGAACGATTTCATATTTAATGGGACAGTTAGTAACCCTAATTATTACCAACCAGGTAAAGTGAATGGCAAAAAGAATTGTATAAAAAGAGATGTGTGATGTGCGATTGATTATTATAGCAGAAATTGATCAACTGATGATCGAATGATGGAGAGAAGCACTATAACCAGGCATATTCCCAATTGCATGTTGTAACCAAATGCACTTTTGGCATTTTAAAGAGCTGATTCAGGTGCCTGGATCACAGTGGGGGAGCAATGATGTCCATTTCCTGTAAAGTATGCAAGATCGCAGTAGTCTGCTGCAACCTGCACCACTTAGCACTCAGAACCAATCTGGATGATCGACAACTGCAGCATGCAATTTGCTTTGCAACTACAGTTTTGTGCGTGTTTGCGCTGTTACCTGATTTGCATAATTGCTAGCATGAAGCAGGCAGACTTATCTCCATATGAAATTGGCAACAGGTCGAAAGTTCTTCCAGTGAAATTGATCTGTACTTACAAAAATTCGAAGCACTGCCCCCAGTGGCCGAATATGGAACTGGGCACATGTGAGCTCAGTGGCCGCTGACAGTAGAGAGCTGAATTATCTCTTCAATTTTTAAAAATGTATTAACAGCGCATTTATTGTGTTATATTTTGTGCTTTTTTTTTAACACATACAGCTTTGTTGTGTTTGATATTTTTTGTTGTAAATTATGTAATACAGTCAACAGGAATACATATTTGATCAACTCTACCCCCTACACCCAACCCCCAACCCTTAACCTAACTGTCAGTGAAGTAAAAATGTAATCTTAGAGCCAAATGCAACCTTCAAATCACTCTCAGTCATGCTGATTATGTAAACAAGATTACTTCCTGGTTTCTATGGGACCAAAATTCACGTCTCTGAGGCTACTCGCGCCACAAGAAAAGGTAAACACATTTTAATTGATGCAAAAATATCTGATGGTAGATAGTGCTTATCAGTAACTTGGCATAATGGGGTCCATTTCAGGGTACCGGAACATTCAGAAGCAACATGCTGATTTCCTGTGTGATCATGTTGAATCTGGTGCCTAAACAACACAGACAGCATGTGCAAATAAGCAATGCTATCAGCGGCCACAATTCATTCTTAGTGAATCCCCTCCACAGAAGGAAGCAATCAAACCTAAACAGTTTTTTGTTGCTATCCACCAGGGGGCGGAGGAGCCCGCTGCCATCCGCCAGGAGGCAGAGGAACCCACTGCCATCTTCCAGGGGGCAGAGAAGCTGCTGCCATCCGCCAGGAGGTGGAGGAGCCCACTGCCGTCCGCCAGAGGGCAGTGCTGCGGCTGAGTACTGGGTGGGTGGCATGCCTGGAAGCAGAGGAGTGTTGTTTTGTCCCGCTTTCTTTTCTCTCTCTCTCTCTCTCTCTCTCTCTCTCTCTCTCTCTCTCTCTCTCTCCCTCTCATGCTCACTCCTTCTCTCACTTCCCTTCCCACCCATTTTTCATCCTTTCATTCTCAATCACCTTTTTGCCTATGTATTTTTAATCGCTTTCCACTCTTAATTAATCTACAAACAAATAGAGAAAAACAAAAAGTGTATCCCTTCAGAATTTATTCCTTGATGCTTACAAGCAAAGTGTGACAACTGTTTCACAAATCGCATGCCCGAAGCCCGAAGTCGAAGCAGCGTGTGAGTTTGAGCTCCACCCCGTCAGGTCTTCAGAATTTCTTCAGAATCCCTGTCAGATTCATCAGCCAATCAGACTGATTTATTTGTTCTTGGTGGGTGTGATTTTTAGGATATGTCCCAGTTGAGGCCTTCTAGCTGGCCTTGAGTAACGCAATCATGCTTTAAGTGATGTATGTAATTCAAGAGTGAAAAGCATAAGATCAAGCTGTCTGACGAGTCAGCTGTCATCACTGCTGGTATTGCCGTTGAGAAAGAGATTCTTATGGATTTAAAAACACGAGATGTTCTGCATGACTGTGTGATTGCTTAATTTATTAAACAGGAAAGGGGGACTGATTTTCAATTCAAGCAAATTGGTAAGTGCTTTTTGCATTGTTATGGCAACATCAGGAGTTTTCTAAGTGTAAATTAGGCTGCTTGAGCATTCAGTGTTGGATCAAGTTTTGAAAAGTAGTGCTGCATTCCATTCAACTCGGAAAGTCGGATTTTACAACTTCCTACTAGGAAAAGTGCAGTGGAATGCATCTTTAAGTCAGAATTACAACTTGTAGGCTCGTGCAGAAATTCTCAACTCCGATTTCGCCAATTTGTCACACAAACATGTCGACACTCAGGGAGATATACAAAGTAAGTGATAAACATTCACTTTATTAAGTAATATCGATAAATGAGTTTGTTTCCACATTACATAATATTAAAGCTTGCTTAACAAACACCTGCAGAAACAGGTGTATAAAACATGGTAAATTATAATCTCTTTTGATAATCGTACACCTGAAGCACCAATGCTAGCGCTGCAGCATTGTTTATCAATTGGGTTGCTAGGAGACATCTCTAATGAGAGTCAAACCCCTGCTACGCTAAAGGGAGCGTTGCAGTTCCGAATATCGGGGAATGGAATGCATTTGTGGTCGGAGATATCAAGTAGGAATATCCCTCATCCAACTTGAATGGAACACAGCATAACCGTGTACCCTGACAAAACTAAATGTATTGCAAGCAACATTTAAATCGCAAATATTATTAGATAGATTTTACCAGGTATTATAGACCTCCTTGTTAGATTCATATGAAAAATTATGATTTTTGAATGTCTGTTCGGGAGACGTTCATTTCACAAAACAGTCATGCTGCAGTTAAAATTAGGCTTACTTGAGCATTAAGTGTCGTTTCAAGTTCTGGCTTTCGTGTGTGGATGTGTTTTTAAAATGTCAATTGGTATTACTAGTTAGCTGCGAAATAATGTATGATGCCCAAAGGCATAGGGTGTCTTATTCATTGTGAAACTATTTTCTTAATGGCATGAATCACACTGAAGGCCTAGATTTTAAATGCATGGCCTGCCACTGCGTCTTACCCAGACAATTAGAGATCCTTCATAGTGATTAAAATGATCTCCAATCATATATCTTTAGAGGGTTGCATTGCAGTGTACACACTGAAATTTTTTTATCGTAAATGTAACAGCACTAACTAATTTAAAAATACCTGTCATAACCACTAAAATCTGATTTAACCATTGTGTGTATCAAAAAAAAAAAAAAAAAAACATCTTTCAAATATACACACTGCTTTATTGCTTATGTTTAAAGACTGTTTTATGGAACTGTATATCACTAACTTTCACTTTTTTAAGCTACATTTAGGTGGTTCTGGCTCACCCTGCTATATCTGTTCTTGCTTATCCGAATTATGGGGTGCGTTCTATTCAGAGCTGATCATCCCTATCCCTATCTCTTCTGTTCATTAAAAAAATATTAAATTATGCGTGTTTGATATTGCTGAAGGTCTTTTTTAAATAATTCTGGTAATCCATAAGTAATGAGTCAAGTGTTACCACATAAGTATGAAAGAATTACTAATGATCTGGATGATTATTCTAAAGTGAGGGTCATGGTAAGGCATTATTAATTAATGAGATCTTACTGTTTCCTTCCTTGGGAGTTAAATATTATCTGGACCATTATTCTAAAGTGAAAACACATTATAAACCATTAATAGTTACCGAGGTGTTACTTGTTAGTTAGTAATAAATACTCAAGTGTTTGTTCCTATATTTTATTCATTTAATCAAACAGATCAAACAAACATTCACAGACATTTAAAAAAAATAAAATAAATAATAAATTCTGGCATCGAATTATGAATCATTGAAATAACTGAACATAATTGCATAGGTATGGCGTCATTTTTATATCACCAGAACTTGAAAAAGCCTCCGAATTCATGATGTTCAAAAAAGACTGGGTGTAATTCGATATCAATTGTTTTTTTTTTTTTTTTTTTTTTTTTTTTTTTTTTGCTGTTAATTTTAAATATTTGAAAATATTGTGTGTGAATTCACCTAAAAAAATAAGTAAATAAAAAAAAAAAATAAAAATAAGGCTGTGAAATTCAAGTTTTTATTATTCAAGTGGTGGATTTCAGGTCGTGAAATTCAGGTCTCAATATTAAGGTTGTTGAATACGGGTTGAGAAATTCAGGTGGAAAAATTCAAGGATGATATCCGGGAATGCAAGGAAGAGCACACGAGCGTCAATACAATCCATCTCTCTCTTGGACAATCGCAAAGTGATGGAAACAGGCCCAATCTCACACCCCACACCCACTCTGACCTTCACTTCACACAAACACCAACACCTCCTGCAAACCCCCTCCTCCCCCCTCCTGCTACTCAACCTGCACTTAAGATCTTGGGGGGCAGTGGGGGCAGTGGTTAAGGCTCTGGGTTACTGATCAGAAGGTCGGGGGTTCAAGCCCCAGCACCGCCAAGATGTCACTGTTGGGCCCTTGAGCAAGGCCCTTGACCCTATCTGCTCCAGGGGTGCCGTATCATGGCTGACCCTGCACTCTGACCCCAGCTTAGCTGGGATATGTGAAAAAAAAATAATTTCACTGTATATGTGCAAATGTATAACATGTGATAAATAAATACAATTAAATTAATTAAATTAAATTGGTTAAATTAAAGTGTGAAGAGGAAGTGTGCCATGTCTTCCAAAAACAAAAGACAAGGAAAGCACAGGGCCCAGATGATGTTTCACCCACGTGTCTTACCTTTGCTAACCAGCCTGCCCCCATCTTCACACTGATTTTCAATAGAATACTGGCACTTTCTAGGTCCCCTTCAATCTGCTTATCGAGCAAAAAGGTCTGTGGAGGATGCAGTCAGTTTGGGATTGCATCATGTCCTGCAACATCTGGACAGACCAGGGACATATGCAAGGATCCTTTTTGTGGACATCAGTTCGGCTTTTAACACCATCATCCCAGCTATACTCCAGACTAGATTACACCAACTCTCTGTTCCCACGTCTATCTATCAGTGGATTATCAGCTTTCTGACGGACAGGCAGCAGCTTGTGTAAGAGGGGAAATTCCCTTCCAGCACCTGTATGATCAGCACTGGTGCCCCCCAGGGATGTGTGCTCTCCCCACTACTCTTCGCCCTCTACACCAATGACTGCATTGCTCCTGAAGTTTGCAGACGACACCACTGTCATCGGTCTCATCCGAGATAACGATGAGTCTGCATACAGAAGGGAGGTTAAACAGCTGGCTGTCTGGTGCAGTCAAAACAACCTGGAGCTGAACACGCTCAAAATGGTGGAGATGTTTGTGGTCTTTAGGAGTAACACCCCAACACTGACCCCCCTCTAAAAAGCACTGTGGCAGCAGTGGAGTCATTCAGGTTCCTGGGCACTACCATCTCACAGGACCTGAAGTGGGAGACCCACATTGACTCCATTGTGAAAAAGACACAGCAGAGGTTGTACTTCCTTCGTCAGCTGAGGAAGTTCAACCTGCCACAGGCGCTGCTGATACAGTTCTACTCAGCAGTCATTGAGTCTGTCCTCTGTACTTCAATAACTGTCTGGTTTGGTTCAGCTACGAAATCGGATATCAGAAGACTACAAAGGACAGTTTGGACTGCAGAGAGGATTATTGGTTGCCCCCTGCCCTCCCTTCAAGGACTATACACTTCCAGAGTGAGGAAAAAGGCTGGAAAAATCACTCTGGACCCCACTCACCCTGCCCAATACCTTTTTGAACTGTTGCCTTCTGGCCGATGCTTCAGAGCTCTGAGCACCAGAACAGTTTTTTCCCTCAGGCTATCCATCTCATAACAGTTAAAACTGCCCCATTGAGCAATAATTATGTGCAATTTACAGTCTAATCTTTTTTATACTTATCCAACACATCCAACCTCTTCTGCCATTACATTCCCTTGCACTGTATATAACAGAATAACAGATTTGTATTTAGATTTGTGTATGTGTGTGTGTATATATATATATACGTATATATATATATATATATATATATATATATATATATATATATATATATATATATATGTGTGTGTGTGTGTGTGTGTGTGTGTGTGTGTGTATGAGTATGTGTGTATGTATGTATGTATGTGTGTATGTATGTGTACAGTGCATCCGGAAAGTATTCACAGCACTTCACTTTTTCCACATTTTATGTTACAACCTTATTCCAAAATGGATTAAATTCATTATTTTCCTCAAAATTCTAAAAACAATACCCCATAATGATAACTTGAAAGAAGTTTGTTTGAAATCTTTGCAAATGTTTTATAAAAAAAATAATACAAAAAAAATACAAAAAAATTAATCACATGTACATAAGTATTCACAGTCTTTGCTCAATACTTTGTTGAAGCACCTTTGGCACCAATTAGTCTTTTTGAGTATGATGCTGCAAGCTTGGCACACCTATTTTTGGGCAGTTTCTCCCATTCTTCTTTGCAGGACCTCTCAAGCTCCATCAGGTTGGATGGGGAGCGTCGGTGCACAGCCATTTTCAGATCTCTCCAGAGATGTTCAATCGGGTTAAAGTCTGGGCTCTGGCTGGGCCACTCAAGGACATTCACAGAGTTGTCCCGGAGCCACTCCTTTGTTATCTTGGCTGTGTGCTTAGGGTCATTGTCCTGTTGGAATATGAACCTTTGCCCCAGTCTGAGGTCCAGAGCGCTCTGGAGCAGGTTTTCATCAAGGATGTCTCTGTACATTGCTGCATTCATCTTTCCCTCGATCCTGACTAGTCTTCCAGTTCCTGCCGCTGAAAAACATCCCCACAGCATGATGCTGCCACCACCATGCTTCACTGTAGGGATGGTATTGGCCAGGTGATGAGCGGTGCCTGTTTTCCTCCAGACGCTTGCCATTCAGGCCAAAGAGTTCAATCTTTGTTTAATCAGACCACAGAATATTGTTTCTCATGGTCTGAGAGTTCTTCAGTTGCCTTTTGGCAAACTCCAGGCGGGCTGTCATGTGCCTTTTACTGAGGAGTGGCTTCCGTCTGGCCATTCTACCATACAGGCCTGATTGGTGGAGTGCTGCAGAGATGGTTGTTCTTCTGGAAGGTTCTCCTCTCTCCACAGAGAAACGCTGGAGCTCTGTCAGAGTGACCATCGGGTTTTTGGTCACCTCCCTGACTAAGGCCCTTCTCCCCCGATCACTCAGTTTGGCCGGGCGGCCAGCTCTAGGAAGAGTCCTGGTGGTTCCAAACTTCTTCCATTTACGGATGATGGAGGCCACTGTGCTCATTGGGACCTTCAATGCTGCA
Organism: Myxocyprinus asiaticus; assembly: GCF_019703515.2. Classification (NCBI taxonomy): domain Eukaryota; kingdom Metazoa; phylum Chordata; class Actinopteri; order Cypriniformes; family Catostomidae; genus Myxocyprinus; species Myxocyprinus asiaticus. Next base: position 34,618,296 of record NC_059365.1, on the reverse strand, counting down.
GAAATTTTTCTGTACCCTTCCCCAGATTTGTGCCTCGATACAATCCTGTCTCGGAGGTCTACAGACAATTCCTTGGACTTCATTGCTTGGTTTGTGCTCTGACATGCACTGTTAACTGTGGGATCTTATATAGACAGGTGTGTGCCTTTCCACATCATGTCCAATCAACTGAATTTACCACAGGTGGACTCCAATCAAGTTGTAGAAACATCTCAAGGATGATCAGTGGAAACAGGATGCACCTGAGCTCAATTTTGAGTGTCATGGCAAAGGCTGTGAATACTTATGTATGTGATTTTTTTCGTTTTTTATTTTTAATAAATTTGCAAAGATTTCAAACAAACTTCTTTCATGTTGTCATTATGGGGTATTGTTTGCATGTATATATGTGCCCTGCAACAGATGGCATGGTCCGCACAGAGCCCCCACTGAATAGTCAGTCTGGGATTACATGAAGCAACAGAAGCAATTGAGACAGCCGAAATAGATAGAAGAACTGTGGTGAATTCTCCAAGAAGCTTGGAACATCCTATCTGCCAACAACCAAGAAAAACTGTGTCCAGGTATACCTAGGAGAATTGGTGCTGTTTTGAAGGCAAAGGTGGTCACACCAAATATTGATTTAGCTTTTTTATGTTTACTGGACTTTGTATAATGTTAATTGATAAATGAAAACTATTTATGGCATTATTTTTGAAGATATCCTTACTCTGCAACATTTTTCCCTAGTGCCTAAAACTTCATAGTCTTATTGTGTATTCTATATATACTTTATATTCTATTACATTTTTTCCTTGTATGTGTAAGCATACTTGGCAATAAAGCTGATTCTGATTCTGATAACTTCCTCTCCTTGCTCTATAAAAATGTATGACATTACAATTCAGCACATCAAATACAATATTATGTTTTTTAATACAATCAATTATTATAATGTTTTTTATCCACCAAAAACTATATTGACGTTTGCTGTCTAGTAAAATAGGATCATAACAGCTTGTAATATAAAACCAAGAGGTCTTTATAATGACAGAGCAAGCTGCATATGTAAAATAACTTAATTATAAATCAGGTCTCAATCTGTTTTTTTTTTTTTTTTTTGTGGTGGGCATGGACATAATGTAATGATGATTAAGAGATATACTGTACCTCAAACCCTGTTGTATCACATTTTATACACACATTTTCAACAAAATTGTTCTATTAAATAATGTACAAAAAAGTTAGCACACATTGCTTCAATTCAGTAAATACTCAATTCAAAATATCAGTACCAATATAAACGTTATTGTTACTTTTACTCTATCAAAAAGATGAGTGCATCGCAACACGAAGGCAGCCATTTTGGAAATGAAATTGCAAGGTCTTTTACTTCCAGAAGAGCACGGAAACATTAACCAGGAGGCAGTATATATCTAGAACATTGCATACATCAGTTTTTTCAGCAAAGTTTTGATCATGTTGATGATGTAGAGGCTTTATAAGTCATGCTAAAGAGAGCACATGTTACACCACTCCTTGTCTCTCTTCACTGGCTGCCGGTTGATGGACGTATCAAGTTCAAGGCTCTGATGCTGGCATACAAAACAGTCACTGAGTCTGCTCCAGCATACCTAAAATAATTTCTGCAGAGCTACACGCCCACTAGAAGCCTGCGGTCGGCTAAGGAATGTCGCCTTGTTGTACCAACACAAAGAGGCACCAAAACACTTTCACGGACTTTCGGCTTCATCATACCACATTGGTGGAATGACCTTCCCAACTCCATCCGTGAAGCTGACTCACTTTCTGTTTCCAAAAAAACGGCTAAAAACAAATTTTTTCTATGAGCACTTAACCAGTCAAAAAAAAGTAAATAAAAAAAATAAAAATCCTTGTTGAACTTTAATCTGTTTTGAATGCTATTCTGATGCTAGTGAAACTTTGTAATATGGCACTTTTCGTACCACTATCCCCTTAAGAAGATTCGCTTATGTTTTTTCCTCTTTTGTAAGTCGCTTTGGATAAAAGCGTCTGCCAAATGAATAAATGTAAATGTAAATGTAAATGAAAATGTATCAAATGTGATACGAGCACTGTTAAAGAGTGGCAACATTTTTTTAAATAAGAAACAGGGAGGCAAAGGGGCCCTATAAGATGGCTGGGGGCCCGCACAGTTACAGGGCCCTATTGAAGGGGCCTTGCCTAGGCTTTGGGGCACACATATTTTAAGCATATATAAACATTTGTTAATGGGCCACGAGACCTTACAGCCCAGGGCCCCCCTGGGCCCCTGGTAGTCAAGAGCCCTATTGTCCCGGGCCATAATTCACCTATGGTCACACGCACACACTAACGGTCATAAATGTGTCTGTCTCATCATATAATTTATATGTGTGTACATTTAAAGAGGACGTTAAGCATAATAGCAAATGTCCTTGAGAGGGGTCACGCACCTCAGCGAATGTATTGTACATTCCCACCGGCGGTTCTGTGATTTAGTGTGAAAGGTGTCTCTTGTATAGAGTCTTCTGGAGAACAAGGTGATAAAGGGGAGGTTCCTTTAACAGTGATTAGCAGCGGGGCTTGATTACTTCAATTAGCGTGTAATCACCTCTGACATTAGAGGTGAATGGCCTGACGCCTGAGCGATTCTCAAATACCATTACCCTCCGTCCCCTTCTGAATATCAATGAATATTATCATGGTCATGGTCCTCCACTCTTCAGTGTCTTCCTTTAGGACATTTCTGTCCTTTGTGACAGCAGGATCATATCCTCACATGTCACTTACATCATCTCACTTGTGTCATCTGTAGAGTCTTTTCACTGATGCCCTTCAAGAAACACTTCTGGTTCATCAAAGACGGATGTCAGCTTTTTGACAATTTAAATGTCACCAAACTACACGTGGCTCCTGGATTTTGTAGCAAAGAGGACAGATATTACATGACAGTAATATGGAGGGTTTTTTAAGCTTTCAAAATATAATGATTTCGCTTTATAAAGGTTCACTTGTAAAATATTTATGTTGTTATTTTTCTTATTCTTATTATATTAATAATGATATTCTTTTTTTATTCTTTTTTTAATTTTACATTTTGTATGTAATTTAATTGAGCATTGGCATTTCTAATTAACACCCTGTAGTAATAATAATAATAATAATAATAATAATAATAATAAATTACATTTATATACCGCTTTACATTGTAAAGCAATCTCAAAGCGCTTTACAATAGGCTAAGTACAAAAAAAAAAAAAAAAAAAAAACACCTAGGGAAATATGGAAAACTTTGCTTTAGATCAGTGATTCCCAAACAGGGGTTTGTGTATCCCACAGGGTACTTAAGCAGGTTCCAGGACATACTTACTTAAAGTGAGATACTTACTGTAAAACCTTTTAAACAGAAACTTAAAATAAAAATATTTGGGCTGTCAAAAGTTTAAATTAATGAATCACAATTAATCTCATTGTTTATTAACTTGTAACCAAACTGAATTCATTATAATCAAATACTGTACATATATTGAAAATGTATCTTTAAGGAGAACTGTACATATATACTCTATATACACAGAGGGTTTCTTGGTGAACATGATTTTGATTCAAAGTGTCAGAGTGATGGTAATCAAAGTTAGAATTACCTCACTCTAAGGAGTTGAAGCTTGCCTCCTTGTTCCTCCTCCAGGCTTTTTAATTGGTCTCTATCCTCATTTGACCCCTCCTCCAATCTACCCTACATTTGGAGAAAGTAACCTTGATCAAAGTAATCTTTTACAAAACAACTCTCAACTTAATAATGTGACATTAATTTAATAATAATCGCTAGACAATAACAACTTCATAGCTCTTTAATTTTGAAAGTAGAGTCTGTAGATACAGGAAGCGCCCTAGTTTAATTACTTGTTCACACCCAAGGAGTACTTCTGTTATCACTTAACACTTGTGGATTCATTTTTATGTGATGCTGGGTCCACATACTCAGTCTCCATCTTTATATGTAGGGCCCCTAAAAGTATCTGGACACTTAAGTAGCACTCCGTTTGTGTTCCTTGAAGAAAGTCAGTCATAAGGAACAACATGAGGGTGAGTTAATGATGACAAAATTTTCTTTTTTGGTGAACTATCCCTTTAAGTTTGGCCTAAGTGTCCAAATTCACTCTGGGGCCTCTGTTTTTGATCTCTGGACACCAAGCATCTTACAGTATATACATGATTAAAACTTTGTGCACTTTAAGATGCATACTGTGAGGGTAATTTTGATGGTAATGGCCTAACTGTAAATTATTATTTTACTTCCCAATTATTAAAACCCAGCTGTGCTGTCTGTGTATTACTCAGAAAGTCCATGTGGTAAGTGATTGATGACTGCGCCACTGATGAGGTCTATTACTTTCACATGACTCTCCCTGTGGTCATTTCCTGGGTGGTAAAGTTGTTCTGATATATATATATATCTTTTTTTGAGGATGGGCACAGGTGAATGGATCAGACAGGATCTCTAAAGCACCAGAACAAATTTGAAATTAATCCAACTGTTTAATTCAGAGTTGTATGGCTCTAAAAAAAAAAAAAAGGGTTCATTTTGCTCTCTCTTGTATTTTCTCTTACTAACAACATCCTCTCTTGTGTTACCTTCACCTATCATAGTTATTTTCTGTTTATCATGTTGATTGTAGACATTAGGATCATTGGTGTATACTTACAGGTCTTTGTCCCTACTTAGCTTAACATTAGTCTAGCATCTTCTAACTCATGTATTATATCTGCCCATGCAAACTTGACTTAATCCTATAATCCCTATTTATTGTAATACCTCATCACATCTACTGTGTGAGGTGTAGTAGATGCTAGGACTGGGCGATATTACTACAGGAAATCTCAATGTCTTAGCCTTTTGACAATATTCTGTCTTGATTTTTATGTCATTGCTCTGAAATTACTTAAACATACACAGATGAGCCAAAACATTATGACCACTCACAGGTGAAGTGAATAACGTTGATCATCTCCTAAAAAGGCAATATGTTAATGTCTGGGTAGATTAGATGGTAAGCGAACTATCAGTTCTCGTAGTCAACATGCTGAATGCAGGAGAAATGGCAGGAGTACAAACCTGAGCGACTTTGACAAGGGCCAAATTGTTATGGCCAGACGACTGAGTCAGTGCATCTCTGAACCAGCAAGGCTTGTGGGGTGCTCCCAGTCAGCAGTGGTGAGTACCTACCAACAGTGGTCAGAGGAGGGACAAACAACAAACCGGTGACAGGGTGTTGGGCGCCCAAGGCTTACTGATGTGCGAGGGCAATGAAGGCTATCCCGTCTGGTCTGAACCGACAGAAGGTCTACTGTGGCACAAGTTACAGAAAGGTTTAATGATGGTTACGGGAAGAATGTTTTACAACTCACAGTGCATCGCACTCTAGCTGCAGACTGATCAGAGTGCCCATGATGACCCCTGTCAACCATCGAGAGTGCCTACAATGAGCACGCAAGCATTGTAAGTGGACCTTAGAGCAGTGGAAAAAAGTTGCCTGGTTCGATGAGTCCTGTTTTCTTTTACATCATGTGGACGGCCATGTACATATGCACCACTGACATGGGGAAGTGATGGCACCAGGATGCACTGTGGGAAGACAACAAGCCGGTGGAGGGAGTTGTGATGCTCTGGGCAATGTTCTGCTGGGAAATCCTAGGTCCGTCCATTCATGTGGATGTCAATTTGACGTTCGGGAATGGTTTGAGGAACATGATGAAGAGTTCAAGGTGTTGCTGTGGCCTCCAAATTCCCCAGATCTCAATCCAATTGAGCCAATTGAATCCAATTCTATGGGATATGCTGGACCAACAAGTCTGATCCATGGCGGCTCCACCTCACAACTTGCAGGACTTGAAGGATCTGCTGCTAATGTCTTGGTGCCAGATACCACAGGACACCTTCAGGGGTCTTGTAGAGTCCATGCTTCGGTGAGTCGGCACTGTTTTGGCAGCACATGGAGGAACAATTGTCATAATGTTTTGGCTCATCAGTGTATAATTGTTTTTTTTTTTGTTTGTTTTTTTTTTTTTTAGTGTGAGGAAACATCATTTTGACTAAGCCATATTTAGATCCAAAATATTTAAAGGTGTGCTCATTAAAAAAGTTTAACTTCTAAAGACATGAACTGTAATTTGCAATATATGTAGAAAATCATGACCACTCACATTAAAATGAAGACTCTAGTCATATCAGTAACCTTATAAAAGCTGTTTTATTCTACCTGGAGAGGGTCCACACATGGAGGCTGCCATGTTATTGTCACATGACCAGCCAAATACTATTCGCTTAATCTCAGTAACCGTCCTGTTATTTGACACTTTCACTCATTGATTAAAGTAATCATGGCTGACTGTGAATACTAATTTTCAACAGTGGCATCTGAAACTGAAAACTATTGAATTTTAAATTAAGCAGCATCCAAGCCGCTAGGTGTCAATGTAAGTCCAAGATGACACAAAGACAAAAGTTACTGAGTGCACATTTAAAGCAAGAAGTGAAATACAGTAAAAATAATAATAATTTAAAAAAAAAAAAATCTAGTTAAATAATCTAGTTTTTCACTATATGATCTAAAGGAACAATGACATTTAATCAAAAACATAGGGACACACAGGGTGCAGAGTGATAATGCAACAAATGTTTAAGTCAAAGTTTTGAATCGATTCAATGAAACAGACACTTTAAAATGATTAATGGAAATAAAGCAAACTTATCAACTATAATGCAATTATATTTTTCAGAATTTTTCAGAATTTTAAATGAGAGACACTATTTAAACATTGGTATCACTTTACATTAATCTTTCTCTTATTAAGGATTTATAAAGGAGTTAATTAATTACTAATAAGCCATTTACAAATGCATTATTAATATGCAATTATAGCAACATGCATAAAAGGGCAACTTCCATCCAATATTTGCCAAATAGTGAGCATTTTAACTTACATATTATAAATGCTTAATGAATACACTTATTCATACTTATATTAATCAAAAACATAAAATGCCCTAATTCATGATTTATGTCACAATGTAGAAAAAAAAAAAGACTATTATAGTAAGATTAAAATTAGGTATTATGTAATTTTGATACAGACCACTTAGTGTTTATATTAATTACTGTAATTAATGTCTTGCCTCACTCGTGCTGTCACTTTGTTTGTCATGTTGATCTAAAAAGTATGGTCTTACATTTCCTTAGTTACTTAAAATCCCCTGAAAAAAAAACACTTCTTTTGTCTCCATGTTCATTCACAGCATAAACCATTAAATAAAGCCTGATGACTAATGTTGGCAACTCCTTAATAAATGTTAAACATGTGTACATTAAGATACATTTTCATTGATTACTAATGTTGAATAAGTGTTATTATTGGCTCACTATTTGGCAGGCATTGCATGAAATTCACCCTTTTTATGCATGCTGTAATAACCAAATTATAATGCATTTATAAATGAATTATTATTCATTAATAAACCCCTTTATAATCCATTAGGGATAATAAGAGAACATTAACGCAAAGTGTTACCAATACACCTTTTAATTATCTCATACTTTCAAGTCATGCAAAAAATTAGGATTGTGAAAATAGTGATGATGTACATGACCCAATAAAAAGCACCACAAAATCATTGCGATATTCACGATGTAGCTTAATTCAAAATCAAAATATCTGAATATTTAATATATATTACAGTACTACAGTAGATGCCCACACTTGGCCTATAGATGACACAAATAGCCATTGTTTTTTTTTTTTTTTTTTTTGTTGTTGTTGTTTTTAAGAATCCCAAATATTGTGTGGACCATCTATGGACACAAAGTAAATTAGTTTGCAGGTTGAACATACGGCATCTATTTCTGCTAAAGGTCTGTGTTGTACTCCAGTAATTTACTGCTAAGTAGTCTGTTACTCATGTAAAATAATGACAGCCATACAAAATGTGTATTTGAATTGTTTGCTTTTAATTTCAACAGTTAACCAGCTTATTTTACTTTGTTGTGCTTTAACATATGACTACTTTCAAACTGATTACACTAATTTAAGACTATATTTAAAAATGTTAGCAATAATTTATCATCTGAGATTACTGTAATTCTCAGACCAACACAGTAATGAACTGGTGATTAAAGACACCGTGTTTTGGAGGAACGTTTAGTGAAAATATCTGTGGTCTCAGATCTGTACTTTTACTAACTAAAAACGAAAAATCAGGTAACTGCTGTAATTAGCCCATCTTTTTTCTATGTTCTATAATGCTACTTAGGAACAAAAAGTAGCATTAAGCACTATATAAATAAAATTAAATTTAATTGGAATAAAATTTAATTGAATACTTTACTTGACATCAAACTGAACATCCCATGGGCACGTAAAAGAAAATTGCATATCCCAAAAGAGCACAAAACTTATAAATGGTGAGAATAAATGCACAAACATGCAAGTAAACAAATTAATAATGTGTTTTCAATCAAATCCAAGTGCTTTGATAAGTTAATATAATATAGATGAATCATGGAAACCACTTTCTCAAACGTTCTCTAAAAGCTAGCAAAAGATTCATCAATAGCACTCAAATCTCACCTTTGAATAATCTGTCGTCGTTTGTCACTTGAAAATACACCTCCGCATCGCTCCCCACCACCCCATTATAATTAACAAGAGTTAGTGAGGAGGAGAGAAAAAGGTGAAATAAATATGTTCTACTTAATTCAAATAAATGTAAATAATAGTCAAGCGTAAGTTTTTGTTCCTTTTCCACTTCATTTACTCTGAAGGGAAATTATGAATATTAAATGTGTTTACTTTGTCTCTCCTCTGTTAGGGAAGACCCTAGTCATAATGACACTGCCCAGATTGGGTGGTGTTATTAATTCCACATGCAAAAGCAATCCATCAACGTTTCTCCAATCTCTCAAAGCTGCGATCCGGAGAGTGTTAATTGTGAAACACGCAGGGGAAGGACAGGGAATGGATTCAAAAATGCTGGATTGGTTGTGACACAGTACGTTTTTATTTGGATCACTAGGGGCAATGATACATTGTTAATGACCCAATTAATCATCATTTAATCATTGTTAACCATTGGAAAGAATCATTTGAATGTAAAAGAAAGTTTAGCACAGCACAAGTCCAACCCAGGAGGTCTATAATACCTGAAGAGAGCTAGCGTCTGTTAGCATTCCCATTCATCTCAAAGGCAGGTCACCGGTTGGTGCAAGACCCTCCCGCAAGTATCTGATTTTAAATCTGCCATCTTTGCTGAGCCATAAATGCCATGTGACTCACCACTCTGGGCCACAGGAAAATAACACTGATTGTATAAATGGCACACCAAGAGCGTGCACAGTTACAAACCCTTCACTAGTGACTATCCTGAACTGTAATGTCAAAGGCAGAAGACAGGGAACAATTATATTTTATGCTTTTAAGAGCCCTCCAAAAAATTGGCATTAGTAAAACTTCTAAAGTAATATAATGAAATATTTGTGATTCGAATATTGCTTGCAAAAAAAGTAGTTCATTAGAATCAGACTGATCTCACTGTGAATTTAGCAAAAAGCAAAATGTTCTGCTGTTGAAATCGATCTGTGCTTATCGAAATATGAATCACTGACACCCAGTGGCTGTAATGTTGAATGTAAGGGCATGTGTGAGCTCCAGTTTCTAGGTAATATGTCAACAGAGTGGCTCCAAAAGCGAGTTGTATTTTTAGTTGTTAATAATGTAATAATGTACAGTCAACAGGAATGCATATTTTATAAACTCTACCCCCTAACACAAACCCCAACCCTAAACCTAACCGTCAGTGGAAAAACATGTAATTTTAGAGTGAAAATGCAACTTCCAAATTGCACTCACCATTGTTTATGTCTCAGAGCATAATATGGTATCAGCAGTGCTAAAGGGAAAAGTGATCACATTTGAATTAATGCCAAAATGTCTGATGCCACTTGTCAGTAATCTGCAGAATGGGGTTGATTTCAGGGTACATTCAGAAGCAACATTTCGATTTCCCTTGTGATTATGTTGTCAGAATACAGGGCTAGCTGTGCCATGCTAATTAGTCAAACATTGACCCCTTGATTTCAACTAGCTGTAAATACTTTCATCAGGTCAGCAGACTTACTTCAAATATCGGGAAAACTCAAGGTTCTGAAATGCATTATAAAAGAAGGTTCTTCAAGGCTGGAGTGCATCTCAAAGCTTACATTCAAGAATAAGATTATTGTTCCCTGTAGTTTCTTGCCAGGCCTTCTTATCCTGATCAAATCAATAGAAGCTCCTCAGGTAGGCTTCAAACATTTATGCTATAAGCAGAAATGTACTAACCCTGTCCTAAAGCACAGCTTGAATTGATTAGCCGGGAAAAATGCTTTTGAAGGTTTGTAGAATCCGTACAGGCCAAGACATGTCAACACTTGAAATCCAAAGCGGTTTTTCCTCTCTCAGATGTTTATCCATGATGTGATGAGAGACTCAGCTATGAGAACTTGTGATTCTAAACACAGCAACAAAATTTTATCTCCTTGCTAATATTAGACTGCATCATTAACATGATAATTATCATCATCACCAGCTTTTAAAAAGGCATATTATTAGACTGCATATTAATGTGTGGCTTTGGCAAAGCTGTTAAAAAATAACGATAACATTCCAACTTGGTTAGTGACATCACTTGGTAAATTAACAGCATCAGTCTGATGAAAAGTAATTCTGAAATTTATGCAAAAACACTGCAATAGTTAACAAATTGTCCGTATTATAAAATATGTCTCTTAATTTTTATGGTAGAATCTTCAGCAGCTTTCTCGCATTAAACAGCTTTCTGGTGTACATGTAAATGAGCTTTTACAATTTAATATGGAAGTTATTAATCCACCCCCTGGGTAACATCATTAACGACAGCTATATGTTGTTGAACCAATGTGGTCACAACGATGAATGTGCGACATAGTTACTATGGTTTCGGGAAACAGTTGTGACTAGCTAGTTAATTTCTCCAACAATACATTGTACTATGGTGGATAAGCAGCGAGTTATGTCATTGTATGGGAAATGCACCCTAGTGTAACATAGCAACATTGGCTCAATCAAAACTGCCAGTTTTGGGCAACCAATGGTAGATGATTTCTTTTAATGTTTGTATTTGTATTTAATATTCGCAGCAAAATGTGTGCTTGACATTTCACAATAGCTTGACACCTTGTGCCTCCAGAATAACATTGTTATACTTGCACACTGCACATAAACTTAAACATACTTGCACATTGCAGACATAAACCAAAATTATTTTTCAGCAGATATTAATGGCAAAAATACCAGGAGAAACCAAAGCTAAAAACATATTCCACAGTTAATGTCGCCTACGTATCCAGCTTCATTTGGTGAGAAAAAATAAAGAATATATCAATAATATAATTCAAAAATAATAATAATTATTATTAATCATAATAATTAAATAGCTTATCCTATGCCTATCTGAGGCATATTTTATATACAGAAACTATAAATGAAAGAGTTACATTTTAAAAGTAGTTTAAGACACTTCCGGATAAAGTCACGCCCACATCTGGTTCTATCCGAATACAGAGACAGACACAGATCATTTTGTCATAGTAACGGATACAAATACAGATACAGATACAGATAATGGCTTTGCTGCACACCCCTCGTATGCATATTAATGTGGGATCTCTTTAGGCAGCTCATTTAAAATGAATGAACGCAAGCCTTGGGCAGAGATGGACCTGTACAAACACTAGGAGCTCATTAAAACTCAATTGTTTTGTAATGTGCACCTGTCTAAAAGAGTAAAGAGGTGGAGATGGACTGTTCTAGGATCAGAGGTTACCAGCGTAACGTTCTTTATATTTGAATAATTTACTATGAACCACTTCACCATTGAAAACCCTTTCCTTTAGGCTGATTTTGCAGAAATTGAATGAAACCTGGAATACAATTCCAATTTTTCAAGGAAATGAACAAATAGCACGGGTATCCACAAGTCATTAAAAAAGTATTAAAAGGTATTGAATCAATTTGGTGAAAAATAAGGCCATTAAAAAGTCTTAAATCATAATAACCCAGTTATTATTTTTGTTTGTTTGAACATTTCCCTCAGTGGGTCGTAAGGTTGAATGAAAACCTTACGAATGAAAACCTTTCACGCCTCGCAGTTAACAGAGAATACAGTGGGCATGTGGTTTTCACATGTACGTTCAGTGCCAAAGTCTCTCTGGCAGGTCAGTCCACTGTCGGCCACCTTTGGAATGCTCTCAGGAGGCTATTTCAAGTCATGCCAGTGCAGCTCCCGTCTACTTGAATGGAGAAAGACCAAAATCTCAAAAACGGCTGGTCAAGATTACGATCAAAGAACATATTTCAAATCAGCAGTACAATCTGACAATACTGTGATGTCTGTATCTAAAAGGTGATTGTCTCTTTTAACTGTAAGGCTGGACTTCCTTTCTACATCCGTTGACCTTTGGGTGCTCAGAGCTTCTTGGTTGAGCATTCCAATTTCTCCCATTCATTTTAATAGAAGTGGCTCGTCTCTGCTAAATTATCAGTTCAGTGTACTGATACAGTGTTCAGTGTACATACATATGTGCTGGTCCTGTGAGTGCTGTCCCGGGGCTCGAGATATTCCCCATTTATTTTCTCCATTGTCATTTCAATATTAACAGATTGGGCAATTACATCAGAGAAGAAACATTTCAGTACATTGTAGTGTATCTTTCAACATACCCTCAGAGGTTCATTCATGTTTTTTCATGCTATAAGTTGGAGAGAGAGAGCGTTGTTCCCTGCTCTGTTTGAATGGCCAGCTACCGCAATCTGTCACAGGCACCATTAAAAAGTATAAATACAACATTTATTGTTTGAATTTCGAGATAACAGTGACATCATCAAGCTTAAACTAAAATCGTGTTTCTCCAAAAAATCTGACTCACATAATGGAGCATGACACAATTTGTGCATTTGTAGGTGTAACCGGAGCTGTCCTGTGCTTTCACTCTGCGGTGATGTGTATGGAGATAATGAGACGAGATGCTGGTGACATAATTTTTCAAAATAAAAGTCCCACATTGAACTATTTTTTTTAATTAACGCAAACATGAATTAGTGTAAAAAGTTTATAAAATATTTTACAACACAATTTTTTTTTTTTTTTTTAGGATATCACACAATATGGTGGAATTATTTTCAAAAGCTTTTTATAATTTTTTTTTTTACATAATTGAAGATGAGTATTCATATCTTCTAAATAGATAATGGCAAAACTGTACATATTAAACGCAGTCTATATGCAATTTGGAACAAAAGACAGCTTTGTTTTTGATATCTGGAGAATATATCTGATATCTGGTGGAAGCGCTTTCCACCACTGAGGAACAGAGAATATGAATGATCGACTGCAACTTGGAACCACCAGCCATTGCTCATTCTTAGAACGCAGGGAGCGAGAGGGGACATAGACCTGGAGGAGTGAATTAAAGTAAGAGGGTGGTGTTCCATCGGCTGTCCTGAAGGTCAAAGCCAAATTATTATACAAATCTAAAAATGTGACACAGTATCACAGAAAAGAAGATGACAGTGTTTAACCAGATTTAAAATGAGGAACAATGTAAACTGTTAAATAAACACTGCCTTTCAGCCAAAATAAAGGCTCCAAGTCTGCCGAAATAAAAGCTTTGAGTGAAGGTGAAGTAAATACTACTGAAATATATTACTATTATATAAAAAACAAACAAAATTATATTAATTCAATTTTATATTATAATAAAAAACTTGAAAGGAACCCACAATGATAATATTATTAATAAATAATATTCAAATGTGTTCCAAAACATTTTTGCACATACTGTTAATTCACAAAAATGTTTTAGTAAAAATATATATTGGTAAATACTACTTTGTATTAGGCCAACCAAACTGCTGTATTGGTGCAAATAAATAAACAGCAACTGATTCATTGCAGGCTGAAGTAATGTGGTGTCTCAGAACTGTGGTAAAGCACCTCTCATTCAGGTTGTACGAAGATATTTGCCAGCTTTTTCAAACAATGTTCCCCAATATAGCAAAAATATAGCTCAGATAAAGCAAAAAGGTTCATGTGTGGCATGACAGCATATATCATTTGATTTGGCCTAGTTCAAGGAGAAGCTTGTTGGTAGTGTCAATAATGCAGGGCCATTTGTGCTCATGTTTTACGAGAGCAATGAGTGCTCTGAAAAACAAAAACAAATGGATGTTTATGTAAGATATTTGGAGTGACATCCAGTCGAGGTACCTTGTGTATAGTAATGAACAAAAGCATAAGTAATGAACTTTAATAACTACTGTAGATGGCTGCATAAAAATACACACAATAGGCATACAGAATCAAACCAGCCCTTTATCTCGCATTAGCAATGTGTCATTTTAATATGTGACTTCATGTCGCATCTAGTGGTGGGTAAATATATGCATTAACCCCAATAGTGATTGATTTAAATATTTTTGAAAGGTCTTGAAAAGGGTATTAAAAAGTATTAAATTGGATTAGCTGATACCTGCAGATACCCTGCCAAGCGCTTACATAATCTAGTTATACATGTATTTTATTCTGGTTTGAATTAAAGGGTTTGTACAGACAGACGGGGTCTGAAATTATCAGGGTAGGCAGTTTTTTAAATTTTTTTATTTCAGCAAAAAGAAGAAAAACATGCATATTTACACAGCACTTAAGTGTGTGTGTGTACAAAAAATGCAGTTCAGCGTTTCTAATCCGTGTGCTATGGTGTAACATTATCCAAATGTCTGTTCACCCACTCTTATTTACACTAAATTAACATGTCATTTTTACAGCCATAGTCAGGGTGTAGCTCGGAGTTACGTTTCTTGCGCTCTTGCACGAGAACAAAAAACAACTTTTATACATAGTGTTCCATGTCGAATGAATGACAGCCAGAAGATGTGTCTTCTGTGTCTTTTAGTCTTTCTGTACTGTGTGTTTGACAAATACACACATATGCAAAATATATTTTTATATCAAAACATCATCCCTACATCATAACCAGAGAGAAGTCTTTCTCTGTCAAATTAAGTTGTGCTGGCACATTCCATATACTTTTTACATGCATGTATCCTTTTACAATCTTTCTGCCATTTTTCAAACTCATGTGTCATTTCTCTTCAGCTGAAATTCTGCTCTCCCAGCCAGTGAAATCTGCAAGTTACCATGGTAACCTATGTTTTATCAGCAGGGTAGTGTGCTGAGTTGTCAAACAGAGCTGCCCACACAAGTCTACAAGTCTGGAGATCATTGCTGTGTTACAGTCCTGAGTGAACTGCTGTACCCCATAATTCTCTGTATGTAGCACTAAAATATAGAAACTATCGCTTAGTTGATTTACCCGACCACCTTTAGCTTTGTTCACACTGCACCCAATTCCGATTTGTTTTTACGGGAATTTTTGGGACTGATTGTTCACATTGTCATTTTAGCATGTGATGAAGTCAGATGTTTGGCCAGACAGAGTTATTCATATGTACTTTGGTTGTCATAGTAATGACATCAGCACAATGCCAAAAGACCTAAAAGAGTATATGACATTGTGGAAGATAAGTTTCTTTTCATGCCAATTCATGACAACTCTTGAGAGGTATTACTGTGCTATTTACACATCCATGCATATGCTGTGTTTGAAAACACTTGTTTGCTCACTCACCATTCAATAAATAGTGAGTGTTACATGTGAGCGTAAATGAGCGAATTGAGATAAAGCTGTAGACGTCACACTTCTGTGCTTTTTGTATGATGTAAGAGTCACGCTGTATCCCATATGACCAAAAAAAAAAAAAAAAAACTGCTTGAAATCATCCTGGTTACTTGCGTAACCTCCGTTCCTTGTTGGAGGGAACAAGACGTTGTGTCGATGTAGTGACACTAGGGGTCACTCTTGGGAACCCGAGACACCTCTGGTCTTTGATAAAAGGCCAATGAAAATTGGCGAGTGGTATCTGCATACCACTCCCCCGGACATACGAGTATAAAAGGAGCTGGTATGCAACCACTCATTCAGGTTTTATGCTGAGGAGCCGAGATAAGGTCCCAGCCATTTCAGCGGGTAGTTCAGCATTGTGGCAGGAGGGACACAACGTCTCGTTCCCTCCATCAGGGAACGGAGGTTACGCAAGTAACCAGGACGTTCCCTATCTATCACTCACTCGACGTTGTGTCGATGTAGTGACACTAGGGGTCCCTATACAAAACGCCACAACTGGCTGAACTGTGTTACGTGAACTGGCGGTGTGTCACGGGCAGACCACTGTGTGCTTCATAGCCAGTGCACCAGGCCGACACGTAACCTCCCCCAATACTGTTATGAGTGTCGAACGGCCCTTTGGGGACAAGTCGACTACCCAAAAGATAGAGATGGGCTAGCCCAGTTGTGGCCTCTTATCCCCTTTTTTTCCACTCTCCAAAAAAAGGGGGATTAACCAACTGGGCCCACCAGGTCTAATCGGGGGGTGTCTCTCCTAAGGGGAAGACACTGCGGAGACCACACCCCACCCGGGGGGGAAATACATCACATGGTCTTGCCAAGCTATGTTGGAAGTATGCCATGTGGGGAAGTCCCATAGTAGGTCCTACCCTACGGGGGAGGAGTTACTACAAGCATGGTGACTGGTGCAGAGGGGACTCTGCCCAAGGAAGACGCAGTTTGCCAACAGGGAAACGAATTAACGGAAGATTTACATCGCATAGGGTTACCTACGGGGAACCACCACATGCGGAGCACCTACCCCAGTTTAGTTAGCATGTGTACTGAGCCGGCAGCGAGTTTCTCTGCAAACTCGTCTGCCACAGGGCTCGGAGGAAATCAACCAGGGAACACAGTTTGTGAACACTACTGGGAGTTAACGGCACACGTCTTCAGCTCAGGGGAGGTGAAAGGCGCTATGCACAAGCGATACACCCGGCCGGCTGTCCCGGACTTACCTGCTTGTGCGTGCCACTACACGGGACGAAACTGGTTCCACCCGGAGATTGTAGAACCTCGCAAAGGTGTTGGGTGTTGCCCAGCCCACTGTTCTGCAAATGTCTGTTAGAGAGGCGCCCCTGGTCAAAGCCCAGGAGCCCGCTACACCCCTGGTAGAATGGGCCCATAGCCCTACCGGGGGCGGCATGTCCTGGGCGTGATATGCCATAGTTATGGCGTCAATGAGCCAGTGGGTGATCCTCTGCTTGGAGACAGCGCTTCCTTTCCGCTGTCCACCAAAGCAGACAAAGAGCTGCTCAGAGACTCTAAAGCTCTGCGTGCGATCCAAATAGATGCGTAAAATGCGCACCGGACACAGCAATGTCAGGGCTGGGGCGTAGCTGCTTTGAGCGGCGCCGCGAGCCCAGGAACCAATCATCGAGCCGCGAGGGTTCAAGGGAGAGTGGAGGGTTCCACTCTAGCCTGACACTCGCGGCTGCCCGGGAAAGCATGTCTGTCATTTCCGCATCAGCTTGTGACTGGGCAACCGTACCCGAGGGGGGGAGTCCAGCTGAGGCTTCTGCATCCAACTGGATGAGCCCGCTTTCCGATGCTGCGCTCGAGAGCTCATCAGCTTCGCGGGCTCCGAACAAGAGGTCGAACTCGTATGAGACGATCCGGCAGACTCATCCGGGCAGACGAGCGTGCTGGGGAATTGGAGGTCTGTGGGGGGATACCCGGCGGAGGTGGTCCCATTCGGGTCCCCAAATCGCCCCCAGTGCTAGCCGCGCTGGCCTCATGCCCGTAGGTAGAAGGACCGAGGCGGGGAGCCGCTGGGGTGGCTTGCTTTCTTATGAAAGCAAGCCACGACCGCAACACTGCCATGGTCATGTTCTCGCAGTGAGTACATGATCCATCGACGAACGCTGTCTCTACGTGGGTTGTGCCCAGACACGAAACACAGTGATCGTGACCGTCAGAAGTTGAGAGGTAAGGACAGCAACCAGGAATAGCACACAAATGGAATGGCATCTTTAAAAAGATGTGTCTTTAAAAAGACGTTCCGTGTGTGCCGCTCTTTTATAGAAATGTACTCTTTTAGAAAAACATACTCTCTTTTTTCTGCCGAAGCGCCCAGGGACATTCTCTGCAGTGCACCAGTGCAGAGGAGGGAGAAGCCGCTGAAATGCGCCGTCAGATCCAGCAGAGTTGAATGAACAGTCAGCTCAGTAAACATCGACCGTTCGGCTCCGAAGAGAAAATCTGAATGAGTGGTTGCATACCAGCTCCTTTTATACCCATATGTCCGGGGGAGTGGTATGCAAATATCACTCGCCAATTTTCATTGGCCTTTTATCAAAGACCAGAGGTGTCTCGGGCTCCCAAGAGTGAACCCTAGTGTCACTACATTGACACAATGTCGAGTGAGTGATAGATAGGGAACTAATTTTAATTGGATTTCAAACCACATATGGATGCTGATTTGATGTTCAGACTACAAACTAAAAGGAGCTGAGTTGGATGTGCCAAAAATCAGATTTTTGCTGCTTGTCTAAACAAAGCCTCAAAACAATCACCTCCATGAGCCTAGAAAACAGAAATATGTGTCTAATTCAGTGTCAGAAATTAACTTTTCCATTAAGAGGCAATACTTGCCCCTTGAATTTGATTTTCTGGTGCATCTTTTTATCCTTTGTGAGGGCCAGTGTTGGGAGTAATTAATTACTGTAATCGAATTACTTCAAAAAGCAGTGTAGGGCATTATATTTCAAATTCTTATAATCAGATTACAGTTACTGCCTTTCAAATAAGTTAATTACTTTTAATTACACATATTTCTAAAATAATATTATATTTGTAGAATACATTTAAAACATGATTAGATTAACATGTACATCTGTTTGCGATTCTGTGACAACTGATGGGCATGCGCTCCCCAACGAATCAATGAACAAGGAGGAAGAAAATACATTATTTTGAATTTGTTGACCTGAAAAACAAAAGCTTTTCTGTCAAGTGTTTTAGTAAGTAACTTAATTAGTAATTAGTAATGTGAAAATTTTTTTTCAATTAAGTAATCAGTAAAGTCAGTAATCTGATTACATTTTTAGAGTAGTAATTAGTAATTTGTAGTGAATTACCTTTTTGAGTAATCTACCCAATACTGATGAAGACTTATTTATGTTTTATTTTGTCATTATTATTTAAAAATGTCTCATCCTTTTGTCAAATAATTATATTTAATCAATTGACTAACAAGTTCTAAATCTGAATAATTAATTCTAATAATAATAATAATTACCCCCTACCCATTACATTGAATCAACAAACTATTTTTATTGATAATATGTAAAATTTAGCCTATAATACATTATTAAGACATTTATCAGATGTTTCAAAGAAAAAACAGAGGAATTCATTATGGGGGCTGTTTGTTGTTGTTGTTGTTGTTGCCCCTATACATTTTGAATTTGGGGGGCATTTTTGCCCCAATCCCCCCTTAATTTCTGACCTTGGTCTACTTTGAGTTGAGATATAGATAAATAAGATGATTAATCGAATACAAACATTGATTGTGAACATCTGAATTGTGATTTGCTGAGACAATGCATTTTGTCTTTCTTTTAGACATTTTAATGCCCAATAAATCTTGACATAAACAGGCATTGGTGCATCTTTGGTATAAGGTACATCAAGGACACCATATTTACTCCAGCAGCTATATGTCTCCTTGAAAACGGATTTAATTTTGCTCTAATGTAGTGGTTTACTGCCTGATTGTGTGTGCATCTCTCTGGTTACTTTATTGACTGTATTGCTTAGTGCAGAAAATGAAGAGGAGGATCTAATCAGAACAGCTCTGCAGGAAAACATGATCGAAAATAGAAAAAGTTAGAGAGTGAAATGTTCAACTGCTATAAATGCTTTTTGGAATGTAGTCAAGGTGTGCAAGATATCATTCAGACAGCTACCATTAAAAATGAAGGGAATGAACATTATTCAGTGTTTTTGAAGAAGGTCTAGGTAATTTGTCAAAATTTGCTGATATTTTGAATAGCTAAGATAGCAGGTGACAGTTTCATTTTCAAAGTCAACTGAAGTTGTCTGTTAAAATTGTACGAAGCTTAACAGATCACAATAAATTCAGCAACATCGGTCCCGCATGACACATCAAGGATTCATGCAACGCCAGTCCGCTGGGTTAAATGTTTAGCCAAAATACATCAAATCCCGCAAAGCACTGTCTGGCAAGTGCTAAAGTCATGGAGCTGGGACAGAAAATCAGCCTTTCAGCAGGTCTCTGACCCCAAACTTGGCATGAAACAAGTCGGATCCCTTGTCACCATGACTTTAGGAAATTGGAACAGGTTTTTTAAAGATACCTATATTACTGAAAACTTGCTGTTTAGACAGGAACTTGACAGCGATTTGGGCAGAGCCTTTTTTTATTGCGATTGGCAAGATGATTTATACCCATTGATATGGGGATTAATGACTTTGTGCTGCCAAGTGAGTCAAAAGGCACTTTAACCAGTATTATGAATTAAAAAGGTATAAATTGTAATGTAGTACATCTGACTTTTTATATTTCATTACCATTTCTCTCTTATACAGGAACAGAGAGCAGTTTATATTAACCTCTTTGAAGCTCTGCTCGCACAATGTAATATTCCTTTGGAAGTCAAATTTAATAACAACGTCCTTTAGAGTGACATAATTTGTCCTTACTGCCCTGGTTACCTGCCACCCATCCGATAATGGCATCATGCAACGAAATATATAGATGGCTTTTAGTTAAAAAGCAAGAGAAGATTAAGTCTCCGAGGATAAATTCTGCCAAGAGACAAACTAATAATAACATGTCAAAGTGGACAAACATGCTAGAGTTTGATGTGATTTATGTTAGCGCTCTGATTGTTTGTGTTTACTGAATAAGAGAGCCCATTTTCACACACCTCTCCCAGCAAATACATGACTGGCACATACATTAAACACTGCATGTAAATAAGTGTATTTTTTTATGTTAAAATACTGTACTCTATACTACCCTACCTGAATATATATTGCGACAACAAAGCCATTGTTAGCTTGATTTTTCTCAAAAAGTGTAAACATTTTGGCTCTAAGGCACTTTGAAAACATTTCTCAGTTTGTTTGAGCATCCTGACCAGCCCGACACAGCAACATTGGCTCAACCAATGACATGAGTTTGGGGGTAGGGCTTTTTGTTTGTTTGACCAATGGAAGATTGGGGAAACCTGATTATTTTTAATTTTTTAATTTTTTTGCAATAGAGCGCAACAGTGCCTCTCCACTTTTTCAGCCATTACCAAATTTGATTAGAAAAAAAAAAAGTGTTTTAAAATCTGACTTAAAGATAAAGGAACAAGACTGTGTACTACTTTAAAAAGGAAATGAACAACATTCCCATAAAGCATTGTGAAAGATGTAATCAATTGAAAATTAGTGACATATATAAAACTATTGATTTTAAATTGTGGATTATAAGTACAGAAACATTATATTTTAAGTTTATAGCAAAATATTCAGATGTATACAATTATATAAGTAGTTTGAGAGTGTAGGGATACCGACTTGATTGTATAATTCACAGTGTGAATTGGGTGGTCGATGCAGAGCTCATTTGGTGATTCTCTGATTGGTTCTTTTTCTCTGTTGGATCATGAGTAGTGTAGTTCTTGTTTTTTTTTTTTTTTAATTTGTTTTTTTTTTAACAAAGTTGAAATAACATTAACTAACAGCTTCAACAGAAGCATGTAACATTAATTAACAACCTTAGCAACACATTCTCATGACAATTTGTACTAATTCGTTCAAGATGGAGAAACTGTATGAAATTGTACCAGTTCGCTTCTGTGAATTGTACGACTTTTCCGCTAAATAATCACATACGCTTCCCTCATCTCCTTCTAAGCTGTCATATTTCTTTTCTTCTGTGTTACAAAAAAAAATCATTAATTATTCAAATCATGCTAAGGAGATTGACTTTATTGTTAGGTTTAGGTATGGGATTTGGTTTAGGGGATAAAATTAAGGAACATCTCAAGAATGCGCTTTCCAAACCTAGAAGTTTCTCTTTCTTCCGTCAGGGCTTTTTACTTTACTATCATAGTTATGTTATGCGGTCTGGGTAAGGTGTTAAACTTTATTGTATAGTTTAGCATACGATTTGTGTACCCCTAAAGGCATGACATATCGGGGTTTACAGTGAAATAAGAGAAGCTTATGTCATTGGTTCGTCTAAAAGTTGTACGATTTCATATGACCCTACTTGTACGATTTTATATGATTTCGCCATCTCATACGAATTTGTACAACTTCTCATGAGATCGGGTTTATCTGTAGGTCTGCCTTTAAAGTTTAAAAGTTATCATTAAAATCAGTTCACCTATGGAGAAAATGAATTGGAATTTTACTTCCGGAACTAGACTATTAGGCTCTGTTCCATATTGATATGATAGTGGAGCAGAAATAACAAATTTCACCTTTAAGCCATGCCATAGACTTCAACAGAAAATTAAATCAAATATATTTCTGATGTCTAAGATAATAATAGTCTTGAAAACAGCCTAAATAAATAGATAAGTGTTTAATGGCTTTAAAAACTATCCTCTCAGTGTGTCCATTTGCAGATTGTGAATTGATTGCCTTTCTATTGTTTTTGTAGTTGGCCTAGACTGGGAAAGGCTTGCCTCTATGTAGGTATCTCTTAATTTCACTCACTGCAGTGAAAGGCCTCCGTTTGTGCAGCATCTCTTTCTGAAGCCTCAGCAGGGAAGCATCTAAAAATCAAGGTTCACTTCATTCGAGTGATTCTCATTGCCCTTACAATGCCTTTTTAACATGATCACACACTGTTACCTCAACCTCCTCTGTCTAACCAGCAGGGCTTCTGCTTTGTTTTACCACAATTTCACTTTACACCATACGTGCCAAGCCCATCTCACTTTGAATTAACTCTCCGCTTTACTGCCTTCCACCAGGAAACAAAGCAGCCCCCCGTGTGGCTCTCCGGATGGTGCTGTGAAAAACAAACCAAAGCCTGAATATTGCTGTTCTTTCGGTGTAAATACATGCCTGCCACAATTAACTAATTGTGAAAAGTGTCGATTACAGCTTTGGGGCTACTCCTGTTGCGTCAAAGTTTTCTACCTACAACATGTTTTCACAAGCAAGAGGGAAACTCAAGCTGAGGTATCAGATTCTGGAAGACTAGCTAGCCCTCAAAATGAACACTTAATTGTACTGTGTCCACAATTTTTAATTTTTCCCGAACCTGTACCATTGTGTGTTGGATACACAACTTGGCAAGTTCGTCGACAATATGCTTAATCATGTCTTCATTTCGACAGATGCCATTGATCTGACATTGCGCATTTTCATCAGCCCAAATATTCAGGGGTACTGACTAGTACAGAAGTCATTCACAAGCTGCACACATGTTGAACTTAATAAAAACCTTCTTCATCACTGGCAAATGATAGGATGCATTTCCAGGTTTGGTGTCCATTGATTGTAAATCCACTGCAACCAGCATTATCTTTATTTTCTTTGTTTATCATTCAGATTGAATCGCAAACCAATTCAGACTGCTTTGCTATCATGTGTGACCAATTCATTCTTAAGAACTAACTCAATTGAGCAGTTCATTTGTGAATTGGACATCTTTAGTTCTGATTCAAAACTGGTGATAGTAAACACAAGGTACAAGGCATGATGTAGTGGTGTAGCTTTTGTCAATGCTATGCCACTACCTAGTCAAAAATATAGCTTTGCTAATGAAAAGCTATTTGATTTAAATACTAGCGAAGCTACTACCTCGCTACTCAGAAATGTAACTAAGCTAATAGCTTTGCTACTGCCCATCACTGATTCTCTATTAATCTGTTGAAGTAAGCTGGTAGCTAGATATGAAAGATTGGGAAATGAGTATCTTGGTACTGAAACTTTTGACCTGACTCAGCGAAACACTGCCTTTGACTTTGACCCTGCTTCAATCCCCAGTTGCCTTCTTTGTCCCAAGGGTAATCGGCAGGCCAGGGCTCTTTGCCGTTGGCCCCAAGGAAGCCCTGGAATTGACAGTGTGAACACAACTGGCCCTGGCATGCACTAGCATGCCCTCATTCGGGCCGATAATGGAAACAGGGCTAATGTTTTGGATTGACAACCATATTTATTAACAGGTGTGAGTCTCGTAATGTCCTGTTCATACAACAGTATGATACTTACAGTAGTGGCATGAATACTCTCTATATGAACGAATAGCATAGTCACAACCGTATTTCATACCGTATTTGTAGTCTCCCGATAGCCTTGAGTTACACCTGTAACCATAGTGAGAGACTGAAGGAAATAATCAAAGATGGCGATGTCACATAATATCAGAAAGTTCTAGCAAAATTGATGGTGCGTTATTAAATAAACAAGTGCAATCGAAGTTTCCGAGTTCACCCATCAGATCATAATTAATCGACAGCGGCTTGAAATGCTTTTTAATTGAGTGCAGAGCTCAGCATTTATGTTTGTGAGGCAGCTCCGGTGGAAGACAGCAGCTGGATCTTCGGATGACACAGCTCGTATCTCCCTCTCCGTGAGTTACCGAAACCCCACATGAAATACATGAGAAACACACATTTTGCAGTGCACCAGGGCTCTCACATTATAAGACATGACAGATAACTAGGTTTGCAGAAAATGCAGTTGTTAGACTTGAAAATGTACAGGTGTCAGTTCGGTTATAGAATGTGGTTGTTACTCTCGTAAATAACCCAGCTGTGTGTGAACATGACCATATTAAGACCTCAAATACAGAATGGATGACCGTATTACGCTGCTGTGTGAATGTGGACTTCATGATTTTGATTCAAATTCATGAATCAATCCGAAAAATGAATCATTCAGACTGAATCATTTTGACTGATTAAAAGAATCAAATTTTAAAATATCGACTAAAATTATTTGTTCGCAAATCAGACGTCACTATCACTGATCCACATGCAGATTACATTTGCAGATATGTTATTTTTTGCAGTGTTTAGTCAAATAGACTTTTTGAAGAATGTGACTGATGTTATGATAATGTACATCTGGAGATCTGATTTGGTTTTCGGGACTTGGGAAAATATTTGTAACTTTGGAAAGCCTCAGAGTTCTCTTTCATTCTTTCAGCTTCAAATTATATTCCAATGTTTAAATCAAGACAATTTATTTTAAGTGGTGTTTGAGCTATTATTAGGACATCGCTGCCTGACGGGTTGTCGTCTCGCTGTGTTAATGTCCTTTGGACACGTAGAGCAATTCACCACGCACAACAAATTCATTTCTCCCCTGTTCATCCTCTCATTATATATTGCCAAAGCAATTAAAACTGCATTTTACCCACTGAGGAGAAAATTGTCTCTTACCTCCAAAAACATAGGCTCCATTTAGTTCATGAGCTTGAAGGTGTCATCTCATCTACACAACCGTGATTGGATTAAGATTTGTTTGTTCTCAACTGGGACAGCTAAAATCAGCACTGTAGTTAACATCGGTATATTGAACAAACTATTATCCAATTAAGTAATTAATGATTTAATCCAGTTTAGTGGTACTTCAGTTGTGAAACTTGAGCATAAATATCAACCTATGACTGATCAAATGTCTCCACCTTTGATTCAAGTATTAGTGCTTTTGCTTGCCATTTCTTCAATGTCCCAGATGTAGATTTGCTATTATTATATTATTGTTTTATTTATTATTATTTTTTAATTGTACCAGATCCAGACTTTTAATCTTAAAGTATGAAAATCCATCCTAAAAATATTATTAGATTTTAAAAACTATAATAATCTAAACAAAGAGTGGTCCTAAAGAATGGACATAAACCATGTCAATATTTTGTGTGTGTGAAAAAGATTTTTCTCAATGAAAAATAAATAAATAAATGCCTGTCTCTCCGTTTTGGTGTCATTTCCATCACAACGAACAATTTTGCCACTAATAAAGTTTTATAAAAAGTAAGTGTACTTGGTTATGAGATAACACTGTCACTGAAGAGCATTCTTGCGATGGAATATGAGACATGTGATGTGTGAATAAAATAAAATTAAATAACTTTAAATATCTCTTGTGTACATATTTTTTTTTTGTTGTTGTTGTTTTTTTGTTGTTGTTTTTTTTAGGTTTAGATTTGAGCCATGAAGTTTCACACTGTCAAATTATTTAAAAAGTGAGAAAATATGATTAAACTTTGTGTATTTAGGATATATATTACTAGTCTTAGCAAAACAAAACGAGTCTATTTCAGTACTGTTTTATAAAATTTTATTCCAAAAAACTTCAGAATTCTCCTATGATAAATGTATAGAATACATTGTTCGACATTGTCAGTGGACAACTTAAATATGGGCCAAACATAGTGTTTTTTTGTTTTTTTTGTTTTGTTTTTTAATCCCTTTTGTCTTCTCTGGGCATAATAGATGTATCATCACGTAAATAAGAAGAGTGAAATGCTGGCCTGGGCTAAAGATAATTAAACATATGGTAACTGTTTTGTGTGAAACTGCAGTTCATGGCAGCCCATGGTTCAATGACACTCCTTGAATGTGACACTTCACTGAGTACCCCAATAATGAGGCCAACACTCCTCTTCTCTACCTAATGCTCACAGAGACTTATGAAGTACATACGCAACCACACTAGTAGAATCTTTTAGGCAAAATTTTTATTTTGTTTTCATCCGACTCAAAACCGTTTGAAGTCTGAAAAAAAAAAAAAAAAAAAAAAGGGTGTAGGGCTCAAAAATATTGGACAGTTGGAACACAATTTAACGTCATCTATCCAAGCCAAAAGAGATGCTGTTACCTTTGCACAAAGGCTAATGTTAATGAACATCACTTGCACCTAATCAGTAATCTTTATATATGATTTTGCATTTTGGTTTGGAACGATCCTTCAACATGGCGGCCATGATTGTTTTCTCCCATCGAAGTGCCCTTTGGAGGCTAATTTAGATGCAGGGCAAGACTGATCACACTGTGAATTCGGTGAGACCAGGCTGAAAGTTCTTCTGCTGAAATTAATCAGTGCTTATTGAAATTTCTAATCACTGCCCCCAGTGACGGAAGCTGGAAGTGTTTTTAACATGTGTGAGCTTCAGTTTCTGTGTGAAGTGTTCACAGAGTGGCGCCAATATTGATTTGTATTTTTAGATGTAAATGATGTAATACAGTCAACAGGAATGCATATTTTATTAATTCTACCTCCTAACCCGCACCCCAATCCTAAACCTTACTTTTAGTGGAGCAAAAATTTGATTTTAAAGCACAGTGGAGTCTATAAGAGTCTCATTTTCGCTTACATGCAGGTTTTACTGTGTATCGAATGGTGAATGAACAGTTTTGGATGCAGCATGTATGAATGTGTAAATACAACGCCTCATGAATTCAGCATCATGCCGAGATGTGATGACGAGTAATGATTAAGTCATTACTATGGCAATCAATGTAGATACAGCATACCAGATATTGACTAGTTTCTGCTTTTATCACTTGCTAAGTGACAATGCAGAGAGTCAGTTCTTAGGATCGGAATTTAAAAAAAAACAATCAGAATTGAATGCTGTATGAACAAAATTTTAAAATAATGTTTAACGGGTTAAATGAACAAGATGAAGTGCCTGGAGACTGAGAACATAAAGGCAATCAACTGACTTTACTAGAGGATAAATAGTCCTCAGAAGCAATTTTTCAGGTTCACTTTTGTATCTTTCAGTCAGGCAGTCAATATAGATGAAGGTTATTCTGGATAAAAAAAAAAATTAAAAAAAATAAAAAAGAAAACGAGGAGAAATTTAGCTTGAAAGGCTTCAGCTCTTTCAGGTGAATAAAAATGCCAGCCTGAACAGCCGTAAATCTAAAACTGACAAAAAAGTCACAGAGCGACTGTGTTATAGATTGGATAGAATGTATTAAGCTAACTGCAATATTTCATTCTAAAGGTGCTGTGTAGTTTTGTGTCAAGCCAGCAGAATCACCCTGTAGTGGACTGAGAGAAACTCCTGCATTTGGGTAAAGCAGCTTTACAAGCACATTGAATTACCATTGCGTAGGATATGTGCTATATAAATAACCTGCCTTGCCTTGCCTACAAATCCCACTGTGAGCAACCCAAAGGTGACAGTGGCAAGGAAAACACAAAACACATTCAGGAAAATGATGCTGTAACAGAAAATTAAGCTGCAATGTCTGAATGTCTTTATTGTGCGGTTAGATGAAAAACGTGATTGTAGATTATGCCTTAAAAAATTATTTTGTCTTTACGTCCCCAGTAAGCAAACCAAAGGCTACTGTGGCAAGGAACACAAAACTCTGCAAGATGTTAGACTTTAATATATAGACATATAAAGACTATACTGTAAAGACAGTTTCTTGTTTTCTGTCATGCTGCATGCACTGTAAACAACTAATCATGGCTGCGCTTCCCAAAAGCAAGTAGATCGTAGAAACCATTGGCACCAGTTGAGTTTGTTTATGCAGTGATATTTTTGTGTAACATTGGTGCAAATGCAATAAGAAATAGCTAACGTTCGTAGTATGGTAACAATTTATATTTTACCTGTAAACCCCTTATCACCTTTGCCCTCTATTAAACGGGAGTTTCTCAAAAGTCACTTACCAATGTCCAATTACCAATTCCTGCTAATTTGTTACACTAAACATAACAAGTTCAGGCATTTTCAGTGGAGTACCATTAGCCCCCCAAAAATTAAACTGGATATTGTCAACATAGAAATGGATTATAATGATTGTGATGTTTATTGCAACTTCAGCATCTGCATTCTTACCTTTGAAAACAGCTTGTACTCTCTCACTGCTTTCCTCTTTCACACCTCTCCCCCACAAGTACAGAATACAGTGTTGAATGGCCATTTACTCGTGACATATATCCAATCTGATAATACTGTGGGCGGGACATTGAGCCAGACTACATGCAGTAACCTTTCAGAGAGAGGCGGTGGCATCAGAGCCAGTGGAGCGCATTTTAAAATTTATTTATTTAATCGGCAATCAGATCAGACAAAATAACGATTCCGAAAATTAGAAAAATTATGAATATCGAATGTCTTACTTGTTATTCAATTTGACAGCATTGTTAAAGATAACTGTTACTTTGTACAACCTTCACAATGCATTCCTTCAAAGGTGACGGGAAGTTTACTCGGAATTGCTCTCCGGTGACGGAACACGAGGACAATTGCATTTCAGACAGTACATGGAATGGTGATTTTTTGCATGTGCAGTAAGGGGATTTAAGAGTTTTCATACATTTCAGTGTGGACAAGAAACTTTTGGAAAACTATTGAAAATGGCATTGTGGACAGAGAGCGTTTCGAAAATGAAAATGCGGTTTTCAAATGTATCTGGATTAATGTGTACGTAGCCTGACTTTAGCTAAAATCGTGAAATTTGTTCTAACACAAACTCACGTACTTACAGTTGCTACAAGAGAGTTGATTGTTGACAACATATCCACACACAACATAAAGGAAAGTCTTGCAGTCGTTTTTACCACTTATTTGTACAGAACAGGATGGCTGTTGCTCATTGCTGCTCTTTCGCTAGTCAGGACAATACGCACAACTGGGTGACTAGATTTCAAACCGTTTGGAAAAATGTCGTAGCATCTGCGAATAGACGAGACATGCGAGTTGTTTACGATATGGGGCTTTTATGCATAGACCTAAAATATATACTGCAAGTACGAAAAGCTTCAGTTTGTAGTGTGCACTTGGTTTTAGATGGTGAAGTTAGTTGACCAAGTAATGCTGCGTTCCATTCAAAGTCAGATGTGGGTATTCCGACTTGATATCTCCAACTATTAAGGCATTCCATTGCCCAGTGCTTGGAGGATGACGTCTAAGCAAACAAAATGACAATGCTCCCATTAGCTTAGCAGGTATTCCATTGTCAGCAGAGATGTCTCCTCTGATAGCACACATACATCACCCAGACATATATTTGAGGTGAGTGTTTACATCTGGAAGATATATTTTTAACTTTGTTTGCTCATCTGAAATATGTTTATACATCTGTAAGATGTATGTCAATAAGTATGTCTCGGATGTTGGATAATGTTGCTTTTTAATATGTTTAGCAGATGTTAATTAAATTGTGATGCTTTCCAGATGAAAAGATCTAAAATAGACATTTCAGAGATGTACATGTGTCACCCGGGTCCTTGCAACCACATTGATAAATCATGTTGAAATACTAGCATTTACTCTACATGTGCATAATTATCAAAATAGGGTATAATTTATCGTATTTTACACACCTGTCTATACAAACGTTTGCTTAACATGTTTTATTACAATGTAATGTAGCATGTTTGGCTCATTGATGGATATTATTTAATAAAAGTGAATTTTTATCATTAACTCTGTAATGTGTGACATCATACCCCTGCATCATGGCGAAATCCGAGATAAGATTTCCTCACGAGTTTACAAGTTGGAAGTCCGACTTCAAGTAGCATTCCAATGCAAATTTCCTAGTATGAATTTTGGAAATTCTGACTTTCTGAGTTGAATGGAGCACAGTATATGTCTATCTGGTTTAGCTAGCTTAGCAGCCTGCTTGGAATGCCGGTATACCTGCATCCTGGAGGCCAGCATTCAGCAGAGTTTATGTTTCCTTTACACAATTTTTGTGACTCAAATAAATCTTAATTACAGAATTTTACTTACACTTTGTGAAATGTGGTAAACTTTAAGTTCTGACCTTCGGTCGATAGAGACACGCAAAATAAATGTGACCATCTGACATGTTGTATTAAGAATTGATTATGGCAAATTAACATTTCAAGACCTTGCATTGTAATGTAAACAGAACAGAAAGTTTAGCTTATGATACATTGCGACTTACTTCAGCCTATACATGCACTTATTTGCAAATTGTTTGGCAAGGAAGTGTCTGCCAAGATTATAAATGAAAATCCAGATTTATGGGCTCCTTTTCAAAGCATAAATACACATATGCAAAGTACGAATTACACAGTAACCAATCAGTTAAAGATGCACAAGAGGAGAAATGGTCTTCTCTAGATAATTAAGAAACTGCTTGTGACTGGCTCAAATTAATTCACAGAAGAACGTGTTTCAATTAGCATCCAACAGAATGGAGGTGAGGAAGAAATTGAAAATGTTTATTATAGGCATGGACAAATAAGACATTCACCTTAAGAAGGCTAAAACGGAACTTGAGATGTTTTTTCAAAGACTTTAAGATCAGAGCTATTTGGTGTATTTATGAGGGGCATAAAGTGTACCTACAGTGGCCCTATCGCATATGCATAAAATAATATATGAATGTCATTGCACAGACAACAAAATATCAAAACTAGTGGCATTTGTAAGCACATGATACCTTTTCTAAGAACTTAATTGACTTTGAGTCATTTTTGCAATTACTTTAAATTAACTGGTCCCAAGGGGATTTTTAGTGTATGTATGAAGTCAGTTCCTCTCAAGTTCACACAGGTGTCCTAGCAGAGCAACTGGTATATTTAATCATATTAACTATGAATATTCTCCACTATGCTGAACAACATTTTGCTTGAAGAGTACTTGTGCTTTCATTCCTTAAATTAAATTCCACTTGGTTTGATATTTTGTTATCATCTAAATTTGTAACCAGTACTCAAAAAAGTAATCCACTACAAAGACTACTTTACAAATTACTTCTCTAAAACTTTAATCAAATTACTTCACTGATTACTTAATTGAAAAAGTAATAACATTGCTAATTACTTTACTTTTAAGTTACTTTCTAAAACACATTCTGCTCAACAAATTCAAAATAATGTCTATATTTCCTCCTTATTCATTGTTGCACACAGGTCATACACTCAGCACATATATATATATACACACACATATGTATATATGTATATATTTTAATGTATTCTAAATAAATAATATTTTTTTAGAAATATGTTTTAACATAGTAATGTACATAATCTTATTACAATTCAAAACTTTTTAAACAAATTTATAACTTTTGAGTAAAAACTAATAGGTAACACTTTAAGGTTCCATTTGTTAAAATTAACAACGTTAGTTAACAAGAACTGACAATGAACAATACTTTTACAGCATTTATTCATTTTGGTTAATGTTAATTTCAATGTAGTAATACATTTTTAAAAATCAAAAGTTGTATATATTTTATAACAATGAACAATTGTATATTTATTAACTAACATTAACCAATATTAATAAATGCTGTAGACAATACATTGTTCATTGTTAGTTGACGATACCTAATGCATTAACTAATGTTAAGGAATGGAACCTTATTGTAAAGTGATTCCAAATAATTACTGTATATTACAGTTACTAATTACTTTGTAATCAGATTTTACCCAACACTGCTTGTATCTGTGTCTTAAAGGTGCACTCAATAACTTTTGTCTTTGTGTCATCTTGGACTTACACTGACATGGAGCGGCTTGGATGCAGCATCATTTAAAATCAATAGTTTTCATTTTCAGATGACATTGTAGAAATATAGTATTCACAGTCAGCCATGACTACTTGAGTGAAAATGTCCAATAACAGGACGGTTAGTGAGATTATGGGAGTAGTATTCGGCTGGTCATGTGATTCTAACATGGCAGCCCCCATGTGTGGACCCTCTCCAAGCAGAATAAAACAGCTTTTATAAGGTTACTGATATGACTAGAGTCTTCATTTTAATGTGAGTGGTCATGATTTTCTACATATATTGCAAAATAATAATTCATGTCTTTAGGAGTTAAACTTTTTTAATGAGGAAAAAATTACTGAGTGCACCTTTAATGCTGCCTTCACGTGCTATCGGAATTATTGTAAATACGAGTTTCCCACTTGGAAGTTGCACATGAGCAACCCCTCAAGTCATATTTATGACTAGAAATCTCTGAAATAATTTTAATACTGGAGTTTCCGAGATGGGAGGAGTCGTAAACTTTCAACATAGCGGAGGAGACTATGGATTCTGTAGTGAATGACAGGTTTTATTAATTTTTCTAAATACAGTTAATTGTTAGCACTTACTGTTTTGGTCATAATCATTTATGTATATCAGCAACCATTTGATGCATGTTGTGAAGTTTTACAATGTGAATATAGCTTGTATTTGACCAAAATTCCATTATTGTCAGCAAGCTGAGTAATATTTTTTAAGGTGTCAAAATAAAAGTTACTCAAGAAATATATATGAATAAACTTTTTTTTTTTTTTTTGTGACGTACTCATAATTACCGCTTCAGAAGTGGGAAGTAGAATAATTCCGATAGCACATGAAGGCAGTTTAAGTGTCCAAATATTTTTGAGGGTCACTGTATTTGCATTGACCACCATAAAATGTGATGATAGAACCACATGTTTTTATTTTTTTAGTCCTCGAATATTGATGACGGTGATGCCCATTAGAAGAAAATCTGTTTCAATGATTGATGCATTTTAAATCCTGGTCAATTTGTGCTATGAGAGACAAAGGGAATATTAGTCGTGTTATTTGTGCTTTT
Organism: Myxocyprinus asiaticus; assembly: GCF_019703515.2. Classification (NCBI taxonomy): domain Eukaryota; kingdom Metazoa; phylum Chordata; class Actinopteri; order Cypriniformes; family Catostomidae; genus Myxocyprinus; species Myxocyprinus asiaticus. The sequence goes on along the minus strand of NC_059365.1, from coordinate 34,584,730 downwards.
AAATCAAGTGTGAATTTGGCTCCGATTGTATCAATTTCTTAGAAGTACAGTCAAATCTGAGCCTTTTCTATTCTACCATGCCCACTTTTTTAAGGACTGACACTTTTAGAGAAGTGAAATTTAAGTAGCTTAAAGCTATACAGCAATAAATAAATAAATAAATAGCAATAATAATTTAAAGCACTTTCCAAACTAATTAATTACATAATTATGTACTTAAAGTACACTGAGTTCATAATTATGCAGCTGCCTTGCACAAAATATATTTTGTATTAGTACTATTTGTGTGCTAACAAAAGCATCCAAACAGCATATTTTGTCCTAATTCAAGCTTGTGTTCTCAGTTCTATATAAAATAATTGTCCTGTTGTGATAAACACTGATTTCAGAGTTTACTACATACAGTAGTTGCAGGAAATCCGAAATATAAAATGCATTATGTAAAAGCTTTCTGGATGGTTGGCAGGGGGTCATATTCACAGAAATGAAATTGAAAATGCTGTTTCCCTTTTGGAAAAATGACATTAAAGTAATGTGTCCTGATATTAACCAGTGTACATTTATTTAGCATTATGCAGTGCAGTTTAAGCACTATGACATTAGCACAGCCCCTGAGTTTCTACTCAAACTATCTGAGGGTAAAATGTGATACAGGTTTTCCAAGCCAGTAGTGTTTTGCATTATTCTGCAGTATTAAGACATTCAAATCTATGCGTGCAAGCAAGAATGGAGGAGATAAGACGTTAAGTTCTTAAGCCGAGGCAGAATCTGTGAAAGGTATTCTCGATGCGCACAGGAACATTAATCAATACAAATTACTCTAGAGGTCTCTGGTGTGATTGTGACTGGGAAAAATATGAAATGGAGAAAGACAATAAGAGGAAGATATCCTCTGCTGATTCAGTTAAGTGGGCCTCCATTCATCCTGATCTTCAATTGACTTAATGTGCTTTTCAGAACATCACCTGCATGTTCCCTTCAAAACACTTTAATAAACATAACAAAGCACATCCTTTTGATGTTGCTGTCCTCCAGGACAACGGGCTGAATGGGACATGCTGTTAAGTCAGCATTCAGCAGTCTCCCTGGAATGCCTTGCAGGGGGATTAGGGCGGAAGGGAGCTTGCTGAACTGGGATCCATCAGAAAATGTTCCAAGATCAGGGAACATGGTAAACTGATGTATACCCAGAGGTAGCTATTGTGCTCAGATCAGGGAACACAGTAAAATGCTTTAAACCAGAGGGTAACCACTGTTCCTAGATCAGAGAGCATGTTTTATCACTAGAGGCTGTGTCTGTTCTGAACTCAGGGGACATAATAAATGGCTGTGAAGACAGTGGACTGAGTTATCCCAAAGTAGATGCTCCTGTTCTTGGATTGTACCACATACAGTAATGAACTGTTTTTAAGGTTCTAAGATCAGTGAACACAGCAAACTGATTTACCTCTTGAGGTAAAGGCCATCATGGTTTTCCATCTGTGCTGGTTTGCACAGACCTAGATACTAAATCTCCTTTTGGTCCACTTGCTATATGGTCCATGGGGACCAGAGCTAAATCCACTAAGAGTCATGTTATCGTTCAGACTTACTTCCAAACTCCATGTTTCACAGTCCAGTGACTAAAACTCTTCCACTCTAAACTGCATTATTCTAAATTGGCTTCTTACAATCCACAACCACCCTGATGGGTCAAATTAAGCCAGATCTTCCCAGTTACAGTATGTAGCCTGCTGCTTCTACATGCTCGCTTGGGCAATTCTGGTCCTTTTGCCAGAAACCACATGATGAATTTAGGCCAAGAATTCCCTCTAATGGCTTGATAGAGAGGGTAAATGTGCAGGGGAGTGGTGCAGCAATGCTGTCTCTCTCTCTCCATGCCAAGCTAAGAGCCTTTTCACTCCACTCTTGAAGGTCAAACTTAAACATGGGCTGTCTCTATCACCTATTTTAACTAAGACACTTCACAACCTTTCAATAGCATTACCATTACTACATGATATCTTCAACAGTGGAATCTATTAAATGGCTAATTATGATTGTTGGAAAGTGTCAGATCTCAGTGTTGGGGTAGCTAATTGGAAACTGTAGCATTCCAAGCCACATTGTTTTGTCAGGTAACATAAAACATTTGCCTTACGTGGTAACATCTAAATCAAGTGGTATTATTGGAAAATATGATTTAATATGACAAAATCAACCTTGACTACATTTTCTACACAGACAATTCTCTCATCATTTACTCAATTGCATGTCATCCCAGATGTGTATGACTTTATTTCTTCTGCAGAACACAAACAAAGATTTTTAGAAGAAAATCTCAGCTCTGTAGGTCCATACAATGCAAGTGAATGGTGGCCAGAACTTTGAAGGTCCAAAAAGCACATAAAGGCAGAATAAACAAAATCCATATGACTCCGGTGGTTAAATCCATATCTTCAGAAGCGATATGATAGGCGTGAGTGAGAAAAAAATAAATATGTGTCATTTTTTACTTTAAATTATCCTCCCTGCCCAGTAAGTGGCGGTATGCACAAAGAATGCAAATTGCCAAAAACAAAAGAAGAATGTGAAAGTGAAGATTTATAGCAAAAAAGTACTTTAATATCGATTTGTTTCTCACACACACCTATTATATCGCTTATGAAGACATTGATTTAACCACTGGAGTCATATGGTTTACTTTTACGCTACCTTTATGTGCTTTTTGGAACTTCAAAGTTCTGGCAACCATTAACTTGCACTGTGTGGACCTACAGAGCTGAGATATTCTTCTTAAAATCATTGTTAGTGCTCTGCAGAAGAAAGAAAGTCATACACATCTGGGATGGCATGATGGTGAGTAAATGATGAGAGAATTTTCATTTATGGGTGAACTATTCTTTAATGAGGGAGTACCTTTTCAAAAACATTTTGATTAAATGTAAAATTCTATCAGAAAAAATAATAATTCTGGCACAAAAACAAGAGGTGTTTTTCAATGAATGAACAATTTCAGTTAGGGTGACAGCATTGAACTTTAACAGATAAATAAAATAAAAAAACTAAATAGTATGCACCCAAATGCATATAACTGAGTCAAAAATAGTAATAAACAGAAGCATTTATCAAATATTTAGCTATAGAAAAAATACATAAAATGACATGCAGCAAATAAAATCATTTACACAAATCACCCGAATGAAACAATTCATTCTAATGAATCAGACTTCAATGCTACATGTGAGAGAGGTAATTCCAGAAGTGCATTTTGGATGGTTGCTTCAGCTCACTCGGTTGTAAGGTTGCATGCGAAATGCAATGTGAGATAAAGAATGATAATAATAATAATTTTCCATGCTATACTGATTGAGCTACTATAATCCTAATGAAAAATTCAGTTAGTACATTTAATTTCTCCCCAACACTGGAGGCTCTTTAGTAGTGTTTTATATTTTTTACCTTTAGCTGTTTTATTGGTTCTTTCTATTAGCTTTATGAAGGTTGAAAAGGACACAGACATGGATAAACAATGCAAATCCAAAGAAATCTGACCTTGTGTGCTCCCCAATTCCATTGTTAGGTCTTAGAATTGTTTGTTTACTTGTGCCAGGTGTTTTCTGTTTGTTATGGTATTCAGCACAGTATTTCAGACAACAACTCCAGCAGTCTTACGTTCTGAGACAATTATGAAAGATTAATGGTATCAATAATAACATTCTTCAATGCATGTCCTCAAATGAGTTATTCAGAGTGGTAAACAGCCTGTTCTCTAATGTAGTGGGTTTTTGTATATATGAGCACAGTTCTGCGACACAAACAAAACAAACATGATTGATGTTTCAGATAGCACTAGTAGCCATGGCCATAAAAAATGGTATTGTTAGCATAATATATTCTGCCCTCAATATTTTAAACAATTTCTCTGTTATGTTCTATTATCCAAATGTTTTCAGCTAACTTGTGATGTAATACAGTATACTGTGGAACAGGGGCATTGCTGTTAAACCTTTTTTTATTCTGTGTTTGGCTCTGTATGATTAATAGGATCACAGTGGTGGCGAGACACACTGGAGTTTTTTGCAGCATTTTCCATTTTCCACTCTTGTCCGAGTACTTCTGCTTGTTGACATGGTTGCAAAAAGGGTGCATGTATAAAACATAATACCTCCTGACCACTGTGTCATCTACTGCAGTGTCGTTCTGATAGGGTTAGGGATAGTATTTTGGCGCAGTTTCATCTAAAAGTTATATATTGTACAATATTGGTCATATTATTGGGCCTATGCAGTGACGTCTCAGGGTCATTATTTAGTGTGCGGCACAAACAATCACTTAACAATCAATTATTTGACCGATCTTTGAAACATTGACAAATAATTCCAAATTCTGCCACAGATGTGCTTCTCATGTTACACTTTATGTTCACATCAGGGACTATGAAGTTCTGTGAACTTGTGTATGTGTGTATGCACTTTAACCGGCAAAGTTTAAAAACCTAATTTTAGTGCAGTGGTTGATTGACAGGTAGAAGTTTCACAATAGAACTCATTGGTTTCACCAGACTCAAACAAGGGGAGTCAAAAAATCTATCATAAACACCTATCTACTATCCTGTATGTGCCATTATAATAGATACTATGCCCCTCAATGCCCTAGTACTTATAAAATGAAAACAAGTATGACTGATAAAAATAGATCATGACAGAAATTGTACAGAGAGTGACGAATAAAGACTTTTTTCTAGCACAACCTCTGAACATAATGCCACACATACATCCCTAATGAATTAATCTCAGCACAAAACACCACTAGGATGTGCACATCCATGTCAAAAAGCTCAAGTAAACGTGAAAGTAAACAACAAATAGGCAAATCGTCAAAGTGTGTACATATTATCTCACTAACTCGAATGAACAGCATAACAAAACTAATAAAAACGATGACAGACTTCCAATATTAATCAGTCATTGTAATCTAATACAAAACCAATGCATCAACAACACAACACCTCAATGCAGTGGCATACAATTCAATGAAATGATGAACGGTGCACTTTAACTAATCCAACCAACAACAGATTAAAAAGCTTTTAAAACTTACCAATGAAGTTCACTACGCAGGTATACTCTGTACCCAGTAACTTCTGATGCTCATGTCAACAGCTTGACATAAATATGATAGAAGCTTTTGATTAGCTCAGGGGCAAAGGCAAACTAGACCCTCAAGCCATCGTTGAACGCTCCTTGCACATGCGCATGACGTTCTCCAGATTTCCATTGATTAACATTGAGGATGAAGGGCTAGCCCCACGCATAGCAAATGAGAACTATTAAATGGCTTTTACTCAACTTACCTTAATAATAATCAAATTCCTCAAAGGAATATATACTCATTTCTTATATAATGGACATAAAACACATTTAAGTTGCGGAAAATATATTATTTCTTAAAATAAATGTATGATGATGCCATGCAATTTGCACAGCAGCGCCATCTCTGGCAGGGCTTAGCCCCACTTGCCCCTATTGTAGAGATGCGGCTGGGCCTATGCAATTTATGGTAACATTCAATAATGCCATGTTTGATTTTAAGGACACTTTCCCTGCTATAGAAAATTGAAACAATTGAATCTAAGCTATTCTTAGCTGGTTTAACCTGGTCACCCAGTTTGACCAGATAAAAAGTGCCCCAAATCCCTCTAAAACCAGCCAACTGTCCAGCCTGGTCAACCAGCTAAGACCTTTTTTTTTTTTTTTTTTTCAGCATGGTTGTCTACTTTTGTATAAGCTATTTTATTACTGTGTTGGGTCGCTAAATGATGTTTAATGTAAAATCTGTGTCCCAAATCAACACAAGTTGAGAAACCAACAGGTCTGGCCCCTCACAGCTCTGTTCTTTGTCAGTCTGACTTGTGCCAATCACACTTTGTCTAAGTGGTCTTTTGAGCTCAGTTGAAATGTCATCTTGACCTGCAGCTGAATGTCAGATCCCCCCCCCCCCACACCCCCACCCCCACCCCACACCCCACACCCCACACACACAGATTATTATATATAGTAGAATACTATATATCATTCCTATATCTAGGAGTGCTTTGTAAGGCAGACTTTACACTCCAATTCAGGTCAGAGACACTTTATGGAGTCCCTGTACAAATGTGGTGAATGAAACATGCTCATTAATTGCTCATTGATCTTCAAGCAGATGCCATTCATAAACCTTTATCGTCCAGCATCATCAGGTAATTTCAATTAATTCACCATCGACAGAGGCACAAAACAGCTTTCTCTGTATGCATCTTGCTGTATGTATTGGTTAGCCCGAGACCACAGTGCTGCTGGGAGCAACTATGGTAGAGAGAGACAGACTTGTGTCAAAATGTGTAAATCAGTCTGATTTTTGCGAAGTTGTAATAACAGATGCAGATAATGTGATTGTAGCTCGGCTGCCAGCACATATACAAATTAATTGGAACAGAGACACGTGTGAATATTTAACAGCATATTTGTCACCCTTTCTTGAAATATTCAATTACGAATATTGTGTTCTGCCATGTATACTTAGACAGATAAAGGCTGTAGCTCAATTATAACTGCTCATGTAAACACACTGATTGATCCAACAAAACCCAACAATTGTTAGGAAGTGTTAGTGAGCCTTTTACAGTCCAGTATTCAGTTTTTACCCAGGTGAAAACACCAGAATTGGTTTTGTTTTGGATTCCCAGCAGCTTATTAACTGGGTTAACATAGACAACCATGTTCAACCTGCATGAGAAAGACCATGCTGGTCAACCAGCTAGACCAGCATAGATCAGCATAAACCAGGCTATAGAGGCCAGTATGGAAATGTATGCTGACCTAAAGTGTTTCAGCAGTGTTAAACACGCATGTGGTTTATTCATCCTATATAATCTCAAGGACCACAATATTCCCACTCATGCACAAAAGTGCTGCTTCATTCCCACATACTACAGCACGTTCATTTTTTATTTCACCAAAATGGCACTGTAATGTTGTATTGTATTAAACATGATTTACACATGTACCTTAGGGAGAGGATGATGTACTGTGGGTGTTTCAGGATTCCCATCTCTGACAGCACAAGGGACATCGAGTGCCCCATTAGGCTGCACTGGACTGAATAAAACATGCCTTGTGGCAGTGATTGTTTCCACTGTAATATTGATTTGATTGAGCCCGGAGATGTCATTTACTGGCTAAACTCTGAGTGAGGCTACTGTTCCGATATGAAAACACGACACCAAACAGCTTTGTGATGGGGCGGTGATGCATCGATGTGATCTGATGAGACAAAGATATGATGAAATAAAATATCTTGCAAATTAGGAGATCCCTAGTGACGCCAAGCATCTGTGTGACTGCAGAAGCCCGGTCCAGATCTAATCTGACAAGGAAATAAATAAATAAGTACATTGTTGTTGTGTGAACTGACTAATTTTATAATGCTATACTGGACTGAATTTAGCATGGATTTTGTGGCAGATATCTTATATAGTAGAAATACAGACAAGCAAGACCTATATCCACCAAACCTGGTCCAAAGTACATGATGCACATGATCAGTTGATTTTGCATGTTGTATGATGAGAATTGAAGAAGCCAAGCGCACTTCAATTCTGAAGCTTGTTATCCATTCATATTTTTAGTCTGCAAATAGTCTAGACTAAGATGTCCCAGATTGTAACCAACTCACAGCGTTCAGTGCTTGTCTAGTGTGTGCACTTGTGTGACACCCAGGCTGAAGAGACCAGCTCAGACCAGCATTCATTTCTATGCTGGTTCAGGCTGGTTAATGTTTTGTGATGGTATGCTTGATGCTGGTCTGCATTATATTTTAAGAGTTTCAGTCGTTGTGCAAATAAACTGGTGCCGTTCACATAAACCAACTTTTTTAAGACCCAGCAGAAGCTTCATGAATGCACACATGGTAAGCGGTAATCGACCACGGACCACGGCAAATGATTTTCACTGGCCAAACAAAGTCAGGTTTATTGTAATTTTTACACATTGCAGATCAATGAATAAAATGAACAATAATATTACATGATTGCCAGGATACGAGTTGTATATTATAGAGCTTTTAACAATAAACGGTTTCGTAGCAAGTTTTACTAGTGATTCAAAGTCTGATTCATTCCCGCGAACCGGTTCTTTCATCATCATCATCACGAAATGACATCACTATTACGTAATTCAAACATACCGCCGTCGTGGTATACACACACAAACACATTCAATAAAGCCATATGTATGCGCATATTGCGGATTATTACATTTTATTCAATTAAGTTATAATAAAAAAGGTGTTTATTGTCACCAGTGTTTCAATCAGAGATCCTGTAAGTCGAATACGAATGACAAATATTGATTACATCTTGGATAACTTTCATATATTAAAGTTTGCACCCAAAACACCCAATACAGTCACCGATGCACAAACGTGGATATGTTCTACGTGTCTAAAGCATATAAAGAGAATAAACTAGCCTTCATCAACTCAAAATTTTTACAGAAACCATGATCCAGCTCATAACAACTTAAAATATAATCTGCATGCACAACACACAATAGTAAAAATTACTTGACATCTCTGACTGAAAAGTTTTTGCATATTTTAATTAAACTAATCATCGAAGCCAAGTTCCAGTATGTTTTATTTGTTCTTGAAGAAACTTACATTTCTCCCCCTCATTCATGTCCTCAATTAGTGGCATGCAGTGAAGCCATTATCTGTATTTGTATCTGTATCTGTTCATATGACAAAATTATCTGTATCTGTCTCTGTATTCGGATAGAACTGGGTGTGGGTGGGGCTTAAACCGAAAGTGCGTCAAAACTAAATGAAACATCCATTTTTAAGTGCTATTCTTACATTTATAGTTTCTGTTAATAAAACATGCTTTGCATATGACTTTACATAATAATAGCCTAATAATAATAATCATTATTATTATTATTATTATTATACAATTATTATTTTAAAATATTATTATTATTATTATTATTATTTCTTACCAGATGAAGCTGAATTTGTAGGCTACATTAACTGTGGAATATGTTGTTAACTTTGGTTTTGTCTGGTATTTCTGATATTAATATCTCCATGAAACAATATTTTCATTTGTCTGTGCGTGTATAACAACATTATTCTGGAGGAGGAGGTATCAAGCAAAATGTGAAATGTCAAGCACACATTTTGCAGTAAATAATAGATACAAATTCAAACATTAAAATAAATTAAAATAAAATCAATATAGCCTACAAACAGGTGAATGTCCTGTAAGTCTATCAGGAATTTTTACGAAAGGACACCATTATTTAGTTAAATAATAATAATAATAATAATAATAATAATAATAATAGTTACGTTTATATAGCGCCTTACCAGAATTCAAGAACACTTAACATTTTCAAATTTAACACAGTTTAAAGAAGAAGAAAACAAAGACGGAGTTTTAGTTTCTTTGTTTAATATAAGGATATAGTATATAGGAATATTCCTAATAGATGAATACTCTATGGAGCATTTAAACCTTTATGGAGCATTTTAACCTTTTTGGGGGATAAAGTCTTAACCAGTTAATATCTTAATAGCTGATGTGGATATAAATGTGGTTGTGGCATGGGGGAGTGTGACCATGTGTCTGTCTGCGGGAGAGGGTGAGTGGTAAGGCTCGTCACCTGGGTTGAGATTACTCTAACACCTGTCTCTCATTATAGTGATAGGAGGGAGACCTGATAAGGCACGCCAGATCGTCAGTGTGGGAGAGAGAAAGAGCGACACAAGAGTGTAGTACCTGAGAAGTCTACATTATCAAAGAATCCAAAGAGTGTATGAGAGTTTATATTCGTTTACACTGGAGTGGAGTGTCCTAAGATTAAGAGTGTGCAACGGGAACTTGAACCCGTTTTATTGTCTCCTGACTCCTCCATTGGCCACGAACTGTGATCAGAAACTATCACAGTGGTGCCAAAAACCCGGCTTTGGAGGAGAACGCCATTATGGAGTCCTCACCGCTGGGCTAAGTTTTCAAGACCCTCGCCAGCATACAACAAAGCCAACATCAAGCCCTCATGAAGGTACGCCTGGAGCAGGAACAGCATTTCCAAGTCCTGCTCTAGGCACAAGTGGAGGACAGGCAGGTGTTCCCGGAGCCTGATCGCTGGCGCTGCGACCCCCCCCCCCGGAGCCCACCCAACCCGTGACCCTGATGAAGATGGGGCCAAATGACAACCCAGAGGCCTTCCTCAATTTGTTTGAAAAAACGGCCGAGGTATGTAATTGACCTCCCAACTAGTAGGCGGGCCACTTATTGCCCTTACTCTCCGGGGAGCCGCAGCTAGTGGCACAGCAACTTCCCGCCACCAGCCTCCTTAGCTACCAGCATTTGAGAAAAGCCATCCAGCAACGGGTTGGTTGTAGCCCCGAGCAGAGTCATCAGCTCTTCAGGTCCCTGAGCTTCGGGAAGCATGGCCGCCCGTTCGCTTTTGCCCAACAGCTTCGGGATGCCTGCCATAAATAGTTGCTGGCAGAGGGAACCTGCGGCGCCGTGGAAGTCGTTGATCTGGTGGTACTGGAGCAGTTCATCTCCCAGCTTCCTCGAGGAATGTCCAAATGGGTCCAGTACCACCACCGGCGTCGCTGGAAGAGGTCGTTCAGCTGGCAGAGGACTACATGGCGGTGTTTCCAGGAGGCTGCAAAGCAGTGTTGTTCTCTAATCCCTCTTCTCTGTCTTCTCTCTCTCCACCCCCTGTGTCTAATTCCCCCCCCCCATCCCTCCCAGTCCCGCCAAGTTCTGGCTCTCCGGAAGTGGGGAGGAGCCCCGCCCAAACCCCTTCCCCGGTCCAGGGGACCCCTCCCCTTGTCTGTCCCTCCTACTCCCCCTGTCTCCCTCCGCTCTCCCCCCCAGGTTGGCGAGATCGCCCCATGAGTGTGGAAGGAAATCCTGGGCCGCCTTGTTGGAGCTGTGGGGAAGCCGGGCACTGCCAGGATCAATGTCCGGTGATGGAGGTGGGGACACTGATCCGGATCCCGACGCTCCGCAGGCCACTTCCAATTGGGCAGGGGTGTATCGGCTACCAGTAAGAGTAAAAGGGGATACACATCAAGCTTTGGTGGATTCGGGTTGTTCCCAAACATCTATCCACAAACAATTGGTGCAAGGCAGAGCATTGGGTAAGAATAAATGGGTGAGGTGTGTGCATGGTGACATTCACAAGTATCTTGTGGTTACCATTGAGATACGATTCAGGGGAAAAATGCATAGAGTGATGGCTGGAGAGACGGTTCCGAGGCCGTCAATGTCTGCTCTGCGTCATGATGATGCGGACGAGGAAATTTCCATACTCGGGCTTCCCTGAGGGGGATTTCCCTCTGGAGCAGACACGTGACGAGTCCCTCATGCATGCCTTTGACCAGGTGAAAGTAAGTGATGGTCAACAGCTCCAGCCTAATGTCACGCTCACATATCTGTACATTTCCATTATTAAAGAGCGGTTGTATCGAGTGATGCAGGTCACTCAGACCAAAGAAAATACAACACAGCTATTAGTACCAAAGAGCCATCGGGAAACACTCTTCCAGGTGGCTTACTATAACCCAATGGTTGAGCAGTCACGGTGACGTACGCAAATGGTGTACGACATACCGTGAATGTCAGTTGGTGAATCCACCGGCCACCCCAAAAGCACCATTGCGCCCTCTGCCATTGATCGAGGTCCCCTTAAAGAGAATTGGCATGGACCTCGTTGTGCCATTAGAACAGACTGCACGTGGCCATCGCTTTGTATTAGTTCTAGTGGACTACGCAATGCGATATCCGGAAGCAGTGCCTCTAAGAAACATCTCAGCACGTAGTGTTGCAGAGGCACTGTTCAAAATTATCTCCTGAGTGGGGATTCCAAAGGAATGGCAACGCTGACTGTACAATAGGAGCACTCAACTATGTGAATTCGCATGGGGAGAAGCTCCAAATTACTCACCAAGTGACAAGTACCCTTTGAGGTCACATGACAAGTGGGAGATTTCGATTATGAGGTTAGGCGAAGGATAGGGGAGGGGCACATCAAATGTACCACCTCAACCTCCTCAAACCATGGAGGGAGGCGGTGCCTGTAGCCTTGGAGATGGCAGTTCCGGAGAGGGTGGAGCTCGGGCCGGAAGTGACTCACAAACCAAATTCATTCACCTTGTGGAGACCACCTCTCACCGTCGCAGCTTACAGACATTTCCCAGTTGCAAGTGGAATTCGCGGACGTGTTTTCACCCCTTCCTGGTCTCACAAACCTTGTAGAGCACTATCTTGAGACCACCCCGGGGGTGGTGGTTCGTAGTCACCTATATCATCTTCCTGAACACAAGAAAAAGGTTGTTCAGGAAGAATTAGAGGCAATGCTTGAGATGGACATAATACAAGTTGCACAGTGATTGGGCCAGCCCGGTAGTTCTGGTACTGAAGTGAGATGGCTCGGTTCTGTGTTGCTTACTGGAAAGTGAACACAGTGTCCAAATTTGACGCTTATCCAATGCCACAAATTGACGAGTTACTCGATCGGTTGGTCGCGGCTCAATTTTACTCTATGCTGGACATAACAAAGGGTTATTGGCAGATCCCTTTCACTCCAATTTCCCAATGAAACATTGCTTTTTCCACACCGTTCGGATTACACCAATTCGTGACATTTCCGTTCGGTTTGTTCGGGGCCCCGGCCACATTTCAGCGTCTCATGGACAAGATCCTCAGACCACATACGACATTTTGCCGCTGTATATTTAGATGATATTATCATTTATAGTAATGACTGGCGGCATATGCAACATCTGAGGGCTGTCCTGAGAGTGCTGCGACAGGCGGGACTCATGGCCAACCAGAAGTGAGCAATTGTGTGGGTGGAAGTTAGGTATCTGGGGTTCCACAGGTGCGCCCACAGGTTAACAAAACCGCAGCGATCACAGCCTGCCCGACGCCCAAAACCAAAAAGGAGGTATGGCAGTTTTTGGGGCTGGCTGGCTACTACTGGAGGTTTGTGCCTAGTTATTCTGATGTCACCAGCCCACTGACTGACCTTACTAAAAAGGGGGCCCACAATCCGGTCCAGTGGACAGAGTCGTGCCAACAGGCTTTCCTGAAAGTAAAGTCCGCAGCTTCTACATGCTCCTGACTTCTCTCTCGCCCCTTTATTTTGCAGACGGATTCATCTGACTGGGGGCTGGGAGCGGTGTTCTCGCAGGAGGTGGGAGGGGAGGAGCGGACGGTACTGTTTATTAGTCGCAAGCTCTCCTTCAGGGAGACAAAGTACAGTACCATCGAGAAGGAGTGTCTTGTGATTAAATGGGCTGTTCTTACCATCTGCTACTACCTGCTGGGGTGGGCCTTCACCCTCTGTTCCGATCATGCTCCTCTGTAATGGCTCCACCGCATGAAGGATACTAACGCGCGGATCACCCATTGGTATCTGGCTCTTCAGCCCTTTAAATTCGAGGTGGTCCACAGACTGGGGGCGCAGATGGTTGTGGCTGACTTTCTCTCCAGAAATGGGGGGGAAGTAGGCAGGCCAGATGTTGCCCCGGCCTGAGTCGGCAGTGGGGGTATGTGGCATGGGGGCATGTTCATGTGTCTGTCTGCGGGAGAGGGAGAGTGGTTAGGCTCGTCACCTGGGTTGTGATTACTCTAACACCTGTCTCTCAGTGATGGCGGAGGGAGACCTAATAAGGCACGCCAGAGCATCAGTGTGGGAGAGAGAGAGTGACACAAGTGTAGTACCTGAGAAGCCAACATTATCAAAGAATCTAAAGAGTGTATGAGAGTTTGAGTTTATGTGTATGAGAGTTTATCCACTGGAGTGGAGTGTCCGAAGACTAAGAGTGTGCAACGGGACCAAAAATAAACAGACCTTGAACTTGTTTCATTGTCTCCTTACTCCTCCATTGCTCACAAACTTAGAAACTATCACAGTGGTCAACTTTAAAAGATGGATAGACAGGCTCCGACATGAAATCATCACTTCAGGTCAGGAATTTAACATTGCGCTCAGGTTTAGGCTATAAATAAATACATGGGAATCATTATGTGTGAATTGTGTGATACATTAACATAGACATTTCAAGAAGTGGAAAGTGTATATGATGTCGTATATTAATGTTACACTTGATAAGCTCACATTTTACAGATACTGCAAACGGAGTCGAGACCGCGCCTGTCCGATCTGAAATCACACCATGCACATGTTCATTCATAAGGTTTACACTTTAGAAATATTGGCTGCACAGATTCATAAAGTCATTGTAATTTTGGATATTTTTATTTAAAATGTCACTTTATCCTTGTGCTTCTTGGATAATCAGTAATACAAATATTTTTTTATATTATTTGGATGAATCTGTTATTCGTTTTGAAGTCGTTATTTGTGCCTTTTTCAGAATAAGGTATTCGGCTTCAGGCACATCCCTATCCTCAGTACACGCATACTCATAGTCTTAGCCGCTCACTCATCAGTTCTCTGCATTTCGGACATGTTGAGAGACGGTTCCCAGTTCAGTGTACTGTTACCTCGAGAACTTGCGACTGGATCAACATACATTGGTAAAACTCTTATCCATCGAGTCATAAACATATTTTCAGTATGTTTTATTTGTTGTTATACTTCCTTCTATTCTGCAAAATACATTAGAAACATGCATTTCACCCCCTTTTTAAATGTGTACATGCATGCTCATGGTATCAGCAGCTCACTTATCAGTTCTCAGCCGTTTAGCTGGCTGACGTTTTCATATGGTCCCTTACCACACCCTCCACAGTTATAGCACATTTTAGCTCAATGTGTGGAACTTTCAGACAGTCCCTTACTAACCGTAGGTGGAATTTTTAACTTATCAAGGTTAAATTAACGATCTTGAATGATTTTGTGGTGACACCTTTTTCGTGACATGTTTCTTTTAGATGACATGTTTATCTTAGTATTAATATACAGTCTATGATATTCTCTATTACCCTGGTAAGTGAAATAAATTAATTTGTTGATTAATTTTATGTCATTTTAAATTTTTTTGACCTAACTCCTTGTCATTTATGACTTACACGTTTATTTCAGCAAGCACAAAGTATAAATGTCGACAAAACTGTTTCGTCTAGGCTTGCAATATTCTCCACCAGGAGGAAAGTAATTTCAAATTTGAATCACTAAAATCTCTGCTGTGGATTGAATCAGTAGTGTAGTTTAGGGCATACGCAGGCATATGCCATATGCCCACCTATCTTTCTTGGGATTTTGCGTATGCCCACATAAAATAAGTGATAATACATATAGCCACCAGAACAACGAGTAGGCTTTTTACCCAGAACTTTTTCAGTCTACTAATGCGATGCTGCAGCACTGTTGATTTAAAAAAAAAAAAAAAAAAAAGGTATACACGTATACACAGCAGCAGGAGAGCAACTGATGCCACGGGCAAGACAGACAGTCCGACACACACACACACACACACACATATATATATATATATATATATATATATATATATATATATATATATATATATATATATATATATAAATTTAACTTATACAATTAAACTTTGTGAAAATACTGTATGTTATTGCACCCCTGCTAGTCTTCAGACTATGCCCACCTCTTCAGACACTACTACATCACTGGATTGAATAGTAATCCTGATACCAGGTTATGTTATATTTTAATTTTCTATGCATCTAGAAAACATGGGGAACATTTTTTTTAAAGTTTCCAGGAGCACATCACAGCATTGAATTAATCCAACTGCACTAATATAAAGAAATTAATCAAGCTCTATTCAAGAGTGTGAATATGTCAAGAGAGGAAGTGATGGAAATGTTTCAGTTTCTCAACTTGTATTTGGTGTCTGTAGTTTTATTGCCATGGACAAAAATATGATAATTACAGTTGTGCTCAAAAGTTTGCATACCCTGGCATAAAATGTGAAATTTTGGCATTGATTTTGAAAATATGACTGATCAAAGAAACTGTCTTTTATTTAAGGATAATGATCATATGAAGCCATTTATCATCACATAGTTGTTTGGCTCCATTTTAAATCATAATGATAACAGAAATCACCCAAATGGCCCTAATCAAAAGTTTACATACCCTTGAATGTTTGGCCTTGTTACAGACACACAAGGTGACACACACAGGTTTAAATGGCAATTAAAGGTTAATTTCCCACACCTGTGGCTTTTTAAATTGCAATTAGTGCCTGTGTATAAATAGCCAATGAGTTTGTTAGCTCTCACATGGATGCACTGAGCAGGCTAGATGCTGAGCCATGGGGAGCAGAAAAGAACTGTCAAAAGACCTGCGTAACAAGGTAATGGGACTTTATAAAGATGGAAGAGGATATAAAAAGATATCCAAAGCCTTGAAAATGCCAGTCAGTACTGTTCAATCACTTATTAAGAAGTGGAAAATTCAGGGATCTTTTGATACCAAGCCAAGGTCAGGCAGACCAAGAAAGATTTCAGCCACAACTGCCAGAAGAATTGTTCAGGATACAAAGAAAAACCCACAGGTAACCTCAGGAGAAATACAGGCTGCTCTGGAAAAAGATGGTGTGGTTGCTTCAAGGAGCACAATACGACGATACTTGAACAAAAATGAGCTGCATGGCCGAGTTGCCAGAAAGAAGCCTTTAATGTGCAAATGCCACAAAAAAGCCCGGTTACAATATGCCCGACAACACATTGACACGCCTCACAGCTTCTGGCACACTGTAATTTGGAGTGACGAAACCAAAATAGAGCTTTATGGTCACAACTATAAGCGCTATGTTTGGAGAGAGGTCAACAAGGCCTATAATGAAAAGAATTCCATCCCCACTGTGAAGCATGGTGGTGGCTCACTGATGTTTTGGGGGTGTGTGAGCTCTAAAGGAACGGGGAATCTTGTGAAAATTGATGGCAAGATGAATGCAGCATGTTATCACAAAATACTGGCAGACAATTTGCATTCTTCTGCACGAAAGCTGCGCATGGGACGCTTTTGGATTTTCCAGCATGACAATGACCCTAAGCACAAGGCCAAGTTGACCCTTTAGTGGTTACAGCAGAAAAAGGTGAAGGTTCTGGAGTGGCCATCACAGTATCCTGAGCTTAATATCATCGAGCCACTCTGGGGAGATCTCAAATGTGTGGTTCATGCAAGACGACCAAAGACTTTGCATGACCTGGAGGCATTTTGCCAAGACGAATGGGCAGCTATACCACCTGCAAGAATTTGGGGCCTCATAGACAACTATTACAAAAGACTGCATGCTGTCATTGATGCTAAAGGGGGCAATACACATTATTAAGAACTAAGGGTATGCAGACTTTTGAACAGGGGTCATTTCATTTTTTTCTTTGTTGCCATGTTTTGTTTTATGATTGTGCCATTCTGTTATAACCTACAATTGAATATGAATCCCATAAGAAATAAAATAAATGTGTTTTGACTGCTCACTCATGTTTTATTTAAAAATGGTACATATATTGCCAATTCTCCAAGGGTATGCAAACTTTTGAGCACAACTGTTTGTACTTTTTTTTAATTATTATTGAAGATGCCATATTAATTTAACATGAGTTTTTAGCAAAGACCTTCCCCTAACTCAGAGCACTTCTGAAGTTCTTTATATCAACATCATCAGAGCCATGAGAACTGAAAGTCAAAGGGGACATTTGACTTCAAAGCAATGACATAAACAATGTCATAAAAGATACATATTTTTCTATTAATTCTCAATATTTTGCATTGCATCAAGTTTTCTATGATACTTATTAAAGTTGAATTTCTGTTTGTAGTAGCTCTGGAGTGCAGCATTACTAGTTTGACCATATTCATACAGATAAAACACAACACTTCTATTCATTTAAGTTTTAAAATGTAATTTAGAGAGATACCAATTTCTTTGTTTTTAATTACTCTGCCTACTGACAGCAGGTCTATTAAATGTTTTCATACTTACAGGGATCAGCACATCCATCCACAACCTGATCTTTCATATGGTGTCCAGACCCCTCAGAGAGTGCAGACAGCCGACTTCAAATTGATGACATGGAGATGACTGAAGTGAAGTTTTGTTTATTTTGTTGAATCCAAAAGACCTCACTCAGTTTGTCAGACCAGTGGCAACAAAATGATTCTGTATCTGCCCCAGAGGTAATTTTTACTTAGTTTTTTGCATGTTTATTAATCTTACTTATGGTTCTAATGTTAACTCATAATTAATGTTTACTGATTTAATGTTTATGATTTCTATATAAATAATATTACTACTAATTAACTTATTTTATTATTACAAACCTATGGATTTATTAAGCCAATTCTCCTAACTATTACATTATGAATTGTGTTAATTATTGCTTGTGTTTTTGTAAATACAACTATAAAAATGCTTTACTTATGTAACATTGGTTCCCTATCTGTCACTCACTCGACGTTGGTGTCGATGTAGTGACACTAGGGGTCACTCTTGGGAGCCCGAGACACCTCTGGTCTTTGATAAAAGGCCAATGAAAATTGGCGAGTGGTATTTGCATGCCACTCCCCCGAACATACGGGTATAAAAGGAGCTGGTATGCAACCACTCATTCAGATTTTCTCTTCGGAGCCGAACGGTCATGCTCATTGAGCTGAATACTACTGTTCATTCACCTGCTGGATCTGACGGCGCATTTCAGCGGCTTCTCCCTCCTCTGCACTGGTGCACTGCAGAGAACGCCCCTGGGCGCTTCGGCAGAAAAACTAGAGAGTATATTTTCTGAAAGAGCATTTTTCCCCTCTAAAAGAGTATATATTTCTCTAAAAGAGCGCACACAAAGAACGTCTTTTTAAAGACGCGTCTTTTTGAAGATGCTTTTCCGATTGTGTGTTATTCCTGGTTGTGCTCGTTATCTCTCGCCTTCTAACGGTCACGATCACTGTCTTTCGGGTCTGGGCACTGCTCACGCGGAGACAGCGTTCGTGGATGGTCACATTCTCATTGCGAGAATGTGTCCATGGCAACGTTGCGGTCGCGGCTCGCCTTCGTAAGGAAGCGAGCCACCCCAGAGGCTCCCGCCTCGGTCCTTTTACCCACGGGTTTGAGGCCAGCGCGGCTAGCACTGGGGGCGATTTGGGGACACCAATGGGACCGCCTCCGCCGGGTATCCCCCCGCGGAACTCCCATTCCCCAGCACGCTCGTCTGCCCCGATCGGGCTTCCAGGTGAGTCCGCCAGCTCGTCTCACGGCGAGTTCGACCTCTTATTCGGAGCCCGCGAAAGTGATGAGCTCTCGAGCGCAGCATCGGAGAGCGGGCTCGTCCAATCGGAAGCCTCGGCTGGGCTCCTCCCTTCGGGGTCGATCGCCCAGTCACAGGCTGACGCGGAGATGACGACATGCTTTCCCGGACAGCCGCGAGCGTCGGTTAGAGTGGATTTCACCGCTCTTCCCTGAACCCTCGCGGCTCTGTAATTGGTTCCTGGGCTCGCGGCGCCGCTCAAAGCCACGCCCCGCCCCGTTCCTTTCTTCCCGGAAGTGCATGAAGAGCTGACAAGATCGCGGGAGGCACCTTTTACTGCCCGGTCCCGATCTTTTCAGCTTCCCCGCTCTCACTACCCTCGATGGTGGGGCGGCCAAGGGTTATTCGGCAATCCCCCGGTGGATAAAGGCGCTCGCGGTGCACCTATGCCCGCAGAGCGCCGCCACCTGGCGTGGGTGCCCAAAGCCCCCGTCCAAGGCCTGTAGGTTTACGTCGTCTCTGACGGTCAAAGCCTATGGCGCTGCTGGGCAAGCCGCCTCCGCCCTGCACGCCATGGCTCTCCTGCAAGTCTGCCAAGGCGCTAAAGGAACTGCACTAGGGTAGTTCCGCCCCGGGATTGATGCAGGAACTGCGCTCGACGACCGACCTCGCTCTCCGAGCGACGGAGGTCACGGCGCGGTCTTCCGGGCGGACGATGGCCACACTAGTGGTCCAGGAGCGCCACCTTTGGCTCAACCTGGTCGAGATGGGTGAGGCCGACAGGACACGATTCCTTGCTGCCCCCATTTTCCAGGCGGGCCTATTCGGCGACACTGTCGAGGACTTTGCCCAGCAGTTCTCGATGGTAGAGCAGTAGATGGATGCTAGCCGGCTTGTCCTGCCCCGGCGTGGCTCAAGATCCCCCCATCTACTCATCGCCGAGGGCGTCCCCCTGCGGTAACTGCACCGGCTCCGCTGCAGCCCGCCCCTCCGGCCCGGCCCTGGCGTGGAGCCCACCGCAGGAAGCCGACGCCACCCGTCTCACAGCCGGCACCGAAGAACCCACGGAGGTCTTCGAAGCGCCCCTGAGACGGGCGACCCAGGGACAACGAAACCCGCTGCTCTGGAGCTGGTAAGCAGATCTTCTTTTTGTTACCTTTTGCATTTAATTGCGCTGCATGCCCAAGTGGCTGCAGTACTCAAGAGCTCCGCAAGAGTGGTTTCCTTGTTCCCTGGGTCACATATTCGGTGTGTACGGCTGGCATCACGACCACCGTCCGCCACTCCATTTGGCAGGTTGGCGCTCCAGCGGCGGTCTCCCGCCCTGAGCGCCCAGCTGTGGCACAAATCCGCCCCCGATGTGACAGTCTCCACGGGTCATGAGGACAGGCCTTTTCCTCCCCCGTCCCAGGCTGTTCCGGGGGTGGTCACAAGGAGCCAGGTAAGTGCTTCGATGTCCTCGGACTCAGCACGGCCACGATGTGGTGTGGCACCTCAAGCTCCGCCCCGCCGCGAGGCCCCACCCGCCGGTACATCCGATGACGTTGTCCCTTTGGTCCCCCTTGCGCGGAACTCGGGTGCATGGCTGGCGCTTTCCAGTCCGTCGCGAGGGCTGGTCCGGACCGTCCGACTCGGCTGCACGATTCACTTCGCTGGGCATCCGCCCAGGTCCAGCGGTGTCCACTTCACCTTGGTGAAAGATGGAAACGCTGCTACCTTGCGTGGAGATCGCTACCCTCCTACGGAAGGACGCGATAGAACCTGTCCCTCCAGCCGAGATGAAGAGGGGGTTTTACAGCCCCTACTTCATTGTACCGAAAAAAGGCGGTGGGTTGCGGCCAATCTTGGACCTGCGAGTACTGAACCGGGCCTTACACAGACTCCCGTTCAAGATGCTGACGCAAAGACGCATTCTAGCGAGCGTCCGGCATCAAGATTGGTTCGCGGCGGTAGACCCGAAGGATGCGTACTTTCACGTCTCGATCCTTCCTCGACACAGACCCTTCCTGCGGTTTGCGTTTGAGGGTCAGGCGTATCAGTACAAGTCCTCCCTTTCGGCCTGTCCCTGTCTCCTCGCGTCTTTACGAAGATCGCAGAGGCTGCCCTTGCCCCGTTAAGGGAGGTGGGCATTCGCATTCTCAACTATCTCGATGACTGGCTAATCCTAGCTCACTCTCGAGACGGGTTATGCGCACACAGGGACCTGGTGCTCTCACACCTCAGCCGACTAGGGCTTCGGGTCAGCTGGGAAAAGAGCAAGCTCCTCCCGGTTCAGAGCATCTCTTTTCTCGGTTTGGAGTTGGACTCGGTCTCCTTGACGGCGCACCTTATGAACGAGCGCGCCCAGTCGGTGCTGGCCTGTTTGAAGGCGTTCAAACAGAAAACAGCGGTTCCACTGAAACATTTTCAGAGGCTCCTGGGGCATATGGCGTCCTCGGCGGTGGCCACCCCGCTTGGGTTGATGCATATGAGGCCGCTTCAGCACTGGCTCCAGACTCGAGTCCCGAGACGGGCATGGCGCCACGGGACACACCGCGTGGCCATTACGTCGGTCTGTCACCGTCTTTTCAGCCCTTGGACCGACCTCTCGTTTCCACGAGCAGGTGTTCCGCTAGAACTGGTCTCCAGGTGCGTCGTGGTCACGACAGACGCCTCCAAAATGGGCTGGGGCGCTGTTGGCAACGGGCACGCAGCTGCCGGCCTCTAGACGGGTCCGCAGCTGCGTTGGCACATCAACTGCCTCGAGTTACTGGCAATTCTGCTCGCCCTGCGGAGGTTCCGGCCGTTGATCCAGGGCAAGCACGTGCTAGTTCGGACAGACAGCACAGCAGCGGTAGCATATGTCAACTGCCAAGGCGGTCTGCGCTCCCGCTGTATGTCATAACTCGCCTGCCGTCTCCTCCAACGGAGTTAGCAGCACCAAGTCGCTGCAAGCCACTCACATCCCGGGCAACCTCAACACTTCGGCGGACGCGCCGTAACAACAGGTTACCCTCAAGGGAGAGTGGAGACTCCACCTTCAGGTGGTCCAGCTGATTTGGAGTCGATTCAGTCAGGCACAGGTGCACCTGTTCGCCTCCCAAGAATCCTCCCACTGCCCGCTCTGGTACGCCCTCACCGAGGCCTTCCTCGGCATAGATGCGCTGGCACAGCTGGTCCCCTGGCATTCGCAAATATGCGTTTTCCCCAGTGAGCCTGCTCGCACAGACCCTGTGCAAGGTCAGGGAGGACGAGGAGAAGGTCGTCCTGGTAAGCACCCTACTGGCCCGCCCAGACGTGGTGCTCGGACCTCACGCTCCTCGTGACAGCTCCCCCGGGCAAATTCCCCTGAGAAAGGCCCTTCTTTCTCAGGGAAGGGGCACCATCCGGCACCCGCGCCCAGACCTCTGGAATCTCCATGTCTGGCCCCTGGACGGGACGCGGAAGACCTAAGCTGTCTCCCACCTGCGGTGGTAGACACATTCACTCAGGCTAGGGCTCCCTCTACGAGGCGCCTGTATGCCTTTAAGTGGTGTCTGTTCGCTAAGTGGTGTTCTTCCCATCAGGAAGACCCCCAGAGGTGCGCAGTCAGATCAGTGCTTTCCTTCCTGCAAGAGAGGTTGGAAGGGAGGCTGTCCCCTTCCACCTTGAAGGTGTACGTTGCTGCCATAGCAGCACACCATGACGCAGTCGACGGTGAGTCCTTAGGGAAGCATGATCTGATCATCAGGTTCCTAAGAGGCGCCAGGAGGCTGAATCCCTCCAGGCCACGCCTTGTTCCCTCATCGGACCTCTGTAGTTTTTCAGGGTCTACAGAGAGCCCCCTTTGAGTTTTGCAGTCAGCCGGGCTTAAGGCACTCTCCTTGAAGACTGCCCTCCTGACTGCGCTCACTTCCATCAAGAGGGTAGGTGACCTGCAAGCGTTCTCTGTCAGCAAAACATGCCTGGAGTTCGGTCCGGGCTATTCTCACGTGATCCTGAGACCCCCGACCGGGCTATGTGCCCAAGGTTCCCACCACTCCTTTTAGAGACCAGGTGGTGAACCTGCAAGCGCTGCCCCAGGAGGAGGCAGACCCAGCCCTGGCGTTGCTGTGTCCGGTGCGCGCTTTGCACATCTATTTGGATCGCACGCAGAGCTTTAGACTCTCTGAGCAGCTGTTTGTCTGCTTCGGTGCACAGCGGAAAGGAAGCGCTGTCTCCAAGCAGAGGATCGCCCACTGGCTCATTGACGCCATAACTATGGCATGTCTCGCCCAAAACATGCCGCCCCCGGTAGGGCTACGAGCCCATTCTACTCGTGGTGTAGAGGCTTCTTGGGCCCTGGCCAGAGGTGCCTCTCTAACAGACATTGCAGAGCAGCGGGCTGGGCAACACCCAACACCTTTGCAAGGTTCTACAACCTCCGGGTGGAACCGGTTTTGTCCCAGGTAGTGGCACGCAACACAAGCGGATAAGCCCGGGATAGCCGGCCGGGTGTATCGCTTGCACATAGCGCCTTCCACCTCCTTTTGAGCTGAAGACGTGCGCTGTTAATTCCCAGTAGTGTTCACAAAGGTTGTTCCCTGGTTGACTTCCTCCGAGCCCTGTGGCAGTCGAGTTTTCGGAGAGACTCGCTGCCGGCCCAGTACACGCGCTAACTAAGAGCCCGGTTCTGGGGTAGGTGCGCCGCATGTGGCGGTTCCCTGTAAGGCTAACCCCATGCGATCTATATCTTCCGCTAGTTCGTTTCCCTACTGGCAAACTGCGTCTTCCTTGGGCAGAGCCCCTCAGTCTCCATGTTGTAGTAACTCCTCCCCCATTGGGTAGGATCTACCTTGAAGGCTCTCCACATGGTTGGAAAGACCATGTGATGTATTCTTCCACTTAAATATCCCCCCTCTCTTGGGGCGAGGTGTGGTCTCCGCGGTGTCCTCCCCTTGGGAGGGACACCCCCCGACTAGACCTGGCGGCCCAGTCGGATAATCCCCCTTCTTTTTAGGGAGTGGAAAAAGAGAAGGGGAAAGAGGCCATGACTGGGTTAAGCCTGTCTCTATCTCTGGGTAGTCGACTTGTCCCCAAAAAGGGCCGTTCGACACTCATAACTGTGTTGGGGGAGGTTACGTGTCGACCTGGTGTGCTGGCTATGAGGCACACAGCAAGTCTGCCCACCACACACCGCCAGTTCACGTAACACAGTTCAGCCTTGTGGCGTTTTGTATAGGGACCCCTAGTGTCACTACATCGACACCAACGTCGAGTGAGTGACAGATAGGGAACGTCATGGTTACTGGTGTAACCTCCGTTCCCTGATGGAGGGAATGAGACGTTGGTCCCTCCTGCCACAACGCTGAACTACCCGCTGAAATGGCCGGACCTTATATCGGCTCCTCAGCGTAAAACCTGAATGAGTGGTTGCATACCAGCTCCTTTTATACCCGTATGTTCGGGGGAGTGGCATGCAAATACCACTCGCCAATTTTCATTGGCCTTTTATCAAAGACCAGAGGTGTCTCGGGCTCCCAAGAGTGACCCCTAGTGTCACTACATCGACACCAATGTCTCGTTCCCTCCATCAGGGAACGGAGGTTACACCAGTAACCATGACGGTTAATGGAGTGGAAGAGAGGAGACGCAGAAGTAGATACTTTAAGTCTTTTAATAATAAATGCTGGAGTGGAACAAAACAATAAAGCTCAACATTATAATATAACACTTCAAGGACTGAAGTGGCAGAGCATGAACAAAACAGGAGGGTATTTTTTACAAACAAAGGCTGATGATGGAATGGAGGACAGGTGAGGATGATAGGGAACATATGGAAGTGATGAGGGCTGTGAATTCTGGGAAATGTAGTCCTGGGAAAACTTCAAAAAAGAGTGCTTGGAAAACATGAGGGAGACAGACTGTGACAACTTAATAATACTTAAATGTCTTTTATATGGTTATTTCACTTTCTTATTGATATAGTACTGTAAATAAACTATTCAATTCACATATCCATTAAACGTTCTTCTTGTAATTAAAGAAAAAAGAAATATGAAAACTAAACAAATACCAAATGTTACTGTTGGATTTTGGGAACCCCTAAAAAGGGTTCTATATAGAATATATATAAACATATGTGAAGCGAGGAAGCGATGGAAACTTTTCTTCTTAGAGTGCACAATCAAGGTCAAGGTCTTTTAAAGCAAGTTTTGGGTGGCTTTTAGACAATAATTCCCTTTTTTCTATGAAACGATCTTTGTAACATCTCCGTATGTTGGCTATGCTTACATTAAAGTCATTCATTTTAGCTACTGTGTTGCCACAAAAAAAAAAAAAAAAAAAAATCCAGCCAATCAACAGGTAGATTTAGTGAGTGAAAGCACTGCTGATTGGCATTCTTACTGTGGTAAGCATGCTTACTCTGGCCACATCGTACGGCGTTGTGTCAAAGTGGTGAACAATGCTTCAAGGAGCGGTTAATATTATCAAATTTATTTAAAAAACCCATTCCTTTTTTCCTTTCTTTCCTCTCCTGTTGGGTAAGCACTGCTTACCTTGCATATATGGACAGCACGTCCATGCTGCATTGTCCAGGTGAGTGAGAGGCTTTTGGCTAATTTTCTTCATTTATCCATTCTGTGCAAATCAGTGCCCTCTCTCCATGTTGTTTGTGGACATGTCATCAACAATGAACTTTCGCATTGCTATGTGCATGAGTTTGTGTGAGAATAAATTTTCAAGATCGTAGCTAGTTGGGGAGGAGAATGACCTTGTAATTGAGGCATCTAGTCATGATTAGTTGTGTACAGTGCACACCAACACAACAGAAAACAAGGATCTGTGAAGGAGCCTACACACTAGAGTTTACGCCATATCAAAGAACTTTGTGAATCCATTGATTTAAATGTGAATGCTGTGTCACAAGGATGCAGAGGAAAAATAGAAGAGTTTGTGCATTTCAAATGAATGCTTTGTCTAGAGTCTAGGTACCCTGGAGTCTTTAAATGTGTGCAGGGCGACAACCTTTAGTCATGTGTGAGCTTAGCTTACGTTTGTTATGGGCCAATTCACAGATCTTACATGGTATTACATGGTATAATTATATTGATATTTCCATCATATTGAATCACTCTAGCAATATATAATAACAAAAGAGAAAAAAGGTATAAGAGGACACACCTGGTAAATGTGTGATTATTTGTAATGAACCCTGATTGCATTGCATGGGGGCATGATTGTCACTATGACAGCATCTTCAAGATTGACTGTTACATACTGTAAATTGATTGCATATGATCTGGCAAGTTTTTCTCATGTGGCTCAGGCGGCTTTGTGGTCTCCAAATATTAAATGGATGCCAGTCATCAGTAATACTCATTAACGTATCTAAATGATCATAGATATCCAGGGAATTGGGGAATGAGCTGGTATTTGAGTTTCAATAGGATCTGTTCATCACTGGCAGTGGATAATGAGGTCAGTGAATCAACACAATGATGCCTCGTTATTTGTGAGTGCCAAAGAGGTAGCACAAAGTCCAAAGACTCACTCATTATGTGCGATGGCAAGTCAATTATTCATCTGAGCAAGTCTGACAGTTTTACCCCTCAAAAGCAGAAGCCAGTGCATGGGTCAGAACCAGTACAGACTGTAACAGTTTGTGATGTATAGAGAGGCCAGAAGTGGTAAAATCCACTCCCTGGGGAGGTCCCCGCCACGACCCATCATGACTGCTTTCTTCCCCCAGCACGGTTTAGTTAACAACACATAGAACACTCTCTCACTCTACAGATTAACACAGTGTCTATGTTTGTAGTGGAATAGTAGCTTACTACTGAATACTGCACAGTATACACTAGGGGTGTAACGGTTCTAAGTTCTCACGGTTTCTGTTTTTTTTTTTTTTTTTTCGGTACTTGCTACATTCTGAGAAAAAAAATACTACTGCCAAATCCAAAGTAAGAATACTCTATTTGGTAACAAACACTTTTGACAAACAGGTTTGCCCTTATGAAAAATCTTCAAAGTTTTAGTACAGTAACCATAATTTTACTATGGTATTTTTAGTAAAACCATAACCACAAAATTAACCATGTTTCAAACAATCATGGTTATTACAATATTACTCTAATAAAACCATGGTTACTATATGGATACTACAGTATTACTGTAGTAAAATCATGGTTGTATCAAAACCATACTATCTGCCAATAAAACCATGGTTACAGCAGTCATGGTTACTTCAGTCATGATTACACTATTACTGTAATAAAACCATGAAAGAGTCCTTAATAGGGCTGTAAATAACTATTATTTTGATAATCGCCTAATCAAACAATTATTAGAATGATTATTTGACTATTCGGGCGATTAGTGCAAAGATTAATCATTAGCTCTTAACCGACTATTCAGCTTGTGCCTCGACTTAAAAGTTTGTATTAAACATGCTTATTAACAATAAAGAGGACACAATTACATTTTAAAAATACCTTAAAATGACATTCACTGAATTACAAGGAAACATACTTATTACATTTAATTCAGTAAACAATTCACTTGAAAAAAATCTTATTTTTATCAAGAGTTTTTGAATTGTATTCCATTTAAAATAATCAAAATACTTAAAACCAGATACATTTACTTGAGAATCAAGATATAAGATATTTAGAATTGCTTTCAGAGAATGTATCTTGAATATGTGTGTAATTTGTATACAAGTGTATTTTTTTCACTTGTTCATAATTCTGCTAGTGCAGTAAAGAAAAATTATACTCGTCTTGTTTAATAATATTGTTTAAAGGTTTTAGATATTTAATATATTTAAATTAGTGCTGTAAGTCGATTGATTTAAAAAAAAAAAAAAATCAAATCGCATCATTTTTTTGTAGTTAATCGCAGTTAAACCTAGATTTTAAAAGTGCTGAAATTTGACACGATATATACTTATTTTCTTGTCAATATTAATTTATTTCCATTTTAGGAAATAAAACAAAACAATATGTAGCAATATAATGCTTTATTAACATTTTCCAAACAAATCCTTCCACAATATAAAGATAGAAATGCATTAATATAGCACCAGTTCAAGTAAATGTAAACACTTCCCAAAGTCTAAGTGGGAGTTTGACTAATTGAAAGAAATAGTCACCACATAGGTTGCATATATAATTTGCAGTGGGCATTAAATCCCTCAAACTCTCACCCCCCACAATATTAATCTGCTGGTAGACTGTGGCTATCTGCTTTCCTACGGCAATCGTGAAGCTGCATTCATGATTCGCGTCAGGGTGGCTGATCTCACCATGAAAAGTGCTTGCGAACAAACACACTTACAAAGGTTGAAAAATACTTGATTTCTATCACAAGTCCCATCTGGGCTTATTTTGCACATCAAATAGCACTAAGAGATCCTTTCTATTCATTTTATCACTGACAGGGAAGCACTTCAGAGATTATTTTATTTACCAAGATAACAACCTCCACAGCTCTATCATAGGAGAGAGCATAACGGTCAAGTAGCGGGACCACTGCATTATGCAGTTTTATGCTAAGCTTGTAGGCTCAACTTGGTAGAAGGGCTCTGGTGCTGTGGCGTGTGTGTCAGTGTAATGACTCTGGGTTGACACATTACAAAGGTTCCGCCCTTCGCACAAGTTTTTATGCTGTATTAACGGTCTATGCATTAATTGTGAATAAAAATAACACGTTAAACTTTTTTAACTAATCGAATTCTGGCAGCTCTAATTTAAATGTTAAATATTGTAATCAGCATTTTACGATAAAATTTTTTCTTCTGCAATATAGCTTCTAAAGTAAATGTATGTTGTTTTAAAGGAGATTTAAATATTTATATTGGAAAGCAAGCCAAAAAAGACTTTTTACACATTTTTTTTCTGTAATGTATAATGGGCTAAAACTACACTCTCTCACCTTTTTGTTCACTTCGATCCATCTTTAACTCTCAAAAAACAAACTCTCTCTTCTTAATAAAGCTGAGTGTCACAGATTTTCCTTTTTCTCTCTATAAGATACACACCGTGACATAAAGTATATCATGATTCACTAAGTCGCGAGCCATCACGTTATAATCTAGCTGCAGTAAACACGGAACGAGCGTCCCCATGCCAGAGCATGCATCAGCAGGGTGAAGATTCAATCTCTCCTTCTTATTGGGTCACTTCACACGACTCATAGAAGTGGTGCTGACCACACAGAGAAATACCCATTTCGGAGTTTGTTTCACATGACCTGCTTTCTTATTATTTGAACTTTAATAAAAGATGCATTAAAGATATAATGACAGGGTGTTTCATTTTTAGACACTCTGACATGCAGGTTTTGCTTAAACGGAATGCCAGATCTGTCTCCGCTTTAATTCACGATGAAAGTACTTCTGCATTTATTTGCTTTGAATTTTGCCATTATAATTCCAGATATTCCATACTTTGCAATCTATATCACCTTTTAGGCTGTTTGGAAAGTTTAGTGTGCATTTGAAACGTGAGCTGTTTCTCTTCCTCTCCTCAATCAGTCGCGAGCTGCAATGCTCCTCTGGCATGCCATCATTTTGGGTTTTATATGATCTCATGTTACATTAAATGAGATCAAACAACTATTTGACAAAAAAAAAAAATTTGTCGACAATTGTCGATAACGTTGACTAATTGTTTCAGCCCTAGTCCTTAAAAAAAAAAATATATAATAATAATAATAATAATAATAATCATAATTCTCTAATTACTTTCGCCTTTTTTTTCCAATGTGTGAACGGCTTGTAATCCAACTTAAAAATTAGCTCTTCCCAGACTTCCTAGGTTGCCTATTAAAGCCTGTAGACTGATTTTCATGCGAAGGGAGCGTGTCAGTTTTGCCGGGAAAATCCAAAGGATGTAACATTTATGCGTGCTCCCGAGAGCCTTCTACTGAATCCCATCTGGCTAAGCGGGAACATGATCGTGGTCGAGCGGAAATTAGAGTGAACATCAGCAGGGCATTTGATTCCTGGAAGGACCTTCGTTCGGTTTTGGTTATCAAAACAGACCCTGAATTGGCTTTCTTCATATTGGACAGGTAAGCTTACATAACTGCAAAGCATGTGAAATATAGTGCCACAAGGATTGATCTGTGTCATTTTAGCTAACTTGATCTTGCCTGCTAACGCTGACGAATTGCAAGCTACCTTGCTTCGTAACTTTCAAATCTCTTTACACTAAAAGTCAGGTATACAGGATAAATTTAAGCAAATACACTGGTTTCTTGATCGTAGTATGACATATGACATACAAAACATACAATAGTGCAACATAACACTGCAGTGCAACAGTAAACTTTCTGGTATAGTTCGGTAGTATGTAGCTGTATGTGTGTATCAGTATGCTATGTTAGCTGATAAGTAGTTTTAGTTTAGTCTCAAAGTTTGTAGTAAAACAATCATAACTGTGTAATTTTAATTATGCTACCTCATCTGTCAGCATGATGCCGGTGAATCACGTTCAGTCTCTTTGTACGTTATGTCATTTTTTTGGCCAATGCGCGCTCGCTCGCATCCCTGTGGAGTGTGTGCATGAGCGCGAGCACGAGCAACAGGTAGCTGGCTGCAGTTCACTTAACGGCCACAGGTGTCATTAATAACATTAATACCTGGATTATGCTAAATGCATCACTATAAAGTGCATTTCAAACTTAACTCAACATATTCAATATTAGGAAGCTGTACATCACTATCAAAGGAATAACCTCGCTATTAAAATGGATACGTGAAGAGAAGTTGTAACACGACTTAAGTGTTTTAATCATACTCTGAAATTTAAAATCTTCATCAATGGAGTAGGGCAACATACAGTATCTCTTTGGCAATGAACAACCCATGCTACTGTCATCGTGCATGGCTATCATATTCGAGTTTACAGCACTCGCGTTAAGAATATTCTGCAAATAGTAACTGTTTTGTCAACGTATTTTGACCATCGCTGTTGTAAATTTCTGCAAATATAAAGTGTCTCCAGACAAGAGACTTGAATGACAGATGGGCCTTCTCTATCTGCAGCTTGTTTTCTCTGCTTTATTTTTTCAGCTACAGATCAATGTGTTCAGAACTGTGATGTCATTAACTGATTTAACTACTAACTAATTGGACAGCTACTCTCTGTAGAAAGCTGACCCACGTAAGACGCAGGCGGAGCGTATCCATCTACAGAGCCATACAGATGCGTTAGCGGAGGTTGTATCTGTGCTATTCGTCTATTTGACACTGTGTTAGCATCATTAGACTCGAGGTGAACAGCAGTGCAAATGCTAACCAAACCATTGCTGGCAAACCATATGTTTATTTATTTTTATTTTTTTTCAAGAACCGTTATACCCCTAGTATTCATTGTATGCTAGTATACCCCTAGTATTCATTGTATTTATAAATACAATAGTATGTGAAACACATTGCTTATCACATGACCTCATGACATTGCATCTTTAATTCAGTGAGTGGCTTCATGTTATCATCTTGGAAATAAAAACAATAATTTTGCATTTTTAATCTAATTTTTTATAAAGTATGCTATCAAATAATGAGTTGAAAAAGAAAATATCACGACTGATATTACTTTATACTTCACACTGGAATTGGAAAGTCAAAACAACCGTATTGCATTAATGCTGCATTCCATTCAAAGGCGGATAGAGGATATCCCTACTTCTCCAATATCCTGTAAAGGCATTTCATACCATAAAGGCAATCCATTGCCAGATACTCGGAAGGTGATGTATAATGCAAACAAAACTGCAACGTTCCCTTTGGCTTCAGAGGTGTTTGATTGCCGACAGAGATGTCTCTTAGCAGCCAAATTTCAGAGGATAAATGATGCTATGCAAAGCTAGCATTTGTTGTACATGTGGACGATTATCAAAAGAGAGTATAATTTAACATATTTTACACACTTTGTCTCTGCAAATGTTTGCTAAACAAGTTTTATTATCATCTAATGTAGGAACTTTTAATATTTGATTCACATTATTTGGATGATTACGTTGCAGTTTTTTATTTTTTATTTTTTTTAAGTTGGAAGTTGAAAAATTCTGACTTTCTTAGTTGAATGGAATGCAGCATATGCTCTGTTGTATATGCCTCATTTTGGCAAATGTAGTAGGTCCTCTTGGTATATTATGCATAAGGAAAAATTGCATACTGTACACAGTATACATACTATATACTGCAGCAGTAGTAAGAGTAGTACGGTAGTAAGCCATTCTGAACATAGCCATTCTTCTTCCACACCCAGACTGCAGTCTGTCAGTTGCCCATTGTTCCAATCATGGGAAAATAAAATGTGAGTGTTTCCACCATGCATAATAATGTTCCATTTACTCTGGCTGAAACAGATGTCCCGGAGAAATGCCAGCAGAATTCAGATTGTCATGGAGAACATTGTCAAGGTAATAACCTTGTTCTCTTCTAACTGGGTACGGCTCCCTTTCCCCTTTAGTTAGAAATCACACAGGTGGAACAATGGAGTCTTGTATTCTGGAAAATGTGTGATATTTTGGCTTCAGCAGAGATTGGTTCCATTAACAGCCTGCCTGAAAACAGGCAAACGTATTCGGTGTGCAAATTACATTGTTGTAGAAAAATAAGTACAATTTGTAGGAAGGCACACACTGATAACATGTATAGCTTAAATGCACTGTATTACTTTTGTGTCTACCAAATGCATAAACGTATGACTTTTCGACATTTTTAAGAATTTCTACAGGACATTGCAAGGCCACAATTTAAAGCGGTTCTTCACACACAAGCCAATTTGCCTTTTGGCGCTTTAGTAATGTTGGTCAAATGTCATCTCTTAAAGACTTTTGAAACAAGAGACTAAAGTTTTACATATGTTTTTGTAATAGGAATATATGTCAAATCCGGGTTCAAATCAACAGCATTTGTGGCATAATGTTGATCACCACAAAAATGTATTTCGACTTGTTCCTTTTCTTGAAAAAAATCTGGGTTACAGTGAAACACTTACAATAGAAGTGAATGAGGCAAAAATCTAAATATTTAAAACTCTCTGTTTCAAAAGTATAGCCACGAAATGTAAACAAAATGTGTGTTGACATGATTTTAGTCTGATAAAATGGCTTACAAACCTTTCTGTATAAAGTTATATCCAATTTTACAACTTTGTCGCCATGCAACATAACGTCGTAAACACTAAACCCTAAAACGACCTTAAAAAAGATGATTTAAACAACTTCATAGCTAAAACATTTAATGGAATTAATTTGTGTTTTTATAAAATAATAGGTTTCAAATTTCTGCCTTTAAACCCTTGAAAAATTTGTTCCTTTCACTTCCATTGTAAATGCCTCACTGTATCCTCGGTTTTGCTTCTCTATTTCTTTTTTTTTTTTAAAGAATGTAGAAAGTCAAAACTATTTTTTATGGTAATCAACATTATACCACAAATGCTGTCGATTGAGCTTAACTTGTATTGAACCCAAAATGTTACTTTAAGTGATAATGTTTTTTGCATTTTGTCAATATTCAGTCATAAGAAAACATGCAAGTAGCCTACTATTGCTGGGGTTACCTCAACACTATGTCTGTTCGTGTGCATCTATTTTGTCACCCCCAACCATAAATAAATTTACAATTAATGTATTGCAAGTGATTTGATGTGAACATTTATGTTTTAAGCATCATTTAATAGTAACAGTAGTGTTAATGACAAGATAGGAAGAATGGTCAGGAATGCAGGAAAATTGGATTCAATGAATGGAAGTTCATTAACAGGAAAAATGTTTATCTGTGCAAACAATGCACCCTCTTACAGACTGGCCTTCAGGGTACTGCTTGAAGAAAAAAATATTATCTTTCATCACATGGACATGATAATTAATACATTTTTCATATTAATTGTTTACTTTTGTTTGCTTGAATTCAGACAGGTGTCTAAACAACTTCTAATGAGTGAGTGAACCTACTGTACATGTAGCTGTGATGCTGCCTTCTTTGGCCTTCATTCCATACATTAACAGAGAGAGAATGACATACTGTCAGTATACAGGTAAGCTGTGTGGGCTTTGAACCTCCCCTGAGGTTTTCTATATATATAAAGATGAGTTAATCTTTCACATGTGTTGGATGTAGGTTGGTGACATGTAATAGATGTTGACTTGTTGAGCAGTGTAGTTACAAGGTGACAAAATGAAATAATGTGTGGTAAAATGTCATGCAAATCAATTTGCAATCTTTGGCAAAACAGAAACAGAGATACAAGACAGGGATATATCTAAAGGTTTTATGCCCAGTTTTTTTTTTTAGTCTAGTGGATTCTGAGCAGGGATTGCACCGACATGTTGGCTAGTCGGTTAGTTCTGCCACTAGTTGTCACGTTGGGTCCTTGCCAACTACTCGTGGATCACATGTTTTCAGTTGCGCTTATTCCATATGGTAATAGCAAGAGGAAAGTTCCTCAGTCCACAAATATATGCAAATACGTTTAAAATTACACTAGTGTGAATAAAGTGAACATGGACCGCTTTGAGCTTGCAAAGCATGTATGAGAGAAGCACGCTGCAAAACGCTGCAGATGTTTACATTTTGCATTTTCGCTAGGGATGCACCAATGTATCGGCTGCCGATGTGTATCAGCCCATTACTGACCAAATTAAAACAATCGGTTATTAGCATAAAAACACTGATATGAAAAACCAATGGTTTATTTATAATTAATTAGTAACACACTTTGTAAAAACTCTGTAAATTCAAATGCACAATCCAGAAATAATAAAAGCGACAATACATAGAAGGGATAGCACTCCTTAGGACATAATATTTCATTTTTATTCTTTCTCATTTTTACGTTTGTTTACGAAAACACGGCATAAATGGAAATGACAGCTGTGAAAGTGGAACTTACCTATAGGCTACATGATGAGGCAAACCATCCAAAAATGGTTTTTTGAAACCAGCAGACTTTGAATTCTGAGATATTGGCATGATATTCATTAATGCTGATTGATTGAATTAAGATTGAAATCCCAGTATGGCCTTATGCGGATACTATACCTTAAAAAGCTGCACTACAGTCTAAAAAAAATTTATAATAATTCTCCTAGAAATTGATGACAACATATGTGGTCATCGGGACTAATTCGTGAAATATAGAAAGTCAGATTTTTTTTCATCAAATTGTTTATTATGTTTCCAGGAGTGTTGGTTATTCATGTTTTTGAGATGTTACAGACATTACATTATAAATTAGGATAATTAATTCAGATTCAAAATAATGTCCAGCATCATACAATCACTGCCAACCATGTTCAGATAAAATTCTACATTATACATTTTGAATCTATGTACTGGTTACCATTGGCCCATGGCTGACAAACATGTTGAGTGGTCCAAACATCATCTGCAGCCTGAAACTGAACTTTTGATAGGAAGTTTTAGGAGTGAATGCATTTAGCTGCATAAAGAGCTAGTGAATGACTTAACCTCCAGTGTGCTGTCTATCTGCACTGGTCTCAGAACAGATCGAAATGCACCTTATTTTCATCCTAAAGCCTCTAAAAGTAACATTTTTCAGATTTCAGATAAACCCATTGATTTTCAAAGTGATAATGTACAGTAAATAGTACAGTAAGGATTTCTAAGGAAAAAATGCGCTAAAGTACACATTAGAGTATATTGTGTTTAGCAGTGTGGCGTTTCATGATAAATTGCTCTTATTTTGAAAATTGCATATTGGATGAAACTAGAGACTAGAGAATATTTTGACTCAATGTTTCAATGTAAAAACATAATTAGGTTTCTTGCCAGATGTAGTTTTGTTGCCGTTTCTCCAAACTCCACTGTGATCGGCACCATGTTGTTTTATCACATGACTCAAAAGTTTACCTCTTTACTGACAGCCTGCTCTTCTAAACTGAGATCGGTCAGTTAAATTAATTTAAGTTATGGGTTGCATATAGCAAAGACAAAATACAACGTCAACGCATGTGGACTTTTGGTTGCACAAGGTTAAACCACTTTAATAATACAGAATTTAAAAGGGGGTTTTGTTCTTTTTTTCTTTTTCATGATGTGGTTGACATTTCCGTGGAACTGCCCAACATATACACAGTATGAATTTGTAATGTACTATCATATACAGTACATACATGTCAAATATGAGTTCTACTGTTTTGTGAAAATGTTTTAGAAGTTAAATTGTTTTTTTTATTCATAAATCATCATGATATGATATCATATTTAGTCTTTTTTTTTTTTTTTTAAACATATATGTTTTATCTTTTATGTATCTTTCATTGTGGCTCTCTTTAAAATTTTGGCCCTTCATGTGTTCAACAGATCCAATTCATGTTCAATGGAAATTATTTATTGTTAGAACAGTAAAAAAGCTTTTGTACGCCTTTGTACATTTTTAAAGCATAATTCCTATGTAAAACAGTGATCTGATCACAAAATAAGGTAAAAGATAAAATACCGATATCTGTATCAGCCTATAATTTGTTTTGTTAAATTCTGTATCGTATCGGCCAAAAACTTTAATATCCGTGCATCCCTAATTTTCACATAAGCCAAAATTCATGTGAAGTGCCCTGGAAACAAACATGAAACTATAGTGATAGTTTTTGCACGTATTCACATTCTTTAATTTCTCGCCTGCATCTTTTCAGATGTGTGGACATCCTCTCTCTCTCTCTCTCTCTCTCTCTCTCTCTCTCTCTCTCTATCTCTCTCTATCTCTCTCTCTCTCACACACACGCACACACATACACACACACACAGTAGTAGATTAGTACGAACAAGTAGTTGTGTAAACCCTATTTTAAGTGGAACTTACAAAACCATATCTTTAGTGTTTGTTTTAAAACACTGTTTTAAACACAGTTTCGTCATTTTTCTTTAAAGGGAATGTTAACTGAAAATTGAAAATTCAGTCATAATCTAACTCTTGATTTCCTAGCTCTTGAGCACAAAACAAGTTATTTAGCAAAATACTCAAGCTTCTTTTTCTTTACAACAAAAGTCCATGGTAATCATGGTAATTAATTTAAATATTAATTAATAACAAGAAATAATTACCAATTATTTCTGATAGGAACACTGATCTAAACAACCAGTAAAGCCCTACATACTTATAATTTAAAACAGAAGTTTATTGCCTGTTTTACGTTGTGTTTTGTTTCTTTGGTTATGTATTATCTTGTCTAGGGCACCAAATGAGCCAAGACTCTGGATGAATCAAACCTCAAAAGCTGTGTGAACAGCTCTGCACAGCTGCCTATCTCTCTCCTCGCTGTCTTCCCACTTCTTTCCTAGTGCCAGGGTTAATTAACACACTAGGAATAGCCGTAATTCTTCCCTGCCTGCCTTGCTTCCCCTTGAGGAGAGGATATTGAAAAGCCTTATATGGATATACCTCTTTAAACAGCAGCGTGGTGGTGTGATATATGTTTCTTCTCCATAAACAAGCCCAACTGTTCCCTCCTTCTGTCATCAGATTTTAAAATGTCAGTGTTTAATGTCTTCAGTCATTCTGCAGTCTCATCACCGCCATCATAACAGTCATGAAACAGATGTTTCAGTTTCGTGTTCCCAAACGGTTCCATTTCCAATGCTCTCCATCAATATTGAATGGGCACATCAACCATCCTCAGATCTCAGGAGGTATCTGTATCAGTATCATCATGCAACGTCTAGTTCTCACCTTCTGTTGCCACCCCACCCCCTCTTTCCCCAAGTCTTCTCATCTTCTCTTTCTCTGTTTGTCTCTGAAGAGATGTACATGAAAACACACCTTACCTACCATCAATCAGACCTGTGCAGCTTTCTGGGTTATTACATTTTAGGACCGCTGTGTTAACGCAACGTTGCTCATGCAGGTGATGTGAGTTCGAATTTGGAACCAATTCCCCTCCACTGCTCAGCATAATTTCTTCTCACTGTCTCTCGCAGTAAAAAGATACAAAAAGGCAAAAAATAAAGTGTCATAATCAGCTTTGAATTTGTTAAATTGAAAATCACTAATGTTCAAATTTATAATACACAGTTTATAATAAGTGGGGTCATTTTCAGTGTAACTTCCTGGTTACTTTCGTAACCTCCGTTCCCTGATGGAGAGAACGAGATGTTGTGTCGATGTAGTGACACTAGGGATCACTCTTGGGAGCCCCAAACACCTCTGCTTTTTTGAAAAAAGGCTAATGAGAATTGGCGAGTGAAATTTTCATGCCATATGGACATATGGGTATAAAAGGAGCTAGTATGCAACCACTCATTCAGGTTTTGTGCTGAGGAGCCGAGACCAGGTCCCGGCCATTTCAGCGGGTAGTTCAGCGTTGTGGCAAGAGGGACACAACGTCTTATTCTCTCCATCAGGGAATGGAGGTTACGAAAGTAACCAGGATGTTCCCTATCTGTCACTCACTCGACGTTGTGTCGATGTAGTGACACTAGGGGTCCCTATACAAAACGCCACAACTAGCTGAACTGTGTTACGTGAACTGGCGGTGTGTGACAGGCAGACTGCTGTGTGCCTCATAGCCAGCGCACCAGGCCATCACGTAACCTCCCCCAACGCTCTTATGAATGTTGAACGGTCCATTAGGAACAAGTTGGCTGCCCGACTATAGGGACAGGCTAGCCCAGCCGAGGCCTCTTTTCCCTCTCTTTTCTCCCCAAAAAGAGTGGAATTTGTTAACTGACTGGGAGCCATAAGTGTCTGCGTTGGGGGGTGTCCCTCCCAAAGTGAAGACACCGCGGAGACCACACCCCGCCCAAAAGGGGGGGAGGGGGGGTATTCTGAGTGGAATACGTCACATGGTCTTACCGAGTTTTGTTGGAAGTATGTCATGTGGAGAGGTCCCATGGTAGGTCCTACCCGAAGGGGGAGGAGTTTCTACAGAGCATGGCGACCGGGGGCAGAGGGGCCTCTGCCCAAGGAAGATGCAGTTTTCCATCAGGGAAACAATTTTGCGGAAGATATCACATGGGGTCGCCTTTGGGGAACCAGCAAATGTGGAGCACCTACCTCAGTACAAGGGCTCATTAGCGCATGTACTGGGCCTGTCAGCGAGTTTCTCCACAAACTCAACTGCCAGAGGGCTAAGGAGGAAAGTCAACCAGGAATCACAGTCTGTGAACACGACTGGGAGTCAAGAGCGCACGTTTTCACCTCAAGGGAGGGGAAAGGCACTATGCGCAAGCGGCACACCCGGCCAGTTTGTCCTGGAACTTACCTGCTCATGCCTGCCAATACACGGGATGAGACAGGCTCAACCTGGAGATTGTAGAACATTGCAAAGGTGTTGGGTGTTGCCCAGCCCGCTGCTCTGCAGATGTCTGCCAAAGAAGCGCCACAGGGCACAGGAGGCCACCACACTCCTGGTGGAGTGGGCATGTAACCCCACAGGGGGTGGCATGTCCTGAGCCTGATATGCCATCGCGATGGCATCAATGACCCAGTGGGTGATCCTCTGTTTGGAGACAGCGCTTCCTTTCTGCTGTCCACCAAAGCAAACAAAGAGCTGCTTGGAGCTTCTAAGGCCCTACGTGCTATCCAAATAGATGCATAAAGCTTGCACCGGACACAGCAATGCCAAGACTGTGTCTGCCTCCTCCTAGGGCAGTGCTTGCAGGTTCACCACCTGATCCCTAAAAGGGGTCGTGGGAACCTTGGGCACATAGCCCAGTCGGGGTCTCAAGATCATGTGAGAGTAACCCGGACCGAACTCCAGGCATGATTCGCTGAAAGAGAACGCCTGCAGGTCCCCTACCCTTTTGATGGAAGTGAGCGCAGTCAGGAGGGCAGTCTTGAAAGAGAGTGCCTTAAGCTCAGCTGACTCCAAGGGCTCAAAGGGAGCTCCCTGTAGACCCCGAAGGACTACAGAGAGATCCCACGAGGGGATGAGGCACGGTCTGGAGGGATTAAACCTCCTAGCGCCTCTCAGGAACCTGATGATCAAGTCATGCTTCCCCAAATACTTACAATCTACTGCATCGTGATGAGCTGGAATGGCGGTTACATACAACTTCCATGGTGGAGGGGGACAGCCACCCCTCTAGCCTCTCCTGCAGGAAGGAAAGCACTGATCCAACTGCGCATCTCTGGGGGTCTTCGCGTTGGGAAGGATGCCATATGCCCCAGGAGCCTTTGAAAAAGTTTCAGTGGAACTGCTGTTCTCTGTCTGAACGCCTTCAGACAGTTCAGCACTGACTGTGCGCGCTCGTTCATAGGGCGCGCTGTCATTGAGACTGAGTCCAACTCCAAACCGAGAAAAGCGATGCTCTGAACCGGGGAGAGTTTGCTCTTTTCCCATTTGACCCAAAGCCACAGTTGTGCACACAGCAACTCTCGATAGTGAGCTAGGATTAGCCAGTCGTCGAGATAGTTGAGGATGCGGATGCCCACTTCCCTTAGCAGGGCAAGGGCTGTGTCTGCGACCTCCGTGAAGACGCAAGGGGACAAGGATAGGCCGAAGGAGAGGACCTTGTACTGGTACACCTGGCCTTCGAAGGCAAACCGCAGGTAGGGTCTGTGTCAAGGTAAGACCGAGACGTGGAAGTATGCATCCTACAGGTTTACCGCCGCAAACCAATCTTGATGTCGGACGCTCGCTAGAATGCGTTTTTGCGTCAGCATCTTGAACGGGAGTCTGTGCAAAGCCCGGTTCAGTACTCGCAGGTCCAGGATTGGTCACAACCCACCGCCTTTCTTCGGAATGATGGGCTGTAGAACCATTTCTTCATCTCGGCTGGAGGGACAGGCTCTATCGCGCCCTTGCGCAGAAGGGTAGCCATCTCCGCATGCAAGGCAGCGGCATTCTCGCTCTTACCCGAGGTGAAGTGGACGCCGCTAAACCTGGGTGGGCGCCTGGCGAACTGAATCGCGTAGCCGAATCAGACAGTCTGGGTCAGCCATCGCGACAGGTTGGTGAGGGGGACCAAGGGAATGATCACATCGGAAGTACCAGCAGGTGGGGCCTCGCGGCGGGGCGGAGCTCAAGGTGCCAAGTCGAGGGGATGCGAGTCCCGTGACCGTGCTGAGTCCAGGGATATCGAAGCACTTACCTGGCTCCTGTCGCCCACAATAGGATTGGCCGAGGAGGGGGGGAAGGAGTCTCATCCCCGTAGTCCACCGGACCCAATCCTGTGTGGGCATGTTTGTGCCACAGCTGGGTGCACAGGGGAGGGGGGACCGCCGCTGGAGTGCCATACCTGCAAAGATGGAATGGTGGACTGTGGTCGTGACGACGGCAGTGCGCACCAGTAATAATGTGACCCAGGGAACAATAAAACTGCTCTTTTGTTGAATTTTTGGGTATCGCAGCCTCTTGGACATGCGGCGAAATTAAATGAAAATGAAACAAAAGATTCTCCTCCCGGCCCTCCACTGGGGGATGGAGTGGTCTGCTCACCAGCTCCAGAGAAGCGGGTCTCCTTGCCCCTGGGTCTCCCATCTCAGGGGCGCTTCGAAGCCTTCCTCGGGTTCCTGGCGGCTGGCCGTGATATAATTTAATTAAATTAATTAATTTAATTTTAATTATATTTATTTATCACATGTTATACATTTGCACATATACAGTGAAATTCTTTTTTTTCACATATCCCAGCTAAGCTGGGGTCAGAGTGCAGGGTCAGCCATGATACAGCGCCCCTGGAGCAGATAGGGTCAAGGGCCT
Source organism: Myxocyprinus asiaticus (assembly GCF_019703515.2). NCBI lineage: Eukaryota > Metazoa > Chordata > Actinopteri > Cypriniformes > Catostomidae > Myxocyprinus > Myxocyprinus asiaticus. The sequence goes on along the minus strand of NC_059365.1, from coordinate 34,542,876 downwards.
TGCTCAAGGGCCCAACAGTGGCATTTTGGCAGTGCTGGGGCTTGAACCCCCAACCTTCTGATCAGTAACCCAGAGCCTTAACCACTGAGCCACCACTGCCCCAGTGGTGGCATCTGCTTCCTGCGCTGGGCACCACGCCAGGGCTGGTCCACGGGGGTGGGCTGCGGCGGAGCCGGTGTTGTAGTTGCAGGAGGATGCCCTTGGGGATGAACAGACTGGGTGCGTGACCTTCATCGCCCAGAGAGCGAGGTCGGTCGCCGAGTGCAGTTCCTGCATCAATCCCGGGTCAGAGCTACCCTCGTGTAGTTCTTTTAGCGCCTTGGCTTGGTGTACTTGCAGGAGAGCCATGGCGTGCAGGGCAGAGGTGGTTTGTCCAGCGGCACCATAGGCCTTAGCCATCGGGGACAATGTAAACCTACAGGCCCTGGACGGGAGTTTCGGGCGCCCCTGCCAGGTGGCGGCACTCTGCGGGCACAAGTGCACCGCGAGCGCCTTATCCACCTGAGGGATCACAGAATACCCCCTGGCCGCTCCGCCATTGAGGGTAGCGAAAGCGGGGGAGCTGAAAGACCGGGACCGGGCAGTAAAAGTTTCTCCCACGATCTTGGCAGCTCCTTATGCACTTCCGGGAAGAAAGGAACGGGAGCGGGGTGTGGCCCCACTCGTGGGTTCCACTCTAGCCTGACGCTCGTGGCCGCCCAGGAAAGCATGTCCGTCATTTCTGCATCGGCCTGCGACTGGGCAACCATTCCCGAAGGAGGAAGCCCAGTCGAAGCCTCTGCGTCCGACTGGATGAGCCCGCTCTCCGATGCTGCGCTCGATAACTCGTCTTCTTGCCGGGCTCCAAACGAGAGGTCGAACTCGCCCTGAGACGAGCCGGCGATCTCGTCCAAGCGCCCGACCGGGGCAAGCGAGCATGATGGGGAATGGGAGGTCCATGGAGGGATGCCCGGCGGAGGTGGTCCCATTGAGGTCCCCAAATCGCCCCCAGTGCTAACCGGCACGGCCTCATACCCGTAGGTAGAAGAACCGAGGCGGGGAGCCGCTGGGGTGGCTTGCTTTCTTACGAATGCAAGCCACGATCACAAAGTTGCCATGGTCATGTTCTCGCAATGAGGACAAGACCCATCCATGAACGATGTCTCCGCGTGGGCAGCACCCAGACACGTAAGACAGTGATCGTGGCCATCAGAAGCGGAGAGATAATGACCGCAACCAAGAATAACACACAAACGGAAAGGCATCTTTAAAAAGACGTTCCATGTGTGCCGCTCTTTTAGAAAGAAAATATACTCTTTTTAGAATATACTCTTTTAGTTGTTTCTGCCGATGCGCCCAGGGGCGTTCTCTGCACTCCACGGTGCAGAGGGGGAGAAGCCGCTGAAATGCGCCATAGATTCCAGCAGATGAGGTGAATGAACTTCACGGATGAATTCAGCTTCAATGAATAGAACCGCTCGGCTCTGAAGAGAAAATCTGAATGAGTGGTTGCATACCAGCTCCTTTTATACCCGTATGTCCGGGGGAGTGGCATGCAAATTCCACTCACCAATTCTCATTTGCCTTTTTTCAAAAAAGCAGAGGTGTTTGGGGCTCCCAAGAGTGACCCCTAGTGTCACTACATCAACACAACATCGAGTGAGTGACAGATAGGGAACAAAAGTTGATTGGGGTCAGTGTTGAGTGTAATCTGATTACAAAGTAATTAATAAGTGTAATTTAATTGTCACATATTCCCTGTTTTTGTGTTGACTTTTATGTTGAAATTCTTGTTTAGTTCATGTTTCCTGTTTGTTTGTAGTCCTTTTGTAGTTTCATTTTATGATTGGTTTTCTCCTGATTGTTTCCACAGGTGTTCCTCATTCCCTTGTTTGCCCCCATGTATTTAAGCCCTTGTTTTCCCCTGGTTTCTTTGTCAGTCTTTACATATGTTGTCATGTTCTGTGCCTGGTTTCCCGTGATTATGTTTAGTTTTATTCTGAGTTACTTTGTTCATCTTTTGTTTTTCATTAAAGCTGCATTTAGATCCTCATTCCTTGTCTGCCTCGTCACAGACAGACTGACCATCCAAAATGGATCTAGCAGCGTGCTTTGTCCAGTTGAGCTGAGCAAACTTACCAATTAGAGAATACTTTCATCTGTTTAGCACTGTTGCCAGATACATGGGATTTACCGAGTCCCACTTGAAGTCCTTATATCAGATCGGTCTCCTAGCTCACAAGTGGAGGGAATTGCCAGAGACCGGTGGTTACACGTGGGAGGAATATGTGGAGTTTATTAGCTTCAGAGGAACCTCCTCTCTCAACCCCGGTTCCAGTTTCCGAGTCTTCCACACCTCAGCCTGTTCCATGTCATGTCACATCAATGTCTCAGCCATGCCATAGCTAGGCCTGAGTCTGCTCCACGCCATGTCACCACCAAGTTTAAGTCTACTCCACGCCACACCACAACCCAGCCTCCCACGGCCCTTGTTTCCAAGTTAAATTATCCACCACTTATGTCAGTGCATAGGGTCACAAAGACCCTACCTCACAGCTTGTCAGTACTCGCGCCTGCCACGGCCAATGAGCCAACGAGCCAACACCCACACTTGCCACGGCCAACGAGCCAATGCCCACACCTGCCACGGCCAACGAGCCAACACCCACGCCTGCCACGGCCAACGAGCTAGAAGCCTCATCCATCCCAGAGCCTGCGTTGCCAGCCTCATCCATCCCAGAGCCAGCGTTGTCAACTTCTGCCATCCGGAGGAGGAGAAGGAGAAGAAAAGTTTCCAAGTCTCTTCCTGTGTACATGACCGCAGAGGTCGTTCCTGAGTCTCCGCCCATGCCCATGACCACAGAGGTCATTCCTGAGTCTCCGCCCATGCCCACGACCACAGATGTCGTTCCTGAGTCTCCACCCATGCCTGCGACCACAGAGCTCGTTCCAGAGTCTCTGCCCATGTTCGTGACCACAGAGGTCATTCCTGAGTCTCCGCCCATGCCCACGACCACAGAAGTCGTTCCTGAGTCTCCGCCCATGCCCACGACCACAGAGGTAGTTCCAGAGTCTCCGCCCATGCTCACGACCACGGAGGTTGTTCCCGAGTCTCCGCCCATGCCCACAACCACAGAGGTCATTCCTGAGTCTTCGCCCATGCTCACAACCACAGAGGTCGTTCCTGAGTCTCCGCCCATGCCCACGACCACAGAGGTCATTCCTGAGTCTCCGCCCATGTTCACGACCACAGAGGTCATTCCCAAGTCTCTGCCCATGCCCACGACCACGACCACAGAGGTCGTTCCAGTTGAGCCGAGCAAACTTACCAATTAGAGAATAATCTCGTCTGTTTAGCTTTGCCCCTCCAGCCCGCCACGGCTCCGCCTTCCATGGCTTCACCCCTCGAGCCTGCCACGGCTCCTCCTTCCACGGCTTTACCCCTCGAGCCTGCCACGGCTCCGCCTTCCACGGCTCTGCCCCTAGAACCTGCCACGGCTCCGCCTCCAGAGCCTGCCACACCACCACCCCCAGAGCCTATTCCTCCAGCGGCTCCATCCCAGAGACTATTCTTTCCATGGATCCGCCCCCAGAGTCTTCCATGGCTCCACCCCCTGAGTCTTCCATGGCTCTGCCTGCTCCCCCAGAGACTATTTCCCCAGCGGCTCCACCCGCTCCCCCAGAGACTATTATTCCAGCGGATCCGCCCGCTCCCCCAGAGACTCCTCCTACAGCAGCTCCCCCCCTGACCCAGTCCCTGTCCTGCAGCCACCTTCCAGGCCTCCTGACCCTGTCTCAGCCCTGCGGCCACCTCCCAGGCCTCCTGACCCTGTCTCGGTCCTGCGGCCGCCTCCCAGGACTCCTGACACAGTCCCCACCTTGAGGTCATCTCCTTGGTCTCCTGGCCGTCTGCCTGATCTGCTCTGGTCTCCTTGGTCTCCTGGCCATCTGCCTGATCTGCTCTGGTCTCCCTGGTCTCCTGGCCGTCCTCCTGATCTGCTCTGGTCTCCTTGGTCTCCTGCCATCCGCCTGATCTGCTCTGGTCTCCTCGGTCTCCTGGCCGTCCGCCTGATCTGTTCTGGTCTCCTCGGTCACCTGGCCGTCCGCCTGATCTGCTCTGGTCTCCTGGCCGTCCGCCTGATCTGCTCTGGTCTCCTTGGTCTCCTGGCCATCTGCCTGATCTGCTCTGGTCTCCCTGGTCTCCTGGCCGTCCTCCTGATCTGCTCTGGTCTCCTTGGTCCCCTGGCCATCCGCCTGATCTGCTCTGGTCTCCTCGGTCTCCTGGCCGTCCGCCTGATCTGCTCTGGTCTCCTCGGTCACCTGGCCATCCGCCTGATCTGCTCTGGTCTCCTTGGTCTCCTGGCCATCCACCTGATCTGCTCTGGTCTCCTCGGTCTCCTGGCCGTCCACCTGATCTGCTCTGGTCTCCTGGCCGTCCGCCTGATCTGCTCTGGTCTCCTGGTCATCTGCCTGATCTGCTCTGGTCTCCCTGGCCTCCTGGCCGCCCACCTGATCTGCTCTGGTCTACTTGGTCCTCCAAGCCTGCAGCGTCGCTCTGGCATTCCATCCCTCCAGCTCTGACTTGGTTTCAAACCTCCCTGACTTTGCCTTGTTCCTCTGGTCCCCTTGCCCCTTGTGCACTTCCTGTTTACCCGTTGTGCCCCCCTGATCTACCTGTTTTCCCCCAAACTCTATGGACAATTAGTTTTTTTTTGTTTTTTGGAGCGTCTGGAATCCGCTCCTTAAAAGGGGGGCTCTGTCACATATTCCCTGTTTTTGTGTTGACTTTTATGTTGAAATTCTTGTTTAGTTCCTGTTTCCTGTTAGTTGTTAGTCCTTTTGTAGTTTCATTTTATGATTGGTTTTCCCCTGATTGTTTCCACAGGTGTTCCTCGTTCCTTTATTTGCCCCCATGTATTTAAGCCCTTGTTTTCCCCTGGTTTCTTAGTCTTTACATGTGTTGTCATGTTCTGTGCCTGGTTTCCCATGTTTTTGTTTCGTTTAATTCTGAGTTACTTTGTTCATCTTTTTTTTCATTAAAGCTGCATTTAGATCCTCATTCCTCGTCTGCCTCATCACATTAATTGCTTTTTAGTACAGAGTAGTGTAACACATTCTATTTTAAATTCTTGCATTCAGATTAGTTACTGATTCACAGTGAAGTTCATAATTTTTTTCTGTGATGGCTACAGGAACTACTGCCCCTAATGAGTCATTGTAAGGGAGAAATGTGATGTTGTGTATAACTTGAATGTGACACTGAACAAGGAGAAAATATAGACATTATTTTACTTAGTTTTTGTTTTTCTGAAATAAAAAAAAAATGTGAAAATAGTTTTTAGAAAGTAGCATTAGTAAATAGCAATGTGATTACTTTTTCATGAATTTGTATGGTCAGTATCTGATTACTAATTTAGAAAAGTAATTTTTAGTGGATACTTTTTGAGTAACTCACCCAACACTGATGGTGATGTGCAGGGTGCGATGTATTCATTGTTTAAGCTCAGATGGGTCCGCTGGTGGCCAACCAGAAAAAAACAATCTAGGTCTAATCGTCAAAATATTAATAAGTACAATCTTATAATAATAATAATAAAAAATTAAAAAAAAAAAACACACAAAATAGGTATCATTTGAAAACATAGAATCTCTACTTTCCAGTGCATGCAGGCATTATGACCAAAACTGAACAAGTGCTTTGAAATTTCAGACAAATTAGAATTGTTCCGTTTTGATACTTTATATATATATATATATATATATAAAAAAAAAAAAATTTTTTAAAAATCAATTAAAAAAATAAAAACACTTTATTATTGTAATAATTAAAAACATCAAACTGATCAAATAGCCATGTGCCATGTGTTGTTGGAAAGCTCTCAAAGAGTAGAATACAACCTATTTATTTTACTCACAGTCAAAAATATAGTGAGTAATATCTAAGTATCTGTTTTAGACAATTACGTTGGTGTTGCTTATATGCCACTTTTTCACTTATAAGTTCATGACACGCCCACACACAAGGTAACCAGATGCAAAGATCATTAGATAATCCACACAAAGCACAATGTTATGTATGGCCACCAGGAGATGATGCCATGCAAGTGACACAGACTCACTGAATCAAAAGGCACTCATTCTGTGAAATCTACTAAAATCATGTCTCCATGCTGTGCATACCTTTAGTCATTGTTGTGTTTGCATGTGTAATTAGTTCTTAGCTACAATTATTATGTTTTATTTGTTTGGAGAGGCTTTTTGACACATGGGTTTTAGGACACTATGATAAATTATCTTTGTAATGGTATAACTTTTGACTGCTTTGTCATATCAACACAAACATTTTCTTAGACACAGTTGACGTGATTTGGAACAAAAGCAGTTTTTTTTTTTTTTTTTCTTCTGAGACCACCTTATTTACACCCAGAGATTATATATATATATATATATATATATATATATATATATATACTGTAAAAAAGTACATTTTTGAGTACATTTTTGGAGTTGTGATTTTTCAGCAGTTTCTTATGCTGAGAGTCTCAGAATGTATCATAATCTATATTGTTAAAAAATACGAAGTTTTCTTTACAATGATACCCAACACTTGACCCTCCTTTTTTCTTTTCTTTTTTTAGTTATAAGCCTTTAATTTGAGGTATGCCACAGAAACAGGAAATCTTTAAAAACACATTCAGAGCTTAAAGGGTTAAAATAAACTACTGTATTTTGCTTTAAAAACTTGGGAGTCGCCGGTTTCTTTCCACGAGTCCCATTTCTAGGACAAAATCAATTTAAAGTAGGTTTTTATCGTATCATGCAATATGTATCCCATTGCCACAGCTTTACACAGGATTTTTAGACTTATATATAATAATGTACTGTATATACAGGATGAGCCCATGAAAAATGTAAATACAGTGGTGCTGAGCATGCACTGTATGAAGTTATGCAGTACACCATCACAAAGTCATCAAACACAGACGCCCTGCAGAGGTTCACTCACTCTTTTGTGTTTGGTGCTGTGAATCGGCATGGCTGAACCAAAATAGACAACTAGGTCAGTGATGTTTTGGTATTATTCATCAAAGTCCTGCTGGCTCGGTCTATGCATCCAAGAACTAAGACAAAGAGCATCCATCCCTTTCGCACTCCATCACACTTATTAAGAGTGTTTGTGCTTCTTATTCAGACTAATTAATGACAGTCATTTAAAAGGGGTCATATGTATTTGTTGGATTATATTTTTTTTCCCTTCAGGTCTAGGGCTGTCAACCAATTAAATTTTTTAATCGAATTAATTATATGGTATTCCAATTAATTATTCGAATTATTTGCACATATTTTCTGAGAAAGCTCCTAAAATAACATTAATTCAATTTATAATGATTAAATAGTTATATTTAAATAATGATATATATATATATATATATATAATTATTAAAAATAATGAATACATATAATTAAAATGCATTACATTAATTTAGCACACAAGTGAAGCATTACAAAGATAATACAAAAAGTGGCTTTAGAATGCAATATATTGTTTATTTTCATATTATTGAACATAAGCCTATCATTGGGCTACAGTTCACAGTAATCCATTTTACAACTGAATTTGTCAATCAGTCAGAGGTTTCTTATAAGGGCTTGTCTAAGGACGTGTCAATTTACACCTGCATCAGACGGACGTTTTTGAAGCGTCTCGGTTACGTTGCGTCACAAACATACAGTTTTTAGGTCGCTGTCTTAGTTAAACTTAGAAAAACACATCTTGAGATCACTGCGTTCAGATCTGTGCTCCATCAAGCTTTGTTTGAACACAAGAACGTGTTCTCATCTTGTGTCGTCTGCTCTCAATAAGTGTGGTGTGTTTTCTGTCTGTATGAGCTGCGCGTTGCCTTTACAGCGAGTTTCGCTTACTGCCCCCTGGAGATAACAGGTAGTACTTCATGCTTGAATTGCTCATATGGAAGGAATATTCTTTATTACAGTCCGGGGACATGAATAATTGCATTCGTGATGAGGAGGAGGGCGTAAGGAGGAGGAGGGCTGGGCCGTAAGGATGGACGCCTGGCGCTGACTTAACCCAATCAGCCGGGAGGGGGATAAAGAGGAGCCGGAGACGGCAGTTCGAGAGAGAGAAAGAGAGTTGCATGCAACCGACAGAACGTGTGCATTCCACATTGGGCTGAAGAAGCCAAGAGTGAGAGAGACACACGAAGCTGCGTGTTTGTGTGTGCCAGTATCTGTGTGCTAAAAAGCACTTTTATGTTATGTCTACGTGAAACGTTTGTATTATTAAAGTCTACGCAAATTGTTCACCCAGTTCCCGCTTCCTCCTTGATAGGGAAGGCTGGGATCTGCCACAGTGGTGCCGAAACCCAGAAGTTGGAGGAAGACGCGCCGTCAAAGAACCCTCGCCACTGATGGAGGATCATGATGCCAGGGGAGTGCTCGACTCGGTGGTGCTGGAGCAGTGTGCCAGCCGGTGGCTGAAATGGATGGCTGAGGGGTCCAGTGCCATCTCCCGGCATCGCTGAGGACCGCAGTCCAGCTGGCTGAGGACCGACTGGAGGCGTGGTCGGGAACCGGAGTTTTTTTTCTTTCTCTTTACTTTTTATATTTTTCTTCTCTTTTTCTTCTCTCTCTCTCCCTCCCTCCCTCCCCTTTGGGGGTATGTGACGAGGAGGAGGGCGTGGCCGGGCCGTAAGGATGGATGCCTAGCGCTGAGTTACCCCAATCAGCCAGGAAGGGGATAAAGAGGAGCCAGAGATGGCAGTTCAAGTGAGAGAGAGTTGCACGCAGCCGACGGAACGTGTGCATTCTGTGTTGGGCTGAAGAAACCAAAAGTGTGAGAGACACACAAAGCTGCGTGTGTGTTTGTGTGCTGGCGTCTGTTTGCTGAAAAGCACTTTTATGTTATGTCTACGTGAAACGTTTGTGTTATTAAAATCTACATGAATTGTTCACCCAGTTCCCACTTCCTCCTTGATAGAGAAGGCAGGGATCTTCCACAGCATTATTTTTTTAACACGTTATTTTTCATATAATTAATTGCACTGTATTAATGCGTTAAATTGACAGCCATAGTCTACTTATAATGTTAGTCAAGTTTTTTTTTCAAACCAAAAACTATATCATACTATATTTTTATATTATCAAATTAATTACATGGCATACCAATTAATTAATCAAATTAATCACAATTTATTGCCTAATCAATATTAGCTAAGAAAGTCCCCAAAATAAGATAATTTCATATGAAAAATACAAAATAATAAAAATGATTACAAATATTATATATATATATATATATATATATATATATATATATATATATACTGTATATATATATAATGTAATAATTAAGATATTCAGATTGAAATGTACTGCATTATTGTGTCAGACGAGAAAAACATTGGTTAGACCATACAATTGTCTAACAGACCAATCCCATTGTTTACAAACATTGCAGCGCATGCGCAGTAAGTGTTGGCAGAAAGCCGGCAAACTGTTGTGTTCGTTTTGACAGATTAGACAGCTAGCTAGCCCCTCTAAATTTCGTTTAAAGATAATATAGAAGACAATTAGCCTTCAAGATCAAAGCTAGCTAGGTTTGGGTACACTATTGCGAGTAACACAGCTAGTTATAATCATTGATTAAATGAAAGTACGACACAAAGCTATCATATATACAGAAATATTCTTAGCTATACTATTATTACTGTATAATGATATGAGTAAACAACATACCTGTAATAAAATGTTCTCTGCAAATGTCAATTTGGAAATTATCTCCTCAATCCAGTCAGCTCTGTTGACTGAATCCGATAAAAGTGAAGCCCTTGGTTTTTGTCATTACAATTTTTTACAGCCAACAGCACAGCATGACATTTCATATAGCTTAACCAGACAATTTAAAGGTAACAGCTAACTTTTTAATAATTGTTGGTCAGCTAACCAACGGCCTTTTGGCACCATTTTCGCTTATGACGCAGGCGGTGACGTTGCCAAAGTATTGGTCTGTACTGTTCTCACAGCACACATTCTTGTGTTCCATCTGCACTATTTTTAATTGTTAGTCTATGTACATATGTGTCAGACAAATGCTTTTGGAGTGTCTCACTGGTTTTAAGCATCATAAACGCTTTGTTTTTGGAACGCTGTGTCAAGTTAAAAGTAGATGAAACTTTGAAAATTGTGTCTCCAGATCCTTGCAATCTGTTGTGCTTCATCCAGCTTTCCTGTGTGACCAGCTCTCACTCTGTGGCTGTGTCTCGTTTCGAAGGCTGCGTGCTAGGTAGGACGTGTCCTTTGAAGGCTGCAGAATACCGAGCGTCCTCCTTTAAACAAATCTCGTTTAAATGAGACGGTCTTCGTAGGACAAATGGAAACGGAGTGTAACATAGTTGCTATGACAGCACGCCACACTTTAACAAGCGTGAGCGCTTCGAGTGAGATGGTAACAAAGTCCCTTTAGAAGGGAATGTATGAGGTAAATTTTAGGCGAGTTATAAAGATGTAAAGAGAAAAGAAAATAGATTTTACAGGTGTACCTTTAGTCTAATACTTTATTTTAATTATATATTAATAAAATAATACACATTATATACTCTACACCCATCTACTGAGGTACTTCAACTTGGGAATTAACATTACTTGCGTTTGAACATCATATTTACGGGCAAATTGGCATTAATTGTTTTAGACATTTCCATTGAAGCAAAGAATTGTGGGTTGTGAGTGCCCATGAAGGATACACCTCATGCATCCTCCGAATTCCCACGAAAGAAGGTCGCATTCAAAGGCTGCATTTGAAGTGTCCTACTCACTTTTATGAAACGAGACAGCCTTGATGACGTATGTGGCCGTCTGATGCAACCTCCGGAGGATGCAGCCTTCCAAATGAGACACAGCCTGTGTCTGTGCTGCTTGTGAGTTTTGTTGAGGCACACTGACTGCCCCCTGCTGACATGGACTGTAAAAACATAAATGTACTTCAAACTTGAATTTCTTCGGTGATTGGAAAATACGTACTTTTATTACGGAATTTATGTACGGTTCAGGATACATGATTTATTCACGTAATTTTTTTAATATGCGCTATAATAATACACTCTAAATTAACACATTAAATCTAAAGACCTACTTTTATCATGTGAATGTCCTCTTCGCATCTGTAATGATTAAGAATTGAGACTCTCACAAAGTCATTCACAAAGTTATAATACACCTTGAGTGTTTACATTTTAAATATAATTACATTTTTTTCAGCTTTTAATAAGAGTCCAGTACATTCAGCTCAGTTACCATTTAGCACATTTTATCATATTTAAGCCCATTCCTTTTGGTCACATCCGATATAGTTGGCACTGTCACATCCTTCAATAACAGCCTCTTTGCAAAACCTGCAAATATTATGGCAGGCTTTACAAAACAGTCTGCAGCACATAAACTGTTAAGATGACACTGAAATGATCAGGAATGTGTTTAAAATGAACTTCATTTAGAGAGACACAGGAGCAAATGCACACTTTAAGTTTGGAGGTGCAAGTTAGAACAAAAACTTTCAAAAACTTTTAAGAGAGTGTGCAGTTATATATTTTTATTTTAAAATGAACTTTCCTAATGTTTGAATCCTTCAGAAGGGTATTATTATCATTAGTTATTTAAAGAAAGCAACTGTATATTTCGGATTTCTTCTGGTGTTTAAATTAATCCACTGTGACTTGGCAGGACAAATTGCTGACACAGAACAGGTGTCACTGATGTATAAATATGGGTAGTGATGTGTTAATATATTCAGCTGACGTCAGAAACGATTCAGAATGAGCTGTTCTTGCAGCTTAAATTCAATAAATGATCTTAGAAGTTATTGTTTTCATAGTCTTTCTCATAGTACATCGAACAAGCATGTTTTAATAGAACATCAAACTCTTATTTCAAAAGATGAAGGGAAATTTGATTAGATTTGAATAATACATACTGTAGGCTTCATACACTCTCATAAACAGATTTAAATAGACCATTATCTGATTATATGGGATGCCTCAATTTAATTAAATAGTGAAGCAGAATGTTTAAGTTTTCAGGTGTGTTATAGTGGTGGCTTTCCTACAGTGCTTTATTATGATGCAGCATGAACAGCATTATAAATGAGAAATTTGCTCTATCATCTGAGGCCTTTAGCCCTTTCATACATACCTTCGCACATATGTGATGGTTAATAACTGGGCCCCGCAGAGTAGCATCACACATGTGTTTCTGCAACAGCCAGTTACGATACAAGCTGCCAGATTAAAATCAGCTTTCACGCCGACACAGGCTAGGCTGGCCAAACGTCTGTAGTTTATCTTCGCTCTAACAGTTACTCATACAGTCTTTCAAACCACAGAATAAGTTAATTTTATATACATACATCCAACTTATCACCAAAGTACCTTGATAAAAAGTTTACAGCACAGTCAATACATCAAATGCGATCTTCCTCCGAGACGTGGTGCCATTTGTTTACATTAGTAGCAATATTCATTCGTCAAACAAACAGCTACTCAAAGAGCCTTTTCAAGCACATAATGTTTATTTTATGTAACAAACAGTCTAATTGTCACCAACGTACCACGATAACAGTTCACAGCTTGTATAATCACAGCCAACATATCTAAATGCAATCTTCCCACACATGCAGCCACGTCTACTTATTAGGATTTAATTCACACAAACAACAACTCAAACAGTCTTTTCAGGCATATATGTTTGTTGAAAGCGCCACGACAAAAGTTTAAAACTCGTATACTCAGTGAAAACATGCTGATTGAGCGTGATTACCTGATGCACGCAGCCAAGCCTGCTTCCATTTGCGCTTGTCACACACACACTGAGAAATAAAACAGTGCATATAGGCAAACCGGACTGCTGATATTATTTGTTCATTTGATTTTTACAGTTATAAAAGCAAAATAAATAAAAAATACAGTACAGCAGACATAACCCATTTGTTCACGTTTATTATATTATACAGTATTTTTTATGACAAGAAATAAAAAATGTAAATAAAAAAATACTTGTCTACACTCTGCCCCCCTCTATCAGCTGTGCAGTGTCACGTGCAAAAATAACTCACTCCAGGGGGCACTGCAGGGGAATTTAGACCCTACTAATGAAAAGGTTAATGCTGAGCTGCACTCCTGTCTAAATAAGTATGTGAAGTCATAGCTGTCCTGTGTCTTTTTTAATTAAGCCTCATTTAACTTTTCACAGGTCAAGAAATTATTTCTCCAGCTCATATTACTCACCATTAGAAGCTATTATGCCTGCCAGTGAATCCCAGACAAGATGTGGGTCATTTGCAAATCTCAGCATATAACGTTTGCAGGAAAGAGGATCTATGTGCAGGCTTTTTTTAATTAAAACTCAGAAAACTAAACACAAGGAACCTAAAACATAACCAAAGAACAAACCGTTGCATCCATACAAGTTAACAACTGACAAAGACAGAGAGAACACAAGGGCAATATATACACAAAAACTAACTAGGTTAACGAGACACAGCTGCGATCAATCAAAGGGAACACAGAACAGAGACACAAGGAAAACACAGAACTTCAAACTAAATGTCTAAACCCTCATAGGAAGCAGAGATTCAGGGGGAAGAGACACAGGAGGCAGAGGCTCCAGAGATGGAGCCACAGGAGGCAAGGGTTCAGGGGGCGGAGCTGTCGGAGGTAGAGGCTCCAGAGATGGAGCCACAGGAGGCAAGGGTTCAGGTGGCGGAGCCACAGGAGGCAGAGGCTCCAGAGATGGAGCTGCAGGAGGCAAGCATTCAGGGGCGGAGACTCAGGGGGAAGAGCCATACAACAGGGGTCATACAGCAAGTGGGTGGCCGCTGGGCACTGAACAGACTGGTAGCTTGTGTCTGCCAGGTGTTGAACACTGGATTGAGCAACAGACTGGTCAACGGCTGCTGGGGACTGAACAGGATCGATGGTCATAGACGACCGGACAGGCTCGTGGACAGCCTTAGGGAACTGGACAGGATCGGGGAACTAGACAGGCTCATCAACGGCCACCTTATTGCGCTGGCAGTGACTGGGGAACGGCCTCCGTGGCCGGGAGCGCCGGCAGCGACTGGGGAACGGCCTCCTTGGCCGGGAGCACTGGCAATGGCATGGGATTACTGCCATACCTCACAGTGTAAGGGGAGAATGTGAGCCTCAAAGTATAGTCAATGAATTTGACCAAGGAAAGTTCACATCTGCCACCTGGCAGGCAGCATTTCACAGGGACATTAAGTCTGAACCAATAGCTGACCTTGAGGCAAATATCTCCCCAATTGAAATCCTGGGCAAGACTGCAGAACTGCTCTGTATATTGCTCGATGGTATCATCTCCTTGTCTTAGAGACAACAATTGCCAAGCTGCTTGATCCATAGTCCAGTCAGTTGTTCTGTATTGTTTGCAGGAAAGAGGCATGAGAAAGAGGATCTATGTGTAGGCTTTTTTTTATTATTATTATTATTATTATTATTATTTTTTATTAAAACTCAGAAAACTAAACACAAGGAACTCAAAACATAACCAAAGAACAAACCATTATATCCATACAAGTTAACAACTGACAAAGACAGAGAGAACACAAGAGCAATATATACACAAGAACTAACAAGCTTAACAAGCCACAGCTGGGATCAATCAAGGGGAACACAGAGAACAGAGACACAACAAGGAAAACACAGAACTACAAACTAAAAGTCTAAATCCTTCTAGCGAGGGAGAATGTCCCACGTGTTACACTGCACTTTGCCTGGTGTAGATTCAAGAAAATTAAAGAAATTAGTAAATCAACTAATTATAATTATAATTATTGTTATTGAAGTATAACACTAGAGCAAACAATAAATTACATCAGACTTTTAAAAATTCTTACTTTGCTCTCCAAGAATGTCAGGATTGTCACAGTCAACTTCATAGCCAACATGATTATGCATGAACTCAACATATTGTTTCCTGAATGTTCATGTACCCTGAAATCAATATCATTTTGCTGAATTACTGACAAGCACCATCCCTTATCAGACATTTTGAAAGTGTTTACCTTCCCCTCTGGTTCTACTACGTAATAGCGTGATGCACAAACAATCTCCGAAATGCGGGTTTTGGTCCCATACAAACCAGGTTGTAATCCCTTTTTACATAAACAATGGTGAGCGTGATTTGTAGGTTCCATTTCTTCTCTTAAATAAAATTTGTATTTCACTGACAGTTAGGTTTAGGGTTGGGCTTTGGGCTATGGTGTATGGTTAATAAAATATGAATTCCTGTTGACTGTATTACTTCATTTACAACTAAAAACACTACTCATTTTGCCACCACTGTTTGGACATTTCATCTGGAAACTGGAGTGCACAAGTGCTCATCCATTCAAAAACATTTCCAACGTCAGCCACTGAGGACAGTGGTTCGTATTTGGATAGGCACAAACCAATTTCAGCCGCAGAACTGTCAACCTACTGTTGCCAATTTCACAGTGTGATTAGCTGAAATACCACCATCTTTAAGTCGAGGTGATCAGAACAATACAGTAATTTAACCTTATAAAATGGGTAGTTATAATCTGGGGCAGATTCACTAAGAATTAACTGCGCTCAGTTAGCGCCCGATTCACTAAAGGAATTATGCAGGTCAGGCAATGGTGCAAACGCGCCCTCAAAATTGTGTTTTTTGAATGAAGCACCATCTTTAATGATCCTAATTTACACAGAAAGGAGGCATGTTTGCGCATAAAGAATGACAATGACTTCATTAGATATGGAAGACGCAGCGCAATTTCAGATTGCGGCCGCTAAACGTGATTGCAGGTGGTTAGTGAATAAGACACATGTATTTGCGCTGAAATACCAGGCGCAAAAGTGGCACAACTGTTTAGTGAACATGCCCCTATAAGTTCTGACTGGATAAGCCACATTCAAAGTCGAAACGTACACCTGTGATCTCACTTCTATATTAATGGGTCAAGTTACTATGTTGCTAGGCAAATGTGAACCCCAACAGTTAAGATAATGCATTCATTATATTACTTGGTGGGAACTGTTTTTTTTTTTAAACATTGCTTGAAAAAAGTTAGTCTTTTACTTATTATGAATGATATCTTAGATTTCTTTATTAATTTTTTAAACATCCATATTATATTCTAACATTTCATCCAATGTTTAATACAATGAAAGGTCATTTAAGTGATTGCTGTTTGTTTCCTGAGCTGAGTGTTAAGGTTGTCTTTATGTGTAATGTTCATTCCAGTACATTTATCCCAGATCAAAGAAAAATACACAATGTCCTCAACAGAGCTTACATATCCTTCACATAGTGACAGTGAGCATGGTTTCTTTCATTATAAACACAATCAATATACTCCAATCAATCTTTTTCTTGCCAGTGTCAGAGGACTGCCAATACCTTTAGCAGAGCCTACAAAGATAGATTTCTTGGCTTTATGGTGAAAGCCCAGATACCTTAACACATGACTGCTCTTTAAAACAGGATGCAAAAGAGCCAACCTGTAATCTTTGTAAGAGACTTTGTGATAGTGTTGCCACCCATAGACCCCTGTGTACTGTACATTCAAGACATATAGAGCCTTGTGGTTAGTGCATGTGCTGTGACACATAGGATGCTTTCACACTGGAAGTGTAGTTCGAAACAGCACGGTTCACATGAAAAATTGGTAATGTGAAAGCTGTCATGCGGACTGGGAAGCGCACACTGTACCGAACCCGAGACTACCTGTAGGAGGTGGTCTGAGTTCGGTTGCAATAGAGCTATAGCGTGATTTGCATGAATGTGAAAGCAACTCGGACTCGGGTGCGCACTCGTTCAGGAAGTAAAGTAACCCGCGCATGCGTTTTAGCCGATGACGACATCTATCTATCTATCTATACACCTTATAAATACTATATATAAATACTATTATATGTTATAAATATAGGGTATAATAGGAGATGACAGTGGCGATAACTTCACCTTGGACACGAGCGTGAGTAAGCGTGCTCCATTTCAAATTTAGATCATGTTAAATGGGCCCTTAAAAACCATCTTTTATTATACTTTCAGTTGACATGTCAAGACAGTTGAAGATTGTATTAGCTTGACTAATTGCTTACCATAGCAATAAGTAGTACTGCTATTTGCAATTCCCCCATGATGATTGAAAACTCTAATTCAGAATCAATTATCTAGTGCTTTGTTATGAAATATGCATGTCATGAGTTGCCTATAGTAATCAGATTTAGATGGATCACGGGGTCATATTAGGGTAAATCCCATCAATGAAATATGCTCCAAGGATAGTGTTGAGTTATTCTTTTATGAGGGTGCTAGTAATCCTATAAAGTCTGGATTTGCCTTTCTTTAGAAGGCTCAGAGTTTTGTTGGATCTTAGAAGCTTAAGAGCTACCAAACAGGGACAAATTACAAATAATTGAGAAAAACCAAAGCACTGCAGCTATTGATCCAAACAAATCAAGGGTAAACAGCTTTCTGCATGCTCTTTCCACTCCAGTGCATTCATGTCCCTGGATTCATAACCATTGTGCCCAATGAGCACCATGCTCAGTTATCCCATGTGAAGACTTGGAAGTATGTTACATTTTTTGCCATGCAGTGGTCAACATTGACCCATTGGAAACAATATTGTGGATGTGCCCTGTATAAAGGTTGAATGGCTTGTCCTGAACAGCCCTTGAGCAAATAAGTGAAGCAAGCAAGTTATAGATCTAAACTTCTGGTATTACAGCCTTCGATTCATAGAACACAAAATGTGTGTCTTCAGGATCAAGCCAGTGGAATTATTATTATTATTATTATAATAATAATTATTTTTATTTATTTTTTGTCATCTGGTGATTGATTTTTACACATCCTTTGAATTTAAAGTAGGTGTTTGATTAAAGCAAATAGAAATGTAAATGTACATCATGCAAGAAATGGGTTTTGGGGAGTTACTGATGGAATGATTGATTGATTAAACTTGATTGGATGCCCATGTGTTTTAAATAATGATAATATGAGTCATATGAGACAAAAAATGAGGGCTGACAGGGCCAAAGGGTTTATAATACCTGGAGTGAGCTCTCCATTAGCATTCATATTCATCTCAATGGCAGATGCTTGGCTGGGAAGTGACCACCTTGGAAGTATGCGACCTGCTTGCTGCCATATTTTTGATATTTTAGCAGTGTGTTTTTGAACCATAAATGCCATGTGACTAATCACTCTGGAGCCGCACAATAGCCACTTTTCCACTATCAGGCCAGTGCGAGCCAGGGCTAACAACTAGCCAGTCAAGGCCAATAGCCTCATAGCATTGCCCTAAAACCCGCCCTTAATACCCCATCCTGGTGCCAATGTAACACACCCCACCCATTTCACAAGCAAGAAGGAAACTCAAGCTGAGGTATCATGTTATCTAGTTATCTAGAATATCGAGTTTATATCGTATGTAAACATTAGCTAGCTAGCAAGTAGGGATGTGCAAGACTAGTCGAGTATAGGTTTTGATGCTGCTAGTCGACACTGGAATTACTAGTCGGTAAATATTTCACCTCATTAAACTGATCAACATTTTTACACATTTACGTTTGGCTTATATTTTTACAGAGGCTGTGCTTAAATTACTGTCGTATTAAAGCTACATATTTTAAATATAATTAGTAATACAAATATTATTTTAAAAAGAGGATATCTGAAGCAGATACAAAGTTTCATTTCACCTCCGGTTGAAGAGTGCTTCTTCCCTCTCGCACTCGCGGCGCGGACAGGAAAATGTCCTCTCGCTAGACAAGCAAACTCAGCAAAGTAGTTATGAAATCACTTTGGTGGTGGTGCGGGATTCGGATTTCCAAATGTTTCCAAATGTTTTCATATTTGAGTCTTCTTTAAATCTGTGCATGCTTGTACATTATTTTTCCACTGAGCAGGCTTTTTCAAGTGCAGGATAGACGCCTCAGGTGAGTCAAGTCCCGTCTTTCACCAGACCATGTCGACGTGATAATTTTGCTCATCAAAAAATGTATGCTTATGAGTAAGTAGCCTAGAAAATGACGAGGTGCCGACTGCTTAACGGGTTAAACTATTTTTTATTCTGTGTGCACGTCATGTTTAGACTACATTAGGTTTATTGTAGGCTACATCACAGGCCAATTTTCTTCTATCCTACAGCTACTTTTTTTTTTTTAACATCGTAACTGTTATTGGTTAACATTCTTTACAGAACGGCTGTCATATTAGATCAATGGCTAATGCACGACTGCAACTTTTCAGCAATTTTTTTTTCTCTCGTAGATTTGGCTTAGTCTACCTGTTCATTAATATGTTAATATGTTAAGTAACTTTTATGTGGTAAATTCCATTTAGAACAGGTTGGGTTGCTCTATTGGTCCTGCACTATTCATTCAATTGTTTTCAATAAATATGGCTGTTAAATATTCGCTAACGTTGATTAAGTGAATGTGTATCATGTTCTGTATTTAATATACAATAAAATCAAATGTTGGCCCTGTTTGCCCCAAGGGTAATCCTCGGGCCAAAAACCATTGGTCTTTGGCCCCGAGAAAGCCCCGAGGTGGCATGATGAAGCCCCGGAAGTGACAATGGGAATGCAACTGGCCCTGGCACACATTAGCACGCCCTCATTTGGTCCGATAGTGGAAACGCGGCTAATGACTTCCTTCCAATACTGATTGGCTTATGGCACCACAACAGCATGCATAGAGTCAAGCATTTTGCTATCTACTAACTAGCGGCAGTCAAGTAAATATAATTCAATTTTTATGCTTTTAAAGAGCCTCCAAAAATCCATCAATGGCAAAACATTTTCTTTTTTCAAATACAACTACTTTTGAATGGCTGTCAATGGAGGAAAATTTAGTTTTTGGTAGGACAATGGTGTAGTTACAGAATCTATCAGCAGGGGCTAACTAGACAATGCTAACCGGCTGAACCTTGATTACAAAAAGCATAAATCATTATTTTATATTCTGTTACTGTGCCCTTTTCAACTATATTTTTGGGGGACAGGTAACATTCAATCATATATCAATGATCTTTCACCCTCATTTCAGAATATATTCTCAGTAAAGATATGCCCATAAAAGTAGAGATGGCTGCCAGATTGTTGTAGAAAAGGGCTTCAGTGGACTTTTCTGTACCACTATTGAATTGCACACTCTTTACCCACATAATAAGACATAAAGGTCACAGAGCTAACCTTTCCAAAGAGATGTCAGCCATACGGGCAAATAGGGAGAGATATGTGCTATGTGCTGCAACCTTACAAAGGTTTACCTGTCACGTTAACCTGTTAACTGTTTACTTTTATTCAATCTGATATCTGCTTGTTTACCTCTCATGCAATTACACCTCTTTCATATGCAAAACAGCACTTTTATGCAATGCTAAATCTATTAAATAAATCATGACACATTGGGCATTAACTAGGTGTCTCTCTCTGTCTTTCTTTTTTTGTCTGTCTCTTTCGTCCATCAGAGCAGAAAGTAATGTTTGAATGCACACTGGTTCCAGAGGTATCAATTAGTCATACGTGAGGGGAGTCTTCAAAGACGACATTGAAATTCAAATTAATATCAGTGCTTTCATTAAATGAATTATGCTGTGAAAAAGTCATAATGGCTGTTGCATTTGTGCTCCCTTTTTTAAAAAGCCTGTTTTGATTTCAAAATATTTCCCACATAAACATTTAAAACACATTTAAAGGAATAGTTCACCCAAAAATGAAAATTTGCTGATAATTTACACACCCTCAGGCCATCCAAGATGTATCTGAGTTTCTTTCTTCATCAAAACAGAATTTAAGACTTTTAGGATTTCATTTCAGGCCTCCTCCTCTAAACAATGCAAATTAATGTACTCCATTTTTTGACGGTCCAAAATGCATATTTAGGGTGCATCAAAATAATCCACACGACTCTAGTCGACAAATAAAGTTCTTCTGAACGTGAAACAACTTTATTTGTCGACTGGAGTCGTGTGGATTATTTTCATATTTGGGTGAACTATTCCTTTAAAAGTGAAATGTGTAATTTATTTGTGACTAGTGTTTCGACCAAATAAGTACAAATATAATTATTGTTTTTAACAGGTTTCCCAAGCACTCTCACATTTGACACCATTAGTTGAGCCAGTGATGTTGTGTTGGGCTGTTTGGGATTTAAAAAAAAAAGAGAGAGCAATGTTTTAATAGCGCCAAAGAGTTATAGTGTTTACACTTTTCAACCTCTGAATGGCTTACTTATAGTTATTTCTGCATATTATGCTGGGAAAAACTGAAAAGAATTTTGAAAGTGCACTTGTGTAATTGTTTTGTTCCTGTTTTGCTAGCCGATACAATGGAGGTCTTTGACCTGCTACTGACACCTATCAGTGTGGATGCAGCATCACGCAAAAGCAAAGGTTTTTGTTTATTGATGCCATTGTAAAAATATCTTATTTTCAGGCATATTTGTGAGTGCATGATTAATGAATTCCTCAATCAAAAGTTTCAGATAAGAAGAGGATAATTGAAATAAAGTGAGTCATATTCAGTTAGTCGTGTGATCACAACATGGCAGCACCCATAAAGATATGCCCAGTTACTAGAACAATAAAACAGCTTTTTCCTGAAGATTGATATGACTAGAGTCTTTGTCACATGTGAGTCATTTTAAACATACAGTATTTTTCAAAAATGCTATTAATTTCTCTATGCGTAAAATCATCTATAGAAACATATTACTTCATCTATTACACACGCCAGACTCCCTTCACCTGTGAGTGTCTTGACTGACACAAAAACCCTGTTTGCACCTGGTATTAAAATGTGTCTCGGGTGATCCGATCACATGTGTAAGGCGAGACACATCACTGTTTACACCTGGTCACTTAAATGTGTCTCCTGTGACCCCTTATCTCTCTCTCTCTCTGTATATATATATATATATGCGTACGTGCGTGTGTGTTTTGACAGTATAGCTGTCAATTTTTTGTTCCCAAATTGCAAAAAGAAATGGAAAACAAATTCTGGAGGAAAAAAATCTATTTTATGAAAAGTGCAATAAACACTACCTTGTAAAAGCTCTCAAAACAATGGAAACTGTGATTATCTGTCACCATGCTACACAAATGTGTTTGTTCCACCATGTAACACTACACTGAGATTTGTTAAGAATATTACATGAAGCAGGTGCCTTTAACGTATTAAGCGTCATCTAATCAGGAACTTTGAAGTCTCACTTCAAAACCAATTGTTTCCCTGATTGATGTCCAATTTCTTGTACATTGCAAACTACTTAAAGAGCCCATGATATTTCTTGACAAGCACATTTTGTATTCCTGTGTTGACATAGTTTGGACAGGACATATTGAATACCCCCTCCCACTTTTGATTTTGATAGGGTCTGTAAAGTGATTTGTGCAATTTCAGCACCAAACAGAAAAAAATAAATACAATAAAAAATACTAGATAGATAATGTTTGTCAAGACAAACTCTGATGCTGGCTTGAAAAAACCTGGTCTGAAGGTTTAAAATTGTTTTGAAAGTTTGAAGATCGATGCTTATCAGACGTTTAAAATGAGACACATCGGCAACTGTAGATTGGTACAGTAGCTAGATAGTCAGACAGAGTGTCACATTGATAGTCAGATAAACTTTTAGAGAGAGAGACAGAGAGACAGAGAGAGGTCAAGCAAATCTTTAATGTAACTTTAAAATATAAGACGCCATTTACAAATCAATTAACAAAAATCAACAATATTTCTGTAACAATCTACACCATTAAATTAAGTGTTAAGAACCAACTGATCATCATAAATAAAACATACATCTCAATTGATACACCACCTGTCTATAAAACATTGTACAGTATTCACAAGTTTGAAATATGAAAATTCAGCTTTTATCCTTCCAGCCACCAAACTCTTTAACATTTGTTCAGCATCTATTGAAGCAAGCTGCAACCCCTTATTCTTCCTTGTCTTCCAGATGGCTAATTTTGTTGTACCAATCAAATAGTTTAGCAAGCATACTTTCTGTCTATCTGAGAATCTGTATTTGAGTCCCCCAATAAATATTTTATGAGAACACTGCTCCCCAAAGCCCTGAAACCAAGTGTTTAGAAGTATAAAAAGACAATCAAGTCTCACACATTTTAGAAACAAATGTTCCAAAGTCTCTTCTTGATAACAAAACCTACACTGCCCACCCACTGCTGGATTCAGGTGTGCCAAATGTCTGTCTGTGGCTATTGCCCCATGAATAGTCCTCCACTGTAAATCAGCTGTTCGCTTCTCTATGTGAGGCTTATACAGGGTCCTCTACCTGTCCAACACAAGGAAGTCTTTTTCCAATAGCTCAGGCTTTTTAGAGGTTCTCTGTCTGCTAAGTGAGTTCATATAAATTACTTTCACTGCGAGACAGTACAACGCCTTCTTTGATGTTTAATTAAAACTTCCAGTTGAGGAGTCTTGAAGGAAAAGATAGAGCCAACAAATTCATCTTCTGTTTCTATACCTATGGCAGGAGTAATATTTAGTTTAAGAAATTCCTGTAACTGCTCGGTAGAACAGCAAAAATCTCATCCAGTAATTTTTAAACAAATCTTTCTGACCGCAAACCAGACACCTCTTTGAGGATTTCCACAGATCTCCATCTACCCTCTCCATCTACCCTCATCCAAAAGATGCCTCAATTTACTGACCCCATGCCACAAGACAAGACTTGATGCTCACTGAGGACAGAAGTCTGGTCTGAATCAATGGACTGAACAGTAGAGGTTCCTCAGGAGCCCAGGCCCCAAGTTCATTCACATCCCTGTCCGCTCTCAAAACACTCCTCCAGGTCTGTAATGTTGATTTATAAAAAGGGGTGTGTCCATTCCAGATTATGATGATAAAGCAGTCTCTGCCCTGTTTGCAGTCTAAAAGCACAGATACAACTCCATACGTCCACCAGACCTTGGCCTTCTTCATGCACTGGTAGATAAAGCCCTGCAGCCCAGATCCAATGCTGCCCACTCCATAAAAAATCCACAAATAGCTTTTGTATATTACAAATCAGTTCACTGGGTGGTTCCATGACAATGACTTTATGCCACTGTGTAGAGGCCGCAAGATTATTCACGACCAGAACTCTTCCTCTGTAAGACAAATGTGGTAATAGCCACTTAGCCATTTAGACAATCGTGCTGATACCTTCTCCAGCATTCCCTCCCAATTTTTCTTTTGAAACTGTTCAGTTCCTAGGAAAGCAACTAGCACTTTTATGTCCTCCTTTGCCCATTTCAAACCTCCTGGAAGTTTTGGAGGTCCAGTGTTTTCCCACCACCCAATAATAAGTCCCTCACTTTTCTCCTAATTCACTTTGGCTGTGGAAGGTCTCTCATTTAAATGTATGCTTGCATTAAGAGTTGTAATGTCCTTCTGCCCAGAAATTAAAACAGTTATGTCATCAGCATAAGCTGATAAATATACTTTAAAATGTGTCCCTTCATTTGGAATTAAAAATCCATTAAGATCTCTCCTGAGCCTACACAAAAGATGCTCAATAACAGAACTATATAACTGTCCAGAAATAGGACAACCCTGTCTAATGACTCTTAGAACAGGTACTGGAACACTTAATCCCCCACCAACCTTAATCATAACAGATGCATCATGGTACAACAATCTAAAATAAGAAATACATATGTCTCCTATTCCAAAACTCTTTAAGACATTAAAAACTTATTCAGTGTCTACTCTCTCAAATGCTTTTTCTTGATCTACGGACAATACAGTTAATTGGATTCAATTAAACAACTAAAATCAATCACATCCCTTAATAATAATAAATTATCCATAATTGATTGATCAGGAACACAATATGTCTGATCCTTCTGGATCAATGAACCCAAACAGCATTTAAGCCTGTTTGCCAAACATTTCAATAATATACTGTAGTCCACACAAAGTAAAGAAATAAATCTCCAGTCCTAAATCCCTCTTTTTTTTTCTTTTTTTTTTTCTTTTTTTTTTTGGTAAAAGGGAGAGAACAGCATGTTGACAACTAATAGGAAGTGATTTACTCTTAAAACATTCTGATAAACCTTCATGGAAATCTTCTCTCAATATTCCCCAAAAGTACTGATAGAACTATTTCTGGAGAACATCCAGTCGACAGCTGGTGGATAGCATCTATTAACTCTTGGAATGTGAATTCTTTGGCCAGGGCTTTTTGCTGCACAGACCCCAACTTTGGTAAATCATGAAGCAAGTCTTTATCACTCTCAGAATCACAGTTCACAGCATTATATATCTAGGGGTAATGGTGGCTAGAGGCAGTGGTGGATCAGTGGTTAAGGTTCTGGGTTCCTGATCAGAAGGTTGGGGGTTGAAGCCCCAGTGCTGCCAAGATGCCACTGTTGAGCCCTTGAGCAAGGCCTTTGACCCTATCTGCTCCAGGGATGCTGTATCATGTCTGACCCCAGCTTAGCTGGGATATATGAAAAAAAGAATATCACTGTATATGGGCAAATGTGTGATAAATAAATAAAATGATATTTAATTACATAATTTAGAATAAAAATCCACTGCCAGCTCCCGCATTTCAACTGGATCAGCAGCAGAGGTGAGTAGAGTAGCCAAAAACTGTATTCAAGTAAAAGTACAATTACTGAAAAAAATAATTACTCAAGTAGAAGTAAAAGTACTAACATAAATTATTACTTGAGTAAGAGTATCCAATTAAAAGAGGACTCAAGTAGTGAGTAACTCATTACTTTCACAAATGACAAAATGGACGTTAACTCCCTATATTCCATTAAATAATATACATTTAACATTTATTACAAATTATTATTATTATTATTATTAATAGAAATTCTGTCATCATTCACCATCATGTTGGTGCAAACCCGTATGACTTTCTTTATTCCATGCAACAGAATAAGGAGAAATTAGACAGAATGTTTGCCTGAGTCACTATTTACTTTTTTAGTGAATGTGTTTTTTTTTTTTTTTTTTTTTTTTTTTTTATCCATAAGACTCCAGTAGTTAAATCCATATCTTCAGAAGTGATATGATAGGTGTGGGTGAGAAACAGATCAATATTTGTCATTTTTTGCTAGACATTCTTCTCCCTGCCCAGCAGGGGACAATATGCAGAGAAGAAATGTGAATCACCAAAAACACAAGAAGAAGAATGTGAAAGCGATCTGTTTGTGAAATGTGAAAGTGATTTCTGTCTGTTTCTCATGCACAGCTATCACATCACTTCTGAAGATATTGATTTAACCACTGGAGTCTTATGGATTGCTTTTATGCTGACTTATGTGATTTTTTTTTAGCTTTAAAATGTTGGCACCCATTCACTTGCATTGTATGCCCTTATGCAAAGAAAATATATTTCCTTATATATTAAGGCTCAATATATTAAATAATTTTCAGTATATTCATAATTATTTAGAATAATACATAGTGTTAATATATTACAATATACTGAGTAATACATAAGGAATTGCTGCTTTTCATATATTGGGAAATATATGAAAATATATGTCCTTATATATTGTAATGTATGTCATTTTATATTCAATAATACACTTCATAATATATAGATGTGCATGTGATAAAAAATGGTAGTGTGTGCTTAAATATATTTTAACTTATATGTTGTACATTACATTAATGTGTTTGGCAGATGCTTTTATACAAAGTGACTTACAGTGCCCTTATTACAGGGACAATCCTCCTGGAGCAACCTGGAGTTAAGTGCCTTGCACAAGGACACAGTGGTGGTGGCTGTGGGGATCAAACCAACAACCTTTTGTTTACCAGTTCAGTGCTTTAGGCCACTACACCACCACCACTCCACATGTTGTACATATAGTCACGTATAGTTTTAAATACTACATGCAAAGCAAATCTGTCACTGAATTTAAATTTTTTTTGCCTTCATTTTCCTGAATCTGTAAAGAATTGGGGACCTTTGTAGGCATATTGGGAATATATTTTTGAGACATTTAATGCTGTATGTAAACCCATGCATTAACTAATGAAAGATAAATTATTTGAGTGTTTCAATAAAGCTATTACATGTAAAAATGTAGTACAGTTTTTGTCTTGTTATTCCTATATATATATATATATATATATATATATATATATATATATATATATATATATATATATATATATATTTTTTTTTTTTTTATATGTATCAATATATAGCCATACATCGTTCATGCATATATTGCAGAATATTGAAAAATATAAGCACTAGATTCCCATATATGAAAATGTATTATTTAATATCACATTATATTTTCCAATATATTCACATATATTTTTGTTTTGTAAGGGGTTGCTGAATCTTATTCAGAAAAGTAGAGACCGGGGGCAAATTGAGGTCAATTTCAGTGCCCGGAGCCCAGATTTGGCTGTGTAAAAGAGGTAGTTTAAATTGCCCTATAATTCAGCCAGAACTGGACAAATAAATAAATATTCCATATCATTGCAAAGCGTAGATGCAAAGAGGACATTCTAAGCTTTTCCATGATATGGCATATGTGTATATTTGTTCGGTTTGGGTGAGTTGTAGGCCTGAATTGTAGGGCATTTTATATTATAAGATGGGCTGAGATGTGTGAAATGCACAGATAGTGGATAAGTTTCAAAGATCTCAACATGAGCCTAATGGTGGTGGTATAAATTGGCCTACAATTCAAGCCTATAATTCAGTCAAATCTGGACAAATATACACACATCTCATATCATTGTAAAGCAGAGAATCACCCCTTTGTAATGAGTCTAATGATGTTGTTGTAGCTTGTTCAGAAAAGGAGATATCAAGGGTCAAATTGAGGTAATTTTCACTGCCTGAGCTAGGCCCTTTTGTACCCTTTAAAAGAGGTAGCATAAAACGCCCTAACATACTGTATATATATATATATATATATATATATATATATATATATATATATATATATATATATATATATATATATAGTGAAAATGTAAAAAAATAAAATAAAAGATCTCCATATATGAAAATGTATTATTTAATATATCACATTATATTTTCCAATATATTCACATATATTTTTGTTTCGTAAGGGTGGACCAAAAGGTAAAATAAATTCTTCTAAAAATCTTCATTTGTGTTCAGCAGATGAAAGAAAGTCATACACATCTGTGATAGCATGAGGGTGAGTAAATGATGAGAGAATTTTCATTTTTGGGTGAACTATTCCTTTAAGGGCTCTTGTCATATCTGGATGAATTTGTCAATAAGAAGAGAGGTTTGGAAACATTTCTAGTAATTATTATAGTGAAAACGTGAAAATGTCCCACAGGGATATTATATATAATGCTGAAATATAAAGCAAAGCAAGATCATGCTTTATTAATGCCTACATTCGCAATTTCATAGCTTTTAAAGTCCTGCGTGGATTCCACAGTTTCCATTGTTACAGTTTTAGGTGTCGAAAGAATTTAGATAATTAGTTCTGTAAAGCAGTACTGCCGCTCTCTAAACGCAGAGTACGCGGCCTGCGTAGGGCACCAGCCCCAGTCGCGGAACACTCGCTGTGTCTGAAATCGCCCCTATCCACTATATAGTGCACTATTTTGGGTGTCCGCCATTTTGTTGGAGTGTCTGAATTCTGAGTGAGCCACTCGTTTCCTACTTTTGTTCACTCATTCTTACCTACAATGCACTCTAATTTCAAGTGTTCATTTGATGTACACTCGACGATGGTTAATTGCCCATAGTTCACCGCGGGGATGATGTACGAGCTGGGAGTTTACTGCTTTCTTCACTCCTGCAATGTTTTATTTCATGCTGAATGTATTAAATTACTTTTTGACAAATCATTACTTGATTAAAATAACATAACATATAGAGAGGCAAAACATACAGATACATTTTAAAATGTACTCTTTATTTATATTTATGCAGAATTTTGCCATTAAGCTGAAGAATTCATTATTTACTAAATAATTCACTGAGGTGATATTATTTTAACTCAGGAGACTGCACACAGTGGAAATGATAATTCTGTGGATGATTTAAATATTCTGTTATAACATGTAGGTTATGATAATTTGGTCGGATGAGGGCGCTGTGTGCCCAGAAACACTACCCAGCTTGTATTGGAGTTTAAAGATACTAAAATATAACAAATAATTACAACAATGTACATTAGATAAAATGTGTTTACTCTTTATTTTAACATATAAATTATATTATTTGCCATACGATCGCCTCGTGCCTGCACATCTCTCACGCGCATGCCTCGTGCCCCTCATTGTGCATGCGCAGAAATGCTGTCTGTTTGCACTCCAGTTGTCAATCATGCGAACGGCAGAGCAATTTACACTTAACTTGGATGTTTACATAAATTTATACAGTTAATCAGCCCGAAGTTGCTGCGATAGTTGCCAGTGCGAGGGCACTGGGTAAATGCCTACATACTGCTCAGGACATGCGGGACAAAGTGCATTGACATATTGCTACACTGATTTAAAAATGTTCACTTAAAAATGTATGTCATAATAATCCAGTTACAGAATCACCCTGAAAATGGCCATCACATTACACAGAAAAGCTCACATTAGCATTAGAGCCACAACTTACCTCAGCGTGCTGCCTTAAGTTGGAGCTGCAATTTTAATCTTGAAATATCACCTTGTATTGGTGTTAAATCAAGGCATTGCATGACAAAACTATTCTTTTTTTCACTGTGTGGAGCGAATAAAGTGTTTCACTTTGTTTGAAGAGCTCGATGCTGCAGCAGTGATGGACTCGGCTTGAGTGACAGTTTGTGACAGCGTGCGCAGCTATGAACTTAAACATTGTAATGTAATGACAGGAACGCCGGCCATTGTAACAAAGTAAATGTTTTTTTTTAATTAGAAATTTACTTGAGTGAGAGTAAAAAGTACCCACTTTTAAACCTACTCTAAAAGTATTTTTATTTATTTTTTTTACTAAAAGTTACTCAAATAAATGTAACAGAGTAAATGTAGTGCGTTACTACCCACCTCTGATCAGCAGCTACTTTTCCATTTGGAAGGTGAAGGTGATGCATCTGCTATTGCTGAACAGTCTTTTTTTCCAAAAAAAAAAAAAAAAAAAAACATAGTTGCTGCATCCATGTCTTTAATTGTACAAATCCTAGGCCTTATTAGTGCCCCTTTCACTTTCTCTTGTAAAAAAGATCCAAGGTGTTTTTTATTTTTTTTATTTTTTTTTTTTCTATTCAAAAGATCACTGTGTTCTGTCTTCTTATTTACAATGTCTCTTTCCAAACACTCAATGTATTTTTCCAAGCTTTGAACAATTGCCTTTACTTTTGCTGTACTATGAGAGGTATAATTTTGATAGAAAATTTTGATCTGTGCTTTTGCAACATCCTACCATTCACTGAGATTCTCAAATATACTTTTTTCTCTTTCCAGTTTTCCCAAAACAAATTAAAGCTATCACAGAAAACAACATCTTGTAACAATTTTCTATTAAAATGCCCATAATACTTGGGTTTTTACATTTGGTTGATATAAAAAAAAAAAAAAAAAAAAAACACAATATGATGATCAGAAAACCCATTAAGGATAATTAAAGCATCCATCACCCTATTTTCCCATGTCTTACCTAAATAAAATCTGTCTAATCTAGCCCCCTTTACTTCATTTTCTGATACTTTTAGCCAAGTGTACTGCCTCACCCTTATATTGCTCTTCCTCCAAACATCAACTAAGCCAAATTTTTGCATTATATTTTTAAGTACTACACCAGACTGAGTATGAGGCTCCTCTCATAATAACATAGTTGGTAGTACAATTCCAATCCCCTCCTAATACTATATTCACATTTTCATCAAGTCTTTGAAGAGCTTCTTCCAGCTTCCTAAAAGCTTCCACTCTTTCCGACCCAATATTTGGAGCATATGTATTAACGTAAACAAATGTCTCTCAAGCTCTGTTTTTGTTAATAAAATCCTACATTTAACAATCTCTTCAACAGATAAAACTTTTACATGTAAACTTTTTTTCAAATAAAACAGCTACTCCTGCACTAGTATTTGTTCCATGACTAAAAAAAAAAAAAAAAAAAAATGGTCCTTTCCACAATTTGCCCCATTCACTTTCACTGTCATTACCTGTATGAGTTTCTTGAAGGAAAACGATGTTAACATGGTTTATATTCAAAACCTCTGAAAATACTTCTAACTTGTTTCTGTTTCTACCCCATTTATATTTAAGGAGCCTATCCTCAAACACTCCATAAAGAGATGGAAATAAAGAAAGCATAGAGACAGAAACCAAAAATTATACCAAAATGCAGGGGTGGACTGGGAAGAGAAATCGGCTCGGGATTTTACATAGAAACTCGCTGTCCTTTTCTGGATATCGCTGCCCCCTGCAGCTTATCGTGGCCCTGACTTTTTATGAAAAACAGACATTTTATCCTTGCGTAATTTCGTTAACATTTTCTTTAACTAAAACCTTTTTAGTTTCGTCAAAGCCTCATAACTTGCCATACGCTGTAACAACTTTACAGAATTAATTAACTTTTCCACATCTGGGAAAAACTCACTCACTTCAACTGTTTTACCAAAACTTGTGTCCAAGAAATCGTTAATCTCATGTAACATGTATAAATCCTATATAGCCTGTGATCCAATTTCAGAAATACACGAAAACGTATCATCATCCACATTTTCCTCATCATTACACAGCTCAGAACAACTTGACTGTGTCAATTCCACATTAAACTCTTCACCACTATTGTTTACATTTGCTTGATCCATATTCTCACCATCTTACTCATTTCTGTTACAAAATTTTCAGCTGATTGCACTTCTTACACAGTAGTGTTATTATTTTCCTCTGCAGTATTACCTGATTCAGCCCCATTCATCTCCCTCTCATTAACTGCATGTGACCGTGTCTCCTCTGTGCTCTGCTCATTGTTGACCTCAGACACGGCACTAGAGTTCAGCCTAACACTACCTCCACTTGTACCAGCCTTACGTGGACATTTAAGCCGCTTATGACTGATATCTCCACACTCAAAACACTTCATATTACCTGTACTTGCAAAAATCATGTATGTCTTCCCTTCATGCAAAACTCAGAATGACACATTCAGTTCAGGTTCATTCAGAAGCATAAATGCCTGTCTTCAGAAAGACATCAGGTGTTTTAGGTCTTTGTTCTTCCATCCAAGTGGAATCATTCTTAAAACACTCACGAACTTGCCAAAACGTGAGAGTTCAAGTTCAATGTCAGCGTTAGGAATGAACGGCGGCACATTTGAAACAGTCACTTTGGTAGTTGGAGTAACCAATGGTGAAATGGTAAGATAAATGCCACTTACACAAATTCTGTTGCATATTAAATGATTAACCAGGTTTTTGTCCTTCAAAAAAAAAAAAAAACACCACTGCCTTATTCATTCTGGAAGCCGATGAGATTTTGTCATATCCAATCTGCTCTCCAACCATCAGCAATACGTCCTCCAAGGACACTCCGGGTTCATGCACACACCTGACGCTGTGACAGAGCGATACCGGTGGTGTTCCTCTTCCAGCAGGGATGCCATCTCGGCTCCTCTGTAAACTACCACCCAATCTACCAATTAAACTTTACCAAACTTTTACATCGTATTTTAAACTTTAAAGTTTATTAGACAGAAAAAGGAAAAGTAATAAAGGGAAAAAACAAAACAATTAAAGACCCAAAACAATCGCCCTCTCCCCCCGTGAGCACCCTCACACACACCCAAATGCTTCCAACATGCACCGAGAGAGAGAGAGAGAGAGAGAGAGAGAGAGAGAGAGAGAGAGAGAGAGAGAGAGACTCAAAGCAGATTAAAGGCCTTTTGTGAGTTTGTTTACTTTTTAATTTTTGAACAGTTGGAGTTTGGATTAACAAGCATTCTGCTGGCCTGTTTGAACATTCCATCAGTGTAAGTCTATGAGACTTTTCAAATTTGTAACTGTCTACTGTGTGAAAAACCGTAACTCCGATCAGTTAGAAAAGACATAGCACACTATTCCAGAACAGTCTAAAGGCGGTCGCACACTGGACGAGAAGCACCACACTGCGTCATGTCACAGCTAGGACATGGCACAAAAGTTACCAAGGTTTTTCCCTTCTTCAAGAATGAAGAACACTAAAGTAAATAATCTATGTCCTTTGATAATGATTTGGGTTGAATTTAATGGAAAATATGCGAGTTGTGCTCCGTGGCGCAGCAGAAATTTGAGCAGCCACTGGAGTCGTAGCTGGGTGCCACCGACAGATGACAGGCGAGTGGCAGTATGCGTACCTTCATTGAAAACAGATGTTTTGAATTTTAGAACGTGCCATGTCGTCCGCCAGACATGTCCGGTCTGTGACCCCCTTAAATGTCTGTGGCAAGTTTGGTGGTTGAAGCTTGAAAGCTCAAGGAGAAGTTAGTGTTAGAATTTTTATTTTGTTAGAAAACCAAGTTTTTAAAATAACAGTATGTTGTTAACATTTTGGCAAAAATAAAAATCATGCCCTAAATTCATGTTATTGGTTGAGCAGACATTGTTATGTCTTGCTCAGTCAGAGTAGAAATTACACACTTTACATTTATCATAACTCTCAAAGTAAATTCATGCCCAGTTATAAATATCTACAGCTAGCAGGGGCAGATCTACTGGGGTGGCATGGGGTGGCAAATGCCACCCTAAAAAAAGTATTGCCACCCCAGCATATGTATCCAAATGTATCTGTGGCAGGGCGGAGGGTGGAGGGCGTGGCCGGGTCGTGATTCCGCACACCCGGCCCCTAATTGGGCTGATTAGCCCGAGAGGGATAAAGGCTGACTGGAGACGGCAGTGCGACAGAGAAAGAGTTACGGACAGCTGTCCGACACCTGTGTGTGTTCGTCTTTTGATTTAGTTTATTATTAAAATATTATTTATATCATTAAGCCGGTTCTCGCCTCCTCCTTTCCTCGCCAGCCTACATCAGAACCACCAACAATCCCTGCTTGAGCTCTGTCAAGACCAGGAATGCCACTTCTTTGAGATCCTGCGAGCTCAAGCAGAGGACCGGCATGCGATCCAGAGCCTTCTTGGCCAGGAGAGAGCCACGGCTGCGACCCCAGACAACCGTAGCCCCCTGCCCCCACCCAC
This sequence comes from Myxocyprinus asiaticus, assembly GCF_019703515.2. Classification (NCBI taxonomy): domain Eukaryota; kingdom Metazoa; phylum Chordata; class Actinopteri; order Cypriniformes; family Catostomidae; genus Myxocyprinus; species Myxocyprinus asiaticus. Next base: position 34,508,697 of record NC_059365.1, on the reverse strand, counting down.
GCTCCCGAAGATGGGGGCGGAAGACAACGCGGAGGCTTTTCTTGACCTTTTTGAGTGGACGGCTGAGGTCTGGAGCTGGCCACGTGACCAGTGGGCGGCCAGGCTCCTTCCGCTCTTGTCCGGGGAAGCCCAGCTTGCTGCCCAATTAGGGGCCGGGTGTGCGGAATCATGACCCAGCACCACTCTCCGCCCTGCCACGTTATCAAATATAAATGTAAGTATATTATCGTTGATTTTGACATTGTGTAGGGGTTTATTCATGTCAAACAGCCTAAACTCTCACCGAACACACAAATGACTACAGACCCATAGCGTGACAGCAGCGGCCAATCACAGCATCGACCAATTGCCTAACTACTATTGCAGCACGCGTGCAGTGTTTGGGCTCTCGCAGGTTGATGAGCTTATTTCCTCAACAACAATGACCACATTGACAAATACGTGGAGAAAAAAAAGAGGTAAAAGATGAATTTCTCAGTTGTTTCCAAGTATTCACTGTAGGGCTTTACTGGTTGTTTAGATCAGTGTTACTATCTAGTTATTAATTAATATTTGAATTAATCAATTGAATCTAACTCATTAAAACCTCATATGGGGCTCCAGTAAATGTAGTGTGCTACATTTAGGAGCAAGTTTGGTTATTACAATAATTAATAATTATCAAAGATAATTATTAATTATTAAAATCAATAGAACATTAATTAAAATTAACACTAGCATATTGATCATTCAAATTCAATCATCAAAGATAATTATCAAAAATCAATAGAATATTAATAAGGATTAACATTGATGGGGCACCACCCTGAAATCAGGGACTAATAACCAAATAGTAAAACAGTCTCAATATTAGATTGTTTTCTTAGGAAAATCGACATCCAGAGAATATCGATTTTCGGGGAAAAAAAACAATGAATGAAGGTTTGAATCCGAGCACTGACATCCCGTCGGCATGACACAGGTGTATGGAAAACAAACCAAAACACTTCTCTTTGTAATATAAACAAAGTTTATTTATGCAGTAATATCAATTAATAATTAATACAATGCAGTCAATAAACTTCCGACTTACAACTATAAACTAAACAGTGATATGATTAGATGTGGAAATAAAAATAATTCTATAACACATAAGGTGTGTGTGTGTGTGTGTGTGTGTATATGTGTGTGTGTGTGGTTAGTACGAGAGAGAGAGAGATGACAGCCCTAAAGCCAATTTCACAATTGTGGGAGAGAAAACAGCCATTAGTTCATCGCTCAGAGTCGCGGTGGACGGCTCGTAAACAGTCCCGCGTTATTTGACTCTTTAATGGATGAACTCAGTTGCTGTCTCACCCGCGATGGCGAAATTGCACAACATTCCAATTTGGTTGGACCACAATACAGCAAAACAAATTCATGATAATTAATACCCTGAGTATTAATAATGAGCGGACATGGCGGTCTGTAAACTGTACAAGCAAAAACCTTGGTACACAAGAATAACACACTATAATATTCTATCTCTGCCCAGACATAAACCTCTTACTTGAATCGCATGAGGACACCATCCTTTAACTCTGACCTAGTTCCTTGAGGCTTGGGTGATGACGGGAGGCCGTTTCCTCGCTCTGTCGGCGGGCGGTACGGCTGTTGATTCTCGGCGGGCTGGCGGAGAACTCAGAAATATCGACTTGATTGAACATGGAAGAGAAATCTTTAATCTCTTCACTTCTGTAGGCAAACGGATGAAGATGCGAATTGCTCGGCGGTCTCCTTCGGATCCGTTAGAGTGTTCGGTTGAACACAGAGTAATCTCAACTCGTCCAGTGAGATGGAGATTGTATGGCCACAGTTTCAAGTCGGACGTTACTTCCTTGTGCCACGAGGTTGCACCGGAGATCAGCGAAGAGCTGCGTCCACACGCTGCAAACAAAGTCACTGGAAGCAACTCACGAAAGCATTTCAGAGGTATTTCAACTCCTGATGATGTCATGGTTTGAGGTGATGTTCTGTTGTGTGCCTCATCCAATAGGAGTTGAGAGTTCGATCCTTTAGTGAGCAAGGCTTCATGGATTTGTAGTCTGTTTTGGACTCCCTTTGTTTGATTTTGGCATGATTTTTATCAGTAAGATTTACGACTTGGAAGGTGGGGGCTTGAGTTAGGTTTTTACGACTGTGTTAGGCCTGCCTTTGTCTTCTATCTGAATACATGAGGCCCAACATCACTGAATGGTTGTTAGATACATCACTGTCAGTTATGGGTTGAGACGGGTGAGATGTGTCCTCAACACTTTTTGAAATAGCTGTCGTCAGGTATATGTATAATCCAGATGAAACATCTCCAGTTCTTGAGTTGGAGTTTCTATTTCATCTCTGTGTGTTTTGACTCACGATCCAGCGCTGGAATGTGTTATTTTGAATGTTATGATAAGTGTTCGTTGCGAATGTTATCAGTGTCGTTTAGCATCAGAAGTTTTGCCGCAGCTTGCACTCTTTTCCGTGTCCCCCATTGTGATGGCCTTCTCGGCCGTATTGTTTGTGTGTATGTAGTGTGAGTGTGTGTTTTGTCTTCTTCTCTTTCTCTCCCTCTCTCTTAATCACTCTCAGGTGTGTGGTAACCAGGTGAGCTGATTGTTGATGGGGCGCACCGGTGTGCAGTGTGTTTCCTTCCTATATAAATGTGTTTCATGGCTGGGTTGTGCGATGGGAGACGGTTGTTCATGAGCTGTGTCTTCGCTTTCAAGGACGCTTAGGCGCATTTTGATTTCTTTTTCCGGGTTCCCGCTGCTAGAGCGGAGAGTTTAAGGTTGTCGCTGTCTGAATTTCTGAGTTTCCTGTTTTTTCATATACAGAACGGTCAATAAATGTGTCTGTGGCTGTGTCTCCTTTGAAGGCTGCAGTATACCAAGCGTCCACCTTTAAACAAGTCTTGTATAAACGAGATGGCCTTCGTGGACAAACGGAAACGGAATGTATCATGGTTGCTATGACAGCACGCCACTCTTTAACAAGCGCGAGTGCTTCGAGTGATAAGGTAACAAAGTCCCTTTAGAAGGGAATGTATGAGGTACATTTTAGGAGCGTTATAATGATGTAAAGAGAAAAGAAAATAGATTTTACAGGTGTTCTTTTAGTCTAATACTTTATTTTAATTATATATTACTATAATTATACATATTATATACTCTTCACCCATCTACTGAGGTACTTTAACTTGGGAATTAACATTACTTGCATTTGAACATCATATTTATGGGCAAATTGGCGTAATTTTTTTTAGACATCTGTTGAAGCAAAGAATTGTGGGTTGTGAGTGCCCATGAAGGATACACCTTTTCTGAAACGAGACAGCCTCAATGATGTATGCGACCTCCAGAGGATGCAGCCTTCCAAACGAGACACAGCCTGTGTTTCTGCTACTCTCATCTCCCCTCTCGCATCTTTTATTACATTTTTGTATTAAACACCCATCCACTGATGTACAGATGCAATCGTGTTTTATTAAAATAAAAGTTAGATTTGGGCGAATTAGAATCCAAAACCTCTATAAAACTAAAGGTAAAAAGTTACCAGTAGATCAATCAGTCATGTTTTTAATCAAAGTGCTGATCTATGTATTCATATACTGATTAACAAAATCCCAAGACTGATAGTTGCAGATGTAGAAATGAAATTACCATATTCTGTAAAATATTTATTTGGGTGCTTTAATCGGTCATTATGAATGACTGTTGATCAAAACAAATATTAAAAAATATTTTACTGTGCATAGCATAATTAATATTCAGTTTTGCAGCACTGCTCCCACAGTACAATTTTCTGTACAGTTTATTTTTATTTAGAACTAACTTTGTGTTAATTTTCACATTCAAATGGATTATTCCAGCTATTACAAAGGTGATAGGCCTTCAGGACTTTATTAGCAGAATAACATGGGATATGCATGCATTTTCCATCCATGGGTACATTTAACAAAGGTAGTGAAGTTTAGTCCAGATTGCCGGTTCTATATGTGAAGCATAGGAACATTTAGAATTTGTTGACATGTTTAATAGGCAATGTCTTGGTGCTCTGGAGATATAAATTTAGTTAAACTTCATTTTTATAATGCAAAGAAATATATATATTTTAAAGTTGGCAAATCAGTAGCAAAATGGTTACTATGTGGTTCCTGTGAAAATGCAGTTGTATCACAAATCCATGGACATTTGTAATTTGATAGTGACTCCAATTAATGAACTAGTACTTGTTGCAATGAAGCTTGGTACCTTAATCCAGTGTTTCCCAACCTTTTTTCTGACACGGCACACTTTTTACGACAAAAAAATTCTACGGCACACCACTATCCCACATAGGCTAACCATCATCAATATTTTTCCTTTTCAAGAACTTGTCCATGTTTTCTGTCTATCTTAGTAGCATGTTTACTTGTAATGTTTGGAATTTGGCTATGCAAAAAACCCCCCCAAAAAACAAGTCACATAGGTAGGCTATGCTGTGTGAGTGCACAGGTGGCAAGAGCGCAAAATGGATAATGAAAAAACAACAAATTTGCTTCTTTTCTAATTTGTAGATTTGTTCTTGCAATGCCACAACAAATTACAGGGATGCATGAGGGGCGAAAAAGGTAAGACAATCACTGGTCCACGAACATTTTTTCTGGGGATATATATATATTTATTTTTTTTAAGAATAAGCTAAAAGCACCAATTCCAGCTATTTTAGTGATTCGAGTTTATTAAAGTTTACAATTGTGCAGAATTAGCTGCAAAATAAAGAGTATTTTGGTGAGGCTTGCTTCTGTTTCACAAATTTGTTCAATTTTAATAACTGGGTGCTTGCTTTGGTGTTGCCACCCCTCATAGTCTGCACGCCACCCTTGCCACCCCATAAAATAATTTCTAGATCCACCCCTGACAGCTAGACAAAGAAGTCACGCCTTTTTTGGCTTTCTCAGGTAGAAAGACCTTAAATATAACTAATAATTATATATTATCTCCATTGCCATTCTCAGACTGAAGCCATGTAAACACAAGTCATAATTTAAGATTTAGGAAAGAGTTAGTCATAGAACCCATCAATCTCAAAAAGGGGGAACTTGTAGGAGGCTAATTACGGCATAAACAAACAAGAAGAATTATTATTAAATGATTATGACGCATTGATGTTGTTGTTGTTGTTGCTTACGCACAATAATCTACTTACAGGCAACAATCACTCTTCAGACGCAAATCAGAGTGAAAACTGTGCTGCTGTAAACCAACAATTAAGCTTTTTTTAACCAAATAACCACCAACCTATAACTGTACCTTTAAGCCCTCAAGTTTGCAGTATCCTCAAAATTAGTATTCAAGTCAGTGCCTATGAATCACAGAACTGAAATGTCAAGAATTTAAAAGTATTAAAATTGTATTATTTCCATCATAATTTTTTTTCAGAGCCACAGGATAGTAAATGAAACAGTAAACTGTAATGAGAAAGAACAAAATATTATTAGTGCATGGCAGCACTTACTGAGTGAAATTTTTAACAAATGCACCACACACACAGGGTTCCATTAGGTGGATGTTTATTAATTTACTACACCGCTATGCTTAAAATTAAACTAGTCGCTGATGAATCTATACCATTTCATCTGATGCAATCTCAGTTCTTTTATCGCCATCAAGGCAACAGTTATCTTCATGTACAGTATAGTATGCATGAAGCTGCTATGCTTAATGCATGGGGAAGGCAAATGAGAGTGGAGTGTCTTTATCGCAGGAACTGCGTCTATGAGATCATTCTGGTAGCTGTTTTGTTCTGTTCCCAGGCAGCCCTGAGGTTCGGCTGAGCTGTTTGATATTGGCTGATGACTTTGCTGATGAATTTGCAGGGGGGGGATAGAGGGGCTGCATTGCTTACGCTCACGATCTTGGCAATGCATCCATGGTTGGCTAGATTTCTGAACAACCCCTATGTAGAATCCAACCGGGGAGTATTCTGTCAGCTCTGCCAGTGCCTGATTCTGAGCCCGATACACAACAATACAACACATCACAATCACATTCCTTTCCAGCCAACACTGGTAATCCAAATCATGACAAATATGTCAGTATATCAAACATGGAGCCTGTGAAGGAATATGAAGAAAAAGATATTTTAATATCCTGTCTGTTAGAAGGCTTGACATGAGTTCATTAGTTCCTGGTGTGTCACGGCAGATAATAATGAAGATAGACGACTAGGTTGGAGAGCACTTCACTTGTTTTAAAGAGGCCCTATTATGCTTTTTGGGATTTTACTTTTCCTTTAGTGTGTAATATAGCTGTTTGAGCATGTAAAAGGTTTTCAAAGTTACAAAGCACAAAGTCCATGCAAAAGGGAGTTATTCTCTCCCACAGACAACACTGCTCAAGAACTACATGAAACGGCTGGTTTGTAGTCCAGCCATTTTCTGTAAAGTATCTACGTCACTATGTAACACATTTGCATAATGCCCACCTAAGGGCTACTTTGACCTGCCCTCAAACAAAGGTAGTTATATCCAAGGCCAGGATACGTTGGGTTAGTGTTGTCGCTATGTCAAGAAAATGCTGTTTTCTTCACTGCAAAAGCATAAACTCTTTGTTTGGATTTCCAGAGGCAGATGAATTGAAGATTTATTTTTACCACTATTCCTCAGCAGTACAACCACAACCAATGCCAGATTTTCAAGACGGTTACTCCTGAAAGATGGTGTAGTTCCCACTTTGTTGGGACAATCTGGTGCTTCAGGATCACAACCTGTTAAGTATGCTTGATTATTTGTGGATTTATCTGCTACCGAGATTTCAAATGCAGAGTTTTGTGTTGTAGCTACAGTGTACACCCAGTGCACAGCTGTAGGCCTCTGATAACCTGGAAGCCAATGTTATTGTGTTGAAATAGTTTTGCTAATCAGCTGCGGGCCCACTTTTACCTACAGTTGTGTAGAATTATGCAGATTGTTTGTCATTCTTAGTATCATGAATAATGATACATTTTGGAGATGGATTTATTTTTACAAACGGTCATTTTACATCTGCAATCCACAGTAGTGCTCGGCTAACTTGCTATGTAATGTTATTGTTTTGGTAAGGGTTTAATATTCAGCTGTGGGCCGGCTTTTACCTAAAACTGTGTAACAAAATGGTCAATCTCAAGAGTTTTATATAATTATAAAATTACAAGCTGTAATGTTACGGCCGCTATCCACGGTAGTCAACGGCTAACTTGCTCACTAACCGGGAGTAAGCCTCTGCTCTAAGTTCACAGCTCGGGTGAAAAAAGTTTGGCTACACCCATTCCAGCAAAAGATGATTAACTTAGATGCACTTCATGTCTTTTACTTGAAGCTTTGTTAGGTTCACAATAATCAATCAGTGTACTTGTAAGAAAGCTACAAAATTAAAACCTTACCACTGTGAAACATCCTGCTCAAGTCGTGCTTGCGAAGGGGGTTCGGGTCGATCAGCTTGTCCTTCCAAACTTTCATTATCGGACTTAAACTGGTATGGCAAAAACCGACGCCACTGTTACTGTAGTCGCAATAGTGTTTACTAGTGTTTAATAGTGTTTGTTAAGGAAGCCTGAAACTCAGTTATGGTAAGGGGCATTACATTCTGACACACAGCTGACCAATCACAACAGACTGGGCCAGCTGACCAATCAGAGCAGACTGGGCTTTTCGGAAAGGGGGGCTTTAAAGAGACAGGAGCTAAATCAGAGCATTTGAGCAGAGGATGAAAATAGGTGTTACAGCAATTTACAGTATGAGAAAAAGAATGTGTTTTTCTAACATTAAAGCATGTAAACCTATTCTAGTAGACCCCTAAAATAAAACCATGAACCTCTAAATTGGCATAATATGGGCTCTTTAAGCATTTAGAAGCCCTTCATATTACCAAGTAACTGAATTCAGATTGCTGCAACCAGAGGTGAAAGTCATCCAAATACAGGTAGAGAGGAAAATACTCTTATTACATATGGCTACCAGGAGATGGCGCCAAGTACATGACACAGACTCAGTGATAGCTCAAATGACACAGAATGGAACTGAATTTGATCTCATTACTCATGCCTGCATGCTTTGGAGAGAGAGCATAGCTTTAGTCATTGTTGTGTTTGCATGTGTAATTAGATCTTATGTACAATTATTATGTTTTATTTGTTTGGAGGGGCTTTTTGACACACAATTTTACTCAGTTACAAGGGACACGATTGAGAAACAATTAGTTTTTTAGCTACCTTATTTATACCCTGAGCTATATAATGTCAAATCATATGTTTGTATTTCATATGCTAAATTGAAAAGCTAAATTGATTTATTTTTACATGTGTTAAAAAAGAGCTGACACAATTTGAACATTGATCTCAAACATCCACACTGCTACATTTGACATTCTCCATCTTTCTTTCTCTCACTCACTCTCGCCCCCCCAATACACTATTTTACCATCTGTGTTGACTATCAGAAAATAAGGAATCAGCTCAAGGCTGAAGAGCTCTCTTAGTTTCTGCTTCCATCACTGGTATTTTTGTCCTCAGATTTTGCATAGAATGGATGTTCTTGAATGCCTTCTTTGCCAGCACCATTACGGAGCCTTGAGCAAATAAGCTTGCCGCCCCCGTGCTGGATGATGGGACAGTCAGTGACCTATTTCTGCGTTCTGAGCTGGCAAAGAGGTGGAGGGGAGACAGAATGACTGACAGAATCATATTAGGAAATGTTCAGGTCAAGAAAATAAAAGGAAAAAAATAATTAAATAAAATGAATTATTATTTTGCATTAAATTAATTTTGAAACCGATGATATAAAGGTTGTTGAACCGTTGAACTCAGATTTGTTGTTGTGTAAAACAAAAATACAACCTTCAAGATATTTTCTTGAAAATGGGAGCTTCTGTGAGAAAATATGTTTTCTTTAATTGGAGTTAATATAATGTTGCATCACAAATACAAAATCAGGATTCATTTATTTGTCAGTGTATTTTATTTCCATCTCCTCATGAAGCACACAGAGCTATCTATCACTTCAGTTTTGTCAGATCTTTATAATGCAAGTATGGAGAATATGTTCTGGATTTTTATTTCTTGATATGCTAAGCGTAAACACTTGAGGCACACTTGAGAGAAAAGTGAAGCTTTTAATCTTGTGTTATGATCTGCATGTTTTGAGGAGCCACAAGTAAAGCATACCATCTCTGAAAAACTGCATCAAGTAAAATCCCCCTTGTGAAGTAACATCATGTTTGAAATGTTGATGGAACCATTTAGGTGCTTTTTGGGGTCTGTTGGCATTCATTGTTTCAGTGCCACCATAAAACAATTTCAGGCAATTACTACTTCCATTCTTAACCTGTAAACACATACCTCGTGTCTTTAGTGATCCTGATCCTTGGAGTTGTGCCCACACCTCTTTAGTATTAGTCACTCTTTCTTTTAGTGTAATACGAAAAATAAAAAAAATAAAAAAATAAAAAAAAAGTGTTTTTATTTTTTTATTTATTTATTTTTATTATGGCTTAATTACCAAAAGTGTATAGGGTCATTAGAGACCCTGGGTATGTTATAGTGCCGGGGTTTTTTTTTTTTTTTTTTTTTTTTTTTTTGTACTTCCATAACTAATATTTTCATGATTATTTCATATCTATATAAGAGAAATGAGTACTATATTCATACAAAGAAATCATGTTGATTTTCTGTGTCACAACGGTGAATTATCAGTATCCCATATGTGTGTACACATACATATTATACATGTTATTTCTTACTCAATGTGGTGCTGTTGTTTCAGTGATTGACTTGATTTACATTTGGCATCGTTATTTGATGAAGAAAAAACAAGGAAGTAAACTATAGCAAGTACAACACATGAACAGTATGACATTACTATTATAATTTGGGTGAACTACTGAAATTATGTAAGTTGTGCATCTATTTAGATTTGTAGCTTATGTGTAGCTTATGTTTTCCTTATGTGTAATATGTAGCTCAGTAAGTGTTTGACAGACAGTTGCATCTCATTAAATTTCAGTGTGAAAGTAATTAATCCTGTTCTAGATTTGTCCTGATTTGTTGCATTCTCTCTTTGATATATGAAAAATAAAACATATTTTATTCTATTATTTTCTAATGTTCTTGTAAATATTTTTGAAAATGTTATACTATCTGTGCATTTTGAAGATCCATTTGTGATAGATATACAGTAGGTGCAGGGTCTCTAAAGACCCCAATATTTAAGAGTGTTTGGTGAAAGTCCCATTCATTTAAGAGTTAAGAGAGTCATTTATCTCTACTAATGAAATGGACACATAACAACAATACAGATTTGCTCATGTTTAGAACATGATTTGCTCTGCTGTTATGCTTGAAAGTACATAATACTTTATGGTTGCTCCATCATGGAGCTTTAATGGATATTAATTGCTCTTATCAAACTCGTGTTGGTCCATTAAAATCACAATGAAATAAAAGCAATAAATTAAATTGCAAAGAGGCTTCAGATTAAACGAAGCTAAAGCATTGATTTGACCTTTTTTCACTGAACATGTTTCCCTCACTACTGCTGCTTCAGATTGTTCATCTCTCTGGCTAACTACAAAACCCATTGATCAATGGAGAACCATGGAGACCAATGATGGGTGATAACATTTATTTTATTTTCAATCTGATAACACATATTACCAAGACCAATAAAGCTAACAGTAATACCAATACAGATACTTTTATTCAATTATATTATTTTGTGTGAATTCTGAGGATAAAATTAGTAATTATAGCCATTTAATCTTTAAATGCATGGGAGTATTACCAAACATTACACCTATCTTTAGTGACCCTATCACATTTTACCTATCAAAACACCTACACACCTATTTGCTATTATTATTATTATTATTATTATTATTATTATTATTATTATTTTATTTCAAAGCTTATGATAGCCATTACTTTTCATGCTAATATATATATATATATATATATATATATATATATACAGGTGCATCTTGGGACTCGTAAACTTCTACTCAAGTTGAAGTTACTTAACTTTTTTAGCAACAAATCAGATGCATTTGAAGGCTGTTGGCTATTAAAAGTAGGTTCAAAACAACATTTGAGAATTAATAAAAGAGGGGGAAGATTTTAAGTGGATCAAAATAAGAGTTAATGTTAGAAGAACTGAGCTGTCTCTTCTTTTTACCCCTATCATGCTATATGGCCCTAAATCAGTGCTGATATAGGGCCATATCGCACTCTTGCTCGTGTGATATTGCTTATTATTTTTTAGATTTTTTTTTTTTTTCACTAAAGTCTAGTTTTGAGGTTTAACAGAAACCACAGAATATCAAGAATGCTATTGGGAGCAATGCTGTGGGGGTGTAGTTACACCATTTTTGTTAAAGTACATCTATTTTGGACATCATTTGTCAGTCATAAGATGTGTCATAAGATGTGTTTTAGTCAAAGCAATGTTAAAATATTTTCTTATAATGGTAGGAGTTTAAATCCATCCATCTATTCATCCATCCCTCCTTAAGACTGAAAGCTCCAAACTTCAGTCCACTGGGCCAAGCATTCAAAATATAGTCAAATGAGAAGTGACATGTATGTGTTTTATCTGGTGGGTAGAAAAGGTTTCATTAAAATTGAGCTTGCTGTCTGCCTCTGAGATATAAAAGGGATAGGGGTAAAAAGAAGAGACAGCTCAGTTCTTCTAACATTAACTCTTATTTTGATCCACTTAAAATCTTTCCCCTCTTTTATTAATTCTCAAATGTTGTTTTGAACCTACTTTTAATAGCCAACAGCCTTCAAATACATCTGATTTGTTGTTAAAAATGTTAAGTAACTTCAGCTTGAGTAGAAGTTTATGAGTCCCAAACTTTCTCTAAATTTTTCAATGTAGAATCTTGTTAAAGTCAACATGAATCAAAACCCTATTTAATTTCATAAAACGATTCATTAGTGCAGATTTTCTCAGTAATTAATCTGTTTTTGTTATATATCATCAATGTAATAACTTGCTCTGCCTCTCAAGTGGGTTTTCTTTTTAGCTGACATCACATACAGTAGGCTGCACAGTGCTATTGGATAATGGTAACCAAGATATTTTTGCAAGAAAACAATACAAAAATGATCAAGAATACAATTTTTTGCCCAAATATCAAAGGTCTTTCTAGAAAAAAGAAATTATGATCCAACGTGAATTTTCTTGATAAAAAAATATGATCGTGCCTGGTAACGTGCATGTAAAATGGCTAGAAATAGCATTTTAGCTTAGTGTAAAGCTGACAATTTACACAAGGTTTATTTCTATTTCTTCTGCTCCAAACTTCAAACCTACTTCTCTGTCTGCTTGTATGAATGTAACATAAGAAAGTGTTTCACCGCTGTTCAAATGCACTTTGGATCGCATCATTTATATGTATAAATGTTTTCCATCTGAAAGGACTAAATATTAAATGAAACAAATGACAATAAAATGCAAAGTAATCTCTTCAGTAATCAAAATACTTTTTGAATGTAACTGTATTCTAATTACCAATGATTTAAATTGTAACTGTAGTGGAATACAGTTACTTATATATTGTATTTTAAATACGTAATCCCGTTACATGTATTATGTTACTCCCCAAACCTGACTGTAGGTAATGCACCCTTACTAAAATCTTAACAATAGTTAATATGGTAACTTAAAGCCAGTTAAGACTAATAAAGATTAAGGCAATAATTGCAAAAAAGATAAGTAAATAAATAAATTACCATTGGGTTACATTGAGATTGTCATGTGTATTTTGTTGATTCATGTCTTTTATTTTGAAAAGTTTAGTTCCTGTTCCCTTGTCATGTGATTTCATGTTTTCCCTCCATGTTCATGTGTCATGTTTTCAATGGTTTATTGTTTAATTAGCTTGTTATCAGTTCTGTTTTTTCATTGGTTTATGTTCTCCGTGTCTTGTATTTAAGCCCTCAAGTTTACCATTGTCCTTGGTCAAGTATTGAATGTATGATGTGTTTTGTTCTAGCCAAGTCAAGCCATGTTATGTTTATGTCAAGTTTTAAGTCAAGTTCATGTTTCACGTTTATAGTTAGGGTTTTGGTTTCACTTTTGTAAATAAACTGCACATGGGTTCTCTTCATCTTCATGTCATTGTCTTCGTCATCATCATTGCCAGCAGCCAGCATCGTTACAGAGATACTCTCAAGGGTGAACTTCAGTGTCCACATTCTGGTCAAAAAGCCTTTTAGGAGGGGTAGGAAGTACTTTTCAGAGTAGTGCTCCACAATCAACCATAAATTTGCTTCCAGATTTGACTCCATTCTGGTATGGAACACCCACTCTACATGATCCAGTCAATTTCTGTTCAATAAAATGTTTAGGTCCTGCCTATTTTTTCCCCTCAGTGAATATCCTATTTTATATTGAAATACATTACAGTACGAATGTAATGGGTTGAGTGAATGTTGTTTCATGTTGACTTAAGCTTTTAAATCTTGTCAAAGCTATGGCTGTGGATAGTGGACACATTAGATCTGCTGTGCTCTTCACTGTCCTGCCCATTAAAGGCAAATAAACCAAAAAAAAAAAAAAAAAGAAAGTTTTATGAATCCAAAGCCACAATGGACGTAGGTTTCAGTGATAAGGGGTATGGGGTGTTCTTAGTCAAAGACATTGTGACACATTCAATCAGTTTTTAATTAAGAGTGGGAACTGTCCATTTAACAACATACAGGTGCATCTCAATAAATTAGAATGTCGTGGAAAAGTTCATTTATTTCAGTAATTCAACTCAAATTGTGAAATTCGTGTATTAAATAAATTCAATGCACACAGACTGAAGTAGTTTAAGTCTTTGGTTCTTTTAATTGTGATGATTTTGGCTCACATTTAACAAAAACCCACCAATTCACTATCTCAAAAAATTAGAATATGGTGACATGCCAATCAGCTAATCAACTCAAAACACCTGCAAAGTTTTCCTGAGCCTTCAAAATGGTCTCTCAGTTTGGTTCACTAGGCTACACAATCATGGGGAAGACTGCTGATCTGACAGTTGTCCAGAAGACAATCATTGACACCCTTCACAAGGAGGGTAAGCCACAAACATTCATTGCCAAAGAAGCTGGCTGTTCACAGAGTGCTGTATCCAAGCATGTTAACAGAAAGTTGAGTGGAAGGAAAAAGTGTGGAAGAAAAAGATGCACAACCAACCGAGAGAACCGCAGCCTTATGAGGATTGTCAAGCAAAATCGATTCAAGAATTTGGGTGAACTTCACAAGGAATGGACTGAGGCTGGTGTCAAGGCATCAACCACACACAGACATGTCAAGGAATTTGGCTACAGTTGTCGTTTTCCTCTTGTTAAGCCACTCCTGAACCACAGACAACATCAGAGGCGTCTTACCTGGGCTAAGGAGAAGAAAAACTGGACTGTTGCCCAGTGGTCCAAAGTCCTCTTTTCAGATGAGAGCAAGTTTTGTATTTCATTCGGAAACCAAGGTCCTAGAGTCTGGAGGAAGGGTGGAGAAGCTCATAGCCCAAGTTGCTTGAAGTCCAGTGTTAAGTTTCCACAGTCTGTGATGATTTGGGGTGCAATGTCATCTGCTGGTGTTGGTCCATTGTGTTTTTTGAAAACCAAAGTCACTGCACCCGTTTACCAAGAAATTTTGGAGCACTTCATGCTTCCTTCTGCTGACCAGCTTTTTAAAGATGCTGATTTCATTTTCCAGCAGGATTTGGCACCTGCCCACACTGCCAAAAGCACCAAAAGTTGGTTAAATGACCATGGTGTTGGTGTGCTTGACTGGCCAGCAAACTCACCAGACCTGAACCCCATAGAGAATCTATGGGGTATTGTCAAGAGGAAAATGAGAAACAAGAGACCAAAAAATGCAGATGAGCTGAAGGCCACTGTCAAAGAAACCTGGGCTTCCATACCACCTCGGCAGTGCCACAAACTGATCACCTCCATGCCACGCCGAATTGAGGCAGTAATTAAAGCAAAAGGAGCCCCTACCAAGTATTGAGTACATATACAGTAAATGAACATACTTTCCAGAAGGCCAACAATTCACTAAAAATGTTTTTTTTTATTGGTCTTATGATGTATTCTAATTTTTTAAGATAGTGAATTGGTGGGTTTTTGTTAAATGTGAGCCAAAATCATCACAATTAAAAGAACCAAAGACTTAAACTACTTCAGTCTGTGTGCATTGAATTTATTTAATACACGAGTTTCACAATTTGAGTTGAATTACTGAAATAAATGAACTAATTTATTGAGATGCACCTGTATATATATATATATATATATATATATATTAGCATGAAAAGTATATATATATATATCCCTACTGGACACCATCACTATTCACAGGAACCCTTGAGCTTACTCCACACATCTGCAACACATACAAATTAAAAGAAATGAGTCTTACTTTAAATTACCCATAACTAAACATTATTTTGATGAGCTTCACTCTCAACTGGAGCAGCTCAGCATACATGCTTTCTTGTTCATTACTCAATTTTTTTTTTTTTTTTTTAACTAGGAGGCAGAAGACTTCCTGTTTATTTGAAGATAGACACAACTCCATTGCAGTGTGCTAATTTATGCTACAGATGTTTGCGGCAGAGCACTGCCTAGTCTGGGGAGCCATGATTAATTTATTTGTGTTTGGATAAGAGCATGTTTGCTAGGCATATTAATATTGCTCTATTGCAAAATCAGATCATATTGTGGTAAATTCAATATTTTCTCCTTAAACAAGTCAATGTTTTACCCTCCAGCTTACAAAGGACAGCTGGGTTTCATTAACAAAATAGCCACAGGCTGCAAATGTTTGTGTAATGAAGAAGATAATTTTTCATGTCTCAAAGATGTAAGGGCACACATCATGGAGATTTTTTTAAAACAAGGTTTTAAGCCCCATATTTTAACTGCAGTCGCCTGCATGCACCAGTGAGTTTCAACAGGTGGCAGATTTTATTTTGGTGACATTTAAGAACTGTATGCTTATTAATCACTAAATAACTAAAATACCTCAATAAATTGTTCACTATATTATAAAAGACTAAATAAATAAAAAATAAGAAAAAAAATTTCTCAATTATGAGTGTAAAAATCAGTTTTTTTTGGAACATATTATTATTCTGTACTATATGAACATTCAGTTTCATTGGTTGTTATAAAACATCTAGCTTGACTTCCAGCAACCCTGTTGAATCATTTAATATTTTCTATCATTTCTCCAAGCACAACTGGCAAAGGTTTATTAGAGATTTGTTTCTGTGGTTATTTAATATAGCTGGTTCACATCATATGTAAACAATATGTCTTGAGGGATGCACAATAGCTGATCAGTTGAGTTTATGTTCTGGTTGGCTCTTTATTCCCATTTTTGCAATTGTAAATTTATATGGCAAGAAAAAGTATGTGAACCCATTGGAATTACCTGCTTTCCCTATCTGTCACTCACTTGACGTTGTGTCGATGTAGTGACACTAGGGGTCACTCTTGGGAACCCGAGACACCTCTGGTCTTTGATAAAAGGCCAATGAAAATTGGCGAGTGGTATTTGCATGCCACTCCCCCGGACATACGGGTATAAAAGGAGCTGGTATGCAACCACTCATTCAGAATTTCTCTTCAGAGCCGAACGGTCATGCTCACTGAGCTGAATTCCCATGACTGTTTATTCACCTCTGCTGGATCTGACGGCGCATTTCAGTGACTTCTCCCCCCTCTGCACTGGTGCACTACAGAGAATGCCCCTGGGCGCTTCGGCAGAAATAAAAGAGTATATTTCTCTAAAAGAGTATATTTCTCTAAAAGAGCGGCACACACGTAAAGTCTTTTTAAAGACGCGTCTTTCTAAAGATGCTTTTCCGATTGTGTGTTATTCCTGGTTGCGCTCATTATCTCTCGCCTTCTGACGGTCACGATCACTGTCTT
Organism: Myxocyprinus asiaticus; assembly: GCF_019703515.2. Lineage (NCBI taxonomy): Eukaryota > Metazoa > Chordata > Actinopteri > Cypriniformes > Catostomidae > Myxocyprinus > Myxocyprinus asiaticus. The sequence goes on along the minus strand of NC_059365.1, from coordinate 34,491,756 downwards.
TCATGTCTGGGCACTGCTCACGCGGAGACAGCGTTCATGGATGGTCATGTTCTCATTGCGAGGACATGTCCATGGCAACGTTGCAGTCGCGGCTCACCTTTGTAAGAAAGCAAGCCACCCCAGAGGCTCCCCGCCTCGGTCCTTTTACCCACGGGTATAAGGCCAGCAGGCTAGCACTGGGGGCGATTTGGGGACCCCAATGGGACCGCCTCTGCCGGGTATCCCCCTGTGGACCTCCCATTCCCCAGCACGCTCGTCTGCCCCGATCGGGCTTCCGGATGAGTCCGCCGGCTAGTCTCACGGCGAGTTCGACCTCTTATTCGGAGCCCACGAAAGTGATGAGCTCTCGAGCGCAGCATCGGAGAGTGGGCTCGTCCAGTCGGAAGCCTCAGCTGGGCTCCTCCCTTCGGGGACGATTGCCCAGTCACAGGCTGACGTGGAGATGATGACATGCTTTCCCGGGAAGCCGCGAGCGTCGGCTAGAGTGGAACCCTCTGCTCTTCCCTGAACCCTCGTGGCTCGGTGATTGGTTCCTGGGCTTGCGGCGCCACACAAAGCCACGCCCCGCCCCGTTCCTTTCTTCCCGGAAGCGCATGAAGAGCTGACAAGGTCGCGGGAGGCACTTTTTACTGCCCGGTCCGATCTTTTCAGCTTCCCCGCCCTTACTACCCTCGATGGTGGGGCGGCCAAGGGCTATTCAGAAATCCCCCGGTGGATAAAGGCGCTCGCGGTGCACCTATGCCCGCAGAGCGCCGCCACCTGGCACGGGTGCCCAAAGCCCCCGTCCAAGGCCTGTAGGTTTACATCGTCTCTTATGGTCAAGGCCTACGGTGCCGCTGGACAAGCCGCCTCCACCCTGCACGCCATGGCTCTCCTGCAAGTCTGCCAAGGCACTAAAGGAACTGCACGAGGGTAGTTCCGCCCAGGGATTGATGCAGGAACTGCGCTCGGCGACCGACCTCGCTCTCCGAGTGACGGAGGTCATGGCACGGTCTCTCAGGTGGACGATGGCCACACTAGTGGTCCAGGAGCACCACCTTTGGCTCAACCTGGTCGAGATGGGCGAGGCCGACAAGACACGTTCCTTGCTGCCCCCATTTCCCAGGTGGGCCTATTTGGCGACACTGTCGAGGACTTTGCCCAGCAGTTCTCGATGGTGGAGCAGTAGATGGATGCTAGCCGGCATATCCTGCCCCAGCGCGGCTCAAGATCCCACACCCCATCTACTCATCGCCAAGGGCATCCCCCCGCGGTGAATGCACTGGATCCGCCGCGGCCTGCCCCTTCGGCCCAGCCCCGGCGTGGAGCCCACCGCAGGAAGCAGAAGCCACCCATCTCGTGAACCCGTGAAAGGCTTCAAAGCGCCCTTGAGACGGGTGACCCAGGGACAACGAAACCCGCTGCTCTGGAGCTGGTAAGCAGATCTCTCCATCTTTTTGTTACCTTTTGCATTTAATTGTGCTGCATGCCCAAGTGGCTGCAGTACTCAAGAGCTCAGCAAGAGCAGTTTCCTTGTTCCCTGGGTCACGTATCCTGTGTGCACGGCTGTCATCATGACCACCATCCACCACTCTATTTGGCAGGTTTGGCGCTCCAGCGGCGGTCTCCCACCCCTGAGCACCCAGCTGTGGCACAAATCTTCCCCCGATGTGACAGTCTCCACAGGTCATGAGGACAGGCCTCTTCCTCCCCGTCCCAGGCTGTTCCGGGGGTGGTCACAAGGAGCCAGGTAAGTGCTTCGATGTCCTTAGACTCAGCACGGCCATGACATGGTGTGGCATCTCGAGCTCCACCCTGCCACGAGGCCCCACCTGTCGGTACGTCTGATGACGTTGTCCCTTTGGTCCCCCTTGCACGGAACTTGGACGCATGGCTTGCGCTTTCCAATCTGTCGCGAGGGCTGGTCCGGACCGTCCGACTCGGCTACGCGATTCACTTCGCTGGGCGTCCGCCCAGGTTCAGCGGTGTCCACTTCACCTTGATGAAGGATGAAAATGCTGCTACCTTGCGTGGAGATCGCAACCCTCCTGCTGAAGGGAGCGATAGAACCTGTCCCTCCAGCCGAGATGAAGAAGGGGTTTTTCAGCGAAAAATGGTGGTGGGTTGCGGCCAATCTTGGACCTGTGAGTATTGAACTAGGCTTTAAATAGACTCCCATTCAAGATGCTGATGCAAAAACGCATTCTGGCGAGCATGCGGCTGGTGTGCTGGCTATGAGGCACACAGTAGTCTGCCCACCACACACCGCCAGTTCACATAACATGGTTCAACTAATTGTGGCGTTTCGTATAGGGACCCCTAGTGTCACTACATCGACACAACGTCGAGTGAGTGACAGACAGGGAACGTCATGGTTACTTGTGTAACCTCTGTTCCCTGATGGAGGGAACGAGACATTGTGTCCCTCCTGCCACAACGCTGAACTACCCGCTGAAATGGCCGGACCTTATATCGGCTCCTCAGCATAAAACCTGAATGAATGGTTGCATACCAGCTCCTTTTATACCCGAATGTCCGGGGGAGTGGCATGCAAATACCACTCGCCAATTTTCATTGGCCTTTTATCAAAGACCAGAGGTGTCTCGGGCTCCCAAGAGTGACCCCTAGTGTCATTACATCGACACAACGTCTCGTTCCCTCCATCAGGGAATGGAGGTTACACAAGTAACCATGACGTTATGTATAAATGTGTCTTAAAATCTAGACTGATCTTTATCTAAGTTACAATGGTAAACAAACACAATATGTTTTAACTAATAACACTTGTTCTTGTACATATTGAATACATCATTCAAACATTCACAGTATAGGTTGGAACAAAGTAAGTGAACCCCTAGGCTAATGATGTCAACAAAAGCTAATTAGAGTCATCCAGTTAATGAAACGAGATTAGAGGTGTGGGTTAGAGCTACTCTGACTTATAAAAAGCACTCAAACATTTTGAGTTTGCTATCTGCTGACGTGGACCATGCCTCGCAAAAAAGAGATCTCAGAAGACCTACGATCAAGAATTGTTGCTTTACATAAAGATGGAAAGGGTGACAAAGTTATCTCAAAGAGCTTAGATATTCATCTGTCCACAGTTAGACAAACAGCCTACAAATGGAGATGATTTAGTACTGTGGCTACTCTCCCTAGAAGTGGCCATCCAGCCATGATGACTCAAAAGGCACACCACAGAGTGCTCAATGAGGTAAAAAAAAAAAAACCTAGAGTGACAGTTAAAGACTTGAAGGAATCATTGGAACTGGTTAACATCTTTGTTCATGAGTCTACTGTACGGAAAATATTAATCAGGCATGGTGTCCATGGCAGGACAACACAAAAAGCTGCTGCTTTCCAACAAAAACATTGCTGCATGCCTGAGGTTTGCCAAAGACCACCCTGACACTCCACAATGCTACTGGGAAATTGTTTTGTGGACTGATGAAACTAAGGTTGAATTGTTTGGGAAGAACACGCAGTACTACGCATGGCAGGTAAAAAGGGCACCGCATACCAACATGAAAACATCATTCCAACGGTGAGGTATGGTGGAGGGAGCATCATGATTTGGGGCTGCTTTGCTGCCATCATCGAGGGAAAAATGAATTCTCAAGTTTATCAAGATATCCTACAGGAGAATTTCGGGGTGGCTGAAGCTCAGTAGAAGTTGGGTGATGCAGCAGGACAATGACCCTAAACATCGAAGTAAATCAACTACAGAATAAAAAAAAAGAAAATCCACCTTTTGGAGTAGCACATTTAGAGCCCAGAACTTAACCCAATAGAGGTGCTGTGGAATAACAACAGAGAGCTGTTCACACCAGACATCATAAGAATATGGCTGAGCTGAAGCGAGTTCTGTAAGGAAGAATGGTCCAGGAAGAACATTATACCTTCTGAACATTGTGCAGGTTTAATCCACAGTTTGGTTGAGGTTATTGCTGCCAAAGAAGGATCGACCAGTTATTAAATCCAAGGATTCACTTACTTTTCCCACAGCACTGTAAATGTTTAATGGGATGATTTCAATAAAGACATGAAAGATTATAATTGTTGTCAAAGTAAAACCATCACTATAAAATTTCACAACAAGCACTTGTGTACAAAGGTCAGTTTCTGTTTTTTGTTACCCTAATAATCTGAATGAGCTTTCAAGATGAATAAACTTTAAGGTGAAATGGTCGATACATCAAAACATGCATTCAATCAGAAACCTTATGAAGCCATTGAAATGAAATGTTGTCTCTACAGGTAGAACATCAGAAAATCAGAATTTTCATTGTCTTGACCTTGATTACACCTGAAGACTCTCCTAAACATTATAAATGTGCATTAATCACAAACAAGAGAGTGTTTAAACAAGGACATTATTTGCTAAATTGAAGTGCAATTAAAAGAAATTGGTGTCTTAAAAATAAATTACTTAATTGGGCAGTAAATTGCTTGTGTGAAATTAAGTATTATGGTTTAATAAAGAAAAAAAATCTCTAATTAAAACTTAATTAACAGGACTTTTACTAAGCTACTGTCATTTTCATTAAATAATAAAAATAAATAAAAAAGGATGCAGAGAAAATGTGCATGTGTAAATGCGTCAAATAAAACAATTAAATAAAAAAAAAATAATAATAATAATAATCTTTGAAAAAAATAAAATAAAAAAAACTACACAAGGTAAAAGAAAAACAACCCAGACTACATTAAATGTGGATTCACATACTATTCCACAACTTTTCACACTTTAAGAAAACACGGTGAGCGAGTAGTCAAAGTGGCTGGACACTCTACTCTCAAAAACCTGCTTCAGTTTCGTTAACTTTTCTATCTGTTGGTCTCTTTCCTTGTCTGTCCATTTTCTCTTCTTTCTTAGGATTTGTCTGCTATTAATCTCCCTAGTTTTCCCTCCTCTCTTTTTGTCTTTACAATCTCTAGTAAACGTTAAAGGAATACAACATGGAAAACTTTGTATTTTTGTGTGAAGTAATACTTTGAGGGGGAAAAAATCATAAATATGATCTTTTTCCCCCCTCTGTCATCCTTAAATTCATCCATGTGCATATTAAGGAGAGATTGCCGTGGAATCTTATATTTTCGAGTGTTCTTAATGAGAAAATGCCCTGATTTCATTTGCATGTCTGCATGTCCTGATTAGAAGTCTTGGATTAATGCGGAATCTGGATATTAAGGGATCTTGCGTGATCTTGCTCACCAAAGCTTTTTAAGCAGCATTTTGTGTCTGGCTGCAGAGAGCCGTCTTGTGGTGAAATGGTTTTAAAGAAAATTGGGATGACATGTTGCTTGACTCCAATTAAACATTCATGTAACATGGCAAGAACATACATTTCCAGCCCATGAGTCATTAGTAGGCTAAATTATGCTAAGAGATGGATTTGTGATGTTGGAATTACACACAGAGCAGATGAGCCCAAAACTGTATCAAATGAAAGGTTTATGTGAACTCGCTTGCAATGTGAACTATGATAACTTTTTACAATAAGTTTGTATTCATTAAAGAGAGATTACCCAAGAATGAAAATTCCATCCCAGATTTGTACAACTTTCTTTCTTTTGCTTAACACAAACAAAGATTTTTAGAAGAATATCTTGAATGAAGGTCCATACAGTGCAAGTGAATGGTAGCCAGAACTTTGAAGGTCTAAAAAGCACATAAATTTAGCATGAAAGTAATCCATGCGATTTCAGTGGTTAAATACATATCTTCAGAAGCGATATGATGGTGTGGGTGAGAAGCAGATCAATACTTGAATCATTTTTTTGCTATAAATTCTCCTCCCTGCCCAATAGGTGGCAATATGCACAAAAATGTGAAACGACAAAAACAAAAGAAGAATGTGAAAGTGGAGATTTATAGTAAAAAAGGAATTAAATATTGATCTGTTTCTCACCCACACTTTTCATATCACTTCTGAAGATATAGATTTAACCACTGGAGTCGTATGGATTACTTTTTTGCTGCCTTTATGTGCTTTTTGGACCTTCAAAGTTCTGGCCACCATTCTAGCATTGTATGGACCCACAGAGCTGAAATATTCTTCTAAAAATCTACACTTGTGTTCAGCAGAAGAAAGAAAGTCACACATCTGGGATGGCATGAGGTTGAGTAAATGATGAGAGAATTTTCATTTTTGGGTGATTAATTGATATCAAACTGGGTATTGCAAGTTATCTTTCCCACTTCTTGTATCAATCTGTGATCATTATAAGTAAGCTAATAAAATAATTTCAACTCAATGTAATATTTAATGTTTGTTTATTTATTTGGCAAGAAGCTGTGTAATAAACAGGATAATGAGCAGTCAGATGGTAATTTTGCAGAATAAACAACAATGAGAACTCCAGTGCTAACCAAAAGTGGAATTCAGCTGTTTCTGGAGACTCTCTTTCTTCCAACATAATAACGTAATTTCAACTCAAATCATCATTGCATGTCCATTTGATTATTTATTTGGTAAGTAGCCATGTAATAAGCATGTAATTATCTAGTCAGCCGATCATTATGGCAAAATATACCTCTTCAGGGTGACACAAGACCTCTGATCTGCTTTGGCAGAATAAGAGTGAAATTTCAAATATGAACCAAGGCCGACATTTTGAGGGTGCAAGCAAAAAGTCGCTATAAAGACGTATAATTATGAGAGTACAGGTGCATCTCAATAAATTAGAATGTCGTGGAAAAGTTCATTTATTTCAGTAATTCAACTCAAATTGTGAAACTCGTGTATTAAATAAATTCAATGCACACAGACTGAAGTAGTTTAAGTCTTTGGTTCTTTTAATTGTGATGATTTTGGCTCACATTTAACAAAAACCCACCAATTCACTATCTCAAAAAATTTGAATACATCATAAGACCAATAAAAAAAACATTTTTAGTGAATTGTTGGCCTTCTGGAAAGTATGTTCATTTACTGTATATGTGCTCAATACTTGGTAGGGGCTCCTTTTGCTTTAATTACTGCCTCAATTCGGCGTGGCATGGAGGTGATCAGTTTGTGGCACTGCTGAGGCGGTATGGAAGCCCAGGTTTCTTTGACAGTGGCCTTCAGCTCATCTGTATTTTTTGGTCTCTTGTTTCTCATTTTCCTCTTGACAATACACCATAGATTCTCTATGGGGTTCAGGTCTGGTGAGTTTGCTGGCCAGTCAAGCACACCAACACCATGGTCATTTAACCAACTTTTGGTGCTTTTGGCAGTGTGGGCAGGTGCCAAATCCTGCTGGAAAATGAAATCAGCATCTTTAAAAAGCTGGTCAGCAGAAGGAAGCATGAAGTGCTCCAAAATTTCTTGGTAAACGGGTGCAGTGACTTTGGTTTTCAAAAAAACACAATGGACCAACACCAGCAGATGACATTGCACCCCAAATCATCACAGACTGTGGAAACTTAACACTGGACTTCAAGCAACTTGGGCTATGAGCTTCTCCATCCTTCCTCCAGACTCTAGGACCTTGGTTTCCAAATGAAATACAAAACTTGCTCTCATCTGAAAAGAGGACTTTGGACCACTGGGCAACAGTCCAGTTCTTCTCCTTAGCCCAGGTAAGACGCCTCTGACGTTTTCTGTGGTTCAGGAGTGGCTTAACAAGAGGAATACGACAACTGTAGCCAAATTCCTTGACACATCTGTGTGTGGTGGCTCTTGATGCCTTGACTCCAGCCTCAGTCCATTCCCTGTGAAGTTCACTCAAATTCTTGAATCGATTTTGCTTGACAATCATAAGGCTGCGGTTCTCTCGGTTGGTTGTGCATCTTTTTCTTCCACACTTTTTCCTTCCACTCAACTTTCTGTTAACATGCTTGGATACAGCACTCTGTGAACAGCCAGCTTCTTTGGCAATGAATGTTTGTGGCTTACCCTCCTTGTGAAGGGTGTCAATGATTGTCTTCTGGACAACTGTCAGATCAGCAGTCTTCCCCATGATTGTGTAGCCTAGTGAACCAAACTGAGAGACCATTTTGAAGGCTCAGGAAAACTTTGCAGGTGTTTTGAGTTGATTAGCTGATTGGCATGTCACCATATTCTAATTTTTTGAGATAGTGAATTGGTGGGTTTTTGTTAAATGTGAGCCAAAATCATCACAATTAAAAGAACCAAAGACTTAAACTACTTCAGTCTGTGTGCATTGAATTTATTTAATACACGAATTTCACAATTTGAGTTGAATTACTGAAATAAATGAACTTTTCCACGACATTCTAATTTATTGAGATGCACCTGTATGTTGTTAAATGGACAGTTCCCACTCTTAATTAAAAACTGATTGAATGTGTCACAATGTCTTTGACTAAGAACACCCCATACCCCTTATCACTGAAACCTACGTCCATTGTGGCTTTGGATTCATAAAACTTTCTTTTTTTTTTTTTTTTTGGTTTATTTGCCTTTAATGGGCAGGACAGTGAAGAGCACAGCAGATCTAATGTGTCCACTATCCACAGCCATAGCTTTGACAAGATTTAAAAGCTTAAGTCAACATGAAACAACATTCACTCAACCCATTACATTCGTACTGTAATGTATTTCAATATAAAATAGGATATTCACTGAGGGGAAAAAATAGGCAGGACCTAAACATTTTATTGAACAGAAATTGACTGGATCATGTAGAGTGGGTGTTCCATACCAGAATGGAGTCAAATCTGGAAGCAAATTTATGGTTGATTGTGGAGCACTACTCTGAAAAGTACTTCCTACCCCTCCTAAAAGGCTTTTTGACCAGAATGTGGACACTGAAGTTCACCCTTGAGAGTATCTCTGTAACGATGCTGGCTGCTGGCAATGATGATGACGAAGACAATGACATGAAGATGAAGAGAACCCATGTGCAGTTTATTTACAAAAGTGAAACCAAAACCCTAACTATAAACGTGAAACATGAACTTGACTTAAAACTTGACATAAACATAACATGGCTTGACTTGGCTAGAACAAAACACATCATACATTCAATACTTGACCAAGGACAATGGTAAACTTGAGGGCTTAAATACAAGACACGGAGAACATAAACCAATGAAAAAACAGAACTGATAACAAGCTAATTAAACAATAAACCATTGAAAACATGACACATGAACATGGAGGGAAAACATGAAATCACATGACAAGGGAACAGGAACTAAACTTTTCAAAATAAAAGACATGAATCAACAAAATACACATGACAATCTCAATGTAACCCAATGGTAATTTATTTATTTACTTATCTTTTTTGCAATTATTGCCTTAATCTTTATTAGTCTTAACTGGCTTTAAGTTACCATATTAACTATTGTTAAGATTTTAGTAAGGGTGCATTACCTACAGTCAGGTTTGGGGAGTAACATAATACATGTAACGGGATTACGTATTTAAAATACAATATATAAGTAACTGTATTCCACTACAGTTACAATTTAAATCATTGGTAATTAGAATACAGTTACATTCAAAAAGTATTTTGATTACTGAAGAGATTACTTTGCATTTTATTGTCATTTGTTTCATTTAATATTTAGTCCTTTCAGATGGAAAACATTTATACATATAAATGATGCGATCCAAAGTGCATTTGAACAGCGGTGAAACACTTTCTTATGTTACATTCATACAAGCAGACAGAGAAGTAGGTTTGAAGTTTGGAGCAGAAGAAATAGAAATAAACCTTGTGTAAATTGTCAGCTTTACACTAAGCTAAAATGCTATTTCTAGCCATTTTACATGCACGTTACCAGGCACGATCATATTTTTTTATCAAGAAAATTCACGTTGGATCATAATTTCTTTTTTCTAGAAAGACCTTTGATATTTGGGCAAAAAATTGTATTCTTGATCATTTTTGTATTGTTTTCTTGCAAAAATATCTTGGTTACCATTATCCAATAGCACTGTGCAGCCTACTGTATGTGATGTCAGCTAAAAAGAAAACCCACTTGAGAGGCAGAGCAAGTTATTACATTGATGATATATAACAAAAACAGATTAATTACTGAGAAAATCTGCACTAATGAATCGTTTTATGAAATTAAATAGGGTTTTGATTCATGTTGACTTTAACAAGATTCTACATTGAAAAATTTAGAGAAAGTTTGGGACTCATAAACTTCTACTCAAGCTGAAGTTACTTAACATTTTTAACAACAAATCAGATGTATTTGAAGGCTGTTGGCTATTAAAAGTAGGTTCAAAACAACATTTGAGAATTAATAAAAGAGGGGAAAGATTTTAAGTGGATCAAAATAAGAGTTAATGTTAGAAGAACTGAGCTGTCTCTTCTTTTTACCCCTATCCCTTTTATATCTCAGAGGCAGACAGCAAGCTCAATTTTAATGAAACCTTTTCTACCCACCAGATAAAACACATACATGTCACTTCTCATTTGACTATATTTTGAATGCTTGGCCCAGTGGACTGAAGTTTGGAGCTTTCAGTCTTAAGGAGGGATGGATGAATAGATGGATGGATTTAAACTCCTACCATTATAAGAAAATATTTTAACATTGCTTTGACTAAAACACATCTTATGACACATCTTATGACTGACAAATGATGTCCAAAATAGATGTACTTTAACAAAAATGGTGTAACTACACCCCCACAGCATTGCTCCCAATAGCATTCTTGATATTCTGTGGTTTCTGTTAAACCTCAAAACTAGACTTTAGTGAAAAAAAAAAAAAAAATCTAAAAAATAATAAGCAATATCACACGAGCAAGAGTGCGATATGGCCCTATATCAGCACTGATTTAGGGCCATATAGCATGATAGGGGTAAAAAGAAGAGACAGCTCAGTTCTTCTAACATTAACTCTTATTTTGATCCACTTAAAATCTTCCCCCTCTTTTATTAATTCTCAAATGTTGTTTTGAACCTACTTTTAACAGCCAACAGCCTTCAAATGCATCTGATTTGTTGCTAAAAAAGTTAAGTAACTTCAACTTGAGTAGAAGTTTACGAGTCCCAAATTTTCTCTAAATTTTCAATGTAGAATCTTGTTAAAGTCAACATGAATCAAAACCCTATTTAATTTCATAAAACAATTCATTGGTGCAGACTTTTCTCAGAAATTAATCTGTTTTTGTTATATTTCCTCAATGTAATAACTTGCTCTGCCTCTCAAGTGGGTTTTCTTTTTAGCCAACATCACATACAGTAGGCTGCACAGTGCTATTGGATAATGGTATCCAAGATATTTTTACAGGAAAACGATACAAAAATGATCAAAAATACGATTTTTGCCCTAATATCAAAGGTCTTTCTAGAAAAAAAGAAATTATGATCCAACGTGAATTTTCTTGATAAAAAATATGATTGTGCCTGGTAATATGTGCATGTAAAATGGCTAGAAGTAGCATTTTAGCTTAGCATAAAGCTGACATTTGTGCATGGAACTACTTTATTACACGGCGGATCAGAATCTGCCGTTGCTGGTTCAAACCAAATGATGCGTCCAAGCCTCCATTAGTAATTCAAAAATGTCACTTCAGAAATAGTATCATGGCTTGTGCTGTTTCAAACAAGTTATTGGATAAACAAGGATGGATGGATGTGTGTGTGTGTGTGTGTGTGTGTGTGAGAGAGAGAGAGAGAGAGAGATGGAGCGTGTGCAATCACCTGTTGCCACACCCAAGCAGAGATGCTGTCTGCTTTCTCAGTGGAAAAGAAGCTGTCCAAGCGGAGGTATTTCTCCCTATTTCGCGGTAGCCGGTGTGCAAGATTCTTTCACTATAGAAACTGCAATGTCCTCTGCCATTTTAAACAGTGTGTCCACTCCAATGTGGAAAGTCTGATGAGAGGTAAGCACCTTCAGTTTGTGTAATTAATCAGTCTGTTGTGTCTCTCAGCTGTGATGAGCCGTAATGCTGAAGTTCTTCGTTTAAAGCCGTTTAAAGCTATTTCCTAGCTTTAGTAATGCAAGCGATCACGGAGTGCTGTATGTAAACACTGGCTGATTCAGATTCACTTCACGTAACTTAACTGGCTCATATTATACATAAAAATGATCTTTTGCCACCACCTGCTGGCTAACATATATAATGTCAAAAAAATACAAACAGTAGCTCTTAACACATCTGCACTGCTCTTACGCTTTAGTTTAGAATGGCACAAACACAAGCGGAGTGATACACAGTGAAGCGTCGGAGTGCTGATGGTGTCAGACCATCAGTGCTCATGGAATGTCTCGTGTCCAATCAGATTTGAAGACCAGAACTAACTGTTGTGTAATATATATATATATATATATATATATATATATATATATATATATATATACAGTTGTGCTCAAAAGTTGGCATACCCTGGCAGAAATTGTGAAATTTTGGCACTGATTTTGAAAACATGACTGATCATGCAAAATAAATCTGTCTTTTATTTAAGGATAGTGATCATATGAAGCCATTTATTATCACATAGTTGTTTGGCTCCTTTTTAAATCATAATGATCAAAAGTTTACATACCCTTGAATGTTTGGCCTTGTTACAGACACACAAGGTGACTCACACAGGTTTAAATGGCAATTAAAGGTTAATTTCCCACACCTGTGGCTTTTTACATAGCAATTAGTGTCTGTGTACAAATAGTCAATGAGTTTGTTAGCTCTCACGTGGATGCACTGAGCAGGCTAGATACTGAGCCATGGGGAGCAGAAAAGAACTGTCAAAAGACCTGCGTAACAAGGTAATGGAACTTTATAAAGATGGAAAAGGATATAAAAAGATATCCAAAGCCTTGAAAATGCCAGTCAGTACTGTTCAATCACATATTAAGAAGTGGAAAATTTAAAAAGCCACAGGTGTGGGAAATTAACCTTTAATTGCCATTTAAACCTGTGTGTGTCACCTTGTGTTTCTGTAACAAGGCGAAACATTCAAGGGTATGTAAACTTTTGATCAGGGCCATTTGGGTGATTTCTGTTACCATTATGATTTAAAAAGGAGCCAAACAACTATGTGATAATAAATGGCTTCATATGATCACTATCCTTAAATAACAGATAGTTTTCAAAATCAATGCCAAAATTTCACAATTTCTGCCAGGGTATGCAAACTTTTGAGCACAACTGATCAGCCACAACATTAAACCACCTGCATAATATTGTGTAGGTCCCCCTCGTGCCGCCAAATCTGCGCCAACCCACATCTCAGAATAGCATACTGAGATTATATTCTTCTCAACACAATTGTACAGAGCGGTTATCTGAGTTACCGTAGACTTTGTCAGTTTGAACCAGTCTGGCCATTCTCTGTTGACCTCTCATCAGCAAGGCATTTCCGTCCACAGAACTGCCACTCACTGGATGTGTTTTTGTTTTTGGCACCATTGGGAGTAAATTCTAGAAATACTCAAACCAGCCCATCTGGTACCAACAGTGGCGATTTTTCAGGGCCAGCAAAGCCTTCTCTGTTGACCTAACATGCCAAATAAATATTTTTTCATCCTTTCATTCTCATTCACCTTTTTACCTATGTATTTTTAACTGCTTTCCACTCTTAATTAATCTACAAACAAATAGGAAAAAACGAAAAGTTTATCCAGTCAAAATTTATTCCTTGATGCTTACAAGCAAAGTGTGACAACTCTTTCACAAATCGCATGCCCGAAGCAGTGCGTGAGTTTGAGCTCCACCCTGTCAGGCCTTCAGAATTTCCACAGAATCCCTCAACAGTGCAAATGAATGAGCAACTAAAGTCAGATTGTCAGATCATCAGCCAATCAGATTGATTTATTTATTCTTGGTGGGTGTGATCTTTAGGATATGTCACAGTCAAAGCCTTTTATCTGGCCTTGAGTGATGCAATCATGCTTTAAGTGACGTAATTTGAAAGCGAAGAGAGCGAGATCTTGCTGACCAGTCAACTGTCATTACTGCTGCTATCGCCACTGAGAAAGAGATCCTTATGGATTTACAAACACAAGATGTTCTGCATGACCGTGTGATTGCTTAATTTATTAAACAGGAAAGGAGAACTGATTTTCAATTCAAGCAAATTGGTAAGTGCTTTTTGCATTGTTATAGCAACATCAGGAGTTTTCTAAGTGTAAATTAGGCTGCTTGAGCATTCAGTGTCGGATCAAGTTTTGAAAAGTAGTGCTGCGCTCCATTCAACTCAGAAAGTCGGATTTTACAACTTCCTACTAGGAAAAGTGCAATGGAATGCATCTTTAATTCAGAACTACAACTTGTAGGCTTGTCAAAACTCAGGGAGATACAAAGTAAGTGATAAACATTCACTTTATTAAGCAATGTCGATAAATGTGTTTGTTTCCACATTACATAATATTAAAGCTTGTTTAACAAACGCCTGCTGCAGAAACAGGTGTATAAAACATTATACTCTCTTTTGATAATCGTACACCTGTAGCACAAATGCTAGCACTGCAGCATTGTTGATCAGTTGGATTGCTAGGAGACATCTCTAATGAGAGTCAAACCACTGCTAAGCTAATGGGAGCATTGCAGTTCCGAATATCAGGGAATGGAATGCATTTATGGTCGGAGATATCAAGTAGGAATATCCCACATACAACTTGAATGGAACGCAGCATACCCGTGTACCCTGACAAAACTAAATTTATTGCAAGCAACATTTAAATTGCAAATATTATTAGATAGATTTTTCCAGGTATTGTAGACCTCCATGGTAGATTCATATGAAAAATTATGATTTTTGAATGTCTGCTGGGGAGACGTTCATTTCACAAACAGTCATGCTGCAGTTAAAATTAGGCTTGCTTGAGCATTAAGTGTCGTTTCAAGTTCTGGCTTTCAGGCGTGGATGTGTTTTTAATATGTCAATTGGTATTACTAGTTAGCTGCGACATAATGTATGATGCCCAAAGGCATAGGGTGTCTTATTCATTGTGAAACTGTGTTTTCTTAATGGCATGAATCACACTGAAGGCCTAGACTTAAAATGCACGGCCTGCCACTGCGAACCAACAATCATGCCATGGTCCAAATCACTGAGATCACATTTTTTCCCCATTCTGACGGTTGATGTGAGCATTAACTGAAGCTCCTGGCCCATATCTGCATTATTTTATGCACTGCACTGCTGCCACACGATTGGCTAATTAGATAATCGAATGGATGATTGTTGGTGCCAGATGGGCTGGTTTGAGTATTTCTGTAACTGCTAATCTCCTGGGATTTTCATGCACAACAGTCTCTAGATTTTACTATGAATGGTGCTAAAATAAAAACAAAACATCCAGTGATGTTTAACAAAAAATAAATGTATTTTCAAGTACAATTAGTACAAAGCTGTGACAAAAAATCTACTGTGTAAATGTCTTCACTTTAAAAAAATAACCTAATGTTTGTGCAGTGTATGACTGCCAGTTTTTGCAAACACTAATAACAATCATTAAAGAATGGAAAGCTTCCGCCAACCATGACACAAGCCCGGATAAGTCTGATTCTTAAAAAGGACAAGGATCCAAGCGAGTGTAAGAGTTACCATCCAATTTCCCTGATCCAGCTAGATGTTAAAATATTGTCAAAGATTTTGGCTAACTGATTAAGTAATGACATCTCTTATACATATAGATCAGGTGGGGTTCATTCGGGCCGTAGCTCTTCTGATAACATTAGGCATTTCATCAATATCATATGGTCAGTGGCGAATGATCAGACTCTGGTCGCTGCCATCTCACTTGATGCCGAAAAGGTGTTTGATATGGTAGAATGGGATTATCTTTTTAGATTTTGGAAATGTATGGGTTCGGAAATACTTTTATAGGATGGATTAAGTTACTTATAGACACCCGGTAGCGGTGGTACAAACATGATTTTCCAAGGGTGATGGCGGGAGGTGTGTCGCATAAGCTTTTGCTTTATGCAGATGATGTTCTATTATTCATATCCGACCCTATTAGATCTATGCCTTGCCTCCACAGAATTATTCATTCAATTTCTGAGTTCTCAGGATAGAGAGTTAATTGGTCTAAATCCGAAGCTTTGGTTCTGACAGCGTACTGCCCGGTAACGGCTTTTCAGCTGGGTGCCTTCCAGTGGCCCAAATAGGACATTAAGTATTTGGGTATTTTATTCCCAGCAAATTTGTTTGATTTAGTTAGAGTTCATTTTGACCCATTAATAAAAAGGTTTTCGAGCGATGTGGGCAGGTGGGCTTCATTACATTTATCTATGATTGGAAAGGTTAATGTTATTAAAATTAATTGTATTCCAAAATTCAACTACCTGCTACAATCTCTCCCTATAGATGTCCCCCTCTCTTATTTCAAGCAAGTTGATAGCATAGTGAAGTCCTTCATTTGTAATGGTAAACGTCCCAGATTACATTTCAGTAACAAAGGTGGGCTAGGCCTACACAAGATTTTTTTTTTATTATTATGCGTTTGGTCTCAGACATTTGGCTCATTGGTTGCTTCCAGCTGAGAGAGCCCCTCCCTGGTTTTGTATTGAACAGAAGTTCTTGCCACTATTTCACAAAGCCTTTCTATCAAATTAATCGGAGAAGTTAAGTTACACCCCGTTATCTTGCATTTGCACTCGGTATGGACAAAAGTGTCCTGAGTGTTTAATTTGGACATTTATTTAAATGTTGCCTCGAGCATATGGCTGAACCCAAAATTATGTATTAATAAGTCCCCTTTCTGCTGGTCAGAGTGGATTGTGAGGGAGGTTAATACGCTCGGTGACCTATATGAGAGTGGAGTGTTGAGATCCTTTAAAAATATGGTTCAACATTTTGGGATTCCCAGGTCTCAATTCTTCAGGTATTTACAGCTGTGCCACCTGCTCTGTACTATTTTTGAGAGTAGCATACACCCCCTAAAGTGGCAGATACTCTGGAAGTGGTGATTACTGCTTTTGGAAAAGGCCATGAGGCATCAGTGTATTACTTCCTGCTAAATCAGTGACTGGGGGACGGAGCTTTAACTTCTATCAATAGATTATGGGGGAAATATTTAAACTTGGTTTTGAAGGAGGTAGTGTGGGCTAGGATTCTAAAAAACGTCAAGTCTACATCTAGAGATGCAAGGGTGCATCTTATGCAATTTAAGATTTTACATCAAATTGGACCCCCTCTAGATTGTATAGGCTTGGTCTGAAAGACACACCCACCTGCTGGCGATGCCAATCAGAAGATGGATATACAACCCATGTTTTTTGGTGGTGTGTTAAGATCCAAGAATTTTGATTGAAGGTTCAGAGTTTTGTGTGTGATGTATTGGGCACTCAAATTTCATTTTGCCCCAAACTCTGTATTTTAGGCGATGGGGTGGTCATTAATATAGGGGTCATAGCCAGTGTTATGATGGGCAGACAGATTGTTCTAAGGGGATGGGAAGTCGGCTGGAGTGCCCTAATTTCAAGAGTGGTGTACAGAGATGGGGAGGGTGGCAGCATTCGAGGAAATATCATGTAGAAGGCTGAGGAACTTAGATTCATTTGATGGGAAATGGGAAAGATATTTGGCCATCTTGGAGGGCTCTTGAGGAGGGGCAGTGGAGAGAGAAGTATAGTTTTAAATGTGTGTGATTATTATTATTATTATTTTATTATTTATTTATGTTGTGTGTATACTCATGTGTGACCACAGGGATGTCTGTTGAGGTTCAGGGTGGGGTTGGGGATTGGGAGGGGGAGGGGTAATAGTGGAAGTTAAATGTTGATTCTGTGAATATATGTTTTACTTTACTTTGTCAATTGTATGAATCAATAAAAACTGTTAATCAGAAAAAATAAAGATACAATTGCTCATTATTAACGTTCATCATCATGTTAATACAACTTTTATTGTTAAAAATGTTATTAATAAAGATAAGAGCTGAAAAATACTGTTCATTGTTAGTTAATGTTAATTAATGCAGTTAACTAATGTTAAGGAATATAACCTTAATGTAAAGTGTCACTGTTATGTGGAAAGAGGCATTCTCAGAAGTCCCTATATTACCTATTGCCCAAATTTGCTTATTTTTTCTTAATAAAAATATGCTTTGATGAATCATAAATAATAATAATAATAATAATAATAATATAATAATAATAATAAAATAAAAATAAATAAAACATAAGATATTTGAAACAAGTGCTTGCTGAAAAGTCATGAAATGAGATTACTGTGCAGAAGGAAAAAAGGAAAGCTGCAGGTAAATCACCTGCTACTCATCTGGTACATGTAGTGCTATTGGAACCTGACACCTTGCGAGTTAACAACATCTCTGTAACCCCCTGAGAGCCCTTATAGCCATTTAATGTACAGAACAGCAACAAGTCCATTGAAAGAAAAGGCTCCTAAAGGCAGACAGAGAAGCAGGAGCAGTCATCATTAGGATAGATGGCACCAATTCATTATTAATGATTCATAAAATGAGCTCCAGTAGACCTATTTTAAATGCATTTTCTATTATGGCACATGACCCCACATCTGCAGATTACATCTTAAGAACTCTGTTAAGAAAAGATGTGGGAATACAGAATTAAACATGTACACATTCTATCTGAATTACAGCTCATTTTTGTCCTGGAGATATTTACAGTGTGTTACTATAAGGTTGACTTATGGGAAGGTGGCTTGGCACTGTAAAAAAAAAAAATGTAGCACACACAAATACACATTTTTATAAATAAATAAAATAAGAATGATGATATTATTTTCATTGTGGGGTAAACTATCCCTTTAAGATGATGTAAAATTATTGTGCACTGAGAGGTAGCAACATAGAAGTACACAGCAGGGCCAACATCCATATGAACATGAATACAATAAGAGGCTGTAATTTACTGCTTCTGAAAAAATATGACTGATGAGTCTGAAAAAATGACCTGTATATCATTAGAGTAACCCAGTCCTAATGTTTTGTGTCCTCATTTAGCATATCAGTATATCTATAGGACATAATGGGAGGATGAGATGCACTTTTACTTCCAAGCTCTTTGCTATGCACATTTGCATGTAGGTTTTTCCATTTCCACTGATTCGGCATGCATTTAATTCTGAGAGACACATAAAGGAGGATGACGGTACTATCATGGATCAAACACTGTTATTAAGCCAGCGTAAAATTTGACATTATACATATTGTCTGGTGCATCCATATCAGATATGCTTGCAGACACCGCCTGCATACACATAATCACACACATACGCAAGCCTATTGTGTTTGAGAGACTCAGCCCAGATGACTTTTTTCCAAGACGAAGATGAGTCATCCCTTAAGCAGTCGTGGATTAATTTGACTCTTTCTGGAAATTTGCATTAACTAACAGCCTCTTTTCATTTAAACAGATGGTTAAAGTAGTACATTTACTCAAATTCACCCTGGTTTCATACAGAAAGGCTACTAAACCTACAAAACAACCTAAAACAATGGCTTTTATTCAAACTCACACAAATTACAAGTAGAACAGCAGATTATCAGTTCATAAAACACTTTTCACCCTGTTTCTCAGATAATGCCATGTTATGACATCTAAACACTTTTACTAGAGTGCATAACTTGTAATACAATACTACTTGTAAGATGATGAAGAACAAATCAGTCCCACTGGGCTTTCAAGGCACTTTTTCTTGATTATTGCGGCCCAAAATGACTGAATTTTCTGTGGCTTTTCTCAAAAATTGTGATGCCATTTGCTGTTTTTTTTTTTTTTTTTTTTTTTTTTTCACAGTTAGAACTCACAAAAAATCATAGTATACTTGTGCAATTTGTGTCAATGACAGTATAAGTGAAATTACCTGTAAATATGTTAATGCATAATATGCAGTTAGCAAGCAAAAAATAATGAATCCACACAAAACATACATTCAAGAAGTGAAATCCACACTGTAACAAATTGCTGTCGTTTTTACAGCATAATTCTACAGACATTTACTGTTTTAACATTTTTCAATTTTCAATTTGTATTGCATTATGAGTCAATAAAAGTATTACAGTAGTTAACAGTATATTTCCATGTCAACTGTAAATGAATTTACAGGTAGGAGGGGTTTTGACTGTAGTTCATGTGTTTACAATAATATAATGTGATGTTGGCATTATGGGATTGCGTGGGCTACACTCAAGTTTGAAATCATTGGTGGACTGGAGTAGCACAA
Organism: Myxocyprinus asiaticus; assembly: GCF_019703515.2. Lineage (NCBI taxonomy): Eukaryota > Metazoa > Chordata > Actinopteri > Cypriniformes > Catostomidae > Myxocyprinus > Myxocyprinus asiaticus. Next base: position 34,471,698 of record NC_059365.1, on the reverse strand, counting down.
CAATGGCATAGGAAAACAATTCAGAATGTTTGGTAAATTAATTTGAATTTACATCAAGAAGTGAAAATAACATCTTTTTAAACTCACTAAAATGCTTATTTTATTGAATGTCTTACGGAAGGTATAAGCAACCCATATTTTGAACAGAAACAAATCATAACATTATAATGTTAAACGTTGTGAATTATAGCCATTCGTAGTTGAAAATAGCGTGACGTGATGATATTCGGATGTAAATGTCATCCGCTTTCAATGTTTTCTGTCATGTTATGTTTGCCGTTATTAGAGGATTGTCTCGCTAACTTTACGACACTTATTTCAGCAGCGAGGTAGCGGAAAGCACGATAGAGGTGGCACTCCATTTAGGTTGAAGTGCAGGTGAGATAAACCTTGACTACACAGTGAAAACATTGTACATGCAATCAGCTTCAGCTGACAAAAATAATTAGTAAATGTCATGTAAACATCGGTTGATGATGCAGTTGTCTCATTTCAATCGCCTTTATATTTATTTGAATTTCTTATTTAGACCATTTGAATTAGAGAACATTATTGAGAAAGATTGCTGTGCGATGTGACGGGCACGATATTTAGACTGAAGTGCAGGTAAGACAAAATTCAGCTACATGACTACATATGTAGCTGACAAAAAACATATGTCATGCTAACATGCAGTTTTCACATTTAATTTGCCTATTTGAATTTGATATTGAGAGCATTTGTTGTAGTGTTTAACAAGTTATGTGTCATATCTGAAGTCAGCATAAAGCAATCATCTACGAATTCATAGTATCTTCTGAGATAACTGACAATAAATATAATAACATCTTTCAATTTTAAGTACACGCACTGACTGCGGTACCTCAAAAGAGTGGGAGAGTGTTTGAATTTGCATCAGTTCTTGTTATGGTAAGATAACAAAATCTTGGAGGTATCGTTAAGAACAGAAAGCTGAAGCTGCAGTGGGCCTACCATTTGTATACCTCAGCAGAAATCGAAATTCATCAGACCAGGCTATGTTTTTACAGTATTTTATTGTCCAGTTTTGGTGAACCTTTGCCCACTGCAGCCTCAGCTTTTTGTTCTTGGCTGACAAAAGTGGAACCCGATGTGGTCTTCTGCTGTTGTAGCCCATCTGCCTGCTCACTGCAATTGTACAGAGGGGTTATCTGAGTTACCATTGCCTTTCTGTCAGCTCAAACCAGTCTGGCTATTCTCTGTTGACCTCTCTCATCAAAAAAGTGTTTCTGTCTGCAGAACTGCTGCTCACTGGATGTTTTTTGTTTTTGGCACCATTCTGAGTAAACTCTAGAGACTGTTGTGTGTATAAATCCCAGGAGATCAGCAATTACAGTAATACTCAAACCAGCTTGACCAAAGTTCAGCCATGCAACTCTATGTGGTGCAAGCTGATAGGTTATTTGACTTGATATCTTTTAGCCAATCAGCTCGCTCATACGTGACATGTTAAGCCAATCAGCTTGCATGGTGTGAGCTTATTGGTTCTCTGTCTTGTTTTTGTGTAGCCATCATCTTGCATCTCTCTCCTTGTGTTTTACTTAAATGGCTCAATTTTGCAGTTAAGCTGCTTCTCTGCAGCGTGCTGTGACTTTTTTCTCTGAAAATACAATTTGCTCAAGTGGTTTGCTTGGGGTTCCTTCAACAGCTTGTATGGTAAGGTCTGCTTGGCGATGACACATAGAAGATCATCTTAACAAGGTAAGACTTAGCCAAACCTGGCTGGAACACATCGCTATTTTAGGTCATTAGATTAAATAAATCCACACATAGCTATCTTAAATCACTAGTTAAATAATCTCTGGGCTTTCCTAGCTCAGGTACACATCATGATATAAGCTATTTGGCTAAGCAGGTCGAGGCATACAGAGAAATTTTGTTTATTAGCGTTATGCCATTTGGCCTGTGGCCTAGGCACACCTAGCTAGCATACAGTGCTTTCAGGAAGTATTCAGACCCCTTCATTTTTTTTTACATTTTGTTATGTTGCAGCCTTATGCTGAAATGCTTTAAATTATTTATTTTTTAAATCTCACATTAATCTACACTCCATACCCCATAATGACAAAACAAAAACCAGATTTTTGATAACTTTGCAAATGTATTAAAAATAAAAAACTGAAATATCACAGTAGTCATTATTCAGACGCTTTGCTATGACACTTGAAATTTAGCTCAGGTGCATCCCAATTCATTGGATCATCTTTGAGATGTTTCTACACTTTGATTGGTGTCCACCTGTGGCAAATTCAATTGATTGGACATGTTATTTGGAAAGGCACTGTCTGTATAAGGTCTCACAGCTAAAAATGCAAATCAGAGCAAAAACCAAGCCATGAGGTCAGAGGAACTGCCTGCAGAGCTCATAAACAGGATTGTGTCGTGGCATTGATCTAGAGAAGGCTACAAAATGTTACTGGATGCATTCAAGGTTTCCATAATTCTTAAATGGAAGAAGTTTGGAACACCCAGGACTCTTCCTAGAGCTGGCTGCCCGGCCAAACTGAGCAACTGGGGGAGATGGGCCTTAGTAAGCGAGGTGACCAAGAACCAGATGGTCACTCTGGTTGAGCTCCAGAGATCATGTGTGGAGAGGGGAGAAACTTGCATAAGGACAACCATCACTGCAACACTCCACCGATCTGGGCTTTATGGCAGAGTGGCCAGACAAAAGCCTCTCCTCAGTGCAAGACACATACAAAAAGCACCTAAATGACTCTCAGACAGTGAGAAACAAGATTCTCTGGTCTGATGAAATGAACATTGAACTGTTTGGCCTCAATTCCAAGCGTCATGTCTGGAGGAAACCAGGCTCATCACCTGCTCATTGCCATCCCAGTGGTGAAGCATGGTGGTGGTAGCATCATGCTGTGGGGTGTTTTTCAGTGGCAGGGACTGGGGGACTGGTCAGGGTTGAAAGAATGCTTTACAGAGATATCCTTAAAGAAAACCTGGTCCAGAGCGCTCAGGACCTCAGCCTGGGCCAAAGGTTCACCTTCCGACAGGACAATGACCCTAAGCACACAGCCAAGAGTGACTTAGGGACAACTCTGTGAATGTCCTTGAGTGGCCCAGCCATAGCCCGGACTTGAACCCTATTGAACATTTCTAGAGAGACCTGAAAATGGCTGTCTACTGACAGTCCCCATCCAACCTGACAGAGCTTGAGAGGATCTGAAGAGAAGAATGGCAGAAAATCCCCAAATCCAGGTGTGTAAATCTTGTCACATCATACCCAAAACATCTTGAGACTGTAATCGTTGCCAAAGGTGCTTCAACTAAGTACTGAGTTAAGGGTCTGAATACTTATGTCAATGTGATATTTCAGTTTTTTATTTTTAATAAATTGGCAAAGTTATCAAAAATCTGGTTTTTGCTTTGTCATTATGGGGTATGGGGTGTAGACTGATGTGAAAAAAATAAATAATTTAAAGCGTTTTGGCATAAAGCTGCAACATAACAAAATGTGGAAAAAATGAAGGGGTCTGAATACTTTCTGAATGCACTATACACTTGGTGGACATGGCTCTTTGGAGCAGCGGCAGTATATATGTCTTGGTGACGTATCTGCTCGGTTGGGGGTTTGTGTTTTGTGTTTATATGTTATGCATTTGTAAAACTTCCATGCTTTGTTGGGGGATTGTTTATGTCTATGTGTGCAGCGGAATGTAACACATGCACGATGCAGAATGTCTTGCATTTTGTCTCATTGTGCAGAAGCAGCATCATGTCCACATGCTAACTCAGTATGTATGTGTTTTACTAGCAGTAGCAGGTCTTCGTACTTGCTCTGCAGATCTAGTTCGCCAAGACCAATATCCTATCAATACGTCATACCCACATTCACATGCTAAATCTTTCCGAGAGTTGGCATGACTGAACTAATGTTAACAAATGAAATCTTATTGTAAAGTGTTACTGCTTCAATAGATTGTAGTTCACGTTATACTGTATTATGTTAACCTAGGGTTAACACTGGGTTAACCACTTCAAGTGATCAAATATTTGTACACAAATAAGATGCTTAAAATAGACCACATCAATTTGTCCTATCTGGGGTGCTGTTGAGACCCAGTGCTAGTGGGAAGTAATGGCCAAGAGCTCAGTCAATGCCCTGTGCCATAGTAAACAAAACGCTGAGTCCAATCTATCATCTCCAGAACATACAGTAACTCAGTGACCTCACTAAAGCATGATGCTGCTGCCTGGCATGACTGGCATAAAGAATGAACTCATGAAAGAAGCATCCAAAAAAACGACAACTACAATGAGATCTCTGGTGTGATTCGTATAGAAAGGCTGTGGATTAATCTCAAATCCCACTCTGGTCGATCTTCTCCGTCATCACTGAATATTCGCCAACGCAAAGGTCAGGATTACAGTGTTACTATCACTGAGATTTTTGGCACTGAGGCTTAACTTGGAATTTACATCTTTTTTTAATAATCATAAATACTGTATTATAAATAATAAACTTTTTTGAGCTAAGGCCTTTTATCCATTAAAATCTGAAAAACATCTACAGTCTTGAGCTGAGGTCTGACTGATCCAATTTCATCATAATTTGTTTGATAAAGGAACGGTTAATTACAGCCAATTTCCAATAGCACCAACAAGGATTAATCTTAAATTATATTAAATCAAGTTTTATTTTATAATACTGTTGCACCAAACTTTAATCTTTGTTTAAAGGTAATCAGTGTTACATTTCAACCATCGTTTTGATCCTGGATGAAATTTCACAGTAAATCTGAATTAACTTTAATCCTGTTCCTACATTACTTTAAACTCAGATTTAAATCTCAGTTAGGGATTAACTTTGAACTTGCAGCTGAGGTGATTTAAATAAAAAATGGATCTACAATTAACATGATTATTGCAATTAACAGTTAACAATTAACAGTCTACAGTTTATCATATTATTCAATGCATGCTTATAAAATTCAGGGTGCGAAGGCTAATTTTGGTAGCTACATGATTACCTGCTTCCCCATACATGGGACAGAAAGGGAGGACAAGAAGCGAGAGGAGAGATTTAATTCGGCATTTAACGGAATGTTCCTGGTTCAATACAAGTTAAGCTTAATCAACAGGATTTGTGGCATAATGTTGATTACCACAGAAATGAATTTTGACTCGTTCCTCCTTTTCTTAAAAAAAAACAAAAAAAAAACAAAAAAAAGAGAAAAAAATCGAGGTTACAGTGAGGCCCTTACAATGTAAGTGAATGGGGACAATGAAAGTGAACGTGGACAATTTTTGGAGGGTTTAATCACAGAAATGTGAAGCTAATAATTTTATAAAGGCACTTGCATTAATTCTTCTGTTAAAACTAACTCTAACCCCATTCACTTCCGTTGTAAGTGCCTCATTGGAACCTTGATTTTTGCTGTTTTTAAGAAAGAAAAGGAGGAACGTGTCAAAATAAATTCTTGTGGTAATCAACATTATGCCACAAATTCTGTCAATTGAGCTTAATGCCGGGTTCACACATCCTCCGTGAGCGGGGCATGAGTGAGACGTGAGCGGCACATTTTCGTTTTGGCGGCCATATTAACAGATGACACTGTTTACACCGCAAGCGTGAGTCACGAGGTGAAGCATCCCATAAGCGTCCCAGATGCGGCAGTGTGTGGATAGTTTCGGCGTTCAGCCTATTTTTGCTGCGCGATTCACGCTGAGCTCAGTGGCTCTGGGTGCTGTACAACATTAAATAATCAGGAGATTATAGAAAAGACACAAAAGCAAATCAAAACTGTTCAAACCGAACCTATAGTACACTACAGTTTATATGTCTAATGCAAGTAAACTCAAATTAAATAAAGAATTAATAAACTGCCAGACATTTTGCCATTCTGTGTATATAGGTGTACACAACAAAACTAATCGCAGATGAAGGTCTCGGGTACAAGATTCAGTTTGCCAGGCATCCACCCAGGTTCAGCGGCGTCCACTTCACCTCGGTGAAGGGCGAGAACGCCGCTACCTTGCGCGCGGTGATCGCTACCCTCCTACGGAAGGATGCGATAGAGCCTGTCCCTCCGGCCGAGATGAAGAAGGGGTTTTACAGCCCCTACTTCATTGTAGTGAAAAAAGGCGGTGGGTTGTGGCCAATCTTGGACCTGCGAGTACTGAACCGGGCTTTACACAGACTCCTGTTCAAGATGCTGACGCAAAAACGCATTCTAGCGAGCGTCCTGCATCAAGATTGGTTTGCAGCGGTAGACCTGAAGGACGCGTACTTCCACATCTCGATTCTACCTCAACACAGACCCTTCCTGCGGTTTGCATTCGAGGGTCGGGCATATCAGTACATATCCTACTGTACGGGTCCTCCCTTTCGGCCTGTCCTTGTCCCCTCGCGTCTTCATGAAGGTCACAGAGGCAGCCCTTGCCCTGCTAAGGGAAGTGGGCATTCACATCCTCAACTATCTCGACGATTGGCTAATTCTAGCTCACTCTCGGGATGTGTTGTGTGCACACAGGGACCTGGTGCTCTCGCACCTCAGCCGACTAGGGCTTCGGGTCAACTGGGAAAAGAGCAAGCTCCTCCCAGTTCAGAGCAACTCTTTTCTCGGCTTAGAGTTGGACTCAGTCTCGTTGATGGCACGCCTCACAAACGAGCGCGCACAGTCGGTGCTGATCTGTTTGAAGGCGTTCAGACAGAAGACAGCGGTTCCACTGAAACTGTTTCAGAGGCTCCTGGGGCATATGGCATCCTCAGCGGTGGCCACTCCGCTCGGGTTGATGCATATGAGACCGCTTCAGCACTGGCTCCAGACTCGAGTCCCGAGATGGGCATGGTGCCACAGGACACATCGCGTGGCCATCATGCCGGTCTGTCACCGCCTCTTCAGCCCATGGACCGACCTCACATTTCTATGGGCAGGCGTGCCCCTAGAGCAGGTCTCCAGGTGCGTCATGGTTATGACATATGCCTCCAAAACGGGCTGGGGCGCTGTATGCAATGGGCTACGTTGGCACATCAACTGCCTCGAGTTGCTGGCAATTCTGCTCGCCCTGCGGAGGTTTCGGCCATTGATCCATGCAAGCATGTGTTAGTTCGGACAGACAACATGGCAATGGTAGCATATATCAACTGTCAAGGCAGTCTACACTCCCGTTGTATGTCACAACTCACCCACCGTCTCCTCCTCTGGAGTCAGCAGCACCTCAAGTCGCTGCGAGCCACTCACCGTGTTGAGGGTGACCTCAACACTGCAGCGGATGCGCTGTCATGGCAGGTTACCCTCAAGGGAGAGTGGAGACTCCACCCACAGGTGGTCCAGCTGATTTGGAGTCGATTCGGACAGGCACAGGTAGACCTGTTCACTTCCCAATAATCCTCCCACTGCCCGCTCTGGTACGCCCTGACCGAGGCACCTCTCGGTATAGACGCGCTGGCACACAGCTGGCCCCCTAGACTTTGCAAATATGCATTTCCCCCAGTGAGCCTACTTGCACAGACCCTGTGCAAGGTCAGGGATGACGAGGAGCAGGTCATCCTGGTAGCACCCTACTGGCCCACCCAGACGTGGTTCTCGGACCTCACGCTCCTTGCGACAGCCCCCCGGTGAATTCCCCTGTATGCCTTGAAGTGGCATCTGTTAGCTAAGTGGTGTTCTTCCCTACGCAAAGACCCCCAGAGATGCGCAGTCGGATCTGTGTTTTCCTTCCTGCAGGAGAGGTTGGAAGGGCGGCTGTCCCCCTCCACCTTGAAGGCATATGTAGCCGCTAAAGTGGCACACCATGACACAGTGGATGGTAAGTCCTTAGGGAAGCACGACCTGATCATCAGGTTCCTGAGAGGTGCAAGGAGGTTGAATCCCTTCATACCGTGCCTCGTTCCCTCATGGGACCTCTCTGTAGTTCTTCATGGTCTACGAAGAGCCCCCTTTGAGCCCTTGCAGTCAGCTGAGCTTAAGGCACTCTCTTTGAAGTCTGCCCTCCTGACTGCGCTCACTTCCATCAAGAGGGTAGGAGACCTGCAAGTGTTCTCTGTCAGCGAAACGTGCCTGGATTTCGGTCCGGGCTACTCTCACGTGATCCTGAAACCCCGACCGGGCTGTGTGCCCAAGGTTCCCACAACCCCTTTTAGGGACCAGGTGGTGAACCTGCAAGCATTGCCCCAGGTGGAGGCAGACCCAGCCTTGACGTTGCTGTGTCCGGTGCATGCTTTACGCATCTATTTGTATTGCACGCAGATCTTTAGAGTCTCTGAGCAGCTCATTGTTTGCTTTGGTGGACAGCGGAATGGAAGCGCTGTCTCCAAGCAGAGGATCGCCCACTGGCTCATTGACGCCATAACAATGGCGTATTACGCCCAGGAAGTGCCGCCCCCGGCAGGGCTATGAGCCCATTCTACCAGGGCTGTAGCGGCCTCCTGGGCCTTGACCAGTGGTGCCTCTTTTAAAGAGCAGCGGGCTGGGCAACACCCAACACCTTTGCGAGGTTCTACAATCCCCAGGTGGATCCGGTTTCGTCCCGTGTTGTGGCAGGCACAAGCAGGTAAGTCCGGGACAGCTGGCCGGGTGTATCGCTTGCGCATAGCGCCTTTCACCTCCTCTGAGCTGAAGACATGTGCTGTTGACTCCCAGTAGTGTTCACAAACTGTGTTCCCTGGATGAAATCCTCCAAGCCCTGTGGCAGACGAGTTTGCGGAGAAACTCGCTGCTGGCTCAGTACATATGCTAACTAAGTCCTGTACTGGGGTAGGTGCTCCGCATGTGTTGGTTCCCCATAGGTAACCCCATGCAATGTAAATCTTCCGCTAATTTGTTTCCCTGTTGGTAAACTGCGTCTTCCTTGGGCAGAGGCCCCTCTGCCCCAGTCACCATGTTTGTAGAAACTCCTCCCCCATAGGTTAGGACCTACCATGGGACTTCTCCACATGACTTACTTCCGACAAAGCTCGGCAAGACCATGTGACATATTTCCACTCAAAATATATCCTGCCACAACACTGAACTACCCGCTGAAATGGCCGGGACCTTTTCTCGGCTCCTCAGCACAAAACCTGAATGAGTGGTTGCATACCAGCTCCTTTTATACCCGTATGTCAAATCAAATCACTTTATTGTCACACAGCCATATACACAAGTGCAATGGTGTGTGAAATTCTTGGGTGCAGTTCCAATCAACATAGCAGTCGTGACAGTGATGAGACATATACCAATTTACAATAACATCAAATTAACACAACACAATTTAAACATCTGTTATACACATAATTACACTCAACAATATACAAATAATAACATACACTGTAAAAAAAAGTATATATATATATATATATATAAATAGAATATACAGTATTGTACTGTATTGACATTCAGGCTGTCGGTTGAGAGTCAGTTGTTAAGAGAGAACATAATAATAATAATATAATTTAGAATAGTTCGGTGTGAGATATAAGAGTAAGGGTAATAAAGTGCAGTGCTGATGTATTTTGATCGTGGGAGAACAAGAGTTCAGAAGTCTGATTGCTTGGGGGAAGAAGCTATCATGGAGTCGGCTGGTGAGGGTCCTGATGCTGCGATACCGCCTACCTGATGGTAACAGTGAGAACAGCCCATGGCTCGGGTGGCTGGAGTCTCTGATGATCCTCCGAGCTTTTTTCACACACCGCCTTGTATATATTTCCTGGAGGGAGGGAAGCTCACCTCCGATGATATGTCTGGCAGTTCGCACCACCATTTGCAGTGCTTTGCGGTTGTGGGCAGTGCTATTGCCGTACCAGGCGGAGATACAGCCAGTCAGGATGCTCTCCACAGTGCAGGTGTAGAACCGTGTGAGGATGTGGCGGTTCATTCCAAACTTCCTCAGCCATCTCAGGAAGAAGAGGCGCTGATGAGCCTTCTTCACAACGACTTCAGTGTGGACAGACCATGTGAGTTCCTCAGTGATGTGGACACCCAGGAAATTGAAGCTGCTGACTCTCTCCACTGGTGCTGCATTGATGGTGATGGGACTGTGTTCTCTGTCTTTTCTTCTGAAGTCCACCACAAGCTCCTTTGTCTTACTGACGTTGAGGGAGAGGTTGTGCTCCTGACACCAGTGTGTCAGAGTGTGCACCTCCTCTCTGTAGGCTGTTTCATCATTGTCAGTGATCAGACCTACCACCGTCATGTCATCAGCAAACTTAATGATGGCATTGGAGCTATGTGTTGCCACACAGTCATGTGTGTACAAGGAATACAGTAGTGGGCTGAGAACACAGCCCTGCGGGGCTCCAGTGTTGAGGGTTAGTGATGAGGAGATGTTGCTGCCTATTCTAACCACCTGGCGTCTGCTTGACAGGAAGTCCAGGATCCAGCTGCACAGCGAGCTGTTTAAGCCCAGAGCCCGGAGTTTCTCATCTAGCTTGGAGGGCACTATGGTGTTGAATGCTGAGCTGTAGTCTACAAACAGCATTCTCACATAAGTGTTCTTTTTTTCCAGGTGGGAGAGAGCAGTGTGTATTGTAGATGCAATGGCATCATCAGTGGAGCGGTTGTTGCGGTAAGCAAACTGCAGCGGGTCAAGATTGAGTGGCAATACAAAGCAGATGTAATCTCTGATTAGTCTCTCAAAACATTTGCTGATGATGGGGGTCAGAGCAACAGGACGCCAGTCATTTAAACAAGTTATTTTTGATTGTTTTGGAACAGGCACAATGGTGGATGTTTTAAAGCATGTGGGGATTACAGACAAAGAGAGGGAAAGGTTGAAAATGTCCGTAAAAACACCAGCCAGCTGGTTCGCGCACGCTCTGATGACGCGGCCCGGAATGCGTCTGGGCCTGCGGCTTTGCGGATATTCACCCGTCGGAAGGATCGGGTTACATCCGCTACAGAGACGGAGAGTGAACTAAGCTCTGCAGCTTCGGCCGCGATGAGCTCTCTCCGTGAGGGCGGTGTTATTTCCCTCGAAACGAGCATAAAAAGTATTTAGCTCATCCGGTAGAGAGGCAGCGGTGTTCATGGCAGATTTTTTATTCCTTTTAAAGTCTGTGATGATGTTAATTCCCTGCCACATGCTTCTAGAGTTGGTGGTGTTAAACTGTCCTTCAATCTTGCTCCTGTACTGGCGTTTTGCTGTTTTGATAGTTTTTCGGAGGGCATAACTGGCTTGTTTATGCTCCTCCGCGTTCCCGGAATTAAAAGCGGAGGTCCGCACATTAAGTGCCGCGCGAACATCGCTATTGATCCAAGGTTTCTGATTCGGATAGATTCGTACAGTTCTGGTCGGAACGACGTCCTCTATGCACGTTCTGATGAAACACATTACGCTATCAGTGTAAAGCTCGATGTCGTCATCAGAGGCGGACCGGAACATCTCCCAGTCCGTGTGATCAAAACAGTCTTGTAGCATAGAGTCTGATTGGTCCGACCAGCACTGGATCGTTCTGAGTGTGGGTGCTTCCTGTTTCAATTTCTGCCTGTAAGCGGGCAGAAGCAGAATGGAAGAGTGGTCCGATTTGCCAAATGGTGGGCGGGGGAGGGATTTGTAGCCATCCCGGAATGGAGAGCAGCAATGATCCAAAACCCGGTCCCCTCGTGTGTTGAAACTAATGTGCTGGTGATATTTTGGTGCGACTGATTTTAAACTGGCTTTATTAAAGTCCCCGGTCACAATGAACGCGGCCTCAGGGTGCGCGGTTTCCTGCTCACTTATAATCCCATACAGTTCCTTGAGTGCCCGGTCTGTGTCGGCTTGTGGGGGAATGTACACAGCAGTGATAATGACCGCTGTGAATTCCCTCGGTAGCCAGAATGGTCGACACAGAAGCATAAGAAATTCCAGATCAGGAGAACAGAAAGACTTGATGGAATGTACGTTCCTCTGATCACACCAGGATTTGTTGATCATAAAACATCCACCACCTCCTCTAGTTTTACCTGAGAGGTCTTTCGCTCTGTCCGCTCGGTGCACGGAGAACCCCGCGGGTTCAATGGCTGAGTCTGGAATCTCCGCAGACATCCAAGTTTCTGTCAGGCAGATAATGCAGCAGTCCCTCGTCTCTCGTTGGAAAGAGATCCGCGCTTTCAGCTCGCAGAGCTTGTTATCCAGAGACTGAACATTTGCCAGTAGAATAGTGGGTAGCGGGGGTCGATTTGCGCGGCGTCTTACTCTGATGAGAACGCCGGCTCTGTTTCCCCTTTTTCTCCTGCGTTTCCGCGGCCGTGCTGCCCAGACAAAGGGCTCTGCTTGCGTGTTTGTAAACAGCAGGTCGGCATTGAGGAATGTGAAGTCCGGTTTACGGTGTGAGATTGCTGAACCAATGCCCAAAAGTGTTTGTCTGTCGTAGACAATAAGGCAGACAACATCCAAGACAAAAAACATAAGAATTGTGAACAAAACAAACAAAACATTGCAATGTTGTGTCGGAGCTCGCAATGCAGCAGCCATACTTGGCGCCATCTTGAGTCCGAGGGAGTGGTATGCAAATACCACTCGCCAATTTTCATTGGCCTTTTATCAAAGACCAGAGGTGTTTCTGGCTCCCAAGAGTGACCCCTAGTGTCACTACATTGACACAACGTCTCATTCCCTCCATCAGGGAACAGAGGTTACGCAAGTAACCAGGAAAATTTCTGTTTCTTGTGTGAGCAATGCATAGCGTATACGGCTGTCACGTGACAAAACAACGAACGACTCGGACCAGAAGACTCGAGAGGTGATCTAATCATTTCTGTTTCTTGTGTGAGCAATGCATAGAGTATATGGCTGTCACATAACAAAAGAATGAACGACTCGGACCAGAAAACTCGAGAGGTGAACTAATCATTTCTGTTTCCTGTGTGAGCATTGCATAGAGTATACGGCTGTCACGTGACAAAAGAATGAACGACTCGGACCAGAAGACTCGAGAGGTGAACTAATAATTTCTGTTTCCTGTGTGAGCAATGCATAGAGTATACGGCTGTCACGTGATAAAAGAACGAACGACTTGGACCAGAAGACTCGAGAGGTGAACTAATCATTTCTGTTTCCTGTATGAGCAATGCATAGAGTATACTGCTGTCACATTACAAAAGAATGAACGACTCGGACCAGAAGACTCGAGAGGTGAACTAATCATTTCTGTTTCCTGTGCAGCGCCTATGTGGTTTTCACCTAACAAATGAACAGAGGTTGCGCAATGCACATGCGCGGCCAACACAAAATGAACGAATCACTCTCTGAGACTACTTGTTCTTGAGTCACATAAAAGATTTGTTCAAAATGAATGAATCGTTCAGGAACGACTCATCGCTAATACAGAGTAGTGATGGGAAGTCTGAATCATTTACATAAACTGGTTCTTTCGGACAGTTCGTATCCATGAACCGGTTCAAAAACAGATTCAGTGGTTCTTTTACGTCATCACGTAATGACATCTCTAGTAGGGTGTAACGGTTCAAATTTCTCATGGTTCGGTTTGTATCACGGTTTTAGGGTCACGGTTTCGGTACGGTTCGGTATTTGCAATGTACAGAACAATATATATATATATATTACTGCCAAATCCGACGTAACAAACACTTCAACAGGTTTGCCCTGAATAAAAATCATTGTTTTACAGTAACCATAGTTTAATTATTGTATTTGTAGTAAAAACATAGTAACCTCAAAATCAACATGATTACTGTCATATTTATAATATATAGTATAATCATGGTTACTATATGGAAACTACAGTATTACTGTTGTAAAACCATGGTTAATTGTATCAAAACAATGATTTCTGCAAAGAAAACCATGGTGACACCGTCATGGTTACTACAATTTTACTATAGTAAAACCATGGTTAATTTTCGCTAGGTCTTTAAATAAAGCTTTTTCTCTAATTAATAAATCAATATTTTAACTTAATACTTGCACTATTACGCTACATGCATCAACATAAAATGCACTTCAAACTCTACTGCACATATATTCAATATTCGGAAGCTGTACATCACTATAGAAGCAACTCTGCTATTAAAATGGACTCGTGTCGAGCAATGCCTGCAAACAGTGCTTGGTTTGTAAAAGTTTTTGACCTTTGCTGTTGTAATTGACTGGAAAAAGAAAATGTTTCCAGACAGGACACCTGAATAACCCAGGGGGCTTCTCTATCAGTGGCTCGTTTGCTCCACTTGCCATTTTCATCTACACACAACGCTTGCAGAACAGTGATGTCATCAAGTTGACCCACATGAAACACAGGTGGAGCGAACCCATCTACAGATCCATTCAGGTGCATTGGGTGGGGGGTGGGGTTGTAACTGTACGTGTCTATTTGACGCTTTATTTTCTTCACAAAACCTTGTGCTCCAGATACGTCAATAAACTTGAGGTGAACCGCGATGCCAATGCTTCCCGAATCGTGGGTGGCGAACCGTTCGGTTCGTTTTTTTACCGAGAACTATTACACCCCTCGTCTCTAAGTACATTATTCTAACATACTGGATTCATGGTTTTCACACTCAAACATTTAAATAAACTCATATGTAAATGCGTATTGCTGATTATTACCTTTTATTCAATTAAGTTATAATAATAATGGCATTTTGTAATGTTTGATGTGTTTGTTCATGTTTTTCATGTCTTTTATTTTTAAAAATTAGTTCCCCAGTCATGTGATTCCTGTTTCACTCCATGTTCATGTGTCTTGTTTTCATTGGGTTATTGTCTTGTAATCTTGTTATCAGTTCTGTCTGTTCATTGGTTCCCTCGTCATTGTTTTACCCCTTGTCCATGTATTTAAGCCCTCATGTTTTCCATTGTCCTTTGTCAGGTATTATGTTTGTCCAGTCCAGTCCAGTCCAGTCCAGTCCAGTCCTGTCCTGTCCTGTCCCGTCCAGTGTAGTCCAGTCCATGTTTTGTTTAGTTCATGTTTATAGTTAAGGTTATTGGATCTCACTTTTGTTAATAAAATTGCACTTGGTTTCTTCACTCCATCGTCATCGTCTTCATCATTGCCAGTGCTAGCAACATTCGTTACAGAAATACCTGACCTAACCATGAACCCAGCAATCCAACTCCTACGCCTACGTCAGGGGAATCGTCCCCTGGAGGATTATGTGGAGGACTTCTGCACTCTGGCCTGCCGGGTGGACTTTGATGAGGTTGCCCACAAAGACTGTTTCCATTTTGGATTAAGTGAGCCAATTTCCTCTTTGATGCCTAGTGGTCGCAGTTCCCTCAATCTGGTTCAGTATATCGACCTTGCCCTGCAGATTACTGGTTCTATGTTTACTGTGGGGGAGACGGCCGCCGAGCCGGAGTCCCACGTCACGGCCGCCGAGCCGGAGTCCCACGTCACGGCCGCCAGTCCTCAGTAATCCTCTGCAAACTTCGACAGTCAGTGGAGTCGGACAGTTCGACGTGCTGCGTAGCCAGTACATGCACTTTAGCTGTGCGTCTTGCATATTTTATTGCGACAAATTTTGAATTGTAGGAAATCGATATTTAATTTTACGCAAGAATTTACCTTTTTGTTGTGCTTGGTAAAGTAAACCTGTGTTACAATATTTGGGATATTTCAAATATTTATTTTAATTTTTTCCACATAGGCATGTCAACTTGTACAGTGTAACTTGTACAGTCTCCATACAAGCAACATCAAGTTATTATCATCCATTCTTAGAACTGCAATAATTATCAAGTAGTTGTCCTAACCATTTTGCTGCCTTTTCATTTGGTAATTTGAAGCAGGCATATATTTTAAAATAAGGTCTAAATGCATTAAAGATTTATCAGAATACTTTACGGTGTTTTGCTTATTCAAATGCCGTTTTGTAGCCTATTGATTTAATTGCTGTACCTTTCTCTGACTATCATTCCATTAAAAAAAGCTATGAAAAAAGTTAATTATAAATAAGAAATATATAATACAATGATTAAGAACACATTTAAAGCTATGATGATGTAAATCAAAAGTACCTATAAACCATTTCAGTATTCATTGTATGGAATGCATTTATTTATTTACTTGCAAATTTACCACTGTCTTACTTGTGGAGTCATTTTCACAATGAACAATGTTGCCCTTTATAATGTACTAGTAGAAAGTACTTATTTCCTGAGACAACAGTGTTAGTTTGAATATGAAGTATGTTATTTAATTGTGTGTGTATACAGAATACAGACAATAAAGAATACATCCAACCATTTTATTCCCAAAAGGTTTAAAATGGTTTTGCCATCCCCTTCATTCTCACCACAGCTAATAATAACAACACAATAATATTGTATTCTTATTGTATTGTATTGAGTAATCTTTAACTAAATAAAATTAATTGAACTTAAATATATGCATGATTTATTAATTTGAATTTGTTAAAAGTTAACTCGTGTTTTTTTTTTTTTTTTTTTTAAGAAATCCAGATGTGTATTTAATACAATAAAAAATAAATTACACAGTTCTTCTGTGATGCACACTTTTGGGTATTGTTAAATTAATTAATTACATTTGAGAGTGTAAAAAGTGTGCTTTAAGGGAGTTTATTTTCTAAAAGTAGCAACACCCATAACATTATTTCCCTGCACTTTTGAAAGCAATACTTGGCATAAGTGAAAACTATTTCACTAAATATCGACAACTATTTAAAGTCATATCGAAATCAAAAACAAATTGATGAACAAACACATTATTGTCTTACATCTGCAAGCATTACCACATAGCACATACACAAAAATAACCTTCTTGCAAAGTCAAGATATGAAGGGATTAGCAAATTGTTCGCATAACTATGCAAATATTCTTCATCTTGTGTGTTGACATACAATGTATTCCCATCAATATGCCTTTATGTCTATTCATGTATTTCACAAATCATGTACTTCACATGTATCACACATTTTGGAGGATGGTCGTGGCTATAAATTATATCCAAAGTCAAGTTATTTGTACGCATTTGCATCAGGTCCGGTTCTGCGGGGTGCTAAGCACCCTCAAACGAACCTTAAAGCACCCTCAATTGCAGACCAGGGCAAACTGCTACCCGTGGGTCAATTTATCATGAACGTTTTTTTTTATTAGATCTTTTGTTTATCTGGATTTGGGACCTATCACGCATCCACAAGCGTTTAATATGCTCAGGGTTGCCAGATAATAGATGCAACACCCCAGTCAGAGATTTATATTTGCACAAATAGGAAATATTTTGCCTTATGTCATACTTAATTTATGCAATCTGGCGACCATGCATGCGAGTGCGCACGCTTTCTTCTCTTCGAAAAAAACCTTAAAGTGCTCAATAGTGCAATATTCAAAAGTGTGATGTAGCCACTCCGTGTCCATTCGTGATGCTGCGTGTGCTGTTTAGTGCTAAGTCTGCGAGCAAACCTTTTCAATGATGAACTTTAGTAAAATCCCAATAGATCTTTGCATCTTTCGCACACTGAGGGGACACCAACTGAGCCAACTGAGAGAGGAAAATGTTTGTTCTTTGTGTTATTTGTAAAATTCTGAAGTCCCTCACACCTGTATGCGAATGTTACTCTGGCAGTAATCATTTATCAGTGTCATGCAGCCTGTTTTATTCAGTTGTGTGCTGAATGGGATGACAAATAAACCATTGAGACTCACATCATGACCCATGAGCGTGTAAACAGGTTGATAATGTTCTGAGAATAAAACAAGTAAACGGGTCCACTTTGTGGCCAACATTAAAATAAGCCTTTAGAATCTATAATTTCAGAATATTTTATTTTACTATTAAACCAGACTCCTGCTGTAGAGTTTTAAATTGAATACTAAATTACCACTGCATTGAAGTAAGATAAAATAAACAATTAATAATTATACTCTTAATTCAGTTTTACTAACATGTGATAGAAATGTAGCAGCAAAATTTCAAGCAATCGCAGAATGGTCCCATCAGAATACACTTCAGAAAATTGTGCATCATTCATTGAGTGCATGAGTGCACTACTACTTCTGGGATTAAAAGATACATCTATGCAGAAATTTTTATCTTCTCTCTTTCATGTTCTACTTAACGGCTGATGCGGCCCCTGTACCAAAACAATTGCACACTTCTGCTCAATTGAAATATGTAAGTCTAATACTGTAAATTGGCAAGCAGATTTCCTTGAATCCCATCAAACACACAAAAATCCATGCAGTTTGTGAACACACAACTGCTACATCAAAACTTATAAACGTGTATGATTGTGCAAATCAGTATGTCCAAATCTGCACGCGCAGCATTTTGCTGTCATTTCCAGCGACAGATCATGTGAAAAACATGAAGCAATAAATGTTTTGTACATAAAAAAAAACTGTTATTTACATTGTTTTAGTAGCATTTAAACATGATTTAATATATTTAAAAAATGTGTAATTATGATACATCTCCACTTTATACAGAGCACCCCCACTATTTTCAGAAGCACCCTCAGTGATTTTGATCTGGAAGCAGGCCTGATTTGCATTCTCTGCAAGAAACAGCAATGGAGGCAAAGTCATTTTATCAAAAGAAAAGCGCTGCAGTGCCTCACTGATTGTCCACTTCCCCAGTGAGTGGGAGATACATTTCCAAACCAAAGCCGAAACACCCACTGTAAGTTCGTGTTTGGGGGGCAATATCCAGGCTGGGACCAGGACCTATTGCAATCTTCGAAGGGATGGACAAGTGAAGTGGACTGGACTTTCTTTGAAGATGCTACTATAAAATAAACTGCCGCTCCATACATTATGGAAAACTTCGGAGTCCACCACCATTTCTTCCAGGAAAATGACCCAAATCAGACCACTGCAAGCAGAGTTATTGCTGCAGAGGGTATAAACTGAGTTAAGACTCCAGAATATTATCCTGATATGAATCCCATTTGGATGGTGTGGCATGCTCTGAAGAACTTTATTCAGAAGGAAGCAAAGTCAGCTGTGTGCTCACTTAAAGTTGTTGAGCGGGGGGGATGAGAACTGCTGTGCATTGAACAAGCACTACACAGATGCCTTTAACGGTTGCGCACTGTCACCATGTCAACAACTGCATCTCCTGCTGAAAGCGTTTAAACATGCTCCTCCCGCTGGGCCCCATGGGAGTTGTAGGTCCCTGGTTACTAGAATCACAGGATCACTCATAGTTTCTAAACTTAGGAACATGATTGCATAAATGTTGGCAATTAGAGCTCTGTTATTACAGGTAAATATTATAACAATAATCGGAACTTCCTAAACCGGAGCATGATAAAACTGTGTAAAACTGGTTTGTTGTGGAAAGCTGATTTGAAACAATTAGTATTTTAAGGGAGCTATACCAGCGGTCACCAATTAGCGGATCGCAGTCCAAGTCCGGACCCCGACTTGGTTTCATTTGGACCATGAGATAATGACAATGGATGTCCTATCTTAACGTTCTACAGTATTAGTGAGCAGTACATCTAAACAACGGAGCTATACACATCAGAAGCACTCAGGGGTGATCAGCACTATATAATCTTTTTCTCAAGTCTCAAGTGCTCCATGCGTGTTGCCTCTCTCCCTTGCGATATATATGAGGCGTCGCATAAAGCCTGATTAAGCTACGTAGAGTTTCAGGTGTGGTCATTTAAACAACAGCAGTGGAGACACGGTGAGCAGCATTGTAGATTGAGACTGGCATCTTTTGCTAAAACACACTGCAGAAAATGAGAATAAAACAAAGTGAAACTATCTTCATCTGTCTGATAAATGACTCGGATGGTTCAGCTAAAGCAGATTTATGACAGGATAGGTTCACGTGTCACCTTTTTAGACTAACGTCTTTTTCCATCTAAATGTAGCTTTATTAATCAGCATGTTGCATGCCTTTCATGACAGTTTATTGTTTTAATTTTGTGTAAATTGATTATTCGTTATAATTAATAGAAATTAATAGTTAGCCTGGCTAGTAGAGTTCTGTGAAATAATGGGAACGTTCTCATCAGAAGCATAGCCAGCCCATTTCTACTTAACTTAAGCAAATAGTATTTTTAAGATGTAAACTGTTAGTTTCCTGTTATTAGATTCTTACTTTAGGAAAATATAAAAATTGTCCATTCAGACTTTTACGTTTTCTAAATATTCTCTCAGGGGTTACCCCTGAACCCTGACTTTGGCTCTGGGAGAGTCCTCATCTCTGCTTTGAAAAGACTATTTTGACTGTTTATTTTTCCTTTTTCTTTTTTTCTTTTTTTTTTTTTTTATTTTTTTTTTTTTAACAATGTACTATTGCTGCCAATGAGGAAATTTATAATAAAAAAAAAAAAAAAAAAAACATTCTGACTACTGACACCGTGCAAGTTATTATTTTCCGGACCTATGCTGGGAAGGAAATTTAGAGACCGGACCTCTTGAAATTTTAATTGTATGCCCCTGCACTATACAAATAAAAATGACTTGAATTCAGATTGCTGAACAGTGGGCTGTTTGTCACTGTGAACACCATTAATCTTACAGTTCATAGACAATCCTTTTTAAACATTGCCCACCAACATCTACTCAGTTTACTCGCATAAAACAAGTCTTGCATTACACTTAGATAACTAATAGGCTATTGGCATTATATTCATGCTATGAGTGGACAATATTGTTCAAGGCATAGTTTTCAGTGTAATAATTTGCCATTTGTTTTTTAAACAAATTTATGAAGGAATAAAGTGTTACTTTACAAGTTGTCACTTGTTCCCTGACTTAAATGGTTTATTTAAATCCCAAACGGCATATGTGGTGTAAAGAAATGAACAGTGCCCCTTATTTTCCTAAAAGGAAACAAGGTCTGATTCATGATTCTTTTGTCTCACACGTTTTTTCCCTTTGTGAGATTCAACTTGGAACTGGCTTGGCATTGGGGAAGGGTCTAGGAGGGGATTGTTGGAGTGGACCGCAGACCTCCTGAATGCAACAGGAGACCCCCTGGTAAGCTAATGTGTGCATTCTTGGGCAGTGCTGCTTACACCCTGTGCCTTAGTCTCTCAATTTAAAACCTCATTCACACTGGGCTTTGATCCTGAGATATTCCCGGCATAATTGCAGAGGAGCCTTCTGTGTGAATGCAAGCCAGAGCCGAAATTCCAGAAAATTTGTTACAGAAATTTATATAAAAAGCATATTTTATCTTATCCGTGTAATTTTTCAATAATTATTCAATATTAATGATATTGCAATGCACCTTGATACTGTGATCTTTCATGCTTTATTGTCCTTGGGAGGCAATTCAGTAGGTAGACAGCAACCAATAACACAAAAACAATTAACATCAAAGAATACAAAAATGATCTTATGAGCTATTAATAAAATAAGGCCTGACTTCTGGAATAAAATCAATAAAATTGGCTATCATGCAAATGTCAAAGTTTCAAAGTAGCCTACTTTATTGTCATGATTGTGTTTACATTCAATATTCCCAATGCATCAATACTCCCAACAAATTATGTCTAGACAAAGAGAATAATAATAATAAAACAGGAACAAATAACATTAAACATAGAAAAGTAGTAAAGAAAAGTAAAGATAAAATGATTGTAAAGAACCGCCAAGTTACGGTAATAAAAATAATAATAACAAAATACACTATAGGCTATAATATATAATACAATAAACATTTAACACAACATTAATGAACATAAAAAAAAAAGAAAAAAATATTTCATCCACACATGTTCGTGGCAAGGGACTTTTATTTGACCACCATTCTCTTTGTATGGTGGACTATAATAATCGAAGCTCAACAAGTAAAATATCACCCCCGCGTGCAACAATGGCATGAAACGCAAACATCAGCTGTCTACTGCGATCAGCAACATCTACAATTTAAAGTTTTAAGAAACTTGACAGTCGGACAAGTCAATCAGACTCCTGTGGATGTGCGAGATAAACAGTGTTCCGAAAATGATAGAAATTTTGGATTTACCAAAATATCTTCAACATAAATGTGTATATTGTGGATAGTGGATAATTGAGCCACTACATATTCTGTGATTGATATCTAGGAAACATATTTTTAAACTAATATTTACGATTTTATTTCTGTTAACATAAATGCTGTATATTGAAATTTGTATTTATATTAATTTCCCATATATCTTCCCATAACAGGGTGGACATGTTATGCTTGACCACATATGACTAACACCTCAAAAAAGAAAAAACATAAATAAAAAGTTATAAACTTCAAGTAATTTTGCAGAATGGCTGATATCCTCCTCCGATGTGTGTGATGTCATTTCCGAACATATATCTTCAATGAAAGGTAATAGTATCATGACATAACCGGGTGCACAATAAATCAAGGGACACACAAATAAGATAAAGATGTTTGCCGTGCAGTTTTTGGGATATGAGGAAATGACAGTGCAACAGAAAAGGATTTCAATTATTTAAAATGTAACTTTTAAGCCTGAAGAAGTGTGTAACATTATAAAAAGTCTTTATTCTTTTTAACAAGCCTATCAAAATTGTAATCTGGTGAAATAAACAATATAAATACCACACACACTTGTAATGGGGACATACATGTCACAGAATTGTAGGAATGACCCATATTTACAGGCGTTCCTGTGTGAGATGCTGCTTTACATTGAAAAAGAGCTCGGACGGACGCAAAAACACATTCAGTGTGAACGTCCCCTACTAAACTTAAAATGAAAAACGCTTTAATACAACGACCAGTAAGAATAGAAAAAGGGAGAGAAAAGGCTTAACATGAAAATAGTGTATTTCTCCTTGAATTAGTGTTGTTGTTTTGGCAGTGTTTATCATAAGGGAAATGTAAGAAAATCACTTTAAATATTTTAACTAATCCTGTACTACTGTACTTTTATTTTGAATTAATGCAGTAATGCAGTTTTTCTTACCTCTCTCTCTCTCTATCAGAACAAGCTCTGACATATGCAATAAAATGTAATGGCATGTCATGAATAGTTGCATTTACTTATGTTTTAAAAGCCTAATGGTAGGAAACAATTAACATGCACTCAAATGCTATATGATTTTAACAAAATGATCTTGCTTCTGACAGAAAAGACGCGATGATTGTCACTGATCTTCCCCCCAGCCGTTTCTGTCAAGTGTAGCGCCCGTGTAAAGATACAGCCGATATCTCACACAACTCATGCGAAAGGTGTGTGTGTGTTTCAGGTCCATTTCTCTCAATATGTGAAACATTCTCAGCAGTTTGGGTGTGTGACGCTAAAATACGAGACAAACAGCATGGATTTCATACGGAACACAATTTATTCCCTTATGGGACAATTCCTTATTTCACAGGACGTTTGGCATAGTTCGTTAATTAATTTTAACTGATACTGCTTCAGCGTGATGGTGACTCTCTCCACTCACTGACATAAATTCCCTCAGTCGATGATTTTTGATAGGCCTATGTATAATGGAATAAAACAATGACCAGCGAGAACCACATTTCTCTCACTTCACTTGTCACGATCTAGGCCTACTGCTAAAAGAACGACACTGAAGATTTTTTAATTTTAAGCCTTTTTCTTCCAACTGTCCACAAGGAAAATATTTAATGTGGCTTAAGGTTTCTTTTTGGAGAAAAAAAATAAATATTTTTTTTTTAATTTAAGTGGTCGTTGTTTTTAGTAGTATTAAGCCACGTTAAGCATTTTAGAATTTCCTTTGAACTTCATAAACTGAAGCATAATAAGCGATGTAATATTGTTCTTCCCTGTCCATCTGATATTAATGATCGGTGGGAGGATGAAAATATAATTTTAGTCATTTGTTGAGCCTTTGTGTAGTGATGAATAAACTATGAACATGCTAACCTGAAAAGCTCAGACGCCTGTCAGTGTTATTCATAGCTGTAAAGGTTGGACATATTTTAATGAGGACTGTAGATAATCCTGTGTATTTTAAATCAGATATTGTTTGTAGTCAGAACGCGAAGAGTCCGTTCTAGCGAGCTTGTGTACTTACAGAGACAGCAGGATCCTCATTCATTACAGACTCACGAGGTGATACGCTCATGCTGCTGTTATTGTTTAGATAAAATATAATTCTTTTGCAGGAGATGAGTGTGTAGTATGCTCATTCTAGCGTTATAACTGTTAGTTTACACACATAATCTCCATATCTTACTGCTAGCCTAAACCAATATGAGATTCTTGGTGTTGCCAGAAGACTGAACCTGTTCAGAGACAGATTGACTTTATTTTCTTGTCAAGGAAATAAAGATGAACTAGCAGTCACACAGTAAACTGTGCCATACAGAAAGAACCACATGTAATAAACTCAGCAAAAAAAGAAATGTCCTCTCACTTTCAACTGCTTTTATTTTCAGCAAACTTAACATGTGTAAATATTTGTATGAACATAAAAAGTTTCAACAACTAAGACATAAACTGAACAAGTTTCACAGATATATGACTGACAGAAATGGAATAATGTGTCCCTGAACAAAGGGGGGGTTAAAATCAAAAGTAACTGTCAGTATCTGGTGTGGCCACCAGCTGCATTAAGTACTGCAGTGCATCTCCTCCTCATGGACTGCACAAGATTTGCCAGTTCTTGCTGCGAGATGTTACCCCACTCTTCCACCAAGGCACTTGCAAGTTCCCGGACATTTCTGGGGTAATGGCCCTAGCCCTCACCATTCGATCCAACAGGTCCCAGACGTGCTCAATGAGATTGAGATCCGGGCTCTTCACTGGCCATGGCAGAACACTGACATTCTTGTCTTGCAGGAAATCATGCGCAGATTTCCTGGCTGGTGGCATTGTCATTCTGGAGGGTCATGTCAGGATGAGCCTGCAGGAAGGGTACCACATCAGGGAGGAGGATGTCTTCCCTGTAACGCACAGCGTTGAGATTGCCTGCAATTACAACAAGCTCAGTCCGATGATGCTGTGACACACTGCCCCAGACCATGGCAGACCCTCCACCTCCAAATAGATCCCGCTCCAGAGTACAGGCCCGGTGTAATGCTCATTCCTTCGACGATAAACTCGAGTCCGAACATCACCCCTAATGAGACAAAACCGCGACTTGTCAGTGAAGAGCACTTTTTGCCAGTGCTGTCTGGTCTAGCGAAGGTGGGTTTGTGCCCATAGGTGACGTTGTTGCTGGTGATGTCTGGTAAGGATCTGCCTTACAACAGGCCTACAAGCCCTCAGTCCAGCCTCTCTCAGCCTATTGCAGACAGTCTGAGCACTGATGGAGGGATTGTGCATTCCTAGTGTAACTTGGGCAGTTGTTGTTGCCATCCTGTACCTGTCCCACAGGTGTGATATTCGGATGTACCGATCCTGTGCAGGTGTTGTTACACATAGTCTGCCACTGCGAGGATGATCAGCTGTCCTTTCTGTCTCCCTGTAGCACTGTGTTAGGCGTCTCACAGTACAGACATTGCAATTTATTGCCCTGGCCACATCTGCAGTCCTTATGCCTCCATGCAGCATGCCTAAGGCACATTCACGCAGATGAGCAGCGACCTTGGGCATCTTTCTTCTGGTGTTTTTCAGAGTCAGTAGAAAGGTCTCTTTAGTGTCCTAAGTTTTTTATAACTGTGACCTTAATTGCCTACCATCTGTAAGCTGTTAGGGTCTTAACGACCGTTCCACAAGTGCATGTTCATTAATTGTTTATGGTTCATTGAACAAGCATGGAAAACATTGTTTAAACCCTTTACAATAAAGATCTGTAAAGTTATTTGGATTTTTACGAAATTTATTAAAATACAGTGTTCTGAAAAAGGGACGTTTCTTTTTTTGCTGAGTTTATAAATAAATACATTTATTTGGACATGCATTATAAACACTGTTCACAAAAGCTCATTATTCTCTGTACAACAATTTTGAAACAATATGTATTATTAAAAGCACTTTACAAATACAAATACAAGTTTAATTTATACTGAATAATAATGTCCACATTTTTATTTCAAATCCATTTGTTTTTTTCTTTCCCTTAAGGGAAGACAAGGACATCCTGAGTGGCGGGCCATGCATCAGTGTGATTCATGCCATTAAGAAAACACAGTTTCACAATGAATAAGAAACCCTATGCCTTTGGGCATCATAACTTATGTCGCAGCTAACTAATAATACCAATTAACATTTTAAAAACACGTCCACGCACGAAAGCCAGAACTAGAAACGACACTTAATGCTCAAGCAAGCCTAATTTTAACTGCAGCATGATTGTTTGTCAAATGAACGTCTCCCGAACAGACATTCGAAAATCAGAATTTTTCATATGAATCTACCAAGGAGGTCTATAATACCTGGAAAAATCTATCTAATAATATTTGCGTTTTAAATGTTGCTTGCAATAAATTTCGTCTTGTCAGAGTACACGGTTATGCTGCATTCCATGCAAGATGGATGTGGGATATTCCTGCTTGATATCTCGGACCATGAATGCATTCCATTCCCCGATATTCAGACTGCAGTGCTCCTGTCAGCTTAGCAGGGGTTTGACTCACATTAGAGATGTCTCCTAGTAACCCAACTGATAAACAATGCTGCAGCGCAAGCATTTGCGCTTCAGGTATACGATTATCAAAAGAGATTATAATGCTTTATACACCTGTTTCTGCAAGCGTTTGTTAAACAAGCTTTAATATCATGTAATGAGGAAACAAACTAATTTATCTATATTATTTAATAAAGTGAATGTTTATCACTTACCTTGTATATCTCCCTGAGTGTCGACATTTTTGTGTGACATCATGCCCCTGCATCTCGGCGAAATCGGAATTGAGAATTTCTGCACGAGCTTACAAGTTGTAATTCTGACTTCAAGATGCATTCCATTGCACTTTTCCTAGTAGGAGGTTGTAAAATCCGACTTTCCGAGTTGAAGGGAATGCAGCGCTTCTTTTCAAAACTTGATCCGACACTGAATGCTCCAGCAGCCTAATTTAAACTTAGAAAAAAAAGCAAAAAGCACTTACCAATTTGCTTGAAGTGAAAATCAGTCCTCCTTTCATGATTAATAAATTAAGCAATCACACGGTCATGCAGAACATCTCAGGTTTGTAAATCCATAAGGATCTCTTTCTCAATGGCAATAGCGGCAGTAATGACAGTCGACTCATCAGCAAGATCTCGTGCTCTTCACTTTCAAATTACGTCACTTAAAGCGTGATTGCGTCACTCAAGACCAGCTAGAAGGCCTCGACCGGGACATATCCTAAAGATCACACCCACCAAGAACAAATAAATCAATCTGATTGGCTGATGAATCTGACAATCTGACTTGAGTTGCCTATTCATTTGCACTGTTGAGGGATTCTGTGGAAATTCTGAAAGCCTGAGGGGGTGGAGCTCAAACTCACGTGCTGCTTCGGCTAACGAGCTTGGCTTTGGGCATGTGATTTGTGAAACAGTTGTCAGGCTTCGCTTGTAAGCATCAAGGAATAAATTCTGACAGGATAAACTTTTCGTTTTTCTCTGTTTGTTTGTAGATTAATTAAGAGTGGAAAGCCATTAAAAATACATAGGCAAAAAAGGTGATTGAGAATGAAAGGATGAAAATATTTAATTATTTGGCATGTTAGGCCAGCAGAGAAGGCTTTGCTGGCCCTAAGAATTCGCCACCGGGCATCCTGAAAATTAAGGAAAAATGCAGGGCAATGGGAAATTTAAACATCATAAAACATCTCACTACCTATGTCACATCTCATAATTATGGTCTTCCAGTATGGAATTCACCCACTGAGCATCACAGAATGAAACAGATAAAACATCACCACAATTAATTTAACCAAAATTATCTGGAAGGTATAAATAACACTTTGTTTTTAAACTGAGTAATGTCTTCAAAACATGTGAAGCATATAAAAGGCCAACACTGAATAGAAATGAACATACATTTAAAGTTTCTAATGAACTTTCAGCACATGCACGCACATACACACACACCTGTTGCCAGAATTTTGCTATTTAGTTGTTATATTTATAGTTCACAGCACTCCGTTTCTGAAGGTCTATCACAGCCGAGCCACAACGGAGGATAGGATAAGTATTCTCCGCTGTTGACTTGATGTCAATAAAGTGAAAAGAGCACACAAACAAATTATTCCTTGGTTTTTCCAAACAGATGTTCTGAAGTCAGTCCTTCTGTAGGCAGCCGGGTAGATGGAGAGTGCTATTTTTGTGGGTGGTTTCTGATCATAACATTATTGTTTTAGCCCAAACTTTAGTTTTGCTCGACAGTGATTAACTAGATGCATTGTCCAAGAAATTTTCAAAAACATTTTACAATGTTTTAAAAGCAAGAATCTCACAGTAAGAAACGCTAGCTAACTACTATGACTGTACACAAAACTATACTTCCGCTAGCCAACCAGAAGTTCCGCCCACCTGTCAAAATACAGTGGACTCACTGAAAATTTTGTGGATATGGTCCCGTTTGAGAAATTAATTCACTGACTAAACCATTAGTGATTGGTGCTTGCTCAAAGAATGAAACACGACTGCCCTATACTGATCATGTCTCTTTGTACCGCCTAATTTCGCGTCACACTGTGTGAAAGGATCTGTTTCCCTTTGACGTGCATTCTCAAAGGCCGCATCTGTACAAGGATTTTATTACCTCAAAACTAGAAAAAAAAAAAAACATGTTCCAATCAAAATGTTTGGCAGACATGGGACAATGGTAATCAGTTCATAGATTCAGAATTTTATAATGCAACATTTTATTTTAACATGGTTGGCAGTGATTGGATGATGCTGGACATTTCTTTGAATAAGAATTATTTATTCAGCTTTACAGAAAATTAATCAGCTGTCATGTCTGTAACGTTTCAAAACGTCATGGTTACTGGTGTAACCTCCATTCCCTGATGGAGGGAACGAGACGTTGGTGTCAATGTAGTGACACTAGGGGTCACTCTTGGGAGCCCGAGACACCTCTGGTCTTTGATAAAAGGCCAATGAAAATTGGCGAGTGGTATTTGCATGCCACTCCCCCGGACATACGGGTATAAAAGGAGCTGGTATGCAACCACTCATTCAGGTTTTATGCTGAGGAGCTGATATAAGGTCCGGCCATTTCAGCGGGTAGTTCAGCGTTGTGGCAGGAGGGACCAATGTCTCGTTCCCTCCATCAGGGAATGGAGGTTACACCAGTAACCATGACGTTCCCTATCTGTCACTCACTCGACGTTGGTGTCGATGTAGTGACACTAGGGGTCCCTATACAAAATGCCACAAGGCTGAACGGTGTTACGTGAACTGGCGGTGTGTGGTGGGCAGACTTGCTGTGTGCCTCATAGCCAGCACACCAGGTCGACACGTAACCTCCCCAACACAGTTATGAGTGTTGAACGGCCCTTTTTGGGGACAAGTCGACTACCCAAAGATAGAGACAGGCTTAACCCAGTCATGGCCTCTTTTCCCCTTCTCTTTTTCCACTCCCTAAAAAAGAAGGGGGATTATCCGACTGGGCTGCCAGGTCTAGTCGGGGGGTGTCCCTCCAAATGGGATGACACCGCGGAGACCACACCTCGCCCCAAGAGAGGGGTTCTGCCCAAGGAAGACGCAGTTTGCCAGCAGGGAAAAGAATTAGTGGAAGATATAGATCGCATGGGGTTAGCCTTACAGGGAACCACCACATGCGGAGCACCTACCCCAGAACCGGGCTCTTAGTTAGCGCGTGTACTGGGCCGGCAGCGAGTCTCTCCGAACACTCGACTGCCACAGGGCTCGGAGGAAGTCAACCAGGGAACAAATTTTGTGAACACTACTGGGAATTAACGGCGCACGTCTTCAGCTCAAAAGGAGGTGGAAGGCACTATGTGCAAGCGATACACCCAGCTGGCTATCCCGGGCTTATCCGCTTGTGTTGCGTGCCATTACCTGGGACGAAACCGGTTCCACCCGGAGGTTGTAGAACCTTGCAAAGGTGTTGGGTGTTGCCCAGCCCGCTGCTCTGCAAATGTCTGTTAGAGAGGCACCTCTGGCCAGGGCCCAAGAAGCCACTACACCACGGGTAGAATGGGCTCGTAGCCCTACCGGGGGTGGAATGTTTTGGGTGAGATATGCCATAGTTATGGCGTCAACGAACCAGTGGGCAATCCTCTGCTTGGAGACAGCGCTTCCTTTCCGCTCCGCACCAAAAGCAGACAAAGAGCTGCTCAGAGATTCTAAAGCTCTGCGTGCGATCCAAATAGATACGTAAAGCACGCACCGGACACAGCGACGACAGGGCTGGGTCTGCCTCCTCCTGGGGCAGCACTTGCAGGTTCACCACCTAGTCCCTAAAGGGGTGGTGGGAACCTTGGGCACATAGCCCAGTCGGGGTCTCAGGATCACGTGAGAGAATCCTGGACTGAAATCCAGGCACGTTTTGCTGACAGAGAATGCTTGCAGGTCACCTACCCTCTTGATGGAAGTGAGCGCAGTCAGGAGGGCAGTCTTCAAGAAGAGTGCCTTAAGCTTGGCTGACTGCAAAGGCTCAAAGGAGGCTCTCTGTAGACCCAGAAGAACTACAGAGGTCCGATGAGGGAACGAGGTGCAGCCTGGAGGGATTCAGCCTCCTGGCGCCTCTTAGGAACCTGATGATCAGGTCGTGCTTCCCTAAGGACTTACCGTCGACTGCGTCATGGTGTGCTGCTATGGCAGCAATGTACACCTTCAAGGTGGAAGGGGACAGCCTTCCTTCCAACCTCTCTTGCAGGAAGGAAAGCACTGATTTGACTGCGCATCTCTGGGGGTCTTCCCGACGGGAAGAACACCACTTAGCGAACAGACGCCACTTAAAGGCATACAGGCGCCGCGTAGAGGGAGCCCTAGACTGAGTGAACGTGTCTACCATCGCAGGTGGGAGACAGCTTAGGTCTTCCGTGTCCCGTCCAGGGGCCAGACATGGAGATTCCAGAGGTCTGGGCGCGGGTGCCGGATGGTGCCCCTTCCCTGAGAAAGAAGGTCCTTCCTCAGGGGAATTTGCCAGGGGGGAGCTGTCGCGAGGAGTGTGAGGTCCGAGCACCACGTCTGGGCAGGCCAGTAGGGTGCTACCAGGACGACCTGCTCCTCGTCCTCCCTGACCTTGCACAGGGTCTGTGCAAGCAGGCTCACTGGGGGAAACGCATATTTGCGAATGCCAGGGGACCAGCTGTGTGCCAGCGCGTCTATGCTGAGGGAGGCCGCGGTCAGGGCGTACCAGAGTGGGCACTGGGGAGGATTCTTAGGAGGCGAACAGGTGGACCTGTGCCTGTCGAATCGACTCCAAATCAGCTGGACCACCTGAAGGTGGAGTCTCCACTCTCCCCTGAGGGTAACCTGTTGTGACGGCACGTCCGCCGTAGTGCTGAGGTTGCCCAGGATGTGAGTGGCTTGCAGCAACTTGAGGTGCTGCTGACTCCAGAGGAGGAGACGGCGGGCGAGTTGTGACATACAACGAGAGCGCAAACCACCTTGGCGGTTGACATATGCTACCATTGTCTTGTTGTCGTGCTGTCCGTCCGAACTAACACGTGCTTGCCCTGGATCAACGGCTGGAACCTCTGCAGGGTGAGCAGAATTGCCAGTAACTCGAGGCAGTTGATGTGCCAATGCAGTCGCGGACCCGTCCAGTGGCCGGCAGCTGCATGCCCATTGCATACAGTGCCCCAGCCCGTTTTGGAGGCGTCTGTTGTGACCACGACACGCCTGGAGACTAGTTCTAGGGGAACACCTGCTCGTAGAAACGAGAGGTCGGTCCAAGGGCTGAAAAGACGGTGACAGACCGACGTAATGGCCACGCGGTGTGTCCCGTGGCGCCATGCCCATCTCGGGACTCGAGTCTGGAGCCAGTGCTGAAGTGGCCTCATATGCATCAACCCAAGCAGGGTGGCCACCGCCGAGGATGCCATATACCCCAGGAGCCTCTGAAAAAGTTTCAGTGGAACTGCTGTTTTCTGTTTGAACAGGCCAGCACCGACTGGGCGTGCTCGTTCATAAGGCGCGCCGTCAAGGAGACTGAGTCCAACTCCAAACCGAGAAAAGTGTTGCTCTGAACCGGGAGGAGCTTGCTTTTTTCCCAGTTGACCTGAAGCCCTAGTCGGCTGAGGCGTGAGAGCACCAGGTTACTGTGTGCGCATAACACATCTCGAGAGTGAGCTAAGATTAGCCAGTCATCGAGATAGTTGAGGATGTGAATGCCCACCTCCCTTAACGGGGTAAGGGCAGCCTCTGCAATCTTCGTAAAGACACGAGGAGACAGGGACAGGCTGAAAGGGAGGACTTTGTACTGATATGCCTGACCCTCGAACACGAACCGCAGGAAGGGTCAGTGTGGAGGAAGGATCGAGACATGAAAGTACGCATCCTTCAGGTCTACCGCCGTGAACCAATCTTGATGCCGGACGCTCGCTAGAATGCGTCTTTGCGTCAACATCTTGAACGGGAGTCTGTGTAAAGCCCGGTTCAGTGCTCACAGGTCCAAGATTGGCCGCAACCCACCGCCTTTTTTCGGTACGATGAAGCAGGGGCTGTAAAACCCTTTCTTCATCTCGGCTGGAGGGACAGGTTCTATCGCATCCTTCCGTAGGAGGGTAGCGATCTCTGCGCAAGGTAGCAGCGTTTTCGTCTTTCACCAAGGTGAAGTGGACACTGCTGAACCTGGGCGGGTGCCCGGCGAAGTGAATCGTGCAGCCGAGTCGGACGGTCCGGACCAGCCCTCATGACAGATTGGAAAGCGCAAGCCATGCGTCCAAGTTCCGCGCAAGGGGGACCAAAGGGACAACGTCATCAGATGTACCGGCAGGTGGGGCCTTGCGGCGGGGTGGAGCTCAAGGTGCCACACCACATCGTGGCCGTGCTGAGTCTAAGGACATCGAAGCACTTACCTGGCTCCTTGTGACCACCCCCAGAACAGCCTGGGATGGGGTATAAAGAAGCCTGTCCTCATGACCCGTGGAGACTGTCACATCGGGGGTGGATTTGTGCCACAGCTGGGCGCTCAGGGGCGGGAGACCGCCGCTGGAGCGCCAATCTGCCAAATGGAGTGGTGAACGGTGGTCATGATGACAGCCGTACACACCGGATACGTGACCCAGGGAACAAGGAAACCGCTCTTGCTGAGCTCTTGAGTACTGCAGCCACTTGGGTATGCAGCGCAATTAAATGCAAAAGGTAACAAAAAGATGAAGATCTGCTTACCAGCTCAAGAGCAGTGGGTTTCGTTGTCCCTTGGTCGCCCATCTCAAGGGCGCTTTGAAGCCTTTCACGGGTTCTGGACGGCCGCGAGACGGGTGGCGTCTGCTTCCTGCGGTGGGCTCCACGCCGGGGCCGGGCCGAAGGGGCGGGCTGCGGCAGAGCCGATGCAGTCACCGCAGGGGGACGCCCTTGGCGATGAGTAGACGGGGTGTGGGATCTTGAGCCACACCGGGGCAGGATATGCCGGCTAGCATCCATCTACTGCTCTACCATCAAGAACTGCTGGGCAAAGTCCTCGACAGTGTCGCCGAACAGGCCCACCTGGGAAATGGGGGCAGCAAGGAATCGTGTCTTGTCAGCCTCACCCATCTCGACCAGGTTGAGCCAAAGGTGGCACTCCTGGACCACTAGTGTGGCCATCGTCCGCCCGAGAGACCGCGTCGTGACCTTCGTCGCTCGGAGAGCGAGGTTGGTCGCCGAGCGCAGTTCCTGCATCAATCCCAGGGCGGAACTACCCTCATGCAGTTCCTTTAGCGCCTTTGCGGACTTGCAGGAGAGCCATGGCTTGCAGGGCAGAGGCGGCTTGTCCAGCGGCAACGTAGGCCTTGGCCGTCAGAGACGACATTAACCTACAGGCCTTGGACGGGGGCTTTGGGCACCCGCGCCAGGTGGCGGCGCTCTGCGGGCATAGGTGCACCGCGAGCGCCTTTATCCACCGGGGGATTACCGAATAGCCCTTGGCCGCCCCACCATCGAGGGTAGTGAGGGCGGGGAAGCTGAAAAGATCGGGACCGGGCAGTAAAAAGTGCCTCCCGTGACCTTGCAAGGAACGGGGGCGGGGCGTGGCTTTGAGCGGCGCTGCGAGCCCAGGAACCAATTACCGAGCCACGAGGGTTCAGTGAAGAGCGGTGAAATACACTCTAACCGACGCTCGCGGCTGCCTGGGAAAGCATGTCGTCATCTCCGCATCAGCCTGTGACTGGGCAATCGACCCCGAAGGGAGGAGCCAAGCTGAGGCTTCCGACTGGACGAGCCCGCTCTCTGATGCTGCGCTCGAGAGCTCATCACTTTCGTGGGCTCCGAATAAGAGGTCGAACTCGCCGTGAGACGAGCCGGCGGACTCACCCGGAAGCCTGATCGGGGCAGACGAGCGTGCTGGGGAATGGGAGGTCCGCGAGGGGATACCCGGCGGAGGCGGTCCCATTGGGGTCCCCAAATCGCCCCCAGTGCTAGCTGCGCTGGCCTCAAACCCGTGGGTAAAAGGACAGAGGCGGGAGCCTCTGGGGTGGCTCGCTTTCTTACGAAGGCGAGCCTCGACCGCAACGTTGCCATGGACATATTCTCGCAATGAGAACATGACCATCCACGAACACTGTCTCCGTGTGAGCAGTGCCCAGACACGAAAGACAGTGATCATGACCGTTAGAAGGCGAGAGATAATGAGCACAACCAGGAATAACACACAATCGGAAAAGCATCTTTAAAAAGACGCGTCTTTAAAAAGACGTTCCGTGTGTGCGATCTTTTAGAGAAATATATACTCTTTTAGAGGGGAAAAATGCTCTTTCAGAAAATATACTCTCTAGTTTTTCTGCCGAAGTGCCCAGGGGCGTTCTCTGCATGCACCAGTGCAGAGGAGGGAGAAGCCATTGAAATGCGCCGTCAGATCCAGCAGAGGTGAATGAACAGTAGTATTCAGCTCAATGAGCATGACCGTTCGGCTCCGAGGAGAAAATCTGAATGAGTGGTTGCATACCAGCTCCTTTTATACCCGTATGTCCGGGGGAGTGGCATGCAAATACCACTCATCAATTTTCATTGGCCTTTTATCAAAGACCAGAGGTGTCTCGGGCTCCCAAGTGTGACCCCTAGTGTCACTAAATCGACACCAACGTTGAGTGAGTGACAGATAGGGAAACATGAATAACCAACACTCCTGGAAACATAAACAATTTGATAAAAAAAAAAAGAAGCTTTCTATAGCTTAGTTAAAATTTCACAATGTAGTCCTGCTGTCCACATATGTGGACAAACATTTTTAGGAAAAGTTTTTTTTGCTTGTTTATTAAGTGCTACTATTTACAAATCAAAAAGGGACATGGAAAATGCACACTCCTGACAGGAGGATAATAAATCTCGGACTGACTGACAAATTAAGTTGCAAAATGGATTGCTGTGAACTGTAGACCAATGATTGGCTTAAGTTCAATAATGTGGAAATAAACAATATTTTGGATTCTAAAGCTACTTTTCGCTTTGTCTTATTAATTGTTTACTCTGCCACAATAATATTACGTATTTTAATTATCTAAATTATTATTTTTAATAATATATATTGTCTATATTTAAATATAGCTATGTGTAATTATGTAATCATTATTGAATATGTATCGAAAGATGGCTGAGATGAGACAGTAGATGTAGGATCTATGTGCAGGCTTTAATAAAAATTATGACAGTGAAACAACAAGAACTGACAAAGGAATGCAAAAACTAAAGGGTATTTATACAAAAGCTAATGAGGGAATGGAAAACATGTGATAACAATCAGGAACAGATGACAGTGATGAGGGCAGTGCATACTGGGTAACGAAGTCCAGGGGAAACACTTCAAAATAAGAGTCATAGGAAACACGAGGGAGACAGAATGTGACATAACACCCCCCCCACCCTCCCCCCTTAAGGGACGACTCCTGGTGCCCCAAAGATGGCTGAGGAGGGCAGGAAGATACAGGTGAGGAAGGGAACCCGGAAGATGACCAGGTGGCCAGGGAGGAGACCCCAGGGTAAGGATTGGGTCCAGAGGTGCGGGGGGGCCGTGTCAGGGTAGAGACTGGGTCAGGAGGTCTGGGAGGCATCCTTAGGGCCAGGACTGGGTCAGGAGGCCTGGGAGGCGGCCACAGGGCTGGGACTGGGTCAGGAGGCCTGAGGAGGAGTAGGGGTTGGAAAGTCAGGAGGTGGAGACCGTGGTGAAGCAGGCTTGGAGCAAGGAGCCATGGAAGGCTTGGAGCAAGGAGCCGAAGATGCAGGTTTTGGCCCAGGGTTCCCGCCACAATCCACTGTGAAAGTGGAACTGCAAAGTTCCAGAGCCTTCTCAACATATTCACCGAGCGTCCAGTGAGGATCAGCCAGAGGCATCAGTTCCTTCAGTGCACTATTCAGACCGGTCCGGAAGAAAACCAGTAGAGAGCGGTCTGGATAGTGCACTAAATTCGCTAGTTCTAAGAACTCATGGACGTGATCCTCAACTGGACAGCCCCCTTGCTTGAGAAGCAGAAATCGGACAGCTGCTAGAGCCATGTTGGGTCAGTTCTTCTGTAACGAAAGGTTGCTGAGATGAGACAGGAGACGTAGGATCTATGTGCAGGCTTTAATAAAAAATGATGACAGTGAAACAACAAACAGGAACTCATAACAACAACAAAAAATAACTGACAAAGGAATGCAAAAACTAAAGAGTATTTATACAAACAAAAGCTAATGAGGGAATGGAAAACAGGTGAGAACAATCAGGAACAGATGGCAGTGATGAGGGCAGTGCATACTGGTTAACGTAGTCCGGGGGAAACACTTCAAAATAAGAGTCCTAGAAAACACGAGGACAGACTGTGACAGAATTGTTGTTATTTGAAGGGATTTATCAGCTAATGTTTATATAGGTTATTAACTGTGATTAATTAGATTAATTAATCTGCATACCATGTAATTAATTTGATTAAAAAATTATTGATTGACAGCTCTTATAACAATATAAAAATTATAATACCATAATGCAGTTATTGTATTTAGCATGGTTAGTTGCTGTGAGTTTCCAGACCGATTTCACTGTGAATTTGGTAACAGAAGGTAAAAAAATTATTCTGCTGAAATCGTAATGTTGATGTAATACAGCCAACAAGAATGCATATTTTATTAACCCTACACTCTAACCCAAACCCCAACCCTAAACTAACCATCAGTGGAGTAAAAATGAAATCTTAGAGGGAAAATGCAACCTCTGAATCATGCTCACCATTAATTCAGTGAATGCGATTAGTTAAATTCCTGTTTTCCATGGGACAAGAACCCATGTATCTGAGACTGCTTGTGCAACGCACTATAAGTTGCACCACAGAAAAAAAGGTAAAAGCATTTGAATTGATCCATAACTGTCTGATTGGAGATGGCGCTTGTCAGTAATTTGGCAGAATGCGGACGATTTCAGGGTATTGGAACATTCAGTAGCAATATGGCGATTGTTGGAGTTTCCTGTGTAAAAGTAGCAGAAACAGTTGCAACTTATAAATACTTGCTTCTACAATAGCCATAAATGTATCTTATAGAATTAAGGGACTGGCCTACTATAAATTAGATTATTCAATTCATGGCCGGATGTATGTAAAAACATGAACACTTTCACCCAATGTGCTTGTTGAACATATCATTTCAAAATCATGGGCAATTGATCCTCCCTTTGCATTTATAACAGCTTCCGTTCTCCTGGGAAGGCTTTCCACTAGATGTTGGAACATGGCTGCAGGGATTTTTTTCCATTTTCAGACACAAAAGCATTAGTGAGGTCAGGTACTGATGTTGGGTGAAGGGGTCTGGCTAACAGCATTCTAATTCGTCCCAAAGATGTTCAGTGGGGATGAGGTCTAGGCTCTGTTTAGGTTACTCAAATCTTTCCACACCAGACTTAGTAAACCATTACTTTATGGACTTCATTATGTACAATACACAGGGGCATTATCATGCTGGAACAAAAAAGGTGTGTCCCATTCAACTGTAAATGTTTGTTTAGGGGATTAAATTTCTGTATGCTTAATTTTTTGTGCCCATTAGTAATGGGTGTAGCTGAAATAGACAAACGTGTTAATTAGAAATGAGTGTCCATATACTTTTTTTTTTAATGCAGCGACTAGAAGCACTGTAAAAGTCAAAAGATTTACAAAAGGCTGTAAAGATCCTACAGTATTACCCTGTGCTAACATGGACCACTGAGAGTACAATCAAACAAGTTGTGAGGGAATTATGTTTAAGGCATTGGAGGTGTGGGCTTTAAGAGAGAACTCATGTTCCAATACAAAAGAAAATCAACAACATCTTACAAAAGCATTTTGCTGCATTTGGATGTTTCTTGTTTTCCACTTTGGCTTGATAATAAAGTTCTTTTAATGAAACTGATGATAACTGGAATGGGGCGCTCTGCCCTTTGATACATAAAACAGAGCAGTGATGATATGGCTGATGACTGATTTATAAACCGCTTTAAACCACTGCCAAAACATTTTAAATTAACGTGTCGATTATTTATTAATAATGAGGGAATACATTTAACTAAGGAAATAATTATACAGGGGTTATTGGGGTCTGAGTCATATGGTGTATGATTATGTGTCTGAAGCAGAAACCGTCAAAGAATACCAGGGAGTATTCAGTCATAAGAAGAAGCCATACCTTAAAAAAACGGCTTAAACTAGCCTGAGCTGGTTTGCTTTTCTTAGCTGGTCTCCTATTCTGGTCAGGCTGGTCTGTTTGCTGGTTTTAAAGGGTTAGGAGTACCAACAGGCTTACCAGCTGAAGACCAGCTTGGACAGGCTGGGAAACCAGCTGGTTTACAATGTTTTTCAGGACTTTGCTGAAAACAAACCTTAAACTCTGCCGCCCGCAGTTTTTTCACACTCAAATTTAAAAGTGCACCATTCACACATACTGTGGACTAATTGCAAAAAAATTGGTCTCATTTTTCATAGAACCCCCCAAATAAAAAAGGACTCCATAAAAAATATTATATGTGTTTGTAATCTTATGATAAACATGATAAACACTTATGATATATTTTTGTTGTTGTTGTTGTCCTAACTTTGTAAACATGTAATTCTGGTTTCTTATCACTCTACGGCACTTTGAAAAGTCTAACTTTATTCCACTAGATGGCAGTAAGCACTAGAAAAAAAAAACCGTCATGGTTACTTGTGTAACTTCCGTTCCCTGATGGAGGGAATGAGACGTTGTGTCGATGTAGTGACACTAGGGGTCACTCTTGGGAGCCCGAGACACCTCTGGTCTTTGATAAAAGGCCAATGAAAATTGGCGAGTGGTATTTGCATGCCACTCCCCCGGACATATGGGTATAAAAGGAGCTGGTATGCAACCACTCATTCAGGTTTTATGCTGAGGAGCCGATATAAGGTCCGGCCATTTCAGCGGGTAGTTCAGCGTTGTGGCAGGAGGGACACAACTTCTCGTTCCCTCCATCAGGGAATGGAGGTTACACAAGTAAACATGACATTCCCTATCTGTCACTCTCTCGACGTTGTGTAGATGTAGTGTCACTAGGGGTCCCTATACAAAATGCCACAATTGGCTGAACTGTGTTACGTGAACTGGCGGTGTGTGGTGGGCAGACTACTGTGTGCCTCATAGCCAGCACACCAGGTCGACACGTAACCTCCCCCAACATAGTTATGAGTGCCGATCAGCCCTTTTCGGGGACAAGTCGACTACCCAAGAGATAGAGACAGGCTTAACCCAGTCGTGGCCTCTTTTCCCCTTCTCTTTTTTCCATTCCCTAAAAAAGAAGGGGGATTATCCGACTGGGCCACCAGGTCTACCCTCCCCAGAGGGTAACCTGCCATGACAGCACGTCCGCTGTAGTGTTGAGGTTGCCCGGGATGTGAGTGGCTCGCAGTGACTTGAAGTGCTGCTGACTCCAGAGGAGGAGACGGCAGGTGAGTTGTGACATACAACAAGACCGCAGACCACCTTGGCGGTTGACATATGCTACCGTTGCCATGTTGTCTGTCCGAACTAACACGTGCTTGCCCTGGTTCAATGGCCGGAACCTCTGCAGGGCGAGCAGAATTGCCAATAACTCGAGGCAGTTGATGTGTCAATGCAGTTGCGGACCCGTCCAGAGGCCGGCGGCTGCGTTCCCATTGCACACAGCACCCCAGCACGTTTTGGAGGCGTCTGTCATGACCACGACGTGCCTGGAGACCAGTTCTAGAGGAACACCTGCCCGTAGAAATGAGAGGTCAGTCCAAGGGCTGAAAAGACGGTGACAGACCGGCGTGATGACCACGCGATGTGTCCCGTGGACTCGAGTCTGGAGCCAGTGCTGAAGTGGCCTCATATGCATCAACCCGAGCAGGATGGCTACCGTCGAGGATGCCATATGCCCCAGGAGGCTCTGAAAAGGTTTCAGTGGAACCGCTGTTTTCTGTTTGAACACCTTCAAACAGGCCAGCACCGACTGGGCGCACTCGTTCGTAAGGCGTGCTGTCAAGGAGACTGAGTCCAACTCCAAACCAAGAAAAGAGATGCTCTGAACCTGGAGGAGCTTGCCCTTTTCCCTGTTGACCCGAAGCCCTAGTCGGCTGAGGTGTGAGAGCACCAGGTCCCTGTGTGTGCACAACATGTCTTAAGAGTGTGCTAGGATTAGCCATTCATCGAGATAGTTGATAATGTGAATGCCCACCTCCCTTAACGGGGCAAGGGCAGCCTCTGCGACCTTCGTGAAGACACGAGGAGACAGGGACAGGCCAAAAGGGAGGACTTTGTATTGATACACCTGACCCTCGAATACAAACCTCAGGAAGGGTCTGTGTCGAGGATGGATCGAGACGTGAAAGTACGCATCCTTCAGGTCTACCGCCGCGAACCAATCTTGATGCCGGATGCTCAACAAAATGCGTTTTTGAATCAGCATCTTGAACGGGAGTCTGTGTAAGGCCCGGTTCAGTACTCGCAGGTCCAAGATTGGCCGCAACCCATCGCCTTTTTTCGGTACGATGAAGTAGGGGCTGTAAAACCCTTTCTTCATCTCGGCTGGAGGGACAGGTTCTATCGTGCCCTTCCATAGGAGGGTAGCAATCTCCGCGTGCAAGGTAGCAGCGTTTTAGCTCTTGACCAAGGTGAAGTGAATACCTCTGAACCTGGGCGGGCGCCTGGTGAACTGAATCATGTAGTCAAGTCGGACTGTCCGGATCAGCCATCGCGACGGATTGGAAAGCACGAGCCACACGTCCAAGTTCCGTGCAAGGGGGACCAAGGGGACAACATCGTCGGACGTACCGGCAGGTGGGGCAACTTGGGCATGCGGCGAAATCAGACAAAAAGGCAACAATAGATTTTCCGCCCGGCCCTCCACCGGGGGATGGAGTGGTCCTTTTACCAGCTCCAAGTGAGTGGGTTGCCTTGTCTCTGGGTCGCCCGTCTCAGGGGCGCTTTGAGGACCTCCATGGGTTCTTAGGCGCCGGCTGTGAGACGGGTGGCGTCTGCTTCCTGCGGTGGGCTCTACGACAGGGCCAGGCCGAAGGGGTGGGCTACGGTGGAGTCGGTGCAGTCACCGCAAGGGGACGCCCTTGGCGATGAGCAGACAGGGTTTGGGATCTTGAGCCGCGCCGGGGGAGGATGTGCTGGATTGCCTCCGTCTGCTGCTTCACCGCCAAGAACTGCTGGGCAAAGTCCTCGACGGTGTCGCCGAATAGGCCAGCCTGGGAAATGGGGGCAGCAAGGAACTGTGTCTTGTTGGCCTCGCCCATCTCGACCAGGTTGAGCCAAATGTGGTGCTCCTGGACCACTAGTGTGGCCATCGTCCGCCCGAGAGACCGCGCCGTGACCTTCGTCGCTCGGAGAGCGAGGACGGTCGCCGAGTGCAGTTTCTGCATCAAATCTGGGGCAGAACAACCCTCGTGCAGTTCTTTCAATGCCTTGGCTTGGTGGACCTGCAGGAGAGCCATGGCGTGCAGGGTAGAGGCGGCTTGTCCAGCAGCGCTGTAGGCTTTAGCCTTCAGGGATGACGTGAGCCTACAGGGCTTGGACGGGAGCTTAGGGCGTCTGCGCCAGGTGGCAGCGCTCTAAGTGGGCTACCACCGGTGGTGGTAGACACTAT
Organism: Myxocyprinus asiaticus; assembly: GCF_019703515.2. Lineage (NCBI taxonomy): Eukaryota > Metazoa > Chordata > Actinopteri > Cypriniformes > Catostomidae > Myxocyprinus > Myxocyprinus asiaticus. The sequence continues at coordinate 34,429,787 of NC_059365.1, read as the reverse complement.
CACTCAGGCCAGGGCTCCGTCTACGAGGCAGCTATATGCCTTGAAGTGGCATCTGTTCATGAACTGGTGTTCTTCCCGAGGTGAAGACCCCCAGAGATGCACAGTCAGGTCGGTGCTTTCCTTCCTGCACGAGAGGTTGGAGGGGCGGCTGTCCCCCTCCACCTTGAAGGTGTACGTGGCCACTATAGCAGCACACCATGATGCGGTGGATGGTAAGTCCTTGGGGAAGCACGACCTGATCATCAGGTACCTTAGAGGTGCTAGAAGGTTGAATCCTCCTAGGCCATGCCTCATTCCCTCATGGATTCTCTCTGTGGTCCTGCTGGGCCTGCAGAGAGCCCCGTTTGAGCCTCTGGAGTCAGTCAAGCTAAAGGCCCTCTCCCTGAAGATGTACCTCCTGACTGCGCTCACTTCCATCAAGAGGGTTGGGGACCTGCAGGCATTCTCTGTCAGCGCTGTGTGCCTGGATTTCGGTCCGGCATACTCTCATGTGGTCTTGAGACCCTGGCCGGGCTATGTACCCAAGGTTCCCACTACCTCTTTTAGGTACCAGATGGTGAGCCTTTAAGCGCTGCCCTGGGAGGAGGCAGACCCAGCCTTGTCGTTGCTGTGTCCGGTACACATTTTGCATATCTACTTAGACCGCACGGAGAGCTTTAGATGCTCCGAGCAGCTCTTTGTCTGTTTCAGGGGACAGCGGAAGGGGTAGGCTGTCTCCAAACAGAGGATGGCCCACTGGATTGTGGATGCCATCGCCATGGCATACCAGGCCCAGGGTGTGCCGTCCCCCCTGGGAGTACGAGCACACTCCACTAGGAGTGTGGCATCCTCCTGGGCCTTGGTGAACGGCACCACTCTAGCAGAAATCTGTAGAGCAGCGGGCTGGGAGACACCCAATACCATTGCGAGATTTTATAACTCCGGGTTGAGCCAGTTTCGTCTCATGTGTTTGCAGGTGCGAACAGGTAAGTTTGCGGGCAGCTGGCCGGGTGTACCGCTTGCACACAGCACCTTTCCCCTCCCCGAGTGGAAAATGTACGCTTTTTTCTGAGTTTCCGAGACCAGTGAACCCTGGATGGCTTTCCTCCTCAGGCCAGTCTGCACTGACTGTCCCTGTGCATCCCAGTTTTTCTCAACACTCAGACAGTCCTCGACTGTACTAAAGAGTATCACAAAGCAATCTTAGTGTGCATGTGTATGCACTCACAGTCAAAAGAGTATACTTTGAAAGGTTGAGCGCTCGACCATAGGCGAGACTGAACAGCCCACGGAAAAATGAAGTATACCTGAGCCTTTAGTGTGAAATTTCATGTCTGAGACAAGAGACAAGCTTTTCCATTGGGAATGTTGTTGAAATCCCTGTTGACTTTTATTTCTTTAATCCAAAGGTTAAGAAATGGGTTTGATTTAACCAAGTGGCTCTTTTAAGCTACTTAACAGATCTTCAGTAATAAATGAATTGTTTGTAAACAATAAGGTTCACAGTTCACAGCGGGCATCTTATAAGGTCACACTGCATGACCTACACACACTTGCACTTTATTAGGAACACTATGGTCCGTTCGCCTCAAGGTCTTGGCGTGTTGTGCATTCTGAGGTGCTATTCTTTCACTACAATTGTACAGACTGTTTATTTGAGTTACCGTAGCCTTTCTGTCAGCTCGAACCAGTCTGGCTATTCTCTGTTGACCTCTCTCAACAACAAGGCGTTTCCATCTGCAGAACTGCCGCTTACTGGATGTTTTTGGTTTTTGGCACCATTCTGAGTAAACTCTAGAGACTGTGAAAATCCCAGGAGATCAGCAGTTACAGAAATACTCAAACCAGCCCGTTTGGCACCTAAAATCATGCCATGGTCGAAATCACTGAGATCACATTTTTCCCCATTCTGATGGTTGATGTGAACATTAACCGAAGCTCCTGACCTGTATATGCATGATTTTATGCAATGCACTGCTGCCACACGATTGGCTGATTAGATAATCACATGAATAAGTAGGTGTTCAGGTGTTTCTAATAAAGTTCTCAGTAAGTGTAAGTTCACACTGCATGAACTATACAACATTTATGTCCTCTAATTCTATTGGACATGCAGTGTTCCAAGAGTGCTGCTATTTAGTATAACAGCACTAGAATGCTTCACATAATGGTCACATTAATTGCTAGCGTGATATTAATTAACATTATCTGTAACTTCAAATCCACTGTTCAAATAACCATTAAAAGTTTGCATGAACAAAAACATTTTTTCTTGATCTTTTGTTTTGTGGTGAATCCCTTTTTTATTTGCTTACAGCTGCAAAATTTCTGCTGACAAGAAATAAAGAAATATACACAATACTGTATCTCTCAAAAGACTACTGACAAACTTCTCCAAAAAAGAAAGATGAAGAGAAAATATTTTTCTTATTAAATGAATTCATTTTAAATTCTATATGGTCTAATTTTTCATTCTTAGAGTAGTAATGCTCATTTGTGTCATACTGTATTGTATTGCAGATTCCCTGGTGTTTTGTACAAATCCACTGGTTTTAAACATTTGCCACTGCACATAGCAATGCAATTCAATATATTATTTCAGCATCCAAAAAAAAAAAAAAAAAAAAAATGCATGTTCTTCCAAACATGGTACAGGGGAAATCAATGTAAAGATATTAAGATTGGTTCTCAGATACAGTATGTTGCCTTATAGAAAAACAACATTTAACTGCACTGCTTATCAATGCTCAAGTAATTTGAATTATATTTGTGTTGTAGAACTTATCACACACAAACAAAGAAGATTTGTAATGGACTTGGAATAATAAAAACACAGCATTAGGCATTAATCCAAACTATGATTAATTAATTAGGCCAGCTAACATTACCTGCTGCAATCAAATAAAATTTTCAAGTTTCAAATGATGAACTGTCCATTTTTTAATAAGGCATTGCTCATGTTCATAATCCTTGCTGGCAGGTGAGAGGTATACAGAAGTTGAAAAGAGTGAAAACGTCTGCAGATGAAATGAGCTTTGACTTTGTGTAAGCTTGTGTACGTTTTAGGATAGCGTTATTAGAATAAATTGTCTCATTCTGTTTTATTTTCCTGTGATATAATACAAGATCGTTTGGTGTGACATTCCAAATAATGACCCAAAACAGTAAGAAAATATTCTTCTTAATGGAATGCCACCAGCCAAAAGACTTTTGTTGTACTTTTAATTTGGTGTGTTCAAAATTAATTAGCTACAGAGATAATGTTGACACTGTGTGTGTTATAAAAATACTCAACACCTCTACTAATTAATACCACCTCTACTAATTAATACACATAATCAAAAGCTTGATTTAATTGCATTGTGATGTGTTTTCTCTAGGAAAACAGGTAATGTTTTATACAATGATGTGTTGCCTTAACGATGAAACGACAGTTTCATCGTTAATCAAAAAAAAATTTTTTTACATTGAAATCCTTTTTCGTATGTCAGTTTTTTTTATGCAGAGACAACTACAAGTGAGGTATTCATATGATGGGTTCCCCAAAGAGTGTAAACACTATGGCTCTGTGGCGCTTTCACTTACACACTTCATCTTTAAGCGTCTATTAATGTACACTACCAGACAATAATTTCGACACACTTGACTGAATTTATATTTGTCAAGATCTCAAAAACATTCTAATCTAAATGCTAATATAAATTCTGCATACTTTCGTATTTCTTGACTTTTTTTTTAAATGGAATTATTGGGCCAGATAGTGGAAATAGAAAAAAAAAATATAAGATTAAAAACCATCAAGTGTCTAGCATACATGGAAACTCCTTCAATACTGTTTAAAAAGCATGCTCATGTAGTTGGAGAATGCCAGAGTTGAAATCTACACAAAATGTGGCCACTTTGAAAGAAGCCAAAATATTGGTTTTGATTTGTTTAATGTGTTTGGTCACTACATAATTCCTATGCTTCCATTTGTGCTATTTCAAGTTTTGAAGACATTACTGTTATTGTACAATGTGAAAAACAGCAATAATAAAGAAAGAATTAGTAAGTGTATCTACTTTTAACTGGTAGTGTATGAGTAGCACAGCAATATACTGTAATTTTTTCCTTTCTATGTCTAATGTCAACCACCTTTATGGTGTAATTTTTATACCAGCCAGCTGGCATCACAATGACTACAAGCCGTTCCATTTTCAGATAAAATGTTCTGATGCTTTAGTCAAAAGCTTTAAGAAAAGAGTCAACCTCATTACAGTATTACAGAATTGTCTCATCTCTCTTGTTCTTCCGGCTTTGATTTCTGCTTTTGCTTGTACCATACAAACACAATGTGAGATTGATCAAACAGTCAGCGTGAAAGAAGCCATTTCTTACTGAAGGATCAGTGCGATAGAGAAAGTGAAGTGTGACGTCCCCGCTTTCCATTTGCAGATAATGCATGCAGCCAAACACTGCAATTAATGGTAGGAGGGAGGAGCTGCAATGGCGCTCTGAGACAAATGGGCTCATCAGACAGCTCTCTCTCTCTCTTTCTCTGCTGCCTGGAGTCACACGTTGCATTCCAATTACTACTGGCACCACACATACACACAATCTGGATGTGAGGGAGGGCTGTAGAGGCAGCCGCAGGTAAAACACACAGGATATTTACATTTGATTGACATCAGGCTTGCAAGGACAAATGGAACAGAGGGCTTGATTACATTTCTTACAGTTGCACTATGTGCTAGTCAGAATTGTTTTACAGTATTTTGTCTTTATGTTTAGTTATTTGCAGTTGTCTCTGAATTATGTGTCTTTGATTATTCATTTCTTTTACAAGCTTAGTGTAAATGACAGTAGACGTTGTTTAATAGTATAAATAGTGGTAGACACTGTATGCAATAAATATGACTAGAAACAAATAACATTGGGGGCTCTATTTAAAGAGCGCTTGCACTAAGCACACACTATGCCATAAGTCATACATGCAAAGTCAATGGGCATGGCCATGAAGTTTTGGTATTTTTGTGCAAGCATGCGCTAAGTCTAGGTGCAAGTGGGTTTGATGAAATTGCATACAAAGCACCATCTGTTATGTAGTCTATTCCCTGTCAATGGACAGGGAATGGATCAGCACATGGACCATGAACCAGCACATTCATAAGAAGTTGGTAGTGTAAATGGACTGTATGCAATGAATTAGAGAAACAGAAAAACTTAATTTTGTGCATTAATTGTGTCCCTGTTGAATGTTAAGCATATTTCTATGACAGTGACGCGCTCCTTTTATACACGTCAAAAATGTGGTTCTCGTCAGAATTTGGATTTACGGTCCGTTAAATTATAGAGAATGTAAGGATTATTAATCATTTTCATCTACTGACACACAAATCATGGCTAGTATTAACAGTGATAGTATCAGAACGCACTTCACTTCTACCTGTCAATTTTATACCTAAATATATTTTAACACAAATCTCATAAATATTTGTTTCATAAAACGGCTTCAGATGGGAGAAACTTGACTAAGAACAACCATCACTGCAACATTCCACCGATCTGGGCTTTATGGTAGAGTGGCCAGATGGAAGCCTCTCCTCAATATAAGACACATGAAAGCCCGCTAGGAATTTGCAAAAAAGCACCTAAAGGACTCTCAGACTGTGAGAAATAAGATTCTCTGGTCTAATGAAACAAAGATTGAACTGTTTTGCCTCAATTCATATCGGTGGAGTGTTGCAGTGATGGTTGTCCTTCTGCAAGTTTCTCCCATCTCCACACATAATCTCTGGAGTTCAAACAGAGAGACCATCGGGTTCTTGGTCATCTCTCTTACCAAGGCCCTTTTCCCCCAATTGCTCAGTTTGGCTAGGTTGCCAGCTCTAGGAAGAGTCCTGGTTGTTCCAAACTTCTTCCATTTAAGAAATATGCAGACCTCTGTGCTGTTGGGACCCTTCAATGCAGCTGAAATCTTTTTGTAGCCTTCCCCAGATCTGTGCCACGACACAGTCTGAGTCTCTGAGCCCTGAAGGCAGTTCCTTTGACCTCATGGCTTGGTTTTTGCTTTGATATGCATTTTCAGCTGTGAGAACTTATATAGACAGGTGTGTGCCTTTCCAAATAATTTCTAATCAATTACATTTGCCACAGGTGGACACCAATCAAAGTGTAGAGACATCTCAAAGATGATCCAGAGAAATGGGATGCACCTGAGCTAAATTTCAAGTGTCATAGCAAAGGGTCTGAATACTTATGTGATATTTCAGTTTTTTCTTTTTAATAAATTTGCATTTATCATGTTATCAAAGATCTGTTTTTTCTTTTTCATTATGGGGTATGGAGTGTAGATTGATGTGAAAAATATAATAATTTAAAACATTTTAGCATAAGGCTGCAACATAACAAAATGTGAAAAAAAAAAATAAAATGAAGGGGTCTGAATAATTTCTGAATTCACTGTAATTTAATGTTAAACTATATTTTCAGAGTTTTGACATGAACTTTATTACCACCTGCTGTTGAAATCTCCAAACTACAAATGCAGGAACTGGGTTTAGACTCTGCGCCAAGAATAGACTTAGTTTTCAGACATCTTAGCACAATAACCTATTTCTCAGGAAAATAGCTAATTGCTCCACTTCATTCACATACAAGACACCCACAGTTTGCACACATATACCCACAGATAGCAAGCACAAACACTCCCACCCACGCCCACTTGTGCTTTGCACTGGCACTAAAATTGCACTTAGAATTAGCGCTGGATAAGACGTTGTGCAAATAGTGCAAATAGTTATAGATGCTATTAGCTTAAAGTGTAAATAGAAGCAGGGTGCGAATTACACAATGACCAAGATATTTGAAATATGTTATCATTCATAATTTTGTATTTATTTGTTCATCTTAGTGAATTGTATTTTATAAATATACTATTGTTCATCCTAGATTATGTTGCATCACTTTATTTTAATATTAAAAATGTATTAGTATATGTAGAAATCAACATCAACACTGTAAAAGTATTGTGTAATGTTAATGTATACACAACCTTAACGCAGTGTTACCAATACATTGAATAAACAGCAATCATACAGTGCTTCCATGGATAGACTACCCTTGAAAATCTTGCACTGTCTGAACAACTCCTAAACTAACTTTTCTTCACTGAATAGTTAAAAAAATCCCTCTTTGTTCTCTTTCTCTGGCTCATGGTGTCTTCATTGGCAATTGAAAAAGAAGGGCTAGTATTCAGTGTAAATATTACTCCAGGGTGCTTTAATTTGCTATCATGATAGGGCCTGATTATAGAAGTCAAGTTCACTTTATCATGGATCAAACGTAGTGCATTTGTAATGAAGTGGGCCATTTCCCACGTCCTTTGGGGCCAACCCTGTAATTCGCACCCTGAATATAAGTAGTATGCAATACGTACCTAGGGTAAATTGTTTGAGCAATAGGAGCGGAGCTAGAAAAAAATAGTCTTTAGGTGTATTTGACTTCATGGAGCACTGCACAGACCAATCGGTGCTGGACTTGAAGCAGTGCATGTCGGTTAGAAATTTTGAACGCCACTGCCGCATTACCATGACATATGTTATCAATGTACTGTGAGAGCAATTCGAGACCAGCTGCATGGCTCAGCCAGCGCAGTTGCTCCAGAGTGGCTGTACAAGCTCTGATGATGACACAGCTTCGCGATTGGCCAGACTCACAATGACAATCTGTGACATGCGTTTCATAGTTCACAATGTCATACTTCACATACTACTCTTTCAACTTCTGCTATGTCAGTTTTTTACAGAAATAGTAGTAGTAGTATGGTAATATGCCATTACCAAAGTATTTATTCCAACACCTTCTGTTCCGCTAAACTCTCACAAATCTGTGTTCTTATAAGAGAACATCACGTTTGTATCATGTTATATTATGTTTATCATAGTAATATCATGTTTATTCACAAAAAAACCATTCAAAATGATTACAAATACTGACTTCTTTATTGGTATCAAAATAATATACCCTTTTATTGGACTTTCTTTTACACACAGCAGGCACTGCATCAAGCAGCACATAACCGTTTCAAATAAATAATGTTTATTGTTATTATACTGTATGTAAACTTAAAACCTCTATCTATCTATCTGAATTACACTTTATCTGCAATAAAGAAAGCAAACATCACATGATGTTCTATCAGAAAGACTCGCAGACTTAAGTAAAGTTGACATGATATTTATTTGATGAATAATAATGAAACATAGGAATTGCTACTCGAACTGTCATATCCTGCAGGAGATACGAGACAGGGGGCGAGGAGCCTACCCCCTGTGCAGGACGGGACTCAACTGGTGGCGGTGGGGAGGTGGAGTTTGTCATGTTGGCACACTGAAACAGCAAGGTGATAGATTGTAAGCAGACTTTTAAAGCAAGGGCTGATATAGTTTGGCTAGCAGCTACCTAGATAATGGCGTGATGGTGATGTACAGCTGTGAGTCTTCCTGCTTGAACTACGGGAAGCATACGATGGGAAGCAGAAAGTGTCCGGCTTGATGGCTCTCTTTTTAACACCTCCCCGATTGCAACTGGCAAACCTTGCCGATCAGTAAGTCAAGGCACAGTTGAAATCGAACACACCTTTTTTCAACTAGGTCGGCTTTAGTGGCTATAGAGTACAAAATTGCTGCCCACTTTTTTCAGCAGGAAGTATTTTTCCCATTCATTTTCATTAAAATCTGTCATAAAACAGTTCTAAGCCATGAACCAAACCAGCCATATCTGAGGTGAATCACAACATTACAAATTTTGTCTTGAAAATCTGATAAAAAAACAAAAAAAAACAAAGGTCTGTGTACTTTACGTCTTTAATGAGGGAATTAATTACAATCATGAAGCATTGTGAATCACATAATCAAATTAAAAATGATGGAAAAATATTAAACTATTGATTTAAAGTTGTTTATTGTAAGTATACAATCAATATATTTAAAGGACATTGTAAAATATAAACAAATATACAAATAAGTTGTTTGAGAGGGTTGGGAGTACAACTTTATTACGTCATTCACAGTGCGTCATGGGAGTGGGCGGTCGCTGCAGAGCTTTTTGCCTCGATTCTCTGATTGGCCGATCTTTACCATTAGGATCATGAATTCCACTGTGAAGCACAATTTTTTAAAATGGATTAGAAATAACACAGAATAATGGCTTCAACAGCAGCATATTACACAGATTAACAACCTCAGCACTCATGGTTGGTCTGTCTTTAAAGGTTTACCAAAGTTACCATTAATAATCAGTTCCCCTTTGGAAAAAAATGAATTGAATTTTTACTTCCGGAACTAGACTGTTGCACTCTACTGAACACGGGTTTTTTTTGCCATAATGAACTGCCATTGATTGGGAGTACAATATCAAAAAGATACACATAGACTGAGTCTCTTTGTATAATTGCAAATTCGACTAGTTCATTTATGTATATTTTTGCTTGAGATTGTTGAAGCTCAAGGACACTGTTTTAATTGCAAATAGAGGTCATTAGGAGTGGAAAACGACATTGAACTGCTTCTCTGGTCTCAAGAGGATATAGCAATGTTAACAGGTTAACATATGAAATGCCAGCTCTGCGGCAAAAATGTCAGACTGCTGCCTCGCTTGTCCCCTGCATTTTCACATCAGCAACGGTGGAAATAATAACTAATTATAATTCTGCATGCACAATCAAAAGAAAGACACTTACCAGTACAAACAATTATTCCACATTCACCACGTGTGGCTACGTACTTTCAATACGTCCATTTCATTTCCCTGTTCCTACATGAAAACAAAAACCTTTCAAAAAACAGTTTAGATTACATGCCTGGGGGATTTAATTTACAGCACTGCACATCAAAGTTATGCAAGGGGGAATTATGAAGGAAGCTCTGCCTTTGGAAACCTGAAATAAGTCATAATCATTAAAACCGGTCTTTTCCTCTGAATTTCAGTTAATTGGGCCTTGAGGACTTGAGTTTTTTTATAGCGAGTCATTGAGAGTGTAATGCTTGTCATGATTTTTATATGCACCAGAGACTGAGATAGATACATTGCACAGACACCTTGAAACCCCTTTAATCCAAGCACAATGATAATGACCTGCAATGCATGGATAAAATTCACACAAGGGCGTACTGAACTTAAGATGGAATTAGTTGCAGTCAAAACCCTTTCTTCAGTTCTAGGTGTCCTTTTGTAGCAAGGGCATCTGAACCATCTCTTTCCTAGAGAACGCTTAGATAAGATACCACTAATTTGTGCATGGAAACTGTGTTATCAGTTAAGAGACAAACCACTATTAAAATGCATTATCAACGTAGATGATTTCTTCATGAAACTTTTGGGTCGGGTCCTCATTGCAGCTTATTCTGGGCATGAACCCGCCCACTTAGTCAGGAAGATATCACATGTAAAGTGACCAAGCACAGTTTGTTATGTTTTTATGTGTCATTTATAGGCGGTGTTATCTGGAATAGTTTATACTACAATAATAGACTACTAAAAATTCATTTAATTAGTGGTGCAGCAGTCTCTGTGAACAGTTGTAAAGAAAATACTAAAAATAGCAGAAAATGTGCATACACTGTATTCAGAATTTCTGTCCATCTAAATAACTAAGTATAACTAAGTATAATTTCCATGGCAACTTGTATAACAAAGCAGAACATATAGCTTTTATAATAATGTGCTCATGTATATCTAGTTTACTTGCTACCAAAAGGCTCAAACAAAACTGATACCACTAACATTGTGAATTTTGGCAAATCCAGTGATTAGTTCTTTCTTAAAAATTGTATCAATCCGGTAAATTCATAACTTTTTTTTCCAGACAGACTGATCTAAAACGTGTGTGCCTTTACTCCTGACAGTTTCATAAAGCTAGTCATTCAGATTGGAACCGCCATTTTGTCTACTACTTACTATAGATGAATTTACCATTTACAAACATAATCTAGACAGCAGCACCTCCGAGTTCTTTTGGCGCCACAGTAAAGAACTGCTTTCAATGGCCGCTTTGTTCAAATTGAGGCAGAAAATGTCCCAAAAGCGCTTTTTGTGGAGTTGAAACATCAAGTTTCCAAAAGATTATTGGAGATTTGGGCTTCTTTAAATTTTCATCCGGATCAGTGAATCAGGACAAACTCAGGACTTGACATAAATTATGTAACTTCACAAATCACCATCACTGTTATTGTGTCTACTCTAATAAATCCCATTTGCCCCACAGCTGATGTTGATAGATTTAAAATTTTCACAAGGAATCGCACAAATGCTGCTCATAAATGGCTGTTATTATTTTATAAAAGTATCTTGGTCGATCTAAATTGGTTGTTATTACGTTTGAATACTGAATGTGCAAAATGTTCTTATTTACTGTAAATTGACCAATAATTTAAGCAGTAAAGACACATATTGCATGTCTGACAGTAAGGCTTTAGTCATGTGAGGATTTGTATTCATCAACCTGTTACATGTCCGACATAATCATACAGGCCTATTGAACCAAGTTAAAACTGGACTTCACTGTATGTCAGGATCTCTGGTTGACCTTGTGGTGAGTCATTCTGTTATGTTATGTCTGGACCCCCACCTCAAGCTTTCCCATTTTGTGGGCCCTTTTCCCATTTCTAAGGTCTTGAGTCCGGTGGTGGTGTGACTCAAACTTCCTCCTTCCCTGGGTAGAGTCCATCCGGTCTTACAACCCTCCCATATCAAGCCCGTGATCCGCTCCTCCCTTAATCCCCAGGATCTCTGATTGATCTAGGGGTGAGTTATTATGTTATGTCATGCTTCCCACTTTCCCCACGTGTCTTTGTTTGCTTGTTATCCCGCATGTTCGCTGTTTGGCGGGCTCGTTATTATGATCAGCCTCACCTGTTCCTTGTTTACCTTTCCCTTTATAACTCCCTCGTGTTTGATGTCTTGTGCCAGATTGTATTGTGACTTACCAGTTACTGTTTGGTCTCTCATCAGTCTGTTTCTGCTGTTTGTTTCTGTGTGTTTTGTGTGCAGCTCTCAGTCATTCCTTCTCTTGGTTAGCTGGTTCCAGCAGACCCACCATGCTCACCCTCCCACACTGGTCTTCCTGGATTCCCCATTCACTTAATCGGCTGTTGGTATCCACCTCTCTCCGGTGTCGGCTCGCTATGTCTCCAAGATGGATATTCCCCTTAGCCCTGTGCTTCAGCTGCCGCCTGCTTTGCTCTTCATAGTGCTGTTTTTTGTTGACTTTTGTTGTTTTGTTTATTTTCATTAAAAGCACTGAAAATTATCCTCTTCTCAGGGTCCTCCTTAACCGAGCGTGACACTGTAAACCACAGATATCCCTATATAATAACTTAAATTAACATTACCAAACATTATTACGTTATATAATGCTTAACAGATTATTAAATCAGTGCTGCTTATGTCCACCATTGAAAGATGCTGCTGGAACCCGGAAGCGCGGTTGCCTGCTGTGTGATGTTGCAGTAATTTAATGTATTTTTGAGTGCAATATGCATCAGATGGACTGTAAATGGACTGTGGGTGGTCTGTGGGCATATCGTCTGAGGCTGAGACTACAAAAAACCCATGGAAATTTAAATAACCATGATCGTAACCACCATAGGTATTGAGGGGGACACGTCCCCTCCAATATTCAGATCAATTTGGGGTTTTCATTGATTCTTAAAATCTTAAATATGTTCTTTTGCATACCCAGTGCAACATCGATTTTCAAAATGAGAAGCATTACCAACATCATTAAAAGCTTTCTTTTATCATCATTCAGTGTTTACACAGAGTGTGCTGAGTTTTTCTCATAAAGGCTAATTATTTGAAAGAAAAACAGAGTAATGGCACAAAGTGTAATTAAAGAGTGTGATGAGGCATTTAGACTCCAGTGGGGTAAATTGGCTTTCTGTGCTCATATGCACTCCTCTCATTCCCTGCTGTCCAGGAACCTGCGGGCCACCCATTGGCTGTCTCGGCGTTCTCTATGGATGTACACTATTGAGGACATGATGTTCTCTCTGTATATAATTGAACAAATCTGGCCTAGGAGTCAGCCACCTGTCCAAAAGAACATAAATCCCCCTAAAATCTCTGTGCCTGAGGGGGCCTTGATCTTTAAGTAACTAACTCCCATGAAATCACAATCCCCTTTTGCTGTATTTGCCCTCTCACAAGAGACTTGGGGGAACATATGCTTTTGGAGGTTGGATCATCCACCTGAACTTTCAATCTAAAATTAAATGCATATGACAGAAGAAGTTGGAGGCCATCAGCTTATGAGTTATCAGCATGAATCCACAACTGAAGCCTGTTCATAAGTGCAATATTAAGAATTAGTAATTATTGTTCAACAGTGGAATCTGCAGGGAGGAAAGCATGTGCTTTGCTTGTTATTACTCTGAAAGGGTACAAACTACAGCAGATTATACAACAGTTAATTCCGTTCTCTAATTTTACTGAACAAGTGTCTTTCAAGAGTGCTGATATTTCATATATATAGTGTATTACTCCACTTGTCCAGATTCGCTATATGGAGATGAGATAGGCCACTCACACACAGATATCAAATAGGAGAAATCATAAATCTAAAAATGGCAGTTGTAGTCCCACCTTGCAGTTAAAATAGCCAATTAACATTTTGATAGATGCGGCGCTTGATGTGACTGCTATAGGTATAAAAGTCCCATTTTACAGTTAAAAGAGCTAATCACCTGTTTGTTTACTCTACACGCAAGCCTGACCAGCCTGAAAAATACACACACACACCTCCTTGTTACTCCAATAACTTGTTTGAAACAGCCCTTGCCATCGTTACTAGTTCTAAAGTAACACTTTTTGATCAGTTCATCTTTTGAACTAGCAATGGCAGATCCTTATCTGTGGTGTAAGAAAGTACAGGTAGTTCCATACACAAGAAGATTTTTGGGACAATCCTTAGTTTTTCTTAGCTGTTTATAAACTTGTCATTAAACTGTTCAATAAAAGCAAAATCATACTTGCAATCATGCTGTTTTGTCCATATATCAGCACTGCTGTAATTACCTACATTTCTATATATTGTGATGGAAGGTGGTAGAGGAAATTTGTTTTTTCCTAGTAACTGCTGCCATCTTGTGGAATAATCTAACACTTTTTGCAGGGATATAATGCAAACAGAGCCTGAATCACAAACTTCTAAAGACAGGATAAAAAAATTTATGTTCGTAATATTATTGTAAATATAAACAATTTTATTTATGAAATATTATGGAAAATTATGATAATGGCATTTTTTTATTATTATTTTTATTTTATTTGTTAATGAGACTAATATTTAGCAAAAAGTCAACTGTATGTGTGTATGGTGAGCTTTTATATTTGGCTGTGAAAAATGGCTATCGGCAGCCAAAACATGCAGCACAGCTTAAGGGGTTAGATAGTCTTAAAAGTAGCATTAAGTGAATGAGTTCCAGTTAGTGACTCTCCAACAACCAATTACGGCATGTTTTTTATTGTGCAAATGAGCAAGAGAGAAATAGTGAGAGACGAGCTAAAATTGGCGTATTCATCCTCTCATAGCCTTTTCTCTGACAAAGTGTGTAATAGTGTTTTCAGTGCCACAAACACCCCCAAAGAGAACAAAAGAACATCAAAGTTAACGCTTCCTTTTTTCCTTCCCGCATCTAAGCAGATTACCTGTTCCTATCCACCCATCAAAACCTATATCACCACCTTCCTCTCTGTAAAGCTGTGTTTATCTGGAAAATTTCACATAAAAGCTTGGAATGTCACAGTCAATATGTCACAGTGAGTGCTGGGCACTAGACAGGCATATATGACCCTTGGGCAGCGAACTGGAGCGGTCTCAGGATGATGGATGTGTAGCAAGAAACAGGAGGTCTACATGCCAACTCTGTTTGTGAAGACAGTTGGCCACTGGTTTGCTCAATTTTTCTGGGGCAGGCCTGGCTGGTGAGGTCTCTTCATTGTACCTGCTGTGCTGATTGGGGCCTGATTCATCCCAAATCAGTTTCGTTGTAAAGACACAAAGCTATAGAATGTGGCAAAGCGGTCGTAAAATTGCATTTTGCAGGCTTGGGGTGGGGGTCGGTGCTTGCTTCTATTTTTGTTTTTCCTTTTTTTTTTTTTTCCCTGTTCGCTCCTTCACTCAAAGTGTGTTCTTGCAATATTCAAACCAGAACATGAAGAACTTCAAATGATATGATTTTAAGCTAAGGAATTCTGTAGTTTATTGGGGTTGTAGAGAAGCAGAGACCAGAAGTGTTGTGATCCTTCTGAGACCTAAGCATTGATATGATTGAGTATTATAAAAACTGATATTAAATTTTGGGGCAAAACATTATTGAAAAAAAAAAAAAATATATATATATATATATATATATATATATATATATATATATATATATATATATATATATATATGGGTTTTGAAGGTTGCAAAAGGTCACCAATCTTTTATGGTGAAATTACAAATGTATATATGCTTTGAATTTTCATTCAGCCTTTCAAGAGGCTGAAATTTAGATATGTTCCTCTCAGAGCAGTCCTCTGACACCATCTTTGTTTTATGATCCTGGAATATTCCTACATCCCTCTGTAATAGTACCTGAAAATGCATGTTTAGAGGGCTACCACACAGTTGCACTGACCTTTATCAAAGCCTTCCCAGTAATCTAGAAGGCTGAAATGTCAGTAAGTTCATCTCAGAGCTCCCCTCTTAAACCCTTCAACGTTTCATTAGGCTATATGTCAAATCATTTGAAATTTTTAAATATATGATTAACTTAAAGGGCTCTGCAGTGTGAATAATATATAAAATTGCTGACAACTTATAAATTGAATTTAGCAAAAACAAAATCAACTAATGATTTCTAAAGGTCACTGCCCAGGTTAACAGTTCAGATATGCATTTGATTCAGTTACTGGTTGCTTTTGTTATTTACTTTCCAAACAATACCTACCAAAAAATAAATGATTATTCATTTGCAGTTTATTTATATTTTACAGTACAGTCCATTTTCCGTGTGCCTAAAGCACTTTTTAAATCCTATTAAGTACTTTAAAAAAAACAAAACATTTTTTAGTAGTAGTATTAGTATTAAACACATTGTTGGCCTACTGTCACTGCAATCAAGTAAATAAAAGCATGAAAAAACAGTCTGCCCATTGTAAAGCTGCAGATAAGCACTATCCATTTGCTGCTTTTGTGACATAAAATTAGCCTACGTATAAACCTAATGAGTCATTACAATTAATGTAAAACTGTACTGTATCTAGTGTTTTTTATTGTGTTTTTTATGAAAGGAGATTTATTATCCTGTATACTGTATTTTCCTTACTGTACATACATTTCTGCATATTAGGTGGGATGATGCTTGTGGAGATGGTTGACGCTTACAAGTTGGGTAACCATCAACACTGTGCCTCGTGGGTCTTTAACAAACCCAAACGTATTCCCACACCGCAGACTTCAACAGCTTTGGTGGAGGAAATAAAGGTTCAGGCTCCGACTTGTCTGTGTGCTGCGCTCTCTAACGTTCAGTTTGCGCGTGTCGCCTTTAAAATGGAGTGATGGTTGAATGTAAAATGAGAAAGTTGCAATTCAGACATTTATTTTATTAGATCAAGTTTATATTTTGCTGTGTAAATGTAGCCAATTCTGACTTATTTAAACTGATTTGGATTTTGAAAAGTTGAGAAAAACTGATTTTATTTTCATGCAAAACCATGATCGAGAAGATGTCAATGGTATGAAAACCGCCTGTTTTAAAACCAAGGAACATTGTGAAACCATTACATCCCAAGTAGAAAGTGACCATTTTGAGTGACTTTTGCATGCATGGAGATTTAAATATGTTCTTGCTAAAATTCTGATAAATTCCAGAGTGTGGTTTTCTGTTGTACATATACCAAGTGATCTTTAAGTACTTAACTGCATTAGTTAAAATTAAATTCAAGGTGTGTTGCAGTTTTGCTGCAGTAGGTCTTTGAGGGTTAAAAAGTAATTTAAAGGTCCTAATCTGGTGAACAGTCCAATCAACCTGTGAGTTCAAACCCCATCAACATCGCTCGCAGCTAAGCTACCAGGATACTTCTGCCTTTATGATTCATTTTTGTTATATAGCCTCAGTCTTTCACCTCCTCATGTGACTTTATTTAAACTCATTTACCATTTAGCGAACCACAAGCATTCAGGGCCAGGAAGCAAACTATACTGATGTAATAAAACATACTGGATTCGTTTATAGAGAGGAATGTACATCTCATTTGTATTAAGGACCAGTAATGAGTGCATAACTACTAAAATTACGATGTTATGGTATAATCACTATAAAAATATATACCCACCTTCATTAAACACTAGAAGCCATTTTTTGCTGCAGTAAGAACATACTCAACACACACACCGAGTTTGTAGTGCTGGCAGAGTGAACCTGCATTTTTCCATGGCCACCCGGCTCTAGTCCCTCTCAGTGAGAAATAGCTCTGTACAAGAAATACAGAGATTAAATGTATAAAATAAAATGATGTGTTAATTTCGTCAGAGCCACAGGATTTGTGGTTAAATTCAATCAAATACTGAGTCACCTAACAACCTGCCATTGCATGACACATTGGGTTATTTTAACATTGGTTGTCACATGCTGGATGTCAGTTTGATCTGGGAAAGTAATTGAATGCTTGAGCCAAAAGCACCTGCTGTGCTCACAAGATGCTAAAACAAAGGAGGGAAACAAACATATGGTTGATTTACCACAACTTCTTGTAACATAGATAATTGATTCCAACAAGAAGTATGTGTACTCAAGGGGAAAAGATTAAGTTCTTTGAGGAAATCCATCTTAATATGAGTTAAAAGACACAAATTCCTGGTTTGGTGACAATAAGCCTGACTGAGCCTTACTGATGGGGCTGTGGTGGTACCTCAGACAAAAAAAGTATGGGAAACACTAATATAGAGAATTTGCAGCTGAAATCCTTTTTATTGCACTGAGTACATTTACATGGGCAGTTATAATCGAGCTATTGTAGGTTTTTGCATAGTCGAGCTACAGTCTTCATCTCTCTGTCCAAGTATACATGACAACATGCGTAATCAAATAGCTGAAGGAAGGACGTCAGCTGAGGAAGTGCCGTAGACAGTTACCGGTTGACCTTTTGCATCATAGTAGTGCATCGAAGAAGTCAACAAACTAGCTTTTTAACAGCGAGACGCACAACAACATGGAAAAATGTACAGCCGTATGTATCTCTTACGCCTGTTTCACATATCCTCCGTGAGCGGGGCGTGAGCAGCGAGTTTTTGTTTCAGCGCCCATGTTAACAGATTAGACCCCTTCACATTGCAAGAGTGAGTCACGAGGTGAAGCATCCCAGAAGTGTCCCAGATGTGGCAGTGAGTGGATAGTTTCTGCGCTGAGCCTATTTTTGCCGCACGGCTCACGCTGAACTCAGCGGCTCTGGGTGCGGTAGAAAATTTAAATAATCAGGAGATTATAGAAAAGAAACAAAAGCAGCTAAAAAATTAATAAACTGAACCCACAATACACTACAATTTATAGGTCTGCATGCATGCAAACACAAAATAACTAAATAAAGGAAAGAATAAATAAATAAATAAACTCCAGGAATTTTGCCCGTGTTATGTATAAATAGAGAGACAGTTTAGAAGAGATGGACCACTGGATGGACCACTGATGGACCATTCATTAAAATGAATGGGAGAAATTGGAACGCCCGCCTTACAGGTAAAAGAGCCAATCACCTTTTAGATAAAGACATCACCTGTCAACCAGGCTGATCCAGCCTGAAAAAGGCATTTTTCAGCATAATCTGGTAAAGCAGCATAATTTATGATACTATTGTTGTCCGATTTTACTGCTGACTTTAAATATGTTCTTTGATCGTAATCATGGCCAACCATTTTGGAAATTTTCATTCTTTCCCCATTCAAGTAGATAGGATCTGTGCATTTATGCCACTTGTTTACAAAGAAAAAGCTGCCCAGCCTGCCCGAGAGTGTTCCAAAGATGACTACCGAGTGGACTGACTTGCCTTGAAAGGGACTTTGATAATTTAACCAATCATGACCAAGTACGCTGATAAACAAGTGCAAGTGACTGCTTGCTGTTGCTGTAGGAACTTAGAAAAGACAAGCTGCCAATGTGAAAGCCCAAATGCGATGCATTGCTCACGTCTCGTTCACGCCCCGCTCACGGAGAATCTGACGTTACATTTTAACATGTTGATTTTGGTGCAGATCAGATGTACATTATCAGTTATGCTTATGGCGATGTCCGAAGGCAAAGATGACACAATTTGCTCCTGGATTGTTCTATCTATCAGAGCTCTGCTTTGCTTCACTTAGCTCCTTCAATAAGGATAATATCCTTAAAAACTTTGAGTAAAACGTAATAATAATGTTTAGACTGAGGTGAGATATTGTGAATAAAAAGACGATTATATATAATATATTTTCCCAGCGTTCGTGGTATTTTTATAGGTTTGTTGTCTGTATGTCACTTGTTGTCACTGTACGTGTCATTGGCTTCAAGCTGCATATTCTATAAATATTATGCTTTCTGCCACATTCTATGAATGGAATCCACACGAGATAAGTAAAAGAAGCTGTTATAACCACTTGATGATAATTGAAAGTAAGAGGTATGCAGTAAATAATGAGTAATTTGTAATGTTTACATTCTGCATTCATGGCGCTAATGCTAGAATGCTAACCTTGGCCATAGTATGCATCTGTTACCCTCTTTTATTGTATTTTATGATGGAATTTGTTCAAATAGTTCACGTAAGATCATGAAAAAGTTTACTATATATATATATATATATATATATATATATATATATATATACTTATTATAAGTTTAGGTTAATGGGCAGAATACAGACAAAAGAAGAAAAGAAATTCCATCCAAGGTTTTTTGCGCATCAAAATGTTTACCAATATAGATGATGGAAACGTGAATTAGCGTAATTTCACAAGTGTCAACATAATAATTTTAGTTTAAATTTAGCACATAGATCCTATGTTGATATGTCAAATGTTGTGAAAGACTAGTTTGGAAACACTTTTTGTCGAGAAAAATGCCATTAATGCAAAAAAAAAATTTGTGTCACATGACAGAATTTTCATCATGTTATTCCTCACAACAAAGCCTAGCGGAGAGGAATACTTGGACTGATGAGGAGACTCGAGTTTGCCCGGTAAAAATAAACCCATTTATATTAATTCTGTGTGATTTACATGCTGGTAAAAAAAAATAAAAAATTGTGAATTTGCACTGTCCAATCTTATTTATGGTTGTTTAAGTTCTCAGAGTGTGAAGTGAATGCTGGCCAACGAGAAGACACCAGAAAAAAATAAATAAATAAATAAAAAAAATAAAAATAAATAATATATATATATATATATATATATATATATATATATATATATATATATATATATATATATATATTATTGTATTGCAATAACAGATAAGAGTTTTCAGAAGATTATTCATGATTAATAAAAGAAATCATAACAAGTGTACAGAGACTGATAAAGTCATAAATAACAGAGCTATATGGGGTCATATTATACCAAAATGTATATAAAGACACCGTAATTCGTTCAAACATTCCATGTTTTGACAGCTTTTTTTGTGGGAAGAGGTGGACAGAGTTTTAAAGTTCTGTAAACTTCAACATCTCTTTAAAAAAACTACTGCAGATAACACTGGCTGTAGTAGTATGGACTAATGCATGTTTGTCTCAAGCATTTCATGCTATCTAGTGTTTATTTATACATGTAAAAGATGCTATTTTGGTTAGAATGGTTAGAAAAGAACACAGGCACCTGATTTTGTGATTTGAGCAAAGTGAAGGGGAGTGTTGAAGTGTTCGGACACTGCAGCCCCGCGTTTCACAACATATTTTCTGCATGGATTTTCTGATGATAATCTCGTCTCTAAACCCTCACGATAGCCATTTAGTGTCAGCTTAAAGAGATCCAATTGCAGCATGACTGCATATCTCTATAAATATGCACACCTCTCTCAGTCTTGTGTCTATGCTGGAGGAACATTACCATTTATGCATTGTCTCTCCCACTTGAGGGCTAGAGGCACAAATAAATGCAGTCAGAACTTATGTTTGTCTCTTCCAATCATTTTAAAGGACTTTACAGTGTAAAGCACATCTTGCCCAGAAGCCAGTTTTACATTTTATTTTATATTCATATTCTCTGTGTCTGTCTCCCATACACATTGACTCCTTAATGTAACATAAGTAAGTTCCCATAATGCAAAGTGAAGCACTGGTGTATCTGGTCTTGAGGCTTAATTTATATGCCAACAATGGCTTTGTTCCAGTACCAGAGGTGAGCTGCCTTTCTGTCTACTGCCAACATAGGCAGCATCCTAACCGAAATGGAACCTCATAAGTGACTGATTTGAAATGCTCTACAGAGGCAGAAACTCCAGATGACTCACAATTGACTTCAGAAGAGTTTGGCCAAAGTCTCTTTCAAGGCAAGCTGGTCCACTTGGTGGCCATCTTGGGAAAGCTCCCAGGCAGATATATTTGTTTTATGGATATAAGAGAAAAACAAGTATAGCTCCTGTGTACTTGAATAGGGTAAGACAGAAATCTCCAAAGTGGTTGATCAAGATTAAGATCAAAGAACAAATTTTGAATCAGCAGTAAAACTGGACAACAATGGTATCATCAATTGTGCTTCTTTACATCAAATTAGCCAGAAAAAAAAAAAAAAATAATAATTCTCATTCACTTTCACACATTCAAAACATCTGTGAAAATACATCCAAGAACCAATGTGGGCAATTTCTTTCCCTCCACCTTTTTCTCCTTAAGTCTTGTTTATACTTTCGCCTGGCACTGCAATGCGTCCTTTGCACGCACTTTGAAAAAAAAAAAAGAATACAAATTCTCAACTTTATGCCAATGAAATGCAGAAAACACTGGACACCATCCAATCACTGTAAGCAGAAAGCAGTAATGTCTGTCATAAATGCTTCACGATCTTAGGAAAATGCTGAATTTTCTTCTGGATTGAGTGCATAAATCACATTATTATGTCACAGTCTGAGCTGGACAGTCTATTCTGTCTGTCTTGTGTGTGGGTGTGGGTGTCTGTGTTTCCCTCTCTCTCCCTCTTGTGTTTTGCAGGTGCCACGTGGAGAATGTCAGCTATGTTGCCAGGACGACTGACTGTTTCTCCACCCAGCTCATCACCAGCGGCACCTGCCTCCAATTACCAGCTCCTATATATTCTCTCCTTTGTCGTTCTGTCTTTATTGGATTGTTTTGCTGTGTTGCAACTCTGTTAGTGTGTTCTGGTCTGTTCCCTGTCGCTAGTTTCAGAAATTTAGTTTTTGTTTTGTTTTTGGTTGTTTATTCTTCTCCCTCATTTTGATCCCTCAAGTTTTGGTTTGTATTTTATTTGTTTATTTAAATAAAAGCTCTATTCTGCCTTCCTGCAATTGTGTCCTTCCTTACAAACTGTGACACATGTTTAATTCAAACTTCAAATGGTGATTGCACGCATTCATTGTGATAAAACTGGCTGGGTAAACAAAAGTGTAATAAATCAGCACTGTTTGTATATTTAGGTATTTGGAAATTAAGATGGCATCTTGCCAATTATGATTGCGCATAAATTAAGATTATTTTATTGGTCATGTATAGAAAGTAATGATAGACAGTATACACTCGCTTTACATACTGCAAACATGTCCCAGAGTGGCAGCTTTCTAGCGTTGTTAGCGGGGCTAAGCAGATTTATTCTGCTCCAATGGAAACATACCATTATGTGGTGTCAGGTGCGCTCACTGTGATGCGTTTATGTAAACAAAGACGTTTTTGTACTGCACCAGATTTAAATGGGTGAAGAAGTGAATTAACACCTAAATTTCGGTCTATTCCTCACACAACACTTGTTCTTGTTTTAAAGGTGGGAGTGACCATAAATATTGAGAACCACTGTATTAAGCTTACAACTTGATACTCTATAAATAAAATAAATAATAATAATTAAAAAAAAATGCATTGCACACAAAAAAATTGGGTAAAAGCCCACTTTTAATTATACTGAATTATTTTTGTATAACCTAATTTTCAGTATTAAATACATTTTAATTTAAATCAACATTTCTCTTGCTCCATCCTGATGGAATTTGTCAAGAATGCAATTTTCAGTCCCCCAATGAAGGACTGTTCCACTAGGACACAGAAGCGATTTTATTGGCTGAAAGAAAGTGTTTTAGGTATTCTATTCGGTGCCTGATCAGAAATCCTACAATAGCACTTGAAGATTTATAGTATTGTGTTAATCATAAATGAATGACGTGGAAGCTATATAAGATATCAAATATATATATATATATATATATATATATATATATATATATATATATATATATTACATCGTATAAGCAACACATGGTCAAATTAATGTTTATTTTTGTTTTTAGTAAGCATGCTAACTGATTAGCCTTTTAAGCTAACATTCTATCATGCATTCCCTACGGTTAGCAAGCTAATCAATTATCCTACTAAGCTATTTTTCAGCATAAGTAATTCATGTTATACAGTATGCCAAAATGTTGAATTTCTGAGGTAAATGGAAATGGTAATACTATATTTACTGACTGTATTTACTAACTGTGTTTACGTGATCAGCTACAATTAGTAGGCTAACACACAAATTAGGCCTTAGAAGATATGCTCATATTATACTGCCTACTGTGCCTTTAGAAACAGCCCTCATGTCAGGAGTGCACCTATGATGCTGCCTTAAAATATTACCTAATTAGGCAGCTCAATATGTTTTGGAACAGAGCTAATGTTAGTAAAATGGAATCCTGCATGCAAGTTATATTTACTGAAGTTTTAGTTGGTTTGTACCACAGATGAAGATTAGTAAAATATCTGTGAGAAAACCTTTTACCCCATCTGTCGATTAACCTTTAGTCATCCATTAAATAGAGCAGATGTTGCTATAAGCAGTGACACTGCAAACAAGCTCTGTTTTACTGATAAAATTTAAACACAAACAAATATGATGACCAATAAAGAATGCACTTTGCTGCATTAAATGGCCTGGAGCAATGCTGAGGACTGGAACAGCAGTAAGGACTTTTACACTTGTGGAACTGGGGGAAAAAGACAGAGTAAACAAATCAGAAATTCCATCTTGGACTTAATCTGTTCTTGCAGCCTGAGGCTTGGAGCTCATGCCCCAGGAACCCCCTGCAATGGACTTGCTCTCCCCGGGGATACCAGCGATACGAACACGCAACCGAATGGAAATCTCAATACACAATCCACACAGACTGATATTGGAGGCATTTACAGTGCGCTGGGTATCTTGTGCAGCCAAGCATTCAAAATAGAAGCACCATGAAGGCAAAATTCAGGAGGAAAACAAATACCATGCTACTGATCTGAGACAGGACCTTCTTTATTCACCCCAGTATGAGGATATGGGTGGATGTTGTTTTGAACCTGTAGCGTTTGATTTATTGCTTAAGTGCACTGCGGAGGATGCGCTCTGCATGTGTTTGTCCAAGTGTTTGGGAAGAAATATGAAGTTTGGGGCTGAACTTATTTCTCTTTATTTAACGTTAAAGAGGCCCTATTATGCTTTTTGGGATTTTACCTCTCCTTTAGTATGTAATATGTTTGTGCATGTAAAAGGTCTGCAAATTTACAAAGCACAAAGTCCATGCCAAAGGGAGTTACTCTCTCCCACAGAAAACTGCTCCTGAACTGCCTGAAATACCTGGTTTGAAGTCCAGCCATTACTTCCGTGATTTAGCTAAGTCAGTATGTAACACATTTGCATAATGCCCGCCTAAGGGCTACTTCGGTTATGATAAGGGGCGTTACATTTTCGACACGCTCTAAGCGTTTGACCAATCACAAAAGACTGGGCCAGCTGAAAATTCAGAGCCGATTGGTCTTTTTGGAAAGGGGGGCTTTAAAGAGACTACAACAGAGCATTTCAGACAGAGGGTGAAAAGATGTGCTGCAGCAATGTACATGAGAAAAATAATGTGCTTTTTGAACAAAAAATAATGTTTTTTGAACATTAAAGCATGTAAACCTATTCTAGTAGACCCCCAAAATAAAATTATGAACCTGTAAATGAGCATAATATGATATCTTTAAAGGAACAGTTTACCCAAATAAAATTACATTACTTTCATAATTTATTCACCCTCATGTTACTTCAGACCCAAATTACTAGGGACAATCAGTGGTGGTTCTGGCTTACTTGGTGCTCTAGGCGAGATCCGATGTGGCACCCCCTCTTACCCACCACCCCCAAAAAAGGACACAACAAATTAGGGATTTAACAATGTTGATGCCTTTTATTTACAGAACTATTTACAGATATTTAAACACAAAATATATTAAATAAAATAACTACAATAAATATAGAAATAAAGCAACAATACATATATATTTTATGTTTTATATGTTATATTTACTGTATATTTAATATAACATATATAACAATATAACAAATATAATAAATATTAACATATATTAAAAACTTACTGTAAACATAATGCCTGAACACATACACACCTGGATGCCTGTATAGCTGAACTTGAAGAGATAGATGCTCTCCTAGGTGATCCTAGGCACTCTGGGGGCCCTAGGCAAACACACACACAAACACCCTTTTACAACACTAACCATTTATTTTCCAAAAATAACAGGAACATATCAAACAGAACATTTGCAGAAAGTTATATTTAAAATGCATGTATATTAAATTCATGCAATAATAGAAAAATATTTAAAGTGCACATTGTAATACAACAACAACAACAAAGAATACATTCAAAGTGCACTCAGGACACCTTTTTCACAATTTCACAGCACACCGCATCACTTGACAATTAGCCATAGTAGGGGTCATCTGATATCATTAAAGAGATCTGACTGCCTTCTGTTGTGGTGGTGATGCCGCTAGGGAGTGGTGCGGCCTCTTTTTCTTTATTAGGTGTTGATGTGATGGAAGTACCTGCTGTTGTGGCACTGCTGTATGTGTGAAGATCCTCTTCATAATGAGCAGAGCAGAAGGCTGCACTGAAAGTCCATAGAACTGCTAAATAATTAAGGAAAATAATTATATATATTGAGATATCAGTAAATAATTACATGCATTCAGATATCAGATACATTTAGCTTGAATATTCTCATTGTAACACACAGAATTAAGTAAAATATTTTTTTCTGAGAGAAGGCCATATCGATACTAATAATACCACATTGTGATACATTGAATTCACATTCAATATGTGCTTGTCTGGGGTGTTGTAAAAACTTCAGTTATGCTCTTAGAGAGAGAGAGAAAAGAAAGCATGGAGCATTTAAGCTACTATCTTTCACTTACAAGCATTCATTTTTGTAACATACAGTATACAATGCCATCTCACAACCACTATTTTCATTAAAAATAAATTATCTAATCCATAGTAGAAGTTGCTTATCTAAACTCGACAGAAAAATAAATTAACTAGCTGTGATGTAATAACTCTCTTCTATATGTTCCCCTCTATTTCTATACATATGTAATACTCCATGAGAGTAACATAATTTAGAGGAAAACCGAATGACATTCCAATCTTTTCTAAAGAAACATGTGAGAATCCATAAATTGTCTCTAAATGCACAAATATTTGGACTACAGCTTATAATGGACATTGTTAACTGAAGCCTCGTAATGACAAAAAGACGAGAGCTTACTCACTTTAATGAACATGTGTGTCTTTATTACATGTTTATGTCCATAACTCTTGTTTTGATTTTGCATGTCAGATGTGTACACCTTATATAACTTAAGGAATTACTCTTACTGTAACATTTATATCATAAAACAGTGGTGAAATATCAAATCTGGAGATTACGCCTTTCTAATGATGTATAGTTTGTTGCGATTAAATAAGAATAGTATGTAGAATAAAGTGAAGTGAATGTAAACAATCCCAATCGTGAACTGCGCGGCCGTTGGCAATCTTTTCATGAGAAGGGATAATTCAGTAAACATTACAGATTCTGTACCAGTCAGCACTGTCATGCTTCTTCTACTCCTCTTTCATTTTTCCTCTTCTGACTCCCAGATTGGTACATCGGACATCCTCTTCATGATTCCTGCATCCCAACTTGAATTAGTAGCTAAAGGGATGGGGGGGCCCCCTACGTGGATGTCACAGAATTTTGAACATTCAAAACATGCAGCCTGATCTCATGAAAATTTTGTGACTGTCGCAACATTTTAAATTCTGCTCTTACTTGAATTTGTAGCTAAATGGTTGGGGGCCCCTCTAGGGGGGTTTTCAAAAATGTCATTCTAGTCTGCTAAACATTGCCAGTCATTGGTTTCAAGTGTCATTGCAGTGAACTACTGTTATTTACGCCCGTGGGGGGCCCCAGTTTGGGGCCTCAGGCAATTGCCTGTCCTGTATGTCCGCCTCTGGATGCTCTTTCCTCACCAGAGTCAGAGGATGCTTCGTCTGTAGTCTGCACGGAGGAAGTAGCTGTACTTTTTTCAATGGGGTCAGGGGGTGCTCCAAAATATTGAAAGGTGCACTCAGTAATTTGTTCCTCATTAAAAAAGTTTAACTCTTAAAGACATGAACTGTAATTTTGCAATATATGTAGGAAATCATGACCACTCACTTCAAAATGAAGAGTTCAGTCATATCAGTAACCTTATAAAAGCTGTTTTATTCTACATGGAGAGGGTCCACACATGGGGGCTGCCATGTTAGAATCACATGACCGGCCGAATACTATTCGCTTAATCTCAGTAACCGTCCTGTTATTTGACACTTTCACTCATTTATTAAAGTAATCATGGCTGACTGTGAATACAAAATTTCTACAATGGCATCTGAAACTATTGATTTTAAGTTATGCTGCATCCAAGCCGCTAGGTGTCAATGTAAGTCCAAGATGACACAATGACAAAAGTTACTGAGTGCACATTTAAGAAGTGCTCCTGAATTTAAAGGTGCACTCAGTAATTTCTGAGTCTATGTTGTGTGTGTGTGTGTGTGTGTGTGTGTGTGTGTGTGTGTGTGTGTGTGTGTGTGTAAATGTGTTTGTCAGTATGCCTATATTTGTCATTAATTACTTTTTTTTTAATCGAGCAAAAATGTAATGGTTTTATTGTAGCAGCTAGAATGCATTTTATTTTGTGATAACAGTGACAATAATTTTTATATTTATTTTATGAGAGGGTGGGCGCAACAAGACAGGGAGCAGAGGAATCAAGTTAAACTGCCACAGATGGAGCGGTAGTTGAGTGTGCATCTTGATGGTACGTATCCACTGGCGCGTGGTGATCGAAACAGGCGTTTTCAATTGATTCCAATGAGAATCCACCTCACAAACCAGGCGCTAGGCTCTCATTGGAATGAATTGAAAACACCCGCTTCCCTTCGCTCACCATGCACCAGTGGACACCCAGCATGAGAGCTCTGTGCAGGAGCGGGGTGGCACCCACCTGTCATGCCGCCCCAGGGAGCACTGGCGCCCTAGGCGGCTGCCTGTATCGCCTATGCCAGGATCTGCCACTGGGGACAATGACAGCCTTACACAGTCAACATTCACTTTCATTTAGCCTTTTTCTTCCTACAGTGACAGTCATTCTGGTCTGGAACAACATGAGGGTGAGTAAATGATGAAAGGCATCTTATTTTTTTTGGTGAACTATTCCTTTAACGTCTTTATGTTTGGCATCCAATGATGTCTGTGTGAAAATAATATTTTTTTTTAAGTATTTTTGATTAAATTATTTTCACATTTAAAAAATGATAACATTGCTTCTGTTTGGGGTCCCTTTTAAACAGGAAAAACACATTGTAGACAAGCACAATAGGATTATTCCATGTTAAATCAACCACATTTCAGAAGCATCCTTGGTATGATGTTTTGATTTTTTTAATACTTTCCAGAAGAAAGATAAAAATAAATGATGATGAAGGACAAAATATTAAATGCAATGGATCAATATTTACAGAGTTGTCCATTATTCTGAATATTTTTCACCTATGAATTTGGAGCAAAACTACAGTTAAAAAAAATAACCTCAGAAAGATAGCAGCATCATTATTTTATTTAGGTTGGTCTATTACAAAAATTGGTAACACTTTAAATTAAGGTTATATTTGTAAACATTATTTAACAACATAAATAACCATAAACTAACAATAATTTTACTGTATTTATTAATCTTAATGTTAATTTCAACATATACTAATACATTTTTTATATCAAAAGTTGTACGTTAACATTAGTTAATGCACTAACAATGAACTAACAATGAATCATTGTATTTTTATTAACTAACATTAACAAAGACTAATAAATGCTGTAAAAATATATACTGTATATATATATTGTTTGTTCACGATACCAAATGCATTAACTAATGTTAATGAATGGAACCTTATTGTAAGTGTTACCCAAAAAATCTTCAGCTCCCCTTGTTGCAATATATGACAAAGACGTCCAAAAACTTGAAGGTTTTTTTTTGTTGTTTTTTTTTTTTTAGGTTGGAATGCCTATAACTCCATAACTATTAAATGTATGTATCTTAAGGGTCATAAAATTCCAACTTACAAAATACTGACATTTTCAATTTAGATCAGTTCAGTTTTCGTCCATTAAAGTTGATGGGGAACATTTTTATCTTGACATTATTTTAATTTATAAAGGACAACTTAACTTTTGTTCTTTATTTTATTATTTAATTTTGTATCACGAATGAAGCAAGGGTTAGGGTTAGGCCACCAGTGATGATAACACCAGTGACAAATTCTCTTAAAAGATACATTTTCTAAGATGGTGTCAAAAACATCACAAAACCAACACCACTGATCAGATAGAAATCAATAAATCATACCATTATATTACATTTTTAATTAAAAATCTTTCACGTGAACATTAAACAATGTAACTCCAATGTCAAATTTAAATGAACCATGTTAAAAAATTACAGTTAAAATGTATATTATTAACCTTTTCAACATGGTGATATATTTTTTAAATAAACGATTTTAACATTGATAACAACAACGACATGAAATCAAGGGACAAACACTCTTTTCAAATTAGTCCTGAGAAAACAAAATAAGTAAAAAATAAACACATATATAACTGTAAATGTCATACGCAGCAAATGTATATTTTATGTATATTTGACTAATTCATTATAATATTCTAATACATTGACTCAATCGACTAATTGCACAACTACTTCCACGTTCAATGTAATGCAGCTCAGCCGTTTCCAGTTACAGCATTCAGCGCAATTTAAAATATATTGATATACTTATTAATGAAACAATGAGGGGGGCCTGGGTAGCTCAGTGAGTACTGATGCTGACTACCAACCCTGCCAGGTCTCCTAAGCAACCAAATTGGCCCAGTTGCTAGGGAGGGTAGAGTCACATGGGATAACATCCTTGTGGTCGCGATTAGTGGTTCTCGCGCTCAATAGGGCACGTGGTAAATTGTGCGTGGATCGCGGAGGGAAGCATGAGCCTCCCATGCTGGGAGTCTCTGCGGTGTCATGCACTGCAAGCCACGTGGCGGTCTCAGAAGTGGAGGCAACTGGGACTTGTCCTCCACCACCCAGATTAAGGTGAGTAACTGCACCACCACGAGGACCTACTAAGTAGTGGGAATTGGGCAATCCAAATTGGGAGAAAAGGTGATAAAAAATAAAATAAATAAAATAAAAATTAATGAAACAATGACACAAAATAGAGATTAATACATCAGCGTTCATTATGCCTCTCTCTCTCTCTTCCATCACATATGGAGCATTGCAGTGTTTGAAGTGTGGGTGGGCGATATGACCAAAATCTTGAATAATTTTATATCATGATAACTATATACAGTTGCAATCAAAATTATTCAACCCCCTTGACCAGCTGGTGATGTGAATTAAAACACATCAACTAAAACATCAGTAAACAGTCAAAGTTTTTAATACGCATTTGAGTGATTTTGAGAAAAAAGAGTTCAGTTTACCTAAATTTCTAATAAAAAATAAAAAATTCTCTCCAAAAATGTCATGTTAAAAATATTCAACCCACAAAGTCAATCATTTGTGGAGCATCCTTTATCCTTTATATTTATCACCTTGTCATCTTACTCCAGACGTACTGCTGACCCATGGGTCTAAAACTCATTTTCAGTTTAGTGTCATACATCTATAAAACCTTCTTCCAGGACTCCACAGGTCTTTCCTACTTCTTTCCTATTACTTCTTGAATATTCAAGTCAACATTTCCCTTGCTGAAGTTTTGCTTTCTTCCACACCCCAAGAAGGTTGCCGTTGTCCCATATTTTAAAAATGCATGAATGGTGCTGCCAACTTTGTCTATTGGAAATTGAAGTGCCTTGGAAATGTACTTTTAGCCATGACCTTTCTTGTGTAATGAAATAATCTCCTCTATTAGCTTTTGAGACAGCTTATTTTTAATTGCATTTTTTGCATAGAAATACATTTTTACTTACAACGCTAAACATAAATTTTAAAGCTTAAATAAGTGCCATTGCAGATTGATGACTTAATTTTTTTTAAAAACCATTACTTGTGTAGCCTTACATATTTAAGTAACAGCTACATGCAATAGGGGTTGAATAATTATGACATGGCTGTATTTAAAAAAAAAAAAAAAATCCTGCTATTTACAAATAGTAGGTCATATATTCACACTATGACTGTTGGGGGGGGGGGGGGGGGTAATAAGTTCGATTGCAACCGTATATCACAATATAGTAAAATTTTTCAGGAAGATCTATAAAAATTGGGCAATATATTCAATAACCAGATTCTAATGTCTTTTTTTTTTTTTTTTTTTTTTTTTGGAAAATCCAGCCAGTGAATTAAATACTTAAATGAAATACTTGAAAAAAATTAAATTAATAAAAACTACTTCATCTTATATAATTTTCTCTTTATTTGGATCTTGACAAACACAAACATAGTGAAAGTAAAATAATAATAATAATAAAAAAAATCTAAACTTGTTTTATAATCAGCCTTAACATAATACTAAATTTAACATTATGCCACATTTCAGTCTGATGTTGTTGACTAATATCATTATTATTACAAACTTTTTTCAAGAAAGTCAACATCTTCTCAAAGCAATTCAACAAAGAAAATAATACATAAGTAAAAAAATATATATATATATATATATATATATATATATATATATATATATATATATATATATATATATAATGGGGCCTGGGTAGCTCAGGGAGTAAAAACGCTGACTACCACCCCTGGAGTCGCAAGTTCAAATCGTGGTGCGCGTGGTGAGTTGTGTGTGGATGCCGCGGAGAATAGTGTAAAGCCTCCACACACGCTCAACAAGCCACGTGATAAGATGTGCGGATTGACGGTCTCAGGTGCAGAGGCAACTGAGATTCGTCCTCAGCCACCCGGATTGAGGCGAGTCACTAGCCACCACAAGGACTTAGAACGCATTGGGAATTGGGCATTCCAAATTGGGTAGAAATATATATATATATATATATATATATATATATATATATATATATATATATATACTGTATATATATATATATCCAACGAAAATAAACACTTATAGGCTGTTAAAGATTTAAGTAATCTCTATAGAGAAAATGAATAGGCAAACATGGCAGGTTTATTTCCTAATGTCAAAAATCATTCAAACAAAATTTAAGTAAGGGTGATGATGTGTAGTTTAAAAACACTTTATTTTGGTACATGACACAGTGCTGTAGCTGTTTTCCTTGTCAGTGGTGGTTAGAATGTAGGGCTGTCTAGCTGTTTGAGATGTTTGACTTCCTGCATAGCGCTTTAAAGTAAAAAACAAAAAAACATCAACAACAACAACCTCAAAACCCATAGTGTTCAAATGGGTCACGTAAGTTTTGTGGTCTACGGTGCAATTTTGAGTAGTGTGGATGATTCCGCTTTGTATACCATTGCTTTCTCAGATCGGCTTGGGCTGAATTAAAAGGGTCAGGACATGCATTATTTTTATTTTTTTTTTCCTTGAGGTTCAATTACAATGTTACTACAGTTTCTTTTCACAACAAAAGAAACTGCTTAAAAAGGCTATTTAAACAGCGAAAATAGTCGAAGACCAGCTGCAGTGTGAAGGGTTAATACATTTGTATCAAGCTGTAGGGAGAGGGTTCCCCCGGGATTCCCCCGGCTTCAATATGCATCCCGTGACAGGAAATATGGGATGTTCACGGGGTGGGGAATCTCCCTCGAATGATTCACCGGTCAACCAGGGGAGGGGGTAACCGTTTAATAAAAATTAGAATAAATCCGCTGCTTAAACACGGGAAAATGGGCATCCCGGTGCGTTCATTTTGGCCAAAATGTGGGACATCATAGTTATATAGAGACAGATGATTAAGCAGGCAGCCTTACAACCATATATTTCACTATTGTTTTCCGTTGCGCTCTGCTATCTTCTGCCATATTTATATAATTTAATCTCAAATCAATATTTCGTGAGGAATTATGTATGTTTTCGTTTAGTAACCATGTAATAATCATGATCCGCTCCCCTTTGGGGTCATTATCATGGTTTATTTTGTGATAAATTGGCTGATTATGTAAGCGTAAGCACAGTTCTAGCAGGAAGATCTTGGGATGCATTCTATCAGGCATCTCATCCAATCACAATACAGCCTCCGCTTTATAAGCTGCACAGCTGTGCCTGATTGTTCGCCTACTTCCATTGTTTTCACCCCCCTCCACCCCATCATCACAAGTTTATGTCTCGTCCTGGGTGGGGGTAAACTCTGCTCCCCTGCCATAATAGCTTCCAGCAGGATCTGACAGTTCAAGTAAGTATCTGAGTGCTGAAATATAGGATGGCGTTTATGCCAAATAATATTAGTATTTCTATGTTCGCATTAAGCCCAATAATCCCGAGCGTTTTCTGACAGAAATACAATTCCTTGCATATCAAACAAACACAGGCATATGAAACTTTAGAATCACACTTGTAACTCACCAGCATTATTGTCGTGGCCAGTATTACTTCGGCCACTGCTACATCTTTCAATTCAAGTTTCTTCGCAAGGCCTAAATTCTTGGTTTCTCAGAATTCATCCATAAATACAAACAGTTATTCCCACATTTACCCATTCAGGAACTTAGTTTGAATTAGCCACTCATTCCTAATGTTGGGATCCTTTAGAAAGGTATGCAGAGATACAGTTTTTCTACAACTAGTAACACAACGTCTGTGGACCTAACTTTACTCTTTTCGCTGGTTAAAAGCAAACTACAGTTCCAATAGTACCACTTTCAGTGTTACAGTGTCCAAGCCGCTTGTTCTCTCTGTCAACTCACCGGCCACGATGATAACGTATGTTGTGGAGGCAGTGAATATGCAAATGACACTGCACTCTGACAT
Source organism: Myxocyprinus asiaticus (assembly GCF_019703515.2). NCBI lineage: Eukaryota > Metazoa > Chordata > Actinopteri > Cypriniformes > Catostomidae > Myxocyprinus > Myxocyprinus asiaticus. Next base: position 34,395,306 of record NC_059365.1, on the reverse strand, counting down.
CACAAAGTAGCCGATTTCAAAACAAGTCATTTTTGCAGGGTGGAAACAATAAATGCTCTTTTAGGACTGGAGAGAAAGCTCTGAGTTCTAAAACTTACAGTATGTTTTATACAATGACCTCTTATATGTCATAATGTCAAGGACAATTTGATTCCTCATGTCATGATCCCTTTAAAACTGTTATTCCACTGAATATTGAAGAAGCTGTACACAGTAATGTTCTAAATATTTATTTTCCTGTCTCTGAAAATGTCCAGACCTTAAAATCTTCCGAACACTCATTTAAAGTGGAGTTTCGGGAACTAGGCAACAATGGCACATTGTAAACATGTATGATTTTCTTATTATTCTTTTTTCTGCTCTAAAAGTGTCTGGGAGTCAGAGACCATAAATCATAGAGATCCCAAACTTTGTGGAATGATCCAAACAATATATGTGGGAATAAATTATGACAGACTTTTGGGTGAACTATTCCTTTAAGTGTGCCTTTTTTATGTTAAAGGACCTTGGTCTCTCAGACCACAAATAGGACATAATGGTTAAGATTTCAGAGTTTGGTCAAAGAGTTTGGAGGGGTTCCAGGTACCCAGAAAGCCTCCTGATTTCTTTTTCTGCTGGCATTAAGAAGACTATCAGAAAAAGGGTAGCATCACATTTCATAAAACAATTATCACAAACAGCCATCGCAACATGCCTGTTAGCGCTGATCACTTCCCTCGCATGCTAGCCTGGTATTTGAAAAAGTCTGTAGCCTGCAGTTGACTGAATGATTTATAAATGAAAAGAGATCTAGAACTTGACGGCGCACAACAAAGCCAACTCTGAATGTTTCGCAACAAACACTTAAAATAGTTTCAATTGCACAGAGAAAGGGACCAGGGGAGATTACTTCCCAAAAGAGGTGCACTGTACCAGGATACTAAATAACTAGCTTGCTTTAAGGAAAAGATTACTTACACTCTATAAGAAATGGTTTGATACGCCATTTATAAGCTTTTCATGTCAAAGCCTGCATGTCCAGGCTGCAATGCTGGAACACAATGAATTAATTCATCACTAAAATCTTTCAGCTCCCTTCACAACAACGCAACCTCTGCCTGCTGCAGACAATTTCGTCTTGCATTCAATAAGGCTTTTAAATTCGCAACTCCAACACATTCTGCCTATTCCATTGCTGAGAGCATGTAAGAGAGGACTTATGGGGGTTTGAAAGCTGCAGAGAGTAAATTAACCCATATACACCACTGTCAAATACAACAGTAATTTTACACCTGGTTGGACAAAAACAGAACCATTCATGTTTCTCTGGTGACAGGAATAAACCCGGGCATTTTATACATCTACATTTGTATGAAAAAGTGTGTTACCCATCATTCACACATGCTTAAACTGCAGTGTTTTGCAGCTCTGAAAGTTTGATTACGTCTCTAATGGAACCACAGTTTGCAACAATGTTTCCAATCTATTACATTTAGATGGCATTAGATAAAGAATATGTAATGTCTAACTGGTGTAATTTTTTTCTCCAGGGGGTAATGGCCAAATAATTGGACCACATAATGTTTTATTATATTTAATAACACCAGCGCAGCAATAAAAGCTCAGCTTAAAACATCCTTCCAAATTTCAAAGCTAAAAAACAGCGTGCCCATGTAAAACAGGACAAAGAGATGCGCTGAATCCTTTGGAAATTACTCAAAATCTGTGAGCAAGTAATACATGGAGCAATCTGACACATTACAGTTTATAAGGATTCGATAAAAGCACCTTGTCCATTATGGAGGCACATTTGTCCAATGTGATCTGGCTAATGTTTGAGATTGGAAAATATAAACCTTTCCTGAAAATAAGCTTGCTTTTTTTTTGCAGTGTTCTTTTAAGATATGCAATATAGCCCAGACTTAAACTTTTAAACTTCAAACAGATATTTGTCGAAGTTGAAAGGGCGAGAACCAAGCTAAATCCTTTGTGCTGCAAAGATCAGGTTGTTTCGGCATCAAACAACCATTTACACTGCCTGGCCAAAAAAAAAAAAGTTGCATCCTCTAATATTTCGTTTGACTGCCTTTAGCTTTGTTGCACATTTGTCGTGGCATTGTTTTGACAACCTTATGCAATGCTACAACATTTATTTCCATCCAGAGTTGCATTCATTTTTGGCCGAGATCTTGTATTGATGACGGGAGAGTCAAACCACTTTGAAAAGTCTTCTCCAGCACATCCCAAAGACGTTTAATGGGGAATTTTTAAAGAGCACCTATTATGGTTTTTCAAATATTACCTTTCATGTAGAGTGTTATATAGCTGTTAGTGAATGTAAAAAAGTCTGCAAAGTTTCAAAAATCAAAGTGCATGACAAATGGAGTTATTGACTCCCAAAAGAAAGAACCGATTCTGAACACCTGAAATGAGTCGTTAGTAATTCCAGACTTACTTTCTGTACTAACCTACGTAATTTGGTAACAAAAAACCCGCCTCTGGTCTTCATTGGCTGCTCACGAACAGCATAGGCCCTGAAACACTACACTAAGCGGTAGACCAGTCACAACAGACTGGGACATCTGACCAATCAGAGCAGAGTAGGGTCTCTGAAAGGAGGAGTTTAGAATGAATCCTTTAGATAAGATCATTGAATGAGTCGTTTTTGACACTGGGTAAAAAAGGTAATGCTGCAATTTAAATTATGAGCAAATTTAAATGTTTTTTGACCCTGGATGCATGTAAATCTATTGTATGAGACCTTTAAAACAAAATTAGGCACGTTTAAAAACCATAATAGGTGCTCTTTAAGGTCAGGACTCTGTGATGGCCAAATCACATGTGAAAATGATTCCTCATGCTCCCTGAAACACTCTTTCACAATTTGAGCCAGATGAATCTTGGCATTGTCATCCTGGAATATGCCCATGCCGTCAGGGAAGAAAAAATCCATTGATGGGATAACCTGGTCATTCAGTACATTGAGGTAGTCAGATGAGACCTGACCAATTGAAGCAACCCCAGATCATAACACTGCCTCCAGAGGCTTGTACATTGAGCACTGTGCATGCCAGTTGCATCGCTTCATGCGCTTCCCTTCTTACCCTGACGCGCCCATCACTTTGTAATAGGGTAAATCTGGACTCATCAGACCACATGACTTTTTCCATTGCTCCACAGTCCAATCTTTATGCTCCCTAGCAAATTGAAGAATTTTTTTTCCCATTAGCCTCACTAACAAGTGGCTTTCTTGTGGCCACACAGCTGTTTAGTCCCAATCCTGTAAGTTCTCGTCACATTGTGCGTGTGGAAATGCTCTTACTTTCACTATTAAACATAGCCATGAGGTCTATTGTTGATTTTTTACGATGTGATTTCACCAAGCATTTTAGTGACCTCCGATCACGATCATTCAAGATTTTTTTCTGACCACATGTCTTCCACGAAGCTGACGGTTCACCACTTTCCTTCCAGGTTTTAATAATGCGTTGGTCAGTACTTAACCCAGCCACTCACATCCCGGGCAACCTCAACACTACAGCGGACGCGCTGTCACGACAGGTTACCCTCAGGGGAGAGTGGAGACTCCACCCTCAGATGGTCCAACTGATTTGGAGTCAATTCCACAGGCACAGTCTGCGGTGGTAGACATGATCACTCAGGCTAGGGCCCCCTCTATGAGGCACCTGTATGCTTTTAAGTGGCGTCTGTTCCCTATGTGGTGTTCTTCCCGACACGAAGACACCCAGGGATGCACAGTCGGATCAGTGCTTTCCTTCCTGCAGGAGAGGTTGGAAGGGAGGCTGTCCCCTTCCACCTTGAAGGTGTACGTTGCCGCCATAGCAGCACACCACGACGCAGTCGACGGCAAGTCCTTAGGGAAGCACCACCTGATCATCAGGTTCCTAAGAGGCACCAGGAGGCTGAATCCCTCCAGACCATGCCTCGTTCCCTCATGGGACCTCTCTGTAGTTCTTCAGGGTCCTAAGAGAGCCCCCTTTGAGCCTTTTCAGTCAGCCGAGCTTAAGGCACTCTCCTTGAAGACTGCCCTCCTGACTGCGCTCACTTCCATCAAGCAGATTGGTGACCTGCAAGCGCTCTCTGTCAGCAAAACGTGCCTGGAGTTCAGTCCAGGTTACTCTCACGTGATCCTGAGACCCCGACCGGGCTATGTGCCCAAGGTTCCCACCACCCCTTTTAGGGACCAGGTGGTGAACCTGCAAGCGCTGCCCCAGGAGGAGCCAGACCCAGCCCTGTCATTGCTGTGTCCGGTGCGTGCTTTACCCATCTATTTGGATTGAACGCAGAGCTTTAGAATCTCTGAGCAGCTCTTTGTCTGCTTTGGTGCACAGCGGAAAGGAAGTGCTGTCTCCAAGCAGAGGATGACCCACTGGCTCATTGATGCCATAACTATGGCATATCTCACCCAGGACATGCAGCCCCTGGTAGGGCTACGAGCCCATTCTACCAGGGGTGTAGCGGCTTTCTGGGCCCTGGCCAGGGGTGCCTCTCTAACAGACATTTGCAGAGCAGCAGGCTGGGCAACATCCAACACCTTTGCAAGGTTCTACAACCTCCGGATGGAACTGGTTTGTCCCAGGTAGTGGCACGCAACACAAGTGGATAAGCCCGGGATAGCCGGCCGGGTGTATCGCTTGCACATAACGCCTTCCACCTCCTTTTGAGCTGAAGATGTGCGCCATTAATTCCCAGTAGTGTTCACAAGTTTGTTCCCTGGTTGACTTCCTCCGAGCCCTGTGGCAGTCGAGTTTTTGGAGAGGTTCGCTGCCGGCCCAGTACACATGCTAACTAAGAGCCCTGTTCTGGGGTAGGTGCTCCACATGTGGTGGTCCCTTTTAGGCTAACCCCATGCGATAAATATCTTCCGCTAATTTGTTTCCCTGTTGGCAAACTGCGTCTTCCTTGGGCAGAGCCCCTCTGCCCCAGTCTCCATGTTTGTAGTAACTCCTCCCCCATTGGGCAGGATCTACCTTGAAGACTCTCCACATGGTTGGAAAAATCATGTGACGTATTTTTCCACTTAAATATCCCCCCCTCTCTTTGGGCGAGGTGTGGTCTCCGCTGTGTGGTCTAGGCCTGGCGGCCCAGTCGGATCATCCCCCTTCTTTTTTAGAGAGTGGAAAAAAAGAAGGGGAAAAGAGGCCATGACTGGGTTAAGCCTGTCTCTCTATCTTTTGGGCAGTCGACTTGTCCCAAAAAAGGGCCGTTCGACACTCATAACTATGTTGGGGGAGGTTACGTGTCGACCTGGTGTGCTGGCTATGAGGCACACAGTAGTCTGCCCACCACACACCGCCAGTTCACGTAACACAGTTCAGCCAATTGTGGCGTTTCGTATAGGGACCCCTAGTGTCACTACATCGACACAACATCAAGTGAGTGACAGATAGGGAACGTCATGGTTACTTGTGCAACCTCCGTTCCCTGATGGAGGGAACGAGACGTTGTGTCCCTCCTGCCACAATGCTGAACTACCCACTGAAATGGCCAGATCTTATGTCGGCTCCTCAGCATAAAACCTGAATGAGTGGTTGCATACCAGCTCCTTTTGTACCCGTATGTCTGGGGGAGTGGCATGCAAATACCACTCAGCAATTTTCATTGGCCTTTTATCAAAGACCAGAGGTGTCTCGGGCTCCCAAGAGTGACCCCTAGTGTCACTACATCAACACAACGTCTCGTTCCCTCCATCAGGGAACGGAAGTTACACAAGTAACCATGACGTTTTGTTTATTTAAAACAAGAAAAACAGATAAGGTTTTCAAGTTTAATGGTCTATCATCTCACATTTGTATTTTATGACACTATTGGTTAGATTTAGGTTAAATGTTTAGATTAGGTTAGGTAGGTTTTGATCATTTAAAACTCTATAAAGCATTAAACTTAAAAACATTATCTTTTTGGGAGGACGTTTAACTTGCTGCCCCCCAGTTAACATTTCACCTTGAAACTGCAGCGATACGTGTAATGAACCACGTAATTTCATTTTACAGAAATATTGCCACAGTCATGTAATTTTCATGAGATCAGGCTGCCTTTCAAACATAACCAAAGAAACAAATTTTTACACATTCTTGACTTTGAAATAATAATGACATTACATATACATTTGTATTTATTCATTTGGCAGATGCTTTTATCCAAAGCGACTTACAAAAGAGGAAGACATTATAAGTGAATCATCTTAAGGAGACAGTGGTATAAAAAGTGCTGTATTACAAAGTTTCACTAGCATCAGAATAGTAGTATTCAAGACAGATTAAAGCATAACCAATATATATATATATATATATATATATATATATATATATATATATATTGTTTTTTGCCATTTTTTGAAGACAGAAAGTGAGTCAGCTTCACAGACGGAGTTAGGAAGGTCATTCCACCAACGTGGTACAATGAAACCGAAAGTCCGGGAAAGTGTTCTGGTGCCTATTTGTGTTGGTACAACAAGGCGCCGTTCCTTAGCCAACTGCAGGCTTCTGGTGGGAACGTAGCTCTGCAGAAATGATTTTAGGTATGCTGGAGTATACCCAGTGACTGTTCTGTATGCCAGCATCAGAGCCTTGAATCTGATATGTGCATCAACCGGCAGCCAGTGAAGAGAGACAAGGAGTGGTGTAACGTGCTCTCTTTGCTGCTGCATTCTAGATCATTTGCAAGGGTCTAATTGCACATGCAGGGAGGCCTGCAATGAGAGCGTTACAGTAATCCAGTCTAGTTATGACAAGTGACTGGACAAGAAGTTGTGTGGCATGTTCAGAGAGGAAGGGTCTTATCTTCCTGATATAAAGATATAGAGTGTAAATCTACACGATCGTGCTGTCTTTGAGATGTGGTCTGTGAAATTTAGTTGCTTATCGATGGTTACCCCTAGATTTCTGACTGTTTTGGAAGGCGTTACTGTAGTTGATAACATTAGGATAAATTATTTGTTCTAGACTTTGTGACAGTTAACTTTGTTAAATTTGACAAACATGCCTAACACTCTTGGTAAATTTACTTTAAAATGCATTGTGAAAAAATAGGGCATAAAGCTGTGTACAAAAGTTTAAGAGCCACTCAAGTGAACAAAGTAAAAGTGACATTAGGGAGATAAAAGTCCCCAATTACAGAAAAAGAACATTCTGCCACATTATTTTTTTAAATATCTTAAAACTCTCTGTATGCGCAGCTTAAGTTATCCCCTAGGGTGAAGTAAATTGGGAGCAGATTAAAGATGAAATACTTTATTTTTTTGGTGAGCTTGTAACAATGATAACAATAACAACAAAAACATAGGTACAACATACATACAATAACAGCAACATAGGTAACAACAATAGCAGCAAGAGCATCAGCATAAGTGCATCAGAAAGATCAGAAACATGAGGATCAATATACTAAGAAAGTACTACTGAGAACAATATAAAGATCTTACAGTCCATCATTGTAAAGTGTGGGGTGCAGATGTATAAATGCATGAGGAATTAAGAATACTGTAAGAATCAATCTTACATTAAGTACCATTGAGGGTATGTGTGGACTTAGATTTGATTGCTCTAAGACGTTTCCTGAAGGAAGAGGGGTTAAGAGGTAATTGGTGGGATGTGTAGAATCTTGCAGAATTTGCATACCTTTACACTGCATTCGAGACCCATAGATGTCAGAGATGGCAGTAAGATTGCATCCAATAGTTCTTGAGGCAGAGCGTACTACAGTATGCCACTGATTAGCTTTCTCTGCTGAGCCGCGGAGTTGCCAAACCACACTGTGATTGAGAAAGTACATATGCTTTCTATCACTGCCCTATATAGAAATGAAGCATACCGTCCTTTGATCCTCCAAACGTTTTGAGCTGTCTTAGGAAGAAAAACCTTTGATTAACTTTTTTTTTTTTTTAAATAGATGTTAAGTTGTCATCCTATTTCAGAGATGCAGAAATTGTAGTCCAGAGGAACTTGAAGCTGTGTGCCCTCTCATCAACCAGGCCACCAATGGTTAGTGGCTCTGCCAGAAATCAATCACCATTTCTTTCATTTTGGAGACATTCAGGACGAGATTATTAGCACAGCACTATTCAGTCAGAAAGGGCACCACATTCCAATAGGTCATTTTGTTTTTATCTATAATCACACCAGTGTTTTGTCATCTGCAAACTTAAACTTGTTTACAAAGTCAAAATGTGAAATACAGTCATTAGTATACAAAGAAGGTTATAGGGTTGACAATACACAGTCTTGTGGAGCACCACTAACAGGCATTGAGTTTTTTCTGTGCTGGAACTCACTGTAAACCCTAATAAGTAAGCAGAACTCAAAAGATTTATGTATTCAGTTATTTAAAATGTTTAAAGTTAATTAACTCCATGTTTAAGTTAGTAGAATTTTTAGAATTAGATTTTGTACTACAGATACATGTTAATTGCTCTTAACTTAAGCTATCTCATACATTTTGATGGCAATTAACTTTAAATTGAATTCTTTGGCTTAATTTAAATTACCATGTAATCTCAATTTAAATCATTTAAGTAAACTAAACCAACTAAATTAGCCACTTAAATGACTATTTTTCCATTATAAACTAGCTAGTACAGTAAATGCTAGCATGCTGAATGCATGCTAACTGGAAACATGTTGGGTGCTTCTCAAACGGAAGGCTGCAGTCTGTCTTTCCCAGACCAGTCCATCGGAGGCTGCAGGCTAGACTCCTCCTCAGCATTCAGCGCTAGAATGAGACGGTCTAGTGAGTGTGCATGGTGAGCCATAAGCTTAGAACCATGTGATATTTTATTTTGTTTAGAAAACCTATATACTTCAGAAAATGAGAAATATGTCCTTAATCCCTTAATTATTTTAGCAAAATGTTTCATTCACAAAGCTAGAGTCACTCAAAATAAGCCTTTATATAATATATTTTGCAACACTGATCTTATCATTTATATTTAAATAAATTTAGATTTTTGACATACTTCTACTACTTTTTGTAAACAACAAAATTACATCACTGTGACGTCAACGTGAGCAACAACTTGCTACAAATAATTAAATAAGTAAATCGTTTGGCATTAAATTGATGAAAAAATACTACCAAAAACACTGGCAATGTTGAAAAGTATTATTACTGTTTGAAATAGCTGTTTGATATTTGTATTTATTTTGAATTTCAATTTTGGCCCATGATGACAAAGCCCCTTTTTCAGCAGTCATTACTTCAGACTACTAAGAAATTACTGTCACCTTATCCTTGAGAAATCATTCTAAGGTGCTAATTTGGTACTCAAGAAACATTTATTTTTGTTAGAACTGTTGAAAACAATTGTGCTATTTAATGTCGTTTTAACATTGCAATACAGTGTCCTTTTCGGTTGCTGAAGTATTGAGTACACTTGCATTTCCTGCAAGTCACTTTACACTTCCAAGTCAAATTTTGGTTTGAAAACCCCCACAAATTTTTCTAAAACTCATTAGTCTGTTGCTCTTTTAAGAGATTAAGGCTATTCTATGCACTTCTGTCTTGATAAAAAAAGCAAACTGGATCCGTTCAGGACAGAGAGAGAGAAATGGATGTCCCAGAAACAGACAACAAGAGGGCAAGAACATCAGAGTCTCTAGTTTGAGAAACTGATCTCTCACAGCTCCTAAACTGGCAGCTTCAATGACGTACACACCAAACACCAGTTTTATCTGCAACAGACTTTCAAAGAAAATGCCACATCTGACACTGGCAAACAAAAAGAAAAAGGGAAGACTGGGAAAGGAACAACGTTTTGATAGTAAATGATTAGAAATTAGTATTATGGATGGATGAGAGTCTAAGTTTGAGGTCTTGAGCTGCTGTCAGAAGAGCCTAATCGTAAGGACCATGAAAAGTATCCTAAAAACCATACATAATTGGGAAGTCCTACTGAAAGCATATGATGATACTTTAGCTGAAAATCTGCTAGAATGCCTAAGATGTCATGTTGTCGATTAGAACTTGTATTGAACCTGGAATATTCCATTAATATTTATTTGTTTTAAATTCTTTGATGTTTTTTTAATTTTATTTTAAATGTTTATTTTCGGGTTTAAGTTAGATTTCAAATACCAGATTTTAAATGTGGACTAAGACATTTGAACCTCTCTGTATTTTGGAAGAAATAAGCCTGACAATGTCGAGTTGGGAATTACTTGTAATCAGTGTGGAAGGATTATAGAGGCGCATGCTTCTGAATTATTAATTGAGAATTAAACAAAAACACAGTATGTGTATGGTGGTTAGTTTGTAAACATGGAGGCATAAAAGGAAATCTTTTAAAAACCATTCCACAAGTTCCCATGTTATAAAAGCACACTCTTCATTAGGTAACAGGACAGGCTAACACAAAACATTTTTCTCCCACAAAAACCCAAAGGACTGTGGTTTTGCATGAATGGTGGATATCAACCCCTACAATGCAGCATTGAAATAATGAAGCAAAAAAAGAAACTGTAAATGTGTGAGAGTTCTCAATAAGAGATCTGTTATCACTAAGATACAGTTGCCATGGTGAGGCTAATTAGCGTGGCTACATGAGGGTGTGACTAAGTACTATCAGTGTCCAGTGGGAGACCAGTAACCAGTCAGAAAAGGAAAATGCATTGTTTGTGCATTTTCAGTCTAGCTGGTAGGAATGAATTTCAAATATAGCACTGTTTTTAAGATCAGAACAGGCAGCTTTCATGGTTTCTGTGTGTGTAGTGGCTTAAAGAAATGCAGAGTGGAAGATACACTCTGTAAATCTGTGTGGTTGGAGGGTAAGTTTGGGATAAGATAGGTGGATTTGTATTTTTAGCCCAAAGACTACTTTGAGTTGCTCTCTGTATTTGTGTATTAAAAAGAAAATGCAGTCTTTGTCATATATTTGATGTTATTTGTGGGAGAAACAACCAAGCATTTTTTTTTTCTCATCCTAAAAGTCAAACAGCAAACTATAGGTTGCCTGTTTTTCTCATGGTAGCTATTGGATTCCAGATTTCACAAGTTTATGTGTATACAGATATCAGGAAATGTCTGTTTTTTGATCCTGCATTACTTAAACATTAAAAAGGGATAGTTCACCTATCTCTTTTTGGAACACAAAAGAAGATGTTAGGCAGAATTATTTCATTGTATGGAAATAAGACACAATGAAAGTGACTGAGGCTAACATTCTGCCTAACGTCTCTTTTTGTGTTCCACAGATGAAAGTCATACAGGTTTGGAACAAAATGAGGGTGTGTAATTGATGACAGAATTTGTCATTTTTGGGTGAACTATCGCTTGAAGAGTATGGTGCTTTTTAGAATAAAAACACAAATAAACTGGATTCTTTCTTGCTTGGAGTTTCACTAATACATTTCACTAGGGGTGTGTCACAATCCTCTACCTAACACTGTGCCATTGTTTTGTTCATAATCATCTTTCATCCCTAATGTGCATGAAAGGGAAACATTTCTGCAAACTTTTTAATATTACATAGGCATTTGAGTTGATAGAAGACAAAAAAGACTCCCTCCCTCTACCCCTTGTTATTTTTATTTGTTAATTTATGTATGTTGTACAATTTTGTACTGAGTTATTAATATTTATACTGCATTTTGTGCCTTATTTTATTTTGCTTGTCTACTGTCTGAATCCCATTATGTGTGTAATTTATTTGTTTTGCTTAATACAAATAATTGCAGGACAAGTAATTATTTTCGAATGGCACTGTATTTTTAATAGCTATACAACAAAGATGCAGGATGGCGTGTTATCCAGTACAATGATGTTGTTGATAAATAATTCTTTAAAAAGTTTTAATGTGCATCCTCATAATTGTATCACAGGTAATTATCTTTTTTTAAATTTGATTTATGTTCTTGATATATTGATTCATGCCATAGGAAGCTTTCAGGTGAAATAAGACAGTGCTATTTCTGTTCTTCTTCGAAAGTGTCTGTTTAGCCATCACTATATATATTTTTTAAAGCATGCATCAAACAAAACTGAGTGAGGTGTATGCTTTAAACAAGAAAAAATATATAAATACGTATATATATATATATATATATATATATATATATATATATATATCATACAAAATAGGTATTTTTACTGGAAAACAAGACAAAAAAAATAAGATTAAGAAAAAAATGGGCTATGTGCAAATTGTTTTTTTTATTGATTTTTTTTTTTTTTTAGCATATTCTATGCTTTAAACAAGACAAAAATATATAAAATAATATATACATATAAAAAATTGAAATGAAATAAAATAATAGTTTATGTAAAAACTATTTTTAAGACAAAAAAAAACTGTTTAAGATATTTTTTGCACAGTGTGCTCTTTACTGTTGTACATGAAACTGGTGTTGAGCGGGTACAATTCAATGAAGCTGTCAGCTGAGGACATGTGAGGCGTCTATTTCTCAAACTAGAGACTCTGATGTACTTATCCTCTTGTTTAGTTGTATATCTGGTCTTCCACATCTCTTTCTGTCCTTGTTAGAGCCAGTTGTCCTTTGTCTTTGAATACTGTAGTGTACACCTTTGTATGAAATCTTCAGTTTTTTGGCAATTTCAAGCATTGTATAGCCTTCATTCCTCAAAACAATGATTGACTGATGAGTTTCAAGAGAAAGCGGTTTCTTTTGTGCCATTTCTAACCTAATATTGACCTTAAGACATGCCAGTCTATTTCATACTGTGGCAATTCAAAAACAAACACAAAGACAATGTTAAGATTAATTTAATGAACCAAATAGCTTTCAGCAGTGTCTGATATAATGGCAAGTTATTTTCTAGTACCAAATTAGCAATTTAGCATGATTATTCAAGGATAAGGTGTTGGAGTGATGGCTGTTGGAAATGGGGCCTGTCTAGATTTGATCAAAAATTACTTTTTTCAAATAGTGATGGTGCTGTTTTTTACATCAGTAATGTCCTGACTATACTTTGTGATCAGTTGAATGCCACTTTGGTGAATTAAAGCACCAATTTCCTTCAGAAACAGCAAAATCTGTACATTATACCAAACTATTGGCCGCCAGTGTATATATATACATATATATATATATTGTAATAATAATATTGTATTTAATAACTTTTTTTGCAAAAACTATTTGTTTAAATATTCTTTCTTGAAAACAAGACAAACAAATTATCATCAAAATATTTTTGTTGTTGTTTGTACCGCAACTGCAAGAACATGGCACAATAGTAAACAAGATCATTGGTTCAACAAAAAACACGTGCTGATATGTCTACCTTCCTTGAATGTACTGTAAGTCAATTTGGATAAACCAAAAATGTAAATATTGTACTCTTTCATTAATTATTAATGCTGTTAGCATGATCTGACATAGTCTTTTGCTTATTTAAGTGCTGCACATTCTAAAAGAAAAACAACATAAATAGACTTTGGTCAACAAATACACATTCCTGCATATTTGTCTTCCAGATTCTGCATCTGGCAACCACCAATGTATCAATGTCAACTTATTGCTGGGAGAAGAGAAAACAGTGAATCTCAGCAAACACGGAGGCACGTGGCTATTGTTGGACAAACAGTTCTTCCGTGACATTGAAATGGAGATGAAAGCGGCTGTGAGGCAAATGTATTTCCTATGTGCAGTGAGATCATAAAATTGTCTCCTCCATATGAATGCATGTTTTGACATCCCATTTTAAGAGATATAATATGTGTCCTCTAAACTAAATATCTGAAGGCAATCATAAACAAGCACAAAATAAATACCCAGAAAACCTTATGTTCATCCGTCAAGGCTCCCCAAGAGTACTATTAGAGTTGACGGGGGTGAAGAATGAAATAGGCAAAGGGTTTCTCCTGCCTACACATATAAACGTGATGTCTGGCCTCCAAAACTTTCTACTTTTGCAGTGTGGATGGAAAACTGGAGACCAGTGGCCACAATTTTTTGCAGGTCAGTTAGTCAATTTGCTGGCCTGAGGCGAGGCAAAGAGCAAAACACCAGTTAGGAGCAAGAGGGGTCCAGGCACTCCGTGTTTGAGGCTAGATTAAAGTGCTGCTAGAGTTTGGCCACAGAAGCACATTGTTCAACCCTGACCTCTGAATATATCAAACACTATATATATCAAACACTTGACTCTGCTCAGATCACAGTTCTGCTTTAAACAGGGGAGGGTGTACGATTTCTGAGGCCCCAAGCAACTGATCAACCCAGGGCCCCATTTCGAATTTCTTTGCTTAAAAATTTACATAAAATTCATTTAAAATTAATCCTATCAGCCGTTGTAGCCAAGTACATTCAAAATATTTAATTAAATAAAAATCTAGTTAAAGATAATTAATGCATGTTTTCCAGTTTTTCCACAATACAGTGATAAAAAAGCAATATTTGCCTACATATATTTTTACATAACACTTTTTTTTATTATTTTTATTTTTTTATGAACAGGGTTTGCAAAACCTACAACTTCACTCACTAACATTTTGGAATTTAGTTGTTATTTATTATTATTATAACCCAACAATTATTTATTGTTATCCAGTTTGTTATTATAATATGATTCAGTATTATTTTTATAACTTTGAGGATTTGTTGTATACAATAGTAATATATTCCTGTCTTATTTACTTTCACCTGGAGCTCATATTCTGATGCTACAGTGTATTGTTCATGTTGCAAAAGGCTGTTTTTTCGTAAGCATCGTAGGCAACATTCGTAACAGTATTGTAACAGTAAACATATAAGGCACGGCGGCCCCTCAACACACTAGAGCAGGAGGGGAAAAAAAAACATTGCCGTTTATAAAGAGCTGAAACTTTGTTTGGTGCAGAACAATCTGGAATAATTTTAAACATTGTAACAGTCATCTTTTTACAACCTGAACTCGTTCAGACCGTTAAATCTTTGTGACATGTGTGCTAAAAACAATCTAGACGCAGCGCAACGACTGAAACAGAACGTAGGTGTCTCGACATGCGTTTTTAAGACCTGATGTCCTTTTTAACTTGACACAATGTCTAAAAATGTGCTGGTCCTGCGTGAGATGCCAAAGGAACAGCGAGACATGGTGCAGCAGTCAATGACGTATGTCCAATGCGTGTTTACATAGGAAAACAATGGAAAAACAGAGTAGACGCACAAAAAAAGGCGAACGGCCCCTAACTAATTCGTTCGCGCGTATCTGTGAGTGAGAGATGGGCAAAACAAGTTCGGAAGGCCTGTATATTCATAAATTACAAACCCAAAGTCCTACTTGAAAATCTGACCCGAACCCGACGGCTTCTAACATGAACTGCTCTGAGAGCACTGACAACAGCTTATTTGCACGTGTACCCAGAACAACATGTCCCGCCTCAAGCGGTCAGGAACCCAATGCAATTGCGTGGTTTGCTTGTTGGCTAAAACTGCTACTAGCTACGTATAAATGTTTAGATGTGACCTACTCCATCATTTTGAGTCAAATTGACCCAGAATCACATTTAGAGATTTATGCACTAAAACAGGAATGTCTAAGCTTTCAAATGATAGACATAATCATTTGAATGTTGGCTATCATTTAACTTTGATTTTGAGAAAACGGGCTCTAAAGATTCCATTCATGCATTTACTTGGAGATTGTGCATCATTTAAAAGCTGAGACTTTGCTTTACCGACAAAAACAACAGAAAACCTAAAATACAAACTTTATGTTTTTTCCAAATAACGCCCCATTGCGACTTCTGACTCAGTTTGATAGACTTGTATTATTTATTTTTTCTATTTTTTGGCAATAAGTGAAAGTTGAGCTTACAGTAGTAGCAGAATTATTATTATTTTTATTTATTTTTTTACTTCTGATTTTAAATTAATAGCACTTTTGACCAGCTTGTTCTCATGAACATAAAGTGACAGTGGCAACATTTTTGCTAAATTAAATTATGTGCTTAATTACACATTTAGCTGCAGTTTCCTAGTGAAATGTCCAGTGGGGGGCGCCAAAAGCTAGTGTAATGATGTCGTAATCAGATGAGGTTTTTAAGGTGTATATTAGATGGACGTTTTAATAAGTAAAATGTACCTTCCTTACCTAAAACTTTAACCTAAACCTAACCAATAGTGTTCTAAATGCAAAGAAGAGGTAAGACATCCTTACCCTAAATAAACACCTAAACCTAACCGATATTGTTCTAAAATCAACTGACATAAAAAGCTAATTTTCTAAAACAGACCACGTCATCTTGTTTCATTTCTATGACACTTTTGTCTCACGTAACAGCTCAAACCAGCAGTCTTCCGAGTCCAAAGTTCAACACTCTGTGAGGTGAACTACTGCGGAACATAATCATGTTGGAATAAGTGTGTAATTGTAGGTGTGTCTGTTAAAATATATCGTTTTTCAAATGATGCGTGATAGTAAAAGTGTTTCATTATCATAACATAGCAGTGTGTGTTCAATCGTGTGAAAAATAAGTGTTTATAAAGTCATAATCAGCCGTTGTATTCATGACTTGTGTGAAAGTTAATAAAATGCACAGTTGTTGTAGTGCCTCTAGTGTAAATTTCACCAGGAATCTGCAGCAAAACTTAGAATTTGGCACTTAAAAGTCAGTTTGCAAAAATGTAGTTATAGTAACCTTCATTCTATGAGACTAGGTTGCTTTTGACAAATAGCCTATGTTTAAAATGTACACTAACATGAGGTATACAGTAGTCTACAGTCATATCAGTGGCTGTTTTGTGGGTACCCCCGCATCGTGGCCGCCATGTTGAGATCACATGACCAGCCAAATACTAATATGACCTTATTTCCGTAATCTCCCCATTATCTAACATTTTCGGTTGCAGAATACATTTATCATGAGTAGGCCTGTGAGTAGGGTATGTCTGCAATGGGACTAGTAAAAACTGTTCTAACTTGCTTTTGTGTGATGCTGCATCCATGCCAATAGGTGTCAGTATAAAGTCCAAGACCTATGTAACTATGTAAAATTCAAGGCCATCAAAACATACAAATATATATATATATATTTTACTTAGTTTCCTTAAACAAAAAATATTTTCAATTTAAAGGTGCTGTAAACAGTTTTTTTGCCATTTTGCAAACTCTGACCATACGCCCTCTCTGCAAACATATGTTACAAAAGCAACCCCAAAAGTGCAAATTATACATACTGTAGCCAGAGAGTGTTTCTGATTGGCTAAAAAAAAGCATAAGCTGGCTCTCTGACACTTTTTTGCTGTTTACAGAGCCTAGAGCTGTCAGAGAGACAGGTGTAATTTCAGGACACCTATTTCAGTGATATCTGTCAGGTTTATTTTATATGTGGTATCCAAAAACAAAATTGCTTACAGCACCCTTAACACAAGACTTCACACAATTCTTCTATCAGTACTGTAGCCTCAGAATATATGGAATACTTATCCAATCCCACAGCAGATGACAACCAAAACAAAACACTAATGTGACATCTCACCTTAAAGATTGTCAGAATATGCTAAAGTTCTAAACTGATGATTATGTTAAAACCTAGAGGGGGTCTACAGCCCCATGGAGCAAGCACAAGGTGACAGTATAGAAGAAGTGTATAGAAGAATCCATGGAAGGACTTGAAAATCAAGGACAAATCCATCTTCCTCTGGTCCACCATGGGAACAAATCAGTCACGGGGAATCAATAAGCAGTATTATCAATATTCATCATGCTCCCATCTATCGTTTTAATACCATGTATACAAATCCAGTTTCTGATTTTCACATAAAAACATACATCTGCAGAGTGGAAAACATAATGTAACACATGCAACTCATTGTGCTACCAATCTTGATTAAAACTTGCACATTCGGTTAACAATACTTTAATATTTCTTCTGGGCTGTTTTGATAGACTAAATGCATATAATATAATGCAACTGACCTTAAAATCATGCAGTTACAATAAACTTATAGCCTTTAAAAGGGAGGAGAAAACACTTCACATAAGACAGATAGACGCCAACATGGACATGTTGCTTAACATCCCCTCATCCTAAAAAAAACAAAAAAACATGACCTATTCAGCCTACAGTATTCTTGTTCTTCATGTCAATAACTATGCACATTGCTGGGCCTATACAGTTCATGTAAATATGAATACATTTTTGTGTTTGGCTTCAAGGACATTTGTACAGTAAACAGTTTTGGTACTGTGATTGGTCACTGATGGTTGTCTAATGTAAAAACCACTGAGCTACAGTTACTGAATAAGAACATGCTACAATATTTGTGTGATATTGAAAGCAGTTTGTTGAGTGATCAAGAATATGACAGGAGCCAAAATACACGAGTTATAAGTTAGTACCTATTCAGACGTATTAATTCAAAGGATAGTTCGCCCAAAAATGAAAATTCTTTCATAATTTACTTACCCTCGTTCCATCCCAGATATGTATGACTTTGTTTCTTCCACAGAACACTAACTAAAATTTAAAGAAGAATATTTTAGCTCTGTAGGTCCATACAATGAAAGTGAATGGCCACATAAAAGTAATCCATATGACTCCAGTGGTTTAATATATGTCCTCTGAAGCGATGCAATCACTTTGTATGAGAAACAGATCAATATTTAACTCCCTTTTTATTTTATTTTTACCATAAATCTCCACTTTCACATTCAAAATGTGAAAGTGGAGATTTATAGTAACAAAGGACTTAAAGCTGCATTACGTAAGATATTTTGGTTAAAAATAAATAAATTACCATTATTGATTGAGTACACAAACAATCAGTGTTCAAAACAGTGTCCTTATCTTACCCCGATTCACTACGGTAGGCTTATAAAAATAATTTGTATTTTGAGCTGTCAGGACAGATTTGGCACGAAATCGCTGGCTTATGACGTAAATCCTTGCGTCATTACATCATGTCTGTAAACATAGGAAAGAAGAACCATCTGTCTCATGTTCCAGACAAAGAAACTACATTCAGTTTAGTTAGTGACATTCACACAGTTCACAGCATCACTGCAGTCTAGATGGATGTTTATCTGTTATCCATTTGACGAAGTTGTTTACCTGCTATAATGCATGGATATGTTGTCTGGTAGGGTTGTTGAAGCTAATATTGCTTGTCATGCTTGTATGAATCTAACAATATTCGTGTGTTAACAGATCACGATGTATCTACGTTGTCGGAGGAAGTCACTGTAACATGTTTACTAATATTTATGACTTCTGAAATTTACTTCTTGTAACTGTTATATTGCATATTTAGGCATATTATTTGTATGTTTAATAAAGTTTATTTTATCCCCATCATTATTTAATCCATGTTTTATGTTTTTAGTTTACTGTGTTATTGTGTGAATTGCATAGGCATGTAGTATTACAGTTCAACTGCATTATCAACTGAGGCTGTACAATATAATATAAAATAAAGTCTTCCAATGAACTCGTATCAGCCATATCACAAGTTTCACCCCTTAAATTGATGTGTAGTACAATACAAACATAGTTTTATCTAATAGTACATAAAACACTTGAAAATCTTATAAAAATATATTGGTAGTGATTGAAGTGATTGAGCCCCCTGTTCTCAGTGTAAAAGCGCTTTGAGTGTAGTGTCAGAAAAGCACTATAAGTGCAAAATTCACTCATTCAAAATCTGTAAATAGGTGTTTTTTTTTTTTTTTTACTTTATCAAAGCACGTAATATTTCAGTTTAAAATGTTTAATTGTATAACATAATATAAACATGAAAATAGTACATTATGACTCCGGCTCTCAGTCATGATCACACACAGGCAATGTCCAGGTAAACTCAAATCATGAGATTCATCCGCCAGAAGAGCCTGAAACACGACTCACGTAAAGTGTTCTTCCACAGATTGCTTTCAATTTTAAGTTTCAACCACAGATGTCCCTAGAGAGCACAAAATTACATAGTGCAGCTTTAAATATTGATTTATTTCTCACCCAAAGTGATTGCATTGCTTAAGAAAATATATATTAACCACTGGAGTTGAACTGATTACTTTTATGTGGCCTTTATGTGATTTTTGGAGCTTCAAAGGTCTGATCACCATTCACTTGCATTGAATGGACCTACAGAGCTGAACTATTCTTCTAAAAATCTTTGTTTGTGTTCAGCAGAAGAAAGTCATACACAACTGGGATGGCAGGAGGGTGAGTAAATAATGAGAGCATTTTCGGGTGAACTACCCCTTTAAGATACCAAAATGCCTATTACATATATTATGATAAATTATATGTTCTAATAATAATTGTTAACTCTGTAGGGAGTGTGATTTACAGCACACTTTTATATCAAAACATAGCAGAGATGACTGATTAGTGCACAGACCTCCCAGTTCTAAAAAAGACTGTTTTCTCAGAGTGCAGAACTGATATGGGTCGGGCACGTTCTTGGCTTATCTGAAGTTATTTACTGCTGTCAGGCAAGTTGACTGGCAATGCAATGAATGATTGATTGTTTGAGTTTTAGTAGCTACTGGCATAGCAGTCAATTTCTCTCAATGAGAGTAAAAAGTTTAAAGGAACAGGATTAAATGCCATTTTATCCAACCCAACACTGAGAATATTGTTTACAACTCCAGGCAACTTTTTAAAAAGTGATGATATGAAAAATATAACCAACTCAAACCATAAAAATCCCCAATAAAATTCAGGAGATCACAGTCTGAAAAACAAATACCACATAAATGTCAGGAAACACAAGTTCACAGATTGATTATGAAAAGCAAATAGAACAGAAGCTGTAGCAGGGCTGAGTTGTCAGATAATGCAATTTGATATTCGCCTCACTGTAATATGAGCATTGAAATGTAATAATTTAGAATTAAATTTGGCAATTTTAAACATTATGTGCATCAGTGTTCCTACTCTATGGCTGCCTGGGGTATACCCACCCCCTGCCATCCACCCATAAACACAATTATCTGCAAAGCAGCAAGAATTTCAAATAAATGCTTTCCAAATTTAAAAGGATCTTCTACTTCATTAAACTTTGCACTTTGGTATTTTCTGGAAGTCGAGCACAATATTTACTCATCACTTGCTCACGCACCCTCCAACTTGCATGACGCATATTGATTTTGTTTACAAATCTCTTCTCGTCGGATTTATACATTAAAAACATTTGTGCTCATGATCCTTCAAGTGTAGATAGTGTTTGATTCTGAATAATATTAGCCAATTTTTCAAACAATTTTGAATCCTTTTGGCTACGGTGAGATAATATTGAAGAGACTAAACTGAAAATCACTTCGGCATCACCTCTTGGATTAAGAGTTCACAGTAAAACATCTTCATATTCAACAGTCTACTGCAGTGGGTCACACAGAGGTCTGTTCTGATTGGGTTGCAGACAGCGGGGGGGGGGGGGGGGGGGGGGGACATGTTAAATGCAAATAATAAAATGCAACTAACCCAAAAATTGCATAATTACTGTAGGATAGCATAACAAATACATATTCTTATTGAATTTTAAAAGGGAGAGGAAATGCTCATTTTGTTTAATAGCATTTCAATCAAATCTTCAGTATTTTGGCACAAATTAATGTCACTTAACAGGCTGGTTGCGTGACATCCCCTCATCCTCGAAAGCCATGAACACAACTGTGCAAGTTGCAAATTGCTTGTGCTGACCACAATGTGTTTTTGCTGTAGTATTGGCTGCAGAGAGCATGAAATTACTGAAATTCATTAGACATTTAGAAACCAAACACTCAAACTATAAAGCACAAAGTATACTTTTTGGACCAAGAGCAAATACGCGTTCGACGAATTGGCACTACCACTGCTTTGTGATACTGCTTTAGTGCAATCAACGGTAGCCGCATGTGCTGACAATGTGCACAGATAAGCAATGTCCTCATGTCGATCAAATTTGGGCCACACACGGACTGTCCGCACAGAATGTGCTGATGACGAAATTTGCAACATGCATACTGTGCATGTTCCGATCAGCAACACGGACAACCAAAGTATACTTTGGCCTTTAAGACAAGCTTGTTAACTTTTTTTTAAATAAAGTAAATGGATTGGAACACATCACAACAAATCATCAATAATTTCAAAGTTTGATTTTAATGACACTTTTTACTTTTGCATGAAAAACAATTTTGGAACAGGGTTGGTTCGCCAGTTGATGTCCAATGTAAATTTTGGATCTTGAATCAAAACCACGGTCTACAGCACACAAAGACTCCTATTTGATCAGGACAACCTAGGGAAATAGCGAATATCGGACCCACTCAGACGCACACACACTCTTCTGATGGGCCTTTGTGCCCTTCATAAAATATACAGTCTAACAATCAGAGTGATTTAATGCCCCCAGGAAGGACATTATTATAGAGCAGACAAAATCAATACAACTGAAATTCTGGCATATTTTTTTCTCCATTTCAAGCTGGTTAGGTGAAAGCCTTTTTTCAGCGTGTTGTAGCTTTGCCGTCTTGAGGGATTCCAGAGGACAGCGATAAGGAAAGAATGGATAATCCACCGGACTGTCATTAAACAAGAGTCAGGTTCACACCACCATCATGTTCCAGAATTATTAAACTTCACTTCTAATTAAGCGCAGAAATGGCTCATTTTAATGAAAGTTTGATTTACTAGGAGATTTTGGCCTGGCTTACCTCATTCCTTTTTATGCGCCTGTCCATTGGTTCAACCCAGTTAAACTTATCATGACCCCTCATATACAGTATATATATATATATTTAACTTGGATGACAGCGTTAATATACCGCAGTGTTGGTGAAGCTGCTTTGAAACTATAGCTTCCCAGAGTGATGTTTTTATGCAGTCAAGCTACAGAATACATGACACAATGCATGATCGTACATTTGAACATGACAAAGGTCACCTTTCTTTAGGAGCATGCATGCGCACAATTCCGAGGCCAGTTGTCATCTGATTAACATATACATGTTGGATGAAGCTGAGCTACAATCGCATTATTCAGGAATCCATGATGCACATATGATGTATGTTCATTTATGAATGGTATAATATGTATGATAAATTATGTAATCTTGAAGCATTAAAAGTCACTCATTAAGGAGTGCATGAGCTGGAAACTCTTCATTAATGTTTTGTAATCTTCCACTTTACATTAGGGTACACTTTCATAGCTTAATAATGTTGGTAACTAATTAACAAATGGTTCACATGAATTCACTTTACGTTATGGGACATTTTCATAGTTTACTAAAGTCAGTAACTCAGTTAATGGTTCACAGGTGTTCAGTTTACATTAGGGTATATTTTCATACAGTGGCAAGAAAAAGTATGTGAACCCTTTGGAATTAGCTGGTTTTCAGCATTAATTGGTTATAAAAATGTGATCTCATCTTCATCAAAGTCACAAGTATAGACAAACACAATATGCTTAAGCCAACAACACACAAACAATTATAATCTTTCATGTCTTTATCCCATCCCATTAAACATTAACAGTGCTTTGGAAAAAGTTAGTGAACCCTTGAATTTAATAACTGGTCGATCCTACTCTGGCAGCAATAACCAAGTGTTTCCAGTAGCTGTGGATTAAACCTGCACAACATTCAGATGGAATTTTGGATCATTCTTCCTTACAGAATTGCTTCAGCTCAGCCATAGTCTTAGGATGTCTGGTGTGAACAGCTCTCTTGAGGTCATTCCACAGCATCTCTATTGGGTTAAGGTCTGAGCTCTGACTGGGCCACTCCAAAAGGTGGATTTTCTTGTTCTTTTTCTTTTTTTAGTGGTTTTACTTCGATGTTTAGGGTCATTGTCCTGCTGCATCACCCAACTTCTACTGAGCTTCAGCTGTCGCACAGCCACTCTGACATTTTCCTGTAGGATATCTTGATAAACTTGGGAATTAATTTTTTCCTCAATGATGGCAAGTAGTCCAGTCCCTGAAGCAGCAAAGCAACCCTAAATCATGATGCTCCCTCCACCATACTTCACCGTTGGGATGATGTTTTCATGTTGGTATGCAGTGCCCTTTTTACACCATACGTAGTGCTGCGTGTTTTTCCCAAACAATTCAACCTTAGTAGACATGCAGCAAAATTTTGTTGGAAAGCAGCAGCTTTTTTTGTGGTGTCCTGCCATTGCCATGCCTGTTTAAAGTTTTCAATATAGTAGACTCATGAACAGAGATGTTAACCAGTTACAATGATGCCTTTAGCTGTCACTCTAGGGTTCTTGTTTACCTCATTCAACATTCTGCGGTGTCCCCCTTGAGTCATCTTGGCTGGATGGCCAATTCTAGCCTTTGTTGACGTAATTAACCTAAGGGTTCACATATGTTTTCCAACATACATGGTAAGCGTTTGAATGATGTAGTCAGTATGTACAAAAACAATACAATAATTTGTGTGTTGTTAATTAAAACATATTGTGTTTGTTCATTATTGTAACTTAGATGATCAAACCAGATTTTAAGACAAATTTAAACATAAATAAAGATCATTTTAATGGATTCGCATACTTTTTCTTGCCAATTGTAATGGTTCATGGGTAACTCATTGTAAGTCTTGATTAATAATCAAGAAAAACATCTTGAAGCTTTGCAGGGTACAATTAATAACAGTTCAAAAATAGCCCATAAAATGAAGGGTTTGTGGAAAATGTATATATTTGTGATAAGCAAGAGAGAATTTGAACGATTACACATTGCAGTAGAAGAGCATCAAGACCTGGAAAGTGTTTTAGCAGAATACTGTTGGTAAGACACCACTTGGAGTAGCACCGTTCATTTTGACATCAAAGTGACAAGAAAAATGAAAAACACAACACATTTTTAATCACACTATAGTAGTCTATTTTTGCTGCATCATGACATAAATCATGAATTATGACACTTCATTATTCTATTAAATATTAATAATTAATAAATTATTAATAAGTACCTTTATTAAGCATTTATAACACGCAAGCTTAAATTGGCTCACTATATTGGCAAGTATCACATTGTCCACCGGGGTGGTGTGCGGGCAGTTATCCCATGAATGTGCGCTACCCGGACAGCTTTCGTGGTTGTGCTGTCTCTGTGTTCATATCCACGTCTCCTGCTGAAAGCCTTTAGATGCGCTCTACAATATGAAATAGCCTTTCTATGGACCCCCCCCCCCCCCCTCAAGTCCGGGCCTGGGATAAAAAGTCCAGTTGTACCTTTTATCGGCAGCCATGGCAGACAGAACACATTGGGCAGCACTTTCAGACTATTTATTAATTTTATTAAATTGCAGGCCTCGTGGTTTGATAAACGCACATATTACAATTTCGATTTAATTTCGATCAATCGTTTAGCCCTACTCCTAACAGTGTTCCCAATAGTGGTTTCACACCAGGCTAAATCACTTCCAGATAAAATGTATACTGGCCACAACAGTGTGGGTGCATTTTCATTTTATTTCTGTATTACATACCCACATATACTGTAACTCTAAAGGGCATATGTTCTTCATTGTGTTAATTAATTTCTTCCTTCCAGGCTCTCAGCTCATTAAAAATTGAAATACACACAACTTGCAAAAACTGCTGTCTGAAAACTGAATTGGACGCCTCTAGTCCTTTTAATGTAAGCCAGATGAGGAACAGCACAGTGGCGGTTAATTTAGCACCACACAGCTACATAGACTTATTTAAGGGCCTCAGAGAGAGACCCCTTTTGTGGCGAGTGAGAAATCCTGCGTAAACATTTTCTGTGGTACACACATGTGAGTGCAGCATAACTGTGGGACAGTTTTCCCTGCTCGAATGGGACGTCTGTGATGAATATTACTATGCTGATACACCTAATCTTTATGGACTTTTTATTAGGCTGTAACTCTTGGGTCTAGATACATGTTTAATATCCTCATATACAAACCACAAGAGACCTACAGTTTACTCTGAAAAATGACATATTAATGAATTATACATTTGGAGTGCATTCCTAACAGCACAGGATATCTACCTTGAAAAATAGGCTTCAAAATCCCCATGAAGTTACTTGATGAGTGCAGTTTTCTTTCCCGTATTGAAACGGGAAGTATTGGTAGGACATATTGAAGAGAATGTCCCATTTTAAAACAGCCAATAACCTTTAGTTAAAAAAATTAAATAAAAAAATTAAATAAAAATCAAATCACTTTGTCACTCAACCATATACACAAGTGCAACAGTGGGTGAAAGTCTTGGGTTCAGTTCCAAGCAATATAGCAGTCATGACAGTGATGAGATATATAGCAATTTACAATAAACATTAGATTTACACAACACAATTTACATATCTAATATACACATATTTACACACAACAAAATATACAAATAATAATATACAATAAACAGTATACAATACACACAATATAGAACGCACATACACACAATATAGAATACAAAGTATACAATAAAAAAAATGTATATATAAAATATACAGTAGGTTGTATTGTGCTGTATTGACATTCAGGCTGTCGGCTGATAGTCAGTTGTCAGTGTTTTGTTAAGAGAGAATATAATTTATGACTGTCCAGTGTGAGATTAATAAAGTGCAGTGCTGATGTATATTGATCGTGAGAGATCAAGTGTTCAAAAGTCTGATTGCTTGGGGGAAGAAGCTGTCATGGATTCGGCTGGTGCAAGTTCCTGATTCTGCGATACCGCCTGCCTGATGGTAGCAGTGAGAGCAGCCCATGGTTCGGGTGGCTGGAGTCTCTGATGATCCTCTGAGCTTTTTTCACACACCGCCTGGTATAGCTGTCCTGGAGGGAGGGAAGCTCACCTCTGATGATGTGTCTGGCAGTTCGCACCACCCTTTGCAGGGCTTTGCAGTTGAGGATGGTGCTGTTGTCATACCAGGCGGTGATGAATCTCAGGAAGAAGAGGCGCTGGTGAGCCTTCTTCACAATGGCCTCAGTGTGGACGGACCATGTGAGTTCCTCAGTGATATGGACACCGAGGAACTTGAAGCTGCTGACTCTCTCCACTGGTGCTCCATTGATGGTGATGGGGCTGTGTTCTCTGTCTTTTCTCCTGAAGTCCACCACAAGCTCCTTGGTCTTACTGACATTGAGGGAGAGGTTGTGCTCCTGACACCAGCGTGTCAGAGTGTGCACCTCCTCTCTGTAGGCTGTTTCATCATTGTCAGTGATCAGACCTACCACCGTCGTACCATCAGCAAACTTAATGATGGCATTGGAGCTATGTGTTGCCACACAGTCATGTGTGTACAGGGAATACAGGAATGGGCTGAGAACACAGTCCTGTGGGGCTCCAGTGTTGAGGGTCAGTGATGAGGAGATGTTGCTGCCTATTCTAACCACCAGACATCTGCTTGACAGGAAGTCCAGGATCCAGCTGCACAGTGAGCTGTTTAAGCCCGGAGTTTCACATTAGGCTTGGAGGGCACTATGGTGTTGAATGCTGAGCTGTAGTCTACAAACAGCATTCTCACATATGTGTTCCTTTTTTCCAGGTGGGAGAGAGCAGTGTGTAGTGTAGATGCAATGGCATCATCAGTGGAGTGGTTGTTATGGTATGCAAACTACAGTGAGTCCAGTGAGGCAGGCAGCACAGAGCAGATGTAATCTTTGATTAGTCTCTCAAAGCATTTGCTGATGATGGGGGTTAGAGCAACAGGACGGCAGTCATTTAAGCAAGTGATTTTGGATTGCTTTGGTACAGGCACAATGGTGGACGTTTTTAAAGCATGTGGGGACCACAGTCAAGGAAAGGGAAAGGTTGAAAATGTCAGTAAAAACACCAGCCAGTTGGTTTGCGCACATTCCGATGACGCAGCCCGGAATGCCGTCTGGATCCGCGGCTTTACGGATATTCACCCGTCGGAAGGATCGGGTTACATCCGCTACAGAGACGGGGAGTGAACTAACCTCTGTAGCTTCTGCCGCGAGAGCTCTCTCCACAAGGGCGGTGTTATTTCCCTCTAAACGAGCATAAAAAGAATTATGCTCATCCAGGAGAGAGGCAGTGGTGTTCACGGCAGAGTTTTTATTCCCTTTGAAGTCCGTGATGATATTTATTCCCTGCCACATGCTCCTAGAGTTGGTGTTGAACTGTCCTTCAATCTTGTCCCTGTACTGGCGTTTGGCTGTGCTTTTTTGGAGGGCATAACTGGCTTGTTTATGCTCCTCCGCGTGCCTGGTATTAAAAGCGGAGGTCTGCGCATTAAGTGCCGCACGAACATCGCTATTAATCCATGGTTTCTGTTTTGGGTAGATCCATATTGTTTGGTTGGCACTACATCATCTATTCACTTCCTGATGAAACACATTACGGTATCAGCGTAGATCTCAATGTCGTGATCAGACGTGGACCGGAATATCCGCGTGATCAAAACAGTCTTGTAGCATAGAGTCTGATTGGTCCGACCAGCACTGGATCGTTCTGATGGTGGGTGCTTCCTGTTTCAGTTTCTGCCTGTAAGCGGGCAGAAGCAGAACGGAAGAGTGGTCCGATTTGCCAAATGGTGGGTGGGGGAGGGATTTGTAGCCATCCCGGAAGGGAGAGTAGCAATGGTCCAAAACACGGTCCCCTCGTGTGTTGAAACTGATGTGTTATTAGTATTTCGGTGCTACTGACTTGAAGTTGGCTTTGTTAAAGTCCCCGGTCACAATGAATGTGGCCTCAGGGTGCGCGGTTTCCTGCTCACTTTCCTGCATACTCTCATACAGTTTCTTGAGTGCCCGGTCTGTGTCAGCTTGTGGCGGGATGTACACAGCTGTGATAATGACCGCTGTGAATTCCCCCGGTAGACAGAATGGTCGACACAGAAGCATGAGAAACTCCAGATCAGGAGAGCAGAAAGACTTGATAGAATGTACGTTCCTGTGATCACACCAGGATTTGTTGATCATAAAACATACACCACCTCCTCTGCTTTTACCTGAGAGATCTTTCGCTCTATCCGCTCGGTGCACCCCACGGGTTCAATGGCTGAGTCTGGAATCTCTGCAGACATCCAAGTTTCTGTAAGGCAGATAATGCAGCAGTCCCTCGTCTCTCGTTGGAAAGAGATCCATGCTCTCAGCTCGCAGAGCTTGTTGTCCAGAGACTGAACATTTGCCAGTAGAATGCTGGGTAGCGGGGGTCAATTTGCACGACGTCTTAGTCTGACGAGAACACTGGCTCTCCTTCCCCTTTTTCGGCTACTTTTCAGCAGCCGGGCTGCCCAGACAAAGGGCTCCGCTGTCGTGTTTGAAAACAGCAGGTCAGCATTGAGGTATTTAAAGTCCAGTTTTCGGTGTGCTATTGCAGAACCAATGTCCAAAAGTGTTTATCTATCATAGACAATAATGCAGACAACATCCAAGACAAAAACATAAGAATTGTAGACAAAACAAACAAAAAACTGCAATATTGGGTCGGGGCTCACAACGTAGCAGCCATACTTGGCGCCATCTTGAACTCCAAGATGTTTACACAGCTGTTAACACGATTTGAAGGGATTTTCTCATTCTAGAGAGCATTTGATCAGACAAAATGAGTGAGCGCAGAAGTCATCAATATTTTTGGTCCAAGAATGTAAATTTCAGTGTTGGGGAGTAGTTCACTAAAAGTAGCGGCGCTACTAACTTAACTACATTTTTCAGTAGCAAGACAGTATCTCAGCTATTTTCACAATAGTGTAGGTCGTCCAGGAACAAGCAACATTTTCCAACGAGTAGTGCTGTAGCTGGTTAAAGTAAACAAACTGGTAAAAATTTAAATAAATGATTCACTGATTCACTTGAGCACCATACAGCCTTAAAGGGATAGTTCACCCAAAAATGTAAATTCTCTCATTGTTTCTTTTCTGAACACAAAGATTTTTAGAAGAATATCTCAGCTCTGTAGGTCCATACAATGCAAATGAATGGTGGCCAGAACTTTGAAGTTCCAAAAAGCATATGAAGGCAACATGAAAGACATCCATATGACTCCAGTGGTTAAATCCATATCTTCAGAAATATTATAGTTGTGCGTGAGAAACAGATCAATATTTAAGTCCTTTTATTTACTATTAATTCTCTTTCCTGCCCAGTAGGTGGCGATATGCACAAAGAATGCAGATGACCAAAAACAAAAGAAAAAGAATGTGAAAGTGGATATTTATAGTAAAAAAGGACTTAAATATTGATCTGTTTCTAACCCACACCTATCATGTCGCTTTTGAAGACTAAATTTATCTACAGACATTTCATGGATTACTTTTAAGTTTCCTTTATGTGATTTTTGAACCTTCAAAGTTCTGGCCACCATTCACTTGTATTGTATGGACCTACAGAGCTGAGATATTCTTCTAAAAAATGTTGTTTGTGTTTAGCAGAAGATAAAAAGTCACACCCATCTGGGACGGCATGAGGGTGAGTAAATGATGAATTTTCATTTTTGGGGGCAAACTATCCCTTTAAAGAGACTTTGCCTTCTTTTTTTAAGCAAAATATTTTGTTTATTACTGCTGTTTATCTATATATTTTTATTCAGTTATATTAAATAGGGTGTTTTCTGGTTTTATTAGTTTATATTATGTATTAAATTTACAGTAGGTTCAATTTAATGTTGTCACCCTATTTGGTAGTAACCATGGATTTACTATAATACTATTGTAGTAACCATTACTGTAGTAAACTATGGTAACCACACTGTAACTATATATATATATATATATATATATATATATATATATATATATATATATATATATATATATATATATATATATATATTTATTATTATTATTATTATTATTATTAAATAATACACTTGACATATTAAACTTCTGAAACTGTAAAAATCTGCTTTTCACTTTATAATGTATTTTAATCACCGTAGTAATTACAGAAGAGCACATGATGACATGAAGTTCATCAATAGAGGCTCTTCGTGGAGCAATGACCAATAAACATGTAGAGACAGTGCTCAGTGTCACTCACACAAACACTAAACACCATCAGGGTAACACATGTGAAATTAAAATAATGTAATAAACATTAACTTAACTACATCAAATATAAAACACCCCAATGTACATAACTGATACATAAGAAAAACATAACTATTCCCATAAAATATAATGAAATTGAATGGGTCACACAGCGAATTCTGGGAATGCCCGATTACTATATAATGCAAGGTGATGCAGGTAAATGTTCTGTACTGATTCTTTTAGATCTTACAGCTGCTTTTGACACTGTCGTACACTGTTTATTAGTTGAAAGTCTTCGAAAAGGTGTTGGTATCTCTGGAACAGCCTTGAAGTGGTTCTCGTCATACTTATCAGACAGGCCTTTTTCAGTCAGAGTTCAAAATTATGTCTCATCAACAGCATCTGTGTCCTGTGGTATTCCCCAGGGCTCTGTTTTGGCCCCATTGCTTTTTGCATTATATTTGTTGCCTTTAGGGCAATTAATAAGTACATTTCAGGGTGTCTGTTATCACTGTTATGCAGATGATATTCAGCTATATATTTCTTTTAAGCCACATGAAGTTACTAAATTGTCTATTCTTCTAAATTGCATAAACTCTATAAAAAATTGGATGGCTGAAAACTACTTGCAGTTAAATGCAGACAAAACAGAAGTTCTTATTTCTGCTCCTGCTGGTGTTCTCCCAAAGGTGATGGAAACTCTTGGTCCTTTATCTCATTTTGTGAAGCCTACCCTTCGAAATGTAGGTGTTTATATGGGACAGACCTTGAGTCTTGATCAGCATGTAAATTCGCTTATACATACTTGTTTTTATCAGTTGAGAAATATTGCTAAACTAAGGCCAATTGTGTCCACAGTAGAGATGGAGATGATTATACATGCGTTCATTTCCTCTCGCCTTGATTATAGCATATTCTCTTTTTACTTGTCTTAATAATGCATCCTTGAAACGATTACAAGCGGTTCAAAATGCTGCTGCCAAACTTTTAACTAAGTCATCAAAGAGATCACACGTAACACCAATTTTAATTTCTTTACATTGGCTCCCAGTTAAATTTAGAATTCAATTTCAAATTATTGTGATGGTGTTTAGAGCATTGCATGGTCAAGCTCCTGCTTATATAAAAGAGTTGTTGCAACCTTATAACTCCAGCAGGAATCTGAGATCTTCAGAACAGGTCTTGTTAGCTGTTCCTCGCTCTAGACTAAAGACTAAAGGTGACTGCTTTTGAGGTTGTTGCTCCCAAATTGTGGAATGCTCTCCTTTGGATTTAAGATCTGTGGACTCTGTGGTCATTTTTAAAAAGCAGCTGAAAACCCACTTGTTTAAAATTGCTTTTGTCTAATTTGTTTGTTTTGTCTTTTTTTTTTTTTTTTAATACTTCCTTGTTTTTATATTGTGGATGTTAAGCACTTTGTGACGTCTGTTCTAGAAAGGTGCTATAGAAATAAAAATTACTTACTATTTTTTACCATAATTTTAACAATAATTTACCGTAAAAAGTACATGTACTCTCTTGTTAAACATAACTATTGTTAATTTTCACAAGGCAGAGTTGCATCAGATATTAAATATAACTATCATGCTATATTATCAAATTCTGCAATCAGAACTTATCAATGAAGTTACTTACTGTTTGGTAGTAGCATGTAGTGTAGCTAAATGTAGCTACTTTTTCAAAAGAATAGCTTGACCATCCTTAAACAACTTTAAATGAGTAGCTTGTAGCTTGGGAGACTACAGTTTCAAAGCAGCTATCCCAACAGCAACACTGGTAATTTTTCTAAAAAAAAAAAAAATCTGCTAAAATATAATTTTATCAAGTGTATAGCCAATGTTTAGGGGTGCACAAGCATATAGATGGCCTCAAAATTAGGACTAAAAATGGACTAAAGCCACACAACTCACATTTTGTGGGACTTTAAAATGTGTTGGTATGGCAACAATCTAAGCAAGCTAGCCATGACGCAACTCTTTCAGGTAGATTTACATGCAGGGAAAGGAAATGTAGCCAGTTTGGATGCTGTCATTTTCTGACTGCTCCATGCTGACATCCCAGGTGTCTGTCTCTTTCATTCCTACAGGCCAGGGGCAAGAGGTGCTCGCAAAAACCTGCTCCCCATCAGCAGATCCAGCTCCATACACACACACACACACATGCACGCAGTGGCACGTCCTGTAATCTAAATCTCTGGCCACAAATCACACAGGTGCATTTGAAAATCATCACTGGCCTTTCCCATAAAGAACACCAATAAAAATAAACATTTCCTCAATGGAAAACATTTCAAGCTCATATGTAAAGTGCTGGCAGGCTAGTACATTACGTGATTGTAGTGCATTTCCTATTTATGTTGCTGTAAGAGAGATAAATATGGAGAGAGATGGGGACTAAAAATAAACCTTCAATAAATAATGTAATATGAGTGTTAAAGGGATAGTACACCCCAAAATGACACATTTTGTCAATTTTAGTCAGTTAATCATCCTCATTTTGTTTCAAATGTGTATGTTTTTCTTCCAAACACAAAAGGAGAACGCTGTTCTTTTCCATACAATGAAAATGAAGGGTGACAAAAAAATGACACAAAGCAGCATAAATATACCATAGCAACAGTAAGACAGTTAAGACGATTCCTGCACTTTATTCCAAGACTTTTGAAGCCACATAACAATAGCTTTGTGCGAGGAACGGACCAAAATTTCCAGAATAATCCACTGAAAATCTTCCCCTCTGCTGTAGCTCTCAAATCTCGTTTGTGCGATTTAAATATGCATGCATTTAAATTTGGTAAAGGACTTGAATAAGATTTGAGAGCTGCCGCTGAGCAGATTATCATGAATAAGGACTACAATTTCTGTCTTTTCTCCACACAAACCTATTGTAAACTTCAGAAGACTTGAAATATAGTGCATGAGTCATATCGATTGCTTCAGTGGTACTTTGTCATATTCAGATCTTGACAGCCCCTGGTCACCATTCACTTTTACTGCATAAAAAATAAAAAAATAAAACACATCAACATTCTGCTAAACTTCTCCATTTGTGTTTCTCAGAAGAAAGAATATCATATAGGTTTGGAACAACATGAGTAAATGATGAGTAAATGGCAGAATTTTAATTTTTGAGTTTGAGTTTTAGCCCTGATTAAGGAAAAGTAACTTTTTTAGAAAAATTACCAGTGTTGCTTTTGGGATAGCTGCTTTGAAACTGTAGTCTCCCAAGCTACAAGCTACTCATTTAAAGTTGGTTAAGGATGGTCAAGCTATTCTTTTGAAACATTATTTAATGTTCTCCTCTCATGCTTCAGACTGAACAGCAGGGTGTGATGATTTGCTCATATTTCAGTCTCTTGAAGGAATGCTAACAAACGTGAATGTTTTGAATCCTAATATTGCTCTGTATATATTAACACTAATTTATTCAGAGAGCAAGGAACATGAAAATCACGATCCTCATGGGGCGTGTAATTGATCTAACCATAAGGGTAAAATAATAAGTTTTAGTGATTTTGTTTGAGCGTACAAATACAGTGGATCTACACTTAATTTCTGTCCACGGCTGGGTGGCCAAAATATCAATCACAAATACACTGACCGTAGATCTCTCCTGATTCAATTCAGCTGGAGATTAAAGACCGTTAGGTCCGCTAACACATATAGACGCATCCAGCACACATTCCAAGAGAGGCAGCATGTGTGTGTTCGATTAATCTCCGAGCTACCAGCGTGATCTAATTGTAAAGGCAGGATAAACACTGAGTAATTTAGCACTAGAAAACTGGAAAAGAAAGAATAGAGGAAAACAGATACAAATTAGACCCCACGTCTGGGGTGCTGGGCCAGGAAATTCGTTGGTGTTGCACGATAGTATTTCTGTAAAATACTGGAGGTGCCAAGATTGTTCTTCAGATTTGAACATTGTAAATACGGTAGTATTGTCACAACCATTGTAGGTATGGTTCTAATATTATTTGTTCAGCTAAAATTTGAATCAAGATTATGTCTGTGATAACATAACATATAGAGGAGACCAGAGCTAGTTGTCACACTTTTTACTCCAATTAATATTTCTCAGGGTAGGTTAATTTTTTTAAAGTAATTTTTTACATAGCCACATGACCAGTAGTCTTGAGCACAAAAAAAAAAAAAAAAAAAAAAAAAAAAAAAAAAAAGCTATTGATCAACTTCTTGACCTTTACGTTGACCTTTTTCTGAAAACATGTCCCAATAGCAAGGCATATTGGCATACTATACAAGGCAAGTTTTAACAATGGAACTTGCCACTAAACCAACAATTTGTGCAATTGGAATTTTGACTCTAAATCTTATTGTTACCAAGATTGTGAGGGACTCGACATAGAGGCGAAGGTAGAATCCAAATGCAGGACGTTTAATAAACTCAGCAGACAAATCCAAAAACACAAGGCAGAGACGTAGTTGATGAAGCAGGCAAAGTAGTAGTGACAAGTAATCAGTCCAACCAGGCAAACAAAGCAAAACAGTAATCCAACAATCGGTAATCCAATAAGACAGGCACAATGGTCATAACAAGAAGGCAATGAAACAGGCAATGGAAAAACGCTCGGTAAAGCAGTGAAATAACTGGCAATACTTTGCAAGGTATCTATGGATGGCATGGCTATTTATACAGTGCAAACAGGAAGTAAATGTAGAAGAAACAGTTCATGGCTAGTATTCGGGAGAGGGCTCCCTCTGGCGGTCGGCTGAATGGATACCAGCCTCATTCGTTACAGAACCCACCCCCTCTACGAACAACTCCCGGTATTCTCCTTCCTGGTGCAGGATGATTCGGGTGCCCTTGGTGGAAGTCATGGATCAAGGATGGATCCAGTATGTTTTTGGCGGCTACCCATGATCTCTCCTCCGGACCGTAGCCTTCCCAGTCTACCAGGTACTGCATCTGGCCCCCTCGACGACGAGAGTCCATGATTTCCTTGACCATGTACGCAGGTGATCCGTCGATCTCCAATGGAGGAGGCAGCTCAGGATCCATGTGTGGCAGCGGGGGCGTGGTCGAGCGTCTGTCCAGAGAGAGAGAAAGTGGTAAGGGCGCTTGCACCTGAGCTAGATTATGTGTAACACCTGTCTCTAATTCCAAATGAGCATGGGGAGAGTGGCATATAAGCAGCCACACCACCAGCAGAGAGAGTGAGAGAGTCTGGCACAAAGAAGGCCACGGTGCTCCTGAAGCTGTTACGTTTAACATGTTATGTTTATGAAGCTGATGTGTTTAAGTGACTACGTGTTTATGAAGCTGATGTGTTAAATGCCTACATGCCTGTGAAGCTGATGAGTTTGTGAAGTTGTAAAGCACTGAAGTGGCCTATTAAAACTCCTACCTGAGCCAGGAAAAAACTGCTTCCCTGTGTTCTCCTTCCCACCTGTTGTCAAGCTGTTCTACACCATGGTTTCAGGGCCAGATGCTGGGTGGACCGGTTTCAGCAAGGACACATGAAAGGAGGGAGAGATGCGGTAGTTAGCAGGAAGCTCCAATCGGTATGTTACAGGATTGATCTGTCTAATAACTCTGAATGGACCAACATACCTGGGGCTGAGCTTCCTGCAGGGTAGCCGCAACTTGAGGTCCCGTGTGGATAACCAGACCCTCTGACCAGGCTGGTATTTGGGGTGGGGACGCCTCTGTCAATCAGCTTGGATCCCTTGGGCTTGGATGGCCCATTGCAGTCTGATGTGCGCACTGTCCCACACCTGCTCGCTCCACCTGATCCAATCATCCACCGCTGGCACCGTAGAGGGTTCACCTGACCAAGGGAACAATGGAGGTTGGTAGCCCAGCACACATTGGGAGTGTGTCCAGTAGAGGAGTGAGTGAGGGAGTTCTGAACATATTCTGCCCATGGGAGGAAGTCTCTCCACTTCTGCTGCTCACGACTGCAGTATGATCTGAGATATCTGCCTATTTCTTGGTTCAGCCTCTCCACCTGTCTGTTTGCTTAAGGATGATATTCAGACGTGAGGCTGACGTTGATGTCTAGCTGCTTGCAGAAGGCCTGCCAGATTCTGGAAGTGAACTGGGGTCCCCGATCAGACATAATGTTTTCTGAAAGGCCATAGATCCTGAAAACTTGGTGGAAGAGAGTGTTAGCGGTCTCCATGGCAGTGGGTTGACCTTTGATGGGGATTAATCTACATGACTTTGAGAAACGATCAATGATAACAAATATGGTAGTATACCCATTGGAGTTTGGCAGATCAGTGATGAAGTCGACGGACAGGTGGGACCAGGGTCTCTGAGGATAGGCAGTGGTTGTAGAAGGCCGGCTAGCAGTTCTCTGGGGGTTTTCGACTGTGCACAAACTTGACATGCCTTAACATATGCAGTGACATTATTAATGAGTGAAGGCCACCAGAATGAGTTACATACCAAGCTTATAGTCCTTTGGATGCCAGGGTGTCCAGTGCTGAGAGAGGTATGGATCCATTGGATCGTTCTTTGGCGTAGAGTGCATGGTACATGTTGTTTGTTGGGGGGCATTCTGGTGGTGCAGGGTCTGTTTGTTGGGCTCTTTGAATTTCTTCCATGATGTTCCAACTTATGGGTGCGATGATGACAGAAGGTGGTAATATGGACTCATTTTGAGGTATGTTGTGAGGAGGATCATGACGACGGGAAAGAGCATCAGCTTTGCTGTTCTTGCTGCCAGGGCGGTAGGTGACTGTGAATTGGAACCTTGTAAAGAAGAGTGACCATCGGGCATGTCATGGGTTGAGTCGTTTTGCTCCCTTGATGTATTCTTGGTTTTTATGGTTGGTGATTACTTGAAATGGATGGACAGAACCTTCAAGCCAGTGGCACCACTCTTCTAACACAGCCTTCATGGAGAGTAACTCTTTGTTTCCAACATCATAGTTTCTTTCAGCTGAATTCAGTTTATGTGAGAAGAAGGCACAAGGATACATTTTTCCAGGGTTACCGTGGCGTTGAGAGAGAAACACCCTGATGCCACAGTCTGATGCATCAACTTCCACTATAAACAGTTGGTTAGGGTGTTTGAGAATGGGGACGGTCGTGAAACTTGTCTTGAGAGCTTCGAAGGCCTTTTGAGCAGAGTCACTCCATGTTAATTTGGATGGTTTGCCTTTGAGCAGTGACGTTAAAGGGGCAGAGATGAGACTGTAGTTGCAGATAAACCTTCTGTAAAAGTTTGCAAAGCCCAGAAAACTTTGTAACTCCTTAACAGTATTGGGTCTTGGCCATTCTGTAACTGCCTGGATCTTGGAATTATCCATCAACACATTTATGACTGATGATATACCCCAATAATGTTGTATGGGTAGTGTGGAACTCACATTTCTCTGCTTTCACACAGACTTGGTGCTTCTGAAGGTGTGAGAGAACCATCTTGATATTTGATATGTTGTGCTTTATCTTGGGAGTTAATGAGTATGTCGTCGATGTAAGCTATGACACACTTGTTGAGGAGGTCTCTGAAGATTTTGTTGTTGAATGATTGGAACACAGCTGGTGTGTTGGCCAGTCCATAAGGCATCACCTGATACTCATAGTGCCCCCTAGTGGTGATGAATGCGGTTTTCCACTCGTCTCCTTCTGTAATATGAATGAGATTGTAAGCACTTCTCAAATCAAGCTTCGTGTAGATGCGTGCTTCATGTAGTTGTTCTAGTACAGATGGAACAAGAGAGAGTGGGTACCTGTATTTCATTGTTACTGTGTTCAAACCTTGATAATCAATATATGGACGAAGCCCTCCATCTTTTTTCTCAATGAAGAAAAAGCCTGCTGCAGCTGGTGAGGTGGAAGGACGAATGAAACCTGAAGCTAAAGCCTCCTCGACGTATGTTTCCATGACCATGGTTTCAGGTCTTGATAATGGATAGGCTTTGCTCCTGGGAGGTGCCATGTTGGGCAGTAACTCAATAGCGCAGTCCCATGGACAATGAGGGGGTAGTTGAGTTGCCTTGATTTTACTAAAAACTTCAGAAAACCCTGAGTATTCCTTGGGAATTTTGATTTGAGCTTGAATCTCTGGACTTTCGATGCTAGTGGTTAAACATGGCATGGTTACTATGACATGAAGACAATTTGAACGGCAGTTATCTGACCATTGTTTTAGCTCATCCCGGTTCCAGAAGATGATGGGATCGTGGACAGCCAGCCATGGATGACCCAGGATGACAATATGCTTGGATGAGTTGATAACATAGAGATATTGTTTCTGTGTGAAATAATCCAATACGT
Source organism: Myxocyprinus asiaticus (assembly GCF_019703515.2). Taxonomy (NCBI): domain Eukaryota; kingdom Metazoa; phylum Chordata; class Actinopteri; order Cypriniformes; family Catostomidae; genus Myxocyprinus; species Myxocyprinus asiaticus. The sequence continues at coordinate 34,356,226 of NC_059365.1, read as the reverse complement.
AGTGTCACTGGAACTGTTTGGTGAGTGATGCCTGTGCCAATGTGTGCATTATCCACAGCAGTGATGTTAATGGTGGGTATGCAAAGTACTGTTGGGATATGGAGTTCATGCACAAGATCTTGAATCAAATTTACAGCAGCCCCTGAGTCGACTAATGCAGAAACACATTTGAGTTTATCATCAGATAAGTGTTCAATGGAAAGAGAAAAACTGTGGTGTATGGGAGATTAAATATTCTTGGTACTCACTTTTTCTCTTGAGCTGTGATACTTCTTGCCTTTGTTAGGGCATGCAGAATTTTGATGACTCCTTTCACTACAGTATAACAGTCCCTTATTATGACGATGATCACATTCTTCAATAGAAATTCTAGCATAGGCGATCTGCATAGTTTCAGGGGCTTCGGGCAAGGCCTGGACTAGACTATAGACTGATGGTTGTGACTTGGGGCCAATCTTTGAACGTGGTGAATTACGCAGTAAATTATCAATCTTTACAGCCAACAAAATGAATTCTGTGAGAGTTCAATCCTCACCCTTGCATGCGAGTTGGGCCTGCAGATTGTGGTTCAGTCCCTCTCTGAAAACAGTCTTGAGAGCAATATCGTTCCATCCACTTTGAGCCGCTGATGTCCTGTAGTGTATAGCACAGTCAGCTGCAGAACGTGAACCCTGTCGTAAATGAAGCAGCTGAACAGAAACATCTTAACCTCCCTCTGGGTATTCAAACACTTCATGGATCTGTGAAGCGAAGTAATCAAATGAAGTTTGGAGTTGCCTATCATTTTCCCAAACAGCAGAGGCCAAGTCTAAAGCTTTTATGGTAAGCAATGTCATCATAAATGCGCATTTCTTTAAATCCTGGCTGAACGACTCTGGTTTATTGGAGAAATATATTCTACATTAATGTAGAAATCCCTTACATTTCTCTGGTGAGCCATCAAACTTAGCAGGAAGAGCGAATCTTACCAGTGTAGATTGAGTGGATGGAAGAGAGCGGATGTAGAGGATGAGGCTCTCATTTGCAGCTCTTAGGTTGTTCAGTTGCTCTTGGTAACCTTTGAGAAGTTCGCTCTGGTAAGCGAAGGCAGCCTGGAACTGAGAAACTTCCGCTGGATTCATTGGTGGCGAAGTATTCTGTGAGGGACTTGACAGAGTAGAATCCAAATGCAGGAAGTTTAATAAACTCAGCAGAAAAATCCAAAACACAAGGCAGAGACATAGTTGATGAAGCAGGCAAAGTAATAGTGACAAGTAATCAGTCCAGCCAGGCAAACAAAGCAAAACAGTAATCCAACAATCGGTAATCCAATATGACAGGCACAATGGTCATAACATGAAGGCAATGAAACAGGCAATGGAAAAACACTCAGTAAGGCAGTGAAATAACTGGCAATACTTCGCATGGTATCTATGGAAGGCATGGCTATTTATACAGAGCAAACAGGAAGTAAATGTAAACAAACGGGTCATGGCTAGTATTCGGGAGATGGCTCCCTCTGGCAGTCGGCTGAATGGATACCAGCCTCATTCGTTACAAAGATACAGTATTGCCTTTTTTACAAACTTCCCCTTGTGACAACTAGCCTCGGTCTCCCCTATAATATTATATAACATGACATGACATGACAAAATAAAACAATGTAAGAAATGCATCTTCTAAATATTTGGTTTTCCTAAGCTCCACACCAACACGTTTTTGTTTTTTTTATGTGCATTGCATGCTTTTAACATGCACTGTGAACGTAGAGCGCTTCAGGTTCACTTTATTTTGACATTTGCGTAATTGTGCAATTTTTACCTGTTACCATACAAAGCTAATGCATCAGATGAGGAGATGACAGCACTTCTCTAGCTCTTGAATGAGCAGCATATTAAAAAGTCTTTCAACATAAGGCTGCAGGTAATCACAGCTGTGCTGATATATGAAAAAACAGCACTATTGTGATATTGCTTATATACAAAAGATCAACCAACAAGTAAATAATATAAATTAAATTACACTTGAAATAAATTGGCCAGTAAGATCGTGCATTTCTTCTCCGCTAGTGAAAATAGTTCCAAAATAAGCCAGAGCATCAAATACAGCTCTCTGCGCTGCTTTCGCACTCTGTTTCAAACTAGTGGTTTAATTCAAAAACAAATCAGTGTTTTAAGTTAACAAATCATTCTCGTTTACTTCCTTTGTTTTGGTGGTGAACGACTCAGTTTTTTAACAAATCTGTTGAGTCAATAATTGAATGACTCACTTATTACATAAAAGACGCTCATTTGTCACCACCTACTGGTGTAAATATGCAATCTCTAGAAATGGTAACTAAACGAATCAGTGAATGAAATCAAAATTACTGTGAATCAAAATATCTACCACTATTCGTAACACCACGGACACGGAGAAGTGGAGTTATACAAACAGTAAATCATCCCAGTGCTGTTGGACTGCAGATCAGCACTCTTGGAACACCTCTCATCCAATCAGATTCAAATACCAGAACTGTTTTATAATATGGTATAATGTATTTATATTACAATTATGATTTGTCTTTACTTTCGTGCATTAATATATTTATTTTAATGAATTTTAGAAATGTACTACTTTATTACAATACAACATACAGTAAGTGGTATCATGATATGTTAGCTGGTATCATACCATATTGTGATTAAGGTATCAGGAGAACACAGTAGCCATACAAGAACTGTAAATTTTCAGCTAGACATCATCATCCTCTTCCAGGAAAATAATTTAATGCAAAGCGATTAAAGGTACCTAGTGGGAGAATGTAGGTCTCCAGATCTGTAAATATGATGGTGACTAACGACTTGGAAAAATATAAATCATACTCGAAACCCATCTAGCAATGACTGCCATTTAAAAAGAGAGCAAGTAAAACTACAGTATGTATGAGGTCATCTGACAGGCAGAGTAACATATATCACAACATTGTATGGAGCCAGACGTCCACGTTTAATTTCAGCTGTTGGAAATGCAGGTATATTTCAAGATAAACACCTTTAACTGCGCTTGAACATCTGACAGAAGGATAAGAAGTGTATACTGTGCAACTGAAATCAAATGGACATGATGGGAAAATAATCGTTATGTGTGTGTGTGTGTGTGTGTGTGTGTGTGTGTGTGTGTGTGTGTGTGTGTGTGTGTGTGTGTGTGTGTGTGTGTGTGTGTGTGTGTGTGTGTGTGTGTGTGTGTGTGTGTGTGTGTGTGTGTGTTTTCTGATGGTCCTCTAGCTGAGCAAACACGTCTGTTCCCGGGATTCAAATCCCAGACACGGCCACAAATAATCCTGAAGCCTTGAAAGAAGACAACATAATGCCACGATGAAGAACTCGATCACCACCAATCACTCCAGGAAAGCAATTAAAGAGTCAGCTGAAAAGCATTTTAGCTGTAATTACAGCACACAAATCGACTCAGACAAGAGAGTGCATACAGGGCCACATGTGAAACTAATGCATAGATTTTCCATTGGCTGCAGTTTTACAATGACAACTAGAGAGGCATCTTCGTCATCATTTCCAAAAAGATGCCTTTAAAACAGTGTTACTAAACTGGTGGATCTGTTCTGTTAGGGAAAAGACAGCAGGAAAAAAACTTGGTCTGTTGCTTAATACAATTTTAAAAATGCAACTACATATACCTGTAAGGGAGTTCAGTGGAAAGGAGGAGGCGAGAACCGGCTTGACAACTTAAATAATAATTTAATAAACAACTTAAACAAACACACAACCAAAACCACACAGTACAGCTGTCTGCAATTCTCCCTCTGTCGAACTGTCGTCCCCGGCCACCTTTATCCCTCGCGCACCCCATCAGGCTGATTGGGGACCGGGTGTCTCTCATTCCAGCCTGGCCCCACCCTCCTCGGCTCTACACTCCTCCCGGCGTTGCCTCAGGCCGGGGAGTCCCCGGCATGACATACATCCCCCACCCTTCCTCTCCGGTGGGGGGGCGTGCCTTACGCCCCGACTGCCGGCGGGTCATCCCCGCCTTCCTCGACCTGGGAGGAGACAGGAGGGGAAAAACAACAAAACAAAATGGCGAGGGAAAGGCCAACACAGAGCGACAGAGAGAGAGAGAGGAGAGAGAGAAAAAAAAGAAACTCACCGATTCTCTGATGCGCCGTCTCGTGGTCCTCGATCACTACTCCACCCTCTCAGGCGGACTGCAGCCGCTCCTCCCCGGGCGGACCGGAGTCAGACCTCCGACCCCCAGCGGACAGAACGCCCCTCCGCGTTCCCGGCGTCCCGTGGGGACACTCCTCCGCCCCTGGCAGCGGCCCTACCACTCCAGGCGGTCGGGGAGTCGCTTCCCTCCTCCCCCCACGGACGGCGGTCTTCTCTCGACCCCTCCGTGTTCCCGGAGGACGGCATGGCACTCCTCCGCCCCCGGCAGCAGCTCCCTCGCTCCAGGCGGTCGGGGAGTCCCGTCCCCACTCGCCTCGCGGACAGCGACCGTTCCCCACGTCCGGGTGGTTGGGCTACTCCGTCCCCCGTCGGATGGCAGCGGCGCTCCCCTGGGTGGACGGCAGTGTCGAGGACTCTGCGATGGGAATCCCTCCTCCTTCCCGGGTTTCGGCACCAGTGTAAGGGAGTTCAGTGGAAAGGAGGAGGCGAGAACCGGCTTAATAATATAAATAACAATTTAATACACACAACTATAAACACACAGTACAGCTGTCTGTAATTCTCTCTCTCTCTTGAACTGTCGTCCCCGGCTGCCTTTATCCCTCGCACGCCCCATCAGGCTGATTGGGGACCGGGTGTGTCTCATTCCAGCCCGGCCCCACCCTCCTCGGCTCTACAATACCGTATAATGCTGCATAGTTGGGATATCAAAACAAACAGCTCAGACTCGCCGAGGCATGGACTCTACAAGACCCCTGAAGGTATCCTGTGGTATCTGGCACCAAGACATTAGCAGCAGATCCTTCAAGTCCTGTAAGTTGCAAGGTGGAGGCGCTGTGAATCAGACTTGTTGGTCCAGCACATCCCACAGATGCTCAATCGGATTGAGATCTGGTGAATTTTGAGGCCAGGGCAACAATGGTTCCTCAAATCATTCCCGAACAATGTGTGCAGTGTGGCAGTGTCCTGCTGAAAGAGGCCACTGCCATCAGGGAATACCATTGCCATTAAGGGGTGTATCTGGTCTGCAACAATGTTTAGGTAGGTGGCACATGTCAAATTGATGTCCACATGAATGGCGGACCCAGGGTTTCCCAGTAGAACATTACCCAGAGCATCACACTCCCTCCACCAGCTTGTCGTCTTCCCGCAGTGCATCCTGGTGCCATCATTTCCCCAGGTAAATGGGGCACACGTACACAGCTGTCCACATGATGTAAAAGAAAACGGGACTCATCGGACCAGGCGACCATCTTCCACTGCTCCAAGTTCCAGTTCCGATGATTGTGTGCCCATTTTAGGGGCTTTTCGACGGTGAACAGGGGTCATCATGAGCACTCTGACCGGTCTGCGGCTACACAGCCCCATACGCAGCAGGGTGGGACGCACTGTGTGTTGTGACACATTTCTCCCGTAACCATCATTAAAATCGCCGGTGTGTGGTTTGTCCCTCCTCGGACCACTGTCGGTAGGTACTCACCACTGCTGACCGGGAGCACCTCACAAGCCTTGCCATTTCAGAGATGCTCTGACTCAGTCGTCTGGACATAACAATTTGGCCCTTGTCAAAGTCACTCAGGTCTTTACTCCTGCCCATTTCTCCTGGATTTAACAAGTTGACTACGAGAACTGATTGTTCGCTTACCATCTAATCTACCCAGACCTTGATATGTGGCTTTGTTAGATTATCAACATTAATCACTTCACCTGTGAGTGGTCATAATGTTTTGGCTCATCAGTGTATTTTTCATAAGAGCTTACAAAACAAACTTTTCTAACCTTAAGCAGACAATTTACCACCAATTTCTTTTAGAAACGGTCTTAGCATGACCCTCGAGTGGGTTTTTACAGGAAATAAATATATAAAAATCACTTTGTAAAAAAGAAAAAGAAAAAAAGAACTTAGTGTTTTTCACCCTATGGGGTTTTGAAGGAAATTTCTGTTAGGCAGTCGAGAGCGTGGGTGTTAGAATCTCGTCCACAAAACAAGCATGAAATATTATTGCTTGGTAGAGTGTTATAACTGCTTCACTGTCTATTAAGACAGCATGTATGAGTCAGATGTAGACTGCTTTAAAAATGGCCTCTTATGTCCTCAAAACATAAAACCAAATACAACATTTGTATTATCATTTAATAAAACAACACACAGAGACAAACTCAGATATGTATCTCAGTATTTATATTTCAGTAAATTAAGACATTGTCAAGACAGTCAAGTTTACACTGGCCCTCTTAGTAGTGTGAAAAACAAAACTGTTAATATGCACAGAAATCAAGCAGCAGACATGTCTGTTATTAGTTAATGGTCCAATGTTGCAAAAAACAAAAAACGTAATTTGCCTAATACTGACCTCAAGCATACCTGGTTTTTCTCATCACAGGAGTTATGTTGCCCATTACAACTTGGTACAGGCGTCGGAACCGCCGTCAGCTGTCCTTGCAGCATATCTTCATTTGTGTGTGCAATGGAGGAATTCCTGGCACTGTTTTGACTCCTTTACACATTTTATTAGTTCTTTGTTTGTTCTCAGCTGGTAAAAATACCACCATATATACATATATATAAATCTAACGAGCGCATTTCGCCCAGCAGCCAGCATTGTTTTGGATGTTCGGCAAGTTCCGTCGCAAAAGTCCAATCAGGTTGTGACTTTTTCCTGATGCCTTTTGTTTCCTATCTTTAGGTTTGGTGTTAAAAATGCCAGTGTGAACGCTAAGTGAACGCTAAGTCATTTTATTTTTTGGTCCGGACCAAGAGGACCAAGAGAACCGAACTACAAGTGTGAACACACCCTAAGACAGCATGTATGAGTCAGATGAAGATTGCTTTCAAAATGGCCTCTTATGTCCTCAAAACATAAAACCAAATACAACATTGTATTATCATTTAATAAAACAACACACAGAGACAAACTCAGATATGTATCTCAGTAGGAGTAGGGAATTCATATGATAAAACAAAGATTTACAGATGGGCTGCTGTGACTGTACACTCTAGAGCAATACATTGTGTAAATAAAATAAAAGATGTTTGTAGAAAGCTCTTTGGCCAGATCCAGTATTTTCATGGCTTCGTCTGCATGAGCACCACAGCTCAAGGTGTCAGAACACATACATACAGTTGAAGTCAGAAGTTTACATACACTTAGGTTGAAGTCACTAAAACTCTTTATTTGTTTTTATTTTATTTTTTTTACCAAGATTTAATATTAGCAAACTATAGTTTTGGCAAGTCGTTTAGGAAATCTACTTTGTGCACGTCACAAGTAATTTACCTACAATTGTTTACAGACAGATTGTTTCACTTTTAATTGACTATATCACAATTCCATTGGGTCAGAAGTTTACATACACTAACTACATAAAAATACACTGTGCCTTTAAGCAGCTTGGAAAATTCCAGAAAATGATGTCAAGCCTTTAGAAAATTAGCCAATGATAGGAGGTGTACTGTATCTGAGGTGTACCTGTGGATGTATTTTAAGGCCTACCCTCAAACTCAGTGCCTCTTTGCTTGGCATCATGGGAAAATGAAAAGAAATCGGCCAAGGAGGTCCACAAAAAATTGTGGACCTCCACAAGTCTGGTTCATCCTTGGGAGCAATTTCCAAACACCTGAAGGTACCACATTCATCAGTACAAACAATAGTACGCAAGTATAAACACCATGGGACAACGCAGCTATCATACCGCTCAGGAAGGTGATGCATTCGGTCTCTTAGAGATGAACGTAGTTTGGTGCGAAAAGTGAAAATCAATCCCAGAACAACAGCAAATAACCTTGTGAAGATGCTGGAGGAAACAGGTAGACAAGTATCTACACTGTTGGCCAAAGGTTTGGAATAATGTACAGATTTTGCTCTTATGGAAGAAATTGGTACTTTTATTCACCAAAGTGGCATTCAACTGATCACAATGTATAGTCAGGACATTAATAACATGAAAAATGACTATTACAATTTGAAAAAAAAAAAAAAAAAAAAAAATTAGAACTTCTTAAACTACTTCAAAGGGTTCTCATCAAAACATCCTCCACGTCTAGCAATGACAGCTTTGCAGATCCTTGGCATTCTAGCTGTCAGTTTGTCCAGATACACAGATGACATTTCACCCCACGCTTCCTGTAGCACTTGCCATAGATGTGGCTGTCTTGTCGGGCACTTCTCACACACCTTACAGTCGAGCTGATCCCACAAAAGCTCAATGGGGTTAAGATCCATAACACTCTTTTCCAATTATCTGTTGTCCAATGTCTGTGTTTCTTTGCCCACTCTAACCTTTTCTTTTTTGTTTTTCTGTTTCAAAAGTGGCTTTTTCTTTGCAATTCTTCCCCTAAGGCCTGCACCCCTGAGTCTTCTCTTTACTGTTGTACATGAAACTGGTGTTGAGCAGGTAGAATTAATGAAGCTGTCAGCTGAGAAAATGTGAGGTGTCTATTTCTCAAACTAGAGACTCTGATGTACTTATCCTCTTGTTTAGTTGTACACCTTCCACATCTCTTTCTGTCCTTGTTAGAGCCAGTTGTCCTTTGTCTTTGAAGACTGTAGTGTACACCTTTGAATGAAATCTTCAGTTTTTTTTGGCAATTTCAAGCATTGTATAGCCTTCATTCCTCAAAACAATGATTGACTGATGAGTTTCTAGAGAAAGCGGTTTCTTTTTTGCCATTTTTGACCTAATATTGACCTTAAGACGTGCCAGTCTATTGCATAGTTTGGCAACTCAAAAACAAACACGAAGACAATGTTAAGCTTCATTTAACGAACCAAATCAAAGTCATATCAAAAATGACTTTTTTCAAATAGTGATGGTGCTGTTTTTTACATCAGTAATGTCCTGACTATACTTTGTGATCAGTTGAATGCCACTTCGGTGAATTAAAGTACCAATTTCCTTCAGAAACAGCAAAATCTGTACATTATTCCGAACTTTTGGCCGCCAGTGTATATCCACAGTAAAATGAGTCTTACATCGACATAACCTGAAAGGCTGCTCAACAAGGAAGAAGCCAATGCTCAAAAACTGCCATAAAAAGCCAGACTACAGTTTGGAAGTGCACATGGGAACAAAGATCTTACTTTTTGGATACATTTCCTCTGGTCAGATGAAACAAAAATGCAACTTTATGGCCATAATGACCATTGTTATGTTTGGAGGAAAAAGGGTAAGGCTGAAAAACACCATCCCAACCGTGAAGCATGGGGGTGGCAGCATCACGTTGTGGGGGTGCTTTGCTGCAGGAGGTACTGGAGCACTTCATAAAATAGATGGCATCATGAAGAAGGAAAATTAGGTGGATATATTGAAGCAACATCTCAAGACATCAGCCAGGAAGTTAAAGCTTGGTCGCAAATGGCTCTTCTAAATGGACAATGACCCCAAGCATACCTCAAAAGTTGTGGCAAAATGGCTTAAGGACAACAAAGTCAAGGTACTGGAGTGGCCATCACTAAGCACTGACTTCAATCCGATAGAAAATTTGTGGGCACAAAGTGTGTGCGAGCAAGGAAGCCTACAAACCTGACTCAGAATGGGCCAAAATTCCAGCAACTTATTGTGAGAAACTTGTGGAAGGCTACCCAAAATGTTTGACCCAAGTTAAACAATTTAAAGGCAATGCTATCGAATACTGTTGTAACACGCTAAAGTTGACCGTTACGCTTTCTCCTATGATAGAGCTGCAGAGCACTTCGCTGTCAGTGATAAAATGATGGAGAAAGGATCTCTTAGTGCTATTTGATGTACAAAACAAGGCCAGATGAGACTTGTTACAGAAATCAAAGTATTTTTCAGCCTATGTAAGGAGCATGCTGAGTTCAAAGTGGCGCTCGACGCTGGTGTTGCCGCCCTGACAGTGGATGATGAGAGTTTAAAAATGTAATGCCCATTGCAATGAAAATGCAACCTATGTGGGGACTAGTTTTTCAATTAGTCAAACTCCCACTTAGACTTCAGGAAACATTTAATATGAATTGGTGATATTTTAGCGCATTGTCTTTATATTGTGGCTTTGTTTGGAAAATGTTAATAAAGCATTAAATTGCTACATGTTTTGTTTTCTTCCTAAGTTGGATATAAATACATTTTGACAAGAAAAGAAGTATATATAGTGTCAAATTTCAGTACTTTTGAAAATCTGTGATTAACTGCAAATAAAAATTTTAATCGGCTGACGGCCCTGATATAAACATTATAACCTACTTTATAAGAAATGTAAGATTTCAATTTGGAAATCTCTGACTGATTCGGGGGCTGTTCACACAGAACATGCTTAAAAAGCTAGACATGGCACAAGCGAATGAAATACGTTTTTAAAAGCTGAGCCATTTTAGCTTGACACAGTGTCTTAAAAATGTGAGGTGCTGAAAAAGACATGTCGCAACAAAGATGGCCGTTTAGTGCATGTTTAGATTAGAAAAACAATTTAAAACTTTGCAGATGGACACAAGAACACAATACAATGGTGTATTTTCTTTCTTACATCTACTTATCCACCTAATTTGCATATTAAAATCAATCTGTCTCCCTTTCTCTATATTTGGGTTTACAACTTTTCAATCATTTCACATAAAACTTTTACACTATTCTTTCGCTGCCTTGCAAGCACTAGTATTTCCTTGAAATAGAAATCCAGTTCCCAAATGTGTCATGTTCAGAACTGTTTTAAATTCCCCCAATTCGAAATGACAAGAAAGATATTACAAGATCTCCTAAAATGGGGTTTCTATAGGGACAGTTCTATTAAAAATATGTTAATTGCCATGCTACTATAAACCTGACATGGGAAGCACAATATACAGGTATGCAGGTAAAATACGACCCTTCTCTTGAAGGGCTCCACATAAATTAACTTGAGCTCTCAAAGATCAGCTGTGCCCTCCCACCTGCCATAAAACATTGCTGCACATTCAGGAAGTGTAGACAGATGTTTTTACAGACTTTCAGGACATTTCTTGCATGGAGCTCAGCCTCCATTACCAACAGTCTGAGAATTTAAATCACCTAGTATGTGGCAAGCATCCGGCAGAGCAAACAACAACAACAAGGTTTATTTTCTGTTAAAAACATTAAGGAGGGATACAGTTCTATTGTCTTAGCAGTAAGTGCTCAGGTAAACACACAATTGTGTAGTAAAGTTAAATATCTGGGTTTGTTAAAGTGGATTCAAACAACTGACTGCCGAAATGCTGTAACTACTGTAACACAGATAAAATGCAATAACAAATCAAACTAGATTTTTCCAATGAAACAATTCTTGAATAATAATAATAATAATAAATCTATTGATTGTTACTCTTGCAATAACACATATTTGGCAAAAAGCTGAAAACAAAAAAAAAGGTACAAATAGAGTTGCTGCAACATAATTAAAATTATGACTTTGACAAAATCTTATTTAGTACATATGAAAAAATGAATTTAATTTGTACAAAAAACTTTTGTAAAAAAAACTTTTCATGTAATTTAATTGCGTGAATTCCTCAATTTTGAGTTTTTCTGCCAGTTTTAGACCCTGTTCCCACCTGGTATTCAGATGTGTTTTTAGTGATCCGTTCATAAATGCTCAGTGCTAAATACTGGTGTAAACGGGGCCCAAAACTCTTGTGATCAGATCAGTCAATCCACATTCGGAGAAAGTCAAAAAACGCATGTAACCACATCGCATTTGGGGTGTGAAATTTAATTCATCCTAAATGCGTCCTGGAAAGCAGTGAAGCACCACCCCTCACCTGTTAATAAACCGCTGGGCTAAAGCAAGAGTTTAAACTTTGCCAGTTATGTGCGACTTTAAAAGGAAATAACCATTTGATTGGAAAATTTGAAAAAGCAAAATCACATACAAGCACGAGAACTTTGTGGATCTTCTTCGGTGTGTCTGATATCAACATGCAGTGACACAGATGACAAGCACACACATCTGAAGCTCAGGTTAATACAGGTTCTCCACAAAAATAACAGAAAATTCTGCTCAAAACATTGCGCTTAGATTAAATTTCAGCTGCATCTGGGAAAGACGTGCTTTTTTTTTTTTCATTTTTACAATTTTTGTGTGTAATTATCATGCGGTAACACACTGACATAGTGATTGATGTATGTCTTCATGAAATAAAAATAAAAAACCTCCCCTTGAAAGCCAAACACAAGTGGTCAAAGGAGACACATTTGAGAAGCATTGCAATACCAGGTGGAAACAGCGATGCGTCTCAGCTGACCACTTCGATCGGATCTCCAACAACTTATCTTAATACCAGGTGGAAACAGGGCCTTATGCCGCCTTCACGTGTTATCAGAATTATCGTAAATACGAGTTTCCCACTCGGAAGTTGCACATGAGCGACCCCTGAAGTCGTAATTATGACTGGGAAACTCTGAGGTATTTTTGATGCCTGAGTTTCCGAATAGGGAGGAGTCGTAAACTTTCAACATAGCGGAGGAGACTATGGATTCTGTAGTGAATGACAGGTTTTAATAATTTTTCTAAATACAGTTTATTGTTAGCACTTACCGTTTTGGTCATATTCATTTATGTATATCAGCAACCATTTGATGCATGTTGTTCATTTGTACACTGTACAAATAGCTTGTATTTGACCAAAATTCCATTATCATCAGCAAGCTGAGTAATATTTTTTTGTAGTGTCAAAATAAAAGTTCCTCAAGAAATATATATGAATGAAAGTTTTTTTTTTTTTTTTTTCAGCAACAAAGCACTTGAACGTGACGTACTAGTAATTACCACTTGAAGTATGATAATTCCGATATCACATGAAGGCAGCATTATTGTCTGCCAGGTGAAAATCTTACTTGCATAGAAAAGTAATAGCACACTTCTACTCAATAATCACATGATTTAAGGTATCGTTCATGTCCGTAGCATAAACTGTGAGCTACTGAAATGTAATACTTTAAGTTTTTCTAAACCTTACATATGAGCAATAATAATGGTGATACTTGCCTTAGCAAGCACCACTAATTAAAATTAAATCCTGATTTACAGATTTGCAAAGTTGTATGCAGCATCCAAGTCAGTTTCAATTAGAAATGCAACACTGAGAGCCTGTTTTATACTGGCTGCTCTTGCAGAAAAACTTAGGTTCTTAGTGTAAGGTACATCTGATAGTATAGATTGCACACAATGCTTTTCAGCAAAATCAATATTAAGGAAAGGGATTGGATATACAAACACCAGCTCAGCTTGCTTAGACATGGCAAAATGTTTGTTTCCCCCCAAAGAATATCAGTAAGAACATTTTGATTGCTAATGCTATGGATGCTGACTCCCTTAATTTAATGCCACAGTGCTTCGAGCATTCATATTACAGGAATGTGAACGCCAACAGGAAAAGAAGCTCTTGAGAAAAAAATTGTTGGTGTTTAAGTAAATGGGTCTGACTCAGCGGATCCACTGGCAGAACCCCAGTTAAATGTTACATGTCACAAACGGGATATAACAAGGCAAGGCATTTCAAATGTAGGCAAGACATTTTATTTGGAAGTTAAAGCAAAGGTTCTATGGTGCAAATTAAAGATGAGTCTACCTTTGTTCTGTTTCTCTAAGAGCAGTGTTATCATTAACAAAAGCTAAAATGTAAATTATACATACATTATCTTTGACAGAAAATTAACAAGTCCCATGACTCCAAAACAAAATAAAAATGAATGAATTTTAGTTTTAAAAACAGTATAATAACATTTGAATCCTTTACAACCCGCCTTCATTAAAAATGAAAATGCCACTACATAGCTAGATAACACTTTGCGTTAAACATATTTATACTGCATGTTTCGGTCCTCGAATCTGATTGGACGAGTGCTGATTTGGCAATCCAACAGACTAGGATGCGTCACTTTTTGGCTTCTCTGTCGCTGAGTTCAGAATTGCACTCTTACTACCATTAACAGATATGGCAGTAGTAGTAAGAGTAGTATGGGTAGTATGCAGTTCTGAACTCAACCTGTGTTCGTGGCTTTTCAAATAATGTTGGGGAATTTGATCCAGCATTCACTTTGATATCATTTGCTATGATTTCATTCGCTGGTACTGTATGATATCAGCTAACATATTATGATAGCACTTATGTTGTATTGTAATAAAGTAATACATTTCTAATATTAAATAAAATAAGATTATTAATGCATGAAAGTGAAAACAAACCATGACTGTAAAATAAATGCTTATACCATATTATACAACTGTTAGTTCCGGTCCTTGAATCTGACTGGACGAGAGGCATTCCAAGAGTGCTGATATACAGCCCAACAGCACTGGTACGTGGTCATGTCTAGAAGGTAACCATCTCATGTCAAAATTTTCGTGCAAGTGCGTTCCTGTTGATGCTTTCGCCGCTTGCCTTTCAGCTCCTTAATGATGGAGAGCATTAAATACTTTAAGTCTCTTAAAGTATAAGTCATGCTGAGTTGATGAACGTATGTGTGTGTAACACTGCACCAAGTTGTGTTCTTTTTGTTGTGTTGTTTGTGCAACTGGTAATGTTAATCCTGTTCAGTTGCAGTAATGTTAGAATGTTTAAGTTGTAGCCTATATCTTAGTTGCCTTTTGTTACTCTTCCTGTCTATTACCCGTATCAAATCGCTTTTTTTTTCTAGATGATAAAAACTTGTATTATTCTTATTATTATTAAGAGTCTTGCAATGGTGATCACACGTGCCATGCATAACAAAAAACAAAGTCTTCTTGAAATCTCATATGTATCCCATGTTTCTATAGGGTACAGTAATGTTTTGACAAAAGTTCATGTTAAGGCACATATAACTTTAAACTGGGTGGTTGGGTAGATGGTACTTTCTCCATCGTGTGCAGGGGGGTTTGGGAACATTGGCAGTTCTTGAGCAGGAGTTTCCATTTAGTTTGTGTGTGTTAAAATAAGTGGTGATCCAGTGCTATAATGTTACTTCAAATGGTACTCGTGGCTGTTATCAGTGGCATTGAGTGACAGCTATAATATTCTCTCGTGCACACAGATGCCCGCTCTTCTCGCTCCTTTCCAGTCAAATCACAAACAAATATGCAAACACGTGTCCACATTCAAGATGTACATCCACAGATGTAAGAATGCAATCTTGGTTTATTAAAAAGTTACAAAAGGGCGGCTTCGAACCGGCAACTTTTTTCATCAGTGAGAACAATATAACCACTAGACCAACCAGTCAGGTCTTAGCAACAGAGCCAATTGAGGTATTTTACCACAAGCTAACATATCCCAGATATTAGATTTAGAGCTGAGGTTTTCACATTAATTATGTGAAATTTTTATTTGAGCGCTTGAATTTGTCATCAGGAATGACTATTTATCAAAACAGAAAATGTCAAATAATCTTTAACTGTGCTTTTCGCAAAGAGTTTCGCAACTTCGCATCCCAGTAAGAGCGGCGAAAGCAAAAACAGAATGCGCATGTTCGATCCCTATCTTGGCATGATAGGGTTACCTTCTAGACACAACCCTGGGATGCTTTACTGTTTGTATAACTCCACTTCTCTATGTTTGTGGTGTTTTGAGTAGTGGTGGGTATTTTGATTCACCTGTAATTTTGATTTCATTCACTGATTCTTTTAGTGACCATTTCTGAAGATTTAATATTTATGCCAGTAAGAGGCAACAAATAAGTGTCTTTTATGTCATTATGTCATTCAATCACTGATTCGTTTACAAATTAATCACCACTAATTCAAAACCAACCGAGTATGAATGCAGCACAAAGACTGAAGTTGTGCTTGATGCTTTGGCTTCTTTTAGAACTATTTTCACTGGCGGCAAAGAAATGCACAAACTAACTGGCCAATTTTTGTCTGAAATGTAAGTCATTTCATATTATTTACATGTTTATTGAACTGTTTCATATATATTTTCATATTGTTGCATAAACACGATCAGCCACAACATTAAAACCACCTGCCTAATATTGTGTAGGTCCCCTTGTGCTGCCAAATCAGTGCCAACTTCTTCAATGCTATTCTTCTCACCACAATTGTACAGAGCGGTTATTTGAGTTACCGTACACTTTGTCAGTTCAAACAAGTCTGGCCATTCTCTGTTGACCTCTCTCATCAACAAGGCATTTCCATCCACAGAACTGCTGCTCATTGTATGTTTTTTGTCATCCAATGAGCGGCAGTTCTGCGGACGGAAACGCCTTGTTGATGAGAGACAACCGCTCTGTACAATCGTGGTGAGAAGAATAGCATTAAAGGAGTTGCCACTGTTTTGGCAGCACGAGGGGTACTTACATAATATTAGGCAGGTGGTTTTAATGTTGTGGCTGATCGGTGTATGTTAACACATTTTTTGGCAGCCCTTAAAAGTAAATACAAATCTAAAACTAGATCTAAATCTAACAATTTTGTGAAAACTAATCAAGTAAATTGAAAGGACAAACTAAAAATAAAAAATTAAATAAAAATAAAGAATTCAAAACAATGATAACCCTTTGAGTGCCTTCACTGTTTTCCTTCTGTCAACTTGTTCAATTAGGAATCTCTGATGTTAAAGAGTCAAGTCTTTTTCTTACAGTGTGAAAATGCAGTATTGTTGTTTAAGAGACGAATGTTACCTAGCACAACTATCTAACAAAACCTCTCAGCCATCCATTTAAGTCAATTTAATGCTTTGAGATTCAGGGGATGTGAGAGTCTGGATTTAAATTTTCTGCCTGTCTTCTTATGGCCAGCTGAAAGGTAATACCTCTCAAACACTTCTGTTCATACACGTCAAGCCTCGGAATCATTTGTTGCAGCGGAAGCTGAGGGAATACTCTCGCAATTGATTGAACTGTCAAAAAACAAGTTTTTTGATTGATCACATTTTAACCAATTATGTCATGCCAATTTCAGATTAGATTGCCGTGGGTAACGTATTCTTCAAAAGAAAATGCAAGAGTTTTAGGCCAGGTGAGACATGTCAAGTAAAAAAAAATAAATAATGAAATTTCCAAAAAAAATGCTCGCTATTTTTTCCTGAAGCAATCAGGTTAGTTTGGCATTGTCCGTGGTCTTGCAAAGAAATTAGCCCCAAAGAGACTTAAAATAACCTGAAACATCAGAGGCTCATCAGAGAGTTGACACTTCAGCCCAAAAAATCTCACCAGTCAAAAATAACCACCACTGCCCAGCAGCAGGTCAAGTTGACCTTAGCTAGATTTCCAAGTGAAGCACCCCAGGTAAAACTGTATAAGTTTTTCTGCATCAAACAGCATGCACAATAGACCCCTATGACCTTCAGCACAGAAAGGAGATATTTGAAGGTTTATTTGAAGTACTGGGGAGAAATCAGGAGGTCAAGTCAAACACACTGCATTGAGAACAGCCTTGACAGATGCCACAATTATAATGAAACTCATTTTTTTTTTTTTACAAAAACTCTAAATTAGTTGACAGCTGAAGCCTGACAATGTTTTCAACTAGTTTGTGGGCTAAACTACTCTATTGTAAAGTGTCACAAAATGTCCTCAACACAGTTTAATGCAGAACAAGTTGAGTTTCTCCTGACAAAGCATATCTCCGAGTTGGCAGACTGCATTGAGCTAGTTTGTCTTTAAAGGTGCAATATGTTAAAATTTTCATGTAATATTAGCCTTTTTTTTTGCCAATGTGTGAACATCTTGTAAGGCAACTTAAAAAATGAGCCCTTCCTGGACTTCCTAAGTTGCCTATTAAAGCCTGTAAACTGATTTTCGTGCGAAGGGAGCGGGTCACTTTTGCCGGGAAAATCCAAAGGATGTGACGTTTATGCACGCTCCGGAGTGCCTTACCTCAGTGCGTCTCTTCCGCGATTCAACAGCGACAACAGTCTGCAACACTAGGTAACGTTATATTAGAGATGGAATCCAGCAAATGTCCGGCTCCCAGCACAACATCGACTCCTACACAAACTCTGAGTAAGCCAAAAAAACAAAAAACAAAACAAAAAAACAAAAAAACATTTTGAATCCCGTCTGGCTAAGCGGGAATGTGATCGAGTGAAAACTAGAGTGAACATCGGCAGGGCATTTGATTCCTGGAGGGATCTTCGTTCGGTTTTGGGGATCAAAACCGACCCTGAATTGGCTTTCTTCATATTGGACAGGTAAGCTTACATAACTGCAAAGCATGTGAAATATAGCGCCATAAGGATTGATCTGTGTAATTTTAGCTAACTTGATCTTGCCTGCTAATGCTGACGAATTGCAAGCTACCTATAAATAATTTCAACGATTTTTATACTAAAAGTTAGGTATGCTGATTCACAGTAACTGTCATAAACAATGTTAATCTGTAATCATTCAGCAAGGTAAACTACAATAACACATTAAATGAATGCTAGACAATGTTTATGATAATGCAAAAAGACCCATTCATTAGTGTAACCTAACCTGGTTATACAGAAAATTTATACATTCTATTATTATAAAACAATAGCGCATCAATATATAAAAATGACATTTGTGATGAAATCACATCAATACTGAATTGTGTCAACATATTTATAATGTACAGTCTATTTTATAAACAGCTACTGTCGTCATCCACCAAATTTAGCTAACAGCTAGTGATAAAGCAGGCTAGCTAGCTAACACCGACATTGACTGCATTTATACGATAGCCTATGTATCATGCAAAGAAAAGTGATTACTTCAAACTACAGTCTCGCATAGTCAGACCTATATCCACACTTTGTTTTAGCCCTGTTCCGGCACTGGAGAGTCAAATATAATATACAGTCTCAAAGTTTGTAGTAAAACAATCATAACTGTCTAATTTTAATTATGCTACCTCATCTGTCAGCATGATGCTGTTGAATCACGTTCAGTCTCTTTGTTATGTCATTGTTTTGGCTGATGCTCCCTCGCTTGCGTCCCTGTGGAGTGTGTGCATGAGTACGAGCATGAGCAACAGGTAGCTGGCTGCAGTTCACTTAACGTCCACAGGTGTCATTAATAACAAGAGTTTCTGAATCTTACATACTGCACCTTTAAGGTTTCATGTTTTCAGTTTCAACAGCAAGACCCAAGTGTAAATGCACGATTCAAAGTGGTGAACTTGTACCAAGCTTATTTGAGAACCGTAACGTCTAGAGGGAAAGGTCAACCACAGACAGTATGCATAATGTGAGAGAAACACAGAGAGAACATCACTATATATATCTGAAAATCTGTGTTGAGGAAAAGATGCATTACGTAGTTGAGAGTAAGGTGTTTTGACACTCAATACTTTTCCTCATGGAAATGAAATGTCAGAAATGTGTCAGATATAAATGAGACGTACAACATGGAAAGTAGGTTTAATGGCTGAACAAAACAAGGAGCCATTTCTCTTTGAACTTTTATATATTTTGCATGACAGTATCATCAGCTGTTGGGACATTTAATCACATGCAGGAAACTAATTAGGTAATTCAACTTTCACTAATTAAATGCCAATTCTTATTCAGGAATGAAATAACTAATAGTGAAAACACTATTTTATGATATCAGTAATTACATTTGCACTAATAAAATGTTAACACTTGTTAAAATATGGCATTACTCACAGAAATAATTTTTCTTTTTTACAAAAAATAAATAATGTATACCTATAACTACACTGTCACTAGTAGAATCTGATGATCTGTCATTCACTTGTATTCAAAACACAATTACAGAATGGTTTGAATTTCAAATACACATGTACTTTCTAGTAAAATTATATTTTTTTTATATCAATAATTACTTTGTTACTAGTACAAATTAATTCCTGATATCAACAATTACAACTTGTGAAAAGGCTCAATTTTTATACCTGTAAATGTATTTAAACATGTTAGATTAGTATTTAGATTTCTAGAAATGGATTTCTGATATCAATAAATGGGAGAGTAATTAAATATATCTTAAAAGGCTTTTTTAAAACAACCACATTACTGATACTAGGAATTAATATTGCCATAGTAATAGTAATATGGTGTAAACCAGTTTATAAAAAAATAAATAAAAAATAAAAATAGCACTTTCCCCAATACTAATTGCATTCCTAATATCAAGAATTGGCATTTTAACTAGTGAAAATTAAAATTTTGATGTCAGTAATTCATATCATGCATGCCATTAAATGTCGAAGGGGCTTGCGATAATGACAAAGACACACTCACTGAGCACTTTATTAGGAACACGTACACCAACTTATTCATGCGATTATCTAATCAGCCAATCATGCAACAACAGTGCAATGTATAATTTCATGCAGATACAGGCATGAGCTTCAGTTAATGTTCACATCAACCATCAGACTGGGGAAAAAATGTGATTGCAGTGATTTTGACTGTGGCATGACTGTTGGTGCAAGATGGGCTGGTCTGAGTATTTCTGTAACTGTTGATCTCCTGGGATTTTCACACACAACAGTCTCTAGAATTTACTCAGAATGGTGCCAAAAACAAAAAAACATCCAGTGGGTGGCAGTTCTGTAGATGAAAATGCCTTGTTGATGAGAGAGGTCAACAGAGAATGGCCAGACTGGTTCGAGCTGACAGAAAGGCTACGGTAACTCAGATAACCACTCTGTACAATTGTAGAAAGCCGAATAGCATCTCATTATGCACAACACGTCAAGACCTTGAGGCGGATGGGCTACAACAGCAGAAGACCACGTCGGGCACTTTATTATGACCATAGTGTTCCTAATAAAGTGCTCAGTGAGTGTATAATGAAAAAATAGCATGTGGGGTTAAAAAAAAAAAAAAGGGGCAATGTTTGATTCCCTGAAAACAACAGGGAGCAGTTTGATTTGAATAATAACTTGGAGAAAAGCACGCATTTCTCACTTGCTCTAAGATGAACAGTCTCAGAGTTGTGTCAGTTAGAATGAAATATTCCAAATACATTTATATATTTATTAAAAAAAAAAAAGTGTTTGATAACCTGTGACTAGCTGGATGTCTGACAGCACATTTTAAACTATGACAAGGGAATGCAAATGAAAGTACTTAAAAAAGCCATGCAGGCTTTTGATATAGACCACCTTCATCTGTAATAACAGTTGCCATTAATTAGCTTACAAAGCTTCAACTGTAAAAAAAGAAAAAAAAAACTTGGCTTAGTAATGCCAGACATATGAAGCTGTTTAATCACATTGTAGTGGTAAACTAATTCAGACATATCAGAAGGGATGGAGTTTGGTTTGCCTAAGGGTGTCTACACACTAAATATGTCAGAAAGATGCAAATCAACTGATTGAAAT
Organism: Myxocyprinus asiaticus; assembly: GCF_019703515.2. Classification (NCBI taxonomy): domain Eukaryota; kingdom Metazoa; phylum Chordata; class Actinopteri; order Cypriniformes; family Catostomidae; genus Myxocyprinus; species Myxocyprinus asiaticus. Next base: position 34,334,872 of record NC_059365.1, on the reverse strand, counting down.
AGGGGATCGTGCATCAAAAAATGTGAAGGAAAAACGCAGGATTTGTAAAAGTGACGCTCCAAGCAACCCAAAGCTCAGAAAATGTGAAAGTTTTGCTGCAACGTGTTCACACAGGAAATAAACATGTTGCTTCCGAAAGTTCATGTACCCTGAAATCAACCCCATTCTGCCAAATTACTGACATGCACCATCAGACATTTTTGTATTCATTCAAGAATGAAAACTTTAAATTATGCACTACTAATAGCGCAATGAATAAACAACCTTCGAGACACAAATTCTGGTCCTATGGGAATGGAATCAGTAATCACATTCACAAACAATGGTGAGCACGGATGGTGAGCATGTGATCCAAATTTAGTTAAGCACAGACTGATTTCAACAGTAAAACTTTCGACCTACTGTTGCCAAATTCGCAGTGTAATCAGTCTGGCTGCAACGCACTCCCGCTTAGGCATCCGTTGACCAATGATAATTTCAGAGAGGAGAGTTCAGTTGTGCTTTCAGAAATCCAATTCGTTGCATTCCTTCTTGATTTCAAACTGACCCGACACTTTTCACACCCTAAAAAAAAACATCTTACGCATTATTTGACATCAAACGCACTGTTAAAGCTTTCTTTTGTGTGTAGGCATCCTAACCGAGATATTATTGGTTACAAATGAGAAATGAAAAAACAAAAACAAAAAAACAACAAAAAAAACAACTATTTTATTTTATTTTAACAAAGAATGCAAATGTGTACAACAGCAATCAGCAGAGTGAACTCCCAAAGCATTACATAACACCAAAACACATACATACAGAAAAACACACTCCTGTAGCAAACTTCTGTGCACTGCAGTCATTTTCAGAAAGAAATTCCAAACCAGCACTACATAAGCAGAAGCCCCTGACATTTAATTAAGTTGCAAACAAATAAAAACAAAAATGAAAGAATCAAAAACATCCCTTGAGCCATGTGTCACGTAACCTCCAGTGACCCAATATACTGTTGTTTATACATGCAGAAACAAGTAAATGCATTTTTACGCAGCTGGGACTGGGCTGGAAGTGGCATTGGGCTACTTCAAAGAACCATCACACATCCATGTATGACAGCAATGTGTATGCATGGCTAGAACGACGTTCAAGAAGCAACACTTTACCACACACAGCTTCGAATAATGTGAACGATTTTTCCCTGTCGACCAGTCAAATCTCCAAGCAACTCCATTTGAGGTCATACCCTTTGCACAACAATTTCGCATCATCCTGCACTTTCACAATCAAGAATTTATTAATCATGAAAGAAATGTTACATAAAAGCACATACTTTATAAATGCCTAAGATATGAGAGATATTTCTTTTCATCCACTTTTTGCGAAAGATTCTCAACAGATGAGCCAATAACAAACTCATTAACTAACGTGGCCTTATGAGGAATATTGATCGCTGCGCTTTGGAAGCTCATTTTGGGTGTTCGAGGTGGTTGATCCCATTTATCGTTGGTTGTGCTTGGCAGCTCGCAGACTTCTGGCCAAGTCCATCCACACCAATTTAGCCTAAGAGTTCTCCACCTTTTAACGTGCACTCCTCCGAATAAGAGGCGCGTTGATTCATTTAATCAGTGTCTGAGTCATGTAAGGGTGGAGGGAGAGAGAGGCCTAAGGCCAGTCTTCTGAATTTAAATCGGGGGCTAGTAGATTGAATTCACTCGCTCTCCATCTCTCGCTTGCATTTTGTGTTGCCCTACTGCACCTTTAGATTACCGAGGGCGTTATTGAGATTGTTCTCTCTTTAGGCAAACTTTAGTGAAGCAACCAGTTCCAGTTCTTTTTGTTTGCAAAGTTCTACCTCAGAGTTTTCAGTCTTTTTACTATAATGCAGGATGTTTGCAGTATAAAAAAAAAAAATCAAAAGGTTTATTAGGCACAGCAAATACAATGACTTTGGTCTTGAGACTGAAACTAAATTATGCCTGTTCTCTTTTATAGATTCATATTAAAACAGAAGTATTGCAACTGTTACAGTCAGAGTTTGCATAGAAGCAATGAAAAAAAAAAAAAAAAAAAAAAAACATCAAGCCAGTGATGGGCAACATCAAAGCCTTTAGTGTGGAATATAAAAAGTCACCTTGTAAAATACACTTAAATGTTTAAAAAGACAATAATCATCTAGAAAAGGGGTTTTCAGACAGTACATAGAAATGTGAGGGAATGTCCTAAATCCAATTTATTCCCCTACCTGTCTTCAGGAAGAAAATCTTGCGTTTACAGACTGAGCAGAATGCAATCATGTGTAAAAAATATAACATTTGCTATATAGACCTCAATGCACTCAGCATTGCCAATGCATATATGGAAAAAAGGCAGGTTGGTGACTAAGGAAAGGAATGCGTTTAAATTGATCCTCTCTAAATCTGAATGAGTGTAAGGCTCAATCTACATCTTAAGTATAATCTACTGCCATCTGGTGAAATGCAACAAGGGCTGCTTAAATACTATCCATTGCTTTGAATTCACTCAAGGCCTGCACAGGGTTGACATGTTTCTTTTGAGAGGACCTCTTCACTTTGTTGGTCTGACCGTCATCTTGCTTCTCGCGCTTGACCAGTGGCTTCTTCTCAGGAGCTTTCATCTTCCAGGAGATGGCAGGCATGTTGAGGTTTTGCATTCCTTGAGACTTTTGGTACTTGGTGGATGCCACGTAGGAGGCCTTCACTGTAGACACCACTGAATTCATCAGATTCTTGGCTGCCTGAATCAGAGACATAGCACTGTCCACCTGCAAATAGAGGAAATGGTGAAGGCCTTCAACCATAGCTGTGCATGAAATATAAGCCTCATAAAAGGTAACTGCTTTAGCTGATGTACACACTCATGCCCACATGTGTGAAATTATTTTAAGATAAAACCAAGAATTTATGCCTGTTTAATCTACAACCAGATAATTTGACTGAACATTACTGTTTGTAACCTTTAAAAAAAATAAATTAAAAAAAAAATAAAAAAAACCTTCAGAGAGGTTTACTTTTGTGACTGTTTGATTTGGAAGAGGGGTGCCAGCCTGGCTGTTGCCAGACAAATTTCTGTCAGTCAGTCACTAAATTAACCACACAAAGGAAACATACCTAGTCAAAAAGTCATTTATGACTTTCATATGGTACCTTAAATATCCTGTTTTTTATCTCGTGTAATTTTTTCAATTCACACATCACAATCAAACCAAATTCATTCAATGCATTTTATAAATTCATAATGCACAACAAAACATAATTTGCCAAGCGTTTCAAGTCCAACAGATCATCTGCACAAAACGACTCAAAAACGTTCATAGATGATAATTCAGTCCAAAGTAACACTTTTCCATGTGAGATCCCATTCAAATCAATGGCAGGAATCCGTTTCAATCCCCACCCTCTTTCCTGTCTATCCCTGATTCGTCACCGTCGGTCTCAGTCAAAAGTCATGTCAGGTGCACAGCAGCGTTAACTCCATTCCAGAAACCATGCCATCAGCGGGAGAATTAATCCGTCAAAGAACGGCCATTAGACACTCTGCTCCATAAACAAACGCTCCATTTAAATCAAGAAGAGGCTTGCCGCACAACTACTGAAACATAATCTGAGAGTTTGACTGGTCAGAGCCATGTGTAATGCTGGAGTGTTTCCTGGAACTGAAGGTAATATTTCCTTCTGCTATGGAAATGACGTCACGCATTCTAGGGATGCCGCTAATAATTTAAAGAGGAAGATTTCTTTTAGCGGAGATCGTCACACAGATAATGACAATAACAGTGAGGATTGTCCAAATAACAAACATGCCCATTATATAAAAGACCAAGTAATTAAGGTTAATAATCCACAAATACACAAACATTAGGAAATAAAATCTGTTTAAAGACAAGGGCTGTAAATGGGCATGCAGCAAAGACTATTGAGCTGTACACCAAAACCAGGAAATTAAATTAACTTCGCTGTGAGAGTTGTTCTCGTCCTGGTGGTACGGAAGGGTAGAAATAGCAGCATTTAATTGAATGAAAGATAATTAAGTTCTTGTTTTTCACCAGAGACACAAGTCTGTTTCCCTTCTCTTTTTTTCTCCCTCTCAGTAAATATGAAGACTTACCCCAGACACCACAAGTTCTCCTCCCAGATTCTGCACCTCTGCTTTAACTTTACTGCAGATATTGAGCTGGTGGCAGTACAAGGCGATACGCTGCAGATAGGCCAACAGGTCCTGCTTGCATGCTGAATCTGGACACTACAAGAGAAAAATCAAGAGACAAACAGTGGTTACTCACTCTGTAACAAACATGAAGAAATTGTGTATCATCTTGATGTATTGAACACGGAATATTCCTTTAAATGTACAAGTTCAAATTAATCGACAGCATTTGTGGTACAATATTGATTTCCACAAAACTTAATTTCGACTCGTCCCTCTTTTTTTTTTTTTTTTTTTTTTTTTTAAGAAAATGAGGTTAGAGTGAGACACTTACAATGGGAAGTGAATGGGGCCAATTTTTGGAGGGTTTAAAAGGCAGAAATGTGAAGCTTATAATTTTATAAAAGTACTTACATTAATTCTTGTTAAAACTCATGTAAAATTTGAGCTGTAAGGTTGTTTAAATCATCATTTTACAGTCGTTTTAGGGGTTTCTGACATTACATAGTCATGGCAATAAAGTTGTAAATTTGGCTTTAACTTTACACAAAAAAGGTTAGTTATTGATTTTCTCACACTTAAATCATGTTTACATGCATATTGTTTATGTCTTGTGGCTATAATTTTGAAATAGTGAGTATTTTAACATTTACAGATTGGCCCCATTCAGTGCCTCACTGCAACCCAGATTTTTGCCTTTTTTAAAGAACGAGAGAGGCAAGTCAAAATTATGTTTTTTAGTAATCAACATTATGCCACAAAAGCTGCCAACTGAGCTTAACTTGTTTTGAACCTGGAATATTCCTCAAGCATTTGAAAGACCTGACAAAAAACATGGATGGACGGATGGTGATTGTAAAAGCACATGATATCAGGAGTAAAACATGGTTTCATCTCAAGAGTTTGTTTATCTTAAACAGAACTGTTTTTTATTCATTTTTGTGAAATGGAGAAAATGGAGAAAAACAGCAACAGGGACAATAAAGCAAGCAAAATCCTAAAACATTGCGACTTACAAATGCTGGTTGTTTTGAAGATCTTTGACTGATGCCTGTGGATACCCTAATGCCTCAACAGTCACCTGTCTAGCTGCATGTGGCAGTCAAATTCACTGAAATCCTCATCATGGCAGGGGAGCTGGGCCACCAAAGGCTCACAGCAGTACTGTTTTTAACATTTTACAACAAGAAAATACAAAGACCGTCTGTACGCTGTGTTCAGTAATTGCGCCGAATTTTCAATTACCAGAGTTTATGTTTCCCTTTCTGGTGCATCATGTTTAAGTTAACAGGTGTACCAGTTTTACATATTCCTGACGTTTAAGTGAAAAGCCTGGATATTATTGGATATAACTTTACACAGTCAGTAATTTAGGGATGGGCAATACCGCTTATTTTCTTTTAGAGTACCATCAATGCCAATATCACCAATACCAATACTATACTTACATTAGATAACAAGATAACGGTTATTTTTTTTTACATTTAAATAAACATATAACAATCGTCACAAACTCAAATGTCACATTTACATTAGTTGTTTAGCATGAATTAACACCAGATGCTGTTTGTCTGCTTTTCTGTCATTACCTCAGCCAAGCTGCTGCTCCTTGATTGAACAAGCACTGAGACTGAGGGGCGTGAATGTTGGACTGCTCGTCTTTTAGCAGTTCTGTGCATTGAGAAATGGTTCTTGTGCAACGCAATATATATATATATATATATTTATTTATTTTTTAAGGATTTGCATCCTCGATACAACATAAGTATCAGAAGTATCACTACTTTAGGATCGATCCGCCCATCACCATCTCTCACACTAGTCTCACATTAACACATAATGATCAAGTCTGTGGCTAAACTTCTGAAAGAGTGTTTTTTTCTTTACATTTGTTTTTCCACATGTATTTTCTTGCTAAGTGCCTTACCGTAACCACATTTTTATTTTTTAAACTGAGGAGTGAGCCAAAATTATGTTATGTGGTATTCAACATTATGCCACAAATGCTGTTGATAGAGCTAAACTTGTATAGAACTTGAAAATTCCTTTAATGAAAAAAAGAAAAGAAAAAAAAATCTGTGGATTTGGATCTTAACAGAAGCAGTGTACACCCAGCCACTAATACTTGCCTGCAGAGCTGGCAAGCGATAGAATGGATTACGTACTCAATTTACCAGTTGTTTGTGTGGAACGAAGCACCAGTACTCATTTTTTTTTTCCCATAGTGTTGCCAATATCAATACCTCAACATGCTTCAACAGTCTCCAAGGTAACAATACTTTCTTCACAGGGATAATGTTCAGAGAGCCCTGGCCTCACATCTTTGCATTTAATTCCTCTAAACAAGCCGAACTTGAGGGGGCCTGCTCACAATTATACCAATTCAGCTTCCCAACAATACATTTGTGGTATTTGAGCCGACCTTAGTGTGATTAGTGCGCATTTGGAAAAATGTCACATTTTCATCATTTTAAACAACAGCTAGATTGCTGATGCATAATTAAACTACTCTGGGCTGGAGACACACAGGTTTTATATGGAAAATTTAGCAAAATGCACCAATTACAGTTTGTATCTAAAATTCTGGTGCAAACTATTTTAAGACTTCAGTTATACAGTGAAGTTAAAACTGTGCTTAGTTATCCATAAATGTACAAGAAAGGAACAAGTAACCCTAGAAAATGTGGTGGTTGTGACAGTACTTTCGCTAATGCACTGGAACACTGAGTCTGGGTCAGGCCATCTTTACCATGCTTTATTTATAATCATAAGTCTCTCTATTCAACCCACTGAGAAAGAGAGGGAAGAGGGAGAGGGAGAGACTGATAGAGATGAAAGAGAGACAGGAAGATAGAGATGGTAGAAAAGTGGGCTAAAAGAGTGGGAAACTGAGGAAGAGCAGGGGTGAGAGAGGAAGACTGATGAAGAGGGCAAAAGATTGCTCATCTTTTATGCCACTGAGAATTAGCTGCCATTAGACCACTGTATTTCCCTTAAGTTTTGCTTGTTAATTAAAAGGTATTTGACTTTTGTGCCAATATCAGCACCTAAGGGAAATGCAAAAAGTATGATGAATTCCAAACATGTATTCCCAAAAGTCTTGTTATAGGAATAGTTTGTCAAAATAATGAAAATTGTCATTTACTCATCCTCATGTCATTCCAAACCTTTTTTGACTTTCTTGCTTCCGTAAAAAAAAAAAAAAAAAAAAAAAAAAGACTATACTTTGAAGAATCACCTGGGGCTGTCAAGCTCCAAAAGGCAGTAGTTCTCGAATTACATTTGTGCATGTACTTACTCAAACTTAGTGCATCACGTTAGATAAGACTAGGGATGTGTGAGACTAGTCGACTAAACTGTTCTGATGCTGCTAGTCTACACTGGGATTACTAGTTGGTCAACATTTTTAAACTGTGCAGCATTTTTACACATTTATGTTTGGCTTTATATTATAACAAAGGCTTCACTTAAATTACTGTCATGTTAAATGTTACACATTTTAAATTTAATAATACAAACATTACTAAAAAGAGAGGACATCTAGAGCAGATGTAGGCTATACAAATTTCATTTCCTCATGCTTCTTTCCTCTCTCTCTCACTTGCAGAGCATGTGAGTGAAGCGGAGTGGTGTGACACCTCACTCAATAACCTGCTCCATGCATGTGCGCTCCGCTCAGCCGCTCATGGCCCAAGCGGACACTCCGCTCAAGTACCGCTCACGCTTACCGGTAAAAAAAAAAAAAGTTCGCTCAAATGCCGCTCCGACATATTTCTCTGTAGTATACTTGGTTCCAAACACATACACAGGGGGTAGCTACAGTGGCCCAAGCAACTGGCCCTTTGCCCACATGGGCTGAGGTGCCCCTCTGGGTGAAATATAGACTATAGGCCGACATTTATTAAATTATCAAATGATTAGTAACGTACACATCTGAAATTGTGATTGTATTGTTGTGTTTTTGTATATAAAATCTCGCTGTTTATTTTGGACTAGTTTACAACTGCTGTTAGATAATTCGTTATCATTTGTAATCAGTAAAATATTTCTCTGTTAGCACATATGCTATTGAACATCTTTAAATAATGCCTTAACATTTTTTTCAGTTCTAAATTACCTTTATTTACTTTAAACAAGTCAAACATGCCTCTACAAGTGATAAAACATATGTGTGTTGGTACGGAAACTGAACTGGACCTGAGTGACACAACCGACCCAGAAAACCACAATCTTTTCAACTTTAAAGTTTGTTCGAGTCCTTTATGGCAATAATGAAAACATGGACTGGTACCAGGAAAAATATTGCAGGTAAAAGTGAAATTCATAATTGTTTTTCAGTTGTCTCCACGGAATGATTATACTGTAGATTCGATACATTAATATGTTTCTGATTTAATGCTATCAGACTTTGGATCTGTAAATTAAAATGAGCAATTTCTCATCCTAATTTTGTGTTCAGTTTTAAAGGGTGTATTAAGTTATCCAGAAAACAGCAGTGAATGTTTTTTCTCTTTTTCAGTGTTGTTGCTTTATTAATATTCCCTACAATTTTATATGTACGAATCATATGCAATCTAAAGGACTGTAGTTATTTATATAATAATTATTATATTAGATACCATGTGCCCCCTTTGTTTTTCCTTGATATATTTAAAGCATTATGAAGTGAATCTGGACTTTATATGCGTCAAACGATCATGTCTTGTGCATGCGCTCTTTATATGTACAGCAAGGTTTAACCATGGATTTAACAAATAAAAAATATTTGTCCAGCATAAAGTGAGATTTTGTCCAATATATATATTAGATGAAATCATGTTTAATGATCCTAAAACAAATAAAAATTAATTCACAAATTACACTGCCTTCGTTTAAGAAAAGTTTTTTTTATTTCTAAATGTACAATCATTTATAGCTTTTTTCTCTGCGCATGAATGCAGCAAGCGATGTTATCTGCAAACACTAATCTAGAATCATTTTTTTTACGTTTCACTTCTCGTTAAGGTGTGGATTTGGCTTTGGGAAACTGACCAGCAGTTATGAGCCACTTTATCCCAAAGCAGAAATTGAAAGCTGGTCGATTAAGTGAGATAATTCCGCTAAGAAATTCGCTACGTGGAAATCTTTACTAATCAAATGATCAACTGTACAATAGAAGCATGAAAGCAGAATGCTCCACCTGCAAATTAGGACACACTGATCTGCAAGATCATACATGTTTATTGGTTGTGTGTGTGTAAGCCGGGATTCAAGGCAAAATGCTTTGCCAATATACAGTATTATTAATCTTACATATTCAATTGAGGGTGCTCTAATGTTCGCAACCCCGCAGAACTGGGCTTGTATCTAGCTGGCAGCTGCACTAACATGATGGCAAAACAACAAGATACATTACTTATCATCGAATAGTAGTGTAGCCTACTAGCTCACCTTTTGCTACACTACATTGCGTAGCACATCCTCGTAATCTCTGGCAATGTGACGCGTACGATTCCAAAAGGAATATTTGCTCATTCTCACGGTCTCTCCACACTCCCTTTTGATTTCCTCTTAAGTTTGATTTATACTTTGCATTTATTTAGGTTATAAGGTTTGCAACTTCACTAAAACAATGTTAGAGCTCCATAACCTCAGGCCTATTGCTTATTTAGCAGATTCCCAAACCAGCATATAACAAAGCGCATTCTGGGTTGAGCGAGCAGCACTGAGCGGCCTGAGAGAGCGGAGCGGAATCTTCAAAAAGGCGCTCTCCGCTCAGGTGGATTTATCATCTCTCCGCTCAACGCTCCACGCTCGCACGCTCTGCTCACTCACAGCATGCGCAGAAAAATGTCCTCTTGCAAGAACAGCAAAGTAGCTATGGAAATCACTTCAGTGGTGTTGCGGGAAGCAGATTTCCAAAATGTTGGCTTGCAAGTCGCTATGGATGTTTTCACATTTGAATCTTCTTTAAATGCATGCTTGCATTCATGCATTTTCCCGCCAATCTGGCTATTTCAAGTGCAGGATAATTGCCTCAGGTGAGTCAGGTCCAGTCTTGCACTGGTCCATGTTGACGTGTTAATCTTGTTCATCAAAATGGATGTTTTTGAGTAAGTAGCCAAGAAAATGGCTAGGTATGCATTTTTTTTACCATGCTGATCAACAAGGCTATTTTCAACGATGTGCCGACTGCTTAGCAGGTTAAACTATCTTTTATTCTGTGTGCACGTTGTTTAGAACAATACATTAGGTTTTATTGTACATTTTTCACAGGCTTATTTTTTTCTATCCTATAGCTATTTTTATTTTTTTTGTTATTGGTTAACTTTTTTTATTGATTAATGTTTTAAACTAACAGCTTTCATATAACTATAGATCATAGGCTAATGCACGTCGTGAAATAAAAAAAAAACTTTTCATCGCATTTCTTCTCTCTTGTAGATTTGGCTTACCTGTGAATTATTTTCAACAATATCCTGACTGTTTTATTATGTTAAGTAACTTTTACTTGGTAATTTCCATTTAGAACAGGCCATCAGGGTTGCTATTGGTCTTGCACAATTCATTCAATTGTTTTCAATAAATACGCCTGTATTTGTAAATTAAATGCATGTCATGTTCTATATTTAATGCAGCCTACAATGATCAATGCAAGCACATTTTTCAGCTGAATTTATCTTCGGATTTGGCTGTTGGAAGTATTTTAAATGGGTCGCATGAACACATAATGTTTTTGACTGTTTTCAGAGGGTTTTTTCTTTTGACTAGTCGACTCAAATTTTCATTTAAACATCTGTGAAATTAGTCGTTCTGCACATCCCTAGATAAGAGACGCAAGAACCAATGCCATCTGGTTTTATTAATGGTAAACCTGGCACAACACATCTTGACAACCACGTTTGAAAACTTGCATTTGATAACTATATGAAGGTGCATAACAAATTCAATTTCAGTCTACTCTTTACACAATGTTATCATAAGTATTTAGAAGACTTGTAAAAAGTCATTTTATGAAACTTTTATGGTGCTTATTGTCCTTGGCACTTTACAGACTCTGTTCAAAGCATGCTTTCATTGTATGGAAAGGAGCAGACCGGGAATTCTTCAAAATATCTGCAACGCTTTACAATAAGGTTATTTTCATTAACATTAGTGAATGCTAGAGATGCAACAATACTACTCATTAGTACTTGTATCGGGTCGACAGTGGGAGTATTGGTATCATCATTTAATATTTCTTAGTACATTAACATAATGACGTCACTTTAAATGCTGTGCATTGCACTCATAAGACTACAGTGAAAACACGAGAAACACTTTGTTGTTCAAACCATTAAAATCTAGAATATCAGTTTTCATTGTAAGTGAACGATCAGTTCTCGTAGTCAATGTGTTGAATGCAGGAGAAATGGGCAGGAGTAAAGACCTGAGTGACTTTAACAAGGGCCACATTGTTATGACCAGACGACTGGGTCAGAGCACCTCTGAAACAGGAAGGCTTGTGGGGTGCTCCTGGTAAGCAATGGTGAGTACCTACCGACAGTGGTCCGAGGAGGGACAAACCACAAACTGGCCACAGGGTGTTGGTTTCATTGATGCGCAAGGGCAATGAAGGCTTTTCCGTCTGGTCTGAACTGACAGAAGTTTTAGTGGCACAAGTCACCGAAAATTTTAATGATGGTTACGGGAAGAATGTCACAACACACAGTGCATCGCGCACCCTGGTGCATATGGGGCTGCGCAGCCGCAGACTGGTCAGACTGCCTATGATGACCCCTGTCCACCATTGAAAGCGCCTACAATGTCCACGCGAGCGTCTGAAGTGAACCTTGGAGCAGTGGATGAAGGTCGCCTGGTCTGATGAGCCCTGGCCTCCAAATTCCCCAGATCTCAATCCGATCGAGCATCTGTGGAATGTACTGGACCAACAAGTCCGATCCATGGCAGCTTCACCTCGCAACTTACAGGAATTGAAGGATCTGCTGCTAATGTCTTGGTGCCAGATACTACAGGACACCTTCAGGGGTCTTGTAGAGTCCATGCCTTGGCGGGTTAGCACTGTTTTGGCAGCACTCGGATGACCCACAGCTTATTAGGCAGGTGGTCATAATGTTTTGGCTCATCTGTGTATGTGCAGTCTCTCTCATGCACTCGTTCTCTCTCTCTCCTTGCACGCTTGTGTGTGTGTGAACGAGAGATCGTTTTCACAAGCGCTTGGCAGTCATTCATGATTTTATTAATGGATAATTCCAAATGTTTTCCATCATTTTGACCGATAAAACCAGCAAGAAAAAAAAAAAAAAACATTTGATACTAGCACGAGTCATTTTATCCATCTTCAAGTGATATATGCAGCTTCTCTAACGCCGCATGCTTGTTTGAGGGAGAGCAAAAGAGCACTTTCATCAGACTTGCGCTAGACGGTCATTTTTGTCCTAAACACAGCAAATCCAAAAATCATACATATGTTATGTATAAAGACAATGCTGAGAAAAGTGACAGGAGTTATTCACCTTAACCCTCTGGGGTCGACGGACGCGCCAGCACGTACTGCTGGATTTTTTCCGCATAACAGCGGAAACAACTTAAAATACTCCATCATTTTTGGGCATACAGATAAGTGTAAGACATCATTAGAAACTATAAAGGGTCTACTTTTATTTGTGTACACTCACAATAACAGCAAAACCTTGTGCTTTTGTAAAATAAAGAAAATAAACAGGGTGTGCTTTCAGCCATCTCTGTCTCCGTGAGCATCTTTCTGAAACGCGTCACAAAAATGAACTGAAAGTCAGCGAATACTTATCACACAAACATGAAACATAAGTCTAAAGAAAGCTTAAAATGTCTACTTTTAAATAAAACAATTCAAATTTAAAACAAATATTCTCCTGCAATGTATTCTGTATGAAACAAAGAGATGTACAGTTTCTCCTGGCTCAGCTAATTATCGCTAATGTGATCACACCCACCAGCAAAGCGTGCTATTCATACGGTAATGTGCTGAGGCGATCAATGCAAATGGTAAACGCCCCCAACAATGCCTTAAAAAGCATCAAGTTCATCATCAGATTCGTTCACTTGTCTGCGCGTTTGGAAGATGGCATGCTACACAGGTGAGGAAGCTCCTGGATAGTGCGGAAGAGCTCACATTTTCCTCATCGGGAATCCGACGATGAACATTTACATTTTGAAGGGTCTTGATCCAGCCGAGGATACAATTCCGGATGAGTAAGTCGTTTAGTTTTACTTTAATTGACATGCTATTTTATATAAACATGTACATATTTTACTAGTTGGACTATTTCCAGACTTGCCAGCCAGTATACAGAGTATTGAAATGTGAAATATGTCCTAATAGGCAAGTTTTAGTTACATTTAAATGTTGTTTTGGCTACAGCAGGTATTTAAATTGTATGCTGTATGATATAAATATGATATAAAAATAATATGAATGTTTAGATTATATTTTAACTAGTGTTTATGCTGCCTCATTATCATCAACGAAGCTTGTGCTTGCAAAAATCTGTTTGGGTGTAAATGTGTAAAATGTGCTGTAAATATGCCCATATTAGAAAATCAGCATATTAGAATGATTTCTGAAGGATCATGTGACACTGAAGACTGCAGTAATGATGCTGAAAATTCAGCTTTGATCACAGGAATAAATTGCATTTTACAATATATTCAAATAGAAAAGTTATTTTAAAATGTAAAAATATTTCACATTATCACTGTTTTTGCTGTATTTTGGATCAAATAAATGCAGCTTTGGTGAGCAGAAGAGACTTCTTTTAAAAACATTAAAAAAATCTTACAGATCTATAAACTTTTAAATGGTAGTGTAGGTCTAAAGTTTTTAAGTAAAGTCTTTATGTAAAGAAAATGTATAGTCAAATAATACATTCAATCATTAAGTCTCCTCACATTCATTCTCTCTCAGGGGAGGGGTCTTTGTCTCCTCAGGTGTGAATCACATCTATATTCATGATCATCCATGCCTCCTCGCATATGGCCTTTCTAACATTAAAAGTGTCTTACAAAAGTTAAATGACTATATTGTTTTGTATGAATGAGTGATCAGGATGGTTTTCACATCATTTTGTAGCAAATGATATGGCCTTATTTCAGTGACAATTTCTGTTTTTTCAAAAACCACGCATAAACGTTATTTTCTCAGAAATACAAACATGTACATGTTGTTCACATATTATTGTAGCCCAGTTTGTGCTGAATACAGTGTTGTCAGACTTTAGCCATTAATATGTTTAAGCAACTGAAAAAAAAGCACAAATGTCAAGGCAAGTCAAAACTTCTCCAGGGCCCAAAACACCCTCAAACCCCAGAGGGTTAACTTAGCTCAACAACAACACAGGATATAACAATCAAACAAACGTCAAACTCATTCAGACACAACACAACAGACCCAGAACAATAATTGTGGTGGGGGGGGGATTGCCCACTCCGTGAATGCCCAGGACAATATGCATAACACTGGTAAAGCATGAATAACGTAACATACGTGTAAGCTGGGTTACTTTTAAATGCAAGCTTCACCCTGGTAAAATGGTCATGAATTTTCCTTTTTAATAACTGAAAACACTAATTTTGGCTATATAAAGATATTAAATGTACAAATTGGCCAATACCTAAAACTAGGTACTTGTATCCATCTTCAAAAAATGGTATTGGTTCAAATTTAGTAAATGCATTAAGTATCATAAACTAACAACAAACAAACATTTTTACAGGATTTATTTATCTTGGTTAATGTTAAATAAATCACTGTTCTGGTTCTGCTTCAACTACAGCATTTCTCTATTCGCTTACACCTTGACTGCAGGACACTGTAAAAGCATTTTGTACCAAGGGTTGGAGGGGAGGATTACACTCGTAGCAATATAAATAAAAAATGTTCTTGCCTATAAGAGATTCTTGTGTTTCTCACACCTATAGTCTGGCTGGGGTGGCTTGTTGATCCGGCAACAAGTCTGGCTATGCTGTAAGCCCCAGCAGAGCAGATGGAATGTTCAGTGGTGGAGCTTTGAATGATCTGACGTTCACTTTCACCACTCCAGCTGGCTCCAAGCATTGTGGGATTTGTAGTAAAGATCATCCAGCTGGGCACATCATCACTCCCCTACAGGATGTCAGTATGGCTGGGCATGTCTAGGCAGACCTTTTCTCTCGCAGCAGCACAGAAGTGTCCTTATTCAAGCATACAGCTTGCACAGACAGCCAGAGCACCCGCCTCTCGCCTGCTTTGCTATTCCACCCGTTATTCCAGCAGTCATTAATAAAGCAACCAAATTTTTATCAATCACTGAACTGCTTTCTTCCCAAAGAGTAAAAGAGCTTACTTCAGAGGAAGACAAACAGCAGAATGAGGCAGAGAAAGGGAGAGGGAAGGCAACGGTGGTGAATCAGAACAGAGCCCTGCTAAAATGAAACCTGCTAAGCATACCAATTGGAGGCTCGGCTCTTGTTTGAGACAGCTCAAATTTGCCCTCCGAAAGCATCACTTGTGCATGCTCAGCTGCTGAATTCATCCAAATTGAACAGGAAATGCAGCCTGCCTGCCCTGACCTAGACGCATGTGAAAATATGATCCACATGTCAAACAAAAGTCATTCCCGCTTTCTTCCTCAACATTTTCTTCCTCCACATGTGAGGGCTGCATACAGATCACATGCAGTTCTGCCGATGCAGCCGATTCCAGGCCCACAGAGTGGCAAAGACCAGCACTACAACAGCTGTTTATTTATTTATTTGCGGGGCGAAGTTTCGGGGTAAGTCCCTTATCAGGTCAACCCAAGAGCTGATTCTGCATTCATCCGTCACTCGATTTAAAAATGAGTGACTTTTGAGAAAAGTGTTTCATCTTAGGAAACCCATATAGCACTAAAGTACATACATGCATTCAATTTCACCCTCACTTCAACCCCTTAACTGATATTAATGAGGTTTTTAAGGGACGTTAACTAGCTTGGTTGGCACCATCTAAAAATGAATGTGGCCTTTGGTTTGTGTGCGATGAGTTTCCTACCAACAAACAATTTTTGTTGTTTTTTTTTTTTTTTTGGTGCAAAAATAGACTAATAAACATATTAAGGAGGCAGATTCAGCCTGAGACATAGGACAGAATAAATTTTTCTTATCTTCATAAGGAAATACATCCTTTTTCCCCCACAGAGGGTAATTTTTAAGACAAAGAAAAAGCAGCACTTGCTTGGATATGCTAACAATGGTGCTGAAAAGGAATAGGCTGTCACTAAAGTTCAGTTATTGGCTAGCAAAGCACTTTGTTCTAATACGGCAAGAGTATTAATTAACCTCCCGGTGAAGTGTTAAAAAGATGAAACTCTGACACTTTTAGCACTTTAGTTACAAAGAGAAAGTACCGTAATAGAAAAGATTGTCATTATGTTTCTCTCACCTCCATCACAAAAAGGTGAACTAATGATAATGATCTCACCTGGAAGTACTCAAGTGTGTACAGTATTTACAGAGGAGTTGGAGAAGATGCTACGTGAAAATATAGTTATGAAAATACAGTTACATGACAAATGTAGTTACCATGAAAATGGAAATTTTCCCTTGACAAAGAACACAAAATTGTTCTCTCACATGATCTTCAAACAAGAAAGTTTAGTTTGTTTTTAAGGCCAAAGGTTATAAAGCTCTTTCAGCTCAAGTTCCACCATTTACATATTCATGAAAATAGAAACATGTTGAAAGAGTTTGAGAAAGATGCTGTTTTCTCTCTTCAAATGTGTACGTTGTAAACAATGCACTTATGTTCACTGGCGTGATGGTGTTGGGGGGGTAAACCTTGAACAAATTTAAAAGACCATTTGTTCAAAACAATGAAAACAAGAGGATATCGACTATCGGGATTGATGAGCGGAAGAGAATGCCAGTGTTGAAAGAAATAACAGATTTCACACTTCAACGTTAAAAATATCCTGCTGTAAAAGTGAGTAGGAAGGTAAGGCCACATCACAGAAAATGTCATCTGGCTTGCTGTATTCTATTCTAAATGGGTGGAGGTAGTAGAACAGCACGGGCAGGGTTCTGACCTTTCTCAACACATCAGGGAAGAGAAATGCCACTTTCCCATAAACACTGACATTGCAGCATTTGAATGCAGAGCAGCCCTGATTATAAAGGGAGCTTCTTGGGTAATGCATTCTTTTGTTGGTTATGCCCACTAATGCCCAAGGAGATACTGATACTCTGCTCTCACTCCTCTTGAGAGGGGACTGAATGAGGCATGTTTTCTATCTAATAAACCAAGAACAGATGACATATGGCGTTGATTTGAGCAGTGATGAAATCTTTCTCCCCACCCCATAGGTTTTCTGTGAGAGAATTTCAATAGATGTTTACCGTGTGTTTATATTCATCCCAAAGCACAAA
Source organism: Myxocyprinus asiaticus (assembly GCF_019703515.2). Lineage (NCBI taxonomy): Eukaryota > Metazoa > Chordata > Actinopteri > Cypriniformes > Catostomidae > Myxocyprinus > Myxocyprinus asiaticus. The sequence continues at coordinate 34,317,322 of NC_059365.1, read as the reverse complement.
AGGCATTAACAAATGAGTTGCACACCAAAAGACATTCACAGACCTGAGAAAGATTAACTCTAAGCCTGTTTCTGAAGTTTAGTGTCAAAGATTGTCGACTTAATTCTCAGCTAGGGGAGATGGACACACTAATCACATTTCAGTCATGACAACTCTCTGAACAAATTTAAGGTGTTAAAATAGACATGGTAAGGTTTGGTCTTTGCGAACTAGATCTGCTTATGCTGTTGCTGCAGAGCAAGTAAAAAGACTCGCTACAGCTAGAATATACACAGACATACTGCACTGTGCATGTAAGACATGCAGCTGCACAATTAGATACACATGCAAACCCCTTGAAACAACTCCAGACAGGTGGTGCTGGGTAGGAGGAGTGTTTCAAAGAAAAAACTCTTGAGCTGGCTGAAGTAAAACTGTATAAGACAACTCTTTGGACCACAAACTTGATCTTCCAGCACATCACTCAGTTGTGAACTTATTCTAGAATGTATTTACAAGCACCATATATGCTATATATATATACAAGAGATGGGGGAAGTCATGGATACAACAACAATAGAAATTATACCCTACACACAGTCAAAAACACAAAACAAAAACCTTCATGTTATCGCACAAATTTCCTTCTACCGAGGCAAAGAGGGCCAGGGGATCTAGCCCACTCAGTCATTCAACGTACAAACTAGGAACCGCAAAAGTACCCAAGAAATCAAAGGTTCATTTTAAAAGCACCTGTTAATATCAAAGTAATTTTTTCCCAAATAAAAAAAGATTAATCTGTGGTTTCTTTAATAGAGAGAACTCTAATGCACTTAGAGAGAAGAACATCCATTCATGTGGCTAATGTGTTTTATATTGTGTTTAAATGGTTTGGCGGTGCACTTGTTTTTTTTGTTTTTTTTAAATGGCTAAATATAAAGCCATCATGAACCACACTAATCAATCAAGTGGCATTTGAAACAGAGTGATTATCTTGCTCCTATCCCACCCAGTTACCCAAAGAAAAAAAATAAGGACTCCCAATATGTGCTAGTGCCAATTCAATCTCAGTCTAATAAAGTCTTGATCTAGGATTAGCAGGTGTTCTAAACTCAATCATAATGACAAAAACAAAAACTGATCTTGGATCAGGAACTCAAATTCCAAAGGTATGTGAGGATTGTTAATCAAAAAGGTTTTTTTTTTTTTTTTTTTTTTTTACTCATGTGCATCACTGTTCAAGGGAGCATCTCAATAGCCACAGCATGACATGGCAAAAGCCACCATCACACCTGCCAGAAAAAAAAAAGAGACAACCACTTCCATAACAGATAGTTATTAACAGGACCTCCTGTTACAAACAGCATTTAAAAGCACAAATTTCAAAGAACTTGTACTGAAACCATTAAACAATTCTCTCATTTTACCAAATTACAAATGCTACAATGAAATTTTGTGCTGTGTGACTTTATCATATACATTTGATTTCACTGAACCACAGAGTTATGCTGGCTATGATTCAAAACCGAATACTCTGCCAAGATGGAAAACTTTGAGCACATTCTGAACATTTTAAACATGCGATCAAGATAGGGAGCTCACTAGGTTGAGACGGCCATTGTATTTGTTCAGAAAATCTTATCATTTTGTAGGATTAACTTTTATAGAAATAACAGGCAGACGTCCCATGTTAAGTTAGTGGGATGACAATTTTTAAAAGGGGCCACAGAAACTCGAGTGGACTGGGATCAGGACCTGGCCATTCTAGGATCTTTTTGTTTTTGAGTCCCTCCAGAGTTTATTTGGCCTTGTGTTTGGGTCAGTCTTTCTTCAAATATAAACTCTCTCCATTTCTTTATTTTTTAAAGCAGACTGATAAAGTTAATGTTCTCAAATAAAATTTGACAATTTTTCCTAGGTTTCCGGAAGGTTTGATGTTGCATTCACTTTCATAAAACTGTAAGTTAGTGCCCAGAGGGACACCTAGATGGTGTTTTTTTTTTTTTTTTTGTAATCTCATTCTTTTCTTCTTAAATGTATGGATTTGTTTCTCTCTCTTACTTTTGAAACTAGAGATACTTTGTTTTTACAGCATCATCTAAATAATGACCCCTAACTGTGAGAATTCAAGGAAATGTAGTTATTGTAGTGTTTCAAAAATAGAGGGTATATCATTGGTCGTCATCATCAATTTAGTTGTTTTGTTTTTTCTTCATCTATTTGTTCATATCTGTGCAAATTTAGAGCAGCTGCAACATAGGGACTTAAAACAATTGATGTTTACAAATATTAAAAGTAATATTTAAATTAACTGAGATTCACTAAAATAACTTATGAAGCATTTGTAATTCAGAAAAATTAGAACACTGGTTAAGGATCTGAATACTTTTGTATGAATAATTCTGCACTGAATTATATATTCAGATGTCTAAAATATGACAAATTATCCACTGCAAATGAACGGTGCATAAGTAAGTCATGGGAATACTATGCAACACTGATAACACATTGCTAACACTCAATTACCCAGAGACATCCAGGCTGGTAGGTGTCCTATAAGGTTCCAACCCTTGAAGAGATGAGAGTGTGGGCTCTCTCCTTGATGATGATTCTACAGTAGAGGGAAATTTACAGGGTTGTCACCATTAAGCAGCCAGGGGCCGGAGCTGGATTAATCCAACCTGTGGTTCCAATGGATCACCATAAATCTTCCCTGATTGAATGTAAATTGGAAAAGTACTCTATGTATGTTGGTATACATCACCAAGATAAAGCACATGTACTGCCGCCCGCAGGCCTGACTCGTTAAATATGCAACCCTGATATTGCGTGATTGTGTCCGTGTGCAGTGGTTTCATGTCCTCGTGTGCGTGGGAGTATATTTATGGGCAGTGTGGTGGCTCACACATTTACATTATAAATCTCAATTACATATCATTATTTGGTTAGCAGAGTGCTCAGATGAAATCCTCATAAGGTGCCCTGCAAAATCTGTTCAGAAATTCGTAATAAACTGCAATGCAGACCTTTGTGTGGTAATGACCTAAATTCTGCATCCTTATCCCTGTACTTCGCTCATTTCTTTAAACTTTAATCAAGCTCTGTTACAGCCATTTAACAGATTCTTAAACCTCCCTGAATATTTATGGCAGCCCCCTACAAACATACAGTGGAGTTGAGTCCACACTGAATATCTGGGATTCAAAATCTAATTTAAATGAGAAAACTGTATCAAGTAAAATAAGAAATATTTAAATATCTGCAATATTTCTAGGCCACTAATCTTATACACAAATTTGTGATATTGAACATGTTAACTCCTTTGTACAAAAGTTCAGCTTTCCTTGCTTCCAGGAACATTATTAAATCATGCTGGGATCACGTGGATCATCAGGTTTTGCACAAACATGTGGAGTACAAGCCAGCTTGAGTTCATGGTGTCATTAAATGTAAAGGTTGACATGACAAATACTAGCACATTCTCAAATTCATAATAATATTAAAATTCAACTTTTGCCTCAAATTCTTATGCTGCTAATACAGTGCTTAATAATAATAATAATAATAAAAAATAAAAAAATATTATATATATAAAATTATAAAAATCCAAAATAGAAAAATGTTATGTTGATAAATGGACGCTTAAACTTAGACTTTTAAACAGCCAAGAAACTCTTATGACTCGCTTGTACTGCAGGGTGGATTTTGAACACTTGATTCTGAAGTCTGATTCCCAAAGTAGATGCACCTGCTGTGGATTTTTAGAACAGCCCTCTTCGCTCACCAGTGATCACCCATGCTGCTAACTTTTATGCAATTTTGGTTGGCCTCCAGATGTAGGATAGTAAGTTGCGTTACAGCCTCATTTTTTTAGCTAGGTATAAGTAGTCGCACAAAGAGCTGGAACACGTCATCTTTTATAAAAGCTGGCTGGAAGTTGTACACAATGCATGCATTTAACCCTTATTATCTCCTTTATCCAACCTACCAGTTCCAAGTTTTTTAATCTTTTTTGGCATGTTCGAACTTTATTTTATTCATCCAATATTTTTGGCAAATCAATACATGGCTTTGGTGTACTGCTGTATTTGTTGGCAATCTCAGCAAAAGTACATTTCAATGACATGACAAGCAATCCAGAGTTGTGCTATAACCCCCGTTGTGTATTCTATGGCAGGACTATGAAATGCAAGAGAGATTGTGAAGGACAGAGTGGGGGAGAATGAGTGTCATGATTATTTGCTTTCCATCCCTCCGCAGGCGCCTCTGAATCTGATGATTCATCCTTCCGTAATAAGGAACGGCTTCCTTTGTTCGTTTTTCGGCAGTTAGCCTCTGGCAGCTTTGACTGCACAGGAAGGTGTGAGGAGCAGTCTAAATATAGTCCAGCGTAAATATATGAAAAAAGCTGCCACCTGGTAATTACGCTGCTGATTAAAGACAAATTATACTTAATGGATTCAGGTCTCACTTGGGGCTCCCCATACCTGCTTTGCTACACTTTTTCTTCACCTAGTGCCCTCAATTGCTCCATTCAAAGTCGGGACAGGAGGGTGGGACCATTAGGGAGAGGCCTGGCTTCGGCCATGTCTGCGTTTGCTCAAAGCTCGAGATAGGTTCACACTTGTTAAAAGCGGAACGAGTCAACGCTCAGGCAGACCCTGTTCCTACCACAGCCAATGCACTTACCTCATTAATACAAGGACCATCTCAGGCGATTAAAATCCACAAATACCTACACACAAATCAATCCAGTAGAAAAGAAATACACTGATGCATTTTCATTGAAGCACTAGTTTGTGCACATACGCACACATATGCATAGACATACACACTAGCACCTGCACAATAGCCATCTGTTTTCTGCAGGGATATTGTATTGTATTCATTGCACTAAATTAGCAACATCAAAGAGACTGTGGGACGTGACTGGCTATGAAAGCTTTCCCCCTCTCTGACCTGGACATTTAGTATTCCTCTCCATTTGGGTCAGCAAAGGTAACATTACTACAGAAATGAAAAGTGTAGCTGCCTCTCGACAGATCAAAGTGTGAACTAAATAAAATATCAAAAGTGCAGATCTGCTGTTTCCACGAAGGCTGCTTCTTATGCAAAATTATGTTAAAGGAATCTTATTGAAAGCAAACTGCAGATGTTCGGGGGCATGGCTAATTAACGGCAATAGCCACGCGGCAAATAGGATAACAGAGCATCTCTTTGCATTCCCTCCCTCGATGTTGTACTGCACTGCATGAGCAAAACTGCTTGCCACGTATGCATGAACTCCAACATAGGAAATTAATATTTAGCATGACCCAGAGCTTCACAAGGTCAGGCACTGTTCTCGACACTAGCTTTTTAGCGTAATGGTGCCAAAAGGGCAGGAAAGTCTTGAAGTTCTTAAAAATGAACGCTACGAGTGCTATTGATATGTCAATTGGTAGTCTTCATGCTGCACAGTGATGCTAGTACAGCGTGACATGCAGTTTTAATTAAATGACAAAATGACAGGAGAAGCCTTCGTGGCGGGATGAGTGATGGGTGATGATTTTGCTGTGCAAAAATCAGAAAGAACCCTTGCAGCACATTCTGCAGTTTGATGTTTACTGGAAATGCTCCTGTATTATTTTCACGAAGCTTGTGAACCTGTCATTGTCACTCAGCTTCAGAAATAAGAAAAGCATTCCAGAAAAATAAGTGTTGGACTGTGGGGATTGAATTTACAAGAGACCAATAGTGGCGCCTTTACCATCACAGGCTCCATCACAATTTTAAAAAGGTTCTGAGAAAAAGCCAGGGATACGAGTTTGCTGGGAGATAAATTATGCACTGCTGCATTTCACTGGAGTGCTTCATAAGGAATAAAACCCTTAAGTGAAACACAAGAGCATGGATAATTCACTGAGCAATGATGTCCTTACAAAACAGGACTGTGCAAGCTGAACTTACTTGATCTGCAATAGCACGGCCAAGCTTGTCCATTCTCGAGCCGGCTTCAGCAATCTTCTTTGCAGCACTGATTACATCAGAGGTGTTCTTCAGTGGTCCTTTGCCCCTGAAAAAAAAGAGAATCAGTTTAATTCACAGTTACTGTGTGTTGAAGGTGTAAACAGTTTTGTGTGCAGTCCCCATTGGCATGTGCTTGAGTATGTCTGATACATGCTAACCCATCAACACATCCAACAGATAAGAATGTCTGATATTTGCGGTCATTTTGACAAGGTTAAATAAAAGAATAAAAACTGCTATTTTCACAGCCTCTCACTCAAGGGAGCTCAGCCCAGCGTGAACAGGGCTATTTGGGTAAGTTCCCTTCCAACTGATTAATCTCATTAAAAGGAACAACCCCTCCAAGAGGCGTCCATTCACTCTTAGCTTGAAAACAAAGAGGGGGTAAGAAAGAGAAAGACAGTCGAAGAGCAAGACAGAGAAATAAACAGATGGCATGAGCTAACAGCAGCTCCCACCCACTTCTGTGATGTCTGGTCAGTTTCCTGGGGTCACTGCCACTTCAGTTCATTTAACAGTTCTGGCCTCGTCCGTCCCAGCATCCCATCCCACCCCCCCTCTAAGCGCCCCGGCTACGATCCGATCAGCCATTTGCCAGCTCTGTGTGCCCACAAGGGACTGCAGGGCACAGTTGGCAAGTGGCGCAACCTGGATTCAAAGCTGCTCTCTTAAGGCTAAACGGAACAATTCAAACCACAACAGATGGAATGATTTGTTCTCTCTCTCTTCAGAGAAGTCAACACACCATTACATCTCTCTTTTTTTCTCTGCCATTCAGACAGGGTCCTCCTAGAAGCAAAATGATTCAGCACTACATCAATCAAAACATTCACAGGAGACACATCTCACAGAGAGTACCCACCACAAAGAGTGACCAATACAAGTTTTTTTTTTCTTCTGACATTTTAAAACTCAAGATGGTTCATTATGATTTCCTTCTGCAAACAGTGGTGGTGGCCTGGCCGTAACCCACACTAGGACACGGAGAACAGCCGTGTGAGAGGGTGGCCCCTACAAGGTGACTATCGAGCAGGGGTGACTCCAGCTCACTTGACTACCCACATTCAGATATGCAAATTTGACTGAGTGCCCATGAATTAGCCACAGATACTTGTTCCAGATGGGGGTAGTGCAATTGTGTGTGTGCGTGGCGAATAACCCGCTCGAGCATTGGACCACAGCATGCAAAGACAGGTGGCTCCAAAATATGTGACACGAATCCGGGCAATGCATGCTTTATTCATGAGCAGAAAGGGACAAAAGCAGAATTGGTGGCAGGCCGCTTCTCTGCAGATATTAACGCAAAGGCTCCTGAAATCAATTTCCTCTTTATAGCATTAACCTTCATGGGACTGTGTACTGACTCAAGGTTGAGGGGCAATAATTTGGGCGTAGACTGAATTAACTTGCCAAGACCTTCACTCAGCACATTTCTGCAGGTGACACATCAGCATTGAGCGCCATTTGTCATGCAAATACCACCAAATCTGTGCAACCACAAGGACAGATGTATTTCAGCCTTGTTTCTTTTTGAGAGAATGACAGATTCCAAGGGGCATTCAACAAGAGGTGTGATTGTCTATTTAACCTTCAACAGAAATAATATTCTCATCCCTCCAATAGAACACATTCAATGAATATTCACACATTGTGTTTAGGGCTACTACAACTAATAAATCAAATTTTATAATGAATAAGGCTGTCCAAGGTGAAAAAATATTTTATCATTATAAATCTAGTTTAAAACATTTGTCAAGTTCATAGAAATAAAATTTTTGTTTCAATGTTGGTTTCATACATGTTTGAAAAACATTTATAGCATTTCTAGAAAACATTTACTGACTTAAAAAAATGTCAAGTGCTATAACCAAGTAAAAGGAAATACTTTCCTAAACAATCATTAATTTCAGATTTTTTTTTTTTTAAACATTGACCTGAATAAAATGGAGGGACCTGAACAATATTTTACCTAACATTTTGTTTTTACATAAAGTAAAACATATCAAAAAATAAAAAAAAATATGATATTTAAATAAATTAAAAAAAAAAAAATCATAAAGGGGTCCTCTCTATTTTGTTTTTGAACAAATTAACATTTGAAAACAAAACTGCTTATTTTTTTAAGAAATAATGTGACTTATTAAAAAAATAAAAAAAATCTAGAATTTCAGCTTTTAATGAGACATCTGACGGTCCCAACACTTAGACAATTTTTACTTTAAAAGGAATGTTCCGAGTTAAGCTCAATTGAAAGCATTTGTGGCATAATGTTGATTATCACAAAAATTAACTGACACATTCCTCCTCTTCTTTATAAAAAAAAAAAAAAAAAAAAAAAAAACAACTTAATTCCATGGAAGTAAATGGGGGCCAATTTTTTAATATTACTCACTGTTTCAAAAGTATAGCCACAAGACATAGAGGATATGCATTTTAACATGATTTTAGTGCAATAAAATCACTTACAAACCTTTTCTGTGTAAAGTCATAGCCAATTTTACAACTTCGTTACCATGATGATGTAATGTCAACAAACCCCAAAAATGACTGTAAAAATAACAATTTTAACAACTTAACAGCTCAAATATTACATGAGTTTTAACAGAAGAATTAATGTAAGTGTTTTTATAAAATTATAAGCTTCACATTTCTGCCTTTAGACCCTCCAAAAATTGTCCCATTGTAAGTGTCACACTGTAACCTCGATTTTTGCATTTTTTAAAGAAAAGGAACTAGTCGAAATACATTTTTGTGGTAATCAACATTCTGCCACATATACTGTTGATTTAGCTTATCTTGTACTGAACCCGGAACATTACTTTAAGTCCAAGAAAAATATCAAAATTACTTTGAATTCATAAATTGAAGACATGTTAATCATAGTAGAGGTGTATTCAAGCAATTCTTTTGTGTGAATTGCATTAAGGTATTTTTCAATAACTTATAAAACAATAAAAAAATAAATAGCTGCAAGCAGCAATGATGGGCCCAAGCACAACTGGTCCATTTCCACCCTGTGGCTTTTGGAAAACAATGCAAGGTGGAAAATTTTGAAGCAATTTGAGTAAATATAAGAGGACTATTTTAAAGTCTGTTGTAAGAGCCACACTTCCTGCTGCCAGGTGGTGGTGCTATGACTGTGGCCCAAAATAGTCAAATCCTTGTGATTAGCCCAAGACTAAACATACATATCAATTTTGATCTAAATCACACATTGCACACAGAAGATATGAGACACTTCCTGTTCCCCATTTTTCACCATGGCAACACCGTTTGTTTAACATCTTCAATGTCTTGGCTTAATGTTTTCTAAATGTGGTGACAGTCTCATGAATCACCTAAAAGGAGTATTTAAAAGTTCAGAGATGGCAATATTCAAAAAATAAAAATAGGCCGACTTCCTGTTGGGTGGACCTAATGACTACAATTATGAAAGATGTTCGGCTTGATGAGAACTATATATGAACCAATTTTGGTGACTGTAGTTGAAAATGGGGGTGCTACAGAGGCTCTCACACATCCACTTTAAAGGGGGCACTACAGAGCCACCCCCCCCCCACACACACACGTCCATGCGTAAACTTTGGCCAAGAACTAATGTCCAATGACTCTGATGTGTGTGAAATTTCATGAAATTTGAAGCATGCCAAGTGCCTGAAAAACACCCAAATATAGGAAGGAATAATAACAGTGAATGCATTGCCATGGCAACAGTATTTAAATATCATACATCCCTTTAAAAATTTACATCAGCAGTGTCTTGACATTATTCTAAAGAATTTTTAAGCAATTCATGTACACATAAGAGGGCCATTTCTAAGTCAATAGTGACATACTTCCTGCTGCCAGTTGGTGCGCTATGACCGTGACCCATAATAGCTGCATAAATGTGACCAGCCCCCATTACCAAACATACAGCTGAATTTTCATCAAAATCATATAATGCACACAGAAGATATAAGGAACTTCCTGTTTCACATTTTTTTGCCATACATTTATTGTTGCGCCATGGTGACACCATTCAAAATATCAAAAATCCATTCACAATTTAGCATCTACAATGTCTTGGCCTGATGTTGCACAAATTTGGCGCCAGTCACATGAATCCCATAGGAGTATTTAAAAGTTCAGAGCTTGTTATTTTCAGAAAATCCAAAATGGACGACTTCCTGTTGGGCGGAGCCAATGACTATAATTATGACTTTCAGTGCTTGGGCCCTAATAATAATTCTAAGAAAAACAATAGGGCCTCCGCACTTTCAGTGATTGGGCCCTATTAAAAAAAAAAAAAAAAAAGCATCACATGATTGACCCAAGTATTTGCATTGTGAAAAATGGCCACAGAGCAAGCTGCGGCTGAGTAACATCCCAAGTTGTCCAAGCATGGGAGAGTACTTCATCTTAAAAGTTCCAAAGGACATTTTTACACTGGGCATGATGGGGAATAACATGCTCTTTTTTAATAAAATGTTCAAAATAAAATAGATGTTTTTAATCTATAAAGAAATTATAGACCAAAAAAATTTATTATCACAATAGTTGTTAGTTGCAGGAGTTATTCACTGGGAGTCTGGTATACATTTAAGCAATTACGTAAGGGGGCTCTGCCATATTGTGAATATAGTCATGGCTAAACTGCACTGCTAGGCACTATGTGCAACAGAGTGACTATATTCACAATACAGCACACCATAGATTATGCATTATAAAACTGTAAGTACATAATATAAATATGAACATTTTTTTTATGTTAAAGCAAATTCTTTAAGCACAATCCTTCCACCAGAAGATATACTATAATCCTTGACATATAAACAATATGATAATATTATTTAATGGATGCTGTGCAGTGATGTACACATTAGTTAGGTGAAGAAGTGTTTCTTGCCATTGCTGTTAACACATTGTGTATTTTAGCCTGGCTGAAACACTGTATCCACCTTTTTCCTGAATGCGGTAGTTACCAGGGGATCCAGGGTATTTATATTAGAAGCCAAACATTTCGTTTTCTGGTCGGCAGTGTTTTCACTCACATCGGCAAATGTTCTTAGCGGATAATATTATGTTTAACATATTACATTTGTTTAACGGACCAAATTTCGCACTATGCGACTAAAGATGTCTGCTATTAGCTGGTAAATACATAGATTTCACTCTCCAGTGATTGAGAAGTATACTGCCGAAGAAGTTCAGCCTCCTTTCACTGCGTGTTGAGGGTAAATGTTTGATTTGACTCATTCCATGTAATGTGTCCAAAGACGACATCCACGCAATCAATTTGTCTTTGACTACTGACTATAGTCAATTGTTGATCAAAAACAACAAAACCAACATTTAATTCTAATCACGAATAGCACTGATGAAGCCACTCGAGTCTTCTCTCATTAAAATGCACTTATTTACAGAACTGCCAGTTTTCTTAAAGAGACAGTACATATTTTTAGCACGTGTTCTACAAATCTATGTAAATACTAGTAAATAGAATAAATTATGCATTAAAAAAATAAACATGTAACAAAATATAGGTTAAAATTTGCACTATAAATCATATTTATTGATGGAATATAAGGATTTTTACATTTTTAAAAAGCTAAAATGTGACAAATGAAAAATAACAATGCATAACTTAATGTTCATAGTTACAAAATGGAAAATTCGGAAAAGCCGAATATACCCAAATAGATAGCTTTGTGAATCGGAATCTAATCGGGAAATCTGTTTCAATACCCAGCCCTAGTTCTGACAGCCAAAAACTGCACAAGTTGAGCCTGAACTCAATTTCACTCCAAACTAACACTTAAAATGGTTATTATTCTCCATTGGGATCGCTCATTTTGGTAGTTTTTACATTGCTCCTTATTGAGACCGACACTGGAAAACAGTCAAGTGGCAATCAGAGTCATCATGGTGGCACCAGTGGTTGGTCAGAAAAACTGTATTGAATTCTTAGCATCCAGGACTGAAACTATTCATTTTCTAATTTGAATTATCCCAATAACAAATCTGCAAAATTCAGTTGCGGCTGAGAAATATTAGTCATGACAGCATTCAAACATTCATTGCATTGGGGAGGAATGGAGACATGTTCCAGAAAAGGAGGATGAGGCAGACTAAACGTTTTTTCACCGTTCTGTAGATAAGGTTGAGTGACAGCTATCCTACAGTCATTACAATACGTGTAACATTTGGAAATAGTCAGTACGAGCCACTTAAAAATGGGGTCTTGGTTAGTATAGGCATGGAAAAAAAGATAGACCGGGACATTTTCTATCTCTCTGTGACACACACACAGAGAGTATCCTTTGGGAGAGCAGATGGCAGTCACTCTCAGGTGTGTGGTCCATGAGCATGCATGCTGTCACACCTAAAATGGCCCTTTCCCTGATTCCATAAGTGTACAGGGGAGGAATTTGTGTGACCTTTTCTTCTGCTAGTAGCTCTTGTTTCGTGTTTTTTTAAAAAAATTATTATTATATAGATTGGAGAGGGCAAAGGAATTCTCTTTTCCTTTCAATCTCTGTCTTCGACACTGGGGGAAATATAGGTATCTCGTATGATGGAAAGCCAAGGAGGCAGGGAAATGAGGCAGGTAAAAAGCCCACGAAAAAATCCACAGCTCATTTGCTTCCAATGAGAGGGAAAAACAATTCCATGAGACGGAACGGAGTACTTGTCTCAGTTACTATTAGACCTTACTAATTGATGGGCGATTTAGGCAAATGACAGGGGAAATTAGGTATAAAAAAACAGATTTCACCAGCCTGTCTTTCAATACTGGAAAAAAAGATTGCCTTTAAAAAGGCAAGTGCACATTTTATTGCCAATGCAAACCAATATAAAGCCGAACCACTGAGTCGGGACAATGTGAAAATGAAGCACTAATGCATGGCCAGAGAGGCCTATTGAGCCTAAAAGAGGTGTGTATGTGGGCAGGTTTAAGTGGTTTACGAGGACTTTTGTTTTAGGTTACAAACTGGTAATTACCAGGGTATTATGCTATAAATGTGGTTCATGAGGACATTTCTAGTGTCCCCATAATTCAAATCGCTTATAAATCATACTAAATGATGTTTTATTGAAAATGTAAAAACGCAGAAAGTTTTTTGTGAGGGTTAGGTTTAGGGGATAGAATCTATAGTTCATACAGTATAAAAATCATTATGTCTATGGAGAGTCCTCATAATGATAGCTGCACCAACATGTGTGTGGTCTCTGACAGCTAGTCAAACACTGAATAGGGAGGTTTGCTCTCACCTGGTGAAGTCTGTCATCTCCATCATGATCATGCACATTTGCTTGGCCAGAACGATGATGTCATTTCCACTGTCATCCCACTTGGATACCTCTGCGTCCAGCTTGCTCTTCTCCTCCTGGAAACTGGCCACCTGCTCTGCAATCTTCGCCTTCTGCTCCTGGGGCAACTGAGCCATGATGGCCTGCCAATTCCACAGAGAACCTCATATGTAACAAAACCAATAGTAATCTGCAAACAATATGCTGATCTATTACTGTTAACGAGGAAAAGAGATGACAAAGGATACGCAATTAAAAAGACAAAATTGGTGTTTAATATCCCTTCCTGCTCCTTTCTTGCCTTCTCTCTACCTTCCCTTGTCCTTCCTCTTTTACTCTCCCTCCCTCTCATTTCTTGCATGATCAGCCTGCCCAGGGTGAGCAGGAGAGATTTTACAGCTTTGGCTTGTGGTGTATGGGCTGTGAAACTTCATTCCTCTAATTCTGTAAAAGGTTCACAACCTTTTATAATGGTGCTGAGAAATACATTCTATGGCCACAATAGCCTCGCTAAACACGAACAAGGAATGTGGTCGAATGTTTTAAAGTCAATACATTTTTTTTTTGTCAATTTATTCAGCACATCAATGATCAACAGACAGTACATGTAAAAATAAACGCATCTAATTGTTAAATAAAAATGTGTCCTAGCTATGCACAAAATAAAAGGTCTTCCATGAAAATCTGGGTTTTTGTCCTAACCAGCCACAACATTGTAGACAGACACAATTTGTTGCTGGAAAACTGTTGTATCACACCCTGGTTAGGATAAAGTTTTATGCTGAAAAATGAGCACATTTACATGCACAACAGTTTAGCAATAACTATCAAAAATCAGAATATTGAAGAAAAAAAAACAAATCTGCATGAATTGGCAACGTAAAAAAGTGCACTTACATCAGATTTGAAATCATTGAATTTTGACATCAAAACGTAAACAAGCATGCACACATTGGATAAGCCAGTAAGCTCACCAGTAAATGTGTTTACATACAGAGAGAAATCGGGGTAATGTGCAAGATTACATGTTGTCGGGCTAAACAGAGTAATATCGCTAGGGCCCTATTAATTTTTTTTATTTTTTTATTCCTAAATTCTGTTTTCTGTTTTATTCTTCTGAATTCATTGTTCAAGTGTAATTCAGTTTTATCATCGAAATTGTGTCTAATCAAACTCATTAAACTCATGCTCTTTGTCATTATTATACACAGCGCAAGTGATGCTCATGATGCAGTTTTTATGAACCGCTTTACATATTCACTTCGAAGCATGCAGCACATGCAGACTAAATAGTCTTTTGTGGTTTAATAATCACACTAGGACATAACTATTTTAATTAATTGTGCATCCACACATCCGTTCCATCCCAAATTTGTACAATTCTGTTAAATCCACATTTATAATTAAAAAAACTTTTTGGACTGGATTTCACAATTCCGTCTGTGTGTTTCATATCACAGAATTCATAAGCACCCTAGATCATGCATGTAAACAAGCTCACAGAAAAATAAGTAACAGGACTTTAACTGTGACCTACTTCTCTGACCAGTTCTCTTTAAAATAATTGTGTTTTTCATTATGGCTAACTCAAAAAAAATATTTTTTTTTATTTTAAATCTGGAGCACCGGCATGCATATGGCACACATTAGTGCATTAGCTGACTAACTGGGATTCCCACTGGAGCCGAGGACTAAATCAAAAGCCTCTGGGGGTGGAACAAAAGGCTGGACAGTGATTACAGACTTATGTAATCACATTCTCACTCAAGCACAACCTCCACGGCACATTTTTCAACAACTCTAAACTAAAACACAATTCACTTCCCCAACACACAGCTCAAATCGAAAATGTAAGCCTTCTGCAACACCTTTATCTCTTAACAAATGCTTTTCTGTTCGAGTCTTGCGCTCTTTGTGAAAAAGTCTCCTGCCATACACTAGACAATTAGGGCTGAATGTTTTCAGTTATTTTTTAGTTTTCAACATGCAGTTCCTCACTGTATGGGGAAGGAGGTTTGGGAGGTCTTTAATTATATTTCATTCAAGCTTGGGGAACACAGAATCTGCATCCTGCATGGCAGATGTAAATACGAATAGATGACAACATTTTCCAGCCAGGAACAACTCGTCTTGACAATTGGAAATAATAATAAATAAGTAAATAAAAAGTGTTCACATTTAAAATTTGGACCATGTATTCAAAGTTGGGCACAATTGCTCTTCCATTTGTGCTGTCACACAAATTGTTATTAGGCAGTGAAAGATGTGTTCACAGGAAAGCTAGCACTCTCACTAACAAGATCCCCAAACACAACTTGGTTCCCGTTACCTCTCTCTCTCTTTACCACTCTCACACAACACTGAATTTAAAAAAGGAAAACAGCATGCCAATCATCAGCAGTGCCTACTGCCTAGCATCACCACAGCTGTGGATTAGAGAATATATTCAAACTAATATAATAAACAATTATTTTATATATATATATATATATATATATATATATATATATATATATATATATATACACACACACGCACACGCACGCACACACGCACGCACACACGCACACACGCACACACGCACGCACACACGCACACACACAGTATTCCTTCCAGCCATGTCAGAATGGATTTTCATAAGCATTACCAAGGCAACAGGGGAGGATATGAAGGGAGGGAGAGAGAATGGAGGTAGAGAGGGGGCGAGGTTTCATGTCTGTTTCGCTGGTGGCAACATTGGGAGTGCTGTTGACATGAAATCAGAACAAAATCTAAAAACACTGATTCAGAGTTCCTGTGTTATTGGAGTGGAAGAGCGAAGCGCAGGGTGATTTGACAATGACACTGCAAATCTGACCTGCAAGCAGAGTGTTTAGCACTTTGCGAGACTGCCTACGACTCTTTAAATGGACTGTGATAAAGTTTTATCAGAGAGACACTGAAAAGGCTGGAAAATAATTGGAAGCTACTGCTAATATGACATGGCCAATATGTCCCTGAACATAACATTTCAGGAACCATTGACGATGCTTACATGTTTTAAAAAGGTATTTAAAAAAGGACCTAATTCAGTGTTGCTAGGGGTAAGGTGAGTTCTGACTACGTGGAATCGTAGGTTGGCAACCCGTGAAACCAAAGCTCTGGAGTGAGCTACAAAAGCCCCATCACTTACCCGAGCACTCTGTCCGGAAATGAGCTGATCATCTTCAGTCTGCACGCTGGTCCTGCTGCGAGTATCAAAGTCTTCTGTCTCAAAGTCCGAATCATCCAGCTCATCTGGGGTCTGCAGGGAGAGAAGTGTGGGAGAGATATAAAGAATTAGCAAGCCATTTGAACACCTTTAAAAGACTAAGGTTGCTTAAGATCTATGGCAGATGCTGAGGCAAAGGCTAGAAAATAAAAAAGGTCTTTCATGGGAAACTGAATTTTCTTTAAATAAATAATAAATGCTGCCTGTGGAAGCCGTGGCCTCGCAGCCTCTGATGCGTTAAGCCATAGTGTTCATGTGGGCAATGCAAGTTTGAATCCAGCTTGCACCATTTGCCTATCCCATTCCCTATCATTTTGACCTGGTTTACACCAGGTATTAAGTGGTGATCCTATCACATGTGATCAAGTGAGACACATCGCTGTTTACACCTGATCACTTAATGAGTCTCCTGTAACCACTTGTGTTCGGATTTGGAGGGGAGGGTCTCTGTTTCATGATGACATCAATCACTATACCAGTGTGTTACTGCATGATATTAAAGTGCAAAGTCAGAAAAGACAAAAAGTGTGAAAAAAACGTTTTCTCCCAGATGCGGTTGAAATTTAATGTAAGCAAATGCACAGCATGTCAAGTAAAATTATCTGTTATTTGAGTGTATTACCTGTATTAAAGGAGCTTCAGGTGTTCGTGCTTGAAGACTACAATTTTAATGTTTATCTACTTATGCGTTTCCATCATGTGTTTTATATGCATTTTTACAGCCACGTGTTCATTTCAGTTATTTAAGTTGTTATGGGGGTCTTGAATAAGTTCTTTGTATTACCTTGTGGTAGACTTGGAACTGTCCATAGACATCTGGATCAAATTAAGGCGGTCTGCTTTAGGGGGGCTCTGATTTAGACAAAGGAAGCCTATATTGTTTTTCCTATGGATGGACTTAAATACGCCAAGTTTTGAGTATGCTCTTCAGAGAGAGTCAGAGAGACCGAGGGGGAGAGACCGAGAGAAAGGGACCGAGCGAGACTGAGGGAGATGAGAGAGAGTGACGGCTCTACAGAGAAAGATGAGGAAGAGAAAGAGAAAAATGAAAAAAAAAACAAACAAAAAAAGACAACACATAACACCTTTATAATTGAAATTTTCTTTCCTATGTCTGATAACTAAATATTTAATACATTTGTTATTTCTTGGCAAAATTAATTGGTGTTTGGCTCCATGATTCACAACGTGCTTGTCATCTGTGTCAGACACACTAAAGAAGATCCGTGAAGCTCTTGTGATTGTGTATATATCCACTTAAATTTCCGATCGGTCGGTTATTTCCTTTTAAAACCACTCATAAACGGCAAAGTTTAAACTCGTTTAAGAGCAGCAGTTGATTGACAGGTGAGGGGTGGCGCTTCACTGCTGCCTGGATCCATACAGGACGGATTAGCGTTTACACCTCAAATGTGATCTGGTCACATGCGTTTTGTGTGATCCGATCACAAAACGTTTTAGACTCCGTTTAGACTTGTATTTAGGGCTGAACACGTGATCAGATCACCTGAAACAATCTTAATACCAGGTGGAAACGGGGTCTTTGAGTGCTAATGTCCATTTTGTTAATAAAATGGCAAAAAGGCCAAAAATAAAAGAAATCTAAGTGGTGCTTGCCAGTGCAAAACTTGCTAGAGGTGGTTGCCAAAGCAATGCTATGCAGTCACTAATGTGTAAGGTTTGTAGTTTTTAGTTGTTAGACGTTCTGAGTGTTTTTTTGGTTCCTTACTGCCTTAAGTCAAAAAGCCCACCCAAGTCTCTGTGATGTTATTAGATATAGCTATAGTCAATATATATATATATATATATATATATATATATATATATATATATATATATATATATATATATATATATATATTTTACCATTTAATCATCTGCCAGGTGAAAATCCCTAGTCTGATCTCTTAGAAAAGTAACAGTACACCATCCTCAAAATACATGACTTGATGGATCATTAATATCCACAGCATATCCATAAACAGAGAAGAATTAGTAGGAGAGTTTCTAACCCCAAGTATGAGCAACAATATTTGTGATGCTTGCCTTAGCAAGAACCACCAATACAGCCTATGCATCGTTCGAGTGAAAGTGTAACACTGAAAGTGTTAAAAGTAAAAAATTTCACTTGTCTCTTCGAGAGAAAAAGAAATTATCTGTTGCACCGTTGCAGTGAGTAAACTGCATTTTCCCTGTACTGAACTAAAGTAACTCTTTCGCTCTCTAATCCCTGCGCTGAATGCCAAATACGTCTTTTATAACTCTCTTGCTCTATTAGTATGCACTTGCAAGCAGAGGGACCTGTTTGCAGAGGGAAATGGTGGAGAAAGGGGAGTGGCTCTCTGACAAGAAAATGCATTTCAGTTTGATACAGGAGAGGATGAGATGTGAGAAGATACAGATGTATTATTTAGCCAGCACTGCAAGCCATGGTTATCCGACTGTCAATACAATCCTTTTATGAGGAGATTTTGACTGGCTCACTTTGCAGCTGCTCCAATAAGACACCTCAAGCATCCCAAAACCCTGCTGCAGAAGATGACGTGAAAATAACATCCATGCCAGAAAAGTTGGCCGATCTGCTAGGTGTGGTGCTTTATTTTGTAAACAGTCTTGCGGTATATCTAGAGCAGGGTTTTCCCTTATTGGGGGTTTGTGAGATTGTGATAAAAATGCCAATGTTAAATTAAACAAACAGAGCCCTTTTTTAGCATAGTTAAATATACTGAACCCTGCTAAATGTAACTGAAAACATTTCGCATTTCAGAATTTGATTTTAAAACGGCCTCACTCTGTTCGGTCTGATTTCTAAAGACTTGCTAGAAAAGTTGGTACCCGAGCAGCAGCACCGGTATATCAATATTCACACACACACACACACACACACACACACACTGTAATCAGTGAATGATCGAGAAAGGCCTTCTAAGGACAAATTTATTTATCAAATCAAACCCAGATTGGACATTTAACAAAAGTCTAATAATTTGAAGTCTTTGTATGAAATTTAATTATCATCAAAGCTTAATGAGTAAGAAACATTGTAATTTGTACAAACATCAGTGAGATGACATTGAAGGGCTGTTACTGAAGGCCAGCAGCAAAATATTGGCTACATAAGATTAAGTCTGCAAACAGTGGTGAAGCCATATTAAGCACTTAATTTTAATAAATATTTATTTTGTTAAAAGTATATGGTAATTATTGTTTTTCTCGTTCAATCACATTCTGTTATATATTTGTTTTTCTTTTTGCTTACACTTTATTCTTTGATAACTAGCAGTTATGCCAATAAAGTGATTGTCTTGATGTTTCAGAAATGCATTTCTTATTGTGCAAGTGAGATAAGCAACGAGCACTGTTAAATCTACCTCTGTCCGGTGTGTTCTTAAAATCTTAGGGGGTACGTCAAATAGCCCAAGTAATGCAGGCCATAGGGTTTCAGCAGAAAAAAAAAATGGTTGGGAACTCCTGATCTAGAGAATCACACTGAAGAACAAAAAGGATTTTGCAGGATACATAAACTGGTGCTAACGTTAAATTTGATTCTTGTCGCCAGTTTAGATGATTTATTGTGTGACGGCGAGACAAACTGCAGACAACTCTTGCCATCCAAGAGAATGCATCATGTCTACAAACTGGGGCTGTAGTGGGCATGCATTAGAATAAACAATGTGAGTTGCCTGAAGCAGTGTGTGTAAGGTGAGGTACAGGCAGGGCCATTACCGGCTACAGTAACCATTTGGCATCTATAAGGATGTGCGCTATGGAAGGGCCATTAGTACCGGTGACATCCCCTCAATGGGAGTCGAGAGCTGCCTGACTGTCAAATATTAGGTGACAGGCGGCCGGCGAGGACTGCAAACACAGTACTTACTGAGGTTAAAGACTCTGTCCATCTTAAGTAGCCCTAGTCGCACACTTGTCTGTTCTGATAGTGGAGTTCTCGTGTGGCAGGGGAGTTGATGCCCACTGGGCACTATTGTTGGTCGATTGGCTAGTACTCAAGCTCTGTCTAAAAGCGTGAGCTTGACATGGCATGCTTGTGAAGTGGGAGTAACTAATCGTGAACATTAAAGTAGGAATTTTTCTTTCTTCCCATCTCAGAATGTATGCAGGGTATATTAAAAAAGGGTACTCTAACGACCCCCAGTGAAAACGACTGCCAGACCTTTAGGTGTTTTTTTTTATCTTTTTGTACAAATTGTCGTCTTGGAACAAGGGCCCTGGAACATTTAAAAATAATTCCCTATACAGTGCATCCGGAAAGTATTCACAGCGCTTCACTTTTTCCACATTTTGTTATGTTACAGCCTTATTCCAAAATGGATTAAATTCATTATTTTCCTCAAAATTCTACAAACAATACCCCATAATGACAATGTGAAAGAAGTTTGTTTGAAATCTTTGCAAATTTATTAAAAATAAAAAACGAAAAAAAAAAAAAAAAAACACATGTACGTAAGTATTCACAGCCTTTGCTCAATACTTTTTTGAAGCACCTTTGGCACCAATTACAGCCTCAAGTCTTTTTGAGTATGATGCTACAAGCTTGGTACACCTATTTTTGGGCAGTTTCTCCCATTCTTCTTTGCAGGACCTCTCAAGCTCCATCAGGTTGGATGGGGAGCGTCGGTGCACAGCCATTTTCAGATCTCTCCAGAGATGTTCAATCGGGTTCAAGCCTGGGCTCCGGCTGGGCCACTCAAGGACATTTACAGAGTTGTCCCGGAGCCACTCCTTAGGGTCGTTGTCCTGTTGGAAGATGAACCTTCGCCCCAGTCTGAGGTCCAGAGCGCTCTGGAGCAGGTGTTTAAATCAAGGATGTCTCTGTACATTGCTGCATTCATCTTTCCCTCGATCTTGACTAGTCTCCCATTTCCTGCCGCTGAAAAACATCCCCACAGCATGATGCTGCCACCACCATGCTTCACTGTAGGGATGGTATTGGCCAGGTGATGAGCGGTGCCTGGTTTCCTCCAGACATGATGCTTGGCATTCAGGCCAAAGAGTTCATTCTTTGTTTCTCATGGTCTGAGAGTCCTTCAGGTGCCTTTTGGCAAACTCCAGGCAGGCTGTCATGTGCCTCTGACTGAGGAGTGGCTTCCGTCTGGCCACTCTACCATACAGGCCTGATTGGTGGAGTGCTGCAGAGATGGTTGTTCTTCTGGAAGGTTCTCCTCTCTCCACAGAGAAATGCTGGAGCTCTGTCAGCGTGACCATCGGGTTCTTGGTCACCTCCCTGACTAAGGCCCTTCTCCCCCGATCGCTCAGTTTGGCCAGGCGGCCAGCTCTAGGAAGAGTCCTGGTGGTTCCAAACTTCTACCATTTACGGATGGAGACCACTGTGCTCATTGGGAACTTCAATGCTGCAGAAATTTCTCTGTACCCTTCCCCAGATCTGTGCCTCGATACAATCCTGTCTCAGAGGTCTACAGACAATTCTTTGGACTTCATGGCATGGTTTGTGCTCTGACATGCACTGTTAACTGTGGGACCTTATATAGACAGGTGTGTGCCTTTCCAAATCATGTCCAATCAACTGAATTTACCACAGGTGGACTCCAATCAAGTTGTAGAAACATCAAGGATGATCAGTGGAAACAGGATGCACCTGAGCTCAATTTTGAGTGTCATGGCAAAGGCTGTGAATACTTATGTACATGTTGAAAATGTTTTTTCATTTTTCATTTTTAATAAATTTGCAAAGATTTCAAACAAACTTCTTTCATGTTGTAATTATGGGGTATTGTTTGTAGAATTTTGAGGAAAATAATTAATTTAATCCATTTTGGAATAAGGCTGTAACATAACAAAATGTGGAAAAAGTGAAGTGTTGTGAATACTTTCCGGATGCACTGTATATAATCTAGTCCAAACAGAACAAATTAGATAGCAAAAATCATGCTTGCCTATCTATAAGTCAACAAAGAAATTAAGTGTTATAGAGTAAAGACTTGTTAAAGGCTTGGCCATGTTAAACCAACAACAAAAGTATATACTAACTGCTAGAGGGCCTAGATTCAATCAGTCTAGATAACTAGAGTATGATGTCTAGTGTGGAAAATGAATGCAGCACTACAGCTCTCTCAGGACCTGAAAATAAGGGAAAATGCTAATTAAATCTCTTTTCTAAAATCAATTACTTATAATGCAAATACAGTGTAATGGGTGCCCCATCTAATCTGGTGTTTATTCCAATTCAAGCCCTCGGTTATTAATGAAAACCTCAGTACAAGTTGGATGTGTAGTTTCGTCTGCATCCAACTGGAGTCAATACAAATTCTCATTAGTTTGACGTTTGAAAGGACAGAGATGTTTGATGTTTTGCAAACAACGTGCACGCATACAATTGCTGCAAAGAAGTGAAGAGAGCCAGAGGTGATGAAGACAAGCATCATTTAAATCAGAGCAAAATCACCAATAGAAGATACACGTGTGTGTATTGTCTATGCCCATTTTCCAAAGTTCCTTTTAATCATGGCTTCATTATCCAGGTCATGACAGCAGTCTTTGCTTTAACTAAAGGAGCTAATACATTCCAAAACACTTCCTCATGAGCCAATTATTCAAATTCACAGTACAATATCTTTGCAATTAATTGAAAACTCGTTAGTCTGGAACTATGAAATGGTATTTGCCTCAATTAAAGCCTTTAACCTAGTTGCTTGGCGCAAGCAGACTTAAGGGTCTCCTCGTTTCCCCACACGGCAGGAGAGAACTGTTGTCTGCTCATTGTCAGACTGTTAGCTACCGTTTCACTGCAAGCTAGCAACCATCTGTCCGATGTTACAGTTCTGCTCAGGCAAAGACCATTAACCCTCAGACAACTACAGCTCCCATATTAGGCCACATGGTGAGGGAAATCTGTTCAATTAGGTTACCAATTGCCCAAAAGAAATTCATACTAATAAGGCAGCAGTTTATCCGCATATTGTGCTCTCTCTCTCACACACACATGTACATAAACCGTTCAGTCTAAGTATTATTCTGAGTCATTTATATCATCACTGAGCAGACCACTAATTAATTCTGCCCTATCTTTCCCTCTTATACCAACAGTGTTTTGATTCATCTAATTGGAGTTTACCTTAATATTGCAAGCTCTCATGGGAGATATATATAAAAAAAAAAAAAAAAAGATAAAAGGGCTGAAAAGAATGAAAGTGCATGAACTTCAGAGTGCACTGGAGACATTTGTGGTTGACACAGCTAAAAAAAAAAGGGAATAAGTAATTTATATTCCAATGCTCTTTAATGTCAGGAAGAGAAACAATCTTTTACTTCTTACCCTGATCATGAGCACGGCCTTCCTGATGTCCCTCACGCCATCATACACCAGACGTGAGGCGTCGATGAACTCGTTCTCGTCAACTGGCTGGCTGGGGTTGGCACTGAGGGCCTCTACAGCTGCCTCTACCTGCTCAGTGAAACGTGGCATCACTGCAAACACACAAAGGACAAACAGCAAGGTCAGAAACTTTTAGCAGTAATCTAGAAATGAAAAAACATATTAGGAGATTAATTTTGCTGGGAATAATTCCATTTCAACGTCGCAAATATGTGTCAGCTAAAGCACAATTCAATCAAGACAGTCTGCCTGTAGAAAGTCAAATTAGATCTGATGAATTGAATTTCGACACTCTTTCTTCATCCGACTTGGAACGAGTGCAACACAGCTGTGTCAAACACAGAAATTCATGGTGGATGTGTTGGTGGATTTTAATGACTGCTCAGGGCAAACCTTTAATCAGGCTTTACTTGACGCCAAGACTGGCAGATGAGTACACTTAATCCAGAGGCAACCTTAAATTAATCAATCACAAGACAGGTGGCAAAGAGACCTCAAAAGGCACACAAACAGAACTAGAGTCTTGCTGGGAGGGGGGACTTCCTTTGTTTTGTGCAAGAACAGTGCTCATAGCTGATGTATTCCCAGAGGATACTTAATGTGGCGTATGGTTCAACTTCCTCTGAGTGAGCACAACAGATACTAATACCGTCCAGCCTGGGGACCGCAGGGAGTGCTTAATGCTTAATTTAGTTCCTTAATGTATTTTTTTTTTTTTTTTTTTTTTTTTTTTTGTAGTAGTTGTAAACCGAACAAACAGATTGCCCATTTAATAATTAACTGGGTTTGGGTGGTGCTTACAAAAAGCTTTTATGGCTGGAATATCGTTCTTACAGCTAGCCTAGCTACTGCATTTCCTGTTAAAATTTGGGTAGAGTGAGCACTGGGCAAATGTAGTTAGCCTAAGCGATCTGAGACCAGACCCTTAAATCTGGTGAAATCTGGTGGAATGAGGTGCCTGATTTAACATGCTCTATTGCTGTTTGCTCAAGCACTTTGGAGAGCCTGCCCACCTGCTTTGCACTACCTCTCAGCCATAAAATAATGGTCCTTCCCCATGGGCACCAAGCACATCTACATTAATACCCATTCTCATTCACAATTCAGGACTGCACTGGAAAGTACAGTTGTAAGATATAAGATAAACTGAAGAGACTGAAGATTTGGGCTTTGCATAAACAAGCTTAAGGCCAAAGAAGGTATAAAAGTAATTAAAGCAATCTTTAGTGACGTAACTCATTCTTTTTAGTACCCATACAGCCCAGCCATTAATAATATAGCACAGCTCTGCTGAGCACACAAGATGTGACATAGCATTTCCCAAGAGAAGGTCCTGCAATGAAATGGATTATCTTAACACTGTGTCCCAGTGGAATAAACAATCTCAGTGATTTCAGTCTTAGAAAGGTTCCTGATGGCATTCAAATGCTATTATGTAACCACACTGAAGTAATATTACACTTTATCTAGCAGAAGTAAGTAATATTAAAGCAATATCACACGAGCAAGAGTGTGGTATGTCCCGCTATGGCGTAGGTACGAGGTAGTCACAGACAAGCTGATAGATGGACAATACAGCATGATAGCGATGTTATATTGCTTTTATATAACAGTTCAACAAACAATTAAATAAGAAAAGGAAAAACTACTGACTGCCCCCCCCCCAAAAAAAGAAAAGAAAAAAACTGTGGAACTACTTTATGCCACAGGATCTGCCGTTGCTAGTTTGAAAGAAGTGCCCAAGCCTCCGTTACTAATTAGAAAACCACACTTTAGAACTCCTAATGCCAGATTGGGCTGTTTCTAACAAGTTGTTGGAGAATTGTGTGTGTGTGAGAGAGAGAGAGAGACAGAGAGCATGTGATTACCAGTGATTACCAGTAATGCTGCAGCTGTTAGTTTAACCCTATTCCTCAGCTGTAGTGGGGTACTAATCCACTCCAATCGTGGAGTGATGTTGCCATACGTGCAACTGGAATTATCCTACAAGTATTTCACTCACGTTCAAGTGTTCTGTTGTCGGAGAGAAAAAAAATGAAGGGACTCCAGTTTCAATATCATAAATTTCTTGGGGAACTCTTATTTTGACACCGACACAGAAAGCTCCATCTTCTCCCATCTTGGAAACGTATCAGCTAGGCACCCTGAGCGTGTTTGTTTACTCAATCTGTCGTGACTCTCCGCTGTGATTGGCAGTAACACTCAAGCTGTTAGTTTAACTATTTCTCAGCTATAGTGTAGTAGTATGGAGTGAGAGACAATTCCAGATGACTTTAAAAGAAATTCGCACTGACTGATACAGTGTCAATGTCAGCTCAACTCGCTCATAGCGCACACACAAGGCGGTCTTTTGTCGCCACCTGCTGGCTCAAATCTTTAATGTCACAGGGATGAAGGAAAATTCACATATCTAGCTGCTCTAACACGCTTGGAACGCCACAAACACAAGCAGTGATACAAACAGTAAAGTGTCCCAGTGCTGATAGTGCAAGCTATTAGCACTCTTGTAACGACTCCCGTCCAATCAGATTCGGGGACCAGAACTAACTGTTGTATAATACGTTTTCTCTTTCTAACAAAGCCAGTGTAGACAGATGAAGTTACTTTTATTTTTAACCAACATTCTCATACCAAACCACTGCAAACACACTTAAGGAAATTCAGTCCCAGATGGCAGAAGAACCATTTCTGGATGCCTGTGTAGCATTTTCTGACATGAAACAGGAACAATGGATTTTAAATAGAAAACAAAAAAAAAAAAAAAAAAAAACACATATCATCTCCAAAAATAGTATATTCTTATGGGCATTTGATTTGAAACAACAGATTTCAATATGGAGCACATTTTCTGGTTATTTTATACGAATAATCTAAAAATCTGCATCAGCTATGTACATCTTCCTAGACATAGATAATTTCAGATCTATAGAGTTTGATCTTGTTTGTACCTGTATCAGTGAGAAGCTTGGTGGCCTCCAGAACCTTCTCGGTGTAGACTCCAGGTTCATAGTTGTCCATCTCAGAGGTGACCACATGGACTACACGTGCAGCTCTTCCTCGAATGGCTCCAGCGGTGCGATCAAGCCCATCAACATCCTTCTCTTGCAGGGCAATGACACACTTGTTAACATCTTCCAGAATGTGGTTTTCTAGAGCAAAAAGAGAGAAACACAAAGAGAGAAGACCATGTTTGAAATGACTCATGCGACACAAGAACAAGGCACTGGATAGACTAGAGCACTAACCACATGCATAAAGACATGCAATTCTCATCCTTCATGCTGTATTTACATTGCCCCTGACTTAAGAACATTAACGGAAATCACAAGGGCAGGCAAAAAAAGATTACAAACACACAGACAGTTTAGTAATGGGTGTTTACAAAATGCAAATCAACACAGTAAATTATAATCTGTCCTTGACTGGAGGTGAAGGCTTTCAGTCAGCCTAAAGGCCACATCTGACAGGGGGCTTGTGAGTCTTAACATATGCGATAGAATGTCAATTCCACAGCAGAGTTGACACTGAAGTGCTTTTGTCAGCTCCAGAGAGGCCAGTCAACTTCTTTAAATGCGGTGACTAAACAGCCCATGATCGGGATTCAACCTGTGCCGTCATTTACTGATGAAAAAGGCTTTTCACCTCTTTCTGCATAAAGCCATTTTAGGTTTGATACAAACCTTTAAGCGGATTTAAGCACCATTCAGAGCAGGTTGAAAAACATCTTAATGCTTTTAAAAGCTTGTTCTTCATGACATGTCATCAGGGGGAGTGGTTTCCATGTGCTACTGCTGAATCATACTTTGTCAGAAATGCTTTAAAAAGCTTTAATAAATTACATTTATACAATGCAGAAACGTGTCAAGAACAGTGGCTGTTTCAAAAATGTGAAAAAAGCTGCCTTCGCAGACAGCATACAGTGGTTGGAAAGCATCAAGGCACATATAAAATCAATGTTTGTGTAAAATTCTTTCGAAGATGCCATCATCTACTAAATTTCATAGATGTATCCTTCTCTGCTAATAATATCGCACCACCCTGTGGCATAAAAAAAATGGCATCTAACGGAGCCTTGAAAGAAGTAAATTCATAAATGTCCATTGTTTTACTTATTCTAACTTATGATTCAATTTCTACCAAGAAATAAGCATTGTAGTTGTTAAATATTAGCTTGGTTATGTCTAAACATGACTTGAACTTGATCTAGATAATGTGCCTTGCAAAGCAGCCCGAAAACAGCTTCCATTGAAGTTACCTACATACAAAAACAGCGCACTGTCTGTTAAGTTATTGACTGACTGGGCAGTAAGGCAGCTGCTTTTGGTTTCGACAAAGCTCATGTCTCGGAGCCAATACCATGCTTGATATTTTGTGACTTACCAGACACGCATAGGAAGTCGTCAATAGCAGTGATGTCATCCACAGCGTCAGTTAGCACTCGCACCTGTTTCTCCCACTGGTCCTTAAACAAGTCCATGTTATCCTGGGCCACCTTGCTGTTAGGCTTGGCAGCAAGGGCCAAGGCTGCATTAATCACCTGCAGTTACCACAAACAATGCATTAATCCGCCTTTAAGATGCAAGAGAACCGAAAACATGGTTGCATTCATTTGATTATCAGAGCTCATTTCTTTTCATCTCCCTCCCTCTTCCACAAATACAGTATGATTCATTTTTGCAGATTACAATTGAGATTAAGCCATGTTTATTGTGCTGGAGAGCTACATGTGCAGTTCAAAGCCCCGGGATGAATGAGAGTCATTGGAGCTCAGATTAAAAAGATGTTAGAGCTGCAGTGGATTGAGGGTGGAGTGGACATGCCACAGGGCCATCCGGAAGATGCTGCGTATATTACCTGGGGGCAAAGCGTTTCCAGCTGGGAAGCGGCCATCCGCACCAGTTTCACTCCCTCCTCATTATTGGAGATGGAGCATGCAAGGTTAGCCACCTAAAACAGAACACAATGCAGCTTTTAGTGACATCAGTGTTTCCCATATATGCATTTTGCTGCATCACTGCTGAATTATGAGAGCCGCTCGTGATTTTGCATGGTTCATTTAATATCCTTGACGAAACAATGCTTGCCAGCCCCAGTCAGCTGTGCACTTTGTACACTGTGAAAAGAGACCCCACCATACACACGCGCATACTCAGTGACGTCACTGCATAACACACATCAAACTCGCTTCAATTCAAGTGGCCCGAGAGCTCATTTCTGAAACGTAGGACGGCAGGGGATTGCAACGTTTCACTGAACAATCCATTAGCGCTTTCCTCGTGTATATTAATGAGCCTTCCCCTGTCATCTGTATGTTTTGGAGCGCATTTTGCTCATTTCAAAAGCATAATGAAACAGCGCTACACGGATCAGTTTTCAACACGGCTTAATCATGAATAAAGCAGCACGAGCGCAAAGCAGGTGCAGTAATTTGTGGACTGGCCTCAACCACACAGACTATTTTAAATGCGCTTGTGAACGAGTGAGATGCGCAGAGGGGATTGTGATACCCATTTGAATGTGGTACAGAATTGTCTGTTGTAAAACTCTTATGTCTCAGTGATGAAACTAGTTTAAAACAAACAGCCCCACATTCTAAACAGCACTGACAAAGAAAACAGGAGAAAACACATTAGAAGGCTTTCAATCTGTCACATACAAAAATGTACCACATATTTACTGTAGTAACACTAACTGTACTGTATTAACTATGGTAGTTGTGGCAGAAAAACTTTCTAAATGTATTTAGACTGCTGTTTTTCATTACAAAAATGCCATAGTTCTTTATATAGAAACCATAGTAACTAATCATGGTAGTGATGAGCCATGCATGATTTTACCTATGGTTACCATGGACAAATATCATTGTTAAAACTATGGATACTATGGAAGGACTATGGTAAATTTTTATAATTATTATGGACCAAGCCATCAGTTTTCCACCTGTATAAAATCTGTACTCTTGTAATGCTCTCTGATTGTAGGAAAATGTAAGTTGTTTTGTTTGCCTTCAGAAATTCCAAGACATGACAATGTAGTTTAATTAGTAGGAGCCTGATGAAAGGTATCTGTAAAGACCCAACTTAATCACACTGTCAGAATATTTCAATTTAGCCACACAAAATTTAGGATGTTATCGTTGTTAATATCATAATTTTCATCTGCATCCCAACCTCAAAATCAATGCTGTACAGTCAAATGCGCATTTCAATGCACATAACATGTAATATTATTGGTAGTTGCATGGGTGCTACCAAAGCAGGTGGTGCTGCATTTTCAACAGGCCCTTTGAGGGCACAAATAAACCCTAACGTGGCCAAGGCTGAAATTGAGTTTGACACCCCTGTTTTAAGCTACTCCTCGACCAATACGCATTATACGGGTCTGGCAGGCTCGTGGACTCGCGCATAACAGCACCGCTGCTGAAAAAATCCTAGGGGAAACACTGGACATGACAAATGAACAGTAAACGAAACCAAAATAAACTTTTACCTCAATCAGTTTTAATATAACACACACCTGCTGTCAGCTGTTCATCTGATTATTTGATATAATGGTAAAATAATATGACAGAAAAAAGGGCCCCAGAGGATTAAGCGAAAACAAAAGCTAGGCCTGAAATTGAGGTCTGTGGTCTTCTCCCCACATGGGGAATATATTTCATATAATTCACAGGATGATGGCTAACAGCATTCCTACAGATGATTAAATCACCACTGTGCCGTGCTGCTGTTTCCTCAGGAAAGTGAGGGGCAAATATGCCAGACACTTTCAGAAACTCCACAGTCCGCTGAAATCCAGAGTGCTGAGGTAAGCAAACGTGGCCCCTATTGCCGACGTTTATATTGTTAGAGTAAACTGTCACATTGACCGACAAATCTCCCTTCTTACTCACGATTCCCCAAACATTCGTTGCAAATAGAGACATTATTTGCATCTATTTAAGAGGCCAGATTTGAGGCAAGGAACTGAAAAATTGTTGGAACGGCAATGGTTTTGCTGCCTCGCATTGGCTGCACAAGCATTACCTCAAACCAAAATGTCATTACTTGGGGCAGGAGTCATTTTATTGTAATTTTACAGAGAAGAATCACTCCTTTACGACTACAACATTTTTAATGACTTATTCCTTATAATGATATAGATATTGATATAACTGTAGATATTCATCAAAAGATAAATCATGGTGCTACACACCCTTTAAAATTTCCATGACTGGCCATTTGACCCTACCACCACCCTAGAATTTGTATTTCCTGCTCCGTAATAAAAAAAAAAAAACTAAAACAATATTACTTTTGATAATAAACATTTTTTTTTTTTTTTTTTTAATATACATACACATACACTGAGCACTTTATTAGGAATACTTTGGTTCATAAAGTGCCTGACATGGTCTTCTGCTGTTGTAGCCCAACCGCCATTCGACATGTTGTGCATTCTGAGACGTTATTCTGCTCACTAAAATTGTACAGAGTAGTTATCTGAGTTACAGTAGCCTTTGTCAGCTTGAACCAGTCGGACCATTCTCCACTGACCTCTCTCATCAACAAGGTGTTTCAATCCACAGAACTGCCGCTCACTGGATGTTTTTGGCACCATTCTGACTAAACTTTAGAGATTGTTGGGTGTGACAATCCCAGGAGGTCAGAAATCACAGGAGTTCTTCATCAACATACAGAAATACTCAAACCACCCCGTCTGGCTCCAACTATCATGCCACGGTCAAAATCACATTCTTTCCCCATTCTGATGGTTGCCGTGAACATTAACTAAAGCTCCTGACCCGTATCTGAATGATTTTATGCATTGCAACGCTGCCCCTATGTTTGGCTGATTAGATAATAGCATGAATAAGTAGGTGTACAAGTGTTCCTAATAAAGTGATTGAGAGTGAAAATTGTAATGGTTTAAGAATAAAAATCCCAAATCCATCAACCACTAATATGACTAGCCTATTAGAGGAACGCATCCCACTATGGTGTTTCAATGAATCTCAGAAACCAGTGTTTAAGCTTGTCCTTTGGAAATTAACAACTAGATGCTCAGACTTTGATGAAAAAAAAAAAAAAAAGAAAAAAAAAAGAATTATTTGCATCAATTTCTGCTGCTTTATTTTTTGTACATAGACTGTAATGCATGACTCGAGTGCAACAGAGTCAACATTACCACGACCCTGACAACACCTCCACAGCAACCAGCTAAAGTTTAAGCACTTGAGATGTTGTAATAGCAAAGCAGACATCAGACTAATTGTAAATTTCCTTGTTGCAAAGCTCCTACTGGGGTGGAAATGAATGACACATCACACACGTGTGAATTGATTAAAAATGTTTCGCATTTTATAATTCTTAATCGCAAATGCGAACAAAACTGTGCAGCCCTGGTGTAGTGGGACTGCATGGAAATCTTCTAGCTTTGCGTAACATGTGAGAACTGGCTGTGTCGGCAGAGGAAAAAAAAAAAAAATGTAGAACACAGTAGTGTAAATTTGAAGCGAGCTCAGTGTAGTAGCAGAAAACACCCCACACACTGCAGCATGACAGACTGTTCAAATCAAATACTGAAACAATAAACTGGGGTAGTATGGTGTAGTGGATAAGGCTCATGGCTGGTAACATGAGGGTTACTGGAAAGCTCCCCATGCAGAGAGATCCATGAGCTATCACCATTGTGCCCTGATCAAGACACTTAACTCCAGGTTTCTCCTGGGGTATTGTCCCTGTATTAAGCTCATGGAGTGGTCATATGGTTTGTTAATTTGCATGACTCCAACAAGAAGCGAATATCAATAGAGTAGAATTAAAAAATAATAAAAATATTATGAATATTGCTAATGCGACACTAGGCGCCATCATGACTTGTCTCATTCCACACCTCGACGACACACATCCACAGCTCCCTCCTAGTGGGCTCAATTATAACTGCGAGATTTGGTAAGAGATTCAGAGGGAAATTATAGTATTATGCTCTGCTCATGGCAGACAAATGTGCAAACAAAACTCAATTTGCAATATTCAAGTAGTGTTTTTAATAATTGACTCGGTTACTCTCTTTTTTCAACCATTTCATCATCTGTGAGGCCAGAAATGAAAAGCTGATTGCACACAAATAGTGCACGACAAGTTACGGTAACACTTCAAAAAGGTTCTATTTGTTAACATTAGTAAATGCATGTTTTCTTATTCCCGCGGCTCTACAAGTAGCCAAGCCCCAAACTCACACTATAGGTTGAGCTGAGTGGGCCGCATAAAACATAAATGTTTTGAGAGTGCCTGGGAGGCTCAGTGCTTATTCTTTTGGGGAAGGTATAGCTTACTTATAGTTGCCAATGAATAATAAACTGGGATAGAATATTTTTTTGATATAAAAAAAAAAAAAAGTTACATACTTCACTTTTAACTAAAAAATGTTTTTGTTAAGCACTGCCATTATATTCTGACACTTTAAATTCTCTGCATAAATATTTAATATATTTATGTACTAAATTAAACACTTGTTCAAGCCATTGCTGGAATTTCAATTATGAACTAAGTGTTGTGAATAACTGGTTGGGGAAACAAAAAAGTCTTACACTAACTAGCTTGACCTGCAACAATCAAAATATCAAATCAAAGCATGCAGCTCTGCATAATTTCAGACAGAACAAACATATTTTCATTCAAGCTTCTTCCCTGAGGCTGCTGTTTCTTAGAGCAACATCCCATCAGTGCAGCTGGTATTTCACCCCTCTGTGACACTACTGGGTCAATGGAGGGGTGAGTTTGTCTTTTAAAAGCTGCCTGGCACATACAGTAAGCCATAGAACAGCTGCACACTCTGTGTTCCAAAGGTTCAAAAGAAGGCACTCGGGCCTGGGTAGCTCAGTGGTAAAATATGCTGGCTACCACCCCTGGAGTTCGCTAGTTCGAATCCCAGGGCGTGCTGAGTGACTCCAGCCAGGTCTCGTAAGCAACCAAATTGGCCCGGTTGCTAGGGAGGGTAGAGTCACATGGGGTAACCTCCTCGTGGTCGCTATAATGTGGTTTGTTCTCGGTGGGGAGCATGGTGAATTGAGCGTGGTTGCCGCGGTGGGTGCCGTGAAGCCTCCACACGCGCTATGTCTCCGTGGCAACGCGCTCAACAAGCCACATAAGATGCGCGGGTTGACTGTCTCAGACGCGGAGGCAACTGGGATTCGTCCTCTGCCACCCGGACTGAGGCGAATCACTATGCGACCATGAGGACTTAGAGCGCATTGGGAATTGGGCATTCCAAATTGGGAGAAAAAGGGGAAAAATCACCCCCCCCCAAAAAAAAGAAGGAACTCAAGAAGCTCCATTAACATCTACTGCAGGACTCATTTGCAGCTAAATGTCAAGCAGATTCAGGCTGAGGAACAAACTCTCATTGTGAGCAGATTCTCATTTCCTGCTTAAGTAGCTTATGACTCCTTTAACACTGGTCAGTGGAGATCTTCTCACACAGATAAACTGGGGATACGTGCAGAGGATCACATCACAAAAGCAATGTATCTTCGGATCATGAAGAAAAGCACAGACTTTGTGTGTCAGAAGTCCCTTTCTCATGATTGCATCAGGGCTTCAACATACCTCTTAACATAAGTCACTTTGAACTCCACACGAAGCATGTTGCAAAGAGTGTCACCGAAGGGCAATTTTACAGAAGGGCCCACACATAACTTTTTGTAGTCTGAATGTCATAATGTGCCTTTGACGTTGTTGTACAACTAAATGTGTTTATCATATGCACAAACTCCAAAAAGTTCCTAGGGCTGTCAAGATTATGAAATTTGGCTGACAATTAATTGTCAAACAAATAATTGCGATTATGACAATTAATTGCCTGTTTGAGGGCTACAATGTTTAATTGTCTCTTTTAGGGCTTTCATGATTCATGAATTGTCATATAAATGTTCATATTTCTTAAGGTGCATGTGCGCTTCATACACCTTAAGAAGTCATTTTTATATATTTAACTTCAAATATATAAATCAAATAATAAATAATTATATCTGGTTTCCTTTTAAGGCTTTAAAACTGACATGACAAAAATATTTTTTTGATATAAAAATATTTCTAAATACTTTTAGAAATACTCAATTTCTAAAAGTATTTTTCAATTTTAGATTTACACTGTTGTTTTTGGAACTCATTAAAATATTGTTAGTATATTTATACTAAATAATATTATATTAAGCAATAGTAAAATACTTCTGTCCTAATTTCTTCATTTTCATACATTATTTTAATGCTCTTTGATTAAACACGCAAGCCCTTATTTCTCATGAAGCAAATCCTTTGAGATTTCCTTTCATCATTTTATCACTCCACAGAAATAGAGTAAGCGTATATCTCCTCCTCTGTGTCACTGACTCATTAACAATGCCTGAATGAACCCGCTTTGACCAGAAACATTTGCCATTTAACTATCGTTAAATTAAAGTGATACCGGAGAACTTTGCATTCACTATTAAAGTTTATCTTTCTTCGTTTATATTTTTGCGGGAGTGTGGCGCGAACCTCTTCGGACGGCGCGTGCATCAGAACACTTCACATGAACTGTGAAGCGCTTCACACGCTCTTCTGGACAGGAACTGCTCTTAGGCTCATTTGAGATGCCAAACACCTCGCCTTGAAAGCAGACGAGAGCAGGCTGGTGCAGTCAGAGGAGGAGTGATATATGTGCTGTCAAGTCGGACAGTTCTCACTTCTCATAGTGGATCAGCCGCTTCGAGATCAAAGGCAGATATCATGTGATTCAAGTTAATGTGCTTTGTTAATAAAGTGGATGCAATTTAAATTGTTGCTTTTAAATGAAAATAAATGACTAACAAGACACTCAATGTACCTGTTATTTAATAAAAAATCTTGCTGCCCCTCAAGGAACAGTTTGAGTGAATGACACACAACGCCATTCATGCCATTTCTATATTGGCTTAAAATTCCCTTATTTGGGCAATAAAATGTGATTGGAATTTGAAGTGCACAATATTCATGGTTATTTTAAATAACCAAGGTTAGATCAAATAACCATGATCAGACGATTATTTAATAATCACAACAGGCCTTATTACCTCTTCTGTTATGGTTGAATTTTCCAAAGAACACGGCTCACACTGGGATACATACATGTGAATTGTCTGGTAATCATTGGCTTCAAAAGTTTATTGGAAAATTGGGTCAAAGTTTAAATATATTTGAAATTTGAGTTGCATTAAAACATTATTTTTTCTCTGATATTCGCAAACGACTGTCACATTTCACCCTCTAGAGGCAGTGTAATGATATTTCAACTTGTTTGCAATGGACTGTATTTGTTGCAAGAGAAAAGCCAATCACAAATCGCAATGTTAAAGCATGCAGTCCCTTGAGAAATATAGAAAGATCATGAAATGAAAATTAAGCTTTAAAGAATGTTGAGGGTTGTTGGTTATGTAAGATGAGGTTTGCTACCAAACCCCAGATTGACATTACGGTGTTTGATTTTGTTGAACATATGGACGCACTTCCTCCATGTGACGTGTGACCTTACCAACGAGCTTACATCATCCCTCATGAGCGCACATCACAGATGTACGGAACCAAACATTTGTAGTTAAAAAGTATATAAGTATTGTTTTGTTTCTAAAAATAATCAATCGTTTGCGTTCAGAAGAATTTTATTTGTTTATTTGGAGTCGTGTGGATTATTTTAATGCACCCTAAATATAAATTTTGGACTGTCAAAAAAATGGAGGACATTCACCTGTATTGTTTAAAGGAGGAGGCCTGAAATGAAAAGTCTTAAATTCTGTTTTGATGAAGAAAGAAACTCAGATACATCTTGGATGGCCTGAGGGTGAGTAAATTATCAGCACGTTCATTTTTGGGTGAACTATTCCTTTAAGTACAACTGTTAACACTCACACCCCGTCTACACCAGACACGAGAGTTGTGTCCTGTCGTGTCAAAAACATTAATACCCATTATAATCAATGATGCTGTCTACCATGGAAGCGTCCATTGCGGCATGTTGCGCTGACAGTAAACAGATGTCCCGTTCCATTTTGCGCTGCATGTGCTGGCGCTACTACTGCTAACACCACAAACTGTTTAGAAACTGTTTCGAAGTGCCTGGTGTAGACAGCCTCAAGCCATTGTGGTGTGTCAACGGAAGTGACCGGTGTAAATAGGATGTCTGCACCATAAACTATCAAATAGTCAGACATTTGAAATATACATGAATGGAACTTAACAGTTCCTTTGCAAAGCTTGAATTGTATTATAACTGGTTCACAAGCAATTGGGGATTAATTTGAGTTCTGAAATTACAGTAAGTTTTTATAGTAGAAAGATCCATGATTTTTTTAAGTCAAAGATATATATATATTAGTAGAAATCAGACATTTACATACTCCTTAGTCAAATACATTTAAACTCATTTTTCACAATTCCTGACATTTAATCATAGAAAACATTCCCTGTCTTAGGTCAGTTAGGATCACTACTTTATTTTATGAATGTGAAATGTCAGAATAATAGTAGAGAAAATGATTTATTTCAGCTTTTATTTCTTTCATCACATTCCCAGTGGGTCAGAAGTTTACATACACTTTGTTAGTATTTAGTAGCATTGCCTTTAAATTGTTTAACTTGGGTCAAACTTTTTGGGTAGCCATCCACAATAAGTTGCTGGAATTTTGGCCCATTCCTCTAGACAGAACTGGTGTAACCGAGTCAGGTTTGTAGGCCGCACACACTTTTTCAGTTCTGCTCACAAATTTTCTATTGGAATGAGGTCAGAGCTTAGTAATGGCCACTCCAATACCTTGACTTTTTTGTCCTTAAGCCATTTTGCCACAACTTTTGAGGTATGCTTGGGGTCATTGTCCATTTGGAAGACCCATTTGTGACTGAGCTTTAACTTTCTGGCTGATGTCTTGAGATTTTGCTTAAATATATCCACATAATTTTCGTTCCTCATGGTGCCATCTATTTTGTGCAGTGCACCAGTCCCTCCTGCAGCAAAGCACCTCCACAACATGATGCTTCCACCCCCATGTATTATGGTTGGGATGGTGTTCTTCAGCTTGCAAGCCTCACCCTTTTTCCTCCAAACATAACGATGGTCATTATGGCCAAAAAGTTTAATTTTTGTTTCATCAGACTACAGGAAATTTCTCCAAAAAGTAAGATCTTTGTCCCCATGTGCACTTGCAAACTGTAGTCTGGCTTTTTTATGGTGGTTTTCAAGCAGTGGCTTCTTCCTTGCTGAGCAGCCTTTTAGGTTATGTCGATATAAGACTGATTTTACTGTGGATATAGATACTTGTCCACCTGTTTTCTCCAGCATCTTCACAAGGTCCTTTGCTGTTATTCTGGGATTGATATGAACTTTTTGCACCAAAATATGTTCATCTCTAGGAGAGAAAATGCATCTCCTTCCTGAGCAGTATGATGGCTGAGTGGTCCCATGGTGTTTATACTTGCATAATATTGTCTGTACTGATGAACGTGGTACCTTCAGGCATTTGGCAATTGCTCCCAAGCATGAACCAGACTTGTGGAGGTCCAAATTTTTTTTTCTGAGGTGTTGGCTGATTTCTTTTGATTTTCCCATGATGTCAAGCAAAGAGGCACTGAGTTGGAAGGTAGGCCTTAAAATACATCCACAGGTACACCTCCAATTCAGTACACCTCCTATCAGAAGCTAATTGTCTAAAGGCTTGACATCATTTTCTGGAATTTGCCAAGCTACTTAAAGGTACAGTTCACTAAGTGTATGTAAACTTCTGACCCACTGCAATTTTTATATAGTCAATTAAAAGTGAAACAATCTGTCTGTAAACAATTGTTGGAAAAATTATTCATGTCATGCACAAAGATGTCCTAAATGACTTAGTTTGCTAATATTATATATGTGGAAAGTTAAAAAAAAAAAATTGTTCTAACGACTTCAACCTAAGTGTATGTAAACTTCTGACTTCAACTGTGTGTGTGTGTGTGTGTGTATGTATATATATATATATATATATATATATATATATATACACACACACACACACACACACACACACACACACACACACACACACAACTGGTCAAAAGTTTTGAAACACTCATTCTTTATTATATCTATATTTTTTCACATTTTAGAATTATAGTGAAGTCATCAAAACTATGGAATAACAAATGGAACTATGGGAATTATGTTGTGACTAAAAATCCAAAATAAATCAAAACTGTGTTATATTTGAGCATCTTCAAAGTAGTCACCCTTTGCCTAGAATTTGCAGACATGTACTCTTGACATTTTCTCAACCAACTTCTTGAGGTATCACCCTGGGATGATTTTTAAACAGTATTGAAGGAGTTCCCATCTATGTTGGGCACTTATTGGCTGCTTTTCTTTATTATTTGGTCCAAGTCATCAATTTCAAAAACTATTTTTTTTTATTATTAAATTTTCGTTTTATAATTAAATAAATTAATATGGTGGCACAATTACATTTTTGTCTACAAAACTAATTTCAAACATTTAAGCATATGCCTTTAGATCAAAAGATTTTTAAGATCATGAGAAACATTTCAGTCAAGTGTTTTTTCAAAACTTTTGACCAGTTGAGAGTGTGTGTGTGTGTGTGTGTGTGTGTGTATATATATATATATATATATATATATATATATATATATATATATATATATATATATATATATTACTGATGTAAAAAAACAGCACCACCACTATTTGAAAAAGTAATTTTTGATCAAATCTAGACAGGCCCCATTTCCAGCAGCCATCACTCCAACACCTTATCCTTGAATAATCATGCTACATTGCTAATTTGGTACTAGTAAATAACTTGTCATTATATCAAACACTGCTGAAAGCTATTTGGTTCGTTAAATTAATCTTAACATTGTCTTTGTGTTTGTTTTTGAGTTGCCAAAGTATGCAATAGACTGGCATGTCTTAAGGTCAATATTAGGTCAAAAATGGCAAAAAAGAAACAGCTTACTCTAGAAACTCAGTCAATCATTGTTTTGTGGAATGAAGGCTATACAATGCTTGAAATTGCCAAAACACTTAAGATTTCATACAAAAGGTGTCCACGACAGTCTTCAAAGACAAAGGACAACTGGCTCTAACAGAAACAGAAAGAGATGTGGAAGGCCAGATGTACAACTAAACAAGAGGATAAAGTACATCAGAGTCTCTAGTTTGAGAAATAGATGCCTCACATGTCCTCAGCTGACAGCTTCATTGAATTCTACCTGCTCAACGCCAGTTTCATGTACAACAGCAAAGAGAAGACTGAGGGGTACAAGCCTTATGGCAGGGGTGTCAAACTCGGTTCCTGGAGGGCCACAGTCCAGCAGAATTTAGCTCCAACCCTAATTAAACACACCTAAAGCAGCTAATCAAGGTCTTCAGGAGTGCTTGAAGATTACAAGGAGGCATTTTGGAGCAGGGCTGGAACTAAACTCTGCAGGGCTGTGGCCCTCCAGGAACTGAGTTTGACACCCCTGCTTTATGGGAAGAATTGCAAAGAAAAAGCCACTTTTGAAACAGAAAAACAAAAAAAGAAAAGGTTAGAGCGGGCAAAGAAACAGACATTAGACAACAGATAACTGGAAAAGAGTGTTATGGATCTTAACCCCACTGAGCTTTTGTGGGATCAGCTCGACTGTAATGTGCGTGAGAAGTGCCCGACAAGACAGCCACATCTATGGCAAGTGCTACAGGAAGTGTGGGGTGAAATGTCACCTGAGTATCTGGACAAATTGACAGCTAGAATGCCAAGGATCTGCAAAGCTGTCATTGCTGCATGTGGAGGATTTTTTGATGAGAACTCTTTGAAGTAGTTTAAGAATGTCAAGTTTTTCAAATTTTCAAGTTGTAATAGTAATTTTTCACATTATTAATGTCCTGACAATACACTGTGATCAGTTGAATGCCACTTTGGTGAATAAAAGTACCAATTTCTTTCCATTAGAGCAAAATCTGTACATTATTCCAAACTTTTGGCCACCAGTGTGTGTGATATATATACACACACACACACACAAACACACATATATACACATACATACAGTTGTGCTCAAAAGTTAGCATACCCTTGGAGAATTGGTAATATACTGTATGTACCATTTTTTAAGAAAACATGAGTGAGCAGGCAAAACACATTTCTTTTATTTCTTATGGGATTCATATTCAATTGTAGGTTATAACAGAATGGCACAATCATAAAACAAAACATGGCAACAAAGAAAAAAATGAAATGACCCCTGTTCAAAAGTCTGCATACCCTTAGTTCTTAATACTGTGTATTGCCCCCTTTAGCATCAATGACAGCATGCAGTCTTTTGTAATAGTTGTCTATGAGGCCCCAAATTCTTGCAGGTGGTATAGCTGCCCATTCTTCTTGGCAAAATGCCTCCAGGTCATGCAAAGTCTTTGGTCATCTTGCATGAACCGCACGTTTGAGTGGCTTGATAATATTAAGGTCAGGAGACTGTGATGGCCACTCTAGAACCATCAACTTTTTCTGGCCTTGTGCTTAGGGTCATTGTCGTGCTGGAAAGTCCAAGAGTGTCCCATGCGCGGCTTTCGTGCAGAATGCAAATTGTCTGCCAGTATTTCCTGATAACATGCTGCATTCATCTTGCCATCAATTTTCACAAGATTCCCCGTGCCTTTAGAGCTCACATACCCCCAAAACATCAGTGAGCCACCACCCTGCTTCACAGTGGGGATGGTATTCTTTTCACTATAGGTCTTGTTGACCCCTCTCCAAACATAGTGCTTATGGTTGTGACCATAAAGCTCTATTTTGGTTTCGTCGCTCCAAATTACAGTGTGCTAGAAGCTGTGAGGCGTGTCAAGGTGTTGTCGGGCATATTGTAACCGGGCTTTTTTGTGGC
Organism: Myxocyprinus asiaticus; assembly: GCF_019703515.2. NCBI lineage: Eukaryota > Metazoa > Chordata > Actinopteri > Cypriniformes > Catostomidae > Myxocyprinus > Myxocyprinus asiaticus. The sequence goes on along the minus strand of NC_059365.1, from coordinate 34,275,537 downwards.
ATTTGCGCAGTAAAGGCTTCTTTCTGGCAACTCGACCATGCAGCTAATTTTTGTTCAAGTATCGTCGTATTGTGCTCCTTGAAACAATCACACCGTCTTTTTCCAGAGCAGCCTGTATTTCTCCTGAGGTTACCTGTGGGTTTCCTTTGTATCCCGAACAATTCTTCTGGCAGTTGTGGCTGAAATCTTTCTTGGTCTACCTGACCTTGGCTTGGTATCAAGAGATCCCTGAATTTTCCACTTCTTAATAAGTGACTGAACAATACTGACTGGCATTTTCAAGGATTTGGATACCTTTTTATATACTTTTCCATCTTTATAAAGTTTCATTACATTGTTACGCAGGTCTTTTGACAGTTCTTTTCTGCTCCCCATGGCTCAGTATCTAGCCTGCTCAGTGCATCCATGTGAGAGCTAACAAACTCATTGACTATTTATACACAGACACTAATTGCAATTTAAAAAGCCACAGGTGTGGGAAATTAACCTTTAATTGCCATTTAAACCTGTGTGTGTCACCTTGTGTGTCTGTAACAAGGCCAAACATTCAAGGGTATGTAAACTTTTGATCAGGGCCATTTGGGTGATTTCTGTTATCATTATGATTTAAAAAGGAGCCAAACAACTATGTGATAATAAATGGCTTCATATGATCACTACCCTTAAATAAAAGATGATCAGTCATATTTTCAAAATCAACGTACGTACGTGCCTACACTATATATATATATATTAGAGATAAGAGAACTCACATAAAATTAAATGCAAAGGAAAAAATACAGCAATATGGAATACATTATTAAAACATTCCACATCAGATAAGAGTTCATTTATAAGGAGTGCAAGGCAGTGATGCAGCAATATAATTTGCATGTAAAGAAAACTCATGACAATATTTATTTATTTATTTTATTTTTTTTATGCATTTGATGCAAATGAAATACACATCCTCAATGCTGGATCAGGATTTATTCCCAGGAGTTACTTCAGTGTGGTCAAAATGGCTTTCTGTGCTTTAGTGCCACCCGTTGCACTGGTTTTGGTAACTTCCAAGGCTCCTGACACATAATCCAAAGCTCATATTTTATTGGTCAGGGCATTTCATTGACAGGCGAAAAAAAAAAAAAGAAAACTTGCTATGTCAGTTCGCAAATATTCCAGGTGTGAATGGCTTAATTGGATTAGTTTTTTTTTTTTTATTTATTTGTTTTTATTCAAAATGTTAAATCACAGCAAGAAATCACAGCAAACAATTTGCATTTGGTGCGCAAAGGCCTTAACCCTCAATTTATTAAGGCCATCATAGTCATCATAATTTTGAATGGAATGCATCACATCTGGTCGGGTGGGCGCATACAGTCTAGTTGCACAAGCAGAAATATTTTGAATGCATCCAAAGCTCATATCAAATTCCAAAATTCTGCATCTGGTCGGAAACCCATGCAGCCCCTGTGCGACATGACTTGTTTTCTGTCGTTTCTTGGATGCAGTGTAAAGGCAGCTTGAATTCAATGCATTGGGGAACATTAACACAAATTAAAAAAGGCCCATAAAAAAAGTTGGCTTAAAGGTTTGACTTCCTTACACGCGTAAAATCATATTAAATTTTAATTTAAGCCAAAATAATGGACAATGATGTAAAAAAAAAACAATAGCTAGTAATAAACTAGTATTTGGGGGTAAATAATACACAACATGTGTAATTAACTTGCAACACCAACACGTGTGTCTGTCTTCTGTCTTTTTCTTTCTCCCTGTCTCTCTCTCTCTCATTCTCTGTCACACATGGCAGTTTAGTCCCAGCAAAATCTCAGCTTTCCTTGAGCAGCCAGGAACCTCTGAGAACAAGACCTTGAGGCAATAAAACTAAGCTTGTTCTATTTTTAGCCCATTTCAGGAACGAGGCATTTCACGGTATAAAAACCGAACCTCTACCGTGTTTCTGCGACCAAGTGCTGAAACTCAGAGCCAAGTTGCTGCTCTTTCTGCAATCTAAGAGTTTCAAAGTCAACATGTGTCTTTCAGGATAGAAAAAAAGGGAAAAATTAACAAATAGGAAACTGTGGAGTACTCCTGTGATGTATGCAGGTTACCAGAAGGGCCTCCAACAATAGACCCTTTTCGCAGACTGTGATGTTACTGTCTCTTAGGGCAATCTCACACTTGGCCCGACTGCCTTGTACCATGCCCAACCACGATTGCCCCCCTCCCCACTCCCCTGCATTTGCAATGCACTTAACGCTCCAGGCCAGAGCACGCTTGCGTCATTACGATGCAACTTTTTGTTTTGAAGAAAACAGGAAGCGCTCTTGCAGAGCACAATGGAGTCCATCATTGTAACGTTACTTTGTGGCTTATTTTGAGTCGTTTGGGGCATGGTGACACAAGACCCTCTCACATGCCTAATTGTCGACAGCATTGTACCACTGGAATTTATCCTTCTCATCCGACAAGCTGCCAGATTTACGGAGTGCATTCCGTACCTTCAGATACTGAACCTGCAATTTTTTTTAGCTTATGTCATTGCTCAATGGTTCTTTGGTATCCACGAGCACAAAGACAGTCGCAAATTTTACCAAATATCTCGTAGTTCTTGTGTGTTGTATCCAGTTGTTCCTGTATACTCTCGTCTGCCCAAATTTCAAGTAAACACTGCACCTATGCCGTAGACCAAAGTGATCCCTTTACTCAGTCACATCATTGACGTCATGTTTTGAGTTCCGTGCTCAGTCATGGTTAGCGATCACACAAGATGCGTACCATGCCTGAGCCAACTGAACCGTGCCCGAGCCCACCTCTTCCAAAGCACGGTTCAGCATACCGTGCCCGGACACAGTACGGAGTGATCACACTAGTCAAACGAACTGGAATTTGGGGGTCAAACGTGCTCGGGCACAGAACAGATTGTCTAGTGTGAGTATACCCTTATTTAGCAGTGTAAATCTAGCAAACTTTAAGATTTTATGTAAATGATTGTGTAAATGTATAACATTATGCTTTGTGTTACACTACTCTGGAATTTCTTTAAAAATATTTGTTACCACACCTGTGATGTTTCTAATACAGCTTCAGAGGAAGTGAGAGTAAATTTGGCATATTCTCTCTTTTGACTGTCGTAATCCAGCGCGCTCTATTCTTTTCCTTTTGTGAAAAGTTGTGGAAACGTAATAGCGGATTTTTCTTTTGCTGTTGGAGCAAACGAATAAAAATAGTTTTCGCTGTAGTCTAAAATTCACCGCTATCGATGTTTACCTTGCAATAGTTTACTTCCACATTTCAAACCCAGAAATGTGAAAAGGGTCCATTGAAATGACTACAATGTAAAAGCATTTACAAAAGAAAGCACCTGAATGAATGCTGGTATATGAGAATGCAATTGAGAGGGGAGGAAGATGGGTAGATCCAAGCTGCCACTTTTTACAGCCCCTGTAGAGTGTCGACTTTAAGCCTTATGCAAGAGGAAAAAGATAAGGGAAGAGCACAATATTGTATTTTATTTAATATCATTCGATATCGATAGTTATCACAATATACATTTCATACCATTAATGGGGAAGGAAATGCATTCCACACATTTGTTAGGCCTCAAGAAAGTTTCAGATTTAATCCTACGTAAGGTGTGTGAACACTTTTAGCCACAATTTCATCATCTTCAGCGGACGTTTGACTCTTCTAATGGACGTTTGACATTCATTTTAAGTTTCCGACAATGTTCTTCTTGGTTTTGGCCCGATGCGTGTCAGCTACACGACGTAATTGCTGAAGCCTAAAATCATTACATCCACTGAAAGACTTCCTTGTCTGTCAAAAAATTAGCAGACAGTGTTATAAACTAAATAGTACATAAACAGCAATGGTGTTAATGTCGTAGTTGCTGTTGTGTTCAGTCAATATCTGTATTGAACTGTCAGTGCTGTTTTGTCTGGTACACACTGATATCATATTAGCCGGATAGCTAGCTGGTTTATGTGATAGCAGGGATAGGTAGACGCTAGCCAGCTAATAATCGGCTGATTTCATGACTGTCATTTAGTTAGCTAGTTTGTGTATATTTTTGCCGAACTACTTGCATTTTTCCCGACACACACCTAATCAAATAAATGTAGTACATAGGCCAAATATCGAAAAATACTCAAAAGCTTATCATCGGTAGATTCCTTTTTTTTTTTTTTTTGATAAATAGTTAGCCCAGCCCTACTTCATTGTACTGCAAATTAACCAGCCTCCCTACAGCAATAACTGCATCTATATTTAAACTCGAGAGAAAAATAGCAACATGCATACATCTCACTTATTTGTGGAATGTAGGTAGAATCAGACTATCATTTCTACAAAAACTTGTTCATTAAATAAAACTAAATCATAGATTCAGGAAAAATTAACAATGCATTCATGTATAATAAAATAGATAATTGGTCAATACCGCATTCCTGGTGTGCTAAATGATACATAAACAGCTATGATGTAAAACACCTGTTAATCTTGCTATTATGTGTCACTGCGCAGCACCCATTGAGATCATCTGTTAATATAATTTTACATAAAGGACTGTATATTCTAGCGAAAGGATGGCACCTCATAAATTGACTAAAAATAATGATTTAATGAAAATCTGTTTCTTTAAAGGGATAGTTCACCCAAAAATAATTCATCATTTACTCACCCTCATACAATCTCAGATGTGCATGACTGACTTTCTTCTGCACAACACAAAGATTTTTAGAAGAATATCTCAGCTCTGTAGGTCCATACAATGCAAATGAATTGTGACCAAAACATTAAGGTTCCAAAAAGCACTAAGGCAATCCATAAGACTCCAGTGGTTTAATCTGTCTTCTAAAGCAGGGATATTCTTCTAAAAATCTTTGAGTTGTGCCATTCCAGATATGAGAAAGTCATATCTGGGATGGCATGAGGGTAAGTAAATGACAATTTAAATTTTTGGGTGAACTATTGTATCATGAACAGGTAGTTCGCCCTAAAATGAAAATTCTGTCATCATTTACACGCCCTCATATTGTTCAAAACCCATTTAATTTTCCTTAATGGAACACAAACAGATTTTAGCCTCAGTCACCATTTACTTTGACTGTATGGAAAAAGTGAATGAGGCTAACATTGTGCCAAATCTCATTTTGTGTTCCACTGAAGAGAGAAAGTAATATGGGTCTGGAACAGCATGACATGAGTGCGAGAACTATCCCTTTAATATTTATTCAATAACAACATTTATGCCAATGCCAATCTATATCCTGATCAGTCACGGTTGCCGCTGAAAGACTTGCTGCACTTCATGTCTAAATATGCCCTTTTGTCGTGACTATATTCAGGGACTAAAAATGAAATGTTTTTCATTTCGGTTAGTTCTGAGCAAAAACGTAATTTTTTCATTCTGGTTCAAAAGTTCCGCAGCCTCCTTTCCAAATGGTTACCGGTTAGAACAAAATAAAAGAAAATGTTAATAAGGTTTTTTTTTTTTTTTTATTACAGTACTCTGAGCTAAGTGGTGTAAATTGTACACCACTTATTGTGGTGTGTAGCATGGCCAGATCTCACAAGAGAAACAAGCAATCTGGTCTGGAAAAACAAGCTCAAAATAAGCCACATGCTTCAAAAGAAACCAAAAAAATAACGATTACAAAATCATAACAAGCATACAGTTCATTAACAGTTAAATAAAATTGTACAGATCTGCTTCTGAGTCAAAACCCAACAGCATTAAATCTGTATTAATCATATCTAATAATAATTCAGTGAAGACCTGGAAACAACTGAGAAGTACTTTTTACATCTAATAATGTTTTCCTTGTATCTGAATTAGCCATACATGTATAAGTAGTATTTATACATTAATGTTAAAAAGGTCTTCATTCACAGAATACATCATCCACAATGGACAATTAGGCAAAGAAATGTGTAATGCAGCAGTTTCCTTCAGGTTCAAAGCACGTTTAATATTTTCAGGCAACATGAAGTGGTGTAATTCCAAAACTATACTGTGATAAACCCTTTGGCCTTTAGTTTCATGAAAAAAAAATTATCTGAACAAAACAAACTGGTTTTCAGCATTTAAAAAAAAAAAAAAAAACATTTTCACTCCAGAACAATTGAAAATCACTTTGTTCCGGTTTTCGGTTACATTCTGCTAAAAATTCTGCTCATTTTCAGTTTTTCGTTCCTTGAACCGTTTTTAGTCTCTGACTATATTCACAACATAGCACAGCTTCTCGTACCTTACAGGTTAAGAACGAAATCCACACTGTATTTGCGTACTTAAGTACTTAGCCATTAGGCTTATTTTATTTCCAAAAAACTGTTTACAAAAGTTGAAAATAATTTTGCAAACATATTGAAGGATGAGAGCTGATTCAAGCACAGAGTTAAGAGAGGTTAAAATCGTTTCCCTCCACTAAGCTCTTGCTGCAAGGCAAGTCTTAACTGCCTGTCAAAAATGTATTAAACTTTCTTCGTGATGAAAGCCATTGACAAAGGAATTTCCATATATGGCACATCATTCCCAACCCATAGTGCTTAATTTAGTAACAGAAGGCAACTATATGAATGTAGATATCATGGACAAGCATACATTTCCTTGCCAACATACAGGAGACAAACCAAGAATGATACACTCCAGCTTTTTTTGGACAATGCATTTAAAAAAAAAAAAAAATAATAATAATTTATAACTTACATATTCAAAACCTCACTACCTACCCTCCACGATCCCACCATATAAAGCAGACAACAAAAGAGTCATCCATAATCTGAACCTCTACACAGCTGGACTACAAGCTTAGTGAATTATTCATTTGTTTTACACTAAAAAAATAAGACAAGACAGCATGCATTTATGATTTTACCATGGATAAGGGGTGTTCTTTGGCATAATGTTTTATAAAACAGCAGCAACAGTTATATGATAAAAAACACCAATATTTTCTAAAAATTACATTTATAAATGATAATAATCACCAAGTACTAGAATTCACTAGCCTAACTGTTTACGTTGCCAAGCAATTTAGTAACTTGGCACATTACTATAGAACGTGCAGTCACAGGTGTTTATTAGCATTTTCCAACTTTGAACTGGCTTCATCCAATCCATATGATTAAATATGGAATATTTGCATTCAATATATGCAAGAAAAACAAACCCAGCCATACATAAGTCACATTTGCAAAAAACAATCATTTGCAAATGCCTCTCAAATGGAATTTTCAAAAAGAGCACGTTTTGTGCATGTAATCTGTGTGTGGATTAAGGTTGCAATCCACATGTTGCTATCACTGGTTGGTGTCAAGTGTAGGCAATGGAAGGGGGTGAGAGAAAGGAGGGGGAAAAGAGGCAGATAGATGTGACTGAAAAGAGGGAGATAGATGTGACTTTTGGAGACATGTTATGCTTTGACTATTTTTAGCCCCCAGTGAGACTCAAAGGCTTTTACTCATTACCCCTCCTTTTGCCTTCACTTTGATTTCCTTCACCAGTCCGTCCTCTGTATGCGTTGTGTCACACTGAGGGCCAGGCCTGCCCCCTGTGGGGAGAGGTCAGTCTGAAATGTCGGTGGATGACGTGTTACCACAGGGACTAAGATGAACAGATTTGAAAAACTAATGAGAATAGCTAACATTTCTGTCAGCTTGTCGCTGGCCCTGCCAATGCGAGCATGAGATATAAACCCCCCGTGATTCCGCATGAAAACATCTATCTGGAAAATAAAACGCCACAAGAGACGCAGTCTATTTATCGGTCTTGAATGTAGTTTGCCACAAACAGACACGACAATGCAGATTTCTCCATGAAGTCCATCAATAAGATGCAGGATATCCAGCTGTTTCACGATTCCCCCGAGGCAGCACTTAACCTTGGGCTCTGAGGAGTTTCACTCTTTGGCTGAGCTTGAAATGTGATTCACAGTTGTGACCGTCCATACAAATGCAGTGATTCCCCCACCGTGGCATTGTAAACCCAAGAGCCTTGCTGCATATGTCCCGCACTATAAAATATAAATTTGTTGACTCCTGTCTGACACATCACAAAAAAATATGAAGCATAAAAGATAAAAGGCTGTGGCTTGCTCGCTCAGATCAAGTAGTCATAACAGAGAGCCTTTCGGCACATGCCGGCATAAATAGTTATGAAGCTGTCTATCGATTAAAATTTATTCCATTTCTGCATCAGTGTGCTTGACATCAGAACTCAAAGTTTTCCCCCTATTCAAGTGTACAATAACTACTTATGAAAGTGACAGTTTCCATTTCCTCCTATTTTATGGCTGGCATAACAGACTTTTAATTAGTGCGTCAAAAACTGCACAGTTTCAAAATTGTCTAGTCGGTGGGATGTCTGACCTACAGATTATGCATAATAATAGGAACACTGCTCACAGCAAGAGATTTGAAGTCAGACAGTAATTGTCTTGAAATGTATTGTTGAAGGTGGTGACTATTCCAAAATATTTACAGATAGGGACGAATTGAGATGCAGCACTTCAAAGCACAGCATACCAAAACCCTCTCTGAAAAGTCTCTGACTTCCTCCCCCTTTAACCCTCAGGGGTCGATGGATGCGCCGGCGTGTCCTGCTGGATTTTTTTCCTCATAACAGGGGAAACAACTTAAAATACTCCATTTTTGGGCATACAGATAAGTGTAAGACATCATTAGAGATTATAAAGGGTCTACTTTTATTTGTGTACACTCACAATAACAACAAAACCTTGTGCTTTTGTAAAATAAAGAAAATAAACAGGGTGCGCTTTCAGCCATCTCTGTCTCCGCGAGCATCTTTCTGAAACACGTCACAAAAATGAACTGAAAGTCAGCGAATACTTACCAGACAAACACGAAACATATGTCTAAAGAAAGCTTAAAATGTCTACTTTTTAATAAAACAATTCAATTTAAAACAAATATTCTCCTGCAATGTATTCTGTATGAAACTAAAGTGATGTACAGTTTCTCCTGGCTCAGCTAATTATCGCTAATTTGATCCCACCCATGCGCAGAGCTTGCTATTCATACGGTAATGTGCTGAGGCGATCAATGCAAATGGTAAACGCCCCCAACAATGCCTTAAAAAGCATGAAGTTCATCATCAGATTCGTTCACTTTCCTGTGCGTTTGGAAGATGGCACGCTACACAGGTGAGGAAGCTCTACAGATGGTCCTGGATAGTGACGAAGAATTCACACTTTCCTCAGAAGAGCGGGACTACGACGATGAACGTTTGCATTTTGAAGAGCGAATTGATCCAGCCGAGGATACTATTTCGGATGAGTAAGTCTTTACTTACATTAGTTGACATGCTATTTTATATAAACATGTACATATTTGACTAGTTGGACTATTTTCAGAATTGCCAGCCAGTATTCAGAGTATGGAAATTTGAAATATGTTCTAATAGGCAAGTTTTAGTTGCATTTAAATGTTGTTTTGGCTACAGCAGGTATTTAAATTGTATGCTGTATGATATCAATATGATATAAAAATAATATGAATGTTTAGATTATATTTTAACTAGTGTTTATGCTGCCTCATTATCATCAATGAAGCTTGTGCTTGCAAATATCTGTTCAGGTGTAAATGTATAAAATGTGCTGTAAATATGCCCATATTAGAAAATCAGCATATTAGAATGATTTCTGATGGATCATGTGACACTGAAAACTGCAGTAATGATGCTGAAAATTCAGCTTTGATCACAGGAATAAATTGCATTTTACAATATATTCAAATAGAAAAGTTATTTTAAAATGTAAACATATTTCACATTATCACTGTTTTTGCTGTATTTTGGATCATATAAATGCAGCTTTGGTGAGCAGAAGAGACTTTTAAAAACATTACAAAATCTAACCGATCTAAAACTTTTAAACGGTAGTGTAGGTCTAAAGTTTTTAAGTCTTTATGTAAAGAAAAAGTATAGTAAGATTACTTCTTTTAACTTAAACTTGATTTTGTGAATATGCTACAATACATTCAATCATTAAGTCTCCTCACATTAAGTCTCCTCCACAATTACATCTATATTCATGATCATCCACGCCTCCTCGCATATGGCCTTTCTAACATTAAAAGTGTCTTACAAAAGTTAAATGACTATATTGTTTTGTATGAATGAGTAATCAGGATGGTTTTCACATCATTTTGTAGTAAAGATCCAGTTCTCAAAAGTCTTGTGAACAAATGTTTAGTATGTGATATATGGCCTTATTTCAGTGACTTATTTTTTATTTATTTTTTAAACCACGCATAAACGTTATTTTCTCAAAAACACAAACATACAATGTTCACATATTATTGTAGCCCAGTTTGTGCTGAATACAGTGTTGTCAGATTTTAGCCATTAATATGTTTAAGCAACTGAAAAAAGCACAAATGTTAAGGCATATCAAAACTTCTTCAGGGCCCAAATCACCCTCAGACCCCAGAGGGTTAACCCTATTATTTTTATATCACCTTTAATATCATATTGATATCATACAGCATACAATTTAAATACCTGCTTTAGCCAAAACAACATTTAAATGTAACTAAAACTTGCCTATTAGAACATATTTCAAATTTCAATACCCTGATTCCTGGCTGGCAAGTCTGGAAATAGTCCAACTAGTAAAATATGTACATTTTTATATAAAATAGCATGTCAACTAATGTAAGTAAAGACTTACTCATCTGAAATTGTATCCTCGGCTGTATCAAGTCACTCGTCAAACGTGCATCGTCAGATTTCCGCTCTTCTTCTGAGGAAAATGTGAACTCTTCGTCACTATCCAGGAGCTTCCTCACCTGTGTAGCGTACCACCTTCCAAACGCGCAGAAAAGTGAATGAACTTGATGCTTTTTAAGGCACTGTTGGGGGCGTTTACCATTTGCATTGATCGCCTCAGCACATTACCGTATGAAAAGCGTGCTCTGCTGGTGGGTGTGATCATATTAGCGATAATTAGCTGAGCCAGGAGAAACTGTACATTGCTTTGTTTCATACAGATTACATTGTTGGAGAATATTTGTTTTAAATTGAATTGTTTTATTAAAAAGTAGACATTTTAAGCTTTCTTTAGACATATGTTTCGTGTTTGTGTGATAAGTATTCGCTGAGTTTCAGTTCATTTTTGTGACGCGTTTCAGAAAGATGCTCGTGGAGACAGAGACGGCTGAAAGCGCACCCTGTTTATTTTCTTTATTTTACAAAAGCACAAGGTTTTGTTGTTATTGTGAGTGTACATAAATAAAAGTAGACCCTTTATAGTTTCTAATGATGTCTTACACTTATCTGTATGCCCAAAAACGACAGAGTATTTTAAGCTGTTTCCGCTGTTATGAGGAAAAAAAATCCAGCTGGCCGGCATGTCCGTCGACCCCAGAGGGTTAAAGCAGAATGGCTAAAAAAAACAAAAACTCAGCATTCGACCTTTCTAATAGAGTTGTTGGTTTCTGGTCATCCATGCTAACCCATATCGTCGCATTCAAGTGCTTTGTTGTCGGAAAGAACAGAAAACATGGACAACGTCAGGTTCAGTCATACATATTTTTTGAGGAGCTATTTTTTTGACACCATATCCATATTACTCAGCTTGCTGAAGATAATGGAATTTGTCAAATATATAAGCTATTTTCACGTTGTAAAAATGTACAACATGCATCAAATGGTTGCTGATATACATAAATGCAACCGAAATGGCAAGTGCTAACAATTAGCTGTATTTAGAAAAATTAATAAAACCTGTCATTCACTACAGAAACCGTACTCTTCTCCGCCATGTTGAAAGTTTACGACTCCTCCCATCTCGGAAACTCATGTATCAAAATTATCTCAGAGTTTCCCAATCGTAATTATGATTTGAGGGGTCGTTCATGTGCAACTTCCAAGTGGGGAAACTCATTTACGATAATCACGTGAAGGCAGCATTAATCTAGTCTGGTCAGGAATTTGCTGTACATTTCTAAGAAAACACCTTTTCTAATTAGAGCACAATTAAAGACCCGGAGAAGAAGGCTTATCTAACTGATAAACACCAACTCAAGATGTCAAGAAAAGCAGATGTCTTAACCAAAGGTGACAGGATTTTGTTCTAATCAGCTCCATCCTACAAATCACCCTTTTACTCGACGCTCACGTGTCCTCTCCTTGAGAACACAAGAATAGCCAAGTACAAATAATGTTCCATCATTTGTTTTGAAACTAATTCAGAACTTAAAATCTGCAATAGACCAGGGACAGTAATTGGCATTTTACAAAGCAGAAACAGGTGCCTACCTCAATCAGTTTGTTGGCGTGCTCACGGAAAACTTGGGCATATTCCTTCACCTCCTTTTCATTACCATTCTTGGCAGCCTCGATCAATACCAGCAGTGGAACATTGGTCTCCAGAAAAGAGTCTGACACGTGGTCCATCACAGCCTTCCGGAGCTGAAAATATGAATATGCAGACATTAGGTTGCATAGCTTGATGAATACATTTTTTATATGCATATTAAAAGCTGCATGCATCAAGAGATGGACTGTTTGTGATGTTACAGGGTGAATTCAGGTAAACTGGGCCACTCTGTCATTAAAATGAAAGGCTAAAAGTGTCTCAAATTACCGGAATTCACCCTTATTATTATGCAGAGGGACATAAAAACTAAGTATTCATACACTGACATTTATGTCAAAATACACATGAATCTGTGCACAGCTTTATGGACCTCTCCATTCCAGAAAGGTGGTGGTGTACAAACCTGTCTGCGTAGGTCACGGGTCTTCTTAGTCATCCTGTCGATGGCCGTATTAAGGGCATCACTCTTCTCCTTGTGTCCAGCCTGTGGACAAAAAGGGGAAATATACTTAGAAAGCCTCATCTTTCTAATTTAAACTTGCTATAGTCATGCTTTCTGGTATATATATATATATATATATATATATATATATATATATATATATATATATATTAAAAAAAAGTAAAAAACAACAGGTGGGAGTTATCTGACAACTGAAAGGACAAGACAAACTTGTTATAATAGATAAATTACATTTTCCACAGAGAAAGTAGAATAAAACAGCACTAGTCATTGGATGGTTATAACCCCTGTGGCAAACGTTTCATTTCAATCTTGACCACTTTGTGGGTTTTTTGTTTTGTTTTCTATTTCACCCTTTGGAGGTTATTGTTGCATCGAACTAACGTGACTTGTGGTACTGTCAGGAGACATCCACCCACGTTCTTAACAGACAAATTTAAGCTAAAAAATGTAGAGTTTTTGTCTGTCACTTCCTTGAGCTGGGCTTAAGTAGTCCGTGAAATAATTCATGACACAAATAGCTCTCCTGCAGTGAGAGTACAAAGAAGAGAGGGAACTGCACACTTAAGATTACTTACAATGCACCAAGCTTTTGAACTTGTCCAATTCTCCCAGCAACAACCTTCCAGAATTAAAATGTAAGCAAGACCTTACATCTTAAAACCATTCACAATGATGGGTCAGACAGCCTTTAACAAAAGCCAAAGTTCAGAGGAAGGTAGGCAGGAGTTAAGCCTGGTCAAATGGAGTTCACATGTTTGCCGTTGCAATGATCTGCAGTTGATAAATTTTAGCAATTACCTGCTTTGGAGGCCAATGGCCAACATCAAGGCGTCGTCCTCACCAGCACTTCCAGTCACATCGGTTAGTGTTGGGATAGTGGATCCCACTCACATGCCCCAGACAAATTGCTCATGTGCAGTGGGTAGGTAAATCTCAGCACAGGGAGAAGCCCAAGGGAAGGCCGTCACAGGGTCACAAGCAGCAAAAGCATGACAGCCAATGAAATATGGCAGTGGGACTGGCTGTTGGCACCCCTCCACCCTCAACCCATTGGGTGGTACACTGTAGGAGGCAAGTGAACGCCATCAGCCTTAATCCCCTTCTAATTTCGTGCCAGTCGGATGAAAGCACTTAAGAACGGCCGATGCAGACTCTTGAGTATAATAGGGAGGGTCTGTCAATTCTAAATCACTCAACTTCAGGTGCATTACTCATCGAGATGAACAAATTCCATCCACAAAAATAACTTGGATGAGAGTAAATAGCGCATCCATCTAAATTGCAACTAAGAAAATGTGACGGATATAAACTATATGATCACATGTTCCCCCTGAGGGCAAATTACTTGGATCGCTCATTATTGATTTTGCTCCAAGCAGCTCCCCTTCATTGGGCAGTCATTTGACTCCTCACACTAGTTACGTGGTGTTTTCACACACAATAAATGATGGTCAGGTAGAGCCAGCCTCGCTGTGAGAGCAAATCTTCCCACGGATTGGTGAAAAAAAGTCCTCAGCCTAGACATCCCAGAGGGACTGATTACACAACACTGAGACAAAAAAAAGTGTCTGTAAGAAAAGTAATATGACCTACGGATAGAACTGACAAACAAATAAATCTCACACACACAAAATTGTGCAGGTCATTTTAGAATGTGACCAACCCAAAAAAAGAAACAGATGTTCAATGGCACTAAAGCAATTTTAGAACTACCAACAAATCTCCATATGCACAGGTGAAGTAATGCTAAAAATGTAGAATGCTACACATTTCCAATCTGAACCATCAAAAATGACTAGTTGGTCTTAAGCAAGATCTGTATAATTAGGCTGGTTAAGGGCCAAACTTGTTTAAGTATTCAAAACAGCTAGAGAGTGTGCAACTGAATCAAATAGTATGCAGCGGTCTCAAGAAATGGCCAAAGACTCATGCAGATGTGTATATAGAGCAAAAGTAAAAAATAAAACAGTGCAGATTGAATGCAAGAATGCAGCCATCCAATATGGTAAATGGCAGATTCAACAAATGATGATGGCTGAAGTGGCATTGCTTTTAAAAGGGGGTGAAATTAAAGCAAAGATTACAAATGTTAGCTAAAAAAAAAAAAAAAAAAAAAAAAATTTTTTTTTTATATATTTCTAAAAAAAATATTCTGACCTATCCCTAAAAATAGCCTAATGTTTCTAATGTGTACAATACATCACCATCGGGACATGACTTCACATCCAAAGTCATTCTGCAAGTTCACGTAGGCTTTTATCAAAACTTAACTTGGTACATTCTTTGTTTTCCATGCATTGACCTGAATAACACAGATAAGCAAACTCACATCAATAAAATCAGACTTGAGACAGAAAAGCAAAAATGCAGACAACAGCTAAGTTGTGCATGTCTTGTATTTAGTGAAATCTCCTGTGGGGCTATGCAGTGTGAATGTTCTATTAGGGTCAGTATTCTGCCCCCCCTTCCTCCACAGATCCACAGGAGTATAAAAAGGTCTCTATGATGTTGGTTTGCTCATGACGCATTTCGTTTTGAAAACCTGAAAAAGAGAATAGGGAAACGCCATCAAATTGAAAGCCAACGTATACCAAATTAAGTATTTGCTTTCCGTGCCAACTTATAACACTAAGTTACGATACATACATAAGACATAGAATCTGACCAGAGAGGAAGTAGACGAAGAGACTGATTGTTAATTTCAACTGAACTGCCGCAACACGTTGCAGTTATCAATATTCTGACTGTGACGAATAAGAGGAAAAGAAGTGAGGGAGGGGGAGGGTGCGTTGAATCAAACGCAAAAGCACTGTGCAAGGCGGAAACTGAGCGAGCCAGCGAGCAAAGTGTATGAGAGAGCAGAGAGCTGTAGAGGGAGAGAGAGTGGGAGAGAAAGAGAGAAACTGCACTGATGATCGACGCCAGCCTGCCACCACTCTGTAGCATTGAGTGGCTGCAACAAAAGCACAGAATAACATCTCAGCTCCTCTCCTCCGCTTCTCCCCTCACTGCATCTCCCTTCCTCGGTGCTGAGAGCTCCACACAACAGTAGAGCCACATGGAACTGCCGTCGCAAGCGCAGCCTCTGCCTGTTACCAACAAGTTAGGGATGAAGGACCTCAAACAATGAAAGAGGAATGTGTGATCTTCAATTAACCAATTGAGCTGACATCACTGCGATGGAAAAGGAAAGAGGCAGCTAAGGGACGAAGAATCTGCTCAGCAGTGCCGCTTTGGATGCAAATCATCAACTTCAAAATTAAGGATTCTTGGAAGGCAAATAATGCTGGTCTTTTCTTAAGCTGGGAATTGAATAGCGAAAAGGGAAAAGAGGACAGACCAGAAAAAACAGCATCCCAGGACATGGAATTCCAGAATTTGGTTCAACTGGGGGGGATCAGCACTGCTTTAATTCTGAAGAGCTTGATTCCTTTTGTGTTTGCTCAAAAGGTTTTTTTCCCTTTGGATTTCTCTTCCATCTGGCTGCTCCAAAAGTCTGTGGAAAAAGACAGTTGAATGCAGCCTCCGATGTACATAAAAGAATGGGTAAGTAAGCCCTTTTTTTCTTAGAGTCTGGACCTGAATAGGCAATGTAGTGAATAGAAGGGGAAACAGTAGCTGGCAGGGTCTCTAGAAACATCTATATACTCAAAATGCTTTCCTTTTTTGGTCTGTATAAAGTCATGACTTGCACTTGTAATATCAAAAGAGCAGTCTTCTGCAGCAGAGGAAAAAAGCCGACTTTCAAGGCACTAAAAAATCTGCCTGCCAATAAAAAGAAAAAGAAACTGCATCATAGGGGATAAAAAAAAAAATCAAATAAAATAAATCCAAGAACCCGCTAATAAATGATAATGCTCCAATCTTGCAGTTTAAACATATGAATTGAATACCTATGCATTTAAAATACTATAAATAATACATTTTCCAAAGCATCGGTGCAACTAACTTAAACAGTTAAATGGCTAAAAAAAAAAAGGTTACCCTCAAACGTTCTTAATATTTTTGGGATCAACAAGAAGATTGCTTTGACTATGTTGAGAGATAGACAGAGAGAGAGAGAGAGAGAGAGAGAGAGAGAGAGAGAGAGAGAGAGCATGATAGTAAAAACTATTTTTCCCATGCACTGCAGAGATCAGATTTCCCTCCCCCCGGTTTATTTTCTTATCTTTAAACCCACCCAGGTTTCCATTCAAGGTGGCCATTGGTGGGACAAGCACCAGCGGCACTCTGTGTGATCAGCATGCTACTGTGCCTCCCTCCTGTGTCATGCACAACCTGCCCTCAGAAATGCCGATGTGAAGACCTGCAGTTTTACTGCGACACGCAGGGGCTCCTGGCGCCCCCAGATGGCGTGGATAAAGGAGCCCTTGGACTTTCTCTCAGACACAACACCATCAGTGAGCTCAGCCCAGACCAGTTCTTTGGTTTCACTCAGCTCACCTGGCTCCACCTGGATCATAACCAAATAACCACCGTGCATGAAGATGCCTTCCAGGGGTTGTACAAGCTCAAGGACCTGAACCTGAGCTCTAACCGCATCAACAAGCTACCAAACACAACCTTCATTCACCTCATCAACCTGCAGATTTTGGATCTCTCCTTCAACCAAATGACAGCATTGGAACCCGAGCTCTTTCATGGGCTCCGGAAGCTCCAGATCCTTCACCTACGGTCAAACTCCCTGCGCACTACACCAGTTCGAGCCTTCTGGGACTGCCGGAGTCTGGAATACCTTGGCCTGAGTAACAATCGGCTCCGTAGCCTGGCCCGGAATGGCTTTGCCGGGTTAATTAAACTGCGGGAGCTCCATTTGGAACACAATCACTTGACCAAGATTAACTTGGCGCACTTCCCTCGCCTGGTCGCTCTCCAATTCCTTTATCTACAGTGGAACAAGATCAACAATTTAACGTCCACCATGGAATGGAAATGGACAACTCTGGAGAAACTGGATCTCACTGGGAATGAGATTCACATACTTATTCCAGAAGTGTTCGACACTTTGCCCAACCTCAAGATCCTGCTGCTGGATAACAACAAACTGACCAGCCTCGATACCCAAACCATGGATATGTGGAAGTCCCTAAGCGCTATTGGGCTATCCAGCAACCTTTGGGAATGTACCAGAAGGATCTGCA
Organism: Myxocyprinus asiaticus; assembly: GCF_019703515.2. Taxonomy (NCBI): domain Eukaryota; kingdom Metazoa; phylum Chordata; class Actinopteri; order Cypriniformes; family Catostomidae; genus Myxocyprinus; species Myxocyprinus asiaticus. Next base: position 34,257,607 of record NC_059365.1, on the reverse strand, counting down.
ATATGGCCACTTGGCTGATTACCTTTAAGGGTCGATGGGAGCATTCTATCCTCTGCCACAGTCCTGAGTACGCACAGGGCGAGGAAATACTGGATGCCGTTTACGGATTTCAGCTTTGCCAAAATTTCTCCGCACCAGTTGTACTGACCGGTACTACCACGGAGGCCATACTCCCAGAGATCACAAGCTCCCTGTTCGGAAATATACAGACTCCTACGCAAGACTTCTATGCAGAGGATTTTGGGAGCTTTACGATTATCACTACAACCACCATCAGTACCCAACCCCCACGCACTGCCCTTGCGACTACCATGACTGTGGAGGGGGCAGAGGTTACGGAGGACTACTCTGCGATTGACAACACAGTGCTGACCCAGAGAGTCATTATTGGCACAATGGCTCTGTTGTTTTCCTTCTTTCTCATCATTTTTGTAGTGTACATTTCACGAAAATGCTGCCCTCCTACTCTGAGGCGGATCCGCCATTGCTCAGCCATTCAGAACCGGCGACAGATGAGGACCCAACAGAGGCAGCCAATGGCAGACCTGGCAACACAGGTGCCCTATAATGAGTACGAGCCCAGTCATGAGGAGGGTGCGCTCGTGATTATCAATGGGTATGGGCAGTGTAAATGTCAGCAACTGCCTTACAAAGAGTGTGAAGTATAAACTATTTATTCCTGCTGTTTAAGGGTTTACCATTTGACCATTTTAAAAGATGCAGGGTTTGCTTTTGGACTTTTTTTTTTTTTTTTTCTTTTTAGTCAAAGATATGGCTTTGAAATTGTTAGCTATGAAAACTATGAAAGCTTGAGGTGACTGGGATGAATCTAAAAAAAAGGAAAGAGAAATTCACAAATTTATTTTTGTAATACAAATGCAAAGGTTCATATCTAAGCTGGGGCAATCAACCTCAGTAGAGGAAGATGTGTGAGATGTGTCACTGCATCACCAGTTTGTGTACTATGTATTCTGCAGCACAGAGGAGATGAGAAAATCTATAGCCAAACCGCCTAGAACCTTGTGCTCTGGAAAACGGTTTATAAAATGACATATCTACTGATAAATGGTGAAATTTTATTCCATGAAAAATAGTGTTACATATGCCGAACTTTTTCAAAAGGATTAAAAAAAAAAAAATATGTATGGTGCACGATAGGCGACACTATAGATCTCACTCACATATTCACATTTGAGGAGAGGGAAAAGGAAATCAGATGGATTAAAAGCATATTTTTACTCACCTTTTCTAAATTGAGAACAAGTACTGTTAAAAATTGCCACATAATGAAATTTAGATTTGAACAGGGAATTTAAGCACTCACATTAGTTGGCTTTCTCAAATGGCAGAAATTATCTTTTCAATTTTAACAAGACTTAAATTTGAACTAATGAGAACACTTAATGGCCTTCCCGTTTCTGCATTTGGTTAAATTCAATAAACTCTGTCCGCTTCCTTGAAATCTTAAAGCCTAGCACTTTGTGTGAAAAGGTTCATGTCCAATCCTGCTCTGCACTGGTTCTGACAAAATGTCTGAATATGCTCCTTCCACTCTGACTTCAGCAGGGATTTATTAAATGTTAACCACATACAATTGCTTATTTATCATTGTGCATATATACTTACATAAGATGGCTCAAAACACTGACATCTTCACTGTGATAGAACAATGCTGCTTAGACCATTGCACCAATAATTTATGAGAGACCATCAAAGTATGCTTGATGACAATGAAAACACCAGCGAGAAAGAACTTTTTAGGGACAAGGGAAGGGAAACAAATGTAGAGGACACAGACAATTGTCTCCTAAAAATAAACGCATAAGCTTAGCATCACACTGCCTGAATGCAGCAAAGAGTGAAATTGTACCTGACAGCTTCAACATTGAGTCAATTAAGCCTGAGGAAAAAGAATCTAATATTCTGTCACCTAAACCTCTGCCCCTGCAAGATTCAGCCTTCTTGGCCAGTACAGAAGTAGAACTTACATAGAGATAAATCCCTGCCTTCCTCTTTCATGGAAACAAGGGAGTTCTTTTTCATCATAGCCCTGGATCCCATTGGTCCATTACAGCATAAAAGCCTCTTTTTTTCTATGTTAGCTAAATATTGAGAGGAGAGGATAAGCATCAGAGCAAGGACACGAAAGTGACGTCGCAAGAAAGTGAGAGACACATAGTGAGGCTGAAGTAAAGCATTGTAAAGCTCTCAGGAGAGCATGCAGAAGATGACGAAGGCTGGGTCAGGACACATTTGTATGCAGCACTGAGAGGACAGACATTAGCATTAAACTAAAGAAGCCACTGCTGCAGTAGCTCTTTGTGTTGCACTCAGGAGTTGGGGGCAGGGATGCACAAAGGGGTACAGGGCAGACAAACACCCGTTAGCATCTAACTGAAGTCCACAAGTATTTTATGAGCAATGTAGCAGGGCTGAATCAGGGTACAGAAACCATTAGCAGCAAAGGAAAATGCTTGACAAAACAGCGACTGACTGGGCAAGATCTGGAAACACCATAATATCTGTGCCACAATGAGGCATTTTACCTCGTTACGGAAAGCTGCAAAAAATAAAAAACATCATCAAATCATATCCTGGGAGAGGCTTTTAGTGTTATGCTCAAAATCAGAGAAATTGACATCCATATCAAAGCTCTTTTTTTGGTCTACCTAATAGTAAACATTTTTGACAAACATGCAATAGGACACGATTAACTGTCTTACACAAAAATTAGTCATGCCTGATGAGATTGGTTAGGTGTCCTTTAGAGGGTGCTGTAAAATACCATCAAAGTTCATTCAAAAACCCAGAACCAATCCACAGTTCAGTACTTCTGTTGTCTTATTCCACAAACCATGCAAAAGACAATGAATTACTGTTGGTAAGACAAATACGAAAGGAATGTGGGTCTCTGTAGCTGATCTTTTCAACACATCAAGGGGTGTATCTGGGAATTTACTAGGACCTTTCATCACGATACGATCTTATATCGATTCTCTTGGCCTGCGATCCGATATTTGCTGATACATCAAAGCCTGCTGCGATACAATTTCAATTTGACTCTATTCAGGGACCTGCGGTCGATATTCTGATATTATATTTTACACAATCAATTAAAAAATTTTTGCCCTCACATGCAACCAAAATATAATTGGAATATTTTATTGAGCTCTCTGAAAAGTGTAAATTTAGTATCCACATTGGGACATCCACAACAAAATAACATACTTCAAATAATATAAAAAAACAGTGTCACACATAAGTGATCAATCATTTGAATACAGCTTATTTTTCAGTTTAATCCTATTCAAAGTACTTACATACCCATGACTTGGTTTTCTTGGCTACAACTTCCACAGTTGTAATGAAAAATTCGGTTATAGTTAACTGGGATAAATGTTAGTAAGGGTGTTGATGTGTAAAGTCTTATAAATGATGCTAGTGCTGGGCAGCAGGTGATTTCTCTTTCCCTCATTAGTGCTGTTCAGAATGTCAGCGTTGTTAAGACGTTGCACATGATGGTTGAACTGCTCCATGGTACTTTTAAATAGCAAATTCTCATATAAAATTAAAATGGTTCGCATGCGCAACGATATCGATGGAAACCCAAATTAATTGCACATGTGAGCTGGTCTGCGTTTTTCACGAGAGCTCCATTGAGCGCCTGGTTGACGTTTGTGCACGGATAGCAGATTGAATTTTGCTTCACAGACCCTGCACACATCCTCGTCCCACATGAAAAGCATATTTAGTGCTCATTTAGTGAAATGAATGTAATACGGTTGCTTCATCGCCTGACGGAAATGCATACGGATGCGGCTGGCATGAGAGTATTAACAAAGGTGCATCTTAAAAAAAAAAAAAAAAGATAGATAGATAGATAGATATTTACACGTTGTATCGATAACATTGGATCGTTGGTTATTGGATCGATGGATCGATACACCCCTAGAATTTACATTCCAAAACTGATTTTTCAAAGGCTGTTGACTTTAAAAAGCAAACTACACTAACATTTTATGAGCCAAGAACATCCACCCACTCTTTAACAAACGGTGTTGCTTTATATTCGATTTCGTGATGCCAACCTTTGCTTTCCTCCAAAAACACCTTGCATGTCTTAAGAAAACAGCTTACCTAACATGCACATCTGTAAACCCCCCCCCCCAAAAAAAAGAAAAAAAAAGAAAAAAAAATACTGATTAACCTTATATCCTTATCTGATAGTTTAGACATATAGTGGGGAAAAACTTAATGAAATACTGGCAAATGTTGTCATCTCACTGTTTAAACTATCAGCTTATGAGGTGATCACAAAACCATTACTTTGTAGAATCCATTTGCAATCCTGTAAAATGTATTTTGGGTTATGTTGCCATACGCCGAATTCCTGCTGCTCACTCTGGCCAAAACAGCACCCCCCCCCCCATCAAGTCACAACCCAAAACTTCTTTGTGCAAAAATGAATGCTTCTCAGCAACCTATCCCCAAACCCCGCTTTTTCCTTTTGTATTGTAATATGTACTATTTCATATCTGTATAGTGGGTAAAGATGTGGCCAACTGAAGATCTTTTTTTTTCTTAAGACGTATATTTTTAAATAAAAATGTTGCAAAATATAAATGTTTTGGTCTAATATGCTCTTCAGGTATACATGAGATATTACCAACTGTAAATGGGTGAATGTCATGAAAACATGTCCAGGTAACATTTCACCCCAAAATCCAAAATAAATAAATAAATAAATAAATACATATAATAAATATATTAGTCATTTTATTTCTCACAGGTACATGTAATTCTTAAGGATCTGTGCACGCTCACCTGGTACAGCGCAGTGATTCCATTACTTAATTTTGATATTGGGGTGAAATATGACCCAAACATATAGTTGTCATATTTTGTGATATTCACCCAAATACTGCCAGTTTTACCATACCTTTCAAATATTTTCCAAACAAACAATTCTAGAAACTTTATTATGTATCAAATGTTCTGAATACAGATATGTCTGAAAGGCTTGTAAGGATTGTGCACTCAAAGTATTTGGTCTGGGCTTCAAGCAAGGTGCCCCTCTGAAATAGCTTCTGATATCATTAGAATTATCATGACTTGCAACTCACCTGCCCTTCTAAACCGAGATAACAACCTGCCTGAATGTCTGGCATCAAAAGCAAAAACCTATTTGAGAATCCACTCTAGCCCAGGGCAGAGTTGGGTTCAAATCAGCTTAAAAAACTATTATAAACACCAAATGATTGACATTGGTTGAAAATGATTATCTAGCTCAATGGTTCTTGATTTAAATAAAATCTAAATAATGGTGGTCGGCTGAGGGTGGAGGGAAACTAGCTCAAAGTTTTGCCTGAGAACTACAAGTGACCATTGCTTCTCTCGTGATGTACTGAATAGTTATTTGCGCATATATCCGTCTGGACAGGTTTTTCCATCTCTATTCCTCCGGGGTTTTTATTCTTTGGTGAGCCGAGAACGTAAAGTGGTGCTGATGCATGACAGCACCAGTAGGAAATTACTGAGGTCTCAGATGCTCTCAAAATATTTGTCCACAAATAAATGAAAGGCAAGCTAGTCACTCTGAATCCACATTACAGATTTTCATCCCAACTGCATTGTTCTGAAAAAATAATTCCACAGAATCTGTACTTAGCAAGGAAGATGAAGATTGGGTTACATTAGTTTGTGGGCATTTGATAATTTTTACATCAAAATAAGTAATTGCTTGCAGGGTTTCAAGCTTTCAAATGTGTGAGGGTGGCAGCAAGCATATGCCACAAAACAACAGCTACCCGCTCGTATACTGTGCACTGCACAAGTACTCCAGGACAAGCTAAAGGAAAACCAATTTCGAGTTCAGAATGCAGGTGACCAAAAACAAATATCCAGAGACTGTATGGCTAAACTTGGGAGTCTAATATATCAGACACAGTGAATACCTGCTTTTATGTGCCCATTTTAAATGCATTTCTTTTTTTTCCCAAAAAATACACTTAGTTTTTCAGACTCTTCAACAACAATTATATTGTGTGTCATCCACGATAGCGGTTTTTTTTATTTAAAGATTTTAAAGAGAAGCTTTGTCAACATTTTCAACAACGATATTGTGCGTGTCATCCACGATTATTGCCTCACTACTTAAAGGAATGTTCTGGGTTCAGTATAAGTTACCCTCAGTTAACAGCATTGGTGGCATAATATTATTTATCACAAAAAATAATTGACTAGTCCCTCATTTATTTAAAAAAAAAAAGTTACAGTAACCCAGTCCATAAACATAAAAAAATACACATTGTTTCAAAAGTACAGCCATAAAATGTTAACATTTTACATGAACATGACTGTAGTGTGATAATCGTTTACAAGATGTAAGGTTTGTCTTATGGCAATACTTTTGAAACATACGTTTGAAATGTATTTTAATGATCATGCACTGGCCCCTTTCACTTCCATTGTAACCGCCTTGCTGTAAAACCCTGCACACATGCAACAACTTTAAAAATTGCTTAATGTTGCTAATCCCTGTACTGTGAAGTTGCTGTTGGACATTCCTACTTCTGTCGCTCTAACGTTATTGGTGGACTGTACGTCTGGATATATCTCTTGAAAACTGGATCATGGATGAGGTATTTTGCCAGTAAAACTAAGATACCGTTCAAATTTGACAAGGAATTTGTTTTCGTTTTTTGCCGTTAAAAATGAAAATTCTGCAGTAGAGTTTGTTGAACCTTGATGAACGATCTATCAATGTACAAAATCTATGAATCAAACTCAGACTGCCAACAATTCCTAAAACGTCATTCTAATTTGACAAAATCTGTTTATGTCCGTAAAAATGAATTAAACTCAGACTGCCGACGGTTTCTTTTCCACGCATCATTTTTATATCCATGTAAATGGTTACACACAAATCATTTAGAACAGTGAAAACACTCACAGAAACTTTAACTTCTGTGTTGCCTGCAATCGACTAGGATGACGTGAGCTCCACTGAGGCGCGTTCTTCCATGTTGGTTGTCGCTGCCAAGTGTCGCTCCTCATTTGCACAAAGTTAAGCTTCTCAACTTTCTGAAGTCGCTGGACACGCCCACCTCTAGTCACCAGAGGTCGCTCTTGCTCGTGTCGCTGTAAATCGCCAGCTCTCATTGAAAATGAATGAGATGAAGTCGCTTTGTTGCTTAACTGCAAGTAGATTGTTTTTTTTATAAACAACAGATGAGTCTTATATTTTTGCAAATGCTGCCGATGGAGCTTAACTTGCACTGAACCCAGAACATTCCTTAAAAGTTTAAGGGAAGCTTTAAATCTGATATTGTATGTTATAGTCCCAAAATCATTGAACTCTGATGACAAAATAGTTAAATCATTTTACTGAAGTTGAAAGGTAACGCAATTGTTCGACTGTTCCAGCACATCCCTCCAGGCAGCTGTTGACCACTAGTTCACAGATACTGTGCCTATAGGCATTTTCTCAAGGGAAGAGGAGAAAAAGGGTTGTTGGGGGGAAGGGACAAGCCAGAATGGCTAAAGCAGAACATGATTTATAGAGGACTACCATTTCTTGGCCAGACTGTGTGTGTAAGAGAAGAGGTTTTGTGCCTACAGAGGCTTCAGATGCAGTGGCTTTCTAATGCTTTTCACTCACCGCAAAGGAAGCTATTAACTCCAAAGGTCACTTTTTAATTTGGTTGCAGCTCTCTGTGGCAGAGGTCTGTCCCTTTCTGAGAAAATGAAAACAGAACTGATTTAAATTAGGATTTAAGCACACAAAGATGAGCATAAGAGAAGCGAGAGGATATTTTCCATCTCAACTTTTCACTCTAACTGTACAGCGTGTACCCAATTATGAAGGTTTGTTTAAACCCTGCAGGAAGTCACTGAACAGACACAAAAGAAAAGGAAAATCAAGACCAGATAGAAATGGGCTAATACTTTAGAGGATTACTTATTGTACTGCTGCACTCACTTTAAACGTTAATTTGCTTGCTTCTGTTTTTAGTGGATCGAAAAAAAGGTCTTATTTTTCTCTGGGTATCATTTCCTTAGAGAGTGAGCTCAGAACTCGGGCTCTCAGGGTCCACAGAGGATGAATGGACACCTCTCTTCAAAACAAGTCTGAAATGAACTATATTAAAGCAAAGGGCCAAAGCTCCATTTGCCACCAAGGGTAGTCATCCCTCATTCACTCCCTGATCAAAGCATTCAACAAAAAGAAAATGACAGCAAGGGGAGCGATATGGCACAATGAACCAACTACGGAAAAACAAAAGCATTGTTGTTAGATTCGTATGAAGCACGTCTACCGGACATTAAGACGATACTAACTGTTGAAGTGATACTTCCTAGCAGTGTATGAAGTCAAGAGTATGACTGCTATTCTACAAAGACAAAGAGACAAATATGTATAAAGTCACATTCAGCAGACATTAATTGTTTTCTTAGTGCACATCCAAGCATAGTGAATAATGTAATCACTGTTTTATTTATTCTGTGTTGTTACATAAGCTCTTTTCTCAGTTTAGAAAATGGGGGAAAAGGGTGATTCTCAAACTTGTCAAGAAAATGCCTGGGTCCTATTTTACTCCAAGATCAAAAGAAAAAAAAAAAAGGAATGATATTTTGCATAAAGAAATTTATGTCTATACATGGGGACATAAAGATTTTTTTTATTGTGAAATGACTTCCAATACAGTTATAAATATTTTGCCCCCAAATGTACATTACCACATTGTGAAAAAAATTATTAAAAAAAATATATTATTTAAATTGTTAAGTATTTACACATAGCAGTACTCCCTTGGTACTGCTTTTCATTTTTCAAATTTTAATTTAACAAAAAAATTAAATAATTGTACACAGCATATTTTTATCGGTTATATAATACAATAATGAGAATCGTCATTAAAAACAATGGGAATAGTAAAAGTAAAACATACGGATTCCAGGTCGACCAATAGTGATTTTTAGGGCTGTACATTGGGCAGAGAAATTAAATTCGAAATTTACCTTAAATATTTTCAAAATTCGAACAATATTTAAATTTTAAAGTCAGTTGATTTTTAAATTGACGTTGTTTCCTTAGTCCACAAAAGGGCACATTAAATACATAAATCATACAGCACCGTTATATTATTAAAAAGAACATTCCATTTTCAGCTAATGTGCATAAAATAAATAAATAAAAAGTTTTAGTAGGTCCATAATTTCAAATATTAAGTTAAAAGTAAAATGAAGGGGGTGAATGCTTCAATAGACAGTTCACATGGTGTTACTTGCACTGACGCCACAGTATAATACCACAGACTCAAGCTTCATAATAACAGCAAAATACCACATTGTTTTTTTTATCCATTACAGTTGTATGTAAAGTAACAATATTCCCAGATAGCAGTGGTGTGTGTGTATATATATATATATATATATCACACACACACACACACACACACACACACACACACACACACACACACACACACGCTCACTAGACGAACGTCTTTGTTTAGATTTGTTTTTATTTATTCAGCGTCTCATGCAGGAATGCTGTTTTTTATATGCTGTGTCTAGTTAAAAATAACTTTAAAAAGTATCTTGAGACACTTGCTTTTGGTTAAACTGTATTTGTTGCGCTGCATCTAGCCTTTTTTAGAGCAAGAATGCGATAGATCTGAAGTCATCGTCAGTGCTTGGCACACATCCAAAATTCTAATGCACAGTTTTAGCATTTGAATGCGCATTGTTTTCTTAAATTCTAAGAATATTCAAATTTTTATTTGACAGCCCTAGTGGATTTAGCAGATACCGGTAACTAAGGTGGTGGAAAAGGCTGATAATTCATCAGCCAAGAGTTTTTAAAACAGATTCATAGAATGTTACAAAATTTTCTCAGCACAGACATAGAGGTCAGAGTCCAAAATGAAAAAAATCCCAATGTAGTTTATTTCTCAACCAAAATCCCAATAATAATTAGAAAAACAAAAAGTACAATTTGGTACATAACATGGGACTTTTAACACTAAGCCAGAAATACACAGGAGACTCTTATTTTGAAATGCTCTATATTTAATATTTAGCAAATTAAGCTTTTTATAGCCTATATATTATTATTATTATTATTATTATTATTCACAATATATGATGTTGGAGACACAATGTAGTTTTCTTTGCATGCCCTCACTTCTATATATATATAAAAAAAAGGAATATAATTATTTATTTATTTATTTATTTATTTATTTTTTTTTTACTATCGGCATTGATTTTTGCTGATAACCGATAGTTCCAAAAAGCAACTATCGCCACAGATTAATCTGTAAAACCCATATATCGGTCTACCTCTAATCCGGATGCACTGCAGTAATGATTATTGGGTGGTACAAGAATGCTGTCACAATGCAAAAAAATCTTAATGTTCCTAAATGTAAGCTTTATTTTCTTTTTTGTTTTGATGATGATGACTTGGGGGTTAAATATAACCCAACACATTTTGTTGATAGGTTTTGTGAGAATCACCCAAAAAGCTTTTTTTGTTTGTTAGCTGAATTGATGTCTATTTTACTTTTAGAATCTGGGGGACAGAGGCCCTGTTAATGTTTACAGCTGTAGTTTATAATAGCAATGATGCAATTCACGGCAACTGATGCAGCAAAGGGAAGATAACCAAGAGATTAACACATTTAAGCAGCCTCTAAATCAACCTGTTATAAAAGCACCAGACAGCAGATAAAGGAAAAAGCCATCACATTTGATTTCTACATAGTTAATGACCATCGCTAGATGTGGACACACAGGATTTAAATGACAAAACGCTCCATTTCTCTCTCGCATGGTTGCCAAGGAAACAGTGTTCAGCCAAACCGAGTTTGTGTTCATTATCATCTAGGGTGTGACGAACAAAGAGATTCATTATCCTTGTTCTGACCAGCAGTAACTTTATGTAGCCCTATTCATGAGAATTTGACACATTTTGAGTATCAGAGGGACTCAATATCAAATATTAAGGTACATACAGAGCCAATTCATCGAGATAGCACCATTTTAATGCAGCAGTTTAAGAAAAGGACCCTAACAGTACTGTTGAACATGACAATGGTTCTTTGACTAGTAAACAGAGTTGGCCTTCATGCTACTCAGCATAGTAACAATACCAGTTACACAACTGGAGAGAGAGTTTAATTTTTTCCTCCAAACAAATACCAAGCGCAAAAGTCATCCGTTAGGCTGCGCAGTTTTCAGAATCAGGTTAGACTGAAAAAAGCACTTTACAAGGGCTGCACACATGGCCTTTATAATCAAATGTGACGTGTGCTATAATTACCCTTACCTGGATTCCATCACGTTTGCCTATTATATCTAGATACCACAGGTGACATATCCGCATCACCACCGACTCACTGAATAGAGTCAAGAGACCATGTGCACATTTCATTTTAAGGAAATACAATCAATACCTCAAACCCACAAGAGAGGAACTTTTTGAAAAGCAATCATATACATTGAAAGGCAATTTACACAGATCTTAAAAGGGAAGACCAGATATGTGCTATGAATATAGTCCATTTCTACCATTCCTTGATGGAATAGGATTGAATAAGCTTTTTCAACTAGGCCAACTGCACATGGGTTTAAGCAATAAAATAGCCATTTGAGAAAGTACTGGACTGATGCAGCAACTGGAAACAGAGTTCAAAGACTCCAGAGCAGCACGCGTCAAGCATTTATTATGAGTCTAATTAATCTTGAAAATGCTTACCCAGGACAAAGCATCGATCTGGATCTCTGTCAGCAAATACCTTCATAACGTTTACTGCTTTCCACATTTTAAGCTGCTCCTCCCTGGACCCAAAAACACATCTTGGGGCGGATGAGACAGAATCAATTAAGCTCGGTCACAAACCCATAACAAGGACATATACAAGTGGAAAGATATGCCAAAACCTTCTGTCTGCCAAAGCCTCTGCCTTGAATTAGTTTCTTATTCAGTAAACATAAATACTTCAGGATTTTAAGAAAAGATCCTTTAAAAAGTGAAACAACATTACATATCATATTAAAATAAAAATGCTGTCTTACACACACACACAAAAAAAAAAAAAAGCGTCTCTTTCGTTAGCACGGTTACTATTAAATTAATAATTTACCCAAAAAGGTATATGTTGTCATCATTTATTCATCCTCACGTCATTCAAAACATGATGTGGATGTTTAGCAAAACCATGCTGCTCTGTCCCTGGGCACCATTCACTTTCATGGTTTTCTTTTCCATACAATAAACATGAACCAGGGCAAAACAGCAGCTTGGACATTCTGCTATATAACTCCTTGTATGTTCAACACAAGAAAGTCATACAGGTTTGTTATGACATGAGTGAGTAAATGAAGACTATTTAAATATTTGGGTGAACTATCCCTTTAATGACACTTGTGATATTTCCTATTCGATGAAATTGAATAAACTCTGAAAGCATCGCAATTGTATGCCACAATATAAAAAAAAAAAAAAAAAAAAAAAAAAAACGACTTTTCAGACAGTGAAGTGTCAGTAAAAATGGCTTGGTACATTATGCATACAAGAGTGACCTTTTCATTTCATAAGCCTAACAGTCACAGACAAGGAACCAGATTTAGTGTGCAGCCGACAGGAGACCGTAAACACTAACAGGACATTTCACTGCATAATACTGGAAACTGTAGTCCAGATCTGCAAGTCTCTATCCATTTACCAGCCTTTCACTTGGGATTGAAGAGCAGAGAAAGGGGTATGCTAAGCTTGGCAGCATTTATCTGTCTTCACTGAGCAATCAGTTGTGGCATCCATTCGCTGCTGGCAAATTGTACAGAGCGGTTAATAAACATAGCATGCTATCTGTCTTTATACTGTCAAATTTAGTCTGAAGCCTGCCGTGAGGCCAATTCCAAGGTGGGTTATTGAAGCTTGAGGGTGTGAATACTAATGCTCATTCACTGAGGGAATCTTTTCTGATTCACACTTATCTGCTTTGCTGATCCATAAAAATGAAGCTGTTTCTCCAGGAAAAGGTGACGAGATCACAATTTTGATTTATTAAGCATGTTCAACACAAATTTATGCTGTCATTCCTGCGCCTTAATTACCAGGGGAATGATCCTTGACCACTCTGAATACAAGCCCATACGTCAAACTATCAGAGCACGTCTGTGACACTGCGGCCCCTTCATGATGGCGAGTTGAAAGACATGAGCGTGACTTAAAATGCTTCAATCATTATTAAATATTTGCAGAATTCTGCTGTGCAGGGTGAAATCTAATCAATTTTTAATTCATTAATATTAATGCCATGATTGTTGCTTAGAGACTATTCTGGCTTAAAAAAAAAAAACCTAACACTCTGGAAGTTTAAAGATTTTCCATATGACATTTCAATGACAACTGGGATGTAAACATTTCAATAAACCTACCCTACTGGTAAATTTAGTACAACCACTCCCCCAGGTAACTGGAGTTAAAAAAAAAAAAAAAAAAAAAAAAAATGGAAAATCATTTTCAACTGCACACATGGAAGTTGTCAGTTCAGGTTAAAGACTTGGTGCTGATTATCAAGCGAGGCTCACTTCCGCAACATGATCACACAGGAAGTCGGCATGTTTTTTCAGAGAGTTCCGGTACCCTAGGATCTGCCACATTATGCCGACTCACTCACAAGCGCAATCTCCTATCAGACATTTTAGTATTTGCTCCAGTGTGTTAACTGTCCCGTGGTGCGACCAAAAGCATGTTGCATAAGCACCATGGGAGAACCGGGTTCAGATCCCATGGTGAAACCAGGAAGTAATCTCGTTCGAATAATCAGTGGTGAGTGCAAAATGGAGGTTGCATTTTTCCCTTTAACATTAAATGTTTACTCCACTAATGGTTAGATTAAGGTTTGGGGGGTACGGTTTATAAAATATGTGCAATATGAATTCCTCTTCATTGCATTACTGTAAGTTCAGCTGAAACCGACTCACTCAACTCGCTTTTGGTGCCACTCAGTGGACATTTACCCCGGAAAATTGAGATCACACTTGCCCATTCACCCAACAACACTTACCGCTTTTGCCACTGGGGGCAGTGTTTCGAATTTCATTAAGCACACACTGATATCAGCTAAAGAAAAGTCAACCTACTTTTTCTGATTTCACTGTGAGAAAAGTCTGCATTTCGATATAGAGCCCTACTACAGTGATATTATAAGACTTTGGTAATAACACAGACCTTGATCTGAACCCAATATATAATAGTCGACCTTGAAAATGAACCACACATCACAATACGGTGGCAAATGTGTTCAAGATGCAAAAGGACCAGCACAGGCTATTAACTTTTAATATGCCATTTGCAAAACAACCCTATGAAGTCAACGACATTAAATGTCTCATAAAACAAGCAGCTTACAAGCTTTTTTCTTCCAATGGTGAGAACACCAACAGTTCAACCATGTGTCTACATAACATGTTTGAGTTAATAGACATGTAATGGCACTGTGGGAAATAATGCGGTCTTGTAAAGACTGTAAAGGATCCACTGTGGCGAAAATCAAGCCGGTGCGACTATTAAAGTACCGTTTACCTTTGGATCTTGACAGTATATTGGAGGAAATGTGTTGTTCTGTATTACCTACGAGGGCAATGGTGCCCTCGACAATCACAACAGCAAAGACACAGGCATCTTCTACAATTAACCCAGTTTATAAATGCTACATCACTAAAGTAAACGTGGGAAAATGCCATAATCCACGACAGCTACTTTACAGCCCCTAAAATAGGAAATATTTCATTTTCATTTTTTATTTATCTATCCTTTGGTGGTGGTGGTGGTTTTAAAGAGGGTGCTTGTTTTCCTGTTAAATAAAATATTCTAGCTGTAACTGCAAACAGTGCAAACACTGATCAAAACTAAACTGAAAGAGCTTTTGAAGCCTGAGCAAGCTATTGATTTCTGTTGACAAATCATTCAAAGCCTTGCAATGTGTGCATTTTATAGACAGCTTTGTCTTACACAGCAAGATCCAGTAAAATGCAAAATAGAATAACAAACCAGCATTCTGGTAATTATTTTCTCTTAGCTGCTTCAATGTTTACGTTTTTAAAAGCCAACTTAATAGACATATCACATATGATACGCCATAACCTAAACAAAAAATATGACAGGAAGTGATATTAGGTGTGAAAATACTCACAAAGAGTCATACAAAATAGTGCAACTGAGGGCTAAGCATTTAAACTAAAAGATAAATCACACTGGTTCATAGGGCCTAGTGTTTTTTTTTAACCATGTATCACCATTTGTGTTTGGGTCAAACTAATTGAAATATTTGTTTTGGGGGGTTCAGAGGCAATTAATCTTGGCCTAACCTCATTTATCTGCTGGAAAACAATTTATTCTGCTCCTCTGGACATTTATTAAATGCAATTACAAGGCATTTCAGGAAGAGTGTAAATGCAAATTCCCTGGACCATCTCTCCTAGATTAAAAGTCTAAACATTGGCCTAAATGTAGCAAAGGCGGTTCACCGCAAATCCAGTCCCTAGCGGAGAAAACAAATTCATAAATAACTAAAGCAACTATGTTTTTGTGCTTGAGAAGAACTTGATGTGTTTCTCTAGAAAGAGACAATGCATTAAACAAGTTCTGCATGCATTTAAAGTTACTGTTACAGTTTTAATTGCTGGGTTTGCATTCATTCGTTAAAAAAATAAAAAAAAATAAAAAAAAATATTTAAAAGTTCAGGTGACTATGTTTTTGACAGAGCAGATAAATTGTGCACTTTTTTGTCTGCAGAGAAAATAAGCAGCCCAAGGTCACTGTCACATTAACATGCAATCATCATTCTGCAGGTCATTTACTCTTTATTCGGAACAGGACAAGTGGAGCGTGGTTCATAAATTTCAATACTATGGTTTCTTCAACTCATTAGCCGCATTTCCACTATCAGGCCAAATGAGGGCATGCTGGTGCGAGCCAGGGCAAGTTGCAGGGTACCCACTGTCACTTCTGGGGCTTCGCATGCCTCCTCAGGGCTTCCTTGGGGCCACCGATTACCCTTGGGCCAAAGAAGGACGACTGGGGATTGAGGCGGTGTCAATGGCAAAGGTGGTCAGTGGTTTCAACACATACTCATTTCCCAGTCTTTCATATCTCGCTACCAGCTTACTTCAACAGATCAACAGAGAACAGGGAATTATCAGTGCTGGTCAGTAGATGAAATCAGGGCTCTTCTGAATATTTGGCCTGATGAAAATGTGCAACATCAGATTGATGGCATCTGCCGAAATGAAGACGTGATTAGGTATATTGTCGCCGAACTTACCAAGTTGTGTATCTAGTGCACAACAGTACAGGTTCGGGAAAAAAAATAAAAGTTGTGAACAGTACAAATCAGTTCATTTTGATGGCTAGCTAGTCTTTCAGTGTCCAATACCTCAACTTGACTTTCCCTTTTACTTGTGAAATGGGTGGGGTGCATGACTTTGGCACCAGGGCGCAGTAATAAAGGAACTGTTCACTCAAAAATGAAAATTTTCTCAATTACCTTTCAGCCATCCCAGAAGTGTATGACTTTCCTTCTACGGTAGGACCGAAGTGAAGCTTTTTATAAGTATATTTCAGCTCTGTTTGTCCATACAATGCAAGTAAACAAGTGCCATCAGGCTGCTGGCTATTTGAAGGTCCAAAAGGCATATTTAGGCAGCATAAAAAGTAATCCACATGACTCCAGTCGATTAATGTCTTCTGAAGCAAACCGATAGGTTGGTGTAAGAAATAAAATAGATAACGTTTTTAACTTTAAATCGTTGCTTCTGCCCAGCGCTGGATTGCTGTTTGAAATGACCTAACTCTCACATGACGTTTATTCTTCTGTTGTATACAAAGCGCATGCTTTTGACTCATCACGTGAACGTGCCCTCCACGATGTGTCGACTGCTGGCAGGAAGTGATTTCTTTATTTTTTTTACACAAACCTATTGATTTGCTTCTGAAGACATTAATTGATCGACTGGAGTCATGTGGATTACTTTTATGCTGCCTAATACCTTTTGGACCATCAAATAGCCAGCAGCCTGATGGCACCCATTCACTCGCATTTTATGGATAAGCAAAGCTGAAATGTGCTTATAAAGATCTTCACTTCGGTTCTGCTAAAGAAGGAAAGTCATACACATCTGGGATGGATTAAAGGTAAGTATGAGAGGATTTTCATTTTTGGGTGAACACCCTTTAAGGGTGGGTTTTAGATGTTGGGGGGGGGGGGGCTATTGGACCGATGGTGGGAATGCAGATAAATTTTGGTCTCGCGGCTCGAGGTCCGAGACTACTGTCGTCAAAAAGGCCCGCAAAATAATTCATGTAAAATTGATAGCATACACGCCGCCATCACTCTGAAGATGCCCAGTGCTCTAGGGCTCAAACACAACACATTCAGTACATACCACTTCACTGGACATTTTCACCTTGCAACCTAAGAGGAATGTCTTTCAACAAGGAAAAAAAAATAAGAGTTCCTTTAAAATGAGGCTTGTGATTAAGTGTCTGGAAAAGAACATCTGACAAGCAAGACGACTGCAACAGTGACATGAACATACCGAGCAACTAGCAAATTACTGCCAGTGTGAATCTATGAAAAAACTGGCTAAATGGAAAGTAATTTTATATACTTGAGGAAAAAGTGTTTGAGGACACTTTGAGAGACATCAGGATGACATCATAAGACTGCTCACACAGATCAGCCACAACATTAAAACCACCTGCCTAATATTGTGCAGGTCACCCTTGCGCCGCCAAAACAGCGCCAACCCGCATCTCAGAATAGCATTCTATTCTTCTCACTACAATTGTATAGAGTGGTTATCTGAGTTACCGTAGACTGGCCATGCTCTGTTGACCTCTTAATTATTTTTTATTATTATGTATGTCTTGTTGCTGTTTTGTATTGTTGTGCACTGGAAGCTCCTGTCACCAAGACAAAAATTCCTTGTATGTGTAAGCATACATGGCAATAAAGCTGATTCTGATACTGATTACCAACAAGGAATTTCCATCCACAGTACTGCCACTCCCTGGATGTTTTTTATTTTTGGCACCATTCGAAGAAAATTCTAGACTGTTGTGTGTAAAAATCTAGGGATGTGCGAGACTAGTCGACTAAACAGTTCTGATGCTGCTAGTCGACACTGGAATTACTAGTCGGTTAATATTCCCCCCATTAAACTGATCATACTTTTTACACATTTACGTTTGGCTTTATATTTTTTTTACAGAAGCTGCATTTCAATTACTGTCATATTAATGTTACATATTTTAAATAGAATTAATAATACAAATATTATTTAAAAAGAGGATATCTGGAGCAGATACAGAGTTTAATTTCACCTCAGGCTGCGTGTGCTTCTTCCCTCTCTCACTCGCGGCACGCGCAGGAAAATGTCCTCTCGCTAGACAAGCAAACTCAGCAAAGTAGTTATGAAATCACTTCGGTGGTGGTGCGGGAATCGGATTTCCAAACGTTTGAAAGTCCCTATAGATGTTTTCACATTTGAGTCTTGTTTAAGTCTGTGCGTGCTTGTACGTTATTTTTCCACTGAGCGGGCTTTTTCAAGTGCAGGATAGACGCCTCAGGTGAGTCAAGTCCTGTCTTTCACCGGACCATGTCCACGTGTTAATTTTACTCATCAAAACAATTATGCTTTCGAGTAAGTAGACTAGAAAATAACTGTTTTAGGCTAGGTATGTCGTTTTTTTAATCTGCTGATTAAGGCGGCTATTTTCAACGAGGTGCCGACTGCTTAACGTGTTAAACTATCTTTTATTCTGTGTGCACGTCATGTTTAGAGTACATTAGGTTTATTGAAGGCTATATCACAGGCCTATTTTTTCTATCCTACAGCTACTTTTTTCTTTCTTCTTTTTTTTTTTTTTTTTTTTACATTGTAACTGTTATTGGTTAACGTTCTTTACCGAACAGCTGTCATATTAGATCAATGGTTAATGCACGACTGCACGTTGTGAAATACGTGCAACTTTTCAGAGCATTTTTTTCTCTCTCATAGATTTGGCTTAGTCTACCTGTTAATTATTTTCAACAATGTCCTGACCGTTTTAATATGTTAAATAACTTTTACTTGGTGATTTCTGTTTAGAACAGACTTTTAATGGTTGTTCCATTGATCCTGCACTATTCATTCAGTTGTTTTCAATAAATATATCTGTTAAATATTCGTTAAAATTGATTCAGTGAATGCGTGTCATGTTCTAATGTACAATGGTCATAATTCAAGGCGAGCACGTCGCAGATAAATGCCCCTTTTCAGTGGAATTTAGCATTGGATTTGGAATAAAGTATTTTAAATGGGTCGCATAACTTTTTTTTTTTCTTTTTACTGTTTTCTGAAGGTTGGTTTCCCTTTAGACTAGTCGGTTACAAAACTTCCGTTTAAACAACAGTCAAATTAGTCGTAACGCACATCCCTATAAAAATCCCAGGAGATCAGCAGTTACAGGAATACTCAAACCAGCCCGTCTGGCACCAACAATCATCCATGCAATTATCTAATCAGCCAATCATGTGGCAGCAGTGCAGGGCATAAAATCATGCAGATATGGATCAGGAGCTTTAGTTAATGTTGTTCACATCAACCATCAGAATGGGGAAAAATGTGCTCTAGATTTGGACCGTGGCATGATTGTAGGTGCCATATGGTCTGGTATTTCTGTAACTGCTGATCTCCTGGGATTTTCACATACAACGGTCTCTAGAATTTACTCAGAATGGTGCCAAAAACAAAAAACATCCAATGAGCAGCAGTTCTGCAGAAGGAAACGCCTTGTTGATGAGAGAGGTCAACAGAAAATGGCCAGACTCTGTACAATTGTGGTGAGAACAATAGCATCTCAGAATGCTATTCTGAGATGCGGGTTGGTGCTGTTTTGGCAGCAGGAGGGGGACCTACACAATATTAGGCAGGTGGTTTTAATGTTGTGGCTGATTGGTGTATTTTGACATCCATTAACAACGTGTTGGTCCATGAGAGAACTGTTAGAACCTTTGTCTAGCAGTGTCTCTCAAATTTGTAATGGGAAGGGGATGTAATGGCACCTCGGCATCAAAAAGCAATAGACATCTGTCAAACTGATCGTTCATTCAGGAAAGTACAAAATCAGTTTGCCTTAAGAAACCTGAAGTGATATTTGAGAGCTGAAATTACCCTTCAAATAAACATATTCCCACCATCCAAATCAATACAAAATGCTAAAAACGGTCACCTGTCATTGTATCGCTTTATCAAACAGCACTTCATGTAAGAAATAAGGTATGAGATGTTGTGCTAAACTGTGAATATAGTCACGACTAAAGGGCATTGTTTGGCACAATGTGCAGTGGGGGGAAAAAACTTCACTACATAAAAATAAGGACACCCAATTTTCATTAAATGTCACTTTAAGCAATGTCTTAAAGTAACATCTTTCTGCTAGAAGATATAGTCCCTATTATCAACAACATATCTAGTGCTAAGGTTAGTAGTTGATCTCAATGGGTCCTGTGCAGTGGTAGTGTATTTTTGCATGGCAGGACAGCTGTTTCAATCAGTCAGCATCCAGGACCAGAACTTTCCATTTTTTAGTTCACTGTACAAAGCCGCTAGTGATTTTCTCTCCTCTGCCAGGGGTGGATTTGGACTTCCTACTATAGTGCAGCACTACAAAACTAAAGGATGTATTCTTTCAAATGAACAGAGGCTGCAGTAAATTAGGGGCATCGTAACTCAACCAAGTGAGCATAAACAATTATTGTGTACAAGGCATGAGCTGTAGGATGGGGACATTTTTCCAATCACCAAAGGCAGCTGAAAATAACCATCATTCCAAGCTATCAAACCTAATTCTGAAGTCTATAGAGCTCACTCAAGTGCTTTTGGTTCCAGAATAAAAAAAAATAATAATACACAGAGAAAGAGGATAGAGAGTGAAGCACCTCTCTGTTGCATGGAATGACACTAGCTCTGCCAGGCACTATGGCTTTTGAGTTGCAACAAAATGTCAGTGGATGTTTCATTACACAAGGAAAAAAAACAAAGGTGACGAGTTCACGATCTGGACTGTAGCTCATCAAAATTGCATTAGAAAAGAAAAAAATAAAATCAACATCTGAAGAGTAATTTTCCAGTGCAATTTATTCCTATCCCTAAGGTAATTTTTTTTTTGATCTGCGTTGCAATAGAATTCCACTGTATCCTCCTCAAGCACTGAAGTGCTGCAAACACTTAATGTTCCGGGTTCAATACAAGTTAAGCTCAATCAACAGCAATTGCGGCATAATGTTGTTTACCATAATTTATTTAGACTCGTTCCTCCTTTTCTTAAAAAAATTTTTTTTTTTTTTACATTAAAATACAATTTTTTCAAAACGACGTAATGTCGACGTAATGTCAACAAACCCTAAAACGACTGTAAAAATCACAACTTAACTCTACAGCTCAAATAATACACACGAAGAATTAATGCAAGTGCTTTTATAAAATTATAAGCTTATGATAGCACACAGCCTCAGCTGTGACTGAGAGCCCATATGCTGTCTTGCCAATATGTCCTTCTATCAACCACTTCAAACAAGGCTGTTTCTTTTTTCCAAGACAAATCATACAGCTAAAAATTGAATTTAGGACACCAATTTAATCTCTGTATTATTGCGGGACTTCAGAGTTCATTTCACAACAGAGCCAGAGCACAAATTGAATGTGAGGCATTATTCACTCTAAAAGTGGGGGAGGAGCAGCAGCACCTGTCTTAGCCAAATCGAAATCCCAGCCTATTGCACCCAATACACTTCTATATTAAGCAGAGCACAAAAGAGTGAGTGAGATTGAAGGAGAAATATATTTATTTGTTAAGTGAATCCTGAAATACTACACTACCAAAGCTAGGCTAAAAACCAAAACTTAAATTCATAAAGAAAAATCATGCATTAAAACAATAGATACCGATTGTTAGCATTTTGGAAACAGGCCTTACAAAAAATACATTACACCATTTAGACAATATATATATGCAGGTCTAGTTGTGCCAACTAAAAACACAGAAGTCATTAAAGCTGGGTTAAAAAAAAAAAAAAAAAAAATCCAATTAATGATCCACATCCTTCAATTAATGTTTCTTTGTCTTCAATCAATGTCAACAGTCATTTATGTCAAAAGTTAAACAGTGGAACAAAAATAACGGATTTGTATCAAAATATCAAACTTTATTATTTATTATAAGTGTCCCCTAATATACTCTATGTCTTGTCTGTAGTTAATATTATTCAAACAATAACAGGAAAACCACTCATTGGTCTTAGATTGATAACTTTAGAAGTGTAAAAAATTATTAATGCAAAATAATCATTCAGTTAAGACCAGTAAGTAGTTTTAAGTAACATTTCATTACAGTTTTCAATTTCTGAATGTTTACTTGACTACTTTTCTTTATTTGTATCTTACAAATTACATTATTGACCATTTATCTAAAACAATTACTATTTGGTTGTGGAATCAAAATGGGTACTGAGAAATATCAAACTGCTTTCATATGGAAACAAAATGGACATTTTAGCATAAATACACCTAAATAAATTGGAATCACATTGAATTCTGAATTGAATCAAATCAAGACCTTGTGAATCAGAAAAGAATCAGGAAATCTCAATCCCTAGGAATCTGTGTTTATTGGTCAATTTAAAAAGTCATTTACATTTCTTTTGGAATAACTAATAATTGATTCATTCTCCACAAGGCACTCTGACTTCCATAATTATAAGCCATCCATGCAGCCTTACACAATGCTTTTAGGACCTTTGCTGAAGCAGAAAAGTCTTTGCACCCTATATTCTTTAAATCTCTTTGCTTTTTCTAACACTTACCTGGCTCTCTGTAGCATAACAATAAAGGTGAGACAGACATAGAGAAAAGTAAATAAGGTATAAAGATAATGTCAGATATGAAGTGCTGTGTCAGGTGTCGTGCTACGCAGAGGCTGCAGGAGGCTGTGCCCAAGAGCCAAGCTAGCCGGGAAGGATGGATATATCATGACCCCCATCTGTTTCTCCTGTCTGAGCGAGTGAGCAGCCAGAGACTTGTCATGCCAGCTGTGCTTCAGGGCTGGGGAGCAGCGCTTTTTTGTGTAGGGGCAGACATGGCGCAAAGGCCTAGTCAAGTAGAAAACCTGTTTTGAAACGACCAGAGAGCTGCAAGGATGTATCCATGCTTCAAATAAACTGGCAGCACCAAGGATGAGCAATAAAGCAATTACAGAAATGTACGTCTCATGGATGGCGCTCATCTGTATTCTAAAGGACGGGTGTCTCTTTGGTGACATATGGCTGTTTGTCATTTATCTGGGCAGAGCCATATGAACGCATAAGAAGTTCTATATATATGAGGCTCTTTTAGCCAGCATTCCTCTTTAAAGATCCTGTCCAATTATATGAGCATTTCTCATGCAGTCATGGTAGTATCACAAATGTTGGATGATACGACCAGCTTATTACACAGATAGCTCCATATTAGTGATTACTATCGCTGCTGGAATCAATTTGGTATTACTTTTTCCATTCCAGGCCTGAGCGCACTTCATGACGATCACTTGAAACAGCACTGGAAACAGAATGTGTAATCTGACTTATTTAATGCTCATGCCTTATCCAAGCCAAAGTCTGCACTAGATGTTATCGGACAGCCGTTTTCAGGCTTTCACGTTACCAAGATAAAAATGGACAGTAATGACAGAGGCATTTGCTCAGAATCCTGTTTTGTAGTTAGACTGAACCTGAAATGAGCCATCTGGAGCACATCATCTCAGGTTGCCGAGAACACCACCGTGTTTCCAGACAGCGCCAAGGACCTGCTGCTGCCTGACGTTTGTAAGGCTGACATAAATAGTCAATGACACATGTGAGAAATCACCTCCCCGAAAATCATCTTCAGCTGTTTGTGGCGCAACACCACGTCAGCTGCCCACTGCTATTTACATGTGACAAATAAATTATGTTTCCTTGCGCTGGGGTGGGTCGGGGGGGGCTGCATAAAGGATATTCTCTAAGCAAAATTGAAAAATTATATATTTTACCAAAGTTCAGGGACATGTCTTCCCAAATACCTACAAAGTGAAAGACTTGTAAATTATAGCGGCAAGAAAAACTGTGAACCCTTTAGAATTAGCTGGTTTTCTGCATTAATTGGTCATAAAATGTGATCAGTTCAGCCATATTCTTAGGATGTCTGGTGTGAACAGCTCAAGGTCATTCCACAGCATCTCTATTGGGTTAAGGTCTGGGCTCCGAATGGGTGACTCCAAAAGGAGGATTCTTATTTTTTTTTTTAAGCCAGTGTATTAGATTTGCTTCGATGTTTAGGGTCATTGTCCTGCTGTCCTTCAGCTGGCGCAAAGCCACCCAGACATTATCCTGTAGGATATCTTGATAAACTTGGAAATTCATCTTTCCCCTCGATGACAGCAAGCAGTCCAGGCCCCGAAGCAGCAAAGCAGCCCCAAATAATGATGCTCCCTCCATCATACTTCACCGTTGGGATGATGTTTACATGTTGGTATGCGGTGCACTTTTTACGCCATACGTAGTGCTGCGTGTTCTTTCCAAACAATTTCACCAGTTTCATCAGTCCACAAAACATTTTCCCAGTAGCATTGTGGAGTGTCAAGGTGGTCTTTGGCAAACTGCAGGCATGCAGCAATGTTTTTGTTGAAAATCAGCAACTTTCCTTCCATGGACACCATGCCTATTTAATGTTTTCCATATAGAAGATTCATGAACAGAGATGTTAACTAGTGCCAAAGGTTCCATCAAGTCTTTAGCTGTCACTCTACGGTTCTGCGGTGTGCTCTTTGAGTCATCTTGGCTGGACGGCCACTTCTAGGACAGTAGCCACAGTATTAAATCGTCTCCATGTATAGACAATTTATCTTACTGTGGACAGATGAATATCTAAGCTCTTCGAGATAACTTTGTAACCCTTTCCAGCTTTATGCAAAGCAACAATTCTTCATCGTAGGTCTTCTGAGATCTCTTTTTTTTTTTTTGCAAGGCATGGAACACGTTAGCAGATGCTTCTTGTGAATAGCAAACTCAATGTTTGAGTGCTTTTTATAAGTCAAGGAAGCTCTAATCTTCACCTCCAATCTCATTTCATAAATTAGATGCCAGGTTTGCCAACTCCTGACTCCAATTAGCTTTTGTTGATGTCATCAGCCTAGGGGTTCACATACTTTTTTCCCCAAGTACACTGTGAATGTTAGAATGATATATTCTATATGTACAAGAACAAAACAATAATTTGTGTAAATGGTTAAAACAAATTGTGTTTCATTATTGTAACTTAGATGATCAAACCAGATTTTAGGACAAATTTATATATAAATTCAAGTCATTCAAAAGGGTTCACATATTTTTTCTTGCCACTGTATTCCCTACAAACATATGGAATGGAATGCAGCATCCCTGCTGCCAAAACAAGTTTGAATGGCTGAGTCTATCACTGGAAACAGAGGCAGTTCCACTTGTAAATAAGATGTCAATGAAGATGGAGAAACAGGTTGGTTCAAACAAGCACAAACTCTGAAAACAAGATTTCCCAAAGCAGACATAGAGACTTTTATAGGCGCTTTTCCACAATCGAGCCAAATGGTTATTGTTGCAGAACCGCACCATTCCGTATCGATTAGGTCATGCTGGCGTGGTTACAGTTTCTTTACTATCATAGTGTTGCGGAATCAGGATTGGAATAGACTGAACGAAAAAGTGACCAATCGTTAATCGCCATGTCACTAAAGCCATTCCACCAGCATGGCTGAGTAGCGTTAGCCAATTATGTTGAGAAATCCAGGAATGGTTTGCAACTGTATCATACCAAAGCATGCTCAGGTGGAATTGCTACTGGAACCGTTACTCAACACCATTTGGCCGATGGTGGAAAGGTTCCTTATGAGGCATTGTTCTGGACAAAAGTAATCCCACAAACAAATCTCACAGATCGCAAACATGTTTCTAATAATGTAATACTTTGCCATGTATTGCATCATGACATATGTTTCGAGGTAGTTGGAAATACTTAATAGAGCTATTAAAGAGGAACACAGCTTCCCTTACTCTTACAATGATATTAAATGTTTTTATCAATTGTAGTAGACCTCACACCAGTTTTGTCCAAGAAAGTGGCCGATTTCCTTTCAGTGTGTAGTACATACAGCCAAATTTGTCAATGAAGTCAGCAAGCTTAAATGAAGAAAACACATGCTCTTCATTTACTCACTGAACCTCAAGCGTATCATATCACCCATTGAGCTGTATGCTCCAGGGGTGTAAAACAGCTCCTTTCAACTGATATTTCTTAAACTACTCAAGTCTTCCAACAGGCCTAGCAGTGGAAAACAGTTAATTTGTGACTACAGGATAATAAACTGAGAAGAAAATAAATGAAATGTGAAGGACGATGGGAAAAAATAAAACCAGTATTGGTGACCAAACAAAGGGAATTATTTGCAAACAACAGCAGTCAAACAATTCAATGCCCAGATCAGTAGCACTGCAGGTAGCTTTGCGTGTACTGATCCCCTCTCTTCAAAAGCCAGACAGCACAGGACAAACTGTGATCAGACTGAAGGTCTTTATACAGCTCAATCCAGAGGACGTGACGTGTGCACTGTCCCCGAAATTAAACTCCCTTCTCCCTCCCTGCAGGAGTGCATCTCTCTCAGGTAGCAGGTGGATTCTTGCTGTCACCCAGGGATAAGGAAGCCAAAGGGCTGATGTCTGAAGATGGGGAAAAGCAGCAAATGAGAAGGAAAATCTGAATTTGAAGTGCACCTACATTGCCCATGTACTCAGAGAGAAGATCCTGCAGTGCCTGGCGAACAGAATTGCATTCGGCCACAATACGCTCCCGGCGATCATCACGTGTGCATGACGAGTCGGCCATGAGGGCGGCACCACTTATGATGCTCTCCAGTCGCTCCTCCAGAGATGGGCGGAACCTCTCCTCACTAAAACTCAGTGGGTCCACGATGATCTGCTTCTGTAGGGGGAAGAGAGGAAAATAGTGCATGAGAATAATTTGAAAATAATATACTGTAGAGGGAGTGAGACAGATAGAGGCCATTCAGCATTTCTTTGCAAAAAGGGAAAAAAAAAGTGTGATTTATGCTTTCACACACCAAATGTCCAACTTCACAAGATTTAAATGGTCATCATTATTAGCAGCACACCTAGGGACAAGCGGGGTGGGACAGAATTTTGGAATCTGTCTCCCCTAACACGGAGGAACAAGCTGTGATATTCATTAACTGAAGGAATCAATAATTCACAAGATCTGAGATGATGGTCTGGGGCCCTGATGAAATTTGAGGCCAACGAGCTTGGTCAATCAGAGGCTGCACTAGCGTCCTTGCATGCTTAAAATGTCTTATAAGATGCTGCCTGATACATTCTGATTTTAAAAGTCATTTGCACTGTCTTCTGGGGCAAAAAAAAATTATATATAACAAGCCGGACAAAAATTAATCTTAACTACAGATCACAGGCTAGGTGTACATCTTAAGAGGTTTTTTCAAAATTCCTCATAGAATTGTTTGGTAAACACTGCATTTAGTACAAGAGCATCGTTGAAGCAAATAACCCTAAATTGCAGAGCCGTTTAAGTAGCAGTTGTGCGTATAAACCATTGCTATTCTTCCCATTTGAGCCAGGGTGACATTTAAGATGTCCCTAGTTGCTCTTTCTGCTCGGTGATGACACACTTGTCGCTTAGAAGAATAAACTTGTCAGTGTCGGGTGCAATTCAAACAGATGAGAAGAGTCATTGGCGTGCCAGAAAAGCGATAACTTCCAATTAAAAAAAAAAGGAAATGGGCAGCAGTCAGCGGCACAGGGAATCAATCTTCAAAAAAACATGACGAGCCCCTACATCTGATGGCATATAGGCGGTGAAATATTCAACAATTCAGTTGTTAGAATCGGAGTTTATTAGCCTCATCTCATCTGACCTCCTTTGCTTGCGTGTCACGTTGGCATGGCAACAAGCCTCTCTCTCTAACTAATTTTTTGCTGCCATTTAAACATATGCCATCTGTCTGGGCAAAGGACCGCCTCTCTTTTGTGAAGGTGTCAGGCCTCCTGAAACTGCTACTTCTAAGAATAGTGCAGTTACATATCCAGTTTGCCTCAGCCCTGCACAGTATATACACAAGTGTTTGCAATATTAACAGCTGAGGATGAAGTCCTATCGGTGCCAAGAGCGCCTAAAACAATGTGCAAATACAACATTGCACATAGCATCAGCCAAACTACACACGTATGCCACCCTGTTATTTAGACTTTGTTGCTCAGGCCCTTGCGCATCCAGTGCGATATAGATCCCATAATCCCAGATTATGGGTGCATGAGCAGGGAGGCAATGTAGGTGTTACATGAAATCTGATAACCAGGTAATGCTTGGTGATATTTTCATTATGTTACCCACAAGGGAAATTGACTCAAAGACTTAGAGGCCATTCACACCAAAGCCTCCTTGCATTTAAAAACAGCAAGACAGTGTCAACAGAATGGAACAGAATACAGGGGTCTCGAGATGAGTCTTTAAAAAGTTTAGTCCGTTTAAAACAAACATATTTTTTAACTTGACAGAAATGCGCAAAAAATATTTCATTGTTGACTATTCAGTAGGTTGTTTTTGTTAGTGGGGGCGTTCGCATAGGATGCACTCGTGATCAAGAAATGTGGATTGAGTGCAACGGAATGGAACAAACATTTCATTGTCTGTCTCTTCTGCAATAGCTTCTATACTACTCTAGGGTTTCCACTCTTTTCAAGGCACAATTTTCCAGGACATTTTATGTGCCCAAAAGGTGTGATATGAGCAAAAACACACGAGAGGTTATAATGTATATTGTGGTTATCGAATGGTTATTTTTTTCTGAATTCATTACATTCATTTTGAAGTGCACAGCATATGCTGATTATATATTTTATTTAATTAAAATCGCAGCCTTTTGCAATTTAATAAATCACACATAGCGTCATTTTAATTTGATTATTTGTGCATTCAAACTTTTTTCATCCAAAGTATGTCAAATTCCGAGGCATTACGCATTTTATAGCGAATGCCATTTTTATGACTGGATTCAGTGTTTCTGTACTTTTTCACCTTGCAGAACTCATAGGGCCCTTCATGTGGTAACCAAAGTATTAGCAGACTCAGATTTTTTTTATTTATTATTGAAAATGAATTCACATCCAAATGTTTAAAGGCCACATCACAATGCTACCACATTGGGTTGTGAACTCATTTTCAAAAATCATATTTTTCACTGTATAAATACATACACTACTACGTCAGAGCAAATCAGAGATGACAGCAGATGAGCAGAGACTGTATGTGACAAGGCTTTATGACAGTCAACCGTTGATGTTGTTTCACAATGTGTAGCCACCAGCAGTGACAAAACTATACTAGTGTGTATTTGACACATATCCCTCTCGATCATTACCATGTTTTTGTACATGTAACAAAAATCATGTTAGCCACACAGTCAAACAGTTTTATCATACTTAAATATTTTCCAGGACAAATAATTATTTTCCAGGAAATGCAAGTATGTTTCTAATTTTCCATGACAATAGCTGCACTGCAAAATTCCAGGTTTTCCAGGACACGTGGGTACCCTGTACTCATGGAACTTGGCAGTGTGATACTGCAAGTATTTTTGACTTTTGTATGACAAATTGCTTATGTCCCTCATTTGTTAGTCGCTTTGGAAAAAAGCATCTGCTAAATGACTAACTCTAAATGCAAATGTATGAGTACACAAGACCAACAACAAAAAATATAAGCATTGATAAAATGCAAGAACGTGCACTGTATGATCGCCCCCTTTCCTCAAGACATTATCCTTAAAAGTGAGAGCATTTGTAGGACTGAAGACCAAAAAAATCAAACAAAACAAAAACTCAGCGATGTAAGGCAATAACTACGTAAGGTTAGTTCATGTTCACCAATTCAAAAACATCCAAAACAAGACTAACGGCTTTTATCATCACTGGATATCATTATTAGAGAAGGTGACATAGTAATAATAATTCAGCTGTGCGTAGATCAATATGGTGAGATGAGCTCTATACACTTTTAAAATTCTTCTGAAAAGCAGCATGCAAGGTTAAGAGTAAAAACTGGGCCAATCACATAGTACAGCACAATCAATATAATGGAGGTCTTAGGGTACCGATAATTCTACCAGGTGCAGGTAAGGATAGAGCTGTAGGCTGCCTGGGGCTGCAAGAAATCTTGGCATGGTTTGTGCCGAGTATTGATTGGTTGGAAAAGAAAAAAGAAAAATCAGGACATATGCTTCACTTAAAATAAACTATTATGTTATATTATTAGCCTCAGGTCACCACAAATGCATCGTTTTGAAACCTCCTAATTCATTTAAATCAGCTCAGATTTATTGCCCCTCTCAAATACTCAATCTGATAAAACAAAAAGGGAGAAAACCATACGCAATGATAAAAAGAAATCTATAAAATTAATTTTGTTGCCAGCTTTAAAAGTTAGTTCCCCCAACACACTTGCGGTGCATCCTGCAGTCTGGCTTCACATGATTCAATTATCACTTCCTAATGGTTTTAAGCTTAAAGGAAAGGACAAGAGAACAGCAAACTACAATGAGGCTTGATGCTGTGATTCAGACCTGGAGCATAAAACAAAAGGGGAAAGAAACAGTTGATTAGTCAGTCGACAAACAAAACAACCAATGCATTCTGGGCTGCAGAAGAGTTCATTGTTGTTTAGTGAAGGGGGATAATTGCAGCATGTAGAAGGGAAAGGGGAACGAGAGATGGGTGGAGGGGAGTGAAAGAGTGAGAACAGAGAGAGACTAACTCATGCTACTACACCTACAGCTCTGTTGATGACTAATGAATTCTGCATTATTCTATAAACTTCCAGATGTATTCGCAGTCAAGTGTGAAGATGAATAAAGCTGGGCGGGTTTCATCCCAAGAGTGAGAAAGCAAAAGAGACAAGACAGAAAACAAAAGCCTTGTCATGTAACAGAGCATGCGAGCCCCAGAGACAGAGCAGAATTTGAAGATCAGATCTTTCTAAAGGAGTTGTTGAGCTCAGAGCCAGACAACCCAAGAGACAGTTTGGAAAAATAAAGGTGACCAAAAAAAACAAAAAAAAAAACCCAAAAGACTGCAATAACCCATTACTTCAATAATTAATTGGCCCCTGAGATTGAGGATGAAAACTCACCTTTCAAAAAAGGAAACATTAATGGCGAAAGAACAGAGTGACCGTATTTGATTTGATTTGCCTTGCTCTCTTTAACAGGGTGACACCACTCCTGACACCACTGTGTGAGAAATCTTTCAACAGATAATCGAGATGGAGACAAGTACCTGCGGCGACTGATTTGTTGCAAATTTAATATGCGGATGTGAAGTTCATTGCCTAAATTGACTTTGTTTTACATTCAGCTCTGGAAAAAAAAAAAAAAAGAGACCACTCCAAATCTTTCTTAAATCAGCATCTCAACATGTTTGGCAGCCATTCCATTCCAGTATCTGTTGAATTTCAACACAAGCACACCTCATTCTACTTAATGAGGTACTGATTAGGGATCACCTGAACCAAATCTTATTTAACAAGGAAAAGTATAAAAACCACTGCAGTGGTCATCACTATCCTCTTGCAATAGGACCAGCTAGATGGCAAAAATAGTGCTAGTAGTACCTCAAAGGTAATTGGAATCAAAAGATAACTATTGACCATGCCAAAAGAGTTGAAAATAAAAGTTGTCAGTGAGGAAAAGGGTTCAATACTGCCTTTACTAGCAGAGGGATACAGTGAGTGTCAGGTTGCTTCCATCCTTAAACTTTCAAAGACAGTGGTTCATAAGAACAAGTTCAAGCAGCAGACACTGGGGACAACAAAGGTACAGAACAGCAGAGGGCAAAAACGACTCTCCACTGACCGGGATGACCGCCAACTCATTCGAATGTCACTCAACCATAGGATGACATTAAATAACCTACAAAAAGAATGGCAAACAGCAGCTGGGGTGCAGTGCACGGTGAGGAAAGTTCGAAACAGGCTCCTAGGGCAGGGCTGAAGTCGTGCAAAGCTAGAAAAAAGCTTCATTCATCAATGAGAAGCAAAGAAGAGACAGGTTGAGGTTTGCAAACGACCATTAGGATTGGACCGTAGAGGACTGGAATAAGGTCATCTTCTCTGATGAGTCCAATTTTCAGCTTTGCCCAACACCTGTCATCTAATGGTTAGACGGAGATCTGGAGAGGCCTACAAGCCACAGTGTCTCGCACCCACTGTGAAATTTTTTGGAGGATCGGTGATGATCTGGGGGTGCTTCATTAAGGCTGGAATTGGGTAGATTCATCTTTGTGAAGAATGCATGAATCAAACCACTTACAAGGTTATCCTGGAAGAAAACTTGCTTCCTTCTGCTCTGAAAATGTTCCCCTACTCATGTCATGCACAAAGTAGATGTCTTAAATGACTTGACAAAACTATAGTTTGCTAATATGAAATCTGTGGAGTGGTTAGAAAATGAGTTATGACTTCAACCTAAGTGTATGTAAACTTCTGACTTCAACAGTAACTATAAATAGTAAATCCAAAAAAACTGATAATTTTGCAGTGGTCTCTTAATTTTTTCCAGAGTTGTATATAATTTAGAGCCATTTTGGCTTGGATGCAATTTTTTTGCTACATCCACATTAAACAGAGCGGTGTTGATATGAGCTGGACTAATAGACAGGCTCTAATTAGGACCGTTAAAGATTAAATAAAGTGCTGTGCTAATCTCTACAAGCCTTGTGTCTCATCAGTATTTAATGACAAAAGCATCCATTTCCAAGCTAATAAATATAGTATATTTTGCTCATCATGTTTTGATAAGTGAAGTGCAGTCTAAACATACTCCAAGCACTCATTAAAGGTACCTGGTTCAGTCAAAGCTAAATCTACAGATTCAAACAAATTGGACTGAGTATCAGCAAAGATTTTTAAGACAGCCAGAGGATATGTTCATCAGGTACGTACTATTACGAAGTACCAAAAACCTCTAAGTTAATGATGCCTTTGCAAGACACAGCACATTCAAAATGAACATGTCTGGACACCCTGTGCAAAACAACACAGCTGGTGCAGTAACGTCAACTTTTTTTTCTTTTTTCTTTTATAAGATCTCTATGGCAGCATTTCAGTTCATGCATATAATTTGAATATATAATTTCACTAACTGATTGCTTAAAATGGTGAGAGTGCAACAGACCAAAAACAGCAAGAGTAATGGTTTGCATCCTATTCCGGTAAGAGACTGAGTTCAAAATGCAAAATAAATGAAGGATAGCTAATGACCACTTGCTAAACTTAACCTCAAATTAAATTTAGAAGCTCTGGTCTTAATTCTTATAAGTGATAGTTCATACAAAAGTGGAAATTCTGTCATTTACTCACCCTCATGTTGCTCAAACCTGTATGACTCTTATTTCAAATGGAACAAAAGGAGATGCGAGGCAGAATAACAGCCTAAATCACCACTCACTTTCATTGCATCTCCACTAAAGATTCTTATTCAAGTTTTGAAACAACATGACAGAATTTCATTTTTGGCTAAGAAAATCAGGAAATAATGGTTCCTTATACAGTAAACCCTATGGACTATTTCCCATAAGCTTTTGGTGTTTGAGCAGAACTGTCACAGTAGTGGCCTGGCTCAACTCTGCAGTAGACATTTAAACTTGTGAAAGACTCTGAGGTCAGTAACTTGGCTTTGTTTGGACATACAAATTTAATCTGATTCAATCCTGGATTATCGTCTCCTCGACAGAGTTCAATCACACACCGGCTTTGTCAACAAGTTGTTGCTCTTGCGCTCTTTGTTGGTAAAATGCTGCTTGTGTGGATCAGTTTCAGAGGGCGATTAACTTCCTGCTGTTCAGATGGGAGTTCAATCTCATTGACAACATGTTCATCTACATCACTAGCAACAAAAACTCAATTCTCAAACATTTCTAAAAACGTTTTAATTAAGCTTTGTATTTTACCCAGAGCCTGACCATTCTGCAAGATGATAAATTCAGTAGCAAACATTGCTGGCTATACCTACATTTTTAATTGGTGTATGAATTACCTAACATTTGCTGTTACCAGTATTTGAACACAGGTTACGAGGGTTAATACCATGATTTTGAATTAATGATTCAGCTTTTACAGTTGTTGAGGCTTTTCAAATCCTTAAGCCATGCCCAAGGTCTACTAGGGACTGCATAATTTATAATGCTTCAATGCAACCTTTTCCATGATTTTTTTTTTCTGCACAACATTTCTCATTCCCAGTGCTGGATCAATCCGTTAAATGTGACTACTGACCCCCTCACTGTAAAGGGTAGTTGACGCACTGAAACATTTATATACATTAAAGGGTTAGTTCACCAAAAAATTAAAATTCTCTCATCATTTACTCATCTTCATGCCATCCCAGATGTGTATGACGTGCTTTCTTCTGCTAAACATACGAAGATTTTTTAGAAGTGTATCTCAGCTCTGTAGGTCCATACAATTCAAGTGAATGGTGACCAGAAGTCCAAAAGCTCCAAAAAGGAGATAAAGTCCATACAAGTAATTCATACAACTCCAGTGGTTTACACCATGTCTTTTGAAGAGATCCAGTTGGTTTTGTGTGAGAACAGACCAAAACATAACTTCTTTTCCACTGTACATCTTTATAGCGGTCTCCTTGGCAATCATGATTTCACGCTCGATCACACTTCCTACAGTGCCATCAAGAGCTCAGCAGATACGTCAAGCACTAGGAAGTGTAATCGAACTTGAAATCATGATCGTGCCTAGAGACTGAAATGGCAAGATGTACAGTGATAAAGGAGTTATATTTTGGTCTGTTCTCACCCAAAACCAACTGGATCACTTCAGAAGACATTGATTAAAGAGCACCTATTATGTTTTTTCAAATATTACCTTTCATGTAGTGTGTTATATAGCTGTTGTGAATGTAAAAAAGTCTGCAAAGTTTCAAAAATCAAAGTGCACAACAAATGGAGTTATTGACTCCCAAAAGAAAGAACCGATTCTGAACACCTGAAACGAGTCGTTAGTAATTCCAGACTTACTTCCTGTACTAACCTACGTAATTTGGTAACAAAAAAAACCCACCTCTGCTCTTCATTGGCTGCTCGCGAACCGCTTTGTCCCGCCCTCAAACACTAAACTAAGCGGTAGACCAATCACAACAGACTGGGACATCTGACCAATCAGAGCAGAGTAGGCTCTCTGAAAGGAGGAGTTTAGAATGAATCCTTTAGAACAGATTATTGTACGAGTCGTTTTTGAAACTGGGGAAGAAAAAAAAAGGCAATGCTGCAATTTAAATTATGAGCAAATTAAAGTGTTTTTTGACCTTGGATGCATGTAAACCTATTGTATGAGACCTTTAAAACAAAATTAGGCACATTTAAAAACCATAATAGGTGCTTTTTAAACCACTGGAGTGGTTATGGATTACTTCAATGCTGGCTTTATCTCCTTTTTGGAGCTTTTGGAGTTCTGGTCACCATTCACTTGCATTGACCTACAGAGCTGAGATACTCTTCTAAAAAAAATCTTCATGTGTTTAGCAGAAAAAAGAAAGTCATACACATCTGGGATGGCATGAAGATGAGTAAATGATGAGAAATTAAATGTTTTTAATTTTTTGTTTTTTCCAAAAGATTTTAGGTACAAATTTATTTGAATGTATAAGGCAAAGCGTATATCTGTACCTGTTTTTTCACCATTTGTGATAACATTTTTGCCTTCACTCGCTCATTTTAAATATTTGGTACTCCTGTGTGACAAATTAATTGTTAAAAGTAAAAATATTCCATCTTGCCTCTGAATTTATGAGGTCACAAAAGCTGCATGATATTCATTATAAATGAATTTGCAAAATTCAGTTTAAAATACACAAATTTGGCTTTTTTTGGATTATGTAGTATTTTAAAAGACTTAAAATATTTGTTCTCTTTTTGATCAACTTTTTTCAAATCCCTTTTGCTTTTCCACAGTTGTTGTTGGAACCCAGCCAACCAATATATATTATTATATAATATTATAGTACAAGTATGCAATAGTAAAATAATGCTATCCAAAATTATTTACTTTCACACTATACTTTAAGGCTATCCGATTAAACCCACAAGCCCTTATTTCACATGAAGACACCTTTGAGTTTGTGTTTCTCCTTAGAAATAGAATAAGCAGGCATGACACAGGGCTCCTCTGTCACTGCGTGTATGAACCCACAACGAGAAATAATGTGTCATTACACAATCGTTAAATGAAAGTAAAACTGGAGCACTTTGCATTCACTAAAATCCTAGTTTATATTTTATCCTCGTGGAAGTTTGGTGTGAACCTCCACAGATGGCGCTTGCATCATGTCTGCTTCAGAAGCGGTTAATCTTCACACACTCTTCAGAAGCTGCACTCAGTGCAGTCCGTCGTGTGGCTCACTGAGACGGTCCGAGTTCAACTGAATGAGACACTAAAATGCGGCATTCATTCCCATATTTGGACAGTAAAATGTGATTGGAAATTAAAGCGCATAATAATTGCGGTTATCTTAAATAACCGTGATTAGTTAAAATAACCACGATCACACGATTATTAATAATCAAGATAGGGCTAATGGGCATAGAGCAAACATGTCAACTTTACAGAAGTATTTATGGCAACTATCAAAAAGCTTTCCACAGAGTGAAATCTTAATGATGTCACAATTCTATTCTATGTCCATTGTGCCCTTGAGAAAGGCACTTCAATGTATGTTGCAGTATGAGGTCTGGCACAATCAAATCAGTGTACTGCCCAAAACTGCACAATGCTCAGAGAACGTTCCCTTCAATCAGTTTCTCAGTTTAGTCTTGGTCTTGATGCTGAATGACAATTCTCCATTGACAACACTCATTAGTTTGCTATTTTGGTCTGGATTAGAGAAACTGATCCAAAATGTGACATCCAACGACGGCCCAAGAAATTGCACAGAGTATCCTGTACCACTATTCAGGAGCGGAGCTGCTGAATCTACAGCATCAATGCGCAAATTTTTGTTCCAAAAATGACAAAAAATTGGTGTGCGCCGAAATAAATTGACAATATATAATCAATTGAAATGTTTTGTTTTTTATGAATCAGTCCCAACGAATTAATGTCAATCAATCTGAAAAGAATAAGTCTGATTCATGGACTGAATCATTTAGACAACTCATAGCATTGGTTATTGTTTAGCATGCAGTTAGACAAAAACAAAATGCTGTAGGAAACACTGCTTACATCAAAGTTGTTAAGGGCGTAGGCCAGCTCTCCTCCACCTGCAGGGTGGGAGAAACTGGAGTCCTCACTACTGGTAGCCTGGGCTGCATTAGATATGCCAGAGACTGCGTGCTGCAGCTGCTTGTAAATGAGGTCGCGGTTGGCCTTGTATGCGGCCACGTCTGGATGCTGCAGGCAGGCATGCGAGGCTGTGTACAGCATTGGAACATTCCTCTGCAGGACGCCACGGGCCGCTGCCATTTGGTCTTTGTGATGGACGTCCTTGAGCTCCTGTCATATGAAGAGGGAAAGAGGGAGGGTTCAGGGGTGAGGTTACAGGCCTGTCATAATAAGGACATTGAAGCACTTTGATAGAGCAATGCCTTTTTCCCTTAAGGGTCTGAACATGCTCATAATCAGATCATTAAAGCACAGCCTGGCAATCTGCAATATAGCTTCAAACAGGCCATGTGGTGTCCACACAAAACTAGTCCTCAGAGTAAAACTGACTGCCATTGAGGAGTTGTATCTTATTCCATAGAGAATAGAGAAAGCTGAAGGAAAAAAATGTAATAGGTGGCAAGTTGCATCTTGGAAGTAAGGCCACAACGTCTGCCGACTGATTTGAGAAATTATAAACTTAGAAGAGCCCAGCATAGCATGACAGGGGAAATCACGCTGAATAAATATCAAATGAACAGCTCCACTATATACTTGAACTGAGAAATAATTAGCATTGTCAAGATACTATAATCACTTTCAATAGCGAAACAATGTTCATCCCATTATTGAGTGAGTTCACCTGGAAAATTCATCCCGAATCCATCACTGTTGATCACTGCTTAACCTGATAAGCCCAAAAAATCTATAAGACCCAATTTTTAAATCATTTTAATGGATTTTGTCACTCATGCTGCTCCAACCCATTCTTGTATTTCCCTCCCCGACCAGTATTAAGAAGACTGTTCACGCTTAAACGTATCAAACCAACCAGGGCTGCATTTCCCAAAAGCATCGTAAGACTAAGTAGATCGTAGAAACCATTGGCGCAAATGGTCTCTATGATCAGCTTAAGCTTGCAATGCTTTTGGGAAATGCAGCCCAGAGGTACAGAGTTCTTTGCTGCACATGTGGGTGGAAGATGTAATGCTATTTCATGTCGGTACAGACCAAAATGATATTACTTCTCTTCCGGTAAAGAGGTACGATGAGGAGTGGCTGCACTATACCTGCTGCCTCTTGGCTGCCATCATGTTTAGTTTGTCAACTTCCGGCTTCAGAGCTTTGTACTGGATGCCCAGGTCTTGCTCAGTGCCAGCATTACGCACCTTCACCAGGTTCTCCTCCACCTGTAAGTTAAGCATAGTGCACTCATTAAAAAGGTTTTACCACAAATCAATCAGGGCCTGAAATCCATAGTGTTCTAGTTAATACTAAAACATCCAAAATTGTACAACTCTCTAACCAAAACGTCACAGGGGGCTAGTTTTATCAATTTATCAATACCACTAGTTCTTTAGATGGAATTAATTTTTGAAGTATATAGCCTACATTGTGACCTCTCTCTTCCATAATTTATCAACTAGACGTGATGCAATCATGTGCTGACTTACATTTATAATGTTGTTACCTTTAGGTTTAACAAAAATGTAAATTGTCATTTTTCATCATCATGTTGTTACAAACTTGTATGACTTGAAACTCAAAAGGAGATGTTAGGCAGCATTTTAAGGCCGATTTATACTTCTGCGTTGAACCTACAGCACAGGCTATGCATAGTTACTATGGTTATGGCATAGCCTACACCATAGCCTGACGTGCACCTTTCCAAAAATGTTACAACGTGTTGCGTCGACGCGTCAACGTTATCTGAGGTAGCGTCGCTTTTTCTTCAAGATTATTTTAAGATCTATGCATCGTATCACATTGCAGTTGGACTCAGGATCATTGTTTTAACCAGGAACATCTGTTTTTATATTCTGTTTATGTTTTATGAAGATACAAGAAATATATACGTTTATTTATTATTCAAGTGATTCAAGAGCAATCATACCTCAAACGCCCATTTCATTTTCTCTCTGCATGGAAGACAACATGTTTAATAAATAAGTATCTTTGTCTCAACATGTTTATACTTTGATGAACTCGTTTATAATGCTACAATAATTTAAGAAACTCTTTTGAAACCACAAATTGCATCAACTGTTTATTTATTAAATGTAACCTATAATTATTTAAGAAAGTAATTCTCAATATACTAGCACTTGTTGGTGTACTTGCAGAACAATGCAGACACACCAACGCATAATATAAATGCAAACCACCGCATTGGCCACTATGTGAATTAAAATATTGCATGGGGCATTGAATTCTAAACCGTTGAGCTATTATTTTGGCGACATCTGAATGAAGAGTTTGTGTAGCAGAGTTCACATTTACAACAGCTGTATAATGTGCTCCTCATTTTACCATCTCATCCTCTGTCCACGAATACTCTGTACCATGGGGTGTATTATTTGTATTGTATATTAACTTTTAGTGGGCAAACATATTTGGAATTACTGAACTCAAAGCACATCTCTGAGTTATGGAACACAGAACTGCTCTGAAAACACTGTAAAAAGGCACATAATGTAATAACATACAATAGAGAGAAGGATAGAACAGCTCTCATAAACTTTGAAGTGAGCAGCAAGAGCAGACTATTAATTGAATTAAATTGCAGCCCTTTGAGGTTTACCAATCGCACAAGACCATATTGCGGTTTTGTTTTTATTTAAATTGTAAAGCCTTAGTTGCTCACTTGCAGAGATGCGGTATACCATCATTTGCCTGTAGATTTAGACTAACAGGTTTATACATGTTTAAGTTCAGCAAATATGCAACCACACGCTTCTTTTGCTCATTAGCATCCAATGAGTTGAGGAAAGGAGCATGAGAGAGAACGCATGGATTTACTTGCCTCAATGCTGGAATTATAGTATAATAAAAAAATTTAAAAAAACTACAGAAAAACTATACATGGAAAATTATTGATTTAATTTGTTCATCTGCATGGATTTGTTTACTATTTCTAAACTACATGTTAAAGTGAATAAATGTGTGTGGGAATTGCCCGATTTATGAACGTGGAACATGCAGGAATTATCAAAATTGCACGCAACAACCGCAATCCCACTTCGAATTTCAGGCCCTTTCAATCAATAATACTTTTGAAAATATGTTTAAAATCACGGATATTGACATGAGATGATGAATCCAGTCATATCAGTAGCCTAATAAATACTCATTTATTATGCACTGAGCTGTGCTGACATCATTTTATCTAGGTAATTATCACTTGGTAATTCATTTTATCTTGGCTACTAACAATAGCACATTTTCTACAATTATATCAGTAACTGAAAATGTTTGCTTTTGCATGATGATGCATCAGTGCCCCCAGTTGTTAGTATAAGTCTAAGACAATGGATATGTCAGCCAATGCAAAACATTACTGAGTGCACCTTAAAAAAAAAAAAAAAAATTAAAATTAAAAAAAAAAACAATCATTAATCTTAATGTCTCATTGAAATCCATTATAAGGCAATGGTTTATGTGACATTTAAATGATAATTTGTAAGTTTATACTGCAGGCATTGTGTAGGTTGATTTGGCATAAATCTTAGACTTGGTCTATGGCCCCTTTCTAGGGGACATATTAATAAAAGCTTGCTGAATATTTTGGGCCATTTCCACTTTTC
Source organism: Myxocyprinus asiaticus (assembly GCF_019703515.2). NCBI lineage: Eukaryota > Metazoa > Chordata > Actinopteri > Cypriniformes > Catostomidae > Myxocyprinus > Myxocyprinus asiaticus. The sequence continues at coordinate 34,216,462 of NC_059365.1, read as the reverse complement.
ATTGAGTTAATAGAGGAAGAATGGGATCAGAAAACCTCGCGTTTCCCATATGAGCAGCACCAAGGCTAAACATATCTAGAGCATGGGCACTAATTGCAAGGCCACTGCTCTCATTTACACTTTTCTTTAAAAACTGAATAAATATTATGACATGTTTTCCAACAATGCTCCAACACATAAGAGCTATCTGAAGCACATATATCAAAGAGGGACAACTTAACAAAAGGAGAAATCTCACTGTGATCTGCGGCTGCCTGTGACCAAATTACAGAGTGCTTGAAATATAGTAGTACAGCAGTACAATTGAAAAGCAGGTGTGTATCAATATGAAATTACTGTGCCGAGAAAAGATTAGTGCAGTTTAACCAGTGATCTAGAAAAGTTCCAACCCATGTTCAATTGTAATGGGTGCACATCCTTCAAACACGAATGTAAAATGAAAACAGTAAAAATATAAATGCCAAAGAGAGCAATTTACCATTATTTCCCTTTCAACAATGTTTATTCTCATTATTTCAACAAATGCAGTCAAATCAATAGTACATTAGTCAAAATCAGAGAAGAAAGTGTTTCATGGTCACAAGTATTTTAAAAAAGATTCTCATTTGATCATTTAAGCTGAGCTCCCAGAACAATTCAATAAAAAAAGCTCCCACTTGCACAAACGTCCATCATAACTTACTTCAACCGAGGAACACCGGCATGAAAATCTACCGTAACACTGAAAAAATAATCCACTCACCTTAGTATTATACATTTACAACATAATCTGTCAAATGGGAGCAGTGATTTCAAAGGCCTGCCAACACTGTGAATTAATTTTGTGCACAAACGTGACAAGACCTCTCTACACCGCATCGAGTACACAATCTGTGATTCAATAGCTTGTTGCTTTCAGAAATAGGTGTTGGCTGTAATCTAGTGTGTACCAACCTTTTGACCAAATGCAAACAAATCAAATATGAAATTCAGGCCTACATGCTGCACAAAGTGTAAAGCAAGAACAAATAACTCACAACAGCAGCGCTGTCCAGAGCGACAGATGTGCTCTCAAGTTTCTGTTTTCGGTCAACAAACATCATGGCGGACAAGCAATTTGAGGAGTCTTGCCGAACAAGTTAGATTATACAAACATATTAACGATCCCTCGTCCCCTCTCCATTCTAATAAAACAGTGAAACATTTAAAATGCCCGGCAAGAAATCGCAGCTTCCCTGAATTCTGATAACGACACTGTAAAGAGAAAATGGAAACAACTACGGGACCGATTTGTCAGAGCCAGGAATAAATGGAAAGGCGTCTGCAGTGGAGATGCCACCACTAGCTATGGATATCCAGTCATTTTGGACATGTTGGGATGGATTTTTGACTTCATAAAACACCAGACCACAAAGTCAAATTTTCGTGATTCGGTTTCGTGGCACCTTAAAAAAAAAAAAAACTCTATCGTCCCCTTGTGGTGTGAGGTTTGTAACCTCAAGAGCGCACATAAAGTATATACAACGGGACCACGCGTAGACCATGCATTGGCCAAGCACTCGCGTCTGCGTTCGCGTACCTGAAGTATGTTTCGGCCTTTGTTACTATAGTAAATGCATGGTAAAGTTTCGTAAGCATTGTGATCTGTGAATTGAAAAGCCTTCGTATGTTTTCTCCTGTTTTCTTTGACAGTGCCATTTAGAATGTGGGGGCTTTTTGTTTTAAACTAGTTTCACCACAGAGACATAAGAGTATTGCAACAGACAATTCTATACTGCATTTACAGGGGTTTCGCAATCCCCGCAGTGCATCTTACTGCTTCACAAGCGCATTTAAAATAGTCTGTTTGGTTGAGACCAGTCCATGAATTACAGCACCTGCTCTGCCCTCGTGCTGCTTTATTCATGATTAAGCTGTGTTGATAATTGACCCATGTAGAGCTTTTTCATTACGATTTGTAAGCTTGCAAAATGCGCTCCAAAACATACAGATGAAAGGGGAAGTCTCATTAATATTCACGAGGAAAGCACTAACTGATTGTTCAGTGAAACACTGCAATCCCCTGCCATCCTACGTTTCAGAATTGAGCTTGCAGACCACTTGAACTGAAGCGAGTTTGACATGTGTTATGCGGTGACATCACAGAGTAAGTGCAGTGTAGAAATGGCGCAGCTGACTAGGGCTGGCAAGCAATGTTGAGTCAAGAATATTAAATTAACCATGTGAAATCCCAACAGCGGTGCTCAATTCAGCAGTGGTGCAGCGCTGCTGCGAAATGCATTTAGGGGAAACACTGGAATTAGTAGTGCTATGATGGAATTTTTGAAATTATCCACCTCCCATAAGGTGTGCACCATTTCTAAAACAACGTTTTCAACCAGCCATATTTCATGGTAGGAAAAGAGGGGTCTCTCTTATACACTCATTTTGTCATAATGCTTCTTTTTTAAATAGAGCCACATTAATGAGGTCACTGCGTTTCAGCGCTGTCAAATCAGTACCATTTTAGAGGTCAATTAAGTATGATGAGAAATGTTTCCCTTCTTTACTTTAAACACCCATAATAAAGTGTTAAGGATGTGACAGTTATGGGCACTTCATATCAAATCATATGTATATCAATGGGAGAATCACAAACATTCATCGCTCAATCTTTTACCATGATGATTCTGATCGATCGCTGACTATTTCTTTGATCTGTGACATGTTTCAAGCTTGCTGCATCTATAGCCAACATTTGGAAAGAGATCATGTTGACTAACTTTGCAATTTGAATTGTATTATTCAAACTGCAAAAGTGGTCCCATCAAAGTCTATTTCATGATCGCTCACTTTCTCTGCTCCTCCGTGGTTGAATGAGCTTCCAAACTTCACACAATCTGCTGATACCATCTCAACATTCAAAAACCAGTTGAAAACCCATATGTTCCGCGAGCACATAACCAAATCCACACTAATTGCACTTACTACTGAACTTGCACTTACAAAAAAAAAAAAAAAAAAAAAAGTCTTTCTTCTGCGCTAGCGCCTACATTACTCCAGCAACCTTGAAAACTTGGCAGTACAACACTGCAGATGTTGTTGAACTTTGCAAGACAAATTGCTAAAAAGCATCTGCTAATTGACTAAATGTAAATGTAATATGATAAAAACTGGATCATCTCGTATTGCTGCAGTGCTCAGCGCGAGCACCACACAGCCGCTAGAGGGTGACGCTCGGTTACGCAGCACTGACTGAAGTACTATGTAGTACTTAAAATGCAGCATTTTGTGGTTTAGTATTCAGTTCATTATGCTGCCTTGATAGACTTCATACCGATGTCTCAGAGGTCAAAGTTTGCAGATCTCAATGCATTTTGGATAATTTTGCCTCATCATGCAAGTGCTGCTTTCATGTCCATAACGAGCGACATCCCTTTTCCATTTATGTGAAAACTACAACCTTAATAAATCATGACGACGTGGTGCGATTATCAGACTGGAAAGGCTGCGATCTACACTACCGGTCAAAAGTTCTGAAACACTTAAATTTATATTATATATATATATATACACACACACACACACACACACACACACACACACACTATATTGCCAAAAGTATTCGCTCATCTGCCTTTAGACGCATATGAACTTAAGTGACATCCCATTCTTAATCCATAGGGTTTAATATGACGTCGGCCCACCCTTTGCAGCTATAACAGCTTCAACTCTTCTGGGAAGGCTTTCCACAAGGTTTAGGAGTGTGTTTATGGGAATTTTTGACCATTCTTCCAGAAGCGCATTTGTGAGGTCAGACACTGATGTTGGACGAGAAGGCCTGGCTCGCAGTCTTCGCTCTAATTCATCCCAAAGGTGCTCTATCGGGTTGAGGTCAGGACTCTGTGCAGGCCAGTCAAGTTCTTCCACACCAAACTCGCTCATCCATGTCTTTATGGACCTTGCTTTGTGCACTGGTGCGCAGTCATGTTGGAACAGGAAGGGGCCATCCCCAAACTGTTCCCACAAAGTTGGGAGCATGGAATTGTCCAAAATCTCTTGGTATGCTGAAGCATTCAGAGTTCCTTTCACTGGAACTAAGGGGCCAAGCCCAGCTCCTGAAAAACAACCCCACACCATAATCCCCCCTCCACCAAATTTCACAGTTGGCACAATGCAGTCAGACGAGTACCGTTCTCCTGGCAACCGCCAAACCCAGACTCGTCCATCAAATTGCCAGATGGAGAAGCGTGATTCGTCACTCCAGAGAACGCGTCTCCACTGCTCTAGAGTCCAGTGGCGGCGTGCTTTACACCACTGCATCCGACGCTTTGCATTGCACTTGGTGATGTATGGCTTGGATGCAGCTGCTCGGCCATGGAAACCCATTCCATGAAGCTCTCTACGCACTGTTCTTGAGCTAATCTGAAGGCCACATGAACTTTGGAGGTCTGTAGCGATTGAGTTGGCAACCTCTGCGCACTATGCGCCTCAGCATCCGCTGACCCCGCTCTGTCATTTTACGTGGCGAGTTGCTGTCATTCCCAATCGCTTCCACTTTGTTATAATACCACTGACAGTTGACTGTGGAATATTTAGTAGCGAGGAAATTTCACAACTGGACTTGTTGCACAGGTGGCATCCTATCACAGTACCACGCTGGAATTCACTGAGCTCCTGAGAGTGGCCCATTCTTTCACAAATGTTTGTAGAAGCAGTCTGCATGCCTAGGTGCTTCATTTTATACACCTGTGGTCATGGAAGTGATTGGAAAAACTGAATTCAATTATTTGGATGGGTGAGTGAATACTTTTGGCAATACTGTGTGTGCGTATATATATATATATATATATATATATATATATATATATATATATATATATATATATATATATATATATATATATATATTTTTTTTTTTTTTCCCTCTCTCTTCACATTTTAGAATAATAGTGAAGTCATCAAAACTATGGAATAACATAAATGGAACTATGGGAATTACGTTGCGACTATCAAAACTGTGTTATATTTTAGCATCTTCAAAGTAGTCACCCTTTGCCTAGATTCTGCAGAAATGTACTCTTGATATTTTCTCAACCAACTTCTTGAGGTATCACCCTGGGATGCTTTTTAAACTGTATTGAAGGAGTTCCCATCTATGTTGGGCACTTATTGGCTGCTTTTCTTTATTATTTGTTCCAAGTCATCAATTTCAAAACCTTTTTTTTTTTTTATTAAATTTTAGTTTTATAATGAAATTAATATGGTGGAACAATTATATTTTTGTCTACAAAACTAATTTCAAACATTTTAGCATACGCCTTCAGATCAAAAGATTTAAGATCATGAGAAACATTTCAGTCAACGGTTTCAAAACTTTTGACCAGTAGTGTAATTAAAAAATTAAAGTCTGCACTCGCTGTGCTTACTGTATCTGTGCAGCTCTGTTCTCTGTATAATACACACTCAAAGCAAGTATGAGGCTAATGAGCTGAACGCGTTATATATTTACACGTTTATATATACAGCACTCTGGAATTACGAAAATGTGCAATTACTGAATCTAAATATGCTTGGCCGCTAAAAGTTACTATCTAAATCTAAAGTAACCTCATAACAACTGGGTTTTTGTGGACAGAAGTGTGGACAAGAGCATTTCTCTTCCCTCATGTCTTCCTTCAGTGTACTGCCAAAATCAAAGCTTCTGCCAAAATAAAGGCCAGCATAGCATTGCCACATGCAGGTTAAGGAAATTACATAAATATGGTACTGTTTTATCATAATAATAATATTTGCTGTTGTTAATATTATACAAAAATATAAACTTATTGGGTTCCAAAAAATAATGATGAAAAGTGGGCTTAGACTATCACAAAGTCGATAAAAACAAGTACACAGTGAACAGATACACTGTGAAGACGATGTGGGGGTTTTTTCCACTATGTTTCACTGTATTTTTTTCTCTATTTAGTCAGGTACTTTTTAAGAGGACTCAAGTGTGAACACCCTTTATAGAGCAGTATTTCTATTTTTATAGTTTTATTATCTTCCCTGAGGTCCACTGATAATGTTAGTAAAGGTCTTTTTTTTTTTTTTTTTGCATTAAAACAGTCATAATTATAAAAAACTGTAATAAATTATAATATTTTCCACCATGTTTTTGGCCCTCTGTCTGAAACGCTCTGTTTTGGCCTAGGCACCTCCTTTAAACTTCAACGTAAACACCCACTGTTCTGATTGGCTAACAGTGCAGCCCCTTGAATACAGCCATTTTTGAAACTCAATCGGAAGAGAATGAACCAGCTCAATAACATCATAAAACAAAATGTTAATGTTTACACAACACACATCCAACACATTGCATCCAAATATATTAAACTGTTCATCCCAAGCACAACTGTTTACACACACACACACCCTGTCTACACCGGAGGTAAGTGTCACGTTGCGTCAAAAGCTATAGTACTCAATATAATAAATTATGCTGTCTACCATGGAAGCGTCCGTTGCAGCGCATCGTGTTGCACCAATAGTAAAAAGATGTCCCATTCCATTTTGCGCTGCACACGGTGGCGCTACTACTGCCAACAACACAAATGGTTTAGAAAGTTTGAGTCGACGCGCCCGGTGTAGACAGCCTCAAGCCGTTGCTTCGTGTCAACAGATGCACCTGGCGTAAGCAGGATTTTAGCGGCATAAACTATCATACAATCATGACATATGAAATATTCATGAACGAAACAGTTTACTCACGTTTTTTGCAATCGCGTCCAAATGTTTTAACTGCCCCATTTCACAATAACAGTTCCTATGCAAAGCTTGAATCGTATTACGACTGGTATGATATGAGCCGAACATATAATCCACTCTAAAATACGCTGAAGCCACATCCACATCCAGTTTCCAATATCATGTTTTCATACACCAACAACTAAAAATAGCGCAGATGGGCGAAAGAACGCATCCATGATGTTCATGATGCTCAGCTGAATGAGAGCTTCTCTTCTGAATTGTAACTTGACACCATGTCTTTTAAAAGTATGTATCAAGTGGTCAAAGATGTCTGTGCACGTTTATGTACAAAAACATTGAAATCCAGACAGAAACATGAAGGTGTCCTGTGTATATCCACTTAGGATGAATCTCCCATGACAGGCCCCATCTCTCTCTACTTCAACTGTGTGACTAACTGAGAACCAGTGGGCAGGGTCAAGGGTGCAATGACAGAAAAATAGGCGTTGCATATGCAGATTCTTGCAACGTCACAAGTTCCACAAACTCAAAATGAGCTGTTTTTGCAGTTTGTTTTAAATAAATGCTCTTTCTTTTGAGGAAGTTTTCAGTTCTGAAACTTACAGTATGCTTCTATAGTATACCTATAGACCTCTTATGTCAAAAGATTCTTCATGTCATGACCCCTTTTAATGTTAATAATAAATAATAATAATAATAATAATAATAATAGTTCAAATTGCAAATGCAATATTTTTTAAAATAACTGCAATTAGATATTTTTGTCCAAATCCTTCAGCCCTATTACACGCTCTGTCTATATATACTCGCTGTATACTTGCTCTGAGCATGCATCAAGCATGAGGAAGAGTAATAGAGCTTCAAATCATGAAAGTGAAATCACAAACATTTTAGTCTGTTCTCACCCAAAACCAATCTTAAGACTTCAGAAGACATGGATTAAACCCACTGGAGCTGTATATTTTATGGACATTGCGTTTGTATTCCGTAGAAGATAGTCATACAAGTTTGAGATGGCAAAAGGGTGATTAAATGACGAGAGAATTATCATTTGAGTAAACCATTCCTTAAAACAATTTTGCCTATAATTTTCTATGTACTATTGATTTTATTTTGTGCTAATGGAATTTTAAACCCACTAGCACCAGTGCTCACACCTAAAAAATAGCCATATTTACACAGTGCATGGGTCTGCAATGCACAGAATGCACTGTTGGAAGTTCAAGGAGTGTAGGGCAATGTAAGCCAGAGGGCAATAAAAAGCAGACAATAGTGCAGATCATGACCTGGTAAATAGGAAAAGGCTCGGGCCTCTTTGTGCATGCATTAACATCAGCATAAAAACCTCCTGGACCAAAGCCAGTTCCCAGTGGCACTCCCATTGGCTTTAGCTGTTGCTCAGATCCAGAGGCTGACGAGAGTTAGAGATAATGAAAGGGTTATAAAAGAACTCTGAAATCAGCAGTTAACCTAAGTGTAAGTGCAGGAGCAAGATATAAAATGTCGAAATAACGTTAATAATACACACTCAAAGAACAGTTAAACTAATTTCCAGCATAAACTTTAGTTCAAACTTTGTGTTTTAAAAAATGATTGGCTTGATATGATGCCAGAAAATTTCAGCTAGTTGGAATGAGGAAAGGAAACTGCCATCACGAAATTGTTGGGTACATTCTCTCCATATTTTCACAACCCCTCCAGTCATGTCTACATTGAACAATCAAAATGTGTAAAAGCAGTTTGAGTGTCTGTGTCTCACCAGTTTGAGCTGAAGCAGGAGTTGGTATACATCAGCCATGTCCGCCAGTACAAGCAGATGAGTGACAGCAGACAGAAGGGCACGTGCAGCACGGACCATGTTACCCCTTTTCACTGAAGAACAGGGATCTTCAGCAAACTCTCCTGAGGCCAATTTCATGGATTCGCCTGAAGAAAATGGGGAGTGGACAAATAACATGGGCATCAACTTTTTTGATACATTTTATAGAATTAAATGTACTAGGTAATCAAATTAATCAAATCCATGTAATTCAAAGGCATTATTGTGGCAGACGAGAAAAGCATGAATAGACATTACAAAAAGTGGCATTAGAAGTCAAATATTTTTTTTCCATATCTTTAATGTCCACAGCAGTACATTTTGCAGCTGAGTGTGTCAATCTGTCCATGGTAGACTAACAAAGTGTTTATTTAGATGCTATAACATCACCATTATGTACATTTATTACACAATTATTCCAGTCTCTCAAATAATGAGGTCATAAAAATGCATGCAAATTAATTACAAAAAAACTATAAAGCTGCTGTTTAAAAAAAATTAGATGAAGAATAGCATATCGTACTGCAGGACACCACTTAAAATGTAATTACTCAACCATATGATATTTAAAACCCAATTATTAGATATAACTTGTCTTTCGCTACACCACATGATGAAGGGGCTAGGCTCTTAAAGGGAAATGATTGTTTCTCAATGCACATGTCGAAATCACAGATAACTAAACATCTGAAGATGCAATTACTTTCAAAAGCAGGCCTTTGAAATGCTAAAGACTGGGACCTAATTTTTGTCCATTATGTGATTAAATAATGACAATGTTAATTCAGTCCAAGGTCACTTGTGAGACAACAAACAGATAAAAGAGCATAAAAGCAGTACATAGAAGCTGCTACATATCAATTGCCTGCTGTGTGGGAGCTCTAGAATTATACATTTCTTTGCCCCCCAAACACAGAAGGTTTCAAGAGTTCTATAGTGGTAGCCTGGGCACACAGGGCAAAATAATCAATGAGACTGACAGGGGATAAACATCAATATTTCCCTGTTAAAGAGTGCTACATAGTGAGCTGTGAAACTCAAACCAACAATTCAGCTGGTAGGTCTGATTCAGCCACCCTGCAGTCCATCACAAGAGCATTTCCAACCAATCGTATGAACAACTACAAAGCGAAATACAGAGCTAATCACATGAGTAGTGAGTGTTCATGTTCAAGGATAAATGCCAGTGGTTAGAGGGAGACTGGTTAATTGCATTAGGATATCATTTTCTGAAATGCGCAATGGAGAGGAAAGTCTGGGGCGGTGAGAGTGAATGTAAAAGCCCTCTAACTGTGCTTCCTTCATGTCTTCTCACAGCTAGAGCTCCGTGACACATGCTAGCACACAAAGCAAGTGCTTTCAGTGAAGGTCGAGTCCCTGGGATAACACTGACGTCTTATCTGATGCGTCTGCAGAAGGGTGTAATCGCTGCCTTCACATCCCAGTGGGCTCGAGCGGCACTCTTTGTTCCCCTCTTTAAACATCAATGCAACAAAGCAGAATATTTTAACAAACATGTTTATTTGTAAAATATCAAAATTAATAAGCACAGCCAAACAACCTCAAACGTCGCATTTGACACAGTCTTGGGTTGCAGTGTCAATTGCACTGGCAAATGAACTGAACACAATCTTGCAGATATCTGCATACCATTTAAGCCATGCATAAAAAAGCAGACAATGAAATTGGCCAAGAGTGCAAGTAATAGCCAAGTTCATAATTAGCGTGAACTGAAATTGGCCCAATGAATAGAAAGAAAAATCAATTTGAGGGGTCAGTGAATAAAAGCATTGTGCTTGGGGGTCTTATTCTTTCTTTTGTTGATGTATGGATTAATGCACACTGTGTTCCCTGGTAACAAAGTCAGGCACACAGAATAACAGCAATCTAAAAACAGGATTTTCTCAGTTATTGTGCAAGTGTCGGTTGCCTCAGACGCCCTTGTAGACTGAACAGCATCGACCAAAATGTTGCTCCAAGACCATACCTATTTTTACCCATCAATTAAAAACAGATTTACCCCACAAAAACCTTAGAGAACTCAGAACGCTGGGACTGTCATTCCCTCTCGAGTGTGCAATCAATAAGGCCATTTTTGGGTAGCTCAGCAAGTAAAGATGCTGACAACCACCCCTGAAGTCATGAGTTCGAAGTGACTCCAGCCAGGTCCCCTTAGCAACCAAATTGGCCCGGTTGCTAGGGAGGATACAGTCACATGGGTTAACCTTCTCATGGTCACTATAATGTGGTTCTCGCCCCCCATGGGGCGCATGGCGAGTTGTGCGTGGATGCCACGGAGAATAGTAACGCGCTCAACAAGCTAGGTGATAATGCGCGGATTGACTGTCTCAGATGCAGAGGCAACTGATATTCGTCCTCCGTCACCCAGATTGAGGCGAGTCACTACACCACCATGAGGACTTAGAGCACATTGGGCATTCCAAATTGGGGATTTAAAAAAAATTTAAATAAAAAAAGCCAATTTTCACAGGCCTGATAGTGATCGGTGCACCCATAATAAACTCACATCTATCACTCCTAAAGTTTGTGCTCACAAGAGGGTCTAAGATGCTTATGATGAAATGTTTAAATGGAGGTAAGAGGAAGGCAGAATGAGCAACCAGATTCCCTTGGAGGGAAGCCAGTTAGCATTATCATTCCCGGCACCCTTCATCCTTCCCACTGAAAGGTGTGAAGAAACCGATTTCGACTGCAATGATAAATAAGACACATTCCACCCGAGAGACATGCTAAAGTTGCCCGTACACATACAGCAAACAAATCTGTAAGCAGAAAATAGTTTGAAAGTATTCTGTGTTTTTAAAACATTCATTACACAATGATTACATTTGCCAGGCCTTTTTTCTGCTAGCGTAACAGCTGACAAGCCACAGCTGGTTACAGGGATCTCTTTTCAATCTAAGGAAGCTTGAACCCCACTCAATAGCAGCATTATCAGTCAAACCACGCATGGCTGAACAAAACTGCATAGCTGACTGTCTCGGGCACCAGCGAGCAACAGTGTCTGGTTTCCACCGCCAATGACAGCATACCAAACCAATGTGACATCCCCCCCGCATCACAGTAGTCTGCTGGCCAGCGCCTGACAGATTTTACAGCCCAAACTAAGCCAATAAACACTGAGTACTGAGTCTGAAACTGACAAAGATGTTATTCCAACAAGTGTGAGTGGGCTGACCCTGCCCTCTGCATCTCTGAAATGTGAAATACTTCCAGAGGAGTCTGGAAGCTCACTTCAGCAGCTCACTTCAGATAAGAACGCATGGCGATGACTTTATGGATATAGGTTATTTCTGTCGCACACCAACAGACTTAGTCTGAAGTCTCACAAAAGTAAAGCGTTACCTTCTCCATATCTAACATCACCCTTGACAACAGGCAGACTTCTACATATGCAGGTTGTTTTCTACTTGTTTTATCAGACTCTTGGCAACTGAGCATAAATAAAAATATTTTGATGGATAAGAGTCAAGGCAAGCTGTTCGCTAATGAATGTAACAATCCCTCTTTAGCACAGGGAGCACAACCTTGGATTAGTTAGCAATGGGTGAAAATCTTTCAACAATGCCATGCAATAGGGTAGGCATGGGACGGTATTCGGTATATTACGATAATTAACATGCACAATGTTGTTATTATAGGCACTTCAAAATAGAGCTGGGCATTTTTTCCGATTTTTCTGATTAATTAGAAATCTTTTTACACATAAAAAAAAAAAAAGTTACGAGTTAGTTACGTGACAGTTATAGGTGCTTCATTTCAAATCATGGAGAGGCTATACATGGAAGAAACAAACATCCGCCGCAAACCATGATAATTCAGATAGATCACTAATTATTGCTTTGTTCTGTGACGTGTTTCAAGTGTACTGCATCTATAGCCAACATTTGGCAAGCGATCATTTTGACAAACTTCGCTAGTTGAATTGCAATGATACATTTTCATATTGCTGCGCTGCTCAGCGTGAACCGCTAGAGGGTCCATCTATCTGCAGGGGTTCATGAATATACACAAATTGTTTGATATACAATGAGTACTTTCTAGATAAACTTGATAATTTATAGATATTGATCTCTAGATAACTTTCTAGATAGACTTGGTTTAGGTCAAATGAATACCTACACTAACTAAGAATTATTTTGCAGTTTTCTTATTATATTATTTCTGAACAACTGGGTTTATTAGATTTAAATTTATTTTACATTTACACTCTGTTGACAACTTCCCACTGTTGTGCATTTGTACATTTTTCTTGCACACCTTTGTTTCCTATAATGAAAAGAACTTTGAATTCTCTAACCAGGTTGCCTTGCATTCTAATGAAAAACATACAATTTTAATCATGTTGGAGTACATTTAAAAGCTGAAAAACATGAATCGTCATAAGATTTTTTTTTTTTGCCATATCGCCCAGCCCTATTTCAAAATACAGTCAATAATTCTAGATAAACTTTTAGCCAAATTGTTTAGATTTTTCTGATCGCACAGTAGTTTTTTCCATCAACAAAGCAAAATTCACAACACTGCGTGTACACGTCATAAATTACACATGCACACTCTGATGAAACAAAACCAACATGTGCAAGAAGCATGGCTGAGGGAGGAATGCAGCTGACCCTTAATCCGCCTTCCAAAAGAGTTCAGTCAGAAGTTTGTAAGTATTTTGGGTTCCATAAAAGTGCAGAGGGATTGTTGGTCGAAGATAGTTTATCCCTTTAAAACATTTGGCAGAAAAGTGGCAGCAAAACACGGGAACACCTCTAACATATTCATTCATTTGCAGGACAACAATACTAAGTCCTGTAATAAATAAATAAATAGCAATAGGGCACAATGTTGATTTCAATATTAATTTTAAGTTGAAATGCAATGCAATCGTACATTGCCATACAGTGCAAGTGAACTTGCGGTTATTCATTTTTTAGCTAGTGCCTAGCTAGATATTAGCAACTGGCTTGCTATCCAAAAAAACAGCATTCGTTTTTTTTATTTTTTATATTCAGGGTTCTTTTCAAAGTTCTTTGTTATCTGTTAATTTAAAAGCCTAGTTAGGAATTTAAAAAAGTAATTAAACCTGCTATTAAAAGCAATACAATTTGTTTATCTTTCAACCCGTCTATGTAATGTAATTCAATAACATAATACCATATATCGTGATACAAGTTTCAGCAAAACAAGTTTTTTTGTTTTGTTTGTTCAATTCAAGATACAGAGTATAAATTAGTATAGTAGCAGTAGTTTTCATTTATAAAGTAGCCTATGTAATTCAATGACTGGAGTTTCCAAAAATAGGCATTACAATATGGTTATTTCATATATAAACCATTTTTTATTGATTTTCAGTAAACTTATATTGTGATGTGTGTGTGTGTGTATATATTATATATACACACACACACACAGTTATCATGATTAGGGATGCTGCGGTATGAGTTTATGATGGTTAGTTTACAGATAAATACACAACAAAAAAAAATCAATGCTCAATGTGCTTTAATGTTATCGGATTGCTTCAAAAGTGCGTAAATGTAATATTATTGTGGGTGCGCAACATGCAGTTCACAGCATCCAACAGTTTTTTCTTCTGCAACAGTTTATTAAAGCAAGCCGTAGCCTCTCAGACACCCCAACATAAAGAATCGGCAACAGACTCTATAAAAATACGGTCCACAGCATCTCACAAATAAACCTTTGGACTATGCATAAAAACAGGAACATCATGCGGGCCTGGGTAGCTCAGCAAGTAAAGACGCTGACTACCACACCTTCAGTTCGCGAGTTCGAATCCCAGGGCGTGCCGAGTGACTCCAGCCAGGTCTCCTAAGCAACCAAATTGGCCCAGTTGCTAGGGAGGGTAGAGTCATATGGGGTAACCTCTTCGTGGTCGCTATAATGTGGTTCGCTCTCGGTGGTGCGCGAGTTGTGCGTGGATGCTGCGGTGGATGGCGTGAAGCCTCCACACGCGCTATGTCTCCGTGGTAACTTGCTCAAGGCACGTGATAAGATGCTCGGATTGACGGTTTTAGATGCAGAGGCAACCGAGATTCATCCTCCGCCACCCGCTACGCCACCACTGGGAATTGGGCATTCCAAATTGGGTAAAATAAAACAGGAACACTGCTTACAGCAAGCGATTTAAAGTGCGATCATAACTAAAATGGACATTTATTGTTGAATGCGGTGAATATACAAAAGTGATGCTTTAAATAATAAGGACGATTTAAAACGCAACTTCTCAAAGTTTACTCACTGATAGTAACTACATGTAAATTTACCGTGCGCGGTCAGCGCGCTTTAGCAATACAAAAAGTTGCATCTTTTAATTCATCACTTTAAAATCACCACAGCTAAAATTATTAAACTTGCTAGTTTGTTGTTGGACAATTAGTGGTGTATCCTGTCCCAACTTTCTAGGACTCCTGTCTGCTTGTTTCACATCTGTCATCTTCAATCATTCATTTAAATGCTGCCAAACAGCCGATTTAAGTCACTTTTTTGATGGATATGAGTCTGGTAGATCGAATTCCTCTGTTATATTTTGGAGTTTGTGTGTAGCCCCAGTTTCACGTGAATTGAAAGTTCACGTTCAGTCCGCGACACCTGACATTATAAAATGACAAAACTGTGACATTTTTAATCGCAGTTAATAGTAAAAATGTATAATCGTGGCATCCCTAATTGTGATATAAAATTACTCATACCACGATATAAGATATTGGTCCTACTGCCCACCCCTACTTTACCCCACAAATATGTACAAATTGCTGGAAAAGCGATGCCTGTCCCATTAACTCATGCTGATTTGAGGCATCAGTTGTGTATAATTTAAATAAGTCAAAGAAAAGGTGTTCTAACTGGAGTGTCTCAGTGACTATGCATCAATATCAGCTGGCTTTTTAATAATAAAAAAAAAAAACATGGCAAACAAGGGAGAGAGAAATGAGGAGTAGTGCAATTTGACATTGTGAAACCCTTCTATTAACCTGCCTCCTCTATCCTCTTTTCATAGCAGAGATAGCAGTGATGTTCTATAATGAGAATTAACATGAGACTGAGCAAGTGTATATACAGGACAACAGTCTTGTGCGAAGCACACACTCTACTGCATGATAACGGCAACTCTGATGGCACAAGCCAAGCCCTCTTGATTCAAAAATCCATGCAAATATGGAGATAAAGTACAGACGGATAATGAAAACAGGAAATTAAACCAATGAGTAAAGGCATTACATGAATTATGATATTCCACAGTTTCTTGTAATGGTTTCAATAGCTTGAGCTACTTTTGAACTCTTATCGTTATGTTAATACCCTTCTCTTCACGTACCTTGCTTGCGGACATCCTCCACTGCTGCAGTCAGCTCATCCTTTAGGAACTGGCTCTCTTTAGCTATCTTCTCACCTTTCTCCAAGAAGTTCTGGGTGGCTGTCTCCACAGAAGCTGCCAGAACATGAGCTTTCTTGGAGCGCCCCTTTTTCTTGTTGGATGGTCCTTTGTTGCTGGAGTTCACAAGTGTGGTTACCTACAAATGATGCAAGAGTATTTTGAAGAAAATGGCCAATTTTGGTTATTAATAAACCAGAAAACACTGAACTGTCCAAGTATGGCATTGGTGAAAAATAAAAATTGTTTGAAGCAGCTAAGCAGTTTGCAATAGTCTGCTGACCTGGGTGACCAGGGGCTCCAGCAGTCTTTCCACAGCCAATGTGCGGATCTCCAGGCTCTTGGGATCCCATTTGAAGTTGATGTTGGCAGTGTTAATGCTAGTCATGTTTCTCAGAGATTCTGAGGAGAGAAACAACACTCAATGAAATAAGAGGGGTGGTGAGGGAGACAAATAAGAGGCATGGGGCTGTTATATCATCTTAATCAAATGCCACATGACGACACATTAGGCTTCAAATCCACAGCCACAAGACGTTCAATCAGTTTTGCAGATTTACGTTTGCTGTCTGCAATTCATAGTTACTAAAGACATAAACATCTTACACTGCTAACCAAAACTAACCAACAGTAATGCTGTTTGAGAAGCGCTGTGGCCCACTTTGCTGCTTTCCATTCAAGCAGTGGCCTCAGCTTTATTGATCAGCCATATTGCACTTAAGGCCAGTGATAATCAGGCTACCCCCAGGGTTCTGCTGTTGTTGCAGGGGCCAGTCAGCACAAGACTGCTGGACAAAATGGACATAGTTTCCTATACAGGTCAGGCAAATACAGACAAAGCGGATGAGACCAATGTTCCATGTCCAACATATTGGGAATAAAACCTTTTAACTTTACAAAGTTCCTAGAAAAATTAAGGACATTCAACTTTTGGACCCACATCTCAGAATAGCATTCTGAGATGCTATTCTTCTCACCACAATTGCACAGAGCGGTTATCTGAGTTTCTGTAGACTTTCCGTCCACAGAACTGCCACTCACCAGATGTTTTTTGTTTTTGGCACCATTCGGAGTAGATTCTTAGTAAATTCAAAGAAGTTACAGAAATACTCAAACCAGTACATCTGGCACCAACAATCATCCATGTGATTATCTAATCAGCCAATCATATGGCAGCAGTGCAGGGCATAAAATCATGCAGATATGGGTCAGGAGCTTCAGTTAATGTTCACATCAACCATCAGAATGGGGGAAAAAATGTTCTCTCACTGATTTGGAGTGTAGCATGATTGTTGGTGCCAGATGGGCTGGTTTGAATATTTCTGTAACTGCTGATCTCCTGGGATTTTCACACACAACAGTCTCTAGAATTTACTCTGAATGGTGCCAAAAACAAAAAACATCCAGTGAGCGGCAGTTCTGCAGATGGACAAGCCTTGTTGATGAGAGAGGTCAACAGACAATGGCCAGACTGGTTTGAACTGACAAAGTTTACTGTAACTCAGATAACCGCTCGTTACAATTGTGGTGAGAAGAATAACATCTCAGAATGGTTGGCACTGTTTTGGCGGCACAAGGGGTACCTACACAATGTTAGGTGGTTTTAATGTTGTGGCTGATTTGTGTGTGTGTATGTGTGTATATATATATATATATATATATATATATATTCACACACACAGCTGAAGTCAGGAGTTTACATACACTTAGGTTGAAGTCATTAAAACACATTTTTTTAAACTACTCAACAGATTTAATATTAGCAAACTTTAGTTTTGGCAAGTCGTTTAGGGAATCTACTTTGTGCATGACAAGTAATTTTTCCAACAATTGTTTACAGACAGATTGTTTCACTTTTAATTGACTATATCACAATTCTAATGGGTCAGAAGTTTACATGCAGTAAGTAAACTGTGCCTTTAAGCAGCTTGGAAAATTCCAGAAAATTATGTCAAGCCTTTAGACAATTAGCTTCTGATAGGAGGTGTACTGAATTGGAGGTGCACCTGTGGATGTATGTTAAGGCCTACCTTCAAATTTAGTACCTCTTTGCTTGACATCATGGGAAAATCAAAAGAAATCAGCCAAGACCTCAGAAAAAAAAAAAAAAACTGTGGACCTCCACAAGTCTGGTTCACCCTTGGGAGCAATTTCCAAATACCTGAAAGTACCACTTTCATCTGTACAAACAATAGTACGCAAGTATAAACACCATGGGACAACGCAGCCATCATACTGCTCAGGAAGGAGATGCATTCTGTCTCCTAGAGATGAATGTAGTTTTGTGTGAAAAGAGCAAATCAATCCCAGAACAACAGCAAAGGACCATGTGAAGATGCTGGAGGAAACAGGTGGACAAGTATCTATATCCACAGTAAAACGAGTCCTATATCAACATAACCTGAAAGTCTGCTTAGCAAGGAAGAAGCCACTGCTCCAAAACTACCATAAAAAAGCCAGACTGCTGTTTGCAAGTGCACAAGGGGACAAAAATCTTACTTTTGGAGAAATTTCCTCTGGTCTGATGAAGCAAAAACTGAACTGTTTGGCCATAAGGACCATTGTTATATTTGGAGGAAAAAGGGTGAGGCTTGCAAGCCAAAGAACACCATTCCAACCGGGAAGCATGGGGGTGGCAGCATCATGTTGTGGGGGTGCTTTGATGCAGGAGGAACTGGTGCACTTCACAAAATAGATGGCATCATGTGGAAGGAAAATTATATGGATATATTGAAGCAACATCTCTAGACATCAGCCTTGAAGTTAAAGCTCGGTCACATTCTTCCAAATGAACAATGACCCCAAGCATACCTCCAAAGTTGTGGCAAAATGGCTTAATGACAACAAAGTCAAGGTATCCGAGTGGCCATCACAAAGTCCTGATCTCAATCCAATAGAAAACTTGAGGGCAGAACTGAAAAAGCATGTGCGAGAAAGAAGGCCTATAAACCTGACTCAGTTACATCAGTTTTGTCAGGAGGAATGGCCAAAATTCCAGCAACTTATTGTGAGAAGCTTGTGGGAGGCTACCCAAAATGTTGGACAATGTAAAACAACGTCCGTCCCAAGTTAAACAATTTAAAGGCAATGCTACCAAATACTAACAAAGTATGTAAACTTCTGACCCACTGGGAATGTGATGAAAGAAATATAAGCTGAAATAAATCATTCTCTCTACTATTATTCTCACATTCTTAAATAGTGATCCTAACTGACCTAAGACAGGGAATGTTTTCTACGATTAAATGTCAGGAATTGTGAAAAACTGAGTTTAAATGTATTTGCCGTATGTAAATGATGTATGTAAACTTCAGACTTCAACTGTATAATATATACATATATATATATATATATACACACACACACACACACTGAGCTGGAGGGGTAAATATTACCATTTAAAAAGTTATTGAAAAATGTTGGAAAAAATTTCCATACATCAACAGGCTTAGCTGGAGGGGAAAATATTAATAATAAATGTTTTATTGTAGACTTTGAATACACTACCAACAGCACGCACACTAAAAGTTCAGACTCACTTGACTGAATTTATGTTTCTCATTATCTTTAAAAACTTTCTGATCTCATGTCTTATGCTTAAATGCTTGAAATTAGTTTTGTTGAAAATGTATACATTGAAAAGTGCTCAGCATATATGGGAACTATTCCAAGACAACTCCAAGCATCCCATGAAGCACCTCATGAAATTGTGCAGAGCTGTAATCTAATAGCTACTTAGAAAAAGAAAAAAAGAAGAAAAAAAAGAAAAAAAATATATTTATATATATATATATATATATATATATATATATATATATATATACACACGGCGGTTTTGTTTAAATTTATGGTCAATACATAATTCCCATTCTTCTATCTGTGTCATCATATTGTTAATGGCTTAACTGGTATTTTTAAAAGTGGTTAATATAATACTATAGGATAAGTAGGTGTTTACGGACTTTTGACTGATAGTGAGCACTGTCTTGTGTTCAGGAGGGATGGGCTGAGCTCACAGGAAAGGCCTAAACTGTTGTTCGTTCCTGGTTTATGGTTTAGGCGGAGCCCTGAACTCCAAATGCGTCGTGTTTTCCCCAATACTTCACAATATCATGATACTCCAACCTTAAGAAAATAAAACATTTGCAAACCCCCTAAAACAACGTTTTCCTGCCTCGTTGCATCTCTTGATGAATAAAACGCAAACACATTTATCCCGATATTAGACGTGCGGCTAACGGCTAGCTAGCATTCCATAGTGAAGTTTCCAGGACAGTTTCGGTTTAGTACGACAAAAAAGTTACTAATCGGTTATTTTGTGCTTCATTAACGTTCTAAGTCTTCAAAAAGTTAATAAGCATTAGGTTTAAAGCGAAACAACCGTTTTTGTTTTATTAATGTAATATGAAAAGCCAGCCAAAAATATTCCAAACATCCCACGAAGTTAGGAACGAGCTAACAGAAACATTACTCAACATATACACACAAATTGAAAATAATGCCGCTAAACTAACTAAACAAAAATGAAACACACTCACCAAACTCTCGAAATTCCCGTCAGACTCTAAATGAAGGGATGAGACTTTTAAAAATATATAATGTGGTCAAGTTTTCCCTGTGTTTTAAAAAACCTTCCAGCACAAAATATGTAATCCACTACAGTTTGACTGAAAAGTCTGTTCGAGTAATATCTGGAAGAGCTGATAAAGTGTTTCGCCAGAATTTCGGTTTTCCTGTGGAGTGAATGAGGAGGACTGCGGATTCCCAGCAGTCTGTGAAATCAGGTGTGTTTTTAGGGAGTGGCTCGAGAACTCGGGTAAAGTTCAGCTCAATGTGCCGGGGGCGTAAAAAAGAGGAAACAAATCAACGGGGATCTGATTTGAAGGTATCGAAATTTAAGTAAATGGCGACATTTACATTTTCACTTTCACACACTCTGCACTCATTCTCTATCGACTTTAAATTCAGTTTAATGCGTTAGATTTGTAGATTAGCTGCGCGCTGATAAAATAGTGCCAACAAAGTACATTAAAGCGATAGTTCACCCAAAAATGAAAAATTATCTCATCATTTACTCACCCTCCTGCCATCCTAAATGGGTATGACTTTCTTTCCTCTGCTGAACACAGTCAAAGATTTAAAAAAGAATATCTGTGCAAGTGAATAGTGACCAAAACTTTGAAGCTCTAAAAAGCACATAAAGGCAGCATAAAGTCAAGTCATTTTTATTTGTATAGTGCTTTTCACAACACACATCGTTTCAAAGCAGCTTTACAGAAAATTATGCATTAACAGAAAATGAAACTGTAATATATATCTATAAAGTCTTAGATTCATCATTGTGTACTTTGATTAAATATGATTGTAAATTGTGTATAAAAATAAATAATTATATAATAATTGTATTTATAACCCCAGTGTGTAAGCCGAAGGCGACTGTGGCAAGGAACACAAAACTCCATAAGATAAGTTTTAAAATTAGAAAACGAAGTAAATGTTAAGGGCCAGTGTTTATACAAAGATTTTGTATGAACTGTAAGGTTAATGACTAATGTCTTTGAAGTTCATCCTGGATTAACTGCAGAAGCTCACACAGATGAAATTGTCCTTTGCTAGTTGGCTGATGAAGGCTTTTGTTGGCAATTAATTGATAGTCTATGTATTCCATTTTAAGAATACATAGGGATATGGATGCCGAGGTTGAGACAGGGAAACATATAGAATAATATTAGCGTAGATGCCATTACATTTTTTTGCAGAGTTATAGATCATGATCACTGTTTCTGGTTCCGGCAGACCTAACTAAAGCAGCCAACGTGAGTTGATGGATAAATTAGGTGTATGCCTGGCTAAATAGATGAATCTTTAGTCTAGACTTAAACTGAGTGAGTGTGTCTGCATCCTGAACAGTGTTAGGGATACTATTCCATAATTTAGGAGCCAAATAGGAAAAGGATCTACCTCCTTTTGTGGATTTTTATATTTTAGGAACTATTAACAGGCCAGAATTTTGCGATTGTAATGAACGTGACAGAATATAGTGTGGTAGAAGGTCACTTAAGTACTGTGGAGCTAGACCATTCAAAGATTTGTACGTAGTTAACAGAATTTTAAAATTAATACGAAATTTAGCAGGTAGCCAATGTAACGACGATAAAATGGGGCTAATATGATCATATTTCTTGGTTCTGCTCAGCAATCTGACAGCTGCATTTTAAACCAATTGAAGTTTATTCATTGAATTTGCTGGACATCCTCCCAGTAATGCATTACAATAATCTAGTCTTGAGGTCATGAACGCATGAATTTTTTTTGACATAAGCAGATGCCATGACTTACCGCAATTGTTTGTTGTTGTTATGGTTGTTCTTGAGTGGCAAGGGTTTGAGATCGTTGTGAATCGCTCATGCAATTGCTTGCTGTTGTTGAGGTAGTTCTGCAATTGTTTGTTGTTTTGGTTCTTCTTGGCCAGCGTGGGTTTGAGATCGATGTGAATCCCTCACGCAATTGTTTGTTGTTATGGCTGTTCTTGATAAGCGGTGCTTTGAGATAGACACAATAATCTGTGTAACACAAAGGGGAAAACGGGTGCTCACAGTAAAATGCACGCAGTTTAACCGTGATAAAAATAGAAAGAGGATGCACGCGAAAAAATGCACGCAGTTGAATTACAATAAGAGAATAATGTGGGGAAAAAAGGATGCGCGCTGAAAAATGGGAGCGATAAATGATTAAACGCCGAAAACAGAAAGATAAGCAATGCTATAAAAAAAAAGCTAGCGGACTACAAACACAGACTCGATCTAGGCGCCAGCACCAACAGGAACCTAATCCATACGTCTCCAGTAGTTAAATCCATATCTACAGAATCTATGATAGGTGTGGGTGAGAATCAGATCAATATTTAAGTCAAGTTTTGCTATCAATCTCCACTTTCACTTTTACATTCTTCTTCTTTTGTTTTTGCCGATTTGCATTCTTTGTGCATATCGCCACCTGCAGGTTGGAGAATTTATAGTAAAAAAGGACTTAAATATTGATCTGTTTCTCACCCACACCTATCATTTCACTTCTGAAGATATGGATTTAACCACTGGAGTCCTATAGATTACTTTTATTCTACTTTTATGTGCTAAAAGTCCAAAAGCTTTTTGGACCTCTGTCTCTCTGTCTGTCTGTCTGTCTAAATGTATATCTATCTGTCTGTCTCTCTGTCTGTCTCAGCAATGATTTTTTATTGTTTTTATTTTACCTATTACTAATGATGATATTTAATCTCATGGAAATATTCATCCACTCCTATAAATCTGTATGTGAATGAGGAAGGCAGGGTGTGGCAGACATGTCTCTTGCTCATTGTAAAGGTGACAACCAAAAGACTTTTAAATCAACACAACATAAAACTGCTTTTCAGCATAACAAAACCATAACGCACACACAGCTCCGTGTGCTCTCTCATTCTGACGAATTTTCAGTATAACAGTCGGAATGCACACGTTTAGCGGCTGTGTGCACTTCTCACTCTCTCTCTCTCTCTCTCTCTCTCCTGAACTGTCGTTTCTGGCTCCTCTTTATCCCTCTCCCGGCTGATTGCGGTAACTCAGCGCCAGGCATCCATTCTAATGGCCCCACCCTCCTCGTCACATACCACCAACGCCTGATTCAACCAGCCTGACTTAGGGAGAGGGGAGAGAGAAAGAAAGCAGGAGAGCCAGAGAGAGAGAAGAGAAAAAAAGAAGCGAAAAAGAAAGAAAAAAAACTCTGGTTCCCGACCACGCCGCCATTCGGTCTTCAGCCAGCTGCACAGTGGTCCTCAGTGACGCCGGGTGATGGCACTGGAATCCTCAGCCATCCCTTCTGGTAGCTTGCTGATGAACCGCTCCAGTACCATTGGATCGATCGTCTCCTCTGCGTTGTGATCCTTTCGGGAACCACTGTGGCAGATTGGTCTCTTGCTTATCATAAATGAGGAAGCGGGAACCGGTGGTAACTCAGCGCCAGGTGTCCATCCTAATGGCCTGGCCCCGCCCTCCTTATCGTTACACGGGGAAAGCAGTAAGATGAGATATGAGCAGCCGGTATGAGATTTTTTTTTCCCTCAGAACGAAGTGCAAACCAAGTGGGTCTGACTCATATAAGAAGTTATTGAGATCTGAGTCCCTGGTGAGTTGTAGTATGAATAGCAATATTCTTACATTTTCAGCAGTTTACATGGAAAGGGCATAGTACTCTACAACAGAGGCAGGTCTATGATAGTCATTTGAATAATTGTGTAATTTCTGATCATTTATAATGGGATTCTGCCAGGGCTCCTGGATACGTTATATTTTAGCTCGAATCATAATGAAGTTACACACTAAGCAATTCTGTCATATTCATCTTTGGCATAGAATTTATCACATATTCTGTTTGAATGGTGGTATCGAGTTCTCCTTTCCATCAGTGAACACACACACATGCAGAAAGAGAATCACACCTTATCAAAATCACACCTTATCCTCCAGTGGAAATTATTATACTGTTACATCTATGCATGATATAGTCATACTGACTATGTGTCATACAAGGCTACATTTAACGTGTCTCTATTAATTTTGGTGGAGGGTGGGTGAACTGGTCTGTGAGAATATGACATAGACTATGTGCATTGCTAAGCAGTTTTGGTAGTACAGGGAACTGCAATGTGGAAGACAGAGTACTTTGTCTTCACAA
Source organism: Myxocyprinus asiaticus (assembly GCF_019703515.2). Taxonomy (NCBI): domain Eukaryota; kingdom Metazoa; phylum Chordata; class Actinopteri; order Cypriniformes; family Catostomidae; genus Myxocyprinus; species Myxocyprinus asiaticus. Next base: position 34,191,815 of record NC_059365.1, on the reverse strand, counting down.
GCCTGAATGCCAACGAGAAATATAATGAGCAAATCTGCCAGGCCCAAGTGTTTTTCCTGGAGCTTAATGAAGTGGAGGAGCAATAAACAGGTTATTGGACGAGGCCAGATGTATTAAAAAATAAACTTTTGCATCTCGCCCATAATGGCTGTACAAAAAAGATGATGTGCATGAAGGTGTATGTTTTATTCTCTTCAATATGTTGTTTTTGCTGCTAGTCTTTCTGTTCTAACTGTGTTATTTGGCACAGTCTAATTTTCTCTTTATGGGAATATAAAAAACGGTCTATGTAATTGACAGCTGTGTTAATTTAGCCCTTAGAAATTTTTATTTTTATTCAGGTTATGTGAATCATGGTCATTGCCCATTGAAAAGGTGTTACCTGCAATTAAAATAAATAAATAACTCTTGTCAAATCAGGAGAAGCCAAGTGGTTGTAGTACCAATTAGATACAGAGAGGAAATTGCTTTAGTGGTAAAGCACAGAAATAATCTAAAATCATCAGTTAAGGCAGGGAGAGTACATTAACAACAATGACTTCTTGTTCTACAGACACTGGAGAAAGAAAAAGGCCACTAAATTAGATGACTGGACTAGACATTAATTAAGAACTTCCACAACCTCGGTGATAAAAAAACAAAAAAAAAAAAGGTTATGTCAGGTTATGTGAACAGTGTGGCTTTAAAGAGCCTGAATATGTTCTGCACTTATTCAAACTTAAACTGATCATAGGGGGTGATGGGTGTGTGTTGAAATGTAGCCCAAAACAATAATGTCCCTGCCACTGAAGTTAACAAGAGCAGCCTTTTTTAAACACAGTGTATCACCTCTCTTTCTATTGCATAAACTGTCCTTTTGCCCTCTTTATTTGTATGCTATTGCATCAAGCTCATTTCTTCAATTAGTTTCAGTTTCAGTAGGATGTAGTTGTGTCATAAGCCAGTGGTTCTCTGGTGGCGGGTTGTGACCCAAAAATGGGTCGCAGGTTTGTTCCAATAAGGTTGCATGAAGCAGGGAACAAACAATGCTGAATACTTATAACAAAATGCAACTAGCCATATAATTGTACATAGTTAGGATGGCAAAATAAATAGGCTTTTAGTATCAGCTTTTAAAAGGGAGGAGAAAACCTACCCATGTCTTTTTCTTTTTTGTGCCAGAGGTATTTTGCCACTATTTCTGTCACTCAGCAGATGCTAGTCAAATTGCACAAATGCACTCATCCTCAAAAACCATAAACAAAACTATGATAGGTAAAAATAAAAAATACGACCCAGTCTAAATGACTTGTTCTCTTGCACAATGTGTTTTCTGCTGAAAAGGGATAGTCCACCCAAAAACGATGATTCCCTTATCAGTTACTCACCCTCAGGCCATTCCAAGCCTGTATGACTTTCTTTCTTCTGCAGAATACAAACAAAGATATTTTAAAGACTTTATGATGGGTTGTTTTCATCCATTGGGGTCAGTAGGGGTCAATGGGGTCAAAACTTTCAAGCTCCAAAAAGGACATAAGGGCAGCATAAAAGTACCCCATCCGATTCGAGTGGTATATTCCACATCTTCTGAAGTATTACGATTTGTGTGAGAAACAGACCAAAAATGTATGTCCTTATTTACTATAAATCTTGACATACGACCCAATTGGAACACAGTGCGGGCTTCAAAACAGTGAGACTTTGCATTTTTAATTTTTAAACCTGCGACTTTCATTTTAACTTGTGTCGGCATTTTCAAAATAGTTCAGTTGGCAGTGAAAACCTCAAACCTGGCAACACTGTGTCTGGTTTGTGTACAGTGCTCTGTGCATGGTTCAAGTGCGAAGAATTGTATGAATGAGTACGTTTCTCTCATGAAACGCCAAGGAGACTGCGAATGCAAAGATTTATAGTGAATAAGGACTTAAAGGTGCAATATGTAACAATTTTCATGTAATATTCACCTTTTTTTGCCAATGTGTGAACAGCTTGTAATGCAACTTAAAAAATGAGCCCTTCCTGGACTTCCTAGTTTGCCTATTAAAGCCTGTAAACTGATTTTCATGCGAAGGGAGCGGGTTGCTTTTGCCAGGAAAATCCAAAGGATGTGACGTTTATGAGATGTTCCCGAGAGCCTTGCCTCAGTGCTTCTCTTCCGCGATTCAACAGCAACAACAAAATGCAACACTAGGTAACGTTATATTAGAGATGGAATCCAGCAAATGTCCGGCTCCCAGCACAACACTGACTCATACACAAACTCAGAGTAAGCCAAAAAAAAAAAACATTTTGAATCCCGTCTGGCTAAGCGGGAACGTGATCGAGCGAAAACTAGAGTGAACATCGGCGGGGCATTTGATTCCTGGAGGGACCTTCGTTCGGTTTTGGGGATCAAAACCGACCCTGAATTGGCGTTCTTATTATTGGACAGGTAAGCTTACATAACTGCAAAGCATGTGAAATATAGCGCCATAAGGATTGATCTGTGTCATTTTAGCTAACTTGATCTGCCTGCTAACGCTGACGAACTGCAAGCTACCTATAAATAATTTCAACGATCTTCTCTTTATACTAAAATTCAGGTATACAGGATAAATGTGAGCAAATATGCTGGTTTCTTATTCGTAGTACAACATATGACATACAATAGTGCAACATAACAGTGCAGTGCAACAGTAAACTGTCTGGTATAGTTCGGTAGTATGTAGCTGTATGTGTGTATCAGTATGCTATGTTGGCTGATAAGTAGTTTTAGTTTAGTCTCAAAGTTTGTAGTAAAACAATCATATAACTGTAATTTTAATTATGCTAGCTCATCTGTTAGCAATCACGTTGTCTCTTTGTATGTTACGTCATTGTTTTGGTCGATGCTGGCTTGCTCACGTCTCTATGGAGTGTGTGCATGAGCACGAGCACGAGCAAAAGGTAGCTGGCTGCAGTTCACTTAACGTCCACAGGTGTCATTAATAACAAGGGTTTCTGAATCTTACATACTGCACCTTTAAATATTGGTCTGTTCTCAAAAAACTGATTGTATCACTTCAGAAGACATGGATTAAACCACTCATTACTTTTATGCTGCCTTTATTTCCTTTTTGGGGCTTGATTTTTGTGGAGTTTTTTTATTGAAAGGAAAATAAAAACCCCTTCTTCAAAAACACATTCTTCAAAATATCTTTGTTTGTGTTCTGCTGAAGAAAAAAGTCATACGAGTTAGGGATGACAAGTGGGTAGGTAAATGATGAATACAGAATCTATTCTAAACTATTTCTTTAATTGCCCCACCTTTTCTTTAAAAAAAACAAAAGCAAAAATCTGGGTTCCAGTGAGGCACTTACAATGGAAATGAATGGGGGCCAATTTTTGAACATTAAAATACTAATTTTTTCCAAAACTTTAGCCACAAGACATAAAAATATGCATGTAAACATGATTTTAGTGTGATAAAATCACTTACTAACCTTTTCTGTGTAAAGTTAAAGCCAATTTTACAATTTAATTGCCATGACGATGTAATGTCAACAAACACTAAAACAACTGTAAAAATCACAACTTAAACAACTTTACAGCTCAAAATTAATACATGAGTTTTAACTGAAGAATTAATGAAAGTGCTTTTATTTAATTATAAGAATTACATTTCTGGCTTTAAACCCTCAAAAAATTGGCCCCATTCACTTCCATTGTAAGTGCCTAACTGTAACCCAGATTGTTCCTTTTTTTTAAAGAAAAGGAGAGACGAGTCAGAACTACTTTTTTGTTAATTAATATTATGCCATAAATGCTGGTGATTGAGCTTAACTTGTATTGAATCCAGAATAGTCCTTTAATGCAACTTTCCTATTCAGCATATCAGTAATAATTTTATTTATTTATCACACATTATACATTTGCACATATACAGTGAAATTCTTTTTTTTTTTTTAACATATCCCAGCTAAGCTGGGGTCAGAGTGCAGGGTCAGCTATTGTCATGCTATTCATTTTGTATATCGTTGGGTCTTTGAAGTGCATGGTATGGTAAAAAGTAATACATTTTAATGTTGGATTTTAAAGACATTTTTTATATTACTCTTGATGTATGATAAACAATTGTACTGTTCTGGGTCACCAAAAATATAATAATAATAATTAATAATTTAATTATATTTATCACACATAATACATTTGCACATATACAGTGAAATTCTTTTTTTTTTTCACATATCCCAGCTAAGCTGGGGTCAGAGTGCAGGGTCAAGATGTCCAATGTAACATCTGGGTTCTAAAGCAAAACCAGTTGTGGCATTATCAATCACATCAAAAATATCTGAAAAACGAGACAAAGTGAGACTTTTCCTGGAACTTCTGCATGTTTTAAATAATAAATCTTATATTTTAAAAGAATATGTGTAATATTATGCACATACAAAGGCTTTATGTGCAGTACTGTATGTAGTCTAGCTGTCCTTGTGTATATATATTTTTTAAATCTGAATATAAGACAGTTTGTAATAAATTATTCCTTGTTATAATGATTTTTTTTACATGTGTTCCATGCTGAATGCCGAATAAATAATCAACTATCTCTATTGTAATCAACAGTGGTGGGGGGTGGGGGGCTATGAGGAATGTTTCAAAGGAAAAGGTGGGAGGGGGGGGGTGTTTGTGGGAGAATGTCTGAGAATGACTTCACCACACCCAAATGAGTCATCCCTGCAGTCTCACACAGATGACTATGATGTCATCAATGAGCCCTTATCACCATGGCGCAGTGATTTCCATGGCCACAGCGATCGTCTGGTATGTGATTAGTAATGTTTGTGCCCACATTTGGGAGGACATCATTCACAGCCAGTCCTGAAGGGCCCGAAGCCACGAATCAGTACTGCCTTTCAAATTGCAGACTAACAAGGGCCCTGGAAAAATCTGGGCTTCATCCCAAACAAACACACAAATACAAATGAAACTTGGGAGTACTTCCACACAGAGCACTATGGAATTAATGATTACAATAAAGTGATCCAGTCCGTGTGGAGATTTGATGTTTCTCATAATGAGGCCAACTGTGGACTGATAAACACGGCCCTGGAGAGAGAGTCGTATTTGGCAAATGCAATGCTTGGTTGTTTTCTAGGCAGTTCATTCAAACCATAGGGGCCGATGTTGACATGCTTTTTGCATTATTTAACATCTAACTGACATTTCTGAATCTAGCTCTGATTAAGTCTTTGAAAGGGGTCTGGTGAGCTCCACCTTGTGGTTTATGCCTACATATAGTGGCCTTATCAGGAAGTACAAATGGCATTCCTCAGTGAAAGGCAACATAAGTTATAACAGAAAATAAATTATCCACATTTATAGTAATGTTAATCCCGCAAATGTCATCTTTCATCTCCTTTTCCTGTTACTTAAGTCATCCATTCACAAGTACAGAATGAAGTGCTCTTTAAACAATGTTCTACCATGTTGTTATGAGCAATTTAAACTGTGACATTTAATATAAGTTGGCTGTTCTTTTCTAGGGTCTGCAAGATAAATGTAACATTTGGCATAATTTCTCATGCATGGATAAGACTCTCAGTCAATGACTTATCAACTGTGGCCTGTACTTCGCTAACATGCCTCTGGCGCTCTACGCTATTAGGTTCATCTTCTGCACAGCCCTATTTTGTAAAGCCCGTCACATGGGAGCTGTTCCATTTTACTCTATGGTCCACAAGGGAGCTAGATTGAGAAGTAGGTGAGAGAGAGGCTATGGGATTTTAAAACACGATGATGAAACTGGAAATAAAACTGGTTTCACGAAACCAGCATACATGACGTCTCGCAGGTCCCTTGGGTGAAATAGTATTTTCCCCACTTAGCTTTTTATAGGATTCCCAATTGACTCTTGCTTGGTGCATCAGAGCAGCAGATATTTAATTGTATTTTGCATTGATTGCTGTGCAGTGATAGAATGTATATGTGAGATAATGATCATATAGATTGTGTAATGTGCCTCCTGATTTAGGAGGAAGGAGTTAATGAGCTAGTCATGGAGGGATTGCATGCATTGAGTGTTTTAGCTCGAGTCATATTTCCCATGTTGTTTTCTAGACTCACCACTGTGGTGTTGGGGGTGGGGGGGGGATGTCTGCTAGATAAATTGGTTGGTAAATTGCAAGAGTTCCTGATAAGAAAGTGCCTTTGATTGGTGAAAGACAGCATGTCCTCGACACAAGTGCACACAAAAAGGAGAACAAGACAAACAGAGCACGGAGCTAATTAATACAAGACCAAGCATTTGATTGTCTGTCGTAATGAGTAAGGCCTCTTAACATACTAGCCGTTGTAGCGGCTTAGTCTTGCTGATTATCTGATAATAGGGACCGGAGTCAGATCCTCTCATCGACTTGTGCAGGAATTGAAGGACTGCTTCTTAATGACCCAGATGTCTCTGACTGTCATAAATTTCAGCACATTTTCACATTCCATGGTAGGCTGCCACGGAAACTGTCATTCAAAGTATTTTGCTATTTAGAAGTCAAGTGGCTTAGAGGGAAAAAAAAATCTGAGATTGGGAGTCATAGAGAGAGACATTCATTTCCTGTTGAGATGGGTCAATGTGAGGTTTTCTAACGGGCTCCCGGTGAGTCAGCGCGGATTAATACAGCCACTGTGAATATATTGAAGTTTGAGTTCATTTAGGGTCTCGCTGGCCCAGTGTGATTATGATCTATAAAACCCTCTTCACGGTACTTCTGCTTTTTTCACCAGTTATTGACGAGCACTGCAGAGATTATTGAACAGGGACAGAGAAAACTGTAATTACAATAGCATGATTTCATGCACATTTCTCATGACAATGAGTATCAATACAAATGCAGGCTTGATAGAAGCCTGCATGATGATGATGGCTTCCTGGGTTCATAACACGAATAATTGGGCCATTATGAGCTTGTAAGTCAGCCCAAGACAAAAGACACATTTTAACATATAGCATTAGAAAAAGAGCTTCCAAATACAGCAGAAACAGTAGGAGTAATATGGTAGTTCCTTCCATTTTGTGAAGCTAGCCCTTACAAAAATCAAATTCACCACTGATTATTTTCACTTACAGTAAATTGTCCATTGTTGTCAAAAGTTTGCTGCAGGCTCACCACTACCGGTGAAGGGCTGCAAACTTCTGGCAAACATTTGCGGCGAATCACAAGCATGTGAAAATAATGAGTAGGTCATTTTCGGCAGATTTTTTGTAAAGGAGTAGTGCAGAAATTACACACATCTCTTTAAAAGGAATAGTTCATTCATTTTAGATAAACAATTAAGGCATCGTAAATGAAGACAGAGTTTTCATTTTCAACTTGATCACACAGGAAATCGAAATTCTGCTTCGGAATGTACGTTGAAATCAATCCCATTCTGCCGAATTACTGACAAGCGTCATCTACCTCAGACATTTTTACATTCATTTAAATGTGTTTACCTTTCCCTGTGGCGCTATTGATTGTGCTTCTCCTGAGTAATCCATGGGACTGGTCTCATTCAAACCAGAAAGTAATTGTGTTCAATTAAACAGAGGTGAGCATGATTCGGAGGTTGCATTTTCCCTCTAAAATTACATTTTTACTCCACTGACTTGGGTTTAGGGGTATTGTTAATAAAATATGCATTTCTGTTAAATATATCATTTACAGCTAAAAACAACTCGCTTTTGGTGCTACTTTGTGGACATTTCATCCAGAAACTGGTTAACAACCTTTCCAGGATCAGCCACTGGGGGCAGTGGTTCAAATTTCCGCAGCAAAACTTTCAACCTGCTGTCGGCGAATTCACATTGGGTGCGTCTAAATCAGCTCCCTAGCTCCCTATGTTGTGAATCAGTAAATCGTGAATACAAATTTGGGTACTGGCAAGGGTGTTCATCAACTTAACATTGGGACACTTATGACTAAATTACCTGCAACACGATTATGAGCTTGTGCATTGTTCCACAGCGCAGCTGTTATTAATCAGCACTATCGCTGTATAAATGATACTATTGCTTGTTTTTGTTGAAGATATTCTTATGTACAGTGTTATTATGAAAGATAAATGACATTACATAAAGAAATAAAATATAAAGGAGTGTATTTTAAACCTTCTTTTAACGACTCTAATAATTAAAAGATTGTTTCCCTTTCATTGTAATTATGGATAAAAGAAATTACAAACAACATCTGTTTTAAAGAGACATCATATGTTTACACCTGTGCTCGTCTTCTAATGACTTGAGAGACTTCAGAAGATATGATGATGTTTCCGGTAAGGGAACATAGTGAGCAATGATGCTCCCTGGTTTTTACAGTGCACTGTGGGATTTTTTAGGGAGCAAACGTTTCAGTGTACTGGAACGATTTTGTGATTGAGACAGCCCTAAAAATGACCAACCCCCTTGATAAGTGCCCTGACTACTGAACTAGGGAGATGATTGAGACACACCAAGAGTGATTAGTCTGTCCTTTTTGGGTGAACTATTACAGTTTGTTTGTATTAAATTGCTTAGCATGTATTCTTTTTTGTGATTTTGCATGTGTTGTGTTCTTGACCTCTTACAGTTCACAACACATCATGATTAATAATGCCACTCAGACAAAAGCAACACGCTCCAAACAGCATGAACGTGTTTATTCATAAATAATGAGTCTCCTTAACAAGATGTCGTATCACTAAGGCACAGAACTTTCTATTTTTATTTTATAGGAGAACATGAAACAGGAAGTATTTATCCCTCCACTGTTCAGTCATCCATGTTCTCTGCACTGCAGAGATACAGTGTGAATCATGGGTCAGTGGGAACAGAAAAATGTCACACCTCACCCAGACCACAGTGAGGAGATACAATGTTGAATTTCCACCTCATTACTTTGACACTCATGCTTTCCGATGAAGGAGCTTCATATAATGGAGAAGTACAGTGGTGCTTTACTTGCAAGTTGTTTGTTTTTTGGTTTCTGTAAAAATGTTGTTACTGTTGATGTGTCGATACATCACACCGGTGCAGAGCTGCATGAAGTTCAGTGAGTCAGAGGAGATCTCAGTGCAGAACAGCAGAAGTTAAACGCAAGATGTTATTTATAGGTATTAATTATAAATTGAATTTAAAAGTAACTCCATAGATTCTGTCATATTTGAATTGTATATCCAAACCCATATGACTTTCTGTCTTGTCTGGAACACAAAAAGAGTAATTTGAAAAGTTTTCACAAAGTTTATTTGCCATATAATGAAAACGAATAGTGACTTTGTGCTGGACAAAAAGGACAAAAAAAAAACACCATAAAATCAGAGTGAAAAATAATTGATATGACTCATGCACTATATTCCAAGTCTTCTGAAGCCATTTGATCACATTGCAAGAAAACGAATGAACAGAACAAAATTTAAGTTACTATTCACTCTCAAATCATATCATTAATAAAGTGCTGAAATCAAATATGGCGGCTACATCAATACAGGATTTTTTTTTCTCGAGGTTGACAGACCAGAGTCATTATTCACTTTCATTAAATGGCAAATAAAGACTTTTAAAAGTTTCACCTTTTGTGTTCCCTGGTAAAAGAATGCACTGTAATACAGGTTTGAGTGACATTAGGGTGAGTAAATAATGGCAGAATTATCATTTTGGGGTGAACTATTCTCCCTTTTGAAGTACGTTACTATGTTGGTTGGATTTTACTGCTTTCAAAGACTGACCATCCACCATAATTTCAATGTTAGAATTGGCGCAACTTGGACAGTATGTGGAAGGCTTCCAGTACTATCCATTTCCATTTATTTTAGCTGTACAAAAATACTTAAATATGCTGCTTTTTTTTGCAGCTGCCAATATTTCTCTGCCCTCCTTACACTACCAGCAGAGAGAGACCAACACTACCTACAAAAGAAGCTTAAAACTTTGCTTAAATAGCTGTTTGGCTATTTTAAAGAACGTTTATGAAGGCAAACACTTTTTGTTAGGAATAATGTGCACTGATGAATTAAGCACAATAAGATCAGGAACGTGTATTGAAGTAAATAGGCTCAATTTTGAAATTATGTTGACTGTAGATCCCTAAAAACCTTTAATACAATATCTAGTGTCTGCGGCAAAGTACTGTGCATAAAAAGACTTTTGGATGATGCCCACGTCACTGGCTATCCCAGTTTTGGTAGGTCAGCTTTGGCACATATTATCCTGCTTTGTTCAGTTTTATAGCAATGCATACATGTTACTTATTGGCAGTATTAATTTCCTCTGTGCATTAGATAACAGAGTGAGATCAAAAACAAAAGAAAGTAAAGCCAAGCCACTCAATGAAACCCATTAATTTTATAACAGAGACAATATATCAGTTTCATGCTAAGCTGATTTCATGAGTTGTATAAGAAACTTTATGTCCTCAGTCACAAGAGCAGTCTGCAATGTGACAGTCCAAGAGTATAGGGGCTTCTGGGAAATCTCTGGCTGCAGTGGTCTCATGCAGAGACAGCTTCATGTATTGAGGTACAATGGTGAAATACAACCCCACTGGATGGCAATAAATGTCCAGTCATTTCCCCCGCACTGCACTGTAAACTATCTGTGACTTGTTGACAGTTGGGTATGTCTTAATTCGTGGCAAAATGACTACCTTAATGCACTGTCAAGTGCAGTTCATCCGGTTTTATTTTAGCCTGTCAGTGCAACCCAATAAGAGGAAGCAGATTGTTAATATTGTAACTTCCTTGGCATTTATTGCCAGTAGCAGTGCAATGAAAAAGGGAAAACATCACAGATCACATATGGACACTACAGCTGAAAATTTGTGTTTCCATTTTCAGATATGCCAGCATGATGGGAGAAAGTGTCCATGTTGACACTGTTATAAACAGCCTTTGCACAGACTTCTACTTGCAATACTGCCTTTTTATGCAGCCCCAGACAACAGCACTGATCATGGACCCATTTTTTAACGAATTATCTATAATTATCACATACATGTACAGTGATTGACTAAATGTCTGTAGAAATAACGTTGATTGTTTGGCATTTTCAGTAGGCCAAAATCTAAAAAACACTATGTTGCATTGTCAACACGTATTCTTTAATTTTCAAAAAAATGCAATTTTCCTAGAATTAGTGACATCTACTGTAGTTCAGACTCTACGATGGTTATTAAATACAATTCTAATTGGTAAGAAAACATTTTAACCTTCTCACAGAACGCATTTCCATTTCGTTCTTCCCTGCTGCTTTCTCTGATATTGAAATATTTGAAAACACATTTGCTCTGAATGTTTGATTCATAAGGCTCTTCAAGTATTGATACAGGGATACATTTGTGAAATGATGAGCTGAAACAAACGACATGCTTTCATGCATTCATTAAATTTTACATGATCACAAGGACATTTACTCTTATTTGTATACACAATTAGGGAAAATGAATAGGGAAGGTTGATTCACATATCTCCTTTTATGCTTCTCTTTTTTATTGGGCTGAAATTTATATCTAATCCACAGAAAACATCAAGAACACAGCCAAGTACATCAGAGCACCATAAAAGCTCCATGCAGCCTAACAGTAAACTCTAGATACCCTTTTTGTTGTCACGTTTCATTTTCCTCTGTCTTTCTTTTTAGTGAATCAGTAAATGCTTTTCCCATATTTTATAAAGCAGAGAGCAAAACAGTAGATCCAGACTAGAAAAAAAATTTTGTTTATTGATGTAATGTTCATAACGATGTCCATTTGGTTTTTATGGTCCTTCTACTAACATAGAAGTGAAGTAAAGAGAGTTGTATAGGGGTGAGACACGGGGCCAGTGAGATGTATGGACATATCATAATAGCTTTTGAGAGCCTTTAAACTTATGAACATCCCTGATGTCCTCTTTCTGTAAAAGATCCGAATGGCTATAGCATGAATTCCTTGTCCTTTCCCATGGTTTATTCCTCACTGTGATTGCTAGGCTTTTTTTTTTACCATGGTAAATATTTCATATACTGTTTGAGGTAACGTGCAGGAGGGAAGCACTGCTATGAAATATAGATGCAAACAGATGTTTAGGTTTGCATCCTTCAAAAGGTGCACAGGTATTAAAAGGGAGCAGCACTGATTAAATCAGTTCGAAAGATTTTCTGCCTGATGTTGCCGAACACATGAGATCAATGTATAGCAAATGTACAATATTATATCATCTCTGGTTGGTCATCTGGAGCTCAAAGTCCCTTTCAAGGCAAGTCAGTCCAGTCGGCGGTCATCTTTGGAACTCTCCCATGCAGGCTAGATATTTTCTATGTAAACAACTGACATAAAAGTACAGCTCCTATCTACTCGAATGAGGAAAGACCGAAATCTACAAAACAGTTGGTCAAGATTACAAAGAACATATTTCAAATCAGCAGTAAAATTCGACATCAATGCTATCATAAACTGTACTTCTTTAGCTCAAATCATGCTAAAAAACACAATTTTTCAAGCTGTTTATGCTAATGCCCATTCTGAAATTGATTGACATGTGATGACTGTATCTAAAAGCTGATTGGCTCTTTTACCTGTAAGGCAGGATTTCCTTTCTACATCCGTTGGTCGTTCATTTCAATAGAAGTGGTCCATCTCTGCTAAGTAGTCTCTGCTGCAGATGATTTATGCCAACCAAAACAGACTGATCACACTGTAAATTTGGCGACAGTAGACTGAAAGTTCTGCTGCTGAAATCGGTCTGTGCTTACCGAAATTCGAACCACTGCCCCAAGTGGCCGAAGCTGGAAGTGTTGTTGAGGTGAAATGTCCACAGTGTGGCATCAAAAGGAGTTGTAATTTTAGTTGTAAATGATGTATACCAAATGTTGTAAACCCCAACCCTAAACCTAACTATCAGCGGAGTAAAAATGCAATTTTAGAGGGAAAATGCAACCTTCGAATCACACTCACCATTGCTTATGTGAATGTTTTACAGGTCCCAGGCATAGGACCTGAGTGACAAATAAATTTTTGCCTGAGAAATCAGGAGAAAAAAAGACAAGACACAAATTAGTGGCTTTCCTCAGGTGTGGCTTGTCAGCATCTTTATTAAATTCATTTAATTATTTTTTTCCCCTCTTAATGTGAAAAATATGTCTTCTTAATAATAAAAGCATATTCAACAGATATATCACTCTGTGATGATATGTGAACAATCATCACATTTGTAATCACATATATACACACACACACACACACACACACAGAGGTGGATAGTAACGCGCTACATTTACTCCGTTACATTTACTTGAGTAACTTAAAAAAAAATTAGAGTAGGTTTAAAAGTGGGTATGGAAGTTCACACAGCTGTGTGCGCTGAGCCGCTGCCACAGACTGTCAATCAATCACTGCTGCAGCATCAAGTTCTTCAAAGTGAAACACTTTCTTCGCTCCTCAACAGTGAAAAAAAGAATAGTTTCGTCATGCAATGCCTTCATTTAACACCAAGACAAGCTGATATTTCAAGATTAAAATAACAGCTTCAATTTAAGGCAGCACGCTGAGGTAAGTTTTGGCTCTAATCCTAACGCGGGCTTTTCTGTGTAATGAGACGGTCATTTTCAGGTTGATAATGTAACTGGGTTCTTATGACATCAGTTTTTTAAGTGTACACTTTTAAATCAGTGCAGCAATATATCAGTGCGCTTTCTCCCACGTCCCTTATGTCATGAGCAGTATTTACGCATTTACCCCGTGCCCTCGTGGGGGTACTGGAAACTTTCGCAGCTACTTCAGGCGGATAAACTGTATAAATCCATGTAAACATCCAAGTTAAGTGTAAATCCCTGTGTGGCCGCGGGGGCATGGTCGATCTTCCGTCGAGGGAGAGAGAGAGAGCGGTAAGGGTGCATATACCTGAGCCAAATTATGACTAACACCTGTCTCTAATTGTAGTGAGATTGGGGAGAGCGGCATAAAAGGTCCATGCCAGCGCCAGTTCGAGAGCGAGAGCCAGAGACCGAGAGTCCTGCTGAGTAGTGTGAAGCTAAGGAGTTAATGTAAAGCTAATGAGATACTGTGAAGCTATTGAGTTATTGTGAAGCTATGAGCTCAGAAAGTTGACAATTAAAAAGCCTTACCTGAGACTGAAGAAAACCGGTTCCCTGTGTCCTCCTTCCCTCCCTGTGTGAAGCTTTGTTACACACTGCCATTCGCGTGATCGACAACTGAAGCGTGAACAGACTGCATTTCTGCGCGTGCACAGCGAGGTGTGTGGGGCGCAAGGTGGTCGTATGGCGAAGAGAGTGGCTGTGTCTGCAATCGTTCTCTCATTCACTATTTCCTATATAGTGAATGGCAGTTAGTGCACTATCTCAGCAGTAAGTGAACGAAATGAGTGAATTCGGACTCTGACGTATACACAGAGTGACGGAGCTCTGGGGCTGTCACAGAAACAATGTCACATATGAAATTTTAAAATACTTGGGCCTTACTTGTTATTCTTATTAAACAATATATTAATACAATAAATCTTCATTCTGTTTGTCATTTTTAATATATACTGTGTGTTAATTTCCCAATGGTGGGAAATTAACCATTGTCGAGTGTACATCAAATGTACACTTGAAATTAGAGTGCAGGGAACGAGTGGCTCACTCAGAATTGAGACACTTCAACAAAATGGCAGACACCCGAAATAGTGCACTATATATTTGATAGGGGGCGGTTTCAGACACAGTGAGTGTTCCACGAATGGGGCTGGTGCCCTACGCACTAGGACATTTTCACGTTTTTATTGTAATAATTACTAGAAATGTTTCCAAACCTCTCTTCTTTTTGACAAATTCATCCAGATCTGACAAGAGCCTTTAAAGGGATAGTTCACCCAAAAATTACAGTTCTCATTATTTATTCACCCTCATGCCACCCCTGATGTGTATGACTTTCTTTCATCTGCTGAACTCAAATGAAGATTTTTAAAAGAATTTCTCAGCTCTGTAGGTCCATACAATGCAAGTGAATGGGTGGCAACATTTTAAAGCAAAACAAAATCACATAAGTCAGCATAAAAGTAAATCTATAAGACTCCAGTGGTTAAATCAGTATCTTCAGAAGCAATGTGATAGGTGTGGATGAGAAACAGAGAAACAGATCACTTTCACATTCTTCTTGTGTTTTTGGTGATTCACATTCTTCTCTGCATATCGCCCCCTGCTTTCTAGCAAAAAATGACAAATATTGATCTGTTTCTCATCCACACCTATCATATTACTTCTGAAGACATGGATTTAACCACTGGAGTCTTATGGATTACATTTATGCTGCCTTTATGTGCTTTTTGGAGCATCAGAATTTTCTTTTAAAAAATCTTAATTTGTGATCTGCAGAAGAAAGGCATACACATCTGGGATGGCATTAGGATGAGTAAATGATGAGAGAATTTAGATTTTTGGGTAAATTATCTCTTTAAAGTGATAGCTCAGCCATAATTTAATATTCTGCCATCATTTCTCTACCCTCATGTTGTTCCAAACCAGTGTGACGCTTTGTACATGTTCAGTGTGTATTATGTAATGGAATATAGGGGAGTAAACGTCTATTATGTCGACTGTGAAAGTAACGAGTTACTCAATACTTGAGTACTCTTTTAATTGGATACTTTCTTACTCTTACTCAAGTAATTATTTATGTTAGTACTTTTATTCTACTTGAGTAATAATTTTTTTAAAGTAATTGTACTTTTACTTGAGTACAGTTTTTGGCTACTCTACCCACCTCTGCCTGCAACAACGTCGCCTATGGGCACAAACCCACCTTCGCTGGACCAGACAGTACTGGCAAAAAGTGCTCTTCACTGACGAGTCACAGTGTTGTCTCACCAGGGGTAATGGTCGGACTCGCGTTTATCGTCGAAGGAATAAGCGTTACACCGAGGCCTGTATTCTGGAGCGGGATCGATTTGGAGGTGGAGGGTCCATCATGGTCTGGGGTGGTGTGTCACAGCATCATCGGACTGAGCTTGTTGTCAGTGCAGGCAATCTCAATGCTGTGGGTTACAGGGAAGACATTTTCCTCCCTCATGTGGTACCTTTCCTGCAGGCTCATCCTGACATGACCCTCCAGAATGACAATGCCACCAGCCATACTGCTCGTTCTGTGCATGATTTCCTGTAAGACAGGAATGTCAGTGTTCTGCCATGGCCAGCGAAGAGCCAGGATCTCAGTCCCATTGAGCACGTCTGGAACCTATTGGATCAGAGGGTGAGGGCTAGGGCCATTCCCCCCAGAAATGTCCAGGAACTTGCAAGTGCCTTGGTGGAAGAGTGGGGTAACATCTCACAGCAAGAACTGGCAAATCTGGTTCAGTCCATGAGGAGGAGATCTACTGCAGTACTTAATGCAGCTGGTGGTCACACCAGATACTGACTGTTATTTTGAACCCCCCCCCCCTTTGTTCAGGGACACACTATTCCATTTCTATTAGTCACCTGTCTGTGAAACTTATTCAGTTTATGTCTTAGTTGTTGAATCTTTTTATGTTCATACAAATATTTACACATGTTAAGTTTGCTGAAAATAAAAGCAGTTGAAAGTGAGAAGATGTTTTTTTTTTTGCTGAATTTAGTTATTTATTACCTTGATCCAGTTGCACGGGAACTTTGGCAGGTGACCGCAAAATATGACCGCTTATCGCAAAATAAGGTGTATAGACCTTTATCACACATCGTTATGTTGCGTCAAATAAATGTTTAGGACAATCCTTTTATATTGGAGATCATCTTGCTCAGTGTTGAATCCAGGCTTGCACATTTATGAATCAAGTCCATGGAACAACAGTCTTAAAAGGATCCACAAAGGCAAAAGCACATTCACGGACACACATTCACATTCTCGAGGCACAACACCAATAGAAAAAAGCTTGCCATATATTTTGTGCATTTGTGGATTGTGTTGTGACCATAGAAAACAGAATATTTGTGCATTCTGTTGTGTGTATTTGTTAGCGCGTGTGGATCTGTTGTGTGTATTTGTGGATTACTGTGTGTGTGTGAATCTGTTGTGTGCATTTGTGGATCACTGTGTGTGGATCTGTTGCATGCATTTGTGGATCACTGTGTGTGTGTGTATCTGTTATGTGCATTTGTGGATTGCTGTGTGCGTGTATCTGTTACGCACATTTGTGGATTGCTGTGTGCATGTGTATCTGTTGCGTGCATTTGTGGATTACTGTGTGTGTGTGGATCTGTTACGTGCATTTGTAGATTGCTGTGTGCGTGTGTATCTGTTATGTGCATTTGGGATGTAGGAGTCAAACCCTCATCCAGAGTATAAAATGTAACAAATGTATGCGGAGAGGACCACCATAATGCCATACAAATGTCCTCCAAGGACGCACCTCTAGCCAAAGCACATGAGGATGCCATGCTCCTCGTAGAATGGGCTCGTATACCCGAAGGCGAATGTAAACTGCACGCTTTGTAAGCACTTGAAATTGCATCAGTAAGCCAATGAGACAGTCTTTGCTTGGACACCAAATAACCCATGTTGCGGCCACCAAAGCACACAAACAACTGCTCTGACTTATGTTACTGGCTAGTACGGTCAACATAAACTCGCAAAAATTAATTAATAGAAAATTAATAGTCTGTGAGCAAAATGATGTAGAAACAACCTTGGGCAAATAGCCCAAATGAGGTCTTAACACCACTCTTGAACATCCTGGTGCAAAATCCATACATAAGGGATTGATCAACAGGGCATTCAAATCCCAACCCTTTTATACGATGCCAGTGCTTCTAGCAGGGCCATTTTAAAAGTCAGAAACTTATCAGCGACTGTTGCCAAGGGCTGAAATGGAGCACCTGAGAGAGCCTCTAAAACAACAGATAAATCCCATAAGGGAATGCAGATGGGACAAAAATGTCTAAGCCTGTGTACCTCGCACATAAAACAAGAGACAAGAGAATGTCTACCAACAGACTCCACTGATAAGAGCATGCTCAGCCGCTATAGTGACAACATTGACTTTAATTGTTGCCGGGGCAACCCTGGCCCCAGAACGCTCTGGCAAAATATCCAGCACTGTACCGACAGTGCAGTGAACTGGATTTTCACCTCGCGCTGTACACCAAGAAGCAAAAATATGCCACTTGAACGTATAAAGCCTTCTAGTTGATGGAGCTCTAGCATTCAGAATGGTATCAACCACAACGGGAGATAACCCATCATTCAAAAGAGCGCCCCCTTAAGGGGCCATAATCATAACTTCCACAAGTCTTGCTGGGGGTGCCAAATGCTGCCCCGTGCCTGAGACAACATGTCTTCTCTGACTGGAATCTCCCAAGGCATTTCCTCCAGGAGAGAGACCAGAGTTGAAAACCATATTTGAGATGGCCAAAATGGCGCCACTAACAGAAGCCGAACCCAATCCTCCCGAACTCTCTGCAGAACTGCGTGCAGCAGACTGATTGATGGGAACACGTAAAGACATGTTGTCGGTCACTGATGCACCAACGCATCGATGCCCAGCTGTGCCGGGGGCGAGAGGGAAAACCAGAGAAGACAGTGTGACATCTCGCTCGAAGCGAACAGGTCCACTTCTGCTCTGCCGAACCTTCTCCAGATTTGTTCCATAATCTGAGGATGTAATGTCAACTCTCTGGGCATCAAGCCCTGTCTGGACAGGAGATCCGCCCCCAAATTCAACCGTCCCAGGACATGCACAGCTCGTAGAGACCGCACATTGTCCCGTGCCCACAGAAGAATGCAACGTGCCAGCCTCAGCACTCATCCCTGGCGATTTATGTAGGACACCACAGTCCTGTTGTCCAACCGGATGAGGACATGGCTGCCCTGAATCTCCGGGAGGAAAATCTTTAATGCCAGCAACATCTCCAGACTGTTTATGTGGCAATATTGCTGCTTGCCCTTCCAAACCTCGTGGCTGGATGACCCTCGTATACAGCGCCCCAACCAGTGGAGGAGGTGTCTGTCATTTTAAATATGTGGCAACACACCTGTCCCAACGGAATGCCCAACATCAAAAGACAGGCCCGTTTCCATAATAACAGAGTTTGGTAGCACCTGCACGTCACTTTGAAGAGATGCATGCATCAGTGGTTGAAGTCCCTTTGTGGAGTTCATCCAGCACTGAAAAGGTCTCACATGCAACATGCCCAGGGGAATGACAGCGGAAGCTGCGATCATGAGCCCCAAAAGCCTGTTAAATGTTCTCGCAGGGAGAATGTGTCCAACTCTGAACATCACTAGACACCAGTGGAATGACAGATTGCGAACTGGAGACAGATGCGCCTGCATTGCCCGTGAATCCAGCTCCACCCCTAGAAACTGAGTCTGTTGCCTTGTCAATAGGACACTCTTGTCTAGGTTTACACACAGCCCTAGATTGCTGAAATGGCTGAGAATGACATCTTCAGTGTTGGGCAGCCAAATTTTCCGAGTGGGCTAGCACCAGCCAATCATTGAGATAATTCAAAACGGGGATGCCCTGAAGCCTCAAGGGTGTCAAAGCTGCATCCATGCATTTTGTGAATGTGTGTGGTGCCAGTGCATGTCAGTACAGAAGGAAGCAAAACTGATATGCTTTGCCCCTGAAAGCGAATCTGAGAAAGCACCTGTGCTTCGGCACAATCTGAATACACAAACCAGTTCCCCGGCTGCACTTGTGACATTATTTTTAGATACAAGATGTGTAGCTCTTCAGTTCTTTTGTTGTTTATGTTTGTCCTGTGTTTAGTAATATTTTTCCAGTCAGTTTTACCAGGGACAAACTGCTGGACATTCGGCAGCATATACCAGACAACCTTTTCCTGGTTTTTGAATATTCTGACGTTTTGCTGGAAATATTAGTCGGAGGCGCGGCTGTGTTGTTTAAATGTGCTAGGAGACACAGGCGAGGGAGATGAGCAGGCGCGCTGGTCAGGCTCCGTCGGCGCAGCTTTCAAACAGCGCTGCCGAGTATTCATCTAGCGAATCTCCACTCTCTTCCTAACAAAACGGACGAACTACATCTCCTCACCCGCACAAACATGAACTTTTTAAACTCTGCTGCCTTGTGCTTCACAGAAACCTGGCTGAATGAAGCCATTCCGGACAGCGCGTTACATTTGCGGGGCTTTCAGCTGTTCAGAGCGGATCGGATCGCGGAGTTAACAGGGAAAACGAGAGGCGGTGGAACGTGCTTTTACATCAATGAGAGTTGGTGTACAGATGTAACAACGGTAAAGAAGATGTGCTGTCCTAATTTGGAAGCGCTCTTTATTAACTGTAAGCCGTTCTACTCGCCGTGGGAGTTTTCCTCGTTTATTCTGGTGAGTGTGTATATCGTGCCAAATGGGTGTGTGAACAGTGTTGCAACAGCTGACTGATCAAATCACAGACACAGAACAACAATACCCAGACTCGGTTATTATTATTCTTTGGGATTTTAACAAAGCAAATCTCACATGTGAACTGCCTAAAAACAAACAGCACATTACATGCCCCACCAGAGACAGGAACATACTGGATCATTGCTACACAACAATAAAGGATGCATATCGTTCTGTCCCTAGAGCAGTTTTGGGACTCTCTGATCACTGTCTGGTTCATCTTCTTCCAACCTACAGGCAGAAAGCAGAGCGGGAACTACAAGCCTGCTTTGGTTGCACGGATTGGAGTGTTTTTGAGGCTGCAGACATCAATCTGGATGAGCTCACATATACTGTTACATCATATATCAGTTTCTGTGAGGATATGTGCATTGCTACTAGGACTTATTTAAAGTTCAACAATGACAAACCATGATTTACAGCAGAGCTCAGGCAGCTTTGTCAGGCCAAAGAGGATGCTTACAGGGGTGGGGATAAAGTCTTGTACAATCAGGCCAAGAACACACTGAACAAGGAAATCAGAGTGTCTAAAAGAAGATACTCTGAGAAGCTGAAAAACAAATTTTCAGCTAACGACCTTGCATCAGTGTGGAGTGGCATGAAACAACTCACAAATTACAGGACTCCTACCCCCAACCCTTTGGTGGACCAACAACTGGCTGATGACCTGAATGTGTTCTACTGCAGATTTGAAAGGCCCAATCTCACACCCCACACCCACTCTGACCTTCACTTCACACAAACACCAACACCTCCTGCAACCCCCCTCCTCCCCCCTCCTGCTACTCAACCTGCACTTAAGGCCTGTGAAGATGATGTGAGCCGGGTCTTTCGGAAACAAAAGACAAGGAAAGCTTCAGGCCCAGATGGCATCTCACCAGCATATCTTCGATACTGTGCTAACCAGCTGGCCCCCATCTTCACACAGATCTTCAATAGATCACTGGAGCAGTGTGAAGTCCCATGCTGCTTCAAATGCTCAATCATTATTCCTGTCCCAAAGAAACCAAAAATCACAGGACTTAATGACTACAGACCTGTCGCCCTGACGTCTGTGGTCATGAAATCATTTGAGAGACTGGTGTTGGCCCACCTGAAGAACATTACTGGACCCTTTCTAGATCCCCTTCAATTTGCTTATCGAGCAAACAGGTCTGTGGATGATGCAGTCAACATGGGATTGCATCATATCCTGCAACATCTGGACAGACCAGGGACATATGCAAGGATCCTTTTTGTGGACTTCAGTTCGGCTTTCAACACCATCATCCCAGCTGTACTCCAGAATAAATTACACCAACTCTCTGTTCCCATGTCTATCTGTCAGTGGATTACCAGCTTTCTGACGGACAGGCAGCAATTTGTGAGACAGGGAAACTCAATTCTAGCACCTGTACAATCAGCACTGGTGCCCCCCAGGGATGTGTGCTCTCCCCACTACTCTTCTCCCTCTACACCAATGACTGCATCGTCAAGGACCCCTCTGTCAAGCTCCTGAAGTTTGCAGATGACACCACTGCTCATCTGAGATGATGACGAGTCTGCATACAGAGGGGAGGTTGAACAGCTGGCTGTCTGGTGCAGTCAAAACAACCTTGAGCTGAACACGCTCAAAATGGTGGAGATGATTGTGGACCCCAACACTGACCCCCCTCACCATTCTAAACAGCACTATGGCAGCAGTGGAGTCATTCAGGTTCCTGGGCACTACCATCTCACAGGACCTGAAGTGGGAGACACACATCGACTCCTTTGTGAAAAAGGCCCAGCAGAGGTTGTACTTCCTTCACCAGCTGAGGAAGTTCAACCTGCCACAGGCGCTGCTGATACAGTTCTACTCAGCAGTCATTGAGTCTGTCCTCTGCACTTCAATAACTTTCTGGTTTGGTTCAGCTACGAAATCAGACATCAGAAGACTACAAAGGACAGTTCGGACTGCTGAGAGGATTATTGATTGTCCCACCCCTTCAAGAACTATACATTTCCAGATTGAGGAAAAAGGCTGGAAAATCACTCTGGACCCCACTCACCCTGCCCATTACCTTTTTGAACTGTTGCCTTCTGGCCGACGCTTCAGAGCTCTGAGCACCAGAACCGTCAGGCACAGGAACAGTTTTTTCTCTCAGGCTATCCATCTCATGAACAGTTAAATTACCCCATTGAACAATAACTATGTGCAATACACAGTTCAGTCTTTTTTATATTTATCCAACACATCCAGCCTATTCTGCCATTTCATTCCTCTGAAAAAAACAAAACAAAACAAAACAAAAACAAAACAAAAAAACATTTGCAATGTACATATCAGATTGTATTTGCACTGTACATAACAGATAACAGATTTATATTAGATTTGCACTACATATGTGTATGTGTGTATGTATGTATGTATGTGTGTGTCTGTGTGTGTGTGTGTATGTATGTAACTATTTTTTATTATTATCTATGCCTTGCTGCTGTTTTTGTATTGTTTTTGTATTGTTGTACACTGGAAGCTCCTGTCACCAAGACAAATTCCTTGTATGTGTAAGCATACTTGGCAATAAAGCTGATTCTGATTCTGATTCTGATTATTTGCTTCTGCATCAGCATTCTGAATTGACATTACATCAGAGTGGAATTCAAATGTCTAAAATCCAGAATGGGACGCAAGCTGCCGTCTTTCTTTGGGACCAGAAAATAATGGCTGTAAAAAATGCATTATCTCTGAGAAGGGAGAATCTCCTCTATTGCCCCTTTTTCTAAGAGAGAATGAATTTTCCATATCAAAAATGGGACTTCTTGAACAGAATTGTCTGTCGGAACAACCCCACTGAACACCGGCGGAGTTTGCCTGAATTTAATTACATAACCATGCTTTATTGTTCGAAGTACTCAGTTCGAAATGTCCTTCAGCTGCTGCCAAGATGGGCAGACAGGAGGATTAATGCATGGCTCTTGCCTGCAGCGTGACTGTAACCACTAGATGGCATGCTTGGCTTACTTTTGGCGACTGCCCCGGAACCAGCAGCACAGCGGAGGGAGGCCTTCGCTCCTCCAATACTGTGGATGGTTGAAGGGAATTTGATAATGTTTATGCCTTTATTGTATTTAAGCATAAAATATGAGTGCCCTGAAATGTCTCTACAGCAGGGACACTGACAGAATAATACTGGTATTTTGAAAGGGGAAAAATTTATGAACATTGAGGGGAATGTTTATTTGAGAAACATAACGGTCCCAGCATTCTTTATGGGGGGACAAGGTGTGGCGCTTATGTTCACTGTGTGTGCTTGATGAACATCGAATTCTGTTATGCATGTCTCGAGACCCTTGGTCATGGAGACAGAGGCTGAATTCGGAATGCGTTTTTTTATTGTTCGCTCCCCAGCTCAAGCTGCGCGGGGGATACTGAATTATATTCTGGCTGTGGGGTGTTCGAGGCGTGAAAAACGGCGAACTCAACCCGATGCTGTCCAGAGGGAAAACAGGACGACACGGATATGTTTGTATGGTCCAGTTTCGAATGGGGGCTCACCATTCGTTTCACTGCAAGTCTGTCAGGCTTTATCCAAGCCATTATCTGTATTTGTACTTGTATCTGTATCTGTTCATATGACAAAATTATCTGTCTCTGTATTCGGATAGAACCGTGTGTGGGCGGGGCTTAACCCTTTAAAGCCTGACCCCAAAATTCCGAAAATTCCATTCTGTGCCAGAATATGATACTCATATCCATATTCATATTACATTCATAAACATAACATCACACTCCTGAACTGTATATACCATATTGAAGAGAAGAACTAGGGCTTTCAAATGATATAAATATATGTATGATTATTTAAGGCTAATCATCCATTATCAATAAGATTTCACACAGCAATTTTTACAAAAATCTTCTCCGGCCACCATACTTCATCAGACAACTGCATTTTCAACCATTTTAATTACAAGCTAGAGGGAAACTTAGAGTGTTTGAAATATACATAATTTTGTGGGCAATGTAGAATAGCAGACAGATTAGAAATATAATCTTTTGTTTAAAAGTTATGACCATTCTAGTGATTAGTGGGAAAACGGAATAAAACAAACATTTAGAATGTTAAGATACATTTCACATGACCACTCCTCAAATACTCCTTTTGAGCACCTGTAATAATAAATTGAGATTGCATCTGAAATTGAAGGACACAAACACTGAAATATAAATTTTATGTGTTCAATAAAACACACACTTTATTTAATTTGAACATTAGAATTACACACGAATTACACAGCAAAACATATAAAATCAAACTTTCAAACTATCTACAGTAAATACATTTTTAATAAAGAGTGCAGGAACAGAATATATATAAATTCATAAATACTCAACAACTGCAATACCTGTGGAGAGAAGAGAGGGAGAAAAGAGGGGAGGGGGAGGACAACAACACCAGTAAACACAGCCCAACCTAGGCCTTTTCACGAAACTGGTCACACTCAGCTGAGTGCCAAGACTAAAAACAGTTCCTATCGCGAACCAAGCAAAGTTTTTGCCATTACATTCCGGCACACAACAAGCTACTTTAGTTTTATTTTCAGTCCTACTTTTCTGATAGCATAGCCAACATTCTTAGAGGACTCTTCAAATTTAGGGACATGGGCTGTGTGGAGTGATGATGAAGGAGGGACTACAGGCTTTAGTGTATGCAAAGGGAAAATTTGCGTGAATATACCTCGATACCTCCCAGCTGACAAGCCAGGTTTTCTCTGAAATCTATCTGGGTTAAGTTCACCGGTCTATGCTCATCCCCTGGTGTCGCCTGAATGTGTTGCCATTCCTTAAACAATATGAAACTATTGACGACGGCAATGTCTATGAAGTGGAAAAAAAAGAGTCTTCCACCACTTCTGAGTTTTTTGTAGGACATCATAAGATTTTATCATTTGGTCTGACCTATCAACTCCGTCCCATGTTTTTGTTATAATCGCTGATGACAGTGGGCTGGAGGGCTACTTCTTTTGTCCAGTCGCCATCATTTTTTACAAACCAAGTAATTTCTGTTGAGCCATTCGCATTGTGGAAATTGGAGAGGCATGTAACTGCACGCATTTCCTTCCACTGAATTACAAGTATATTCCCCTCAATCCTACACCACCTCACATCCCCACAAGCTGTCTTGCGTTCCCATCTTTTGATGTCTTTAAATTCTGCAGGAAACAGTTTACGATTCACCCTGCATGTCCCACAGGCATTAGTTCCCATTTCTAACAACTTAACCATAAGAGCTAGGGACGTGTAAAAGTTGTCAAACCAAACATTGTGGCCCTGGTCTTTTAATGGCTGCAGTAAAGATTCAACTACTTTGGTGGCCAAGTCAGTGACACGGCCATCATGACTACCTGTGTAAACATTTTTTTTGTTTTTGTAATTAACATTTTTATTGATTCATGTGCATATGACAATGAAAAAAACTCAACACAAATATAATGAATCAACATTTTACGTTTAAACCCTACTAATACAATCCCACCCTGACCCCTAACGAACACCCCTGTGGTCCCACATAAAACACACACAATCCAAAAAAATAATATATATATATATATATATATATATATATATATATATATATATATATATACACACACACACATACATATACATACATACACACATACATATACATACATACACAGATACACATACATACACTTACATAAAATAAAATATATTATATATATAAATATATATATGTACACATACACAAATAAATAAAATATTAAACATACATGATTAAACTACACTCTCCACATCCCCTCCCCGAGATTCCCTCCAAAAAACTAAATATTTGCCCCATTTTTTAGCAAATAAGTCCCTCAACCCCAGCCTTCTACTTACCGCCTCTTCAAATGCAGCTACCCTCCCCATTTCCACACACCACTCCGAAAAAGAGGGTGCTCCATTTGACTTCCAGCCCCTTAAAATTACTTGCCTGCCGATCATGAGACTGGTCAGAACCCAATTTTTTATATGATCCCCTAAATGCATGACCGCTCCATCACCCAAAATACAGAGTCTGGGACAAAGCAAAACCTGAGTGTTCAAAACGTCGCACAAATACCTCTGAACCCTCAACCAAAACTCCTGGATCTTAACACACCCCCAAAAGACATGGGTAGTGTCTCCAACTTCTGACTGGCATCACCAACAAGTGGGTGTGTCTTTAAGACCAAGCCTATATAATCTAGAGGGGGTCCAATAAAATCTATGTAAAATCTTAAATTGCATAAGGTGAACCCTTGCATCTCTAGATACAGACTTGACATTTTTAAGAATCTTAGTCCACACTCCATCCTCCAATACCAAATTCAAATCTTTTTCCCATACTCTCTTGAGAAAAGTCAAGGCTTCATCCCCCAGACTCTGAATTAGTAGGGAGTAATACACTGGTGCTTCATGGCCTTCCAAAAGCAGCAATCACCTGTCCCAAAGCACCTGCCGCTTTAGGGGGGTGCGTGCTACTCCCAAAAATAGTGCAGAGTAGGTGGCGAAGCTGTAAATACTTATAAAACTGAGATCTGGGAATGCCAAAATGTTGAACCTAATTTTCAAAAAATCTCAATACTCCACCATCATATAGGTCACCAAGTGCATTAACCCCCCTCACAATCCAATCTGACCAACAAAAAGGGGACTTATTAATACATAGTTTAGGGTTCTGCCATATGCTCGAGGCAACATTTAAATAAATATCAGAATTAAACACACTGGACACTTTTGTCCATATCGAGTGCAAATGCAAAATAACGGGATGCGACTTAACCTCTCCGGCTAGTTTAATCGAAAGGCTATGCAGTGGCGAGATAGGGGCAAGAACTTCCTTTTCAATGCAAAACCAGGGAGGGGCCCTCTCAGGTGGAAGCGACCAATGAGCCAAATGTCTAAGACCGAACGCATAATAATAAAACAAAATCTTGGGTAGGCCTAGCCCTCCTCTGTCAATTGGCCTATGTAACTTATTGAAATTTAACCTGGGGCGCTTACCATTCCAAATAAAGGACTTCGCTATGCTATCAAATTGCTTGAAATAAGAGAGGGGGACATCTACAGGGAGAGACTGAAGCAGGTAGTTGAATTTTGGAATACAATTCATTTTAATAACATTAACCTTCCCAATCATCGATAAATGTAATGAAGCCCACCTGCTGACATCGCTTGAAAACCTTTTTATTAAAGGGTCAAAATTAACTCTAACTAAATCAGACAAATTTGCTGGGAATAAAATCCCCAAATACTTAATGCCCTGTTTGGGCCACTGGAAAGCGCCCGGCTGGAAAGCCGTTTCTGGGCAGTATGCTGTCAGCGCCAAAGCTTCGGATTTAGACCAATTGACTTTGTATCCTGAGAACTTGGAAAAGGAATTAATAATTCTGTGGAGGCAAGGCATAGATCTAGTAGGTTCAGAGACAAATAATAAAATGTCATCTGCATAAAGCAGAAGCTTATGCGCCGCACCTCCCGCTGTCACCCCTGGAAAATCATCCTCCTTTCTTACCGCAGCTGCTAATGGTTCCAGGGCAAGACAGAACAATAATGGGGAAAGAGGGCAACCCTGTTGAGTGCCCCTATCCAGAGTAAAATAATCTGAAATTAATCCATTTGTTTGTACCTCTGCTACAGGGTGTTTATAAAGTAACTTAATCCAACCAATAAATGTACTCCCAAACCCATACATTTCCAAAATCTTAAAAAGATAATCCCATTCTACCATATCAAATGCCTTTTCAGCATCAAGTGAGATGGCAGCGACCGGGGATTGATCATTCACCACTGACCACATGATATTGATGAGACGCCTGATGTTATCAGAAGAGCTACGGCCCCGAATAAATCCCACCTGATCTATATGTATAAGAGATGTCATAACCTTACTTAATCGTTTAGCCAAAATTTTTGACAATATTTTTACATCTAGTTGGATCAGGGAGATTGGACGGTAACTTTTACACTCGCTTGGATCTTTGTCCTTTTTAAGAATCGGACTGATCCGGGCTTGTGTCATGGTTGGAGGAAGTTTTCCATTCTTTAATGATTCCGTATAAACCTCTAACAAAAGTGGGGCCAATTCTGTAGCATAGGATCTAAAAAATTCTGCGGCAAAACCATCTGGCCCCGGAGCCTTGCCAGTAGGTAGGGACTTAATTACCTCATTAAGCTCCTCCAAGGTTATCTCAGAATCAAGAGAGTTTTTTTGTTGAGTTGTCAGTTTAGAAAGATCTAATGGTTCCACAAAGTTTCTAATATCTTCATCAGTAGATGAAGACGTGGAACTATAAAGATCAATATAGAATTCTTTAAAGGCATTATTAATATCAATGGCTGAGGTAAATATTTCACCACCAGCAGATTTCACTGAGGGAATGGTAGAAAAACTCTCTCTGCTTTATATATCTAGCCAAAAGCTTCCCTGCTTTGTCACCCGACTCAAAGTATGACTGTCTTGCCCTGAATAACCAAAACTCCACTTTCCGCGACAAAATAGTATTATATTTATATTTCAATCGGGTTAATTCTCTGAGGCCATCAGATGACATTCGGCGCTTCAGCTCTGCCTCGGCACTTTTAATATTTCCTTCCAACTCCACAAGTTCTCGTGCTTTGGATTTTTTGATGAATGAGACATACTGTATGATCCAACCCCTAAGAACAGCCTTAAGTGCCTCCCAAGCCACACCCACAGAGGATACTGAGGACCAGTTGGTCTCCATATAAACATTGATTTCAGTCTTTAACATTTGTTGGAAAACAGGATTTTGTAAAAGGGACACATTAAGGCGCCAACTATATGATTTATTTTTCTCTATATGTGGCATCACCTCTAAACTCACCAGGGCGTGATCTGAGACTAAAATGTTTCCAATTGAGCAATCAACAACAGATGAAATAAGGGATTTGGATATAAAAAAAAATCTATTCTAGAATAAATCTTATGGACTGATGAAAAAAATGTATAGTCCCTACCAGATGGGTTCAAAAGTCTCCAAATATCCGAAAGACCAAGATATTTACACATCCTGTGAAGCGTCAATGTTGCACTAGGAGGTTTACACACTTTAGCTTCACTATGATCAAGGACTGAGTCCTGAGATTTGTGAGGCAAAATTACATAACAGAAAATACTTTGTGAAATAAACCCAGTTAATAGGAAGAATGAACACAAAAAATGTGTAGATTCATTCACAGAACTGTCTCAAGGATGTGATCTTCCACAAAACAAATTCTAGCTGATATAAAACCGATCAGATTCCTCGGACAGACAAACGAATGTTCCGTGAGCCGGCTGTTATGAGTTCAGCGGATGACGTAATCATTCAAATGTCCCGTAAAAAAAAAAAAAAAAAAAAAAAAAAACTCAAAACAAACTACAGCCAGCAGGAGGAATAAGCACGAAGAATGAACAGATTAATCCACAGCTGTTCCAAATGAGTGTTATTCAACAGAACATGCTCCAGCCGCTAGGCGGAACCAATACAAAAAGAAACAAAACCGGCATACCGGTTCCCCGGATGGTCAAGTCAATTCACTCGGAGGCTGCATAAAAGTATATACCATGACTTACATAATCCGTCAGCTTTATAAAAGACATCCTTTGTGTGAGCATGTAAATATATTGCGGTCATCCGTAGTGTCCACTCTCAAACTGGCCGGGAACTTCAATGCAAATGTAATCTTCCATCAATGTAAAAGTTTCTTTAAGGAAAAGTGTTATTCACAAAACAACCTCCAGCCGCACGGCGGAGCCAATGCAAAAAACCCAAAATTTCATCCAGCTTCCTCAAGAGTTAGGTACAGCGAGTCAGGCCCACTCACATGAGAAACATCCAATGGTTTACTCAGTCATTGATTCTATAAAAGACATTGCCAGATTTGGACATGTGAATACTTTTCGACCGTTTTTCGTTTCTATTCTCAGTTTGGCAGGAAACATCAGAGCAAACGAGATCTTTTTCTGATGTAAGAGTTTCTTACATTCCTTGAACCGATCGCGTTTCTCTCTTGTCGAACTCGCAAAGTCTGGGAACAAGAAAACATTATGGTTCTTCCAAGAAAGCTTCCCTTTGCTCCTCGCCTGGTGCAACACAAGATCTTTATCTGATGATCTCAGAAATCTGGCCAGAATCGATCTGGGCCTGTCTCCCTCAGCAGATCTGTGAGCTCGCTCGATTTCCAGCTTGTGGCCTGTTATGTCGAGCAGACTCGGGAAAAGCTCGTCCAGGAATTTCACCATATCTCTGCCCTCCTCATGCTCAGGAATTCCAACAATTCGAACGTTATTCCTGCGGTTTCTATTTTCAAGATCTTCAAGCTTTTCAAGGAGATGTTCCAAATCAGCTTTGGTCGCGGGCGGATTAGCGGATGATTCCCTCTCCGAAGATTCCAGAAAATTGATTCGTTTTTCAACATCAAACACTCTTGTACCTAACTCGGAGAATTTTATTTCCATCGCCGTGATCGATCGACGTATTACAGCGAGATCCTCCAAGTCAGTAAGAATCTTCGTCAACATCATCGACATGTTGGACAACTAACGCTGGATCTCCTCTCTCGCCGCGCCATCCAAATCAAGTCCCCGGTCTGTAGGCCTGTCGGGGCTTTCATCCTGAACAAGTAAGTGTCTTTTAATATTTCCAGAGCCCGAGGATTTTGACTTCTTTGCCATGTTTTGCAACAAAAGACAAATGTGTAACTGGGTGTATCAAATTTCACCAGAATATCACCAAAAATTCAGCAAAGTGCGCAGAGCTCGTCGCTCACACGTCTGCTCCTTGCATGGCGTCCATTTTCCCCCTACCTGTGTAAACATTAAAGTTGAGAGTATACCCCGAGTCTGATGTTGCAATTACCCATAATTTAAAACCCCACGAGTAGGGTTGCCCTTCATGTATTGTTTAAATCCTGACCGAGCTTTAGACTTGACCATACGTTCATCTATTGTGAGATTTTGGTTAGGCTGAAAGAGCTGCTGGCATTTTTGTTTGAGATGGTCCATAAGATAACGCAACTTCCTAAGGCGATCCTGATTATCCTCTGTGGTAGGGTCTACAACATGTAGAGCTGCTAAAAGAGCCTTGTAGTGGTCACGCGACATAAATCACCCACGAGACTTGGTTCCCCAATGACGATGGGAATCAGGAAGAATTGAAAACCCCATTTAAATGAGCAACCCAAGAAATGTGTAAAATTCATCAGGGGTCACCTCCATCCAAGCTCCTTGGTAGCTGGAATATGACGGACAGTTTAGGACGAACTCCCACCCCTGACGGTTTGTAAAGCTGCATATCTCTGCAACTACAGCTTGAGTAAAAAAACAGCATGAAAAAGTCAATTTCTCGCAACATCATATTGGAGGTTGACCGCACAGCCTGACGCACGCTACCTAAGTCAATACCGAATGGATGGCTTGGCTTAAATGGGAGAGGTTTTGGTGCCTGTGAATCGATGTCAGAGTACGAGGGATAAGAAACAGAGTCAGGGAAGTGTTTACGCTTTCTAGCTGACTTGGGACCTGTGCGAGAATGGCTAGCCATACCCAAAATAATAAGAGTAACCGTGTTAGTGTTACTGTGAGTATCAGTCATATGAGAAATAGAAACAAACAATACATACACATTCATACATACCCAGTTGATGGTCTTGGCTGGGGATCAGGTTCCATCTCATCCTCCATCTCCTCGTGGTCCGGGTCTTCATGCAGTAGTTCCTGGTCCAGCAGATCTTCCTCTTGTGTGCTCATGCCCTCATGAGCCATGTCCTCCTCTGCTATGAACCTAAGCTCATCAGCAGTCAGCTGCCTCCTCCTCTTGAGGGTGCTGAGCAGGGAGCCATAGTCTCTATCCATCTCTACAACAGAAAAAAAGTACAACAATTGGTAGCCAGCAGTGTGTTCTTCACAAATCCATACACTGAATAGTCACCAAAGGCTTGCAGACTAAGCAGAATGTCCAACTGCAGACAGCCCTCTCACACTTTTCTTGTGAACATGAAGCAACACACAATCTAAAATCATGTCTGTGTGATGGATGGGTAAGGCTATCTGCTAATTATAGAACGATATCTACCATTTATTTTATTACATGGGAAAATCAACAAGCTAGATAACTTATCTAACTAGCAGACCAGTTTCCAGGCAGGTCTGAACAGCGTCTGCTTTCTGCCTCATTACTTCAGGTGGATTTTATACAAGTGACAAAATTGGCAAAAAAGTTATTGATATTTAGTTAAAAATGTACATAGTATTGCTAGCTAATGTTTATTTAGCAAGTTTCACAGAAACTGCCAAAAAAAAGGTTGATATAAAAGAGGCTCGCCGATGACGGTCACGTCAATTTTTCCAGAAAAAAACTAGCTAGCGCTACTCCTACAAATAAATGCTTCGTAACTAAAAAGGTTTGACTATCTTCCACAAATGACAAAATTGGCCAAAAAAGTTATTGATATTTAGCTAAAAATGTACATAGTATTTCTAGCTAATGTTTATTTAGCAAGTTTCACATAAATTTGCTTAAAAATAGAGGCTAGCTGCCTGTCCGATGAAAACCGACGGTCATGTCATTTTTTCTAGAAATAATTAGTGTTACTCCTACAAATAAATGTTTGTAACTAAAACATTTTGACTTTAAATAGACAATATTGACAACACGTGTTAAATAACTTGTCTTACCTCGAAAGATCACCTCAGTTTTCAATTTGAAGCAGTAAGTCCAACACTTGAGGTAATTTCCCGGGGTATCCTCTCTGGCTCCACTCAGGCAAATGGAGGATGACGCTTATGACGATACATTTATTATTCATACCCAGTAACCCCTTAACCAATCATATGTGCTTTTAGCTTATATTGTAATGAGTATCTGGCAGTTTTCAGAAATAAAATCGGTGATTGGACGGTGAGGATACTGAGACAGGAACCATGGGAATAATTGTTCCCAAATTTGAACATTCCGGCTGGTAAGTGTTAAACCGGAAGTGCGTCGAAACTAAATGAAATGCAAATTTTTAAATGTTACTCTTACATTTATAGTTTCTATTAATAAAATATGCCTTGTATATGCCTTTTCATAATAATAGCCTAATTACTATTATTATTATTATGCAACTATTATTTAAAAAATATAGTAAAGTTTATTATTTTTTTTTTATTACCAGATGAAGCTGAATTTGTAGGCTACATTAACTGTGGAATATGTTAACTGTGGTTTCTTCTGGTATTTCTGATATTAATAACAGAATTTTCATTTGTCCGTGCATGTATAACAACTTTATTCTGAAGGCAGGAGGTGTCAAGCAAAATGTGAAATGTCAAGCACACATTTTGCAGTGAATAATAAATACAAATTAAAAGATTAAAAGAAATGAAAATAAAATCAATATAGCATACAAACAAAGTCCAGTAAATCTATCAGAAATGTATACGATAAGACACCATTATTTAGTTAAATAATAATAACCATTATAATGTTATATTTATATAGCACCTTGCTAGAGGTAGCACAGTTTAAAGAAGAAAAAAAAAAGAAAAAGATGGAGCATGTTTCAGTTTTCAAGGAGGAATATTCCTAACAGATGAATACTCTATGGAGCATTTAAACCTTTATGGAGCATTTTTATTTTATTTATTTTATTACTTAACCAGATAATTTCCTTAACTGCTGATGTGGACATAAATGTGGTCAACTGCATAGATGGGCTCCAACATGAAATCATCACTTCAGGTCAGGAATTTAACTTTGCGCTCAGGTTTAGGCTATAAATAAATACATGGGAATCACGTGTGAATCGTGTAATACATTAACATAGACATATGTTAATGTGTATATAAGTGTATATGATGTTGTATCTTAATGTTACAGATGTGAACAATTAACAGAGACCGCAAATGGAGTTGATTTTAAATCACAACGTGTGCATTTTCATTCATAAGGTTTACACTTTAGACATATTAGCTGCACAGATTCATAAATTCTTTGTAATTTTGGATATGTTTACATAAAATGTCACTTTATCTTTGTGCCTCTTGGATAATCAGTCATACAAATATTTTATATATTATTCGAATGAATCCGTTATTCGTTTTCAAGTCATTATTCGTGCCTTTCCTAATAATGTATTCAGCTTTAGGCACATCCCTACTCGCTTCTGGTATAAAAGGGGTCGGTCGAACATCCAAACGCCTACGTGGATGCGCCCGTGATGGCGGGAATGAACAAGGACTCCAATCCTTCTGAGGGGGTGCAAAATTCGTGTCAGGCACCTTATGTGCTCTCTGGTGGGATGTTGAAGAAACCGAACGTGAACGCACTGGAGCTGCAGTATGCTTTTCTCTCTCTCTGCGAGGAAGCATCTGCTGGAACGCGACAGTCTGCTGTTTCACAGCGTGGAATTTTTCCACCATTGACTGGACTGCATTACCGAACAGTCTGGATTGTGACACAGGGGCGTTCAATAGAAAGGCCTTGTCCTTGTCACAAATGTCTGTGAGCGTAAGCCACAGATTGCATTCCACCCCACGAGGCCTGCCGTATTCTGACCAACAGCATGAGCAATATGTTTGGTAGCTCTTAGTGCCAAATCAGAAGCTCCTTGCAATTCCATGATGGTCTCAGCATCAAGTCCAGTTCCCTCGTCTGTATCCCTCATAAAATGGACCTGGTAGGCTTGCAAAGCTGAAACCGCCTGGCCCGAAGCTTGGTAGGCCTTGCTCAACAAGGATGATGTAACTCTGCATGGCTTCGAGGGAAGAGAAGGCCTCTATTTCCATGTGATCGCTGAAGGAGGAGAGAGATGGGCAGCCGGTGTCCCTTCCATCGCCGGGACCGAAGTATATCCATGGTCGGAAGCTCGACACACATTAGAAAATTCCGAGGCTGATTGATTCGTGATCCTGGCCAAGTAAGGTTGATCCCAGGACTTCGAAATCTCACGATGGAGGTCCTGGGAAAAAGGAAGTTGCCTACAAGGAATTGCCCAAATTTCTGAAGGAGGCAAGCCTTTCACGGAGTGTTCTGGCTTTCAATAAATCGCACTGTGGGCAGTCTGAACCCTCCAATGCGTGGGAATCTTCACGATGAACCATGTGCATGGAGGTAAGCACTTCTTAAATTCCATCCTGTGTTGCCACTGAAAAGGGAGAATAATAATGATCCTCGCTTTGACGTGAGTCAGTGGTACAACATGGACCAGACGAGATTGTACAACGAAGAACGGAAAATCTCGATGGCAACAAAGCGAGCGCTTTTGAGGAGCCCATGAAGTAGCTCCCTAGGGGTGTCTCTTAAGCACCACCAGCCAATAAATTGGCGTTATTGTACAAGAGCTTCAGACCACGTGACACTCAGGGCGTGTCCCAATGCAATTTCGTAGGAACTCGAGCTGCGTAAGGGAACAAAACATTTTTGGGACAAGTGTTTTAGAAAGTAACTTGAAAGTAAAGAAATTAGTAATGTGATTACAATGAAGTAATCAGTAAAGTAATCTGATATAATTTTAGAGAAGTAGTTAGTCATTTGTAGTGGATTACTTTTTTAGTAACTGATGAAGAGTTATAAAAGCATGACAAAGCTTTGACAAACATGTCTGCAGACTGTCACACCCACAGAGCAGAACTGCTTCCGTCTGTCTTTTGAAGCTTCTGTCCAGTAGCACCAGCATACTCATCTGAGCAGTAATGGAGAAGATGATGCCATCAAAAATCATTAAGATGTAATGGTTGGTGTCTCTCAGGAGGACATTAGTGGACTGGAGTATTTGTGCAGGACCTATCTGTGCTTGCACATACAGGAGAGAGAGAGAGAGAGAGAGAGAGAGAAGGGGTAAAGGAGGACACGGTCCTGAGAGAGAGAGGGAATTATGTCATTTCATGACCCATGTGTTCTGTTATGGAAAGACCTTGGGCACTCTGTATGTGTGTGTTTTTATGTATTCGAGAGGCTGTTTTAAATGTGAGGTGGTGATGAATCAGAGGTGAAAAGGGATACCAGTAATAATGGTTAGAACAACATAACAGATTATGGTGAAACAGCTTCATGATGCAGTAGCCAGAAAGACCTGTTCCCCTTTCTGCCTCTTCATGGGAACAGATGCGTGTTTGTCCACTGTTCCATTTGTGGTACTCGGTAAACATTATACAATAATGGTGTTCTTGTAACAAAAAGCCAATCCCAATTAAGAGACAGAAATTATAAATATTTTTTAGAGACAAGATTTTTAATGAATACAGTATTTTTTTATTTTGCACTATTATTTTACATGGGTGTTTCACCAAATATTCTTACATACCTCAGGTCTTCTGCAACCAGACACATGTCGATCACAAATGGATCTACAAAATACCCAGATGGTGTAACATTTTCAAGACAATTAGAAAATAAAAGAACACAATATATTCTGTTGTATTTTGATGTTTTATTTTTCATATATCAAAGGGATGATGCAACAAAGGATACACTGAAATTGTATGAGACACAACTGGCTGTCAAACACATATTGAGCTACACTTAACACATAAGCTACACATATGTATCTTCTCAGGCACTTATTGAGTCTAAATAGACTACTTACAGAATTTCAGTTTTACACCCAAATGACAATAATCATATTATACTGTTCATGTGTTTTACTT
Source organism: Myxocyprinus asiaticus (assembly GCF_019703515.2). Taxonomy (NCBI): domain Eukaryota; kingdom Metazoa; phylum Chordata; class Actinopteri; order Cypriniformes; family Catostomidae; genus Myxocyprinus; species Myxocyprinus asiaticus. The sequence goes on along the minus strand of NC_059365.1, from coordinate 34,154,873 downwards.
GATATAGTTACTTGATACTTCCACATTGCTTCTTCATCAAATAGCAATGTCAAATTTAAATCAAGTAAAATCACCGACACATCAGCACCACCTTGAGTAACAAACTGCATGTTTAATACATATGTATCACACATGGGATACTGCAATTCACCACTGTTGTGCTGAAAGAAATTAAATAATAGCCAAAATATATTTAAACTCAGTTTTTCACAATTCCGACATTTAATCATAGAAAACATTCCCTGTCTTAGGTCAGTTAGGATCACTACTTTATTTTAAGAATGTGAAATGTCAGAATAATAGTAGAGAGAATGATTTATTTCAGCTTTTATTTCTTTCATCACATTCCCAGTGGGTCAGAAGTTTACATCCAATTTGTTAGTATTTGGTAGCATTGCCTTTAAATTGTTTAACTTGGGTCAAACGATTTGGGTAGCCTTCCACAAACTTCACAAGTTGCTGGAATTTTGGCCCATTCCTCCAGACAGAACTGGTGTAACGGGTCAGGTTTGTAGGCTTCCTTGCTCGCACACGCTTTTCAGTTCTGCTCACAAATTCATCAGACTGAGGTCAAGACTTTGTGATGGCCACTCCAATACCTTGACTTTGTTGTCCTTAAGCCATTTTTCCACAACTTTGGAGGTATGCTTGGGGTCATTGTCTGTTTGGAAGACCCATTTGCAATGAGCTTTAACTTAATGTCTAATGTCTTCAGATTTTGCTTCAATATATCCACATAGTTTTCCTTCTTCATAATGACATCTATTTTGTGACGTTCACCAGTCCCTCCTGCAGCAATTACCCCCACAACATGATGCTGCCACCCCCATGCTTCATGGTTGGGATGGTGTTCTTCGGCTTGCAAGCCTCACCCTTTTTCCTCCAAACATAACTATGGTCATTATGGCCAAAAAGTTCCAATTTAGTTTCATCAGACCAGAGGACATTTCTACAAAAAATAAGATCTTTGTCCCAATGTTCACTTGCAAACTGTAGTCTGGCTTTTTATGGTGGCTTTGGAGCATTAGCTTCTTCCTGGCTGAGCAGCTATTTAGGTTATGTCGATATAGGACTCGTTTTACTGTGTATATAGATCCTTGTCTACCAGTTTCCTACAGCATCTTCACAAGGTTCTTTGCTGTTGTTCTGGGATTGATTTGCACTTTTCGCGACAGAATGCGTCTCCTTCCTGAGCGGTATGATGGCTGCATGGTCCCATGGTGTTTATACTTGTGTACTATTGTTTGTACAGCTGAACGTGGTACCTTCAGGCATTTGGAAATTACTCCCAAGGATGTACCAAACTTGTGGAGGTCCACAATTTTTTTTTTCTGAGGTCTTGGCTGATTTCTATTGATTTTCCCATGATGTCAAGCAAAGAGGCACAGAGTTTGAAGGTAGGCCTTAAAATACATCCACAGGTACACCTCCAATTCAGTACACCTCCTATCAGAAGCTAACTGGCTAATTGTCTAAAGGCTTGACATCATTTTCTGGAATTTTCCAAGCTGCTTAAAGGCACAGTTAACTTAGTGTATGTAAACTTCTGACCCACTGGAATTTTGATATAGCTAATTAAAAGTGAATCAATCTGTCTGTAAACAACTGTTGGAAAAATTACTTGTGTCATGCTCAAAGTAGATGTCCTAAAAAATGAGTTTAAATGACTTCAACCACAGTGTATGTAAACTTCTGACTTCAAATGTATTATATAATATATATATATATACACACACATACACATTCACACACACACACACACACACTACTGGTCAAAAGTTTTGAAACCCTTGACCGAAATGTTTCTCATGATTTAAAAAAATCTTTTGATCTGAAGGCGTATGCTAAAATGTTTGAAATTAGTTTTGTAGACAAAAATATAATTGTGCCACTATATTAATTTATTTAATTATAAAATGAAAATTTAATAAAAAAATAAAAATAAAATGTTTTTGAAATTGATGACTTGGACCAAATAATAAAGAAAAGCAGCCAATAAGTGCCCAACATAGATGGGAACTCCTTCAATACAGTTTAAAAAGCATCCCAGGGTGATACCTCAAGAAGTTGGTTGAGAAAATGTCAAGAGTACATGTCTGCAAATTCTAGGCAAAGGGTGACTACTTTGAAGATGCTCAAATATAACACAGTTTTGATTTATTTTGGATTTTGTTTAGTCACAACATAATTCCCATAGTTCCATTTATGTTATTCCATAGTTTTAATGACTTTACTATTATTCTAAAATGTGAAAAAAAATAAAATAAAAAAAAGAATAAGTGTTTCAAAACTTTTGACCGGCAGTGTATATAGTGTACATATACTGTATATATACAGTATATATATTTTCATTGTTACACTATTCAATACTAAAGAGGTGGAAAAGGTGTGGAAATAGGTCCCAGGTCAGTATAGACCCAAGGTAAGCATTTGATGGTTAAAGGTGAAGTGTGTATTTTCTGCTTATGATAGGAGAAAGTATTGTAACTTCAAATTAAACATCACTTTTAATATTAATTGCTCCTCCATTTGCATTATTGTTTTACTTTATATTACTTGTTTATACTCTATAACTGTTCATGTTGTATGCTGTTAAGCTTTGGCAAGAGAGAGATAGGGAGAGGGAGAGAATGTTGATATGGATACAAATATGACATGGTGAATGTCATAAAAAATAAACAATAACAGAAAGAAATGATTTTAAATGTGTTTGGTATGCTGTGCACTGACCATATCGTCACTCTTAATGCCCCAATGGACACATTTCCCAGTTCAATTGCTTAATTTATATCATTCTTTGGTGTGATTGTGCTCTGGTTCTATAGTTGCATAAACCTCAGGTTGTATCATTTGAGGAAAATTTAGAGAAAAGAGTTGCGAGAATCAGAAAAAAAGCACAAGGCCTTGCAGATTCTTTATTTGAAGACCTTTTGAATTTCTGTCTTCCAAACACATTGCCCTTTCAGGTAATTTTCAGACCCATTTTAGTGGATAATGCAGATGAATATGTAGACCACTTCTGAGTGATAAAAAACACAATTACCTTGGAATATGTGACCTATTTTATGCTGTCAGCCAATCAAAATGCAGAGCTCCAGCATAACAGCATGGGTAGCAAAGGAGTAACTGACAGACAGGCAGCTCCTTTATGCTGTGTCACTGTGCATGTTACACAGAGTTTGAGTGGCATATAGATCTGGATCACTGATATACTCTGCTTTCATTTTTTTTCATGGAGGCATTTAGGGCCCCGATATCTCTGGTGGAGGACAGCTAACTAAACGCTGCCAGTCTCTGGTGCTTTATGATGTGACTGGTGCAAGACAGTTACCCATATTTATCTGCAGAGCTGCTTCCAATTACAGGGCTGCTTAGAGCCCAGTCACAAAGATGAGAGGAAGACTACATCCTGACAGTATGACAAATGCCAAGAGCACAGAGGCTGTGTAACTGGCCTCTTTGCGGCCCTTTTACAGAATAGCCACAATTCTACTATCGGGCCAAATGAGGGCATGCTAGTGCGTGCCGAGGCCAGTTGCGTTCCCACTGTCACTTCCGGGGCTTCATCGTGCCCCCTCGGGGCCAACTGCCAAGCACCGATTACCCTTGGGCCAAAGAAGGCCAACTGGGGATTGAGGTGGGATCAACGTCAAAGGCGGAGTTTCGCTGAGTCAGGTCTCACTTTCCATCGAGCAGAGACCAAAATAAGCATACAAACAGTAGCTTCAGTCTCCACCATGTTCATTTTGAGGGCTATCTAGTCTCCAGAATATGATACCTCCGCTTTGAGCTTCCCTCTTGCTTGTGAAATGGGCAGGGTGTGTGACGTTGGCTCCAGGGCAGCGCATTAAGGGCGCATATTAGGTCAACACTGTGAGGCTATTGCCCTGATGGTGGGAATGCAGATTGATTTTGTTTTCGCTGCTCAAGGTCAGAGGCTATTGGCCCCAGCTGTTAAGTTGATAGCCCTGGCTCGTCCTGGCCCGATAGTGGAATCGTGGCTAATCACAGCCCCTAATAGAAAGGTTTGCATTCCTAAAACCCAAAAGATATTTTGGAACCATTAGTTCTTTTAGACATTTCATAAGTTAATTGTGCAAGGTTTTTTGCAGCCAGTATAAAAGATATGTCGAGTTTTCTAAAGTTTGAGTTTCCCCCGTTGTAACGAATGTAACAGAGCAATTGTAACGGTTGTTCAATGCAAGTGAATGGGCCAAAATGGTGCCCGCCCCTTATCCATTGTGTTTTGAGATTATTTTCGGCTCAGTTTTTGTGTTTAAGTATGAAAATGGCTCCACATATGTCTTGTAATATGTTGTTTATTTAAATCACGTTTGATGTTAGGATTCAGTGGTTATTTCTGTACAAATGTTATGTTTAATGTCAGATTGCAATATTAATGGTGTAAATGTTGTACAATGACGTCAAATGTTAACAAGTTTACATACACCCAGCACAGTTATATTTCAGCATTGTTCACAGAAGAAACTCTAAAAATGACTAACTTTGTGGGCCGTTGTTTAATATTCAAAGCATTTGAGTGAATTAAATTGTGATACATTACCAGAGGTAGAATATAATTAGGAAAAATGTATTATTATTTCATTGCTTTATATATATATATATATATATACACACACACACACACACACACTACCGGTCAAAAGTTTTGAAACACTTGACTGAAATGTTTCTCATGATCTTAAAAATCTTTTGATCTGAAGGTGTATGCTTAAATGCTTGAAATTAGTTTTGTAGGCAAAAATATAATTGTGCCACCATATTAATTTATTTCATTATAAAACTAAAATTTTATAAAAAAAAGAAATAAAAAGAAAAACATTTTTGAAATTGATGACTTGGACCAAATAATAAAGAAAAGCAGCCAATAAGTGCCCAACATAGATGGGAACTCCTTCAATACAGTTTAAAAAGCATCCCAGGGTGATACCTCAAGAAGTTGGTTGAGAAAATGTCAAGAGTACATGTCTGCAAATTCTAGGCAAAGGGTGACTACTTTGAAGATGCTCAAATATAACACAGTTTTGATTTATTTGGGTTTTTTAGTCACAACATAATTCCCATAGTTCCATTTATTTTATTCCATAGTATTGATGACTTCACTATTATTCCAAAATGTGAAGAAAAAAAAAATTATAATAAAGAATGAGTAAGTGTTTCAAAACTTTTGACTGGTAGTGAATAATAATACAATAATAATAATATTATATTATTATATATATATATATATATATATATATATATATATATATATATATATATATATATATATATATACACACACAAAAAGTAAGTTACTCAAGTAAATGTAACGGAGTAAATGTAGCGCATTACTACCCACCTCTGGTTGCTGGTGATGTCTGGTAAGGACCTTCCTTACAACAGGCCTACAAGCCCTCAGTCCAGCTTCTCTCAGCCTATTGTGGACAGTCTGAGCACTGATGGAGGGATTGTGCGTTCCTGGTGTAACTCAGGCAGTTGTTGTTGCCGTCCTGTACCTGTCCCGCAGGTGTGATATTCGGATGTACCGATCCTGTGCAGGTGTTGTTACATGTGGTCTGCCACTGCGAGGATGATCAGCTCTCCTTCCTGTCTCCCTGTAGTGCTGTCTGAGGCGTCTCACAGTACGGACATTGCAATTTATTGCCCTGGCCACATCTGCAGTCCTCATGCCTCCGTGCAGCATGCCTTATGCGGGTTCAAGCAGATAAGCATGGACCCTGGGCATCTTTCTTTTGGTGTTTTTCAGAGTCAGTAGAAAGGTCTCTTTAGTGTCCTAAATTTTTATAACTGTGTCCTTAATTGCCTACCGTCTGTAAGCTGTTAGTGTCTGAATGACCGTTCCACAGGTGCATGTTCATTAATTGTTTATGGTTCATTGAACAAGCATGGAAAACATTGTTTAAACCCTTTACAATAAAGATCTGTAAAGTTATTTGTATATTTACAAAATTATCTTTATCCTGAAAAAGGGACGTTTCTTTATTTGCTGAGTTATGAGGAGAATAACACCAAATATATTGATGTGGGGTTATTGTCTATCACACAAGCACAGGATGTACAGCCAAATAATATATTAATATGCATCTAAATAGAGGATGATTTTCTAATAACTGCATTTATAGTAATTAGATCATTCAAGTCCTGCTGTGTTTTATGTGCACAAACTGGCGGGGCTGTATGTGAGACACAAGAGATGATGTATCATCATCAATATAAATATCTCAGCTCTGTAGGTCCATAGAATGCAAATGAATGGTAGCCAGAACTTGGAAGCTCCAAAAAGCACATAAAGGCAGCATAAAGTAATCCATACGTCTCCAGTGGTTAACCCTCTGGGGTCTGAGGGTGTTTTGGGCCCTGGAGAATTTTTGACATGCCTTGACATTTGTGCTTTTTTCAGTTGCTTAAAAATATATTAATGGCTAAAATCTGACAACAATGTATTCAGCACAAACTGGGCTACAATAATATGTGAGCAACATGTATGTACATGTTTGTATTTTTGAGAAAATAACATTTATGCATGGTTTTTGAGAAAACTAAAATTTTAAGTCACTGAAATAAGGCCATATAACACATACTAAACATTTGTTCACAAGACTTTTGAGAACTGGATCTTGTAGCCTAGAGTTTTTGCTACAAAATGATGTGAAAACCATCCTGATCACTCATTCATACAAAACAATATATTCATTTAACTTTTGTAAGACACTTTTAGTGTTAGAAAGGCCATATGCGAGGAGGCGTGGATGATCATGAATATTGATGTGATTCACACCTGAGGAGACAAAGACCCCTCCCCTGGGCCTATCAATGACGAATGTGACAGAGACAATGAATGTGAGGAGACTTAATGATTGAATGTATTGTTTGTAGCTTATTCACAAAATCAAGTTTAAGTTAATATAAGTAATCTGACTATACATTTTCTTTACATAAAGACTTTACTTAAAAACTTTAGACCTACACTACTGTTTAAACATTTTTTTTTTCTTACTCTTATATCTCACACCGGACTGTCATAAATTATATTATTATTATATTATATTCTCTCTTAACAACTGACTATCAACCGACAGCCTGAATGTCAATACAGTACAATACTGTACATTCTATATATACTACTATATATACTTTTGTTATATATTTTTATTTTAATTTTTTATTTTTATTGAATGATGTGTATCTATATAGTGCGTATTGTATACTGTACAGTGTATGTTATTTTTTGTATATTGTTGTGTGTAATTATGTGTATAACAGATGTTTAAATTGTGCTGTGTTAATTTGATGCTATTGTAAATTGGTATATGTCTCATCACTGTCACGACTGCTATGTTGATCGGAACTGCACCCAAGAATTTCACACACCATTGCACTTGTGTATATGGCTGTGTGACAATGAAGTGATTTGATTTGATTGATTTGAAAAGTTTTAGATCGGTAAGATTCTGTAATGTTTTTAAAAAGTCTCTTCTGCTCACCAAAGCTGCAGTTATTTGATCCAAAATACAGCAAAAACAGTGATAATGTGAAATATTTTTACAATTTAAAATAACTGTTTTCTATTTGAATATATTGTAAAATGCATAAACACTAGTTAAAATATAATTTTAACATTCATAATATTTGTATATCATATTACATATCGTATCATATTGATATCATAAAGCATACAATTTAAATACCTGCTTTAGCCGAAACAACATTTAAATGCAACTAAAACTTGCCTATTAGAACATATTTCAAATTTCAGTACTCTGAATACTGGCTGGCAAGTCTGAAAATAGTCCAACTAGTCAAATATGTACAGGTTTATATAAAATAGCATGTCAACTAATGTAAGTAAAGACTTACTCATCTGAAATTGTATCCTCGGCTGGATCAAGTTGCTCTTCAAAATGCAAACATTCATCGTCGGAAAATGTGAACTTTTCGTCACTATCCAGGACCATCTGAAGAGCTTCCTCACCTGTGTAGCATGCCATCTTCCAAACGTGCAGGAAAGTGAATGAATCTGATGATGAACTTGATGCTTTTTAAGGCATTGTTGGGGGCGTTTACCATTTGCATAGATCGCCTCAGCACATTACCGTATGAATAGTGCCCTCTGCGCGTGGGTGGGATCACATTAGCGATAATTAGCTGAGCCAGGAGAAACTGTACATCTCTTTAGTTTCATACAGAATACATTGCATAATATTTGTTTTATTGTTTTATTAAAAAGTAGACATTTTAAGCTTTCTTTAGACATATATTTCATGTTTGTGTGATAAGTATTCGCGGAGTTTCAGTTCATTTTAGTGATGTGTTTCAGAAAGATGCTCGCGGAGACAGAGATGGCTGAAAGCGCACCCTGTTTATTTTCTTTATTTTACAAAAGCACAAGGTTTTGTTGTTATTGTGAGTGTACACAAATAAAAGTAGACCCTTTATAGTCTCTAATGATGTCTTACACTTATCTGTATGCCCAAAAATGACGGAGTATTTTAAGTTGTTTTCACTGTTATGAGGAAAAAATCCAGCAGGACGCGCCGGCGCGTCCGTCGACCCCTGAGGGTTACATCGATGTCTTCAGAAGTGTTATGAGAGGTGTGGATGAGAAACAGATCAATAATCAAGTCCTTTTTTACCATAAATCTCCACTTTCACATCTGTAGGTCACATGTGGCACCTGAAAGTTAAAGTGGAGATTTATAGTAAAAAAGCCAATTACTTAAATATTGATCTGTCTGGTATATTTTTTCTAAAAACAAATCCTAATTTGTCTTCAGCAGAAGAAAGTTATACACATCTGGTATGGCATGAAGGTGAGTAAATGATGAGAGAATTTTAATTTTTAGTAACCTATCCCATTAACTAACATTCTTATATACACCGATCAGCCACAACATTAAAACTACCTGCCTAATATTGTGTAGGTCCCCCTCGTGCCACCAAACAGGGCCAACCCGCATTGTAGAATAGCATTCTGAGATGATATTCTTCTCACCACAATTGTACAGAGCGGTTATCTGAGTTACCATAGACTTTGTCAACCAGTCTGGCCATTCTCTGTTCCACCTGCAGAACTGCTGCTCACTGGACGTTTTTTGTTTATGGCACCATTTGGAGTAAATTCTAGAGACTGTTGTGTGTGAAAATCCCAGGAGATCAGCAGTTACAAAAATACTCAAACCAGCCCATCTGGCACCAACAATCATCCATACGATTATCTAATCAGACAATCGTGTGGCAGCAGTGCATAAAATAATTCAGATACAGGTCAGGAGCTTCACTTAATTTTCACATCAACCATCAGAATGGGGTAAAAATGTGATCACAGTGATTTGGACTGTGGCATAATTGTTGGTGCCATACGGGCTGGTTTGAGTATTTCTGTAACTGCTGATCTCCTGGGATTTTCATGAGTGTGTGTGCTTTAACACCAATTGGGCAAGTCTTACCCTGCGACTCATAAGCCAGGGCAATTGCATCGACAATCTAGTGAGAAAGTCTTTGCTTGGAGACGGACATTCCTTTTGTGTGTCCTCCATAGCATACAAAGTGCTGATCAGACAATCTGAATTGGTGTGTATGCTCAATGTATGCGTGTAGTGCCCACACAGGGCATAACAAATGCAATTACTGTTCCTCATCCGAATTAATGGAGGAGGGAAGAAGGCCTGAAGGTGAACAACCTGCCACTTGAACCATCTGAAGGGCATGTTTAGGACATATAACACATAGCCTTTTCTGGGTATGACAGTGACTCTTGAAAGACCGGGGCCAAACTCCAGACATGAATTGTCGATTGATAGTGCATGTAAGTCACCGACCCGTTTTACTGAGGCCAGAGCCAGCAGTTGTGCGGTCTTAATAGAGAGCATGCGCAAATCAACAGAGTCCAAAGGTTTGAAGGGAGGCCCTGCGAGAGCTTTTAGGACTAAAATTATGTCCCAAGTCGGGACTGTAGCTGGCCAAGGTGGGTTTAATCGTCTTGCTCATTTAAGGAACTTTATGATTAAATCATGCTTGCCTGTAGAGGCGCCGGCTTCATGTGCATGATACACAGATGTAGTTGCCACATACACTTTGAGCGTTGACGGGTGTGTCCTGCATCTAATTACTCTTGAAGAAATATGAGAATTTCATGTATTTGGCAGTTTACTGGGTCTTTGCCATGTGAGAGACACCAATTAGTAAACACCTTCTATTTTAGCACTTAGAGGCATCTCGTGGACGGCGCTCTGGCCTGTAAAATTGTGTTCATGTCTGAACGTGTCAGTTCTGACGTGTCTAGCACGCTCCGTTCAGGGGCCACACATGCAGGTTTCACATCTGGGGCTGGGGATGCCAGATTGTGTCCTGTGCCTGAGAGAGGAGATCCCTCCTCAGCGGTATTTCCCATGGCAAGCTGTACAGCATCTCTATCATTTCCAGAAACCATGGCTGGTTGGGCCATTTCGGCACAATTGTTATCTTGTTCTCTCAGAGTTTACATATGACAGAGTGAATCAGGCATACCGGGGGAAATGCATATTTGCATTTTGCCGGCCATTTGTGTGCCATTGCGCCTGCTCCCAGCGGGGCTTGGGACTTCAAGTACCAGAGGGGACAGTGGGTATTCTCCACTGAGGCAAATAGATTGATTTCTGCTTTGCTGAATATTTCCCAAATCCTCAATACAGTTTGAGGATGAAGTCTCCTGAATTCCACCTTGGCGGTTTATATATGCCACAACTGTCATGTTGTCTGAGCAAACCAGGACATGACAGTTTGCTATTTCTGACTGAAAAGCCTTTAAGGCTAGAAATACAGAAGCAGTAAGTCTCTGTGCTGACATAACAGAGCCTCTGATTGCGCCAGTAACAGCCAATCGTTGAGGTAGTTCAAGATGTGCATGCCGCTCAGTTTAAGAGGGACGAGAACCGCATCGATGCACTTTGTGAACGTGTGAGGAGCCAGAGACAGTCCGAAGGGCAGGACTTTGAATTGATATGCTGTTCCCTTGAATGCGAATCTCAAAAACCAATCGTGTGGGCGTACATGCGATAAGATTTGTTTCTGAGTAATCATTTTGAATGTGTGCTTTGTGAGTGCACGATTTAAATGTCTCAGATCCAAGATCGGCCAAAGTCTGTCGTCTTTCTTTGGAACAAGCAAATTATGGCTGTAAAACCCTTTTTGTGCTAGACAATTTGGCACAATCTCTATCGTGTTTTTCATGATGAGATTGTGCATTTCGGCTCATAACACTGACGCGTCTTCGGATGAAACCATGGAAGACAGAACGCCATTGAAATGGGGTGGCCGGTGTGCAAATTGGATCGTATAACCATGTTCGATTGTTTTTTGCACCCATTCTGAAATAGCCAATAGGGCTTGCCACGCATCTTTTTTGCACATATTGCATTTTTTATTGCATTTATTTGAGTGCAAGACACAGAAACAACATTTTGAACAGTGTTGTGAACAACAATATTCCTATCCTGGCAAACAGTAGTGGGGAGATGGGGAACAATGTTTTGTGTCTCCAATCGAGCCTTTTTTGGAGCAGACCCAGAGGGAACTGTGGGCTCTGCTTTCCGTTTCAAAGGGTTGTGCATGTCAGGAGCGCTTCTGCTGCACATGCTGATATGCAGGTGCCGGTGAGACAGCAGGTATGGGGCTTTTAGTTGGGTGCTGGCTTGAAACTGAGCGAGGGCGAACTGTCTCATAGCCTGTGACTGCTGCTGAATCGCGCAGCAACTTTATTCCCAGAGCAGATAAAGAGGCCAGCTGGAGACACTGGAGCATCCAACAGAATGGCCTTTTCCTTATCACTAATTTCTGTGAGGGTCAGCCATATATGTTGATATAGAACAGCCAGGTTGCCCATGGACTTGCCAATGGCCTGCGCTGTGACTTTTATGGTATGCAGCAGTAAGTCTGTAGTGGTGCGGTGCTCTTTGAATGTCTCTGGATAGAAGCTGTGCTTGTTCATTTGCTTGAGGAGCTTGGCTTAAAATACCTAGAGCACCACCATTGCATAGAGTGCCGATCCAGCTTGTCCTGCCACTGAGTAAGCTTTTCCCTCCAGTGCGGACGTTTGTTGACACTGTTTGGAAGGACGTATGGGGTGTGATTACCTCCACAGGGGGTAACTGGGCATAAACGTTTTCTTCCCCGTGATCCACATTAAAGAGGATGGTGTCACTGCATAAGCGTGCTGAGAAGGGCACGCACCAGGACTTAGATAGTTCGTTATAAACTTCGGGGAAGAATGGGGCAGATTTGTGGTACGCTGCCATTTGATGGCATCCGGACTGCAGGAACCATTCATCAAGGCGAGACTGTTCAGGTTCCTCTGGGGGAAACCAATCAAGGTGAAGCTCTTCGACTGCCCTTGTAAGGACGCAGAGCATCACCCTGTCAGTGATGCGTGCACGTTCCTCTCTCTTGCTGGGAGGAGGGGCGGCAGCATCATCCACTGACCACTCACTTGTTGTAGCGAGAGAAATGACTTCGTCATTATCATCCCCAGCATCAGAACCGCTGCACGAGACAAGGCCGCCCCCTCTTTCAGAAGGTCAGAGTTCGTCTCGCACATAGCGTTTCGGAAAACATGTGCTTCGGAGAGATTGAGGGGCTTGTGGGTCATGTGCCACCATGAGAACCACCTCAAAGTAATCCTGCTCGACCCCGCAGACCCGCCGTGCCTCCTCATGTGAATCCTCGAGTATCACAGAAGAGGTGGGTGGGAGGGCGCATGAGGCTGAATCGTCCTTCAGAACGAGGGTGATTCATGAGCGAAGCATCTTGAGACTCATGCCCTCACAGTGAGGACAGTCTGTCTTCATGAGAGCTGTCTCTGTGTGGGCGCAGCCCAGACAGTAAACGCAGCTCTCATGCTGATCTGATGGCGGGATGTGCCTCTTGCACAAGGAACACTTACGGAACGGCATCTTTAAAAAGACGCGAACACGTAAGTGATGCTTTTAGATATATAAATGAAAATATATTTATATTTATATCACACAATATACAATACACAATATATAATTGCTTTGTAAGTCTACACAAACTCTGCCGAAGAGCTGCGGGTAATCAGGATGCTGAGGCCCGTTCACCAGCGAAGCATCAATCGGTGAGGCGGTGTGATGTTCGACGGAGCACTGCAGGGGAGCGGGTAGAGGGCTTCTAGACAAGAGATGATCGCTGTCTTGAAGGAAGAAATTCTGAGGAAATGGTATTTGTGCACCTGTTTTTGTAGCAGACAGTTTTGCGCCAAAACAGGCGGGGCTCAAACACCATAGCAGTTGTAGAGAGGTTTCAACTAGGTAATGTAAGAAGGCACTCCCCATATAAGTATGTTGAGTCGTAAGGGAACTCTAGTCTCCAATCGTGTGGAGACTGTGTGTGTGTGTGTGTGTGTGTATGTGTGGCAGGGGTGCCATCACATGTGATAAAGCAGTATTACCGAATTTTAATGTCATGGCGTATAGTGTTAATACAGTGGACTACCTGGTAAAAGCGTTTTTAATTATTTGTTTATTTACGAAAGCATATTATCACTGCACATATACTGTATATAAGTATGTTAAATGTGTTATTTTACATAGACATATTATGGGCACAGACAGTCCATATTAGTCTAGATTGAAGACTTCTAGACTCTTTATTTATTTATTTATTTTCCCAAAACAACACCAAAGTGTTAAATAATGATGACTTTGAGAAAGGCATTTTTATATTTTCTTCAGTATGTGTACTAACATTTAGTACAACTATTTACTACAAAGCACTTCTAAAATACTTTTTCAAGTGACACAGCACTTGGAAGTTTCTCAGTGTTACCTCTCAAAAAAGTAGCATTTTGTTTCAACTGATTGTAGGCAACTATCCACTTCATCCAGCACTCTGTTTCTTCTCTGTGTTTTAAATGACCCCAAAACTGTTTTACTGCTTAAGAAACTTTTCTCAACTCTTACCTCTAGCTTTATTCAGATGGATGTTTTTTTTTTTTTTTTTTTTTTTAAATGTACAGCCTATATTATGGCCCTTGTCTTCAGTCACTTGTTTCCCAGCAAGACGTAATGCAGTCATGTGCTGACTTGTATGTTGTTGTTCTTGGAAAACAGCTTTAGCAAAAACTTAAACAGGTAGTTAAAAGGGTAGTTCTGCTCAACCTCATATTGTTCCTCAGACTAACATTCTGCCTAAACAGAATGAAAGAAAGAAATGTATCTATGTCACCATTCACATTCACTGGATCTTCTTTTTCAGACAATAAACGTGAATACTGAGACTAACATTTTCCTAACATTTCCACTTGAGTTCAACAAAAGAAAGTCTTGAGTTTGCAAAAACATGAAAGTTATGACAGAATGACAGAAAATGCACTGAAAATGTTAACAAATTAAATAAAAGAGGGGACCTTACGGCTAAATAAGTTATGATGTTTATTGAATAATAATATGTATATGAAAATAAAATAAAATAATATTTTGAATATGATGCATGTATATTATTAATATTATAGTAATTATATTATTAATATGCATATTATTAATGCTACATATGGCCTACTTTTATATTTAAAACTGACTGATTATCAGATGTCAGAGAAATTACCTTTATTCATTCGGCGAAACTCTCGAGAGTTGGAGATGAGAGATGTTACAGGTGTTTATCAGGATGATAAAGCTTCTCTTCACCCTGCAGCTGAGTAATTCTGTTAGCATTACACAAAAAGCATTTTTATTATTTCTGCCTTTCCTGTCAAAGATGCTGTATTATGAGTGAGGCAGCGAGCAGCACGATTTGAGACAAAACTAGATCTCTTCAATGACGTGTGCTTGCACTGACAGCTTAGTTGATTATGAACAGGAATGATAGTTTTATCATGTCGCTCGCTTGCAGTGATGCGGTAAAACGCCATTTTCATGTCGAATTAACAGGCTTAGATTTCATTTTTATGTTCAGCAAATATGCAACTATGCACTTCCTTTGCTCACTGTGCACTCACACTAAACACGACAAGCGTCAAATGAGCTTTGGAAAGCTGCATGAGAGAGAGAGAGATGCATTAGTGCCTATTTACCAGAGCTAATGAAGCTGTACGGATGGAGAAAAGTAATATTGCCATGGCAATACTGGTGACGGCAGCTATTGTGAGTGGATCTGTTGCGTGCATTTGTGGATCGCTGTGTGTGGATCTGTTGCGTGCATTTGTGGATCGCTGTGTGTGGATCTGTTGCGTGCATTTGTGGATTGCTGTGGGTGGATCTGTTGCGTGCATTTGTGGATCGCTGTGGGTGGATCTGTTGCGTGCATTTGTGGATCGCTATGTGTGGATCTGTTGCGTACATTTGTGGATCCCTGTGTGTGTGTGGATCTGTTGCGTGCAATTGTAGATTGCTGTGTGCATGTATGGATCTGTTGTGTGCATTTGTGGATCGCTGTGTGTGGATCTGTTGCGTGCATTTGTGGATCGCTATGTGTGGATCTGTTGCGTACATTTGTGGATCCCTGTGTGTGTGTGGATCTGTTGCATGCAATTGTAGATTGCTGTGTGCGTGTGTGGATCTGTTGTGTGCATTTGTGGATCGCTGTGTGTGGATCTGTTGTGTGCATTTGTGGATCGCTATGTGTGGATCTGTTGCATGCATTTGTGGATCCCTGTGTGTGTGTGGATCTGTTGCGTGCAATTGTAGATTGCTGTGTGCGTGTGTGGATCTGTTGTGTGCATTTGTGGGGGGTTTCAAGACTGTTTTCACTCCATAATTATGCAGAGTCTCGTTCCCACTTAGGGAACCAGGGTTACGTTTCACGTAACCGAGACGTTTTTCCACTCAACAAATTCAAATGTGTCTATTTTCTACTTGTTCATTGTTGCACACCCTTCAGCTGTCACAGAAATGCAAACAGACATACATATGACCATATGAATTCACATTTTAATGGTATTACACAAACAAACAAAAAAAAGCAACAAAAAAAAAGAATGTAAAATGTAAAGCGTTACACTGCTTTTTCCTGCCTAAAAGTACAACCCCAATTACGAAAAAGTTGGGACAGTATGAAAAATGCTGATAAAAACAAAAAGGTTTTTTGAAAGCTTTATTGAAAGCACTTCAACTAAACATTATATGATGTTTTTCCTTGTGAATTTCATTGTTTTTTGCAAATGTACAGTAATTCCAAATCAGATGATTGCAACACGCTCCCAAAAAGTTGAGACGGGGCAATTTAAGACTAATAACAATTTGACGAGTTGAAATAACAAGGCGATGTGAAACAGGAGATGGTAAAAAGGTGAGGCAATCGTTTTGTAGTATATAAGGAGCCTCCAAAAACTGCCTAGTCCTTCAAGAGCAAGGATCGTTCAAGACTTGTCAATTTGCCAACAGATGCTTTAGCAAATAATCCAGCACTTTGAGAACAATGTTCCCCAAAGACAAATTGAAAGGATTTGGGGCATTTCACCCTTTACAGTGCACAATATAGTTAAAAGATTCAAGGAATCTGGTCAAATCTCGGTGCGTAAAGGGCAAGATCAAAACCATTTCTGAATGCGTGTGATCTCTGATCCCTCAGACATCACTGTCTTAAAAAACATCATTCATCTGTAATGGATATCATGAACATGGGCTTGGGATAACTTTAGTAAACCTTTGTTAGTCAACACCACTTGCCACTGCATCCACAGATGTAAGTTAAGACTTTACTATGCAAAGCAGAAGCCCTACATCAACACTGTTCAGAAGCACTGCTGACTTCTCTGGGCTCAGTCTCATCTTAGATAGAAAGTAGGACAGTGGAACCGTGTTTTTTGGTCTGAAGAGTCCACATTTCAATTTTTTTTTGAAAAACAAAACCGTTGTGTTATCCGGGTCAAAGAGGGAAAGGGCCATCCAAGCTGTTATTAGCGTCAGGTCCAAAAGCCAGTGTCTGTATGGGCCAGGGGTGTGTCAGTGCCCATAGCATGGGTAACTCGCACATCTGTGAGAACACCATGAATGCAGACAGATATGTACAAATTTTGGAGCAACATATACCGACATCCCTGAATTTTCCAGCAGTACAACTTCAAACCACATACTGCCTGGATTTCAAGTGCATGGCTGTGTAAGCAGAGAGTGTGGGTGCTAGATTGGCCTGCCTGCAGTCCTGACCTGTCTCCAATTGAGAATGTGTGGTGCATTATGAAGCACACCATATGACAACGAAGACCCTGTACAATTGTGCAGCTAAAGACCTGCATAATGGATGACTGGGGGGAAAATCCACTTTTTAAACTTAAACTTGTGTCTTCAGTGCCCAAATGCTTAATAAGTGTTATTAGAAGAAATGGTGATGTTTCACAGTGGTAAACACCCGACTGTCACAACTTTTTTGGAGCGTGTTGCAATCATCTGATTTGAAATTACTGTACATTTTCAAAAAACAAGGAAATTCACAAGGAAAGACATCATATAATGTGTAGTTATAGTGCTTTAAATATAGCAAAGGGTGAATATAATTTAAAAATCACTCCTTTTTGTTTTTATTAGCATTTATCATACTGTCCCAACTTTTTTGGAATTGGAGTTGTAGTTAGATTACAATAACTAATTGTTTTGTAATCCAATTACACCCAAAATGGCTCTTTATTTTTAAAGGGTTAGTTTACAGAGAAATTCTGTCATCATTTACTTACCCTCATATCGTTCCAAATCTGTATGACATTCTCTCTTCCGTGTGACACAAAAGGAGATGTTATCAAGAGTTTTAAGGACTGACAGCCTCAGTCACCAGATGCAATGAAAGTGAAAGGACACTGAGGCTAACATACTGTCTAACATCTCTTTTTCCACCTCTACAGAAGAAAGAAAGTAATATAGGTTTGGACTGACATGAGGGTGAATAAATAATGACAGAATTTTTCTCTCTGGGTGAACTGTAGCTTTAATCGGCTTTCAGATAATATCTTTCTCTTCGTTCTCCCACTAAACGGTACACCCAACGGCTGGTGTGCCATAATTCACACAGCTACTTATGCTTTTTTGACTCTACCCATGAACGCAATGAGCTACCTGCAGATTAAAGGCTTAGGTGGGGATGTACTCCCAGCCCCCATCAGCATTCATGTGCATCATCTCTCTCTCAGTCTCTCTTTTACTTTGAAATCAACATTACTGATATTTCCCATCCGAGAAAGACACTCGCCAAACACAGATGCACATAAGCACCTTAATGGAAAAAAGCATGTGCTGTTCTCTGCTTAAGGACTCCATGAATTCAAAATTGTTAGCTTTGAGGCTATTCTTAAAGATGATAATTCTCTCATCATTTACTCGCCTTTATGCGGTCTCAAACTCACATTACCTTCTTTCTTCTGCGGAACACAGATGAAGATATCTTAAAGAATGTATGAGATGTTTTGTTCATACAATGCAAAGCAATGGAGTCCAAAACTTTCAAGCTCTAGATATACAGACAGAGTCCAGATATACAGACACTGAAAAAAGGGTGGTTCTAGGGTTAGTGAATATAGGGTGACCATATGTCCTCTTTTTCCTGGACATGTCCTCTTTTTCGGACCTTAAAAAAGCGTCTGGCCGTGATTTCTAAATTTGCGAAAATGTCCGGGATTCGGCTTTAGTTGCATTATGATGTGCATCTGGTCTATAACTTCACTGTGTGTGCGCGCATATTTGCATTGCTTTAACTCCTCTTTGTAAGTCCCGCCTTCTCGCACACCAGTTGGTCAATTATAAGAGGCTTGCAGGAACTATTGTCCAAATTCCTGCCTGTCAATCTCTCCATGAATGCGCAAAGCGCTGTTGTGTTCGGCATCAAACAGTTGCTTGACAGTAGCAGCAAATGACAGCTGAGTGGAAACAATGCCCAAACGAAAGTGCAAATTTACAGAAGATTTGCACAAAAAATTCCCATGCTTTCGTCCAGGTCGAGATCCGTGGGAAGCAGAATGTATGACATGTAAAGCTGGCACTTATGTGTCAGTTGCTAATAAAGGTGCAAGTGATTTAGAAGCACACATTAGCTCTGCCGAAGCATAAAGGGTCAGCAAAAGGTGAAAGTTCATCTGGTAAATTAACGGACTACTTTTGCGACCAGGTAAAATTGTTATCACATTGCTTCATTTTCCATGGCCATTCAAAATAATAGTAATAGTAAATGAAGGTATACTCATGGCATCAAATAATTTATTTTTGTACATGGACATTCAAAAGAATGTTGGAAAAAAAAAATTCTGTATTAAAGTTTGCATTCATAGTAACACTGTTTTGAACCCTATTATTACAGAATCTAGTATTCCAGAGACCCATGTAATAACAGAATATAATACACTTATGAGATTACACTTAATTACAGCTATTACACTTAAACGATTAAATATTACATCTGTGAAGTGTAATTTATATACAGTAAATCTTTAAATATTGCTGGAATTAAAACTAAAAGGTCCCATTAACTTTTTTATCAGCTTCAGATATGCTCAAAGATCAGTTGTTTGCATGCTTTTATCACTATGTACTTTAAAACGTGATTTAAAAAACACAATCTTTTTTCCTTTAGGCATTCCACAGGTGTTAAAGTTACTTTTGAAGATAGCAGGCTATAAAAAGACTAAACTAGGAGCTTATGATAATTTTTTTTTTTTTTTTTTTTTGCTAGATTTGTCAGAAATTGCAAGGTTTATGGCACTGTGTCTTGCAAAAAATATTACTCTGTGTTTACAGGGTAATAGCTGTGTAAGAGATAATGTATAGTCAGCTGGTTGTTATTGTAAAATAAACCACAAGAGGGTGATCAGGGTGTATCACATTGTCCCGCTTATTACACGGCTACTAACCAAATAAATAAATACATGGACATAAAATATTGATTTGTGTTGAAATTATATTATTAAGTGAGTAGAAAGAAATCGCTGAACAGCTAAATTCCACCTCTGGTTTGTACCAGAGTTCTGTCTCATTACCCAGCTTATTACAAGAGTACTTGCCAAATAAATAATTAAATGGACATGAAACATTGATTTGAGTTTAAATTATTTTATTAGCTTACTTTTAGAGATCACACAGTGATCACAGTGAGGAAAGATGGCTTGCAATACCCGGATGAGCAGTCTGATACTTGGATGTGTGGTTGTTACTGAGAAATATCAGACCACTAGATGGTGCCATTGACCAATCAGAATCGAGTATTCCAGAGAGCCGTGTAATAAATATAAATACTCGGTACTTACTGCATCTGGATGGACCAATTCAACAGTTTCCAATATCTCAGGCATTTTGACTGTTCACAGTGAATCACACACAGCCACAATCATGAGCACTCCTTTAGCATGCGCGCACATACAGTACACATGAGTGCTTGAAAGCAGCCACCAACAATTATTTATTAATAAATTAGTTGGTATTTGGTATTGTCCATACTGTAGAAAGAGTGGTATCCTAAATGTATATATATATATATATATATATATATATATATATATATACTGTGTATATTACTTAATATTATATAATTTTTTATAATTAATTCTTGATACCGAAGCACAGGTAATTTTGATATTACTACAAGATGATAAAAACATTCAGGGCTTTACTGAAAACATTCAGGGCTTAAGCCCCGTTGGCCCCCCACCCATGGTATAACCAATTTTGTCAGGTAAAAATGAAATACCAGTCATTGTAATTTAGAAGTTACGACATGAAGGTTACCTGTGGATTTAAAGTAACAGTCTTTCTCTTCCGGGACAACAGACTAAAAAATATATGACACATCTTGCACTCACACCATTTCTACTGTAGTGTTGTGTGTGTCTGATGTGTTGCGAAGTGTCTATAATAAATCGCTCCAATTATAATCAATAAAAGTGTAAATGTGTCTGTCTACACTGGAAGCGTACAGCAACTGCAGCAACTTCATTTTCCCTGTCTTCAAATGTAACAGCAAAAAAACTCATTTTGTTTAAAAATGTCATATGTGTGATTTTTATTTTATTTTTATTTTGTTTGCTATGAATTGTATTTGTTATATTATTTATTTAAATACTTCTGATAACTTCTGACCATTATATCAAAGCCAATTCTTGATTTTATGGTCACTGGTCATCTACTTTTAATCATCCTTTGTTATATACACACTTGTAGCAATACTAACATTAGCCGATTGCAAAGTCCATTTTTATACCAATCGATTTCTGTTGAAAACAAGAATTGTATGTTTTACAGTTTTTGTTTTAATTTTACAAGTCATTTCCAGTGTAGACACTATGTTAGGGATGTATCCAAATTTTTATCCAATTACTGTAAATGCTCTGTGAAATGAGAATATCCCTCCCCTTATTACCACTTACATCTGACTAGCAATAGCAAGTAGCAAATCATGGTTCATGGCTGTGACATAAACTAAAGGCCACTGGCTATTTAAAAAGAAACAAGCTTTTCAATATTTGACTTTTGATGGGGTCTTTAACACTTGACACATCACTTAATAGCTTCTCTTTACATTTGCAACATTCTTCTTTTAATTGGTCTCTAATTGCATTCCCAGCATATCTCTTTCATTTTGGATCCAATAAGTCCAGAGATTTCAATTTCATTTTAAGAGAGTGTGGGCATAGTTACACACTAGTTCCCTATTCTCATCACATTCTTCTTACACTGAGACACCAGGCTCCTAAATTAAATCAACTCTTGATTAGACTGGTGCTATTTTTTCCTGCTATCATGAGACTGCCAGTTAATCTAAAGAAGGATGCTTCTTCTAAATGAGATATTGGGAATCCATATTCTAAGAAATGGCAAAAAAATCATAAAATCAAAAAATAAACACAAAGAAAGCTGCGCTATAGTATATAAGGGAGACTGGTGCTAGTTGTCACACAAGGAAGTTGTCCGGACTATAAGATTTTAAGTCACATCTCCAATTATACAAAAGGTTTTTTCAACCCGATCTCATTAGAATTTGTAAGAATAGTATGCCATGGAGAAATCATAGGAAATTACGAATCACGAAAACATACGACTAATACACCAATCGGGGCCGTTTCTGAGTGTATGCGGGCCCTAAGCGAAATCCTACTTGGAGGCCCCCCATGGCCCCCGGTATCCAGGCCCAACTGTGAATTACAGTTATATTCTCCCTTCCCTCTCAGGCCACAAGGGGGCCCACTATAACTGTCTAATTGAGCCATAACAGCTGCCTGAATCTTTCTCGCAGCTTTTAGTATACTTACATTTTTTTTTTTTTAAATGACCTTGCTTTGCGCGGCCACCTTGTGGCTCAGGGGCCCTAAGCAGCTGCTTATACCGCTAATAGCTACGGTAGAATCACACAAAAAAAATGTGTGTCGATGCAAAGTTTAACTTAACAAAGAGTGTAACACTTTACCTTAAACCTAACCATAATAGTAAAGTAAAAAGCCCTATTGTGTACGATGGAAGAAAGCAAAACTTCCGGGTTCAGTATGCGTGTTTGTGATATATATTTTTACCTAAACCCCATACATAAACCTAACCATAAATTTGAACCTTTGAGCATGGTTGTAATAGCTAAACACCTGTATGTTTTGTGTATGATGAAATATGAGGGTCTTGAAGGACACAAAGAAGTTTATGTGCATTTTTTTTTTTTTTATGAATTTGCCATCTTGTACTATTCTTACATTTTATGCATTTGGCAGATGCTTTTTATCCAAAGTGACTTACAGTGTACTTATTACAGGGACAATACCCCTGGAGCAACCTGCCTTGCTCAAGGACACAATGGTGATGGTTGTGGGGATCAAACCAGCAACCGTCTGATTACCAGTTATGTGCTTTAGCCCACTACGCCACCACCATAATCCCAAGCGATGTATATCTTTAATCTTTCATTATGAATGTCTTAAAAATGACTGTTGTCATGTAGTTGTCATGTAGTTGGATGAATACCATGTTTGGAGAAGTTTCTGTAATCTTCCTATGTTTGTACCAATCAGAATGTTAGAATATCAGTGATGTAAACCAAGTTTTGTAAATGCCTATAAATCCTAATATTTCTTTCCTTTTCCTTTTACATCTGTAACCTGTCTCTTTACATCTTGCTGAAAAGCCTCTAATAGGCTGTTAAAATGGCAGGTTCACAACATGCCCCCCTATTGAGGTCACAAAAGGTCAGCGTATGTTAAATGAACTGTTTTTTTTTTTTTCTGGGCAAAAACAGTGGAAATGTCCTGAGAAATATTAATTGGAGTAAAAAGTTTAAGAACTAGCCTTGATCTCTCCTATCTCCAGTTTCTAATGCAAAGGAACAACTTTTCAACTTTTCATTCTCTAACATTTCCAGGCTGTGCAAATTTTTTTTAGGGCTGACCGCACAGCGCCAGTCACTGATAACGAGATAATCTGTCCTCTCACACAGTGTGTGGCTGGCTGTGATGCATGAGGACGCTCAGTAGGGAGGTGGATGACCATTAACAGATTAATTATATTGACTTTTACACTCGTCAGAGACCTTTACATCTTCTCTGGCATTTACTTAAAAAAAGGTTAGCTGGCAGAGGTCAGTGCCGTAACCCGTGTAATGGTCAAAGTTAGCAGAGAGTGGCATTTGTTTTCCACTCTTACTAAATTTAACATGGTGTAGTCGAAGAGATTGTTAACCCGTGTCTTCTTCTGCAATGTTCTTACACATAAGAGTGGCCTCCTGGTGCTGTGATGTTAGTAGTGGTAATGTAAAAAAGACAATACACATAATGCATGCATCCATCCATCCATCTTTTATAGCTGCTTGCAGGGTCACAGGTAGTGCTGGAGCCTATCCCAGCTGTCTCTGGCCGAAGGCAGGGAAACACCATGGACAGGTGGCCAGTCCATCACAGGGTAACACACACAGACATGTACACATTCACACACACCTATTTAGGGTCTCCAATTAACTTAACCTGCATGTCTTTTTGGACTGTGTGTTAAACCGGAGCATCTGGAGGAAACCCACATGAACATGGGCAGAACATGCAAACTCCACACAGAAAAGCAGTTGTGCCAGGACTTTAACCCACTACCTTCTTGCTGTGAGGTGACAGTGCTATCCACTGAGCCACCCACATATAATGCAGTTAATTAACATATAATTTGCCACAATTATAATTTGCAGT
Source organism: Myxocyprinus asiaticus (assembly GCF_019703515.2). Taxonomy (NCBI): domain Eukaryota; kingdom Metazoa; phylum Chordata; class Actinopteri; order Cypriniformes; family Catostomidae; genus Myxocyprinus; species Myxocyprinus asiaticus. The sequence goes on along the minus strand of NC_059365.1, from coordinate 34,130,734 downwards.
AAAAAAGAGCATTTCTAGAGGCCCCTACTTCACCTATCACATTTGATTATATTTTATTTAAATAGATTTGTTTTCTCAATTCAATTTAGTTGTATAGTGTAATGTTTATGGTGTCCTTCTTGTGTGTACTCTTATTTTGATAGTGTTATTCATGAACACTTATTCTAAAGTCTTGTGTTTCCTGTTTCCTATTATTATGTTGTCCAGTATTATGTGTTTAGTTAGTCAATTAGCTTCTTATGTATTTAAGCCCTTTTGTTCCCTGCGTTCCTCATCTGGTCTTGTCCTTTCATGGATGCATTGTTGGTGTGCAATCGTTTATTACTGGTTTTTGGTATACTTTGCCATTCGTCAGTTAATAAACACTGGGACTGGATCCTGTCCTCTTCATTCTTGGGTCATCTGTTCCTTGACACTTGTCACTCCTGGCAGTTTGCGTGCCCTCACCTCCAGTCTATTCTCTGGTCTTTAAAATAAGAGTTTATGAACAACACTATCAAAATAAGAGTTCAGACAAAAAGGTCACTATAAACATTAAATAGAGTGCTTTTCACAACAGCAGCTTTACAAAGAATAATGCCTTACTAACTCCCATTGAGAAAGCCAAAGGCAACAGTGGCATAAACTAGGGTATTTCATCTTATTTTTGTAATTAATTATGTACTTTGTTTTATGTATATTTATATTATTTTATCTTAAAAGTTTTAAGAAATATTAAACAATTATTTAAGTCAGTAGTGTGTTACCTAGATGGGGGTTTGTCTTTGTGTGGGTAAAGCTTTTAATTAAGATTTTAGATATAAATATTTTGTATGTTTTTTATTTTTATTTTTTACATATATTAACATTATATGTTAACATTATATAAACATATATACATTTATGTATTTATCAGCTGTGATTCCTGGAAAGGCAACGTTGAAGTCATTACAGTTGAAGTCAGAAGTTTACATACACCTTAGCCAAATACATTTAAACTCAGTTTTTCACAAGTCCTGACATTTAATCGTAGAAAACATTGCCTGTCTTAGGTCAGTTAGGATCACTACTTTATTTTAAGAATGTATTTTATTTCTTTCATCACATTCCCAGTGGGTAAGAAGTTTACATACACTTTGTTACATACAGTATTTGGTAGCATTGCCTTTAAATAGTTTAACTTGGGTCAAACGTTTTGGGTAGCCTTCCACAAGCTTCTCACAATAAGTTGCTGGAATTTTGGCCCATTCCTCCAGACAGAACTGATGTAACTGAGTCAGGTTTGTAGGCCTCCTTGCTCACACACGCTTTTTTCAGTTCTGCCCACAAATGTTCTATCGGATTGAGGTCAGGGCTTTGTGATGGCCACTCCAATACCTTGACTTTGTTGTCCTTAAGCCATTTTGCCACAACTTTGTATGCTTGGGGTCATTGTCCATTTGGAAGACCCATTTGCAACCGAGCTTTAACTTCATGGCTGATGTCTTGAGATGTTGCTACAATATCTTTTAATTGTATTTTTTCTCCTATATTTTCCTTCTACATATTAACATGTCTTCTTCATGATTAAAATATGCCCTGAAGCACATCCCTGTTATCTGTTAGAGACAGTTTATACAATATAGACGCAAGACACAACATAACCCACATAACCTACGGCCATTTTGCACTTCAGCGCCTGCTCCGCTCTCTTTCTCAGTGGGACTCTGAAACTGCCAGTCTGCTGTGAACAAAGCTGCCTTCATTCCAGCCTTCGCCACACAGTCCGCCCTCAGCATCCTTGCACTGACAGAAACATGGATATGTCCAGAGGATGCAGCAACACCCACTGCTCTCTCCAATAACTTCTCCTTCTCTCACACCCCTCGACACACCGTTAGGGGTGGGGGTACAGGTTTGCTCATTCAAAACAACTGGACATTTTCACCACACTCCTCTCTAGGTAATAATACTTCTTTTGAATTCCATGCTATTACTACAATGCAACCCACAAAAATCCATGTTGTTGTCATCTTCCACCCTCCAGGTCAGCAAACTTTCTCGAGGAGTTGGATGTCCTGCTGTCCTCCTTCCTGGAAGATGGTAGGCCACTTGTGGTTATTGGAGATTTCAACATACACCAAGACAAGCCCCAGGCCACTTAACTTCATGCTCTTCTGGTCTCGTTTGACTTGGAAAGACTAAGCAGTACAGCAACTCACAGATTGAGCAACCAGCTGGACCTCATTTTTACACTTAACTGTAACAACTCAAATATTCTTGTTACTCATTTACATGTCTCTGATCACTACTTTGTTCAATTCAACATGACTCTCCCATCTATATTAAAACAGACTCCGCCTTTGGTTTCCTTTCGCTATAACCTCCGTTCTCTTTCAACCTTGCACTTTTCCACTGCTGTCTCTACCTCTCTTCCCACACAAAACTTATTTTCCACCCTGGAGGTAAACACTGCCACAGACATACTAAGCTCTACTTTAACAACCTGTCTAGACAGCATCTGTCCTCTCTGCTCTAGGCCAGCATATATGACACCACCCAGCCCCTGGCTCTCTGACATCCTTCATGAACATCGGAATGACCTCAGGGCAGCTGAGAGGAGATGGCGGAAATCTAAAGATCCAGCAGATCTGGGTAAGTATCGGTCTCTGCTTGCAACTTTTTCAGATAATGTTAAATCCGCAAAAAATTCCTACTACCAGAACAAGATCAACACCACCACAGACACTTCCAGTTTGTTTAGAACATTCAACACACTTCTCTATCCTCCTCCTCCACCGCCTGATACATCACTGACAGCAGATGTCTTCGCCACATTTTTTACTAATAAGGTTACAGCCATCAGCAATACATTCTCAGCACCACACCCTGGAAAACACCCGCCTTCTGTCTCTATGTTCTCTCCTCTGACTGACACTGAGGTCTCTAAACTCCTTCTCTCCAACCACCCCACAACCTGTTCCCTTGACCCCATTCCTTCCCACCTTCTCCAGGCCATCTCTCCATCCATCCTACCTGCAATCACACACATAATTAACACATCTCTACTTACAGGCATTTTCCCCACTACATTTAAGCAGGCTTGAGTAACCCCACTGCTGAAAAAACCTGCACTAAACCCCACACAAGTAGAACACTACAGACCAGTCTCTCTCATCCCATTCATGGCAAAAACACTTGAACGGGCACTTTTCAATCAGATCTCTGCCTGTCTTTCACAGAACAAGCTGCTGGATGACAATCAGTCAGGCTTCAAAAGTGGACACTCCACCGAGACTGCCCTGCTGTCTGTCATGAGTTGCTGAGACAGGCGAAAGCTGGATCCAGATCATCCATCCTGATTCTACTGGACCTTCCTGCAGCCTTTGACACAGTCAACCATCAAATCCTACTCTCCACCCTCTCTACTCTGGGCATCACAGGAACTGTGCTTGACTAGTTTAATTCCTATCTCTCAGGTAGGTCCTTCAAGGTAGACTGGAGAGGTGAGGTGTCCAAGTCACATCAGCTATTTACTGAGGTACCTCAGGGCTCAGTGCTTGGGTCACTTCTCTTCTCTATATACACAACATCACTGGGACCCATCATTCAGGCACATAGTTTCTCTTACCACTGCTACGCCGATGACACACAGCTCTACTTGTCTTTCCAGCCCAATGACACCACGGTGACTGCTCAAATCTCTGCCTGTTTGCCGGACATCTCGGCCTGGATGAAAGAACACTACCTGCAACTTAACCCAGCCAAGACTGAACTCCTTGTCTTTCCAGCCAACCCTGCTGTTGAATACAACTTCACCGTGCAGCTGCAGTAACGCCTTCCAAAACAATCAGAAATTTAGGCGTAACCATTGATAACCAACTAAATTTCACAGACCACGTCTCAAAGACAGCACAATTATGTAGATTTACACTCTACAATATCAGGAAGACCCTTCCTCTCTGAACATGCCACACAACTTCTTGTTCAGTCACTTGCCATAATTAGGCTGGACTACTATAATGCTCTCATTGCAGGCCTCCCTGCATGCGCAATTAGACCCCTGCAAATGATCCAGAATGCAGCAGCACGTCTGGTCTTTATTGAATCAAAGAGTGCACATGTTACACCACTCCTTGTCTGTCTTCACTGGCTGCTGGTTGATGCACATATCAAATTCAAGGCTCTGATGCTGGCATACAGAACAGTCACTGGGTCTGCTCCAGCATACATAAAATCATTTCTGCAGAACTATATTCCCACCAGAAGCCTGCGGTCAGCTAAGGAATGGCGCCTTGTTGTTCCAACACAAAGAGGCACCAAAACACTTTCCCGGACTTTCGGTTTCATCGTGCCACATTGGTGGAATGACCTTCCCAACTCCATCCGTGAAGCTTTCTATCTTCAAAAAACGTCTAGAAACACATCTTTTCCATGAGCACTTAACGAGGAACTAAAAAAAAAAATTCTTGTTGCACTTTAATCTGTCTTGAATACTACTATTCTGATGCTAGTGAAACTTTGTAATACAGCACTTTTCGTACCACTGTCTCCTTAAGATGATTCGCTTATAATGTATTCCTCTTTTGTAAGTCACTTTGGATAAAAGCGTCTGCCAAATGAATAAATGTAAATGTAAATATATCTACATAGTTTCCTTCCTCATGATGCCATCTATTTTGTGAAGTGCACCAGTCCCTCCTGCAGCAAAGCATCCCCACAACATGATTGTGGCCGGGCTGAGGGCGGGGCCGGGTCGTGATTCCACACACCCGGCCCCTAATAAGGCTGATTAAGCCCGAGAGGGATAGGGCCGACCGGAGATGGCTGTGCAACAGAGAGAGAGTTACGGACAGCTGTCCGAAACCTGCGTGTGTTTGTCTTTTTGGTTCAGTTTATTATTAAAATATTATTTATATTTTTAAGCCAGTTCTCGTCTCCTCCTTTCCATTGAATGTGTTACACTGGTGCCGAAACCCAGGAAGGAGGAGGGATGCGCCGTAGTAGAGTCCTCGCCACTACCATCCACCCCAACTGAGCCCTGCCGCCTGAGAGCGGAGGAACAGCCGCCGACCGCAAGGGGAGGAGGGGCTCCTAACCGACTGCCTGGAGTGGTCAGGGCCACTGGGCCACCAAATTAACACTAATATTTAAAAAGAGGGAAAGGCCAACGTGGAGTGGCAGCGGGAGAGAGAGAGGAGAGAAAAAAAAATTTACTCGCCATTTCTCCGATACTAATACCTCCGATCCACCCGGGGAGGCACGGCTGTCATCCACTAGAGGGTGGAGGAGTGGCCGAGGACCAGGCTACGGCATATCGGAGAAATGGCGAGTACGTTTTTTTTCTCTCCTCTCTCTCTCCCGCTGCCGCTCTGCGTTGGCCTTTCCCTCTTTTTAAATATTAGTGTTAATTTGGTACCATCGCCGTCAAGGCGTACAAGTATCGCTTTTTTGGTTTGTTGTTACCCTCCCCTTGTCCCCTGCCAGATTCAGGAAGGCGGGGATGACCTGCCGGCAGATGGGGCGGAAGGCACACCCCCTCCCAAGGAAAGGGGTGGGTGGGATGGATGTCATGCCGGGGGCTCCCTGGCCTGAAAGAACGAAGGAGGAATGTGGCAGGGCGGAGGGCGGGGCCGGGTCGTGATTCTAATCACGTGGCACTAATTAGGCTGATTAAGCCTGAGAGGGATAAGGCCGACCGGAGACGGCAGTGCGAGAGAGAGAGAGAGAGAGAGAGAGAGAAAGTTATGGACAGCTGTCTGACACCTGTTTATGTTTGTGTCTTTTTGGTTAAGTTTATCATTAAAATATTATTTATATCATCAAGCCGGATATCGCCTCCTCCTTTCCATTGAATGTGTTACAATGATGCTGCCCATGCTTCACAGTTGGGATAGAGTTCTTCGGCTTGCAAGCTTCACCCGTTTTTCTCCAAACATAATGATGGTCATTATGGCCAAAAAGTTACATTTTTGTTTCATCAGACCAGAGAAAATTTCTCCAAAAAGTAAGATCTTTGTCTTCATGTGCACTTGCAAACTGTAGTCTGGCTTTTTTATGGTGGTTTTGGAGCATTGGCTTTTTCCTTGCTGAGCAGCCTTTCAGGTTATGTCGATATAGGACTCATTTTACTGTTGATATATATATACTTGTCTACCTGTTTCCTCCAGTATCTTCACAATATCCTTTGCTGTTGTTCTGGAATTGATTTTCACTTTTCGCACCAAAATACATTCATCTCTAGGAGACGTCTCCTTCCTGAGTGGTATGATGGCTGCGTTTTCCCATGGTGTTTATACTTGCGTACTATTGTTTGTACAGATGAATGTGGTACCTTAATGTGTTTGGAAATTGCTCCCAAGGATGTACCAGACTTGTGAAGGTCCACAATTTTTTTTTTTTTTCTGAGTTCTTGGCTGATTTCTTTTGATTTTCCCATGATGTCAAGAAAAGAAGCACTGAGTTTGAAGGTAGGCCTTAAAATTATTGACAGGTACTCCTCCAGTTGACTCCAATTAGCCAATAAGCCTATCAGAAGCTAACTGGCTAATTGCCTAAAGGCTTGACATCATTTTCTAGAATTTTCCAAGCTGCTTAAAGGCACAGTTAACTTAGTGAATGTCAACCTCTGACATACTGGAATTGTGATATAGTCAATTAAAAGTGAAACAATCTGTTTGTAAACAACTGTTGGAAAAATTACTCGTGTCATGCACCAAGTAGATGTCTTAAACGACTTGACAAAACTATAGTTTGCTAATATTAAATCTGTAGAGTGTTTAAAAAAAGAGTTTTAATGACTTCAGCCTAAGTGTATGTAAACTTCTGACTTCAACTGTATGTTGTTATTATGGTAGTTATTAGTACATTTTACTGTACCAAGCAGATTTTGGTTGTTAAAGAAGTTAGGTTCATTACATCATTTCATTATAAATACAAAACAATATTAAAGCAATAATATTTTAAAATGGTTATCACATTCATAATTCAATTATGAAATATAGCAGGTAAAGCAGGTATTTTTTTTTAAAGATTTTTCATTTATAAATATAGCTTTATACATTAATTTCACACACACACACACACACACACACACACACACACACACACACACACACATATATATATCTATATATATATCTATATATATATCTATATATATATAGATATATATATATATATATATATATATATATATATATATATATTTATTTATTTATTTATTTATTTTTTTTTTCCTGGAAAGGCCACTTTGAATTAAATCATTACATTATAGTTATTAGTATATTTTAAAGTATCATGGAGATTATTGTTGTTCAAGAAGACTGGTATATACTTTATATAATTTAATTACATACAGTATAGACAATAAAATATATAGTCACTAAAATAACGGCCCGTAATGCCATTTTTAATTTTTTTCTTACTGCCAATTTAACAAACAATTTTGTACAGTAGGGGCACAGAAGCCTAACCTCTGAATCAGGACAAGACATATTAAATCTAAGACATTAAATTTTATTATTTACTTCAATTAATCAGTTTATTAATTTATTAATAGCAAAATCTCACCTGACAATTCATACTTGTCATGCATGTTTGAAAAAAGCCCTCATTAGCATTGAAACAACCTGCTTGAGAAAGCAGAAAAGCACTTTGTTTATATTGCAGATATGACAGTACTTTACTGTGACACAGACAAGAAGCTCTCTCCTCTCTACCAATACACACTGCAGCCGCTTTCTCTCAAACCACTGCAAAGCTGCACAATATCAGCACACTGTTTGAGCAGAGAGTATGAACCTCCCTCCACTATTTTCTGATAGCTTGTGTAAATACACGGAGGGACCGACGCATGCAGTGCAAAGTGGGAAATAGAAATGTCATATTATATTTTGTAAAACAGGCTCATGGTGATTTGAATGGCAGAAACAGGAGTTATAATAAGAGTGCAATGGACAACAGGTTAATTGCATGTCTGTCACATGCAAATAACCATGGAAATGGATGCCATGGAAACCAAAAGCAAGGCTTAGGTTTTAATTTAATTAAACGAAATGCACACAGAAAGATGAAAATATCTGGTGATTTATTTCATTTGTTCTACAATTTATTTTAATCCTTTTTTATTATTATTATTATTATTATTTTTTACCTGTTGTGGAATTGTTGCAGTAGCACAAAACATCCGCAAGGTGGAGACAATTAAACACCGGGCTGACGTTACTGATTTATGAAAGGATTGGTCGTTTGACCTTAAATCACATATGTTTTGGCTTTTCAAATTACCCGGATTAATATTTTATATTTGTTTTTATGTGAAACTAAGGTGCCACAAATTTCAAAAAATTACTTTTTATTTCGATGCATGAACGCTGGCCAAGCTGCATACCACATAATACTAAACAACAACATACAACTAGCCTAGCATACCTTGTGACCACCGAAACACTCTCAGAGGAACCAATTACAGAGACTTATCACACTTGCCTTCAAACCTTTCAGATTATGTCTCTGTTAACAAAGTTTCAAAAGGTCTTACCACACATTACCAAGAGACAAAACCCAAAGCCTGGACTCCTGGAGGAGTACTGCTTAACTTCTTTGGGTGGCTATGTAAATTAAATTAAGGAGAGATGGAATGGTCAAGTGTGAAAACACTTGTGTCTGCCAAACAAGTATATTTTTCAGAAAACTTCCATTTGATTCCATTTCCTTGGAAGACTTTGAAGGCTAAATGAACATAGGCTGGATTGGACTTGAAAAAGATTAAACTGTATACAGTTTTGAAGTTAGTTTGTGAATAGTCTAATGGAATGAAGCGCATTTAAAAGTTAAAGATGGGAGATATACCAACAATGCGTGACAAATGCTCACATAAAACAGCACCCACTCTTATTAAACATGGAGTGAGTCTCTTAAGAGCTTGCCTCAAGTGCAGTAAGTGTAAAACTCGCCATATGTTGGTGATAATTAATGTCCACACAACTGCATACAGCAGTTTAAATTATGCATTACATTTTGCAAAAAAAAAAAAAAAAACCTTTATGTTTGCTGTAGAAAAGCTCTTGAGATGTTGAGGGTATCAAGTTTTAATTCATGTCAAAGCACACAGATTTTAAGCAGCTAATTCTGTTCCCACAACACACAAGGGAGGAAATTCATCATCAGTTTTGTTCCGAGTTATCTTGACCCAAACTGCAAAAAACATATCTTGTGTCTGCAATTTTTCAGTCGGCTGAAATCCTGAACACAGCGAGAAATTAATGATACAGCGTAGCATGACTTTGCCCATGCATTACATGCTTTGTCCCCCTGCGCAAAGGCACCAGCTGAGCCAGGGTCATTGGCAAAATCACGTGATTCCACACCTGTGCAGTGTGAAGTGAGGTTTAAAAGCAAATATGAATGGATAGGTCACCCAAAAATGAAATTTCTCTGAGTGACTCCAGCCAGGTCTCCTAAGCAACCAAATTGGCCCGGTTGCTAGGAAGGGTAGAATCACATGGGGTAACCTCCTCATGATCGCTATAATGTGGTTCGTTCTCGGTGGGGCACGTGGTGAGTTGAGCGTGGTTGCTGCGGTGCATAGCGTGAAGCCTCCACACGCGCTATGTCTCCGTGGCAACGTGCTCAACAAGCCACGTGATAAGATCTCAGACGTGGAGGCAACTGGGGTTCGTCCTCCGCCACCTGGACTGAGGCGAATCACTACGTGACCACGAGGACTTAAAAGTACATTGGGAATTGGGCATTCCAAATTGGGAGAAAAAGGGGAAAAATAACACTTGAGAATTACTCAATTTAAAGCAATATATTTATGACACTCAATATAAAGTGTCATAAAAGTAGTCCATATGACTCGTGTGTCATATTCCAAGTCTTCTCAAGGCATACAGTACAATCACTTTGTATGGTGATCAGACTGAAACTCAAATCAAGAACAGCCCAAATTAAATAATCTGTTCATCATACAAAGTGATTGTATGCCTTCAGAAGACTTGGAATTTAACGGATGTCACATGGACTACTATTATGACATTTTTGAGTGCTTTTGAGCTTTAAATTGAGTCACTATTGACTGCTATTGAATGGAAATCAGTGGTCATGACATTCTTTAATATATCTCCTTTTGTGTTCCACAGAAGAAAGTATCTCATGTGGGTTTGCAATGACATGAGTATGAGTAAATGATTTTCATTTTTGGGGGGAACTATTCGTTTAAGGCAACCTTCATATCTCATTCTACTAAGTGGAGATGATTATTTGAGTTTGTGTTTGTGTGAGCAATACATATATCAATATGTTTCTCATCTCATTTCACATTGATGACTGTTGTTCAACAGCTATTCTCTTGCCATGGTTGAGAGGCACTTCAGGGTTGTGTGTGTTAGTGGGTGGGTGTGCTAGTAATTGGTTTGCCTGTATTTTGCACTGCCTGTCTGTGCATGTGCATCAGTCTATTATTCTTTTAAACCTGTAGAAAGTGTTAGCATGGTATGGGTCACCATACCATGCTAACATGGAAACCCCAACTTTCCTAATCATGTAACAATACACTATTGAAAAATATAGAGTCATTCCAGTTGTGCAGTACCTTTTGAACTGTCTTACTTGGTAACTTAAAAAAATAGTGTGCTATATAAAAGGATAGTTCACCCAAAAAGTAAAATTCTCTCATCATTTACTCACCCTCATGCCATCCCAGATGTGTATGAGTTTCTTTCTTCTGCAGAACACAAATGGGTGAGAAACAGATAAATATTTAAGTCCTTTTTTTTTTTTTTTTTTTACTGTCAATCAACACTTTCACATTCTTTTTTTTTTTTTTTTTTTTTTTTTTGCCGATTCGCATTCAGCATATCGCCCCCTGCTGGGCAAGGAGGAGAATTTGTAGTGAAAAAGGACTTACATATTGATCTGTTTCTCACCCACACCTATCATATTGCTTCAGAAGACATGGCTTTAACCACTGGAGTCTTATGGATTACTTTTATGCTGCCTTTATGTCTTTTTGGAGCTTCAAAGGTCTGGTCACCATTCACTTGCATATTATGTACCTACAGAGCTGAAATATTCTTCTAAAAATCTTGTTTGTGTTCAGCAGAAGAAAGAAAGTCATACACATGTGCGATAGAATTTACATTTTGGGTGAACTATACCTTTAAGGAAGTATTTATATTATATAAAGGGTATACCAGACTTTCAGAAAAATGCGCTGGTCGAGTTCAGGCACCTAAACTTTATTAGTTTAATTGAGATATCAAGAGTTATCTTACATGAGGGTGTCAACTTAAATTTAATTTGGATATTTACCTTTTATTAAATAATTTTGATATTATCATGCTGATTTCTGTTATTTTTATTAAAGGGGGATGTTTTAGAGAGAGGCAAACCAACTAATACCACAACACATAACAGAATTTATCAAATCCATTGTGAATAATTTCCCGCCAAAATTATGCCACTTCCTGGAAGATGATGTTATTAAGGAACTGGCTTTTATCAGTTTAAGAGATATATTTTAAGGCAAATGTTTTGATGAGAGAAATAAAAAATAAAAAATAATAATTTAGATGTAGTACATAACACCCATGACAACATCCACCCAAACCAAAATACTGAAATTATTTGAAAATCACCACTATGTTTTCTTAATTGTGATATTGTGATAAAAGAAAAGTTATCTTATATTATTTCCATCTTTAATTATAATGTTTTATAATTAATCCAATATATTAAGACATATGATGGAGACATGAAAATGTACTTTTTTGTAGGAATGACCCATTACATGTTAATTAAAAGCAATGTTTTAAACTTTTTCATGTTTGCTTTGAGCTACACATTAGTCAGATGTTTGATAAAGGCTTTGTTGTTTTAGCATTTACTTTTAGTATGTTTTCAAGAACTGTCGGAGACCCTTTGACCTGCTATATTTTTTCAATTTGGGTAACTATCACCATAAGCTAAACATTTCCAATGGTTCATACACAGCTAATAACATAATTACTGTACGCTATTATTTTTCATTGCCCTTGGACACATTTTTATTAACATGCATGTGCAATAACATTACCTTTTAATTGACTGAGATGTCATAAAGGCTTGCTGCATGCATCAAGAACTATGAAAGGAAAATTATGCTGAGAACATGGCAAGGTTAAAAAAAAGCACAGTTTCCTGCTGGTGGTATGTCCGCACGCTTCCTTAAATCTAAGCTTGAGTGATTAAATAGCTTTCTTTGAAGAGGAATGGCAGGAACGGCATGTAGGCAATATTATTGTAGTGATAATTATCACATTGGTGGCACCGAATGTCTTGAAAGTCATCTAAATGTCTAATTTTAAATATAATCAGAATAAATGTATAAACTGATGTCAAACCAGGTCAAGACATTATTTGACTGAGATAAGAATATTCTTGGGGGTTGGTGGCCAGTGTCTCACATAGTCAGACATTTGACTAAAGGACATTAAGTCTGATCCATTGCAGCTTATTTTGGGCAATAACCGTCTACTTGCACAAAAAGAGACAAAGCAACCAACCACAGTTTTTCTCTTTTTAACATGCTGTTTAGGAGCTCCACGGGTGGTTGTAAAAATTAAAAAATAGCAGAAATTTGTATTTCTGCCCATCCTAAAATAATTAGAGATTATTTTTAACAGACAAAAATCAGAAAACAAAATGAAATACACTGTTCTGCCTGTATACATCTAATTAACCTCAAACTAAATACCTCAAATTTAACTCTTTGAATATCTTTTATACTGTAGATTTGATCCCACTTACCTTGCAAACTTTGGCAAACCCCAAGATTATTGTATCCTCAAAAGCACTTATTGTATCAGCACGGAACCTTGTACGCGATCTTTATTTACCATAAGACTGATAAAAAAAAATACGATAAATAAATTATACTTAAGAAAGTTTGTTTTTTGGTAATGCTTACGATTGACTAACTCACTCATTCATATATGACATGCCAAGTTCAATGTTAGGTGCATGTGAATGATATTTTCAACCTAGTCTCATAGAATTAACGTTACTATAACAACATTTTTCCAAACTGACTTTTACATGCCGCATTCAGCGTTTCATCGCAGTTTCCTGGTAAAATGTACACTAGAGTTGCTTTATACACTTTCAAACAAATCACGGTTACTATGGCCATTTAGGACTTTCTAAACACTTATTTTTCGCTCTATTACTCACACACTGCTGTGTTATTATATCAAAACACTTTTACTCTAAAGCATAATTTGAAAAGCATTTTTTATCGCTTGTATTACAGACCCTCCAACATTTACACACTTTTTCAAGTGTGATTAGCTCGCGCGGTATCTCATCTGATGGAGTGTTGGACTTTGGACACGCATAAAATGAAAGTAAAAAAGTTAAATGAAAGTGTCATTGAAGTGACACGATATGACGTGGTTGCTTCAGAAAATGTGCTTTTCATGTCAAATTTGCTTTTAAAAAATCGGTAAGGTTTTTTAGGTTAAGGATGTTCACCTCTCATTTTTCTTTTTAAACACTACTGGTTAGGTTTAGGTTACATTTTTAGGTTAGGAAGGAATATTTTACTCTAAAACATCCATCTAATATTCACCTGTAAAACCTCATCTGATCATTTCACTCACTTTTGGCGCCCCCAATGGACATTTACTGGGAAACTGCAGCTAAATATGTAATAATGCATGTAAATGTGTTATGTAAAAATCCTGCCATTGTCACGTAAATTTCATGAGAACAGGCTGGATATTTTCAAATACCTGCCCAATTCACGGAAGTACATCAAAAACAAATAAAACAGCAGTTTTGTCTACAGCACAGTGAATGACTTTTCTGTGGCAGGCACACACATGCTTATCGCTGCTATTGTGTGGACGCCTTGTTTCAGAGGAAAACTGGCAATAATGCAAACCTTTCCACTGCATATGTTAAGTAGGCAGATCATAGTCGCTGCAAGCTTAAACAAACAAACAAATCATTATGGGTGATCAGTTGGTAAACAAACGGATGCTAGTGTGCTAATATGGAACAATATAGCCTATAGTGTACATAGCAGTACTAATTGCACTATAGACAACATGATCACATGGAAAATAGGCATGTTAGGCCATATCCACACTAAAGTTTAAAAGCTAAATTTTCAGGTCCCTAACATAATTGTTTTGTTATCATTGATTTGATCACAAATATCTTCACACAAATAAATTCCGCAGGGTGAAATACAGTCATCTCAATGCAAATCTGTGTGGTCACGATTTTTTCATGATGGATTTCCGGTGGCGAAGAATTTACCCTTGCGGATATCGCGTGGAGTTCAAGTTCAATCACTGGAGTCTGATGGATTACTTTTATAATGACTTTATGTGATTTTTGGAGATTCAAATATTTGGTCACCATTCACTTGCATTGTATGGACCTACAGAGCTGAAATATTCTTCTAAAAATCTTTGTTTGTGTTCAGTAGAAGAAAGAAAGTCATACAAATCTGGGATGGCATGAGGGTGAGTAAATGATGAGAGAATTTCATATTTGGGTGAACCTTTAATGGTTAAAGATCTTTACTTGTAACTGATAGATTTCAGGTTCAGACCCCACAAGGATCAAACCATAAAATGTCGCATTGTGCCCAAAGCACTAAATTCCAGATTGCTCCAAGCAAATTGTCCTTATACCAGGGCTACTGTAATATGGCTGAAACACATCAACTAATAGACAAATTAATTTATAGCTTAGTCAACCAGCTTCATTAGACATACCATGCAAGTAAAGTTACCAAGCTAGCATGAACCAGCCAGGACTAGCATGGTCTGGTCTTCTGACTGGTCTAAGCTGACTTTATCAGTAGGAAGGATTGTGTGCACATGTGTGTCCATATGAGTGTGCGCTGGTATGTGTATGTTTGTGAGAATGCAATGGGACCAGGTTCAGAGATTTGGTTTTGCACAGCAGGACTTGCTTTTTTCTCATCAGGTTTAACGTGAAACCACAAATCCTGTCAGATCTTATTATTAAATTTTCCATCAGTACTACCACGATTAGATTGATTACACTTGGCCAGAGCCTATGAGACAACAGGCTATGTGGTTAAATCAATAAAATTAAATAATTTTGCCTAGACTCACTTTATATTCCTTGAATCCCATTTTGACATCTTGATGAGTGGCTTTACAAGCACACAGTCCTCTCTCTAGAGGACAAAGAACCTGAGAAGAAAATCTTAAAGATGATGTCATAAGCACACTGAGGGACAGGAGGATGGAATTACATGGCCAAAACCTCTTTTTTTATTTATAATCTCTTGTTGACAATATGCTTGTATTGTTCTGTGAAGAAGGGTTAAATTGAGATTTTGAAGCTGAGGGAACCCTTATATCTGGTGGTAATCCTGGTGGTTTAGGGAAATAAGACATGACCTACCAATCCCTAGAAAGCATGAAACATAATTGCCTATGTTGGAACCAGGGTCAGAAATTAAACAGTGCTCAGGGCAAAAATGTCACTGAAACTAAAAAAAAAAAAAAAAAAACGATTTAATAAATAGGGCCAAAAAAGGGCCCATATAGTGATATATTTTTCTTCTTTTTTATCTGTTAGATAACATTTGATATATTTTGCGATTTTCAGTTTTAGGCCTATCTTTAATGGGTTCTGCAGACAACGCAGTGACTTTTTTCTTTTTTTTATTGGGACAGTGTTTATTGTGTTATGAAATCCTGTTCATTATTTACAGCTACGTTTGTGTGTTGCTGAGTCAATTTTATAAGCACTAGCGATAAAATTGTTTTAGAAATAGATCAAGAATTCATTGAAGTTAATTGATTCAATTTCTGTATATAACATGAATGGACAGCACGGTGTGTGCTTTTATATGGTTTGATAAAAAATGCTAACATAAAGGTAAAAAAAAAAAATTATCCAAGGAGCAAAGAGTGCCCTTAATAAATCAGACACTGGTTGAAACCTTTTTATGGTAGTACTATGTACATATATTTGCTAGAAAGCAAAACATTGAGGAATATAAATGATGAATAAAAAAAAAATAAAAACACACACACATAAACATATATATATATATACATAGTTTCATTTTTGTAAGCCAATGATAGGCAAGTTTGCCAGGAAGTGTTTCAAGTGGGTCTCAGACAGAGAGTGTACACTTTTACGCCCTCTGCTGGCCATTATGATTTTACACAATCTGACTGAGGCTATTTTCAGAATAGCTTACTAACATGCCACTTTTGCTAATTCTGCTGTATATTGTAAGTATACTGTGCACACTATATGAATGTATATGCATGTAAGCATGGAATACCCGGATGACCTGCAACATTTGTCAAAATGTGCAGTATACAACAAAGCACACGTTGCACATACTGTATTCTACAATGCAAAGAACTTGCATAGCTCCAAAGTGATGAATGAGTAATTTTCACAATTCTACTTTAAAATTATTTGAAGACATTTTAACACAAATTGTAATTAAAATGCAAAATATGTATCTCTTTCCAATAATAACTGGACACCACTCACATGTAACATGATGAAGTCATGTAACAACAATGTAGCATGTTTAATATGTTTATTGTTGTATAAAAGTATTCAGAGTAGCCTATACTGCACAGTAATCAGTATGTAGTAAGCTAGTATTCCATTCTGAATACAGCCTGTGTTTCAAAACATAGTGAGCTGCCTACCCAGAGAGCATTTTTGGAAATCTAATATCGCAAAAACATGGGAGTTTGGAGGTTGGGGAGATGTGCAGAATTGAAACAAAGATTGTTATCTTTGTTTCGCCAAACATGTTGCAGTAGTACATGACATCATATGATCTGGGTAGGCATGTGACAACAGAGCCACATTCTCTGTTTCATCTTTTATTTTTTCTTCAAGTCATTTATCTAAGTGTCATGGCTACGTTTTTTTTTTTTTCTCCCCTTTCTGTATGTTTTTGAGGACTTATTTGCATGTAAGAATGTATTCCTCTGTCCTTTCGAGATTTGAATAATCTTGGTCATAGGGCCCTATTTTAAGAGTGCTACGCCTTAAGTGCAGCGCTCTGTGGTAAGTCATACAGGCAAAGTCAATGGGCATGGCTATGAAGTTTAGTTATTTTTATGCAAGCATGTGCTAAGTCTAGGCGCAAGTGGGTATGAAGAAGTACAATTACAATTACAAGTACAATTTAATTCTGAGGATCTTCCACGGTTATTGTGATTGTCAGGGATATAATTTGATGTTCCACCATATTTTGGAGTTAGGACATGATCTTTATTACCACCTGCTGGTGGAATATTTAAACTGCAAATGCAGGAACTGAATTTAGACTTTGTGCTGAAAAAAGATGTGGTCCTGAAATGTTTTAGCGCAATTAACTTTTTCTCAGGAAATTTGCAAATTGCGCTACTTCATTAACATACAATACAACCGCAGTTTGCACGTGTGACGCTCCTGTTCTACCCGCTCCACATGGGACTCGGACCGGCGTCTCCGGCATGGGAGGCGGGTGAGCTAACAAGGAGGCTAAAGGCTACAGCCCCTAGCATCAGTTGCTAGTGCACCTCTTGAGGTCAGGAGAGTGAGGTTTATACACAATACACAGCTATCTATCAGCTGGCCACCATTACACATGCATAGACCCACAGATAGCGCAAACACTCCCACCCACGCCTACTTTTGCTTTGAGCTGGCACGAAAACTGCATATAAAATGTGATCTCACGAAAAGTCAATAAGACATTGCACTGCACCTAGCGCGGTCACGAAATCAGAGCCTATCATGTTACATTTTTGTGAGATAACAATCAACAATCAACATAAGAAACCCACTGCATAATATATATTATAAGTAAGCATGTTACAAAAGATGATATGTTGAAATTGTTGCTTTGAAATTGATTCTATACTGTAAACTATACAATAAACTTTAATCTTATTTGGAGACTTCTTTTATAAATAACTTCAATTGAATAAGTTTGACATGTAATGTATTGCAAGTTATGGCTGTTTATAAGAAGATATTGCTTTTGTAACTTTACTTAAAAGAGGACAAGATCACTTATATGTCATAAAGCCTTTTGACTGTTTACACTATACAGCACTTATACAATTATCTTTATTAACATCTGATGCGTTACAATTTAATGTTGCTTGTGTTGTAATGCATTATACTCTAAAGCAGGGGTTTTCAAAGTCAAAGATAGTGGGCCTTGTGGCACAATGTACATATACCACACAATTCCAATAATGGTCCATCTCAGTCAAACCAGTCAGAAGATCTGTAACAGAGAGTTGGAGTGTGTGTGTGTGTGTGTGTGTGTTTGGGGGTGTGGGGGGGGTGGGGGGGGTGGGGGGGGGGGGGGGGGGGCAAAGGACTACTGAATAGAAACTCTTCTTGAATGTCCATGTTTTCACGTACCTCACATATGGCTACATCAGTGGATTTGTTGATCTGGAGTGCAAACAATGGGCTGTGCCTGATGCTGTCTAACACTTGCTCCTTCACATGCTGTGCCATGTCAGAGATGCGGCGATCCACTGTGTTGTCAGAGAGTGGAATAGAATCAAGCTTAGAAGCCGCTGCCTCTCCTACCATCAAGGAGCACATATCTTTGGCTGCCGGCAGAATCAATGTCTCTCCGATGTTATGTGCTTTGTCCATCTTGGCAATACACAGCGCAATGTGATATGAAGCTTCAGCGGCCTTTACATTTAATTTGACAAATTCTACAACAACTATTTTCTGACCTTGAAAGGCTTGAAGTTTTCTTTGGAAAAACTCAGGAGGTTTTCCCGCTACCTCATCTTTTGGTTTTAACCCACACTGGACTTTACCTCATCGTAACAAAGACTGTGGCTTTGATAATCTCCTTGTAAAAAAAAGTGTGAAAACTGGGTGATATTTCCACAGTTTTTATACTGATGTGGTGAATTTGTGACAGCTGTAAATGAGTGTGTGCAGAGGAAGTGAATGAGTGTGTGAATGAATGTGTGAGAGGGCTGATATGTGTGAGAAGGGAGAGCAAGGGCACCTTTATTTACTCTGGTGGAGAGAAAACGGCTCAAGGCACTGCACAATAGACCATTTTCACAGACTGTGATGACGCATTTCCGCCTTATTTAACAGCGTAAATCTCACTTTTTTATATATATATATTATACTTTTTAAAATATTGAGGGTAAATTTATAACATTATGCTTTGTGTTATATTACCCAACGAATTATTACAGCTGCGAGGGGGTTTCTATTGCAGCTGCTGAGAGAGTGACGGTAAATTTGGCATCTTCTCCCATTTTATTGTCTTAATCCACCACTCTCTGTTTTTTTCCCTCTTCTGGAAAGTCATTAAAACGTAATAGTGGATTTTTTCTTTTGGTCTTGGGAGCAAATGGGTAAGTGAAAATAATATTTGCTGCGGTCTCCCATTAACTCCCATTCACCGCTGTCAAAGTTTACCTTGCAAACAATTACTTCTGTGTTTAAAAAACTGGAGTGTGAAAAAGGTCTATTTGCATTCACGCACAGCTACAATGCACTTGTGCTTTACTATAAAATAAAAACGGCTATTATTCATTATTATTATTATTTAATAATAACAATAATTATATACATTTTTGGTGCACTTAATAATTATCTCTGTAACATGTTCCCATCCAGACTGATCTGATCTCACCATTAATTCAGAAACAATAGGTTGACATTTCTTGAGCTACAGTAAACTCTGTGCTCACCAAAATGCAAAACACTGCCCCAGTGGGCACAAATGTCCCTCAACATAAGGGCACAAATGAGCACCAGTTTCTGGCTGAATTGTCCACAAAGGGGTGCCAAAAGCGAGTTGTAAAGCGAATTGTTTTAGCCCCAGACAGGGTTTCTGTAACTGCTGATCTCCTGGGATTTTCATGCACAACAGTCTCTAGAATTTACTCAGAATGGTGCCAAAAACAAAAAACATCCAGTGAGGGGCAGTTCTGTGGATGGAAACACCTTGTTGATGAGAGAGGTCAACGGAGAATGGCCAGACTGTTTAGAGCTGACAGAAAGGCTACGGTAACTCAGAAAACCACTCTGTACAATTGTAGTGAACAGAATAGCATCTCAGAACCTTGAGGCAGATGGGCTACAACAGCTGAAGACCAAGTCAGGCACTTTATTAGGACCACTTTATTAGGACAAGAACCTGGCTTTCTCACGCAGCTGACATAACACGCTTCCGGTCATGCCACGGTAGAAAATAAACATATCTGCAAAAATCTCTGATGGTAGATACCGTTTCTCAGTAACTCAGCATGATGAGGCCAATGCCAGGGTACTGGAACATTCGGAAGCAATATGCCATTTTCCCATGTAATTATGTTGCCCCATCAATGCCGTTTCTGGTCTGCATAAATCCGCAAGGACATCACTACTGTCTAGATGTCGAGCAGAGTCTGAGCATTTAGCTCAGGTGCTTCTTTTTATCTCTGGAAGAGAACTTTCCAATCTTCAAAGGACACACTCTGTTCTCAATTGCTTTCCCTCCTATCAAACTAAGACAAGATGATGGAGTGACTATTTCTCCAGGAATTCAGTGGTGCTGTTTAATCGCAAAGCCAGAAACAAGGCTCTGGGTGTGCCAAGTGAAAACATTGTGGGCAAGATCTGAAGCACAATAAAGTGACATGTACAATCAGCAACCACTGCGTTAATTTCCTTTTAGCTCAACATAATTTTTTTGCCATGTGTTAAGTAATAATGACTTAACAAATAAATGCCACTTTTTATCAATAGATTAGTTAGGCCTGTTAATGCCTGTAAAAAAGGCTTCTGTAACACATTGGGTATTATAGACACTATAATTGATTATTAAATTGAATTACTGATGTATCGATTTTTTATCGTCACAATATGCACCACTACTCTTAAGCGTCAATCAATAAAAACTTGTCATTTTATTTAGGTGTGCAGGTTTTGGGTGGCATTTGCACACCCTGGCATACACGTGGCTACGCCGCTGGTGCTGATACTTTATTAAGAGAGTGACTTGTGGAGATAAGGCTTTAGTTTAAAAGTATGCATTATTTATTATCTTACACTTGTTAACAGTGCAGTACACAATGAAAAGGTATTGGAGTGGCAAAATCAATCTGGCAATTAGTTTATACAACATTGTAACACAATCAACACTGACAATGCATTGCCCATTTGAATTTAAGGTAGGACTTTACATTAACGATCCTTTTGTTAACAGTCTATAAAGGGTTTATTAATGAGTAATTCATTATGTTTTAATTCATTTGTTTATAGTAACATACATATAGTAGAAAGAGTGAATTTCATGCAATACCTGCCAAATAGTGAACCATTTGAACTCACATGTTTTAAGTGCTTAATAAACTATTCAATAATAGTAACCCATGAAAATGTACCTTAATGTAAAGTGAACACATATGAAGAATTTATTAAGGTGTTGGGAATTTATTAACATAAGAAACCTCTGTACATAAAGTTTAGCATGGATTAATGGTCATCAGGCTTTTTTATATGATTTACTGTATGCTGTGAATGAGCATGAAGACCTGAAAAGTGTTTTGCAGAGGACTTTAGTTAACTAGGACTAGGTAAGTTGGGACTGCACTCGGAGTAGCAAAATTCTTTTGACATCAACATGACAAGTGACAACACAAGTGACTCAAGATATTAAGGTAATTTATATAAACACAAAGCATAGCAACATGACATAATCCCTCTTTTTAATCTCACTATATTTTTCTGCTGCATTGTGACGTAAATCATGAAATAAGGCATGCTATATTTTTTTATTAATATACACTCTTAGAAGAAAAGGTTCCATATAGAACCCTAAAGGGTTATATCGCTCGCTTCACATTTGGAACCGCTAAAAGGTTCTATATAGAACATTTTTAAGCATTCTTTGAGCCAGGTGAAAAGGTTCTATATAGAACCTTTTAGGGGTTCCCAAAATGTAACAGTAACATTTGGTTTTTGTTTAGTTTTTAATTTAATGTTTTTCTTTAGGCCTAATTACAAGAAGAACGTTTAATGGATATGTGAATTGAATAGTTTATTTACAGTACTATATCAATAAGAAAGCGAAATAACCATATAAAAGACATTTAAGTATTATTAAGTAAAGCATTTTTAATAATTTGTATTTACAAAAACACAAGCAATAATTAACACATTTCATTATGCAATAGTTAGGAGAATTGGCTTAATAAATCCACAGGTTTTAAGATCAAAGTTAATTAGTTAACATTAGAACCATAAGTAACATTAATAAACCAGCAAAAAAGACTCAGTAAAAATAAATAAAAACAAATGACCAATGAAAAGCTGTAAAACAATTTTAGCACAGGGGCAGATACAGAATCATTTTGTTGCCACTGGTCTGACAAACTGAGTGAGGTCTTTTGGATTCAACAAAATAAACAAAACTTCACTTCAGTCATCTCCATGTCATCAATTTGAAGTCGGCTGTCTGCACTCTCTGAGGGGTCTGGACACCATATGAAAGATCAGGTTGAGGATGAATGTGCTGATCCCTGTAAGTATGCGAAACATTTAATAGACCTGCTGTACCGATGCTGGCAAAGACAATGATGAAGACGATGATGATGAAGTGCTGAACCCAAGTGCAGTTTATTTTTCAAACGTGTAATCCCAAAACCCTGACTACAAATGTGAACTAAACAAAAACATGAACTTGACTTTGACTGAAACTAGACTTGACATAAACTTGACTTGGCTAGACTTGACATAGAACATGAACATGAACATGAACATGAACATGAACATGAACATGAACATGAACATGAACATGAACATGAACATGAACATGAACATGAACATGAACATGAACATGAACATGATACAACAAAGTTACATTCACAATACCTGACACCAGACAATGGCAAACATGAGGGCTTAAATACAAGGACATGGGTAACAGGTAAACAAGACAACCAATCACAAGACTAAACTATAAACAAGATAACAAGACTAAATTAACATAAACCAATGAAAAGACTAGACTAATAATAAAGTAATCAAACAATGAACCAATGAAAACAAGATACATGAACAGGGGAAACACATGACAAGATCACATGAGGGAACAGGAAATCACATGACATGACAGGAACAGGAACTAAACTTGAAAATAAAAGACATGAAAACAAGAACAAAACACAAACATGACACCTGCTGTCAGTATACAGAATTAATAGAAAAATATGTACCTTTTATGACATTGTTTATGTCATTGTTTTGAAGTCAAATGTCACCTTTGATTTTCAGTTCTCATGGCTCTGATGATGATGATGATATCAAGAACTTCAGAAGTGCTCTGTTAGGTGAAGGTCTTTGCTAAAACCCATGTTAAATTAATATGGCATCTTCAATAAAAAATACATAATTATCATATGTTTGTACATGGCAATAAAACTACAAACATCAAATACTCACGAGTTGAGAAACTGAAACATTTCCATCACTTCCACTCTTGAATAAAGCTTGATTAATCTCTTTATATCAGTTCAATAATAAAGTTTGATTAATTTCTTTATATCAGTGTAGTTGGATTAATTCAATGCTGTGATGTGCTCCTGGAAACTTGTTTCATTATCCCCCCCATGTTTTCTATATGCAAAGAAAATTTAATTATAACATAATCATGGTATCAGGATTACTAGTCAATCCACAACAGAGATTTTAGTGATTCAATTTGAAATTACTTTCCTCCTGGTGGAGAATATTGCAAGCCTGGACGAAACAGTTTTGTCAAAATGTATTCTTTGTGCTTGCTGATATAAACTTGTAAGTCATAAATGACAAGGAAGTTAGGTCATAATAAATAAAAATGACATAAAATTAATCAATAAATTAATTTATATTTCCTTCTTACCAGAGTAAGGTTGTCCTCAAGCTTTCAGTTCAACCGATTCATCGTGACCTTTAAAATTTTAAATAGGATCCTTGCGAGAGCATGCGGCTTAAATGTGCCTTTATGCTAATCAAATGTGCCTTTATGTGTCAAAGTAACATCCACATGAATGCCTGGACCCAAGGTTTCCCAGCAGAACATTGCCCAGAGCATCACACTGCCTCCGCCAGCCTGCCTTCTTCCCATGGTGCATCCTGATGCTATCTCTTCCCCAGGTAAACGACACACACGCACCCGGCCGTCCACATGATCTAAAAGAATACGTGATTCATCAGACCAGGCCACCTTCTTCTATTGCTCCATGGTCCAGTTCTGATGCTCACATGCTCATTGTAGCCACTTTCGGCAGTGGACAGGGGTCAGCATGGGCACATGTTCACTTGCTGCATATCCCACCCCTTGACAGGTCCCATTGTAACGAGATAATAAATGTTACTGACTTCACCTTTCAGTGGTTTTAATGGTGTGGCTGATCAGTGTATATCAAATTAAACTCTCATTCTCAGGAATGTGACTTTTCTGTTTATTTTGATGCCCTAATACCACAGTTTGAAAGATTTCCAAAAGAATTGTAAAGTGAAAAATGATATTTGTAAAACATCAAATAAAAATGTCTCTTTTATGCGGTGATCACTGCTGCTGTTCCAGATACCTAAAAACGTAATATCTGCTTTTACCTTAGGCAGTTTTCAAAAAAAAAAAAAAAAAAGAAAAGAAAAAAAAGAGTCATTTTTACTTGTCTTGCTTGTCTGAATAATCCAATGTTATATCTTAGATGTCCAGAACAAAATATGCGGTCCAGCAGGAAAAGCATGCTAAACAAATCCTTGGAAATATATGTTATCGACTATTGATGATAAAATACATCATGGCAAAGGGGAGGGTCTCAGCTTTTTAATGACTACTGAGCTTCTAGTCCACTCAGAGACCGATATATTCGATGAAACAACGGGTGTGTTGCATGAACTGAAAATTAGGCTGAATGTCTATGGACGAGCACATCTGTGAAGTCTAAAATGCAGTAGAGCGCCACCTACATTTCAGATCGGCATTTTGTGACGGAAGGTGATAGAGGAAAAAAACTTTTCTGAAAAAATTAGATCAGGCGGCAGCACAAAACTGCCCCAGAGTTGAAGAGGTTAATGAATCCCTTTATAAACACTTAACAAACTGAAACATTAATGTAAAGTGTTACCAAATTGAATTATGCATGGAATTACTAAACTATAACAGCTTAAATCATCATTATCATATTCATAGTAATTTATTGTCTGATTTCAGAATTATTATTTATTTATTTATTTATTTTTACGACACCACCATCCAACACAACTAGATGTATGACAATATACAGTATAACTTATTCGAAATTAATTAAAACACAATGCACATCTTGAAATATCTACTGAGATGTGCATATCGCAACAGGTCTTCAAAATTCATGAAAGCAGACAAATTGAAAAGAATAAAATTGATGGGGGCCACTGCAATCTGGAACATCTAGAAGGACAACGCATAAATGAATCATCAAATGATTTTTTTTTCTTTGATATTGTTCTAGTGTGAAGGCTGAGATAAGAGAATGGGCTCTGAAAGGGTGGAGACACTCTGCATCTGTTCAAACAGCTTCTGTACTGGGAGAGATACACGAACAGAGGGGTCCAGCTCCTGCTTTTGTGCATTTATATGTGTTAAAACAGCATCTCAAGAGACTGATGCATCAGAACATGTAATGAAAAGCATAGCAGATGACAACGAGACGGCAAAAGAAAACCGAAAGAGACCTTTAATAACTTTTACCGGTTTGTATGTAAAAAGTGTGAAAGTCCACAGACTTGTGCGACAACTTTCCATAGTTTTTTGTTAACTTTTCTTGCGGGTTTTATTTCTGACAAAGATTTACATTTCATCATTCACGATGAATACCTCGGTAATTTTTTGCAATTCCGAATTTGTTAACTCGTCAAACTTGTCGTGTGTGAACCGAACCGTCCCGTCTTACAGCGTCATTGACATCGCGTCCTTCATGCACGTCTTCCCCACTGTCTACGGCATCCTGTGTTCAGTTGGAGTTCTGGCCAACAGTTTGGTTATTTATTCTGTGGCATCAAGCAAGAAAAAGATGGTCTCCGATATTTACATGCTGAATTTGGCCATCGCAGACCTGCTCTTTCTGTTGGTGATGCCCTTTAACATCCATCAGCTGGTGAGGGACAGGCAATGGGTCTTTGGGCACTTCATGTGTAAGGCTGTGGTGGTGGTGGATGTGAGTAATCAATTTACCACAGTGGGGATAGTGACTGTGCTCTGCATTGACAGGTGAGAGTTTTGTATATGCAATATAATATAATATAATATTATTACTGTGTTTACTGTGTTTATATTGTGTTCTTCAGGGCAATGATGGTTAAATATGTGCCATATATTTGCATAAAGAAAATGAAGTCTATTTTTAGGACCTTTATGATTTATTTCCATAAAAATAAAAACAGTTTTTAAAATTAATTAAGACGTTTTACTTTTTCAATTGTTTTTAATTAGTTTTGTTAATTTCCACGATTTTTAATGGTGTTTACCATTTAATTCTCATTACTGTAATACAGTCATTTTATTTATTTTTGAATAGAATTTTTACTATACTAATAAAATGAAATGTTTTCTTTAAATTAAAGCAGTACAACAAATAGGCTACTACTATGGTGAACAGTTACTTTACAATTTAAATTTTTTATTATTATTATTATTATTTTCTTCGCATTACAGTAATGAGAATGAGATTTTCTGCATTATGGCAATGAGAACTGAGACGGGAATGTGCTTAATTGTCATGAAAATAATGTCGCAATACCAAAAAGTCGTAATGCTCCTAAAATGGGCAAATGTGACATGAATATGTTCTGGATAGGTTTCGTGACAATCACTCTAATACAGTGTTGGACAGCATTAGAATGATAAACAGGAAGAGATATTATGTACTTTATAAAGTACATCAGCATTGAGGTTAAAGTTATTGAATTCTTTATTAAAATCAAATTACATACAGTAATCAGTGCATTTACACAAAATTATACAAAATTACAGCTCAGCAGGTCATCACTGTTAATCAGTCTCAAATCTAGATGTTCTACTGAGTTTATGCAACAGAAAGAAAGAAAGAAAGAAATCAATGTAACTCTCAAGGGTGTGATCCATGCTGCATGACCTTGAAAAATCAAGCAATCTTCATCGATTATTTCTATACCATTAGTCTGCAAGACTGGGCAACAGCAACAAGCAGTGAGTGGCTTAAAAAAAAAAAAAAAAAAAAAGCCTTACTGACATTTATGGAAATGTCCAAATAAAATACAGAGAGTGCAGAAGAGTGATTTTGCTTTGCTTTGGGTGTTGTAGATATATTTGCCCCCAAAGGGCCTCTGTATGATTTGATGATAAAGTTTCAATGTAACACTTTCTAATATACAGTAGTGCGGTTACTGTTATATTCCCAAAGGCTGATCTGAAATAAGGGATTCTGCTGGTTGTTACTGTGCCACATGCCTAGAGTTACATAGATAAGGCATCTTAGCTGCACATTTTCACTATCTTTTGCTAAATCAGTTGATCCTACATTCTGTTTAAAGGGTAAAGTTAATGTCATTGTCACTGAGCATTATTTTCCAGAGGTCATTTATATTGCGGGATGGTCTTCTGCTCCCATTATGAGGAACTGCAAGAGAAAATACAAAGATTGTTGTCTGACAGTGCTGTAATACTGAAATGATTAGAGATAGAAAGTTTTTATGTTTTTGGAATGTGATGGTATGTGTAAATGTTGCATTTTGCTTTTATGCACAAGATTTGATGAATGAAAATGAAGCTGTGCTGTGTTGCAGCTCTATCCGCATGTAATCGGTCACACTTTCCAGCAGACCTCTACTATGAAAGAGTCCACAATCTGATAAGTACACTGCAGGCTTTCTCAGTTGTCTGTTAGGCTTTGTTTTAAAATGAGGATAAAAAAGACCTCAGATTTTAAATCATCCAATTGTGAATCGTCCATTATCAAAGCTTGGTTCATGACATTCAAACTTTAAGTTCTATATGCTCTGATACAGTTTCAACTTCTCTCCATTGTGTATCAGTATATCGATAGCCTCATATCTGATCTTCTTTGATATAGTTTGAGAATAATGCTGAAAGCTTAGAAAATTTACCCATGAAATATGAAAAAGCAAAATTACAAATTAGATCTCTTTAATGTCTCAATTATTTCATCTCGACAGCAATGAAATTTAGTGGAGATTTTTTTATGGAGAACAAGACCCCATTCACCTCAAATGTGTCTCCTCTAGTGTATCTCCTCAGAACCAGTCTCAACAATGTCTCAGACTGTGCCCAGGTTTGCCAATAGACCAAATGTCTGCAATCAAAAGTCAGAGATTTTAATATCAACATTTCACATCAAATTCTTCAGCCTGATCTCATGAACATTACATGACTGTGGCAGAATTTTGCAAAAGGAAATTACATGCTTCATTATATCTTTTGCTGCAGTTTCCTAGTGAAATGTCCAGCAGGGGGTGCCAAAAGAGAGTGAAATGGTGTCGTAATCAGATGAATATTAGATGGAGGTTTTAATGAGTAAAACATACTTCACTAACCTAAAACTTTAACCTAATCCTAACCGATAGTGTCCTAAACACAAATGAAAACAGACATCCTTACCCTTAACCAACACCTAAACAACCAATAATGTTGACAAAGCAAATGCGACACGAAAAGCGCATTTTCTATCATGTCATTTTGCGATGCTTCTATGGCTGGCCTCAAACCGGTGGTCTGCCAATTCCAAAGTTCAACACTCTATGAGGTAAGCTAGAGCAGAAACTAATCATGTTGGAATAAGTGTGAAAATGTAGGTGGGTCTGTAATGCAAGCGTTAAAATTTATCGTTTTTCAAATGATGCGTTATTTTTCGATATCATAACATAGCAGTGTGTGAGTAATAGTGTGAGAAGTAAGTGTTTATAAAGTCACAATCAGCCGTTGTACTCTTGAATTGTGTGAAAGTGAATAAAACACTGAGTTGTAGTAGCACCACTAGTATTAATTTTACCGGGAAACTTCGGTGAACGTGGCACGTAAAATCAGTTTGACAAAATGTAGTTATAATAATGTTCATTCTGTGAGACTAGGTTTAAATTCTTCCAAGACCAAATTAACTTAACTATGCAATCCACAATAATATTATGGCTTAATAGTCTTACTGCACATCAACAACAACAATCTATTTTCTATTTTTATTTCTTATATTATTTTAAGGAATTTTAGTACAAACCATCTGAGACAAAGCCATGTCCACACTAATATGTTTTTCAATTAAAAACTTTTGAATTTGGTGACAAAAGGTTGAAAGTTGGATGCTGAAATCAGTCTGCGCTTACCAAAATTCGACTCACTGCCACCAGTGGCCAAAGCTGGAAGTGCTGTTGAGTGTATGGGCATGTGTGAGCTCCAGTTTCCAGGTGAAATGTCCACAGATGGGTGCCAAAAACACGTTGTATTTTTGGTGGTGAATGATGTAATTCAGTCACAGGAATGCATTAAAATACAAACTCTGAATTGATTACTTCCTGGTTTCCATGGGACCAGAACCTGTATCTCAGCTTGAGCTCACACAGCTCACTATTGGTAGGACCAGAGAAAAGTCTATTCCCACTTGAATTGATACAAAAAATGTCTGATGGGGATGCTGCTTTTCTGTTATTCGGCAGAATGTGGTTGATTTCAGGGTACATGAACATTCGATTTCCCGTGTGATCATTCTGAGCACTTCAATATGAGATGTGCCGCTGTCAGACTGGGGTGGTGTCTTCATTTTGACCAAAATACAGAATGTTGGCAACCCTGTGATGGTGGTACTGGAGAGTGTATTCGAAAGTCTCAGTTTTCATTAGAGGAAAATGCCATTACAGTGTGAATGAGTGGCAAAACGCAGCAAAATCAATGCATTTTCAACCAAAAAAGTGTAAGAGTAAATGTGGCCTAAATAATACAACTAAGATCTCATTTAAGTCTAATGAAAGAGCATCCTCTAAGCAATAGAATTTTCCTCTGGGATGGCATTACTGTGAACAACAAGTGTACCTGTTTTTAATATGATGTATTTTTTATTTCAGGTACTCTGCCATCGTACATCCAACGTCAGAAAAGAGGACCATTCAATGGACCATTATCATCAACATTATGGTGTGGGTGGGCAGCTTTCTTCTGAGTATCCCAGTCATGATATACACTAAAGTGGTCTCTAAAAAGCACCTGAACATGTGTATGCTATACTTGGATGGACCAAAGGATATGTACTGGTACACGCTCTATCAGTCCACATTGGGTTTTATTGTCCCCTTGATCATTATCAGCACATTTTACACTCTCACATTGTACCACGTGTTCCGCTCCATCCGACGGGTCAAACGCAAGCAGTCCTTGTGGGCCAAACGGGCTACTAAGACAGTGCTGATGGTGATCGCCCTGTTCCTGGTCTGCTGGTCCCCTTACCATGTCATCCAGGTCATCAACCTCAGCATCCAACAGCCCACCAATGCATTTGTCTACGCATACAACATTAGCATCTGCTTAAGCTATTCTCACAGCTGCATCAACCCTCTCATGCTGCTCATCTTCGCCCAGAACTACCGCGATCGCATCTGCCGTCGCAAGGAACTGTACTCCCAGACCAGCGTGTCCAAGACCACCTTCAAAACCGACGGAGGCTCTAGCATCAGTCCGGACACCAGTCACCGGTGCACTGTCATCTAATGGCCACCGAGTCCTGATGGACGTGCTTACTGAGAAAAGCAAGAGAAAATGGAGCCCTGCACTGCATCACTTGCTTCACCAGTGTCAATTGTACGGTAGACTTCTCAAATGGAAAAACTGTGAATTCCGCAGTGAACAGAACTTTCAAGAGGGATGATGGAGTGAATCAGCAGTGTGACTGAAGTGCCAATGAGCTGACAGGTCACTCGACTGTGTTTTGTGTCACTCTCTTGAAAACTGACTGTAATGTCCTGTTACTGTATTGCTGTTCATTGATCTGTTGTAAAAACCAGCCTGATATCATGAACATTCTGTGAATGTGGCGACATTTTTGAAAAATGACATTACATAGTTCAGTACACATATTGCGGTAGTTCTGAGGTTAAATGTCCAATGTTCTCCAAACAGATTATCCCTCAAGTTAACAAATTTTAAATCAACAAAACCTACCTCCCTACCCTGTACCTCAAACTCAAACCTGTACCCAACTGACAGTGTCATAAATGCAAATGTAAGATGAAAAACACAATTGCTGAGGCAACCACGTCATTTTGTGGTGTTTCTATGACACTTTATCTCATGTGTCGTCTCTGAACTTGTACCCCCGGTCCTACTTGATTGCACCTGTGATAAATGTGCTTAAACTGTGGAGGGTGTGGTAAGGGACCATCCGAAACCGTCAGCCATCAGAACCCTGAAATCTGCAGAAAACATCAGAAATCTGCCGTTTTACTTATGATCTGTGTGAAAGTAAATAAAAGTCATTGTTGTTGCAGTGCCAGTTGTTGAAACTGCCACGATAAATACAAAAAGCCACGTAAAAATTATTTTTGGCAAAAATGTAGGTATAGTAATGTGATTCTATGAGACCAGGTTGTTAAAAACAATTAAATGGTCAAGTGTTTGTCGTACTTTGTCCTTAAAGACTTTTAAGATGCAAAAAAAAAATAATGTCTTGTTTCCAGTAAAAACATCTAAATATCCTACATTCATTTACTTCAGAAGAAAAAATGTGTAAGCTAATAAGATATGCCAGAGAATGTGTCTTAAGTTTTTGGGTTTATTTTTCTTACCTCATTGGCAAATATTATTTTCTTGATTTCAGTATAAACCTCACAAAATTTTGTTAGATGTATGCTTTAACAACAATAATAATAAAAAAAATATACAATTTAATAAATAAAAATAAAAAATTCATTTTCCAATGGGATAAGAAAAATACATGTAATTAAAAAATTATATTTTCCATAAACAAGTCTTATTACCTAATGCAATTTTAAATATTTAGTTTGGTTTAAAAGTAAATATTAAAAGTAAATATTAAGGATGTGTAGATATTTTTACTTGAAAACTAGGCAAAAATACTAATTACGATTATGAAAGTTGTAAAAAAACAAAATAAACAAAAATGCCATTGTAATATGACATAAAATCTGTGTTCTTGTGCATATGTATGGTGCTGACAAAGTTCATAAGTGTCAGAGTAAAATTAACAAATATGCTGATAAGCCTATTGTGCATTTAACCATTAGGGTAAAAATGTGTGCAGCACGCAGTATCAGTGTTTTTCATTCTGATATTATATTGAACTGAAGTTCACTTGTGTATTTGTGAAAAACTGACTCTTTTGGCATAAATATGGCATTCCCCTTTATATTTGTGCAAAAAGAACACATTTGTTGTGACTTTCTTAATTGTGTAGATATTGGCTTATTTTTAAAGCATTTTACAGAATATATTCCACCTTTAGATGTCTCCGTTTTAAATGTCTCCAGATGTTATTGGAACACATCTTCTGACCTCACATGAAGTCTTGCTCTCATGCCTGTATGACTATCTCTTTAATCTTCACTCAGAATTTTTCAAAAGATAAAATATCCTTGAGTGTAGAGCTCTCAGTGTTTTATTATGTGTTTTCACAAAGACGTCCAGTGTGAAATGCCCCGTGTCTCTCTGTTTTCCCCCTCGTTCTGAGAAGACCCTGCTTCCCTAAGAGAACAGACATTTTCACAGTTTAACTATCTGGGACTGGTCACATTTTAATTCAGTCATGCCGTCCCTATTTAAAACATTATGGTGCTTGGCAAATAAATAAAGTACTGGGTATAAAAGTTTATTTCTTTCCTTTTTTCTGCTCTAATGAATAATGAGAAGGATTGATTTGGACTAAAAATGCCTGAGCTGAAGAAAAGACTGAGCTGCTGATTTCTATGTGAAATTCACTAAAATGAGGTGCATTAAACTGTACGGTCAGTCATTTTTCAGGGAGAAGAACTGTATGTTTCATAATCTCTGATTGAACGTTTACCACCTGTTTTGCAACTTGTCTGAGTGTACTGTTCTTAAGGCTTTGTCACTTCTGTGCTATAAATGTACAAAATAAATGCTAAAAAACTATAAACCGTTTTACCATTTGAATGTAAAATCATGTAATTCTTGTATTATGTTGGTATACACTCATTAATAAATCTCTCTAAAATAAAAATAAATTCGGTCATTATGTACTAGGCTTGGGATCAATCCCTTTTACACGCATTGTAAATCGGAAGATTTTCCAGATGATTATCTATATATATAGGGATTGTTTTCAGATATAAATAAAGCTGCTCGTTGCACAATAGTCTTTGTCTTTTCAAACATATTTCTCAACACAACTTTGGTAAAGTGTGAGAGGCAGGGTAACTTAAAGGGTCACACAACAGACGCGTCTGGCGGATGACACAAAGCATTCTAAAATTCGAAATTATTATTTTCTATGAAGGTACATACACAGCGAAGGCTCGCAGTCCAGAGGCTGTTAAAAATTCTGCAGCGCCACGGAGCACAACTTGCATAGTTTTCCAATAAATTCGACCCAAATCATTATCAAAGGACAAAGATTATTTACTCTAGTCATTACTGGATGATATATTGTGTATACTGTATGTATCTTTCATATAGCCTACACAATTTATCTTCAGTTACAAGTATGTCTTTTTGTGGTTTGATAGCTTGAGTAAAAGACCTATTCAATGCTACATACAGAGAAACTGCATAATAAACACCGCCATTACTAATCGTTCAGTTTGCGCAGTTACACCAGTTTCATACACTACCCTGCAAACTCATCACTGTCACTTTGTTAATTCATGAAGAAGTACAAAAACCATCATAACCATCATCTGTACCTTGTCAATGCCACGACTGGCTTCAGTAAATGTTATATCGCCCTCTTGTGGTCTCCCAATGCTATTACACCAGACAGAAACCCAACTGAGTGAATTGGAAAGCATGCAAATTAGGCTTCTAATTTAAATGTCGGCTAATTTTAAAATATTGATGCCTCAAAAATATATCTATAAAACAACGTGCTGATAAATAATTGATATATCGATATTTTATGACACCCTATTATGTACTTATAATGGTGTCATCATATTATTCCATAACCATATTTTTTTTTCTGTAGAACACAAAAGGACAAAATTCATAAGCTATGGAACATTTTAAGCTAATAATGATTTCAACTTTTGAACAGTTTCTCACTCAAAGCTATCGTAGGCAGACGACCTACAGAACTATATTTATATTCAGATGAGAAGGAATATAGAATATACAACAGATCATATGGACTACCTTTATGATACTTTTTTTTTCTTGACAGTCTCCGCCCCCTTTCACTGTCATTGTACTGAAAAGAACAGCCAGAAAATTCTGTAAAAAAGCTGCTTTTTTGTTCCACAGGAGAAAGAAAGTCTTATGGGTTTGGAATGACATACATGTGAATAAATGATGACAGAATTTTTATTTTGGGGTAAATGATTCCTTAAATTTAAGCAAAACTGTACCGTGTATTAAACAGTACAGAATTAAGTGGAATATTCCGGCCCCCTATCTTTTTTTCTTTTTTTGTTAGTTGAGCATGTATGGATGCTATATTCCTAGAACTCATATTTTCTGTCTACTTTCACAGAAATTTTCATGTGTCCTTTTTTTGTTGCAATTTATATAATTTGTTCTTAACCATAATTTAGCTATTCATTCTATTATGAAATTACTGTCGACTGTAATGTAGGCCCCATAGCAATGGGACAAAAAGATTACATAGTCTGATAAGTCATCTTTCACCCCATTGCCTACATTTAGGTTTATATTTGATACTCTGTTGCCTTTTCTACTGTCACACAAGGTGGATTATCCATAATGATATGGGTAGCCCATTTCAACCTCTTTATGTTTGATAATTGCCCTGTATAATCATATAACAGCCATTTTACAGTACCAGGTGCACCCATTGTAAACATTCTTCCCTAATGTCCCCATATTCCAACACGATAATGCCCCTTTAAAAACAGAGTGAATTCACCAAAGAGGCTCCTCCACAATCCTCTCTAATGATGTTCTAATCTTTTGCACCTGATGTGGTGCGCCTGATTGTAATTTTATGCATTTTAAGTAGTATATAAATGTAGGGGTGTCTCACCAAAAATTGCATTTCTATTAAGTACATTTTACAAATAATAAAAAAAATGTCTTCAGTTGTATTAGTTTATTTATATTACCTCCATCTCTCAATATTGTTAAAATGAAGATCTAATGTCCATATGTTGAAAAAGACAAAGGTTTTCATGGGGTGTCCTATCTTTTTCACATGACTGTATTCCTGGGTCTTCCTTAGCTGGTGCATCATAACCCCGTCTTATCTTGGACAAACTGTGAGGTATGCAGCTGGAGCGATCAGTGTTACGTCAATTGTCTGTCTCTTCCGCAATCTCCAGCCACCACTAAAGAGAACCCCATTCACTGTCAATCTCTTACATCTAATACTACCACCACTGAAAACTCTGCCATTGCTCAAAACATTCCTATCTTGCCCAAGTATGAGAAGTTCCATGATATTTTCAGTCCCCAAAAAGCCTCCCAACTGCCTCCACATTATCCTTGGGACTGCGCCATAGATCTGCTTCCTGGTGCTTCTCTACCTCAAGGTCGAGTTTACACACTGTCACTCTCTGAACAAAAAGCCATGGAAGAATTTGTCAACCAAGCCCTCAGCCAAGGTTATATCTGTCCATCTACATCTCCTATTGCCTCCAGTTTTTTCTTTGTGACCAAGAAAGATGGAGGGTTACATCCATGTATTGACTATTGTGCTCTCAGTGACATCACAGTCAAGTTCAAATACCCATTACCACTGGTTTCATCCACTCTTGAACTTATGAGAGGTGCCAATATCTTTATCAAACTGGACCTACGGAGAGCATTTAACATCATTCTCATTCGAGAAGGTGATGAGTTGTAGACCACCTTTATCACCTCAAGTGTTTATTATGAGTACTGTACTGCATGTGGTGTGATGGCATATGGTCTGGTCAATGCCCCCTCAGTATTCCTGTCTTACACAAACGAAGTCTTCCGTGATTATCTTAACCTGTTTGTCATCGTTACATTGATTACATTTTCATCTATTCTAGCAATCTCCAAGACCACATCCGCCATGTAAAACTGGTCCTGCAATGCCTCCATGAACATCACCTGTATCTCAAAGCGGAAAAGTGTCAATTCCATCAGACATCCATCCACTTACTGGGATATATAATTGGCCAAGAAGGCATTCATATGGATTCCATTAAGGTACTGTACAGGCCATCACCACTTGGCCACAACTGTCTACAGTGAAGGAGTTGCAGAGGTTCTTAGGATTTGCCAACTTTTATCATCACTTTATCAGGGAACTACAGCACGGTATTTGCCTCTCCCACCAACCTATTAAAAAAGCTCACCCAAATCTTTTGCCTGGTCTGCTGAAGCCACAACAGCTTTCCAACGACTCAAGACTGCTTTCACCACTGCACCAATCCTTAAACATCCTAACTCTGAACTACCCTTTGTAGTTGAAGTAAACGCATCCACCACCGGGGTCAGGGCAGTGCTAACCCGGAGACATGGCACATCTCCCAAACTACATCCCTTTACCTTCTTATCCAAGAAGCTGTCATCGGCTGAATAAAACTATAACACTGGGAACAGGGAATTACTAGACATCAAGATGGCATTAGAAGAATGGTGCCACTGTCTTTAGGGGGTTTACTTCCCATTCCAATTTATTACAGACCATCGCAACTTGGAATACTTCCGGATCGGGACATCCAGGAATTTCCCAGACACTCGTGCTAGTCCAGAATATCCCAGGATGTCACCCATTATGTTTATGCCTGCCTGGACTGCACAACATCCAAAGTTCCTCGTTGTCTTCCAGCTGACAAGTTACTACCTTTGCCAATACCCCGAAGACCATGGTCTCACCTGGGAGTCGATTAAATCACTAATCGATTCTCGATTCGACCGATTCTCTAAGGCCTGTCACTTAATTCCATTCAAGGGATTACCCAAAGCCTTTGAGACAGCAGAGGCCCTTTTCAATCATGTCTTCCAGAACTTTGGCCTCCTGGAAGATATCATATCAAACCGAGGCCCACAATTCACATCCTGGGTTTGAAAGGCCTTCTTCAGCCTCCTGGGGTTATCCATCAGTCTCTCCTCAGGCTACCATACTCAGAATAATGGGCAGATGGAGAGAAAAATTCTGGATTCTGTCATGCCCACATTGGTCCATCTCTCTTCTGAAATCATCCACTTTAACTCACCGGATTTCTTATCACTCATTATCAGTATCACCTGTGGACAATATCCCATTCACTATTTACACCAATGAGCCAAAACATTATGACCATTCACAGGTGAAGCGAATAAAGTTGATCTCCTAACAAGGCCACATGTCAAGGTCTGGGTAGATTAGATGGTAAGCGAATACTCAGTTCTCGTAGTTTACGTGGTGAATGCAGGAGAAATGGGCAGGAGAAGACCTGAGCTACCAAACATGAGGGTCAAATATTTATGGCCAGAAAACTGGGTCAGAGCATCTCTGAAATGGCAAGATTTGTGGGGTGCTCCCATTCAGCAGTGGTGAGTATTTACCGACAGTGGTACAAGATGGGACAAACCACAAACCGGCGACAGGGTGTTGGGCGCCCATGGCTCATCGATGTGCGATGGCAACGAAAGCTATCCCATCTGGTTTGAACCAACAGAAAGTCTACTGTGGCTTAAGTCACAGAAAATTTTAATGATGGTTACGGAAGGAATGTGTCACAACACACATTGCATTGCACCCTGCTGCGTATAGGGCTGCGTATCCGCAGACTGTTCAGAGTGCCCATGATGACCCCTGTCCACTGTCAAAAGCACCTACAATGGGCACATGAGTGTCGGAACTGGACCATGGAGCAGTGGAAGAAAGTCACCTGGTCCGAATAGTCCGTTTTCTTTTACATCACATGGACGGCCGTGTATGTGTGCACCGTTTACCTGGGGAAGTGATGGCTTCAGGATGCACTGTGGGAAAACGACAAGCCGGGGGAGGGAGTGTGATGCTCTGGGCAATGTTCTGCTGGGAAACCCTGGGTCCGGCCATTCATGTGGACGTCAATTTGGCATGTGCTATATACCTAAACATCAGTGCAGACCAGGTACACCCCTTCATGGCAATGGTATTTCCTGATAGCAGTGGCATCTTTCAGCAGGATAAAGCGCCCTGCCACACAGCACACATTGTTCGGGAATGGTATGAGGAATATGATGAAGAGTTCAAGGTATTGCCCTGGCCTCCAAATTCCCCAGATTTCAATCCGATTAAGCATCTGTGGGATGTGCTGGAACAACAAGTCCAATCCACGGTGGCTCCACCTCGCAACTTATAGGAATTGAAGGATCTGCTGCTAATGTCTTGGTGCCAGATACCACAGGACACCTTCATGGGTCTTGTACAGTCCATGTCTCAGTTGGGTCAGTGCTGTTTTTGCGGCACGCTGAGGACCAACAGCATATTAGACACGTGGTCAAAATATTTTGGCTCATCAGTATATACAGTGTATTATTGTTATTTTGTTCTCTTTAACCTGTTAGCTTCCTTGCATCTGCTTCATTAAAAATCCTTTCATTTGGGTTTGCACTCATCCTCTGTGTCAGTCTTTATTTGGTGTCACAATACATTTACAATGAGACAGAACAAAACAAAAGACAAACAAACAAGTCAGATACATTATTGACAACTAAAAACAATGTGCTTTACAACCTCGCTTTTTTCACCCCTCTGTGGACATTTCACCCAAATACTGGATTGCACATGTGCTCTTACATTCAAAAACACTTCCTGCTTTGGCCACTGGAGGCAGTAGTTAGAATTTCGCTGACCGATTTTAGCTGAAGTACTTTCGACCTACAGTTGCCGAATTCACAGTAAGATTTTTCTGTCCCAATAGGTTACATTTTTTAAGGAAAAATCCCCTACAACAGGATCCACCTCTATATGTTTATAATGATTCCTGATTTTCAGAGCACTAAACTGAGAGGTAGCCAGCCGAAACAACCTACAGTTTTCTCTAACCTGATCTTCAAATGACCCATGACTACCCAGCTAGGGCCCCCCAAATGAATCTCAGCCATTTCCACCACTAAGTATAGCATAGCATAGCAAAGCATAACATAACATAACGTAACATAACATTATATAACATACCATAATACAACATATATTGTAACATAATATATAACATAATCTTATACTATATACATAATCTTATATATAATATATAAACTTATTATGTATTATATATATTACATAATCTTACATAACGTTAATGTATGTCCATATATGTGTTCTTGTCGTCAGTTATTTCATTATTTTATTGTTACCTTAGTGGCAGACAACTCAATTGTAAGAGTACCCAGTAAATAAATGTTTCTTTTTTTTGTCTTTTGTATGTTGTTTGTATGCAAATTCTGGGTAAGTAAACACTGCTCTTCTGTCCTTTTTGCCATAGGCAGATGGGTTTCATCAACCAAACAGAGTACTATATCATTTAAGGATTTAAAACCTTCCGCTAAAATTATCAGCAATGTGCAAAAGTTAAAGGAATATCA
Organism: Myxocyprinus asiaticus; assembly: GCF_019703515.2. NCBI lineage: Eukaryota > Metazoa > Chordata > Actinopteri > Cypriniformes > Catostomidae > Myxocyprinus > Myxocyprinus asiaticus. The sequence goes on along the minus strand of NC_059365.1, from coordinate 34,091,061 downwards.
TAAGAAATATTAAGATGTAATATACTGCTAATACACCATATTCTTGTCAAGAATTATAGTACAAAAAATAAATTACAGATACATCAGCACATTGAAATCTTTAAAAACTCTGAGCAATTAGAAATTTAAATAAAATACCAAAAGTGTATGATCATTGTAACTGTACTGAAAACCACAATAGGCTGAGCCTTGCCCCTCTCCATGAAATACAGCCTGTAGTCCTTTTATGATCTAATTAAATTAGGGACAGACACAAAGATTATGATAAGATTATAATGATATTGTGATGGTTTAATGTATTTATAAATGTAAGTGGTGCATCAGTGATGCTCTGCTTAGAATCACACATAAAAAATAAAAAAAAACACTTGACCGATAAAGCACTTAATACATCTCAGAGTACCTGCGTCATCCTACGAATAATGCAAATACCAATGTTGGATAAAATTGCCGATCTGCATTCTGTTTTTCCTTCCATGACAAATCTAAAGCAAATCTGCTCAGTCCCCCCACACAATGTTAAAGTAATTACTGTCATTCATCTAAACGGTCTCCACAAAGCAAAACAGCATACAAATTGATTAAAGACCATTTATCAAAAGGCCAAAAAAATTTGTCTCCAGTCTAAGAGTACATAATGGCCTGCACTGAACGGTTTAAAATATCTAACCACTGGCCTGGTAATAAAGATAAAAAAGGCAAACAAAGCGTCTCTTTGCATGTCCTCGTGCAATCTGACCACAAAAAACCCTACAGGGTATCATCAGCTAATAAGAGAGATGTTTTTCGTGCTTTCTATGACTATCCTTCAGAGATCTTAGTTTGAGAGATTTCTTGGAAATTTAGAACAATTAAAGGTGATGAAATTGTGAAAAACAGAAAGCAATCCCACAAACCCTTGAGCTCCTTTCACTTCCTCGGCAGGAAGTTAGAGGAGGATAAAAAGAACAAAGGAGAAACAGTCTTTTTCCTTTCTAGTATGGTCTCAGGTGAAAAATATCCATCTCTCAAATTACTTCAAGATCACATGCAATGCAGCTTTGTCATGCTCAGTGGTCCTCCAGCATATGAATCATCTTTCAGTGATTCTTTATTTAACCGCTTGCTGAACTAAAACTCACTCCCTCAGGGCAGAGACGATGGATCGATTTCTGTGGTGTTAGATGCTAATGCACTTTGAAAGATACAGGGCTAGCTGGTACTTTCAGTCTGTGATGGATCCCACAGGGAGACAAGCGTCATCAACCAAACAGAGTATACAGCATATCAGTTTTTGTAACCACCATTTTACTATTTTTAAACAAGTTGAAATAATTTTTTATCATTTTTTAACATTATGCCACAAAAACATACTGTAAATTTCAGAACTCAAAACTTCCTCCTCACTGCAAAAAGAGCATTTGTTGAAACCAAGCTGCCAAAACAACTCTTTATCTACTTCCTCCACATTGTGATATCACATTGTGGTAGACATTAGCATCTGACCACCTCCACAACAACACTAGTGAACGAATCGTTCTTTTGAACCGGTTCTTTTTAGTGAACGAGTTGAACCAGTTCACCAAATCTGACTGAATCATTTGAAACAGTTCGTGACTCAAGTCAACACTGATCCACAAGTTACTCTGTCTTAACCTGTCTCTTGGACGTGCATGACACTCCCACTCGAAATGACCCAATAACCGGGAGAAATATGATCCTAGTACTGGTGATATCTGCTTTTCCCAACTCTTCTTTGCAATCAACCACTCCAACTAGGGTTCACAAATCATGTGTGTGATTAAGGGGCGAAATGAATGTTTCTGGTGTATTTTGCTGAACAGCAGAAAGTTTAACAAATAAAACATACTGGAAATATGTTTGTGACTTGATTGTATTACCATTTTATCAACTTATGAAGATGATCCGGTCAACAGTTCTTGAGTCAATAGTACAATGAGTCGATCACAGCAGTTCTCGAGTCAACAGTACACTGATCCGGGGACAGCAGCTCTCGTGTCAACAGTACACTGATCCGGGGACAGCAGCTCTCGTGTCAACAGTACACTGATCCGGGGACAGCTGCTCTCGAGTCAGCAGTACACTGATCCAGGGACAGCAGTTCTCGAGTCAACAGTACACTGATCCGAGGGCAGCAGCTCTCGAGTCAACAGTACACTGAACTGAGAATCACCTCTTTCGGACATAATACTGAGAACTGCTGATCATTGAGCTGCTGATGAGCATGTGTGATCCCAGGACTTGAATGAGGGGGTGAAACGTTTTAATCGAGAGATGTAAATGAATTTTACTATTGAGTATTGTGCATGCAGATTATATTTGAAGTTGTGATGAGCTGGATCATAAAAAAGGGTGAGTTGATTAAGACTAGTTTAATAATTTGATATGCTTCAGAAACGTAGAACATCCGTGTCAGTATTGGGTGCTTTAGATGCAAACTTTAATGTAGGATGTATTGTAAGATCACTGAATGAAACACTGATGACATTAAACATCTTTATTATTATAACGTAATTAAATAAAATGTAATAATCAGCAATATGCATTTACATATGGCTTTATTGAATGTGTTTGAGTGTGTATTCTATGATGCGGGCTTATTATGTATAGTGACGTCATTACACGATGACGTAAAAGAACTGGTGAATCATTTTTTTTTAACCAGTTCAATGAAACTAACTGTCCGAAAGAACTGGTTCATGGAAAAGAATTGGACTTCCCATCACTAAACAACACATCAGTGCCTACTTTACCTTTAATCACTTCTGTAGCCTGCCCAGTAGTGAGCAGTGAGATGGCAAGTAGAGAAAGCAGGCGAGTTAAAAGCAGAGAGCCAATCATAAAAGTGGCCATTTACGGTCAAGTCTTAAAGGAAGCAGCACCAAAAACAAGTGTTTCTAAAAAGTCAGAATGAGGGTGGAAAATTATCAAGTTTTACAAATATATGACTTGGGCAAAAAACTTAGTGAACCTCAAGGAACATATTAAAATAATAAAAAAAGGCATGTCAAAAAGTCAACATGAAATGAAAAATTGACCCTACTTTTTTAATGTATATTTGTGATCTTTTTGTGCATGATTCATCAGTGGATGTTATTCCAAATGAAAAATGCTTGTCTTCTTAATATTTAATCAAAGTATAATTTGATATAATTTAATTCATTTCAATATTTAAAAATAATTTAATAAATATAATTGTAATTATATATAATAACTTGCTCTGATAATGATATACTAATTAATCATATTACAAAGCTAAAATGGGTTACAAACAGTTTGTTTACATTAAAATTTTTTGCATAAAAGCTTTTTTTTTTCAAAGTTCTACACATAAAATATGGCTTTTCTACCCATATTATTAAAATTGACTATTAACACATTTTATGGCTATTGGAACAAATAATCAACATATTTGTCAAGTCAGTGCCAGTCCTACCCCATTTGGCACCCTAGACGAGACCCTCACAATTACAAATTAACACAATTAAATACGTCACCAATGGGTAAACTCAAACTAGCCAAACATTAATATATAGAAATACTGTGACGAGGCAGGCGAGGAATGAGGATCTAAACGCAGCTTTATTAACACAAAAATAAACAAAGAAATGCAGAACATAAGAAAACAAAACACAGGGAACCAAGCACAGAGCATCAAACAAAACATGCAAAAACTGACAAACTAACCAGGGGAAACAAGGGCTTAAATACATAAGGGAAAACAAGGAACACCTGGGGAAACAATCAGGGAACAAGGAACACCTGGGAAGAACCAATCAAGAAATAAAACTACAAAATGACTACAAAACTAACACAGGAAACAAAACAAGAATTTCAACATAAGTCCAAAAACAGGGAATACAAGACACACATTTAAAGTAAAGTGCACGCAAACCATATCAAGTGGTCTAAGATGTTAAAAAAAAAGAAAAGAAAAAAGTAAACTCACAAAAGGAGCATTTGTAGCCAATCTATCTATTTTGTAGCCCACATACATCAATCAGCCACAACATTAAAACCACCTGGCTAATATCGTGTAGGTCCCCCTCGTGCCATCAAAAAGCTCTGACCCGTCGAGGCATGGACTCCACAAGACCTCTGAAGGTGTCCTGTGGTATCTGGCACCAAGACGTTAGCAGCAGATCCTTTAAGTCATGTAAGTTGCGAGGTGGGGCCTCCAAGGATCGGACTAGTTGGTCCAGCACATCCCATAGATGCTCAGTCGGATTGAGATCTGGGGAATTTGGAGGCCAAGTCAACACCTTGAACTCTTTGTCATGTTCCTCAAACCATTCCGGAACAATTTTTGCAGTGTGGCAGGGCGCATTATCCTGCTAAAATTGGCCACTGCCATCAGGGAATACTGTTGTCATGAAGGGATGTATGTGGTCTGCAACAATCTTTAGGTAGGTGGTATGTGTCACACTGCCTCCGCCGGACTGGCTTCTTCCCATAGTGCATCCTGCTGCCATCTCTTCCCCAGGTAAACGATGCATACGTACCCAGCCATCCACATGATCTAAAAGAAAACATGATTCATCAGACCAGGCCACCTTCTTCCATTGATCCATGGTCCAGTTCTGACGCTCATGTGTCCATAGTAGGTGCTTTCGGCGGTAGACAGGGGTCAGCATGGGCACTCTGACCGGTCTGTGGCTACGCAGCCCCATACGCAGCAAGCTGCAATGCACCTTATGTTCTGACACCTTTCTATCATGGCCAGCATTAAGTTTTTCAGCAATTTGTGCTACAGTAGCTCGTCTGTGGGATTGGAGCAGACGGGCTAGCCTTCGCCCCCCAAGTGCATCAATGAGCCTTGGGCGCCCATGAACCTGTCGCCGGTTCACCGGTTGTCCTTCCTTGGACCACTTTTGGTAGGTACTAACCACTGCATACCGGGAACACCAGGTATATTGCAAACCAATGGATATCAAAGTTGACAAATTCTGTCTCCACCATTCATGATATAAAAGACCAGACAACCGGAAGATGCTCTGACCCAGGCGTCTAGCCATCACAATTTGGCCCTTGTCAAAGTTGCTTAGATACTAACATGTGCCCATTTTTCCTGCTTCCAACACATGAAATTCAAGAACTGACTGTTCACATGCTGCCTAATATATCCCACCCTTTGACAGGTGCCATTGTAACGAGATAATAAATGTTATTCACTTCAACTGTCAGTGGTTTTAATGTTGTGGCTGATCAGTGTATATTGTGTAGCATTAATGAAACTATGGACTAAAAACATATTGACACCTTTTCAAATTACATAGCACAAGATTGAAGTTACCTTTCTAAAAAGCCTGCTTTGGCAGTATCATGGTACAATGATGGTACAATATGGTAAAACCTTGGTATTTTTATAATATATCATGGTATTTATATGGTAGGCTACTCCAAGGAGCATGTCCAATAAACATGGTATTGGCTTGGCAATTTTTGGTACTTTTAAGTGCTTTCATGTAATGTTAATATTTTTTATACACATTTATTTAGAAAAAGTTATTACCTGCAGTAGACAATTCCTCACAGGCTGCACACACTCTCGCTCATGACCTTCTTCATCAATGACAAACATTTGAATGCAGTTGCAAGTTTTGTTTCAATTAATTGTAAGTAAATATTCACTTTATTCATCATTGTTTTTGTTCTCTGTCTTCTAAAGCATCCCCTTACTGTTTTACTGTGTGACAAAACACTTCAAACGATTCAGCCCACACGTTAAACAAATTCATTGAGAAGAACCGACACAAAAGAGTGATTTCATGCATCAGGCTCACTCTGGCCATGTTCACAATGGCATACTATCCATACTACTGTCACTGTTTTTGCCAAACACAGATATAACAGAAACAGTTAGAGTAGTAATAAGGCATTCAGTACACTGTCTATATGTTCCGTGGAGGGCGCCACAACACGTTATCGGAACACACTGGGCGCATTTTGTTCGACAGATTATACACATGCTAAAATTGGCTCGGCAGATCGGCGTCCCCTAAACGATGTTGCCTAATGGGTTGACCGGCCCAGAGTCAAGTAACAAAATAGTTGCTTGTTGCAGCACTAGTTTAATCAGGTGCTAAAAACTGACCTGCAGACATTGGTAACTTTATCATTACTGAAAATCAAAAGGCATCCTGAATCAAACATCAAACAAAACATTCATATTAATTTATATTATCTGAGGAGTTATATACAGCATTTCCAAAGTCAGGCACAAGTGTTTTTATTCGTGCTTTGCGTGTATGAAAAATACATTCTTTGAAATGGAACTAAAATATCTATTTGAGAAATACAATAAGCCTGTTTCTGTGGAGCTTGTTGAATTTGTGTTTTGCTGCGAACAATATCTCTGTTCTTAAACCTAGAGAGCTGCCTACATAGGCAGCATTTTAAGGTATCATAAGCACAGTCCCAGTGCAAAAGCAGTTCCAAAAGGTGATTCTAAGATACCTTCTTTGGGCCAAATTCTAAGCCAGCAACACATGTATTATTCATGGAGTAGGCCATTTCAATGCTAACGAAGCCAGATAAATTGTATTTATACATACAATTCATTCAATGCTAAAAATGTATTGATATAGCCTAGTTCATAGTCTAATCATTCAGAATAGTTCAGTCTAATAAACAATTTTATTTTACTAAAATATTTTATGTGCTATGCAGTTTTCTTTGTTGTTTGAGTATTACAGTATTAGCTTAGCAACATACTAATGCTAACTCAATTAAAATCAATTGTAAATCTCCTGTGTACTTCAAGTGAGGAGCACCGATTGTTTGGCACAGAGTTCCTGCCTATACATAGATTGTTTCAGAACGGTCAATTATGACATTCCATTTCATTTAGACTGCATATGCTATGCCTATATAGGAAGTAGACAGCAAGGCAGCTCAGTAGGTTTTGGACCCAAATGTAAAGGAGAGTGTGAGAAAGAGAGATAGAATGACTAATCTCAGAAATGATTAGTCCTCACATGGAGTCAATCCCTTCCTCTACACACCTCTCAACAGGAAGCCACCATAATGTGATATAACACTTCAAAGAAAAATGTACTGTCTCAAAATTTAATTCTGGGCCAAGGGAACATTTTCAAGCTAAAAGCACTGAAGCCTCAAGAGGCACAGATTTTTTTTTTTTTTTCTCACAAGATGGCTTTGTACTGAGAAATAAAATCACACAAAGATGCGCAGTGTCATACATGAATGAACATGGACCTTTGACCTGTGAAAAGTTTCTTCCCTCAGCACCCCATGTTTTTTAAAAACCTCTTCTTAAAAGTTTCCAGATTAATTTGCAAATGTCCAACAGTGGAACAGTGGGTTAGTTTGGCATGGCACCTTTAAGCAATATCACACTTGCAATTGCATTGCCGTACTGAATATCAGCATGGATGTTCGGTCACAGATGTTCAGAGCCATTCTGACTTTCAGTACAACAGCGCAATTGCAAGTGTGATTTTGCTTTTATACTACAGTTCTATAAACAAGAAGTTAATATTGAGTAACTTACATTTTAGACACAATAGGGCCAATTATTTTGTCTCTTTTTGCTCCGCCAGCAAAAATATTTCCAAAAGAAGCAGGACTACCAGTTCTGTGTCGCTAAGCAAAGCAAAGTTATGGTGCTGTTAATGTATACAGTGTTAAGAAGTAGTTAACTAAAAGTACAGACGCTACAATAGGCTTTGAGTATGCAAATTTATTTCAGACAATGCAACAGAACAGAATATGATGTCACGCAGGAGAGGTTCTAGTGTACGTAAATAATAAATCACAAATAACAAATAATATTATATAAAAAAATTTAAAATATGTTTTCTACTCACTTCACTCTTCAATGCTGGGTTAAATCTGTAACCTAATTGCTAGGTTAAGGTGTGCTGGGTCATATTTTTGTATTACGAAAACAAAAAAAAAAAAGTGTGTACACTTGCATATTGGCAGAAGCAAAGATTTCAACAACACTTTGATAGACCTTGAAAGAACAGGGACCTTTCAAATCCAAGGCCATTGCACAACTTCCTGAGCTAGTGAATTCACATGGAACTGTGCTTCCCCATTAGCTTCAAATAGAAACAGTGATTTAAGAAAGTAACTAAATGGTTGGGTAAGTGTAACCTAACATTTGGGTTGAAATGACCCAACATTAGGGTTGACAGAATAACCCAGTACTGGGTTGGTTTCTGTAACCCAACTTTGTTGTGTAGTTTCAACACAACACTGAGTTGATGTAACCCAGTTAGCTGAGAAATATGGAAACCAGCATGATGGGTTAGTCTCTACAACCCCAACATTGGGTTAATTGAACCCAATGCGCCGTTGGTGCAATATTAAACCAGCGCTGGGTTGCAAACTGGGTTGTTTTTAACCCAGCATTTTTAGAGTGTTTTCTGCAATAATAAAACAGCATCTTTGAAATATGAATTCTTTGAATTGAGCCAAGAGGTCAGTGTGTGACGTTTCGATCTTCTATTGGTCACTCGTCCTCTCGTCATATGGATTCGCATTTCAGAGTTCACCAAACTTGAACATTCAATATGCAGCGTAGTAAGAAATTTCTTCGCATGAGCTTGCGTTTCCAGTCTTCCGTGTTTGGATGCACTTTAATGGGAATGAATTTTTGGAAAACCAGATCATTTAAGTGAATCGGTTCTATTGGACAGTTCATGTAGATGAACCAGTTGAAATAATCGATTCCCTTATATTTAGCGTTGGGAACTCCAATTCATTTTAGTGAGTCAGTTCTTTCAGAATTTTCATGAAAATGAACAGTTCACATAAACGATTCTCTGATTCACTTGAGCCCCACACAGCCACAAAGTGACTTTGCCTTCTTTTTTAAGCTAAATATTTAGTTTACTGCTGATATTTATCACACTTTGATTCATTTATATAAAATACGACATTTTATTAGTGTATATTATGTATAAATTTATGTTCAAATGTTGTCATCCTCTTTGTTTGACCCTTATGAAAATTACCCTTGGTTTTACAATAGTAATATTACAGCTACCAGACTGTAGTAATCATGTTTTTCTTTTTTTTTCTTTTTTTTTTTTTTGGGCTGAAACTGTGGTTTTACTATACTATAGTAATATTGACTATAGTAACCATAATTCATATTGTGTTTACTTTGGTTTTACTACAAATACCATGGTTAAACTATGGTTACTTTTGTAAAAACCATGATACATTTTTGTAAGGGAATGACACAATAATTAAATATACAACATAACTATCATGTGATATTACTGAATTCTACATTCATAACACTTTGCAGAGCTAAATAATATCATCAGATTCTTATATATCCCAAATTCAGTAGCTCCCTTTTTTCAGTAGCTTGTAGTGTACTTTTTTATAGACTAGCTTGATTGTAGTTTAACTACTTTATGTTATGAGTACAGTTTCAAAGTAGCTTCATCAACACTGCTGTTATAGTAAATATCAGCACTCTTGGAAGGTCACTGTGTCCAGTCAGATAAGAGGACTGGAACTAACAGTTGTTTAAGTTATCTTGCAAACCAATGGATATCAAAGTTGACAAATTCTGTCTCCAGGGTTCATGATATAAAAGACCAGACAATCTGTGAAGATAATGAAAAGTAAAATCATGCCTGTTACTCACAGTTTTCAAAGTTATTCAGAAAGTATCACTGAGGTGTTGAAGCGATTTAGTTGTCAAATGCTGGTACAATTCTTTTAACAGAGCTGTTGAAAGGTCAGAGGGAAAGAGTCATTAAAATTCTCTGGAGCAGAAAGCGTAAGGACCTCAAGCTCTCAGCAAAAAGCCGTGCTGTAATGAAACAATCCAAAATGCACTAATATACAAGTACCTCTTTTCCTTTATAATGGACACTTTTCATACATATAATAACACTGTGTAATCATTTTTTTTTTTTTTTTTTTTTTGTGCCTGGGTAGTAAGTGTTATATCCTAATTGCTTATGCCTCAAAAGTATAGAAAATGGCCATTATTCCCCACAAACTTTGCTTTTGTGACCAGGACAGTGATATTTTGAAATTTACCTATTTCCAATGAGAAAACGGGCGAATGTATGTCTTTTCGTTCACATAAACAAAAAAAAACAACATATGAATCCAAATTAACATATATTTATACTAAAGTAATATTCAAAGCCATGCTGGTCCATAATGGTAACAAGTACCCATCTCTTCCCCTGGTTCACTCGGTGCACCTCAAAGAGGATTACAACAGCATCAAGACCTTGCTAGATGCCTTGAAGTATGATGAGTACAGCTGGGAGGTCATAGGAGACTTCAAAATGGTGGCATTCCTGATGGGTCTCCAAGGCGGTTTTACCAAGTTTACCTGCTATCTTTGCCTTTGGGACAGCAGGGACACCAAAGTGCACTACCACAGGCAGGACTGGCCACAGCGGACCGAGTTCTCTGTGGGGAGGAACAACATCAAGTGGGAGCCACTGGTGGACCCCCGGAAGGTGCTGATGCCACCACTGCACATCAAATTGGGCCTTATGAAACAATTTGTCAGAGCTCTAGATAAGGAGTCGGCAGCCTTCAAGTACCTTCAAGACTTCTTCCCTAAGCTGTCTGAGGCAAAGGTCAAAGCAGAAGGATTTTGGTGAACGAAAAGACAAAAATGTGCCCATTTTCTCATTGGAAATAGGTAAATTTCAAAATATCACTGTCCTGGTCACAAAAGCAAAGTTTGTGGGGAATAATAGCCATTTTCTATACTTTTGAGGCATAAGCAATTAGGAAATAACACTTACTACCCAGGAACAAAAAATTGTGTTACACAGTGTAATACGATGACCTTCAGAGAAATTTGCAATCTCTCCTTACAGTAAGTGGGCCCATTTCATACTCCAATTCATATATACATTTTAATTTGGATAAGAGGCTCTTGAGCTTTTACATTTGACACCATTTCACCAAGTTTCTTACTCGTTACTTTGAGTAATAATAACTTAACATCCCTATTGAAAAGAGCAGCATATATTGTGTTTTGGATGCTATTTGAGTCCCTATAATGTTTCGGAATCTAAAAAGAAAACACTGTTCGTGTAAGTTTTAATCTGTGTTTTTGGCTAGAAATATTTTTGCCTTAAACATTATGAATATACTGATGAAGTTATGTGCGAAAAATATTTGCTCAAGTCTCCAGCCTTTCTTCGAGAACTGTTATGTGTACTATTTAGACATTTATAAGTCAATAAAATGCAGTTACCACTTACATTTAACCAAGGTACCGTGTGTATAAATTGATAATGACCTGATAACATTTCCAAAACCCATTTAACCTGAAACAGTTAACTTAACAATGAATTTAAAACCATTTACTTTTGATACATTTAATATCAGTTACTTTAATACCTGGATTGATTGAACTTTTAATGTTTTTGTATCTGAGTAAAACGTATGTTTATTTATTATTTTGCCTGCTAACCGTTGCAAACTGTTGATTGTGGATGTTTACCAAGACTCAAACTGTCATGCACAATACCAGAAGATTATATCCACGTTCACTGTTCCTGCAGCTAATCAAACCTCTCTTACCATCTTCTGGCATGTATTTGATAAGGAAGCCAGACTCTTCCACCAGTTGAGTTCTGCTGCAATCTGTGTAGTCAAGGAGAAAGTCTTTTAGTGTGTTTAAAAACCTTTCCAGCTTGGAGCACTAATCTGAAGCCTGATCCTATGAGGTTCATCTGAGGTCAGCCATACAGTTGATCAGTGAAAAGAGTGAAAATTTCATTTGCTTGACTAAGTGTGCACTTTTGTCACAAGATGCTCTTTATCTTCTTTATATTCCTTAAACTAATCAGATGACAAATAGAGGGTGTCATGAATCAAAACCCACATCAAAGCGTTTTAGTCAACATTCCCCAGCACCCAAGTCTCCCATTATTTTCCCCTTAACCACAGATTATGGATCAACTGCATCAACCTAAAAACACTTTGACCTGTTCAAAACTGACAAAGGGAGGTTTATACACAGGCTTTTTAAGTTTAACATAATGTTCTTTCAAATGAGAATGCCTTTGGGCTTAATTTGAAAACTGAGAGAGCAGAGCTGCATTAGTTAACAAGCTGCTGTCATGAATTAGGAAAATAAATGAGAGAGAAGCCTCAAATAGTGCCAAAAAGTGCAATGGCGCTACCATGATTTTTGGATATGGTACCATTATAAGACGTTTACAAGAAGTTTATGAGTTATTTCACCATGGCAATACCATGTTTCTTGTAGTACCATGATATTCTTTAAAGTACAATGTAAATTCTTTGGTACAAGAATATGGTAATAATCATTCAGTAGCATGGTACACTATCACTACTCTTTTTTAGTTCTGATTACTTTAAACTATATACTAAATAAAATGCAGAAAATATTAATAATAAAAAATTAGCAGGTGTGTACAAACTTTTGACTGTTAGTGTATATGGGTCATTGAAAAATAAGGTTGTCGAAGATGATAAAAAATATTTTTTAAATCTAGTTTAAAACACAAGCGAAGTGTTAGTTTCATCTATTTAAAAAAACAAACATCTATAACAGTTTCTATAATAATCATATTAATAATAAAACGACTTCACAAATGTCAAGTGGTTTCCTTTCACCTTGAATACACCTTGAATAAACAACTTAATAATTAATAAATAAAACAAATTCAAACATATTTTTCAAGGTGAAAATTAATATACACACATAAACACACACATATACACACACAAACTTGTTTTTATATCATTGTGGGGACTCTCCATAGACTTCCATGCATTTTATGGATTTTATACAGATCTAACGATAATTTCTATCCCCTAAACCTAACCCTACCCCTAAACCTAACCCTCACAGAAACCTTTTGTGTTTCAGGGGTTGCTGGCATGCTGAATCAGCATTTCTGTGGGAACTCTGATTGTTTCCATGGGAACCCTGATTATTACAACATTCAGCTGCGAGTGACACCTGCCCCGTGATTGTTTCTCTTATTTAAACCCCCGCGTAAGTCATGTTCGATGTTCAGATCATTGTTTACTGCCACTGTGACTGTTTACTGTTACTGTGTGTTTGTACTGTCGTGTTTGCCATGTGATTGTCGATGTGAATGTTTTGCTGCTGTGTTTCAGAAGTGTGGTTACCTTCTGCTTCACCCATGATCAGCGCCCATTTGTTGGAGGAGGATTCCTCGTTTCTGCCTGTGTTGGGGGAAACCGTGGCCTGGGCTTTATTTTGCTTTTCAAAGAACCTTTGTGTGTTTGATTAATAAATCCAATTGAACTTTCCCTCTGCTCTTGGGTCCTGTTCTTCCCTGCATTCTGACAGTACCATGGTATTTAGATTGTAATACCATGGTATTTTGATATACAATATATATATATATATATATATATATATATATATATATATATATATATATATATATATATATATATATATAGGTCAGTGACGTGACACTCATTTTTTGATCTTTTAAATTATTCAAAAATATATTCAAAATGCAATTCACACAAAACAAACATTGAATACATCTCTACTGTGATAAACATGCGTTCAATTTCTGAGTTCACAGTCGTTTTGATATTTTTTTCTGGGGCTTAAAGGGATAGTTTACCCAAAATTGAAAATCCTCTCATCATTTACTCACCCTCATGCCATCGCAGATGTGTATGACTTTCTTTTTTCTGCTGAACACAAATTGAGATTATTTATGTTTGAAAAAAATAAAAAATTGTCCATCTAAGTAAAGTCAGTGTGGTGGAACCAACATGCAGGTAGCCATTCTGTTGTCATGTGAAAAAAATAAAACAGAGAGGTCCTCATGACTGAAAACTTCTGAATATTCATGACACAAAAATTTATATTTGTTTAAAAAGTACCTTGAATAAATAAATAAATAAATAAATATATTGTTCAAGGTGAAAATTAACTCTGGGTGCTGGCAGCGGCAGCAAGGGAACAACCTTCGTGGTTCTGGGTGCTGGCAGTGGCAGCAGGGGAACATCCTTCATGGCTCTGGGTACTGGCAGCAGGACGGCTGAGGCTTCAGGTGCTGTCTCTGGGACGGATGAGGCTTTAGTCGCTGACTCTAGGATGGACGAGGCTTCAAGAACTGGCTCGTTTAACGTGGTAGGCATGGGCGCTGGCTCATTGGCCATGGCAGGCGTGGGTGCTGGCTCGTTGGCCATGGCAAACATGGGCACTGGCCATAGGCAGTGGTAGAGGAACGGCCCTCGTGGCCGTAGTCATAGTCAGTGTCAGGGCAATGGCCTCACTGACTGTGGGTGCAGCCCGTAGTGGGGGAATGGCCCTCATGGCGGTGGACATTGGCAATGGCAGGGAAATAGACTCCATGGCGGCAGAAACTGACTGCGGCAGAGAAACAGGTGTCTGACTCCTCCTCCCCGGGCGGTGATCGGATCACCACACTGCAGCACGAATGGGTCGAACACTTGACAGAGCTCCGTGCCGAAATCCAGGAATGAGGCACAGCACGGGCGTTCATTGTCCCACATGGCGATTCCCCAATCGGCAGCCCTTCCGGTGAGGTGCAGGATGGTATAAGCCACCTTCATCTTCTCAGTGGGGAAATCAGAGGGCTGCGAAGAGAAGAACAGCACTGGAACAGAAAGGTGCTGCAATATCCCTCACCTGAAAAGGGAGCTGGTGGAAAGATGTGAGCCTCTGAGCGCCAGGGGGCATGGGGAGCCGCCGTAACCGATGGGGTATGTCCTGGGGTGAGCCGAGATCAGAAGCTGGGCGGAGCTGCTGAACTGCCGTGATGAGCTCCGCAAGCAGCGACGCCATCCTCTCCAACACGCAGCTCGAAGCGGAGAGGTGAACCTGGTGCCACCTCAGCTGGGTTTCTCGCTGCAAGAGGGCGGAGCGAAAGTCAGTCACTTCAGCTGGGTCCATGTGTAGTCGGATCATTCTGTCAGAGTGTGGGAAAACAGGACCCAAATTTACAACAAAAGAGTTCCTATATAAACAAAGTCAAGCCCAGGCGATTGGTTTCCCCCGAGACTCGGGCAGAAGCAAGGAATTCTCCTCCACAGGAATTCTGGGCAAATGATCACAGGTGAAGGCAATCTAGAGGGAAACCTCACCTCTAGAGACAGGCCACCAACAACTGGACCCGTGCACTCACACAAAGGGGGAACACAAAACACAAAGGCAGGCCGATACTGCCACGGTCCCGTCAGGTAGAACCTAAACCTGACAAGGTAACTGGACCGTGACAAATACTGTCACAGTACTAATTTGTAAGGGGCAAATAACAAAGAGCACAACAGCTTTCCAGCATGGTAAATGAGAAAAATCTATAAATAAGGTAAATTCACATTGCATGCTGCCTCACAGGAATGCTATAAAATTTTAGAGGGAGGTAATGCTGCGGGCGTCAATATAAAACATTCATAATGTTAAATGTGCAAGCTGTGAAAAATGAGCCAATGTGCACAGCGTTACATGTGAAAATATTTTCAAGGTAATAAAAGTGTATGATAAAAGATCTGTAATTAGAGCTGAAAGAGAAACACTTGAATGAAAAGGAAAATTTTATGTAAGGTTACAAGAGCAATGAATCAAAAAACCCTCTTTTGCACCTATTTACAAGAGATTGCAAAGCCAGATATTTCACTTATATGCCTTTATGTAATCATGGTCGATTCATATCTTAAAATGCAATTAAATTTTCCCATCTCTTATACTGTATCTTGCATTAATAAGACAAAAAAAACAAAAACAAAAAAAACAGAAGCATGCAGTTGGCATGATATTTCCACAAATTAAAGCTCCAAAAGAAGTTGTTGTTTTATGCCAGTGTAAACACTCATCAATAGGGTCTTCTATCTATCAAGATTAAGTATAATATTGTGAAGTATCTTCACCATAATTGAAGTAAAAATATGTTAAGAACAGCAAATCTCTCAATCACATTAACTAATCTTTCCATTAATTGAACAGCACTCTGATTCAATTGAATAAAGCTTCCTGGCAGCCACTGGAAATCCAATTAAATTACACAATCATCTAATCAATCCATTATGAGTAATAAATGCCATGAACTTTCTGTTGGATGGAGGCATCTCACACTGACATCAGCCATGGGACATAATGATGGACGATTGGACGGTAAAAAGGCAGAATAGCGTGGAAAGTGTTGGAGATGAGTTCCAAATCAATTTTGAGTCATTCGCAGGATGACACAGGGAGGAAGAGGGAGAGATTGCTTCATGGGGAAGAAGAATTCCTGATCCTCTGCAGGAGGGACCTTCCCTGTCCTTCCCCACTGGGCTTTATCTGAGTCATGCAGTGATCAAAAGCCCTCATACCCTTTCGGGGGCAGTGGTGGCTCAGTGGTTAAGGCTCTGGGTTACTGATCAGGGGTTCAAGCCCCAGCACCGCCAAGATGCCACTGTTGGGCCCTTGAGCAAGGCCCTTGACCCTATCTGCTCCAGGGGTGTGAAAAAAAAAAAAAGAATTTCACTATGTGCAAATGTGTGATAAATATAATAATTATAATTATAACTTCAACTCACTCTCTGAACAACTTCCACCCCAGAATGTCAAGTACCCCCTCAAGTTTTACCCTGGTCAGAGAATACAGACTTGTTAGTTTGCTTTCTTTTGTTATAAACAGGAGTAACTAACTAAAAGTTGTGTCACTATGAAATTTAGTGGTGTTACTGGTGTAGCATGAAAAATGCTACATTCTCATGTCACATACAGTGCATCCAGAAAGTATTCACAGCGCTTCACTTTTTCCACATTTTGTTATGTTACAGCCTTATTCCAAAATGGATCAAATTCATTATTTTCCTCAAAATTCTACAAACAATACCCCATAATGACAACGTGAAAGAAGTTTGTTTGAAATCTTTGCAAATTTATAAAAAAAAAAAAAAAATGAAAAAAAAAAAAAATCACATGTACATAACATCACAGCCTTTGCCATAACACTCAAAATTGAGCTCAGGTGCATCCTGTTTCCACTGATCATCCTTGAGATGTTTCTACAACTTGATTGGAGTCCACCTGTGGTAAATTCAGTTGACTGGACATGATTTGGAAAGGCACACACCTGTCTATATAAGGTCCCACAGTTAACAGTGCATGTCAGAGCACAAACCAAGCCATGAAGTCCAAGGAATTATCTGTAGACCTCCGAGATAGGATTGTATCGAGGTACAGATCTGGGGAAGGGTACAGAAAAATTTCTGCAGCATTGAAGGTCCCAATGAGCACAGTGGCCTCCATCATCCATAAATGGAGGAAGTTTGGAACCACCAGGACTCTTCCTAGAGCTGGCCGCCCGGCCAAACTGAGCGATTGGGGGAGAAGGGCCTTAGTCAGGGAGGTGACCAAGAACCCGATGGTCACTCTGACAGAGCTCCAGCGTTTCTCTGTGGAGAGAGGAGAACCTTCCAGAAGAACAACCATCTCTGCAGCACTCCACCAATCAGGCCTGTATGGTAGAGTGGCCAGACGGAAGCCACTCCTCAGTCAGAGGCACATGACAGCCCACCTGGAGTTTGCCAAAAGGCACCTGAAGGACTCTCAGAACATGAGAAACAAAGATTGAACTCTTTGGCCTGAATGGCAAGCATCATGCCTGGAGGAAACCAGGCACCGCTCATCACCTGGCCAATACCATCCCTACAGTGAAGCATGGTGGTGGCAGCATCATGCTGTGGGGATGTTTTTCAGTGGCAGGAATTGGGAGAATAGTCAGGATCAAGGGAAAGATGAATGCAGCAATGTACAGAGACATCCTTGATAAAAACCTGCTCCAGAGCGCTCTGGACCTCAGACTGGGGCGAAGGTTCATCTTCCAACAGGACAACGACCCTAAGCACACAGCCAAGATAACAAAGGTGTGGCTACGGGACAACTCTGTGAATGTCCTTGAGTGGCCCAGCCAGAGCCCAGACTTGAACCCGATTGAACATCTCTGGAGAGATCTGAAAATGGCTGTGCACCGACGCTCCCCATCCAACCTGATGGAGCTTGAGATGTCCTACAAAGAAGAATGGGAGAAACTGCCTAAAAATATGTGTGCCAAGTTTGTAGCATCATACTCAAAAATACTTGAGGCTGTAATTGGTGCCAAAGGTGCTTCAACAAAGTATTGAGCAAAGGCTGTGAATACTTATGTACATGTGATTATTTTTATTTTTTTTCGTTTTTTATTTTTAATAAATTTGCAAAGATTTCAAACAAACTTCTTTCACGTTGTCATTATGGGGTATTGTTTGTAGAATTTTGAGGAAAATAATGAATTTAATCCATTTTGAAATAAGGCTGTAACGTAATAAAATGTGGAAAAAGTGAAGCGCTGTGAATACTTTGCGGATGCACTGTAGTCTTGCATTTGTAGCTTTACTGCTGAGCAAGCAAGGCAACATTTACAGTAGTTAAATGTCTTGATTGATTGGATAGCTATTTGATTGGGTATGCACATTCCATTTACACTTGGGCACATAAACGTGTCTTCACAAAACGGATATAAATCTTATCTACTGTTCCCACAATTCATCCAAATATAACAAAGTTCATTTCCGTGATGATAATATTGTGGGGCTGCGAAATTTTGATGCAGTTGATGTGACTCACAAAAACTAAAAACAGGAAGCAGCGCAAATTTCTTCTAAATTGATCTGTTTAATGCTGACACCCTAATCTAAATTTAATCCTTCAAAAAAACCTGATTGGTTTTGAGAGAAATACTGCTCTACTTAAATTATAAATGATATAATTTGATAGTTATATACACCAATCAGCCACAACACTAAAACCACCTACCTAATATTGTGTAGGTCCCCCTTGTGTCACCAAAACAGCGCCAACCCGCATCTTAGAATAGCATTCTGAGATTCTATTCTTCTCACCACAGTTGTACAGAGCGGTTTTCTGAGTTACCGTAGACTTTGTCAGTTCGAACCAGTCTGGCCATTCTCTGTTGGTCTCTCTCATCAACAAGGCGTTTCCATCAGCAGAACTGCCACTCAGTGGATGCTTTTGTTTTTGGCACCATTCAGAGTAAATTCTAGAGACTGTTGTGTGTGAAAATCCCAGGAGATGAGTAGTTACAGAAATACTCCAACTAGCCCATCTGGCACCAACAAACATCCATGCGATTATCTAATCAGCCAATCGTGTGGCAGCAGTGCATAAAATCATGCAGATATGGGTCAGGAGCTTCAGTTAATTTTCACATCAACCATCAGAATGGGAAAAAAAATTTGATCTCAGTGATTTGGAGCATGGCATGATTGTTGGCAACCGGGGTAACCTTCAAGACACAACACTGTTGTCTCTCGTGTTGATGTATTTCCTATTTAAAGGGATAGTTCACCCCAAAATGAACCCTCTCATCCTCATGCCATACCAGATGTATATGACTTTCTTTCTTCTGCCTAAAACAAATCAAGATTTTTAGAAGAATATCTCAGCTCTGTTGGTCCATACAATGCAAGTGAATGGTGACCAGACATTTCAAGCTCCAGAAATCACATAAGTGCAGCATAAAAGTAATCTATAAGACTCCAAAGGTTAAATCAATGATAGGTGTGGGTGAGAAACAGAGCAATATCTTTGTTTGTGTTCTGCTAAAGAATGAAAGTCATACACATCTGGGATGGCATGAGGGTGAGTAAATGATGAGAGAATTTTCATTTTTGGGTGAACTAACCCTTTAAACAGGAAATCTGGCCAGTACATATCAAAGGAGTAATCCTTTTATATATATATATATATACAGGTGCATCTCAATAAATTAGAATGTCGTGGAAAAGTTCATTTATTTCAGTAATTCAACTCAAATTGTGAAACTCGTGTATTAAATAAATTCAGTGCACACAGACTGAAGTAGTTTAAGTCTTTGGTTCTTTTAATTGTGATGATTTTGGCTCACATTTAACAAAAACCCACCAATTCACTATCTCAAAAAATTAGAATACATCATAAGACCAATTAAAAAAACATTTTTAGTGAATTGTTGGCCTTCTGGAAAGTATGTTCATTTACTGTATATGTACTCAATACTTGGTAGGGGCTCCTTTTGCTTTAATTACTGCCTCAATTCGGCATGGCATGGAGGTGATCAGTTTGTGGCACTGCTGAGGCGGTATGGAAGCCCAGGTTTCTTTGACAGTGGCCTTCAGCTCATCTGCCTTTTTTGGTCTCTTGTTTCTCATTTTCCTCTTGACAATACCCCATAGATTCTCTATGGGGTTCAGGTCTGGTGAGTTTGCTGGCCAGTCAAGCACACCAACACCATGGTCATTTAACCAACTTTTGGTGCTTTTGGCAGTGTGGGCAGGTGCCAAATCCTGCTGGAAAATGAAATCAGCATCTTTAAAAAGCTGGTCAGCAGAAGGAAGCATGAAGTGCTCTAAAATTTCTTGGTAAACGGGTGCAGTGACTTTGGTTTTCAAAAAACACAATGGACCAACACCAGCAGATAACATTGTACCCCAAATTATCACAGACTGTGGAAACTTAACACTGGACTTCAAGCAACTTGGGTTATGAGCTTCTCCACCCTTCCTCCAGACTCTAGGACCTTGGTTTCCAAATGAAATACAAAACTTGCTCTCATCTGAAAAGAGGACTTTGGACCACTGGGCAACAGTCCAGTTCTTCTTCTCCTTAGCCCAGGTAAGACGCCTCTGACGTTGTCTGTGGTTCAGGAGTGGCTTAACAAGAGGAATACGACAACTGTAGCCCAATTCCTTGACATGTCTGTGTGTGGTGGCTCTTGATGCCTTGACCCCAGCCTCAGTCAATCCCTTGTGAAGTTCACCCAAATTCTTGAATCGATTTTGCTGGACAATCATAAGGCTGCGGTTCTCTCGGTTGGTTGTGCATCTTTTTCTTCAACACTTTTTCCTTCCACTCAACTTTCTGTTAACATGCTTGGATACAGGACTCTGTGAACAGCCAGCTTCTTTGGCAATGAATGTTTGTGGCTTACCCTCCTTGTGAAGGGTGTCAATGATTGTCTTCTGGACAACTGTCAGATCAGCAGTCTTCCCCATGATTGTGTAGCCTAGTGAACCAAACTGAGAGACCATTTTGAAGGCTCAGGAAACCTTTGCAGGTGTTTTGAGTTGATTAGCTGATTGGCATGTCAAAATATTCTAATTTTTTGAGATAGTGAATTGGTGGGTTTTTGTTAAATGTGAGCCAAAATCATCACAATTAAAAGAACCAAAGACTTAAACTACTTCAGTCTGTGTGCATTGAATTTATTTAATACACGAGTTTCACAATTTGAGTTGAATTACTGAAATAAATGAACTTTTCCACGACATTCTAATTTATTGAGATGCACCTGTATATATATATATATATATATATATATATATATATATATATATATATATATATATATATATATATATATATAATCTCCAATGAGCTTTAGTTAAGCCACTGCCACGAAGCATGATTTGCTACTTGCTAGTGGGACAAAAAATCTGTGTAGTGCAAGATGAGCCAATCATTTTTTTATGCTCAGTTTTCCCTGAAGAAGAAGATTGTAAATTGTAAACACATTTAAATCTTCCAAAAAGTTGCATTTGTCCGCATTTCAAAGTAAACTAGCATATAGAAGGCCTCAAGCCTAACACACATGGACTAACAACCGCAAAACTCCATTTTTGATTTTGTGCGATCTTTAAAAAGGTAGCTTGAATGAACTTTACATCATAAGTAGCTTGGTAAACTTAAGTTTCAAATTTACCCCAGCACTGCACCAAACTGAGTGTTAAACAAAACATGGCTTTAAAAAAAAAAAGATACATTCTTCTTGTTGTAGGGCATTATTGAAAACCAAAGCTCTCTCTGCTTTTCCCCTTCTGGGTTGTTATGGAGATGAAAGAGTTTCTCAGAGAGCACACACATGAAAAGGCAACAAGTTAAGCATCGTCATATGATGGCCTGCTTCTTCCAGTCATATGACGCAGGTTTGACGCCATCACTGGCTGAATGGAGGCCTTTGAAAGCAAGCAAACCTGGCTCATACAGCACATAAATAAAATCAGTTGTTTCTGTGGGTTACGTTTCAGATCAACTCTGACACTGATCACTTTTGCTGGCTCACTTCACAGACTCATGAGCTGGTGCCACACGTGTGATACAAGTCTTCAGGGTTGCTGATCAGTTAGATGCAATAACATCAGACGTAAACAACAGTCAAGATGTTCAAAGAAGTGTTTAAAGCAAAGCAAGAGGAAGCATTTCTCCATCATCATTTTTACTGCAGTAGATCTCAACTGGCAGATCTGTTCAGGGTCGAGGACAGCAAGGAACAGAACTAACTACATAAATGTGTATAGTTAAGACAGCGAAAAGAATAGGCTTATTAACATTTAGAGGGGAGTAGAAAACACTTACCATATCTTGACATCAAAGGTCATGTGTCCAGTGAAACTCATCACTTATCTGCCACTTGATAGAAGTTAACAAAATGGCAGATGCATGGACATGTGGCAGTGACATGCCCAAAAACAGTAAAAAAATAAATAATATATATATATATATATATATATATATATATATATATATATATATATATATATATATATACACACACACACACAGTATATGACCCACCTACATTATGTACATATGGGTTCACTTGCAACACGGATACACATGGCTTGTGTGGACAGCCAAGTGTTTTGTGCAGTAGCTTATTATTGCCTGCCGAGAGCATGACATCATTGAAATTCAAGAGACATTTAGAAAACAAACATTCAACTTCACATATGGTTGGGTCTGTGCAGTTCATGGTCATATTATGTTTGCTTTTTGGTAATAAGCAATTTTAGTACTGTTGCATCACCACTTGATGTCCAGTATCATGTCTTGAAGAAAAAGCAATTGGTCTACAGAATCTGCCAATGGATTTGTCCTTTCAAATGAAAATAAAGCTTCTCTTTTGAATTACTCATATAAAACCCTCACTTAAAATAATATTTTAAGGACAGACATGAGTTTTAAAGGAATATTCTGGGTTTGATACAAGTTAAGCTCAAATGACAGCATCTGTGGCACAAAAATTAATTTAGACTTGTCACTCCTTTTCTATCAAAATAGGAAAAATCTTGGGCCTCATTTATAAAGACAACAGAATGATCTTAAAGGTGAATGTATGACAATTTCCTAAAATATCTACACATGACATTTTTTCCCCTAAATGCACGCAACTTTAAAAATTGCAGTTCATTCTAAAATCATGCGCTATGTTCCACCTACAGAACGCACACAAATATGCTAATATGGTGAGACAGAATACACTAAAATTACATGTGCAAGTTACTCATTTATTCATTAATTATTTAATTAATAAAGAACATTCTTGTGCAGTTGGCAAGATTTTATAATTGGCTGAGAACAGCTTCCCATTTAATGTAGCCTATTGAACAACTCATCATCAGTTATTCATTTTCATTATCGATGATAAATCCATTCATTGACCATATTTAAAAAAACATTTGTATGCATGCTTTTCAGTTGTCGTATGCATATAACATTTTCACGTCAGTTTCTGCCTTTATAAATACAGATTTGTTTCTCACTTTTGACGTAGGATCAAATCTGATCGTATATACGTTTTATAAATGAGGCCCCTTGGTTCCAGTGAGGCACTAACAATGGAAGTGAATGGGGCCAATCTGTAAATTTGAAAATACTCACTGTTTCAGAAGTATAGCCACAAGACCAAAACAATACAGTATGAGTGTTAACATGATTTTAGTGTGATAAAATTGCTTACTAGACTTTTCTGTGTAAAGCTAGTATATCCAATTTTACAACTTTGTTGCCATGATGACGTAACACTGTAAACCCTAAAACAAAGATTTATAAACTTTACAGCACAAATAATACAGAAGAATTCAAGTGTTTTTATAAAATTATAAGCTTCACATTTCTGCCTTTAAACCCTCCAAAAATGTGCCTGACTCACTTCCATTGTAAGTGTCTTACTGAAACATTGCTTTTTGCTTTTTAAAAGGAAATGAGGGATGAGTCAAATGTATTTTTTGTAGCAATCAATATTATGCCACAAATGCTATTGATTGTGCTTAAAGGAATATTCCAGGTTCAATACAAGTCAAGCTTAATCAGAATCATTTGTGGGATAAGGCTGATTGCCACAATAATTAAGTTTAACTCGTCACTCTTTTTCTTAAAAAAAAAAAAAAAAAGCAAAAATCGA
The DNA here is from genome assembly GCF_019703515.2 of Myxocyprinus asiaticus. Taxonomy (NCBI): domain Eukaryota; kingdom Metazoa; phylum Chordata; class Actinopteri; order Cypriniformes; family Catostomidae; genus Myxocyprinus; species Myxocyprinus asiaticus. The sequence goes on along the minus strand of NC_059365.1, from coordinate 34,066,843 downwards.
GGTTGCAGTGAGGCACTTACAATGGAAGTGAATGGGGACAATTTTTGGAGGGTGTAAAGGCAGAAATTTGAAACTTATAATTTTATAAAAGCACTTACATTAATTCTTCTGTTAAAACTCATGTATTATTTGAGATGTAAAGTTGTTTAAATCATAATTTTTACGATGTTGTAAAACTGAAAATAACGGTAACACATTCTATGAGCCCATATTTATGATGCATTAGTAATGTCTCATAATACACCTGATAATATGTTATAACCACAATTATAATACGTTATAATACTTATCTATTCATAGTTATACATTACAGTATAATGCATTCTAACAAAAGCAACAATAAATTTTATCTGCATAAGTTATAATGAACTATACGCAGTATATTTGTAATATATACAGTATAATAGGTATGCTTTAAGTGACAAAAGCATTGTCTTCTTATAAACATCCATAAGATATTTTTAAGTTGTTATAAGACATTACAAGTCATGCTGGAAGATATATACATTATACATACACAAAATACAAAATAACACACATTCAATGTAAATTTTGAGATATTATGAAAAACACTTGTAAATCTACAAGGTTAAAATATATCAGAAACTCTACATGTGTGATCAACATTACATATATAAACACACCCAAAATAAATAAATAAATAAATAATATAACTCATTCTATACTGGAGTCTATTCAATAAACAATAATGTTTATGCATCTTATTTGGAGCCTTATTTTTATAAATAACTTCCATTGTATAAGTTTGACTTGTAATGTATTGTATGTTATATATTTATGTTATGGCTGTTTATCAGAAGATATTGCTTTTGTAACTTAAAGCAGGACAAGACCACTTATATGTCATAAAGCCTTATACAGCACTTATACAATTATCTTTATTAACATCTGCAGCATTAAAATTGGATGTTGCTTGTATTATAATGCATTATACTCTATAAACAGGGGAAGTTTTATAATGTATTATAACTGTAGTTATAATTATTTATGAGAAGTAATAACTTATTATAAGGTGTATTATGAGACATTATGGATGCAGTTTAATGTATTTGTAATGCCTTTAATATACATTGTACATATGGGCTTCATAGAAAGTGTTACCAAAATAACTACACAGAAAAGGTAAGTGATTTTATCACAGTAGAATCATGTTAACACTCATATTGTTTACATCTTGTGGCTAAACTTTTGAAAAATTGTGTATTTTAATGTTTATGGACTGGCCCCCATTCACTTCCATTGCACTGTAATCTAGACTTTTTTCAAAATAATTTTGTGTCTTAACATTATTCCACAAATGCTGTCTATTGAGCTTAACTTGCTTTGAACCCAAAATATTCCTTTAAAGGAGATGTGGGTGAATCATTCTGTCAGTTCATTTGAGTTGAAGGTCTTTTAAAAGCTCGCTGTCACATGTAATGTCATAGTTTTTTAGAGTAAAAGCTGTTTTGATGACAGAACAAATGAAAGCATTTTCCCCAATTGTGTCACATATAGATGCAATCATTGCTAAAATATTGCCTTCAAGAAAGCTGTAGGTGAAACTACTGATCAATAAATAAAAATAAAAGTCGATGCAGAATGAGTCACTATAAAAATGTGCAGACATTGGACTGGTTTCAGATAGTATTCTATCATCAAACTAGATTTTCTTTAAGGTTATAGACCAACTTAGAAGATTATGCCAGGGACATCTTAAAGTCCCATTGAAATGTCACATCCCAGCTTTGAGACTTTGAGTAATCCAGTCAGGGTTCAGTCATATGTTGAAAGGGCACGGGGCACATAGGAAAGCAGATCAGAAGCTTTCTGTGAAACAAAAATAAATAAAAGCTACACTGTATCTCCCTGCCTCTAGGCAATATTGTGATGCACCACCAATCTATTTATCCTATCAAAAATCCTCCCTGGAAAATATGAAATGAAGAGCCTGAGACGAGACAGGCAGACACTGACCGACACAATCCGACCCTAGCCACAAAAGTTTAATATTTCATTATTATTTGATTCAATATTAATTGATGGAAGCGTAAAAAACATGTAATGTTAAAAGCACAGTAGCCACTAACTACTGAAAGTTCCAGCGCTAAAACACTTTGTACAGATAAGTATAACCTATTGAAAGAGAACAAATAAACCAAACACAGCACAAACAAATATGCTTAATGAACACTAGCAGACGGTGCGCACAGTATTTAATGCTGCATGTGCAGACATCTCATGTCAAAGAGCGAGTAACTGCATAAAGCATCTGGTAAATGGTAAGTGTTTCTGCTTTTCTCGTGTCAGCATTACAAAATATTGTACTAAAGAAAGAGGAGAACATGGCAGGTCATAGAGGAGACGATGCGTTTAAGTGAATGTCTGGGAATGACTGCTTTTTGAAATTGTGAAGGTTTGTCCCCATCTAGTGGTCATAGTTATTATATATTTTGATCTACCTCATCTGTTTTTATGTAATGTTTGGGCAGCTCTTCCATTGCATGGCAGATTCTGTACATTCTGTATTATTAATTATATTTTACAACTATTTTAAACTTGAAAGTCTCTTAGGTCACATTCACACAAAACCATCAAAAAAGTAATTAAACTCCATTTTCAGTTTTCTAACATCATCGGTTTTCAAAATATGCGGTTATGGAGAACATTTTCGGTGGAGGAAAAAGTTATTCTAGTGTAGATAAGAGGTGTAAACATAGCAAAATTAATGAGTACTAAATGAAAACTAACCGGTTTTCGTTTTGAAACTTCGTCTTCAGCTTCTTAACATCATTTTCCAAACGAGGAAAACGCTGCTCCAGTGTAGATGAGAGGCGTAAACGTAGGCAACGTCTACACTGATACGTTTTCGTTTGAAAACACATTCATTTGGCTATGTTTATGCCGCTCATTCACACTAGAACAGCGTTTTCCTCCACCGAAAATGGAGCGTTTTGAAAACGCTTTTCATTACTGCATACTTTGGAAAACACTGAAGTTAGGAAATTGAAAATGGTTTAGTGTGGATGTGGCCATAGCGACGACTACACTAATACATTTTGTTTTAAAACTCATTTATTTCAGTAGGTTTATACTGCTCATCAACACTAGAACAACGTTGTCCTCCACCGAGTCGCATTTAGTGTGGATGTGGCCATAGTCGACGACTACGCTAATACGATTTCATTTGAAAAACGCATTAATTTCACTATGTTTACATCTCTCAATGACGCTACGCCATTTTCCTTCACTGAAAACGGGTGTTTTAAAAAATGCTCCCCATTACCGCATACTTTGGAAAACGATGACATTAGGAAACTGAAAACTGAGTTTTCAAATGAAAATAGATTAGTGTGGTTGTGGCTGTAGACTAGAAGTGAACGTCACTGATCTATACTGTGTCTGACAAGATATATTTTACCCCGAATTTTAAAAAAGTACTAAAGGTAGCAAAAACAATTTGTTGTGAAATACATTTCTACAGGTTACATTTTTATGTAAAAATTTTTTTAAGTCAATTTCTGTTTAGGCACAAACCATAAATTCTTGACTACAAAAAAACCTATTGAAATACAACAAGAAAGTTCATTTAAAAGCCCAATAGTGGGGAATGTCATTACACTATATGGGTTTAAATTATCAGAAACCTGTCATTACATATCCTACCTTACAATTACTGAGATATAGCCCTTATTAAAACCTCCATGTGTGACAACTAGACCCAGTCTCCCATATATACATTTTTGAAAAGCCATTTTGAGTTGTCAGCTGTGTTATCCTATGCCATTTATCATGGTTATTAAAGATTCAAGTCACATGTTTTGGTTGTTTCTTTAAAAACATTTTTAATTAAGTTATATTAAGATTAATGATAGCACTTTTTGTTTTTTGTGATGTCTTCACTCCATCTTTCTTAATCCTGAAATGCATCAAAAGAACAGGCCAACCACTGGTCAATTACATTTTAAATTGTATGACCTTGTTAAAAATGAGAAAGAACATAAATGACATAATATAGCACAGCAGGTTTACTGTATGATTGATGAGTTTCATTTTTGAGAAAACTTCAGCTGGCAATGCCACCACTGTAGAATGACCCATCTGTACATCAGTTTTTTAAATAAAATGTTTGAAAGATCTTAGTTCAGTGAGATTGAACCCAAAATGCCATAGATTTATTTTTTTATTATGAAAAAGAAAAAGCATATCTTTTAACACAGTGTACAGTGTAACAGACCATCTTCCACAAGAAAAGTTGTTGATGCTAAATGGAAATTTGGACAAGAGTTACAAAAAACACATCAAACGAAACATTAAAACTACTGAAAAAAGTATTTCCATACACAATCTAAATCCACAATATTAATTTTCTGTTTATAGAAATTATGAGGATTATTACTATGTTACTACAATCATAGAATCATATAATAGAGAGAGGAGGAAATGCTTTGGGTCTGCAAGTGCAATATTAATTATTTAGTTCAAGAGGGTATTTTGGGTTATGTTAATGCGATGATGTTGGATAACGAATGGCAAGTCAATAAACTAGGTAAAGTCCTCAATTTGACAGGACATCTGATTACTAAGGACCCGCCTGTTTGCAAAAAGAGTCCTGAAATAGTGATGCCCATAATAGAACTGGATCTGCTTTAACAAACGGTCTGGATTAAAAATACACTGAAACCTTAGAAATCTCACTCACAACATTCACGTAACAAATCAGCATTTGTATTTTTTGCATTCTATGATTTGTTTTTCAGACATACTAGTATCATTATTTGTTTAGTTTCCATATGGTTTGCATCAAACTAAAATTGTAGGTTTTCTAAAGAATGTTCACAATGGCTGCACTGGAGTGATGACTCCAATAATATTCATTAATAGTCCTTTCTCCATGATGAGGTAGAGTCCAAAGATTTCTGTGAAGACACTTTTATAATTAGTATGGGAATGTAAACAAAACACCACCTTAAAGGCTTTGACAATACATATTTCAAAGCATATAAAAGTGACAAGTGAGATGTCAAGCATAATGCTGAGCAAAAGATAAAGACTACATCTTGTTTAATCATTCAAAAAATATTCTGATGTGCATTCGCCAACCACAAAATGTTCACCATTTGCGCAGTAATAACCTTATAGGTTTTGTACAACAGTTCTTAATGTTGATTGGTTGACAGGCACCCAATTTAATGTCAGCTCATCTGATATAACTGTGCTTACATATTTGCAAACATTTTACATTTTTGTAATGCGAAAACCATCACAGCTGGTACAGAGAGAAAGTCCAGTGGGAAAGGCTCACTGGTTTTTACCACCATCATCAAAGCTGTTTTTGATGAACCAGCACAGAAAAACTGCTTAGAAGCACTTCTTTCAAGAATTAAGTTGATGCATGCACAAGGAATGTCTAATTCCCTACACAAACACAGCTTCTCAATGTTTTTCAGTTGTGTGCCTACAATCAGACAAACATTACTTTTATTCACATCAGTTTGTGCACTGCACTTTGAAGGGCAAGTTATACATGACATAACGTAAGTAATACATGAAAGATGATCTTTACATTCATGATATGCAAGAGTTCCCCAAAGGGAATTTTAGTTCTTTGATTTGAAAAAAAAAAAAAAAAAAATAAAATAACAAAAGTAAAAGATAGAAAAAGGCCATTGCATGATATGAGAGAGAGAGAGAGAGAGAGAGAGAGAGAGAGAGAGAGAGAAAAACATAACATAAACAGCAAATTTGGGTAAACTCAACAAAAATGTGTCCAGATCTTCACCCCAAAATAATTAAATATATTCTGCATAAAGAAAATGATTCCTATTTTTAGAACAGTTATAATTTATTGTATTTTGTCATTACTATTAAGCACATTTCCCCTCTAAATTCTCTTTACCGTAATAAATCAAGACATGGTTCTCATTACTGTAACACTGTAACTACTGAATTACAGCAAAAAAAGTGCAATAAAATGATGTTTATTATTTAAATCAGCATTAAATGCACTACAATAAATACTAGCATGATATATAAATTATTAAATAATATATAGTTTTTGTATAATTTTGTATTATGGTAATGAGAATGTTTTTTTTTTGGGTTGTTTTTGCATTTTGATAATGAGAATTATTTTTATTTTGCATTTCTAATTCCCCCATTGGCCCTTATCAATCATGGCCTCCTAATAATCCCCATCTATTAATTGGCTCTGTAACTCTACTCTGTCCTCTCCACCAATAGCTGGTGTGTGGTGAGCATACTGGCGCACTTTGGATCCATCTCATCCAGGTGGATGCTGCACCCTGGTGGTGGCTGAGGAGAGTCCCCTGTTCACTGTGTAAAGCGCTTTGAGTTTAGTATCAGAAAAGCGCTATATAAATGTAACGTTCATTCATTCATTCATTTTGATAATGATTTCTATTTTGCATTAATGCATTGATAATGATTTTTATTTTGCATTTCAGTCATGATATTATAATTGTTTTGCGCTAAAGCAATAAGAATGATTTTTATTTTGCATTTGGGTCATCAGAATTATTTTTATTTTGCATTACGGGAATGAAAATTATTTTTTTTTACATTTTGTTAAGGAGAATAATATTTATTTTGCGGTAAAGTAATGAGAATGATTTTTATTTTGCATTACAGTAATGAGAATAATTTTTATTTAGCCTTAAGGTAATGAAAATCATTTTTATTTTGCATTACGATAAAGAGAAAGTTTTTTTTTTTTTTTGCGTTACGGTAATGAGAAAGATTTTTATTTTGCATTACAGTAATGAGAATAATTTTTATTGAGCCTTAAGGTAATGAGAATTATTTTTATTTTGCATTACAATAATGAGATTTTTTTTTTTTTTGCGTTACGGTAATGAGAAATATTTTTATTTTGCATTATGATAATGAGAAAGTTTTTTTTTTTTGCATTACGGTAATGAGAAAGATTTTTATTTTGCATTATGGTAATGAGAATGACTTTTATTTAGCGTTACGGAAATTAGAATAATTTTTATTTAGTGTTAAGGTAATGAAGATGATTTTTATTTATCGTTATGGGTATGAGAATTATTCTTATTTTGCATTACGGTAATGAGAATTATTTTTATTTTGCAATACAGAAATTTGAATAATTTTTATTTAGCGTTAAGGTAATGAGAATTATTTTTATTTAGAGTTACGAAAATGAGAATGATTTTTATTTTGCATTACAGAAATGAGAATAATTTTTATTTAGCGTTAAGATAATGAGAAAGATTTTTATTTAGCGTTATGGGAATGAGAATGATTTTTATTTTGTATTACGGCAACAAGAATTATTTTTATTTTGCAATACGGAAATGAGAATCATTTTTATTTAGCGTTATGGGAATGAGAATGATTTTTATTTTGCAATACGGGAATGAGAATGATTTTTATTTTGCAATGCGGGAATGAGAATGATTTTTATTTTGCATTACAGAAATGAGAATTATTTTTATTTTGCATTACCGTTATGAGAATAATTGATATTTAATGTTAAGGTAATGAGAATTATTTTTATTCAGTGTTACAGGAATGAGAATGATTTTTATTTTGCATTTGGGTCATTGTTTTGCATTTTGATCAAAATGATTTTTATTTTGTGTTACGGTAATTAAAATTATTTTTATTTTTTATTAAACTAATGAGAATGATTTTATTTTGCATTATGGTAACGATAATTGGGGAGTGGAGGATGTACTTAATGTAATGAAAATAATTATTAAAAATAGGCTTCATCTTAAAAATATAATTATTTACCCATTCCTTTCTTTTGTATTTTGGGTTGAAATTTGAAAATAATAAAATATTAAATGTTTTTGACAGATTTTGAGAAATGAATGCATTTGGGTGCACAAAAGGAAGATTAACATCATCTATAGAATGTAATCTGTCTTGTATCTGCAATAAAAGACTTGCCCTTTTATATACACAGGCAGGAGATGGAGTCAGCATCCCCCCTCCCAGCAAAACCACAGTAAAGAAATCTCACATTTCACTTTTCACTTTGACACCATAACACAGATAATACAGAATGTTCAAACTGATCCGAGCTTATTAAACAGGCCTGAATCAAATCAGCCTGACATGCATGACACCTCCCAAGCACGTTCTAGCAGTATATCGTCTATCTTTGCACATTATTAGTGTTAAGTTCACGGCTCAATATAGCTAAATCTTCTGAATGTAGGAGGATAAACACAGCTAGGTCATAACTCACTGGTATGACTATGGTAGTGTGATGAATACACGTCCACACACATATGCTCAAAGAGGTCTGCATTGCCATGCATTTTTTATAGCCAATAGCATGCATCTCTATTGCCGTAAGGCGCAGAGAGAGAAAGAGGGACAGAGAGAGAGTGAATAGTAAATAAAGCTGTTGTAAAAAGCAGTTGGTTGACCATAAGCTGTGTAACTGCCATAGGCTTTTTCTATTATCTCTAAAGGGCTCAATAAAGCATGTGATCATATGCACAGTCTATCCATTTCATGTGCATTCATGTAATATTTCACAAAGCAGTCTGTGTGTTTGTGCATGATCTAAAGTGTGTTTCCTCCCATGGTCTCTTTAGAAAGTTAGTATAGCGATATATATTTTATATGAGTTAAAGCAGCATCATATTTATAATACAACTTTAGTGTCACTATAGCATATCACTACAACCTAGCAGAGTAGCGAAAATGAAAAGATTCCCAAGCGAGTCTGGGATAGCGGTTAAGTCATTTTATACTCTTTTAAGCCACAGAGCCAACAAAAAAAAACAAGTGAGAATTTTGTGGGGGGGGGGGGGATATAGCTATACAGACAAATAACAGAAACCTTTTCGAAACCTCCCCAACAGTAGTGGTAGAACTCACAAAAATAAACGCATTATGTGTAATTATCAAGTATATCATTCTGATTGGCTGCCTCTGTGCAACAGAGGGCCAATCAGAGGTAAGAGTCCAACTGTCCATCAACTTGACTGGCCGACAGACAGAAGGCTGTGTAAAAGCTAAACCCACCCGAGTGTATAGAGAAATGTACTGCAGTAAGGCTTTGTTTAGTTCATGGCTCCTCTGTTTAAAGTTTCAGTGGTTGATTTGTGGTGTTTCCCATAAGCAATTGGTCCACAGGTTAAAAAAAACACCATCCGCTCGACATTATTCCCCAACATGAAGGAAAGTCTGGTGAATATTATAATAATGTCAAAAGAAAGTAGTGTTCGATCAAGAGGCGTCTGAGATATCATTGCTTGAACTCAGTATGTCATCTCAATTTCTGCTTCTGAGTAGCCTTCATAAGAGCTTGTTTTTTAAAAAAGACACCAAAAAAAGAACTAATTATACTTTGAGAGTACATTTTATAAAGTCAGCTTACATAAAACGTCCACAGGTTTAAACAGGGCCGAGCTTCCCAGCTCAATGGTATGTAAACAGTGTTCTGTTGCAATTTGCTCTCGGCCATAATCTCACAAGGTCACCCACAGAGGTCACGGTCACCTCTCGCCCTCTGCAAATCGTCACCAATTGGCTTTGACTGCTCTGATGTCACTCACTAAGTTCTGAGCCAGACATATCCCGAAAATCTGCATAGTATGAAAAATATAAGACATTACAGAGGAGAAAAGGAAACATCAACTGAAAAAAAAAAAATCAATATTTGCCTTCAAAGTGCTCTCATTTTCAATTTAACTGCATGTAATGCTGAAATATGGCCAACAGCCATCCATTATGCATATCAAGCTGTATTTTCAATGTTGAACCAAAAGGTGGCAGTGTTACATGACATTCATATAAGGCCATTTTAACAGTTTGGTCTTCAGGCAAAGCTGTGCATTCATAACTACATCTTTGAAGTAAATGTGCTTTAAAATTTGGTTAAAGCATTTCTATGAGCATTATCCTTACCTGTAATAATGCAATACCGACAAAAATTCCAGCTACAATGATCAGATTGTCCTGAAGCCACTTTTCAAACTGTCCCACACAGCCCTTGGTGTAAATGTACTTCTGCTGATCCAACTCCTATTAAAATGATGATTTGAATTAATAAATGTACATGCAGGGGCATTTTGTACCTCCTCAAATAATCTTGATGAGAAAATAACTCAAAGACAATATTGAAATAAATGCAAAAAAAAAAGAAAAAAGTAAATTAAAATACACAACAATAAAATATACAATCCACAATTAAAAAATACATTAAAATGTCACTCTCCAACATCAATGTCAGTGGGTAAAGTTTTAGAAGGAGGACATATCTGTAAATATAAGATAGTAAGGCTGAAATACATGTGAAAGGTTTTCACATGACAGAAGGCAGCACTATACAGTAGCTGATTACCCAGTCAACAGAATAACGCTCACCTATCAAGTTTGCAAACGGTCTGAAAATGAGTCAGACTGGTGGAAATGGACGGCCTTATTACAGAGTACACAACACACCCACTCGGACATCATTACTGTAGGTCACATCAGAATGGAAATTAACTCAAACTCTGAGAGTGGGTCAGTTTTCAGTGGTAAATTAAAGCTGCACCTCTATGCCTGCCATCATCATTACAGCTGCAGTGTTTACCAAGGATTTGTTAATTATTAGAGTGAAAGGTGATTATTATTAATAATAATAATAGTTGAACAACAGTAGCAGTAACAGATGAAAGACACAAAATATGCACATTATTGTATTACTGAAGATATATTTTTAAAGCAATCTCAAAAAACTGCTTTAAAGTGATAGTCCATCCAAAAATGAACATTCTGTCATAGTTTAGCCTCATGTCACCCCAAACCCATATGACTTACACCACGTCCACACTAATTTGTTTAAGTTTAAAAACTCATCAACATCATCATTTTCCAAAGTATGGGGTGTTAAGGACAGCGTTTTCAAAAGACTTCAGGCATAAGCATAGCGAAATCAATAAGTTGTCAAACTAAAACTTAGTGTGGATGTGGCCTTACTTTATTATGCGGAACACAGACCCACTTTATATTAGGTGTCTTCAACTACTATGTACTTAGGCAGCTGATAAAATGTACTTATGTAAATACATGTTGTTGCATTTTACTTACAGTTAAAGTACCTGCATTTAATTACATCTGTAGTTACACTGTTAACCTTACCTCTAATCCTAAACCTCACCCTAATCTAAACCCTCACCCTTATCTAAACCCTCACCCTTATCTAAACCTACCTGTTCCTCAACTTCAGTAGAAGCATATGTCAATCACGTGAGAATTTTGCAAAACAACATGTAGTTACACAATAAGTACATTGTATTGTGTGTATTTTAACCATGCGTGACCCTGCATACACATGCGTGGACGTTCTATTTTGTCTTTGCTATAAGCAAAGCATAATTTAAATTTATTTAAACTGAATGATCTCAGTTCAGAAGACTCTGTGCTGTCAGTAAAGGGTTAAACTTTCAACATACGGAGTCATGTGACAAAACAACATGGTGCAGATCACAGCGGAGTTTGTCTTATATTTCAGATTTGTCTTATATTATAACATTGGGAATCAATTGGTTCATCCAAAAGCTGAAACATTTTGCTTTCAGAGTCTTTATATGGAATTATGGAGGAAAATAAGATGCATTTCGAACTGTTCTGAGATCAGTGCAGACAGACAGCACATTGGAGGTTAAGTCGTTCACTAAATAAGGAGCAAGGGAGTATCCTTTAGCTCTCTATGCAGCCAAGTGCGTTCAATTCTAAAATCCGATCAAAAGGGTTTCAGGATGCAGATGATGTTTGGACAACTCAACATATTTGGCAGACATGGGACAATGATAATCAGTACATTAATTATGCTTATTTCTGATGTAATGTCTGTAACGTCTCAAAAACATGAATAATCAACACTCCTGGAAACATAAACAATTTATTAAAAAAATCTGACTTTCTATAGCATGGTATTATTTCAAATTTCACAACTTAGTCCCACTGTCCACATATGTTGCCATCCATTTTTAGGAAAACGATTTGCTCTAGAATTTTTTATTTTTTTGCATGTTCATTAGGTGCTACTAGTTACATATCAAAAAGGGAAATGGAAAATGCACACAGCAGTCACGCTCAAATCTCAGAAGGTTTATGTTAGTACATAGTATTTAAAGACACCATATATAAAGTGGGACCCGGAACACAAAAGGAGATATTTTAATGCATTTTCTGGTCCGTTTTTCAATACAACTGCAGTTGACAGTAACTCACAAGCTCAAAAAAGCACCCAAAAGTATCATAAAAATAATCAATGCAATATGTGTCATATTTCAAGTTTTCTGAAATCATACAATAATAGGTTTCAGTGAAAATCTTGACGTGCTTTGTGCATTCATGAGCGCAAGAGAGAAGCTTGTTCTTGTTGTTTTTAGCGCTATATGGATTTCTATTTTTGTTTTTTAAGTAAAAAGTAAATTATGACAGGATTTTCATTTGTGGGTGAACTGTCCTTTAAAAATACAGACTTTGATGATATTTTGATGTGACTATTTTGATTAAAAAAAAAAAAAACATACAAAAATATTAAAGTATTGCTTGCTTCATGAAAGTCCCAGTTGTAAAGTAAATGGAGATCCATAAGCCTTTAATTCAGAAACTGGGTAAACATCAATTGCAACTGGAAAATGAATTTACATGGGAAAAAATTAGAGAAGGTTCTTTTCCTCCTCATTTCAAATGTTTACCACACGCAACTCATGCACTTGTAACTAAGTAAATAAATCTTCAAGTGCAAGGTGTAGAGCATATTGGTATTCTCTCACTGAGCTGACCTTTAAACTTTACACATGTCCAGGAAAAACAATTAGACCTTCACCTGGGCGGACCTGCGCATTAATCTATTTGAGAACAAATATCCTCTCTGGAACACAGGCGGTACTCACTCCCATGCAAAGTAATGTTGAAATGACACTGATAACACAGCTCAGCACATACAACCTAACATAGGGAAGATCCAGTTTGTATTACACAAACATACAGGAATGTCTTTAACTACTGTCTATTGCATTCTGGGAGGGAAGGGAGATGAAAAGATGTAATTGGGGTTTACAGTTACATTTGAAGGTGAAGAAAGAGAAAACCACACAATCCGGCTTTTGTTGCACTATACAAACATCTTCTCCATAGACTCTTTTGTCCCTTCAGGGAAGAAGACACAAAAGACTTTGGAAAATGTAACTCCGAACCAGTAGGATGTCTTGAAAGGTGAGGAAAGCAGCTGTATTACAGTTAGTGGCTTGTGGACTTATTCATCTCAGATCTATGTTGACCATATATCTTCAGTTCCTTTACACACCCTTTCCAAACTACCTCCAGAGGTTGAATACAGAAATCCAGAGTATTGAAAAGTTGAATTTTTTTTAGTAAAAGTTGGTGTTTAGTAGGGCTGGGTGATGCATTGAAAATACACTATAAATTTGGGATGATTTTGGGACAACATCGTGAATATTGCGGTGATTTTATCTGGCAATTTTTTTTATTTGGCTTTTTATCTGGCCATTAAGTTTCCAAAAGATCACGTCATTAGACTTTTTTTCAGGATCCTTCCTTTTCGAGTGTTTTGCAAGTATTTACATTAACCTCTTCAACTCTGGAGCATTTTGGGGCTGCCACCAGCAATTTTTCACACTAAAATTTAAAAGCATACCATTTACACATACTGTGGACTAACTGCCAAAAATTGGTCTAATTTTTTTCTGAATAATTTTTCTCTATCACCTTCCGTCACAAAATGCCGATCTGAAATGTAGGTGGCACTATAACGCAGTTTAGCCCTCACAGATGTGCTCGTTCATTGACATTCAGTCTAATTTTCAGTTAATGCACCACCCCCATTTTTTTCATCGAATATCTCAACCTTTGAGTGGACTAGAAGCTCAATCTAAGTGTCATTAGAAAGCTGAGATCCTCCCCTTGCGATAACGTATAAAATGTTATCATTAATATTCGAAAAAAAAATTTCTGATGTTTTTATCAGCATGCTTTTCCTGCAGGACTGCATATTTTGTTCTGGACATCTAAGATGTAACAATGGATTATTCACACAAGCAAGCTCACTGACAAGTATAAATTCATTTATTTTTTTGAAAACTTCCTAAGGTAAAAGCAGATATAAAGTTTTAACTATTTGGGGCCTCCAGCAGCAGTGATCGGCGCATACAAAGAGACGTTTGTATTTGATGTCTTACAAATATCCTATTTCACTGAGGTATAAATGCCAAAAAATATACTGTACAGTCACATTCCTGAGAATGAGAGCTTTCATTTGATATATGATTTGTCTATTTAAGTGCTCTTTTAAAGACTTTTACATTCATATTCATATTTCTACCACATAACCACTAGACGGCGCTTATTTGACACGCGGATGTCTTAAGGCCTTATTTTGTTATTTTATGTAACATAAATGCTGAAGTGATGGTTATCTTTGAAAAGGTCAGATTCTAAGCTTTAAAACGATACCACATATGCCTGACTTATATTTACAGATACATGAGCATTTTAAGCGTAAATGTTTTTCGTGATGTAGCGTCCCCTTTTGGACCCGCTGCCGGGTCCACAAAGTTGAACAGGTTAAAACAGATTAAAATTAGGGTCCCTCTATCCAAAAAAAAAAAAAAAAGCCATTTCAAAGTAAATAGAAATATTAAGAAGTATATTGAGTATTGTCATATGGGTGAAAAACATTTAGATTGCCCAGATTGCTATATTGCCCAGCCCTAGTTAAGTATTCAAAATGAACTTGCTTGTTTCACACAACATGTTTGAAACCAAATAAAACCAGCGTAAATCTCTTGAAAGTTGGATTGTGAAAGAAAGAGTATCCATGTTTACAGAATAATTACTGTACACCCACGGTTCACCACGGTTCTCTTCATGGCAAAGTGTTACCCCACCCATACTGAGAGGCACTGGGCTGGTATAACCCACTGACTTCCCAATTACAGAGCTCCACAATTTCCCGTGGCTAAAACTAGAAGCTAATTATCACCTTTAAAGTCTTAAACTGTTATTAAGGAGCAGAACAAGAGGAACTCAAATGCTCTCACAATCTGTCTTGCGCTTAACCCTTCTATGCTCCCTGCTGAGGGTAGTCTCAGTCATCTAGTGTTTCTCTACATAATTTATAAACTGTATTACATTTTTTTGATTAAGCATATGTTATGGATATGAGAAATTGTAAAGCTTTAAACTAACTAGTAATAAAGCACTCACCCCTTGAAGCCGCACATCATAGCCACACTGTGTATTCAGGACATCCTCCTAGACAGTACAAGAAAACATGTTCATCTCTAAACATTTTGAATCTTTAGAATAAAATATCATTTTTGTAAAGGACAGAAAAGAATAGATTTTTTAAAATAGAACAGAATATTTAGGATAGATCACAATAGAATGTTTAGAACAGAATTTTTAGAACACAACAGAATAGAACATAATATTTAGTATAAAGCAGAATAGAATGTTTGGAACAGAATCTTTTGAACAGAACAGAATCTTCAAAAAAGAACCATTAGGAAAGACCAGAACAGAATTTTAAGAACAGAATGTTCACATAAATAATATATGTATTAGTCGATTAACTTTTTTTTAATTGCGATTAATCGCATAATTTTTCATGGTTAATTGCGATTAATCACATATTTTGAAAGTGCTGAAATTTTACTTTACATACATAAACCTCTTTTTGTCAAAAAACATTTATTTGCTTCTTAGGAAAAAAACAAAAAACAAAATGTAACCATAATGTTTACAGTATTACCATTTTCCAAACAAATAATTCCCAAGTATAAATATAGAAATGCACTAATTTGGATACAAAGTTAAAATTAAATTAACTTTGAGCGAAGCATCGACAGACCCTCAACGGGAGAACTCCAACAAACTGCGCAGCGGTCCTTAATCAATGCCATATATCGTGTTTTGCTTGTAGGTGATAGTTAAGATGTGACATGCTTCTAACTTACAAAGAACGCAAAGTACTTAATTTTTTTTGTCAAATCCCATCTGGGTTTGTTTTGTAAGAGGTCCTTTCTCCATCATTTTGTGTTTCAGTTGTTTACATTAGCGCAATTCCCCCTCCGGACACAACGCAAAGGTTCCACCCTATTACAACCAGTTTTTAGAACTCACGAAGCTGAATAATATTTCAATATCTAATGTAAAAATGTATAAATGCATATTATAAATCGCGATTAAGAAAAATGAACGCGTTAAACATTTTCAATTAATCACATCAGTTAATGCCTTAATTTTGAGAGCTCTAATATGCCTATTTATATGATAATTATATTTAAGATAGAATCTTCAGAATGGAACAGAAAGCATGTGCTCTACCCCAGAGCTAAATCCTTGAGCTATGTTCCGTTTTCTCTGACACACAGACCAGCGGCTCATGTTGAAGTTTCAGGATGTTCATTAGATCTTTGAATTACTCCTATGATGAAACTTCATTCATGTTTGGGTAATTTGGTGCATGCAAGAACACAAAGTGTGCAGTAGAGAGGAAAATATGCAAAATACAGTGGCATGAAAAAGTATGTGAAACCTATGGAATTAACAGGTTTTCTGCATTAATTGGTTAGAAAATGTAATCTCATTTTATTAAAGTCAGAAGTATAGACAAAGCACAATGTGCTTAAGCTAACAACACACAAACAATTATAATCTTTCATGTCTTTATTGAACACATCCCATTAAACATTCACAGTGCTGTGGAAAAAGTAAGTGAACCCCTAGGCTAATGACGTCAACAAAAGCTAATTAGTCAGGCGTTGGCAAACCTGGCATCCAATTAATGAAATGAGATTGGAGGTTTGGGTTAGAGCTACTTTGAGTTATAAAAAGCACTCAAACATTCTTAGTTTGCTATTCACAAGAAGCATCTGCTGACGTGGACCATGCCTCGCAAAGAAGGGATATCAAAAGACCTCAAGAATTGTTGCTTTGCATAAAGCTGGAAAGGGTTACAAAGTTATCTTGAAGAGCTTAGATATTCATCTGTCCACAGTTAGACTCTCTCCTAGAAGTGGCTGTTCAGCCAAGATTACTCAAAGGGCACACTGCAGAATGCTCAATGAGGTAAAAGAGAACCCTAAAGTGACAGCTAAAGACTTGAGGGAATCATTGGAACTGGTTAACATCTCTGTTTATTAGGGAGCACGATATATTGGCGGCCGATATATTATTGGCCAATAATCGATAATATTAATCGCCCGATAATGGAATTACCGCCAATATTTTTGCAGATATTTTGTTACGGTTTATTTGCTTGCGGCAGAGAATCTCTGACTGCCTGCAGTGTCTTTCCTTCAGGCAGACACTCGGACAGCCCAAAGCAACAGTGTGGGTGCGCACATACAGCGTGTCTGTGTAAGTGAAAGACAAGTTCATGTCGCTCTGTGAGGATTATTTTAACATCTCTGCACCTTGTTACATTGTTTTGGGTCTGGTTTTAATTCGGGATCATCTGCTGTAAGTAACAACATGCCATTTCCCATATTCTGTTTGTTTCATAGGCAATAAACAAAAACGCGACAAAAACATGTTACATGGGGGCAATCATTTTCGCTTATTACTTCATGAAACATAAACAGAATGTGGGAAATTGCACATCGTTAATTGCAGCACAGCATTGCAATTAAAAACAAGCCCCAAAACAACCTAACGTGGTTCATAGATCTTGAAAAAAGCTTCACAGATTGACTTGAGATGGCTAAAAACATTAGTTTGTGAGTGAAACTAATCTGCTTTTTGTATTTTAGGAGTTGAGGTTTTGTCTAACGTTGTGACTCATGATTATTCGATCTGTATGATGTTACCTATTCCCATTAGGATTGTTTCATACATTTTACAGTGGTACTGTCACAGATGAGAGCTGTAATCATCAGTGAATGAGACATGCATATGCACCCATTACACACACAAAACACCGCTGCACACGCAGTCTGGATGCTATCATTAATATTACACCATGTATACAGAGTTTAGGTTTTGTGTTGTGTGTTTTGTTGTTAAATTTTGGTTTTTGGTTTAATGCATTATCACAGCTGTTTGAAGTTCATTATTCTCTCGCCCGGTGCACATTGTACGATTTTGGCCACGATTCTGCCGTCTTGAGACAAATTTCGGGAATCCTAAAGGATTTCTGTCGTCGTAGGACAAAATCGGCAATCTTACAACGTTCAGTGTGACATGCTCATCAATGGCCGATTAATAGCCTTTGCAATGATCTTTAGCCTCCGACGAAGTTCTGGCAGTGTCCGAAATTTAGCATTGCAGCCGTATATTGTGACTGCTATTACAACGATTATGGTCCGCTCCTCTCGCACCCCAATTCACTTGAAAAGAAACCTGCTCCGCGTTTGCACCACCATAGCAACATCTGTGCCCAGATGTCACTCTACTCAAGCTCTTTCAATGTTTTTTCTTCTTTTCATTTTATATAAAATTTTAATAAATCAGCAGAAAATACTGGAGAAAAGTGTAACACTTCAGCAATATGAAAGCATTATTCCCTGAATTAAATACATAGATTAAAAAACAAAAATAAATGATTGCATTTTCTTAAGTTTTTTTTTTCGTTACATTTATCATGCATTATCTTTACAACTTTATTTTAATTACTATTTTACTTTTAATAAATTTACTTTAAATGTCTGTAAACTTCTTTAGTTAAGATTCACACCACTCCAATTTTATAGAGATTTTGTTCTTATGGAAAGAAATTGGTACTTTTATTCACCAAAGTGGCATTCAACTGATCACAATGTATAGTCAAGACAGTAATAATGTGAAAAATTACTATTACAATTTGAAGTAATGTTCAGAACTTCTTAAACTACTTCAAAGAGTTCTCATCAAAAAATCCTCCACGTGCAGCAATGACAGCTTTGCAGATCCTTGGCATTCTTGCTGTCAGTTTGTCCAGATACTCAGGTGACATTTCACCCCACACTTCCTGTAGCACTTGCCATAGATGTGGCTGTCTTGTCGGGCACTTCTGACGCACCTTACAGTCTAGCTGATCCCACAAAAGCTCAATGAGGTTAAGATCCATAACACTCTTTTCCAGTTATCTGTTGTCCAGTGTCTGTGTTTCTTTGCCCACTCTAACCTTTTCTTTTTGTTTTTCTGTTTCAAAAGTGGCTTTTTCTTTGCAATTCTTCCCATAAGGCCTGCACCCCTGAGTCTTCTCTTTACTGTTGTACATGAAACTGGTGTTGAGCGGGTAGAATTCAATGAAGCTGTCAGCTGAGGACATGTGAGGCGTCTATTTCTCAAACTAGAGGCTCTGATGTACTTATCCTCTTGTTTAGTTGTATACCTGGTCTTCCACATCTCTTTCTGTCCTTGTTAGAGCCAGTTGTCCTTTGTCTTTGAAGACTGTCGTGGACACCTTTGTATGAAATCTTCAGTTTTTTTTTGGCAATTTCAAGCAATGTATAGCCTTCATTCCTCAAAACAATGATTGACTGATGAGTTTCTAGAGAAAGCGGTTTCTTTTGTGCCATTTCTGACCTAATATTGATCTTAAGACATGCCAGTCTATTTCATACTGTGGCAACTCAAAAACAAACACAAAGACAATGTTAAGCTTCATTTAACGAACCAAATAGCTTTTAACTGTGTTTGATATAATGACAAGTGATTTTCTAGTACCAAATTAGCAATTTAGCATGATTACTCAAGGATAAGGTGATGGAGTGATGGCTGCTGGAAATGGGGCCTGTCTAGAATGACTTTTTTCAAAAAAGTCTTTTACATCAGTAATAACCTGACTGTGAATGTCCTGTGTTCAGTTGAATGCCACTTTGGTGAATTAAAGTACCAATTTCCTTACAAAACAGCTAAATCTGTACATTATTCCAAACTTTTGGCCGCCAGTGTATTTATGGGACGTTTTAATCCAAATCGGCAGATAGAGTTGGATACAATTATAGAAATCTTTGTTGTGTTTGTGCATTATCCATAGGGAATTTGTAAGCACAATATACAGTTGAAGTCAGAGGTTTACATACACCTTAGCCAAATAATTCCTGACATTTAATCGTAGAAAACATTCTCCAACTTCGGTCAGTCAGGATCACAAATTTATTTTAAGAATGTGAAATGTCAGAATAATGGTAGAAAGAATGATTTACTTCAGCTTTTATTTCTTTCATCACATTCCCAGTGTGTCAGAAGTTCACATACACTTTGTTAGTATTTAGTAGCATTGCCTTTAAATTGTTTAACTTGGGTCAAATGTTTTGGGTAGCCTTCCACAAGCTTCTCACAATAAGTTGCTGGAATTTTGGCCCATTCCTCCAGACAGAACTGGTGTAATTGAGTCAGGTTTGTAGGCCTCCTTGCTTGCACACGCTTTTTCAGTTCTGCCCAAAACATTTCTATCGGATTGAAGTCAGGGCTTTGTGAGGAACACTCCAATACCCTGACTTTGTTGTCCTTAAGCCATTTTGCCACAACTTTGGAGGTATGCATGGGGTCATTGTCCATTTGGAAGACCCATTTGTGACCGAGCTTTAACTTCCTGGCTGATGCCTTGAGAAGTTGCTTCAATATATCCACATAATTTTCCTTCCTCATGATGCCATCTATTTTGTGAAGTGCACCAGTCCCTCCTGCAGCAAAGCACCCCCACAACATGATGCTGCCACCCCCATGCATCATGGTTGTGATGGTGTTCTTCGGCTTGCAAGCCTCACCCTTTTTCCTCCTAACATAACAATGGTCATTATGGCCAAACATTAGACCAGAGGACATTTTTCACAAAAGTAAGATCTTTGTCACCATGTGCACTTGTAAACTGTAGTCTGGCTTTTTTATGCTATCTAATAAACTTTTTTTTAAATATCGGTTATCTGTCACAATAAGCTGTGAATTATCGGTCTCTGCCCAGAAATTCCATATCGTGCATCCCTACTGTTCATGAGTCTACTATACAGAAACCATTAAACAAGCATGGTGTCCATGGCTGGACACGACGAAAGAAGCCACTGCTTTCCAACAATAACATCGCTGCACGCATGAAGTTTGCCAAGACCACCTTGACACTCCACAAAGCTACTGTGAAAATGTTTTGTGGACTGATGAAACTACAATTTAATTGTTTGGGAAGAACATGCAGCACTATGTATGGTGTAAAAAGAGCACCGCATACCAACATTAAAACATCCTTCTAAAGGTGAAGCACAGTGGAGGTGTCAAACTCGGTTCCTGGAGGGCCACAGTCTAGTGTTGGAGTTTAGCTCCAACCCAACTTAAACACACCTGAAGCAGCTAATCAAGGTCTTCAGGAGTGCTTGGAGATTACAAGGAGGTGTTCTGGAGCAGGGCTGGAACTAAACTCTGCAGGGCTGCAGCCCTCCAGGAACTGAGTTTGAAACCCCTGCCCTACATGATAATGTCTGGGTGGCATGCGCCAGCTGAAGCTCAGTAGAAGTTGGGTGATGGAGCAGGACAATGAGCCTAAACATTGAAGTAAATCCACTACAGAATGGCTACAAAAAAAGAAAATCTGGAGTGGCCCATTCAGAGCCCAGACCTTAACCCAACAGAAATGCTGTGGAATGACCTCAAGAGAGATGTTCACACTGGACATCCTTAGAATAGGGCTGAGCTGAAGCAGTTTTGTAAAGAAGAATGGTCTAAAATTCCTTTTGACGTTGTGCAGGTCAAATCCGCAGCTACCGGAAACGACTGGTTGAGGTTATTGCTGCCAAAGGAGGATCGACCAGTTAATAAATCCAAGGGTTCACTTACTTTTCCCACAGCACTGTGAATGTTTAATGGGATGTTTTCAATAAAGACATGAAAGATTATAATTGTTTGTGTGTTGTTAGCTTAAGCACATTGTACTTGTCTATACTTGTTGTGACTTTGATGAAGATGAGATCACATTTTATGACCAATTAATGCAGAAAACCAGCTAATTCCAAAGGGTTCACATACTTTTTATTGCCACTGCAAGTTAATTACACAATTAAACTGCTGAAACAGGAACATGAAAGGGCAAATGGTACACAGATGAAATGATCAGCGCTGGCACTCACGGCAGGGTCTTTAACGCAGCAGGAGAAGGGAACGCCACATCTCTCTCGGCTGGGGTTGGAATCGGTGCAGTTGAAATAGATGTTCAGGTTCCAGTCGTTCGGCCCGTGAGCACCACAACATGACCACTGAAATAATATATGACATCAAAAGTGAGATTATAATGATCATCAACACCAAAATTGTTAGTTATACATCATCATACAGCTTCCCTAAAGTTTTCCATATAAAGAATTTTTGATAAACTGAGGAGCACATGTATATATATATATTAGGGGTGTGACGATACATGTATTCGTCCCGAACTGTCATGGTACTGACGACGAAGAATACATCTGAGTCAGTCACAGGCGATCCACACTCCAAACCAGAAGAGGGCACGCATGGTAATGCAACGCTGTTTGCTAACCGCCACAACAGGAAAAAGAGCAGAAGAAGAAGAGACCATGCACCAACCCAAAACAAGAATGGCTTCTCCTAATGCACAAGTTTTATTTTTCACTGATCTATTTATTTTGTACTTTTATAACACAAGAGATGCTTTTCAGTTTTGTAGCTGATTGTGACCAAATACCTTTTGTTTTTTATCAGCCCTACAAAAAAATATTACCTATGCAAGAGTGCATTCTATTTACTGATTAGTGTTTAATACACTATATCAGTGTACGCAGGCTGTACTGTACAAACTACCTCGGGGGGACTAAATGCCGCTAGGTGGAACAAACTGTAATTTGCACTACTGTCTGTTCAAAATAAATGAAAAGAAACCTAGCATTTGGGATTTGTTGCTTTTTCCTGTTGTACTGAACTCGTATCGAACTGTGAACCCAAAACCAAGGAACGTACCGAACTGTGACTTCTGTGTACCGTTAACCCTAATATTTATATATCTTTTGCATTCAAAATATACCTGAATGAGACATGATGTTCCATAGCACAGCAGAAAATGAGAGGAGTAGACAAATGCTGACTCACATATTCCTGAGCAAAGTCAATGAGGTTCTGGAGGTCGATGTCATCCCGATATGCTTTAACATTGTTGTTGATGAAGAAGTTCAGCTGGTCTTTGATCCAATCTTTAAACACAAAGGCTAAAATGCCAGCTGTGAGCTCCAGGAAAAAGATGAGACCCAAAAACACTGAAAACTAGAAGAGAAAACACACAGATAGTGCAGTTAGAGAGCGATTACCCTTTACATCCTGGTAAATAGCCCAACTGATCTTATCTAAAAGCTATATTGTTATGTTGCTATTAAGGGGACATTTCACTCAAAAATTTAATTTCAGTAATTATTTACTCACCCTCGTGTAGTTCCAAACTTACATGACTTTCTGGTGTGTTCCGTGAAACACAAAAGATGTTCAGCAGAATGTTGACACTACTCTTTTTCGAACAATGAAAGTAAATGGTGACCAGAGCCTGACAAGCTCTGAAAAAGACAAAAAAGCACCATGAAAGTAGTTCATATGACTCATGCGCATTATTCCAAGTCTTCTGAAACCATATGATAGCTTTGTGTGAGGAAAAGACCAAAACTGAAGTCATTATTCACGGCTAATCTCTTGCTGCCGCACTGAAATTGAATTAAATTTCGCATATATTGAAATAGGTGGAGTCAAGACGTGTCACGCCAGGTTTTCATCAATGATGCCAAACATTAGTGATTCTTGTGTATCTTATAACCGATAGTGATGTGCCAAATTTGAATATGCCCATATTCAAATTGTGCAAAGAAAATTTGAGAGCTACAGCCAAGGGGAGATTTTCAGTGAATAACTTATATTTCGTCTGTTCCTCAAGCTGATTGTGCTTAAGTCATATGGACTACCGTTATGGTGATTTTTGTCATTTTTCTGAGCTTGATAGCCCCTGGTCACTATTCACTTCCATTGTATGGATAAGAGCAGTGTCAACAACTCCTTTTGTGTTCCATGAAAGAAAGAAAATCACACAGGTATAGAACGACATGTGGTTGAGTAAATGATGACAACATTTTAATTTAATTTTTGGCCGAACTATTTCTTTAAGTCTCCCTTAAGGGGGTGCAACAATTCTCTGGATGTATTCTTTTGCAATGACTAATTAATTTATTTGTCCATATCTGGAAACAAATCAATCTTGAAGAGAGGAAAACAGACTGGAAAAAAATGTGAGAAGGAGTCAGGCGGGTGGTAGCGGGTGTAACTCACAAATTTGAGCAGGAACGTGTTCTCCCGGAGCGCACCGATGCATCCGGCAAATCCAAGAATGAACATCACCCCCCCTACCACGATAAAGAGCCAGACAGGGTCAAAGCCGCCCAGATCTGTGATGGAGGAAATGTTTGACAGCACTCCCTGTGGGCCAGACACATCAGAAAGAACGTTGCGAGTTCACATCCTGACCTTAAAATCTTCCACCACCTGACAGGCTGCCGTACTGACGGTGTTTGGGCAACTCTCCACAGGTAGTCACGCCTTCCAAGTTTGTCTCTTCCCACCAGGGTGAAATTTCAGTGTGACCACGGGACAAAAGACAGGCTTTTGACCATGCTGACACTAAATACAAACAATGTTTTGCTCTGTGTTTACGTTTCTCCCTGGTTTGATATGATGGTGTAACAGGAGAGGGCCCTGAAATCCTCTTTAAAGAACATTTAAAATAAACGTAACTTCCACCAATCAAATTCAATGACCCCAGTCTTAACACTTTATTTCCATGATTAACATTTAGCATATAAAAAATTAACCACTTTATTAATTATTTACATTATGTTAAGGTGTTTCTTGTGTGACATTAATACAAAGTGCCATATGCTCTACACATGTCATTTAGCAGAGCAATCAAGGACTGAACTGGAGCAATTTCCAGGTTATTAATCAGCCAACTGATTCATTAAGTCACCACGAATTAGTGAGAAGAAATTACATTCACCTTTCGTGCGTGAATACATAACAGCGAGCCTGACCTTTTGAGGGGAACGACAAATCACAGAGGGAATAGGCACAATAAACGCAAATCATAATTGAGTTTGTGCAGCACCGTGTTAGGGGTTTGACATCAGAATATAACAGTGACATTAAGCTGCCATGGAAATAAATAAAGGATACCACCCATATGCTCTCAAATGTCATAGTTTAAGGGTGTTAAAAGGAAACTACAGACATCAATAGGAGGAAAATATCATAGGGAGTCACAGAACAACTTTAAATTGTTTCAAGGCAAAAAAGAATCTCACATCACATCTTTTAGTATAAAATGTAAAGCCTAACAGGAATAGAATTAAAACATAGAATAGAAAAGAATCTTGAGAAGAGATTTTGAGGAACCACTGTTATTAATAACGGACTGGAACAGAGTATTTAGAATAGAAAAGAATAGACTCTTTAGGACAAAACAGACAATCTTAAGAATAGAATCTTTAGAGTAAAATAGGACAGTGCAAAACAGAATCTTAAAAATATAACAGAATCTTAAAATATGAAGTACAGGACAGACCACAAACTTTAGAATAGAATAACTTTGATTCAAGGCATAAAGCATGTCATATATTTTTAGTGCCATAAAATGTGAAAACTAACAGGAATTTAATATCTTTAGCATAGAATAGAACTGAATCTTTAGAATAAAGTACTTATGATAGAACACACAGAATAGAGTATTTAGAAAAAATTGAATAGAATAGAATAGAATCTTTAAGACAAAGCATAACAGAACCTTTAGAATAGAATCTTTAAAGATGAAGTACAGAATAGACCAGAAACTTTAGAATAGAATAGAATAACTTTGATTCAAGGATGAAAAGCATATCATACCTGTTTAAGTGCCATACAATGTAAAAAGTAACAGGAATAGAATATCTTTAGGATAGAATAGAACAGAATCTTTCAAATAGAATATACTCTTTGTGATATGAAAAAAAAAAAACAGAACTGAGAATTAAAAAAAATAAATAGAAGCATTGAAGTGAACATTCTACATGATCTTTAGAGTAAAACAAAATCATTAGAATAGAATAGAATCTTTGAATGTGATTTACGGAATAGAAGAGAAACTTTAGAAAATAATATTTCGATTAGAATAGCTTTAAAATGTGTTCGTTTCAAGGCAAAAAAAAACATCTCATATCTATTTTAGTACAATAAAAAATTCTGCTGCTTTATCAGACAGATTGCATGAGACAACAGGGTACTTGTAGGTAATTTGTACTGTTAAAGAGTGCCGTTGTCTTTGCTTCTGTTTACATTTATGAGCATGTTGCTTAGGCAACAAGGATAATAAAATTAGGAATCTGAAGCATGTCACCGATCGCTGTTACTCTGTATTTTTGAACTTGCCTTCTCAGCCCATGCCCAAAGTCCAATACCCAGGAATGCCGCTCCCAGCAACTGCAACACACAAGCACAAAACAGAATCCATCACATTTACACCGATTACACAATTCATTCCTGTTCTAGAATGGCAGGAGTTTACTGATACTGTATGTGCAGACTGCCCTGCTCTCTTTATCTGAGGGCAACCTGAAAAAAGTTATCTTGGCAGAGTTTCAATCAAAGATCCGGAAAGAGGAGATTTCCCTGCATGCACTGCCATCTTTTGCCAAAGACACTTGGGAGAAAGCCAAGGCTTGTTTTTACCTGAATGAGAGACATCACAATGAGGTGTTGCTACAACTGCTTACAGGAACTAGCTTTTGCAGAGGGCTTATGGTACAATAAATGTACTGTTTAGGGTGTCTACAATGAGTCAGAAGGTGTTTGAAATACATCAGTCTGGGAAAGGTTACAAAGTTATTTCTAAGACTCTGGGACACCAAAAAAACCACAATGAGAGCCATTATCTCCAAATAGAGAGAAGTTGGCACAGTAGTGAACCTTCCCAGAAGTGGCCCACCTTCCAAAATTCCTCCAAGAGCACAGCGACGACTCATCCAGGATGTCACAAAAAAGCCAAGGACTACATCCAAGGAACTGCAGGCCTCTCACGCATCAATAAAGGTCACTGTTCATGACTAAACTATCAGAAAGTCACTGGCCAAAAATGGCATCCATGGAAGAGTGGCGAGGCAAAAACCACTGCTAACCTAGAAGAACATTAAGGCTCATCTGAATTTTGCCAAAACACACCTTGATGATCCTCAAACCATTTGGGAGAATGTGCTGTGGACTGATGAGTTAACTGTCGAACTGTTTGGAAGACAGAGGTCCCGTTACATCTGGCGTAAAGCAAACACAGAATTCCACAAGAAGAACATCATACCTACATGCATAGTGATGGTAGTGTGATGGTGTCAGGATGCTTTGCTGCTTCAGGGCCAGGGCAACTTGCAATAATTGAAGGAATCATGAATTCTGCTCTCTACCAGAAGATCCTAAAGGAGAACGTCCGGTCATCAGTCCGTGAGTTGAAGCTCAAGCACAACTGGATTATGCAGTAAGACAATGATGCAAAGCATAGGAGTAAGTCCACCTCTGAATCGCTCAAAAGAAGCAGAATTAAAGTTTTGCCTAGTTGCCCAGTCAAAGTCCTGACTTGAACCCGTTTGAGATGCTGTGGCAGGACCTTAAATGGGCAGTTCATGCTCAAAAACCCTCCAATGTGGCTGAACTAAGACAGTTCTATAAAGAAGAGTGGGCCAAAATTCCACCACAGCGTTGTGAAAGAGTGATCGCCAGTTATTGGAAGCGTTTGGTTGCAATTGTTGCTGCTAAAGTTGGCACAACCAGCTATTATGTTTAAAGGGGCAGTAACAGTTGAAGTCAGAATTCCCGAACTAATGTCTTTTATGAGTCTGTTCTTCTGACTCTACCCTGCAAAACATAAATTGCTTCCTGAAACCAAAATTATTCATTTCATCATGTCCAACTTGAAATTAACTAAGAATTCAAAGTAATTACTGGATGGTTGTTGATATGACAATATGTAGTTCAAGATTCAGTATGGGTTTTGTTGTAAGTATTTTATAAAAATGAATGAATTAATTAATTTGCAAGAATCTGTTCTGTTTAAATATGAAATGATCTCATCATTTGGTAACTGTCTGCTGAGGGCAGTAAATCCAATAAGAATGGCATTTCTTATTTCCAAATATTTAATTGTTAATGGAACCATTAAGGAACTAGAACCAGGATCATTAAATTCCTTGCGATTCCCATCCCGAGTAACCTATAACTACAGCAGCTTCCCAGTCACACACCTGCAGGCCTCTCAGATCTGTGTGTTTGACGCTAGCAGCATGAGGGGAACGCGAGAGCAGAGGGTGAGAGTCTGAGGTCAGGTATCAGCAGCCACAAATCCCACAATCTCATTTCCCTGTGGTCTCCACTAATCCCATTGGATAATGGGGACTGAGCAAAGGGCCACTGCCCACTCTCTCTCTTTCTCAATACAGATGTTCTGAATCCCACTCATCCCTATCATGAAGACCTCAGCCCATCTTCTCCCAATCCTCTCGTTCTTGATCCGCAGAGTAGAGAGGGAGGCCAGGGTTGTGTCACGTCCATGTGGAGATCGGGATTAGCCCAATACAGGGATCACGGAGCACTAAAATAGTTTATTTAGTGATTCTGATCAATCAGAGGAAAGCTGCTATCTCACAGAGTAGGATGATTATACTTACAGTATCTCTATTATAACAGACACTAACTCTTGGCTTAAACTCTCAGCTGTGTGACAGTAAGCAGAACCACTTTTCCACAAGCTGTTACTTCAATAAGAACAGCTTTTGCTTAAGTCTTCTGACATCTTTATCTTTAGTTTATTAAAGAATTGTTGCATCACCATGGAAACATATGCTTTGGAAAGTCTGAGCACATCATAGTAGTGTTCTGACTTTATTAGTGGTGGTTGCTAAGGCATTATTATTGCTCATACTTGTGTGAATCCCTAACCCTAAGGCAAGAAACATACTTTACGCAAATATGCGTACATAGATGCAAGTGCTTGTCCATAGCATTGCTGATGCGCAGTCCACTTGAACATGCTTAACGTGCGTTCTTTGGTTACTGTGGTGGTAACAAACATTCAGTACTCAAGGGGGTGATAGTTACCTTTAGAAGTATGTACCATTAAACTGTATGTGTTATTATTCAGGTTAGTTACAATAAAACATTTACCCTGCTTCCAAAATGGCGTACGGTCACAGTAGTTTCTGTATTTGATGAAGGACGTACTTCTCGGCCGGTAAAACAGTAGGTTCTTCAGGTATGTATGCGAGTAGTATGAAGAGATTCCGGACACACTTCATCCAGGGGCATGGGTATTGACTAGTGACCTGAAAATTTTATGTAATAACAACAACCATAAAAATAATCTACTCTGTTTTTTTTTTTTAAACTAGCACCATTTAAGCACATGGAACAATCATCTTGGCATATGGTATATATCTCTTTATAATCCAGTGTTTTGAACGTGACATCCCTTTTACAGGGATAGTAAAGTGTCCAGTTGATCCGCACTTCAAAATCTCACCAGAAATAGTAGGTCACCCAGGTATTTCCCACTTATTGTTCGATGAATACATACCACTCCATTGACATACTGCTTTGTGCATACTATATAGTAGGGAATGTTTATGGATATTCGGATGCAGCAATTGACTTTTATTACTTGCTTAGGAATATTCTTTACACACTGTTGCTCAGTCATAACCATAGTTGGCTTGAAAGAGTGTACTTACTGTAAAAGCAGAGAGTTCACACTAATGTTCGCTATATTGCCCCTTGCGGCAACAAGAGAGAGAGAATGCAATGCGTACTTCCGTTGTGTAATGAATTGTGGTCTGACACAACGCACAAAATCGGCTTGCGTCGCTTGAAGCATATGAATTCACGTACTTGCATAGAGCATATTTCGGATTTAAGTAGGGCTGCAACTATACATGTGATGGTTTCAAATTTTCACATCACAATACTTGCTGAAGCTTTTATCACGGACACGTTATATGGTTTCATCACGGTATTGAATTACATTGAATTAAGATAAACAAACTTTATTGTTGCTCTCTTAATAACAAGTTTAATTACTATTTCAATACCAAACAGGCTTTTAAAATGAACAGATAAAAAACAACAATGAAAAGAACCCTGATCATTTAAAAAAAAACTACCATCAACACCAGATACATTACATTTATTCATTTGGCATATGCTTTTTATCCAAAGATACATAGCCAAATATAACATTAAGATGATGCCTTAATATTCAAATGGTCTTTATGCCACAGGGCCACTGATCATAACAGATCAGTACAGACCCACAACTAATGTTAAAGGCTAGACTAATTTTATCATTATATGCTGTGATTTCATTATATAAATATATAGTTTACATGTGCTGCATGATTCACAGTAGATTAGTGCTCTGCTCTGTCATCTGATACAACGCGTTGTGCATTCAAAGTACGCAGCTCTTCCACACTAAGATTGCAGCCTTTAGTGGTTTAATAAATCACACCAAAGACTTTCACACATGTAATGATTTTAATTTGATTAACTGTCTATTTCAGTGTAAGGAGTAACAGAGCATGCGCTCAAAATTAGCATTTTAAAGCAGTAGTGTCAGTCATACTGCGTGCTGGTACCAGACTGAGTCGGTGCTTGGTACTGCAGATACACTGGTATCATTAAATATTTTTATTTTAGTATCGACTTGGTACCAAAGTACTAGTACTTTTGACAACACTACTGTGCATATTAATTAATTACCATGATATAACTTATTACCGCATACTGTCACATGCCTAGTTGCAACTAACGTTTATTTTGATAATTAACAAATCTAACGATTATTAGAACGATTAATTAACTATTCAATTATTGCAACGAATCATCAGCTCTTAACCAAAAATTCAGCTGTAATAATATGGCAAAGATGTTGTATTAAACATGTGCTTGTTAACAATAAAGAAAAGAGGATGAAAGTATCATTTATAAATACCTCATTAGCAATAAGCAACATAGAGTATAAGATATTTAGACTTGTTTTCAGAGAACATATCTTGAATATAGTCTATTTTGTAAAAGTGTAATTTTTCACTTGTTTATACTTCTGCTAGTGCACTAAGACAAAATACACTTAAATTCAAGATTATGTTCAACATTCTCTGAAAACAAAGTTTAATATCTTAATATATTTAATATATATTTAATATATTTTGTTGCAATGTATAATAGGCTAAGACTAAGCTCTCTCACCTTGTTCATTTAATTTAGATCCATCTTAAACTCACAAAAAGCATTATTTGAACTTTAATAAAGGATGCATTAAAAATATTATGCTGGGGTGTTTCCTTTTTAGATGCTCTAACATGCTAAGTTTGTTCCAGCGGAACGCCAGCTCTGCCTTATTTCACAATGATATTGCTTCTGTATTTACTTATTTTGTATTTTTGTATAATTCCCTCATACTTTGCGATCTACATCAACTTAAGTAATTTGGAAAGTTTGGAGTGTGTCTGGACTGAGAGATGAGTCTTCTTTAAAGTTTCATATGATCTCATGTTATGTCCAATGAATAGGCCTGTCACGACAACTACTTTTGTTGGACGATATATTGTCCCAGAAATAATTGCGATTTTAAGACCATTTTATGTCACTGATATAATGATAATATAATAGCATAATAATGCAAGTACACCCTTTCCAAGAGCAATGAACTTTTAAGAATATTCAGACATTGGAATGGGTATGTAAAAAAAATTTTTTTTTAAATAATATATATATACAAATTTTATCGGGAAGGCCCATCTCCAACTGCGGTTTTTGTTCCCAGCTCGGAAAACTGGATGGGATGGTTATGATTTATTTGAGCTTTTAAGTTAGTTGTATTGCCACTTTTCATTGCCACTGTTTTTAAACAAAGTCAGCATCCCGTCTCGTTCACATTAATGAACTCTCCTCTCTCATTCGGCTTAAAGCTAAAATGTTCCCACAACGGAGCTGTGGAATGCGGCTTTGAAACCAAGTCCATTTGGACTTATTCTTCTAAACTTTCTGGCTGGAATTATGCAGTCGTCGGGAAAACACCTATTACAGGGCTTGAAATTAAGCATCGTTATGTGCTTGTCCTTCGGACATTTAAGTTGTTCATTCACTTGTCAGAGTAAAAAAGTTACTTGTCCAGAGAAAAAACAAAAGAAAGGATGTAATAAAAACAAATAAAAAATAAAAGCCTCCATCATCATCATCATTTACACCAGATAGGGATTAAGAACACAGTGCAGAAAGACGGTAAATCATTACTAACCATCAAGCCTGTATGAATTTCTCTCTTCTGAGGAACACAGAGTTCGATTTTTGGCAGAATGTTAGTCACAGTCACTATTCACTGTTATTGCATTCATCTTTTTTTTTTTTTTTTCATAAAATAAAAGTGGATTGAGACTGAAACTAACATTCTCACTAACATCTCCTTTTGAGTTCCATGGAAGATAGAAAATCAGACTTTGGAACAACATGAAGGCGAGTAATGATGACAGAATTTTTGGTAACACTTTACAATAAGGTTCCATTCATTAACATTAGATAATGCATTAGCTATCATGAACTAACAATGAACAATATTATACAGCATTTATCAATCTCAGTTAATGTTAGTTTAAAAAAAAAAAAAAAAAAAATTGTTCGTTGTTAGTTCATAGTGCATGAACTAATGTTAACATATACAACTTCTGATATTAATGTATGAAAATGTATTAATATACATATAGTATGATGGAATTAACATTAACCAAGATTCATAAATTATATAAAAATGGTGTTTATTGTTAGTTCATGTTAACTGATGTAGTTAACTAACGTTAACAAATGGAACCTTTTTGTAAAGTGTTACCCAATTTTCATTTTTTGTAAATCATCTCTTTGAGAGTACAAGTCAATTCTCACCAGTTGCATTAAAAACGGCTGTTTAATATTGACAAAATGCACTGAAAATGTTAACAGATAAAATCCTGAGAGAACCTAGCTGCTAAATCAGTTATGTTGTATATTCAAAACAGATATGCATATTAAAGATAGATAATGTTTTCATTGTGTGTAATGTATTAACGTAATTTACTAAAATGTTGGTGACATTCATTCTTATGTAAACAAACACGCATGTAAACACAATGGGCTATACTGAGGTCAGCAAAAATTATCGAAGTCATGTCCATATAACGTACGATAAGTCGATAACGTAATTATCATGACAGGCCTACCAATGAAACAGTCCTTGACAATTCTACAATGAAAATATTTAATTAAAAATTGAATTGAACATTTTCGAGAATGTCGACTAATCGTTTCAGCCCTAGATTTAAGTATTAAAACTCGATACGTAACTTGTCCCGCACGTTTGTTCTATGGACATGAATGATACCTCGAATCTTGCGGCTTGTTGAGGAGAGGTCAGACTTACGATTTAGCCTGGCAGACAATAAATTGGGCAAAAATACCATATACTTATACTGAAGGAGGGATCTGAGCCACATAAAGGGACCAGAATATGATAGGAATTTAAAGCAACCACTAGCAAACACCCAGAACACCCTAGCAACTACCTAAGAACAATAACATCCTAGAAACCACCCAGACACTCTAGCTACTGTACAGCAACATAAAAACACTAAAAATACCTTAGCAATGCCCGGGCCACCATCTACAACACCCAAGCATTGTGGTGGCGAGTCTGGAACTGGCAAACACCACTTTGCCTACATTTTCTTTTGAAATTGTAAAAATCTAGACTTGCCTTTAGGTGTAATGCTTATACATGGAAAATGGGATCCTGTTTTTGGTCCTAGTTTGGTTCAAAATTATTTTTCTCTGGCAAGGATTATGGAAACATTGATGACTCATTCACTGGTTCCAACAGGACGAAAGAGACTGTGTTGTGATTATTTTTTCCTACACCCCATCAGGGGTATGAATCTACAACATTTCCTAGAAACGTG
Source organism: Myxocyprinus asiaticus (assembly GCF_019703515.2). Lineage (NCBI taxonomy): Eukaryota > Metazoa > Chordata > Actinopteri > Cypriniformes > Catostomidae > Myxocyprinus > Myxocyprinus asiaticus. Next base: position 34,032,863 of record NC_059365.1, on the reverse strand, counting down.
AGCCATAGTCTATTCGAAAACAATGAAAAAAAAACTGTACAAACAATGAACAAAACAGCTCGTAATTATGTCATAATTGCAAAATTTCAGCAGCATCTCTATATCAGCACGTTTGAGTCATTTTAATAATTGATGGAACCGCAAGAGTGACTCTGGGTTGATTCATTTGTGTTTTAGTGAAAATGACTGAATGTGGGGTGTGTGTTAGTGAGAGCCGTGCCTGCTGGGAAATGGCATGGAAATCAACTCCCTCGCAGAGGAACAGAGAAAGAGGGGGAACAGACATGTGGTTCCCATCTGCCGTATGAACCTGGAGGATACGAACAGGAAAAACTTACAAAAACACAGGGCTACAAAGGCTTGAATGAGCGTGAGCTCACGCGAGGTCACAAACACACACAAAAAACACTTTCTCTCATTCAGAACAGTGCTAACTACACAAATTTGCATTTTTTTTGTAAACAATAATGCCACACACACACACACAGAGAGAGTGTGCAAACAAACACAGCAGTCAAATGCTTTTGTTGCTGCAAGGGCAGTGCGTGTGACAATAGTCGCATGGCCCCGTCAGCTCCATATAATGGGGTTCACTGAGAGACACAGGGACACGGCTCATTCTCGGGGCCCCTCGGATGCTGTGGGAAGCTCCACGTCCATTCGCACACACGCCATTCCCTCACCCCCAAATATCTTCACTTGAATAAAAGACACGGAGGGCGTGAGGAAGGGTGAGCACAGGGTACCTTCTATTCATCCCAAAAGAAGAGGACGAGGAGAATTTGGAAAGGAGGAATTAAAGGTTACTGGGATGGAAAGGGTCGTATAGTTACCACTATTCACTTTCAAAGTACGGAAAAAAGAAGCAATGAAAGTGAATGGTGAACGATTTGGACAAATAATTGGAACACCATGAGGGAGAATTTTCATTTTTTGGTGAACTATCCCTTTAAGATATCCCTGCGAAGCCTCCTGGGTAGATATCAGACTTCGATTAGAGAGCGAGGCGTCTGTAATTACAGGCCATCAGCTCAGCCCAGCCTGAAGCTTGTGAAATGAATGCTCTGTAGGGATCAGGTAGGTTTCTGCCAGATCATGCTGTCTCCACTCTAAACCAATCAGACAGGCATTAGACAGTACAGTAGGGCTGCTCGATTATGGCAAAAATCATACTCACATTTATTTTGGTCAATACTGAGATCACGATTTTTAACACGATTACTCATTGACTTTGGAAACATCATGCATTTATTGAACTTAAAAAAAAAAAAACTTAGCAGTGGATTTCCTTGAACTTGAAATGTAAACTGCACTGGTTAGGGGAGGAGGCTATTGTCATATGATAATTATTTTATGTTACGTATGATAGTCAAATAAAGGAAAGCCTCCATCACCATCATTTACAGCAGGAGTGCTCACACTTCTATGGAATGAGATCTACTTTTTTATCATATTATTGCAGCAAGATCTACCATGTACAATAAAGGCTATACATTATCACATGACCAAAACGTCAGGAGTCGTAGTGCAATTTGATGATTCTCAATACCAGCTTCAATACCACAACACATAATAACACTAACTAACATGTCAATTATGGAAGAATGGTTTCAAGTTCTTAATTATTCAAGACTAGTACACAGTCAGTAATAAAATAACAATAAAAAACAGCAATGAATAGAAATGGATTACAAATGATTCAATACTTTTTTTTTAACAGCTTTAAAAGATTTTAACAGCAGTTTCAAGTATTCTAATAAACATTCAGAATGAAATGCAACATAAAACTACTACTGTTCTTCACTGTATGATTATAATACATCAATACTTTTTAAAGCTACTAAAGTTACTCAGTCAAGAGCAGTGAGTGTTTTCTCATGTTCTTGTTCTGGTTGTTTGATTATTATAATGACACACTAGACAGCCGCAGGTTTATTAGCTTACATTTATACTTACAAGTCCCACATTTGAATACAAATCTGCTTTTTTCTCCGCTGTTTACGTTCACTTTAGACATCACTCTCTGTGTTTACATGAATACCTCACCAAGACGGGCATTTTGGTGGAATTTTGAAATGTATTTGACCGTTCATTGCGCATTAGCGCAAGCATTTTCAACACACACGTGCATGTTCAGCACACACACATACGCCGCCTGTCAATCAAACAGGGCACAGCTGTTACTAGATCACTAGCGAATTATACAGTTACGTGCTCTGGATTACTTTCAACAGCAGAATAAGAATATGAACTTTCTAATAAGTGACACAGGCCTAGCCTATCACAAATACAGCTGGATATCTTTTCATTATTGACGTTTTAATCAGTCTGCTTGTTCGGTCGGGCAAGTAAAATTCTCTTTCACTTGCCCCTTCAAAAGTCCACTTGTCCCGGACAAGCGTTGATGTCGAGTCCTGATTAAATATTGTATTCAACATTCTTCAATAACTATTTTTTCTTCTGCAGTATAGCTCCTAAAATAAATGTACACTGTTTTAAAGGAGTTTTAGATATTATTTTGGAAAACAAGCCAAAAAAAGACTAATCAAAAACTTATTTTGCTCCAGTGTATAATGGGCTAAGACTACACTCTCTCACCTTTATGTTCACTTCGATCCATCTTTAACTCACAAAAAAACAAACTTTCTCTTCTTAATAGAGCTTTCTTCATGATAAGGTACACACAGTGGAGGGGCCTGGGTGGCTCAGTGAGTAAAGACGCTGGCTACCACCCCTGGAGTTGACTAGTTCGAATCCCAGGGTGTGCTGAGTGACTCCAGCCGGGTCTCCTAAGCAACCAAATTGGCCCGGTTGCTAGGGAGGGTAGAGTCACATGGGGTAACCTCCTCGTGATCACTATAATGTGGTTCGCTCTAGGAATGTACATGAAGAAATTGTTAAAACAAAAAAGCAAGGAGGAAATAACACATTTACACAATAACACAGTACACATAGTAATCAAGTCACCACATCGCATTTTCTCACAAAAAGACCTAATAAATCATAATAATAGATCATATTATTTTTACACAAAAACTTGCATGTGGCATTGCTATGCAGTCTGGTTAAACCCTGAAGACTTTTTCTGAAAACTGAAGGAAGTTTCTGTTTGTAGCAGAGTTGAAATGCTCTCATTCATTCTATCCACAAAAACCTGGTATTATGGGGTTATTTTAGATTTGGATAGTAACTTTTAGCAGCCAAGCATATTTGGAATTATGCAAATGTCCAATTAGTGAATACAGAGGGCTGTATTTATAAAACATCGGCACACCGAACTGAACTCGAGCATGTCCTGTTAACTCAAGAGAAGGAATTTGTATGTTTTTAAGCACAGAACTGCTTTTAAAACAGAATCATGAGCTTCATGCATAATCAGAGTATGTGATACACTACAGTGAACAGATCTGCACACATACAGCAAGCGCAGCAAGCAGCATGTGCATGATAGATTTAATTTTGTTTAGTCGTTCAGCCCTAAATATGACATTAATTGCAGCCATTTAGTCTACATACTATATATCGTGCTTAAAATAGGGATGTGCCACGTTGGTCGACTAATCGACTAGTCGTCCAACAACTACTAGTCGATTAGTGGGGTCTAATCTTAGCTACTAAAATGTATATTTTAGTGGTGGTTGTTTTAATGGGAGACACAATTCTCATATTAATTGAGAGCCGCAACTTCTTGGAGAGCGTTTTTGCGTGATTATAGCTTTCTGTGCTTAAAAGTGAATAATAGTTAGCACAGTCAAACACTCTCCAAAAACTTTTGTCTCTTTAATGCTTTAAGTTTAGTCCATTTATGCACCTCTGCTGTTACAGCTATCAAAGCGCTGCATAAACAACAATACAACACGATCACTGTCGGACATTATATCCTCTGCTGTGAGTAATGTTCCTGTATTTGTGAGGTGCTTTGGAGAGAAAGTCTCTTGCTGATTCTGTCTGAAACTGCCTAAATAAAAAGTTGCAGTAAAATATGTTTAAACTGCTTGATGTCATGAACTAGATAATGTACCTGCGTTATCTTGCAGTTCGGATCGCCTTGAAACTCCCAAGCACTCGGTTTACATTGAAGCGTGTCATTCTGCATTCAGGATACGTATAAGTGGTTTTGTGCCGCTCTGTATTGAAGCATTTCTTATTTTTTACTAAGACAGTTTTGTGCATTAAGATGTTATAGTTATTTAGCCTATTAATTGTTGCATAACCGTTGGTTACAATGTTGAAATGCTGCACTTAGCGTCCATATATCCTTCTGGAACGCATCTGATCGAGGTCACGTGATCACAACGGAGCCTATTTTATGTATTATTATCTTTAACACGACTGACTAGTCGATTATGAAAACTTGTATGTTTGCACATCCCTAGCTTAAAGTGCTTTGACTTTAAAGTTGCTCTCTCCTGCAGATCCAGCAACAGCAACTGACCGCTTCCAGTTTAAAAGGCCCGGATCACCGCCTGCTACGCAGAATTCGTGAGTCAGGGGACACAGTTTTGATCCAGGCTGATATAATGTGTTTCAGAGAAAGATTTAGGCTATGAGCGCTCAATAGGGAAATGCACATCACAAGTCGAAACTGCTGAATTTGCTCAAGTTTTTTAAATTTTTTTAATTACATTTTTGAAAAATGTACAATCCGCTTATTTGTAGACAGTATATGATATATATGTTTTAGTGCTATTTGCCTTTTTGTCATTAGACAGGACAGTTAAAAGTCATAGGGAACTGTTCAGGAGACAGAGGGAGAATAAAACGCGCAAGCACTTTATATCACGAGCTTGTGCGCGTCTCCTGAGCGGGCGGTACTGTTTAAATGAGACTGTGTTGCACGGCGGTCAATTATTGTTGTAAAACGATGGCACGTAACAACAAAACGAACTGTGACTAGTCGTTTACATGCCTCAGATGGCTATTTCACATGTAAATGAGTGATTCTTGGTGTTGTCGTGGCTTGCTAAACTAATTGGCCGATGCAGATCATTTAAAAATATCAAGTATAGACCGATTCATCGGCCGCTGCGATATATCGGTCGACCACTAGCAACGATATAAAACTTTTTACCCAATATGATACTGATTTTTACAACAACAAAAAAACTAAAGGCCGACACCGTTATTTTGTCACCAGATCAATGTTTTGCTCAAGGATTATGCTTTTAAATGTGTTCAAAGAGGTACAAAAGCTTTTGTTGTTGTTGATCTAACAATAAATAATTTCCATTGAACAAGAGTTACACTTGTTAGACAGCGTCAATGAAATGAAAGATACAAGATAAAAAAAAGATTTAAAAAAATATGATATCGATTACATAATGATAACAATGACGATTAATGTGAAAAAATATTTTGCAGTTCTAAACATCAGAACTCATTGTTTTCATATTATGAATGAACATCACAAATTCACAGAATGCATATGCTTCATTTATTTTGTAGGTATTTTTTATTTTACAGACAGACAAAGAAGATTATCAACTTTATAGAATGCAATAAATGTATGTAAATAAATATAAAATAATCCATTGGTTTCTCATAAGAGCATTTTCATGCTTAAGACCGACATAGCAATGGTCTTCATTTGGTCAATATTCGGCCGCTAAATATCGCTAAGTATCTCTAATCTGTTCCTTAACCAAAGGTATCGTATGGCTTCAGAAGACTTGTAATAAAGTGCATGAGTTTTATGGTGTACTTTTATCGTACTTCATTTCGCTTTTTTTTTTTTTTTTTTTTTGGTTTTGGAGCTTAGCAGTATAAATCACATCCATTTTATTTATATGAAAAACAGAAGCTTGGAAATTCTGCTTAAGATCTTATTTTGTGTTCCATGGAAGAAAGCAATACAAGCTTGAAACAACATGGGGCTGAGTAAATTATGACAGATTTAGATATGTGGGTTATCTTCCTTTAAGTGTGCACATTTCCCTCCAAACAAAGACAGGAATAACTTGTGAAGTCAGAACAGGTGTAGCCAAGTTTGATTCTTAAAAATCAGATCAGCACTGTGTAAATTTCACCTGAAAAGTCCAAGTATAGTGCTTCATTTGGCCACAAAACTTAAAGGAGGGATGATTTCAGCTCCCAAGATTTTATCCTAACATTCTGGACACGATTTGCTGGAAACACTGGCGTCTAAGTTCCCAAAAAACACAGCAGGCTCTCTATAATGTGGGAACAATGGTAGTGTAACAGAGGGCAGCGGATCATTATGCAAGGTTAACATTTCAGACGGGACGGCATTAAAGCATGAGGGGGCACCAATTACCACCACACCCTCCAGAGGGGTATTCACTGCCCTATTCAACACAAACCAATGGAGAAAAACCAGGCTGGAATTTATGACATCAAGAGGCTTACTAGGATCATGCCCCAGGCTATGTGCTCACCCCAATAATGACTCAAGTGTTTCCTTGTATCTCACACATGCAAACCACAGTGACAAGAAACAAACAACTAAAATCAGTACTGCTGATTTTCAGTTAAAAATTAAATCAAGTTTGGCTGGATCATGTCAAAACTCAATAATGCACAAAAACAAAGCACCTAAAGATAAACAGATAAAGAATGAGAACTGATGTAAACAGATGCGGGGAAATGCATGTTTTTATATGCCATTACCATAACTGAACTGCTCAAGAACTGATAGCATCTGTTTTCTTCCAAATCACTACACTATCCTGGAAAAAAAACAAGGAGAAATGCCAGTCCAGCTTGAAAGGCATTTTCAAAAACAGACCTATTTCAACAAAGAAAGGCAAAAACCTGAATGGTGTGAGGTGATATATACTGGTTAAACCTAATGAACTGAGCCAAGCTCCCCCATGTAATAAGAGGTAATAATCCTATTTACCTTTCACCCAACTCACATCTGAATGGGATGTATTCTCAGGTCCTGGAAGGGTGCTGAGAAATTCAGATCCAACAACACTTTGGGAAACTGAATATATATTCTCATTTGAACTGCATTAACTCCAGAGAGATGATTTTCCATACAAAAACATATACACAATTCCACATCATATCTAATACAAATGCATTCACATAGCACGTTGTGAAATGAACATGCAACTGTCTATCCTGCTGAACTTGTTTTGCAATTCATACAGGCTAAAGCACAAAACACACTGGCACGAATATGGGGGAAATTAAATTGAGTTTGAGAGGCACAACAACAAAGACTGTTAACATGCATATGCGAGTGTTTTTGCACAGCAGCACATAAAACTTACCCAAAATATGATGTTGAATCCGAATAAAAAGTATTTTACACAGCAGCTGACCTCTGCTCCTTTAAAATGATGCTGTTTTCTGTTCATTTTGTCAGGCCAGCTAACGCTGTCGTGTTGATTCAACGATCAGCTGCGAAAAACTATACAGTTCGGTAAAAAAAACATGCATCTATGTTTTGGCCGAAGAGGCTGCGAGCCTCTCTAAACACAACAGCAATACATCGTCAACCACAACAATCGCCCACCAACAAACGCTTTTCCACACATCTGCAACTGTTCTTCTTAAGATAGAAACAACGGCTGGTACATCAAATGGGTCCGAAAAAGACTGCTCCAGACCACCCCTGATAAACCCGCAGTGTTTTGTAATGGTGTCATGAGATTTGTTTGATATGTTAACCTTTTTGTGCACGTCCCAAGGAAAAACAATCTCAGGCAATCTAACAATCCAGCAATAGCAGTGAAGCGCGACACCGCAATCAGACACGAGCCAAACGTCAACTGCACACACATTCATAATAAAAGTCCTGAAGGTGCCGTGAAAATAAATGCAAATATTTACAAATACTTATATTAAATGTAACGATTTATTACTGACAGATAAGAGGATCAATATAAAATGTGAATAGTATAAATTCATTTGTACGTCTGTCAATGTTTCTGTGACAGCTGAAGGGTGTGCAACAATGAATGAGGACGAAACGTAGACATTTTGAATTTGAGTGGAAAACCAAAAACTTTTCTAGGTAAAGTGATTTAGAAAGTAACTTAAAAGTAAAATAATAAATAATGTGACTAATTTTTAGATGAAGTAATAAGTAATCTGATTACATTTTTAGAGAAGTAATTAGCCATTTGTAGAGGATTACTTATTTTGAGTAACTTACCCAACACTGTATGTGTGTGTGTGTGCGTGTGTGTGTGTGTGTGTGTATATATATATATATATATATATAAAATCAGTATGTGTTCAATCATCTATCTTACATGCATTGTTACTGCATTCATCCATAGTCTCGAAAATGAATATAAACAAGATGGTATTTCTAGATACAATTGTATTGCAACATACATGTAAACATATTCTCGATTGGTCATAAATATTTAGATAAGACGTGGTTTTATGTATTGGATTTATTCTTGAGTTTGCAACATGACATTCTCTTTAATGCAGTTGAGGTGGCTGCATAAACTATGTGCAGCTTAATCTGCATAATCATACTTTAAACACAGTCTTTGCCTCGCAAATCATTCATTTGCAGATGGTGGGTTTATTTATGTTACACAATTTAAATAAATTACATTTTATTTTGTCACTTCCGGTTGTTGTTGTTGTTGTTATTTTTGTTGCTTATTGCTGACATTGGTAGTGTTGTTCTATCTTGTATGCAACATTGATCTCTCAGGAGACTGTAATGCCTATTACTCTGATTTACATGAGAGATTTATCTAAAGAGAATATTACCATACCTCTGAGTAACTGATATTACGTCACGGACAATCCGTCTTCATGTTGACATTTATATCCTCTTATTATTGTTTACAAAAGAGCAACCTGTTCCTGGACGACACTGATGAACATGTTAGGGCTTCTGATCTAATACATACAAAATTAATTACTATTTTATTCATAATTAGCTATTTAAATTTAGTAATAAAATAGTATTTGATTGATTTTAGTACTAAATACACAGTGTCTAATTTTGTATTTGAGATGATTTATCTTAATAGTGAATGATTTGTTTACGTCATTAATTCATAATTCATATATTCCTTAGAACTCATATCCTGAATTTACCCTCTGCAGTGATGAAGTGGGGATGAAAACAGAATTTACTCTTGCAGCCCTTTAGGTGGCAGTATTGACTACGCATCCGTGTGGTCTTTACTGCGGCACTGGATCCCTTCAAGCAACGCTAACTGTTTAATTGTTAGTTAATTACATGCCTTAATCCTAATGCATCAATGCAATTCACAGACTAGATATTATTATTATTATTATTATTATTACTTGTTCTTACTGCCTTTTCATTTGTTTTTACTGCCTGATTCTGAATGTAAATCTATAGGTTTAAATTGTGGGGTAAAAAAGTGTGATGACTTGACCACAAGTGCCACAGTATGACATATACACACACCTAATGACATAACATCTTCCTCCCGTGATCTGGGAAGAAAGCCATACAGGTTTGGAACTACATGAGGGTGAGTAAATGATCACATAATTTTTGGGTGTGCAAAACCTTTAAGGGAAATACAGGTGCATCTCAATAAATTAGAATGTCGTGGAAAAGTTCATTTATTTCAGTAATTCAACTCAAATTGTGAAACTCGTGTATTAAATAAATTCAATGCACACAGACTGAAGTAGTTTAAGTCTTTGGTTCTTTTAATTGTGATAATTTTGGCTCACATTTAACAAAAACCCACCAATTCACTATCTCAAAAAATTAGAATATGGTGACATGTCAATCAGCTAATCAACTCAAAACACCTGCAAAGGTTTCCTGAGCCTTCAAAATGGTCTCTCAGTTTAGTTCACTAGGCTACACAATCATGGGGAAGACTGCTGATCTGACAGTTGTCCAGAAGACAATCATTGACACCCTTCACAAGGAGGGTAAGCCACAAACATTCATTGCCAAAGAAGCTGGCTGTTCACAGAGTGCTGTATCCAAGCATGTTAACAGAAAGTTGAGTGGAAGGAAAAAGTGTGGAAGAAAAAGATGCACAACCAACCAAGAGAACCGCAGCCTTATGATTGTCAAGCAAAATTGATTCAAGAATTTGGGTGAACTTCACAAGGAATGGACTGAGGCTGGGGTCAAGGCATCAAGAGCAACCACACACAGACATGTCAAGGAATTTGGCTACAGTTGTCGTATTCCTCTTGTTAAGCCACTCCTGAACCACAGACAACGTCAGAGGCGTCTTACCTGGGCTAAGGAGAAGAAGAACTGGACTGTTGCCCAGTGGTCCAAAGTCCTCTTTTCAGATGAGAGCAAGTTTTGTATTTAATTTGGAAACCAAGGTCCTAGAGTCTGGAGGAAGGGTGGAGAAGCTCATAGTCCAAGTTGCTTGAAGTCCAGTGTTAAGTTTCCACAGTCTGTGATGATTTGGGGTGCAATGTCATCTGCTGGTGTTGGTCCATTGTGTTTTTTGAAAACCAAAGTCACTGCACCCGTTTACCAAGAAATTTTGAAGCACTTCATGCTTCCTTCTGCTGACCAGCTTTTTAAAGATTCTGATTTCATTTTCCAGCAGGATTTGGTGCCTGCCCACACTGCCAAAAGCACCAAAAGTTGGTTAAATGACCGTGGTGTTGGTGTGCTTGACTGGCCAGCAAACTCACCAGACCTGAACCCCATAGAGAATCTATGGGGTATTGTCAAGAGGAAAATGAGAAACAAGAGACCAAAAAATGCAGATGAGCTGAAGGCCACTGTCAAAGAAACCTGGGCTTCCATACCACCTCAGCAGTGCCACAAACTGATCACCTCCATGCCACGCCGAATTGAGGCAGTAATTAAAGCAAAAGGAGCCGCTACCAAGTATTGAGTACATATACAGTAAATGAACATACTTTCCAGAAGGCCAACAATTCACTAAAAATGTTTTTTTTATTGGTCTTATGATGTATTCTAATTTTTTGAGATGGTGAATTGGTGGGGTTTTGTTAAATGTGAGCCAAAATCATCACAATTAAAAGAACCAAAGACTTAAACTACTTCAGTCTGTGTGCATTGAATTTATTTAATACACGAGTTTCACAATTTGAGTTGAATTACTGAAATAAATGAACTTTTCCACGACATTCTAATTTATTGAGATGCACCTGTATATACCCGCCCAACTCATTTTCAAAATGCAGATTTAATTATTTAAAGGTTCACTCAGTAAGTTTATTTCCTCATTTAAAAAGTTTTACTTCTAAAGAAATGAATAGTAATTTTGAAACCTATGTATAAAATCTTGACCACTGAGATGAAGAGGTCAGTCATATCAGTAACCTTATAAAAGCTGTTTTATTCTATGGGGTAGGGGCAACTTATGGGGACTGCCATGTTTGAATCACATGACCAGCCGTATACTACTTGCTTAATCTCAGTAACTGTCCTGTTATGGGACACTTTCATTCATGGATTAAATTAATCCTGGTTTACTGTGCATAGTGAATTTCTACAATGGGATCAGTAAATGAAAACTACGTGTTTGAATTATGCAGCATCCAGGCCAGTAGGTGTCAGTGTAAGACAGTGTAAGCCACTGCAACATACTTCACAGAATTACTAAGCGCACTTTTAAAGACTGTGAGGCCAAAACATTGGTAAATAAACAAATCGGCATTTTGAAGATGAGTTATCATTACAGTTTTTCCGTATACATGTGCCACAAATTGCACCTCAAAATGTAAGGTGTGCATTTACTTCAGCATAAAAAGATATAAAGAAATTAATTCTTTATCCAAGAAGATGACATTCTTTATTTTTGTTTATTCTCTTACTTTACAAAGAGTTGTAGAGAGAGAGAGAGAGAGAGAGAGAGAGAGAGAGAGAGAGAGAACATTATGGCTGGTTACTCAAACATGATATCAAACTTTAAAGAAAATGTACAGTATATGTAAGTTGAATCATGCATAACATTTCCCAGAAGTCCAAATGAAGGATCACACTGGTTCATGGGGGTTGTAAAGCATCTTTGATACTGAGACGATTATTCTAGCCAAAAGTGTCAAGTCACTTTGCAGCTGATGTCCCTGTCAATCAAACTGTGTCCGTATGTAAATACTCAAACATCTGCTGATGTACCAACATAGAGAATCACTTTCTCATGTGCTGTGATCCAATACTGAGTGCATACTAACATGTCATGAGTGCACTTGGCATAAATGACACTTGGGATTTAATTCTTACATGAGTGCTAGTGATGAGAGCTTAAAAAGATTTCAGAACTATGGCAGACAATGTTTGGTGTTAAGTAGTGTGTAATACCTTTTACTAAAACATAGTATACAATATGTTCTGTGTGAGATATACCAGACTAGTGTAATGCATGCTGTAGACAAACAGACAGTACTCAAGTTGAAGTTTAAAAATATGATAGACCTTACAAGTGCCCCATTACCATATTTATTTGTATGCAATGTGTAAAAAAGCAACTACTTTACCTTACTGTACCAACTTAGTACTCCAGTCACCCTAATGGCAGAATGACCTTAGTCCCTTTTATGTGATATACTGCAACGCTATGTGAAGTTCAAAGGTAAAGTTTACACAAAAAGGACAATTCTGTCATTATGTACTATTTTATTAACCCTCATGTTGTTCCAAACCCATACGAATTTCTTTGTTTGATGGAATACATAAGGAGATGTTAGGCAGAACAATGAAAGTGAATGGTGACTAAAGGCCCTGATATACTTCATATGAAATCAAAGAATGAACGGGTGTGGTGTCATTTAGAACTAAATCTGGCCAAAAAGTAGGTGTTTTTGCATTCGTTTCGGTGGTTCGTAATAGCTTGCCCGGGTGAAATTTAAGGAAAAATTCTGACCGGCTGCTAAACACCTTCTTGCTGCCAATGGTCAACGTCATCGATAGGTGTGACCTGAAGCTCCACCTACGTACCTTGAGGCCGACAACTAATTCCCATTCACGCCGTTCAGTCAGCTGATATCAGTCAACATGAACACATCGGCGTGTAGAGTTATTAGCGAACTGGTGCAAAAATGTACCTACATCTATAGAATCGTCCTCGTAGAGACATTTTCCAAGACCATGTCATGTGACTTTTTGTTTGTTAAACTAGTCTACAAAAGGAATCAGATCTACTCAAATACTCTTAAGTGCCCATTCACTCTTTTGTTTTATATGCTGCTTCACTTATGTGCCTTCTGCAGCCGAAAGCCATTCACAAATCTGCTTAAAATGAGATATACCTCTCTTATCGTCATTCTTTTGTCTGTATTCTTCCCACTCTTTTATAAACCAATCTTTGCAGTAGTATCAGTGTCATCATAAATGACAATAACAGTGTAATCGGTGCATATTTGGCAGCGTATAGAGTGTTAGTGCGTAAGTGTCATGAATTCAGAATGTAAATGGAACAAATTGCGTATTTTCTAATGCTTTTGTATTAGTTTAAATCATTATCGAGTGGTTAAAAAAAAATCATCTTTTACTTTTCACATTTTACTGATTCTGTTCATAGAATGAGGCATAAAGTCATTGATAACACATTTTAATGTCACTATAGGTAAGGTTTTACTGAGCGTCCTCATATTTAAATGTGGCCGGAGTGTTTGCAAACAGTATACCGGTGCTTGACTGATTCAAACTTCTTTTAAACCCCTGAACAAGGAATGAAGAAGGACTTCTTTGAAAGTATATTGGGGCCTTGAGGTTAACATTTAATCTCTTTTTGTGTTCCACAGATGAAAGAAAGTCATACAGGTTTGGAACAACAAGTAAATGATAACAGAACTTTCATTTTTTTGCGTGAACAATCCCTTTAACTCACATATACAGTACACCCACTAAATCTCTGCAAGAATTCAACCTATCTCTTCTCTTCTTTTTGCACTCTTGGGGAAGTTTAACAAAACTATAGAATAACTAAGCAAGGTGCATTAATGAACACTGGAATCAGTTCAATCATGTTATTCCAACATTTTACATGAAATCACACTGTTTCCAATTTCCTCTTTCCTGTTACACACCCTCGTGTAAAGCATTCGTTAAAAATGACCAGCTGTTTTATTTTTGTCCAGTATGTCAGCGCTAAACTAATATGGAAACTGCATTAGGTTTCAAATCACCAGCATCTTCCATTTATAGTACTGTATGTTTAATATAAAGAATCCCTACCATTCTCTCTCATACTGTAAAAACCTTGCTGTGTCCTTCTACCTTTACATTAAAATGAGTCACAATCAGCAATAAGCAGTCACTTCCTTACAAGTTTGACTTGAGTCGGACCTACAGTACAAATATTGTCATTGTGCAACCACATTCCAATACTCTCAAACATTGTCAAAGCAATACTGTACAAAAAAAGCAAAAGGGTAAATCCCTTTTATATTACATACATTTAAAAAAATGAGGATAATAACTAATACTGGTTTGAAAATACTTGCACATTTCTTTTTTTGGTAATAAGCATCAAAGTTCTTTGGTACACTTTTCTGAATCCATGTAATGCCTTCTTCATTTTGCCTTCTGATTACAGTCAGCTGCGTTGATGAGACCAAGACTTCATTTTAAAGGAATATTTCACCACAAAATGTAAGTTCGGTTTTAATTTATTCACCCTCATGTTGCTCCAAAACTGTATGACTTCCTTTCTTCCATGAAACACATAAGGAGATGTTAGGCACATTCACACTGCTCTTCTTTATACATTAAAAGTGAATGTGCACGGATGCTAAAAAAAATGGCCAAAAGCATCATAAAAGCATTATAAAGGTCAGCCTGAGCTCATGAAAAGTATGTGACTGTGGAAAATGTTTTGCTAAATTATGTTATGTGGCTCATTATACATATTGCGTCAGTTTTGAGGTGAAAGGTAGTTAAAGGTTTTTTATGGTTAATTCTTTATCAAGTACAGGTCGACCAATAGTGGATTTTGCCAGTATCGATAACAGTGGTGGAAAAGGCAATAACCGATTAATCGGCCGATTAGTTTTTTAAATCAATTTATAGAATTCTAACTCTAGAATCCTTCAGCGGCTACAGAGGAACTATCGGCAACTATCGACATATATTTTTGCAGATAACCGATAGTTCCAAAAAGCAACTATCTGCACCGATTAATTGTTAAAACCAATATATTAGTCTACCTCAACTATCAAGCTAAACCTAAACCTAACTGATAGTGTCATAAAAAGCTGAAGCAACCACTTCATTTTGTAGTGCTTCTAATAAACTTTTGGCTCACGTGTCGACTCTCGCTCTTCAAGAAAGTGTTTATGAACTGACAATATGCCGTTTTACTTGTGATTTGTGTGAAAGTGAATAAAAGTTGTTGTTGTTGTAGCACCTCTAGTTTTCATTTCACCAGGAAACTGCTGTGATTCGTGAAACGAGCCACGTAAAAATCATTTTGCAAAAATATATGTAAAGTAACTTAATTCAATGATACCAGTTTGATAAACGTTGTCCATACAATTTGAAGATATTTGATTTGAGAGATACAGCAGAGGGGAAGACTTTCAGCAAATAATAATGACTTCAATTTTGGTCTGTTCCTCAAACAAAGGTATCGTATGGCTTCAGAAGACTTGGAATATAGCTCACAAGTCGTACATCCAAATTTTGCTTTCATTGTATGGAAAAGAGCAAAGAGAACATTAAGAACATTAACATCTCCTTTTTTGTTCCATGGAAAAAAGATGCTGATATAGGTTTGGAACAAAATGAGGATGTGTAAATGATGACAGAATTTTCATTTTTGGTTGAGCCTACCCTTTAACATGTAAAAAATTCCATCACACAGTCCACATGTTCAGCAAATCCAAAATGCGTTTTTTACATTGAATATTTAAGGGATACTTTGGATCCTGGTCAACAATGAATTTCAGGCTGAAGTATTATCATCCTTAAGTGCTTCCTACAGATCTTCAGGCATGCTTCCCCTCTTCACCTGCAGACCGCCGGTCCAGCCACGGGGGCAAATGTTGTAGCTGCGCACTCCAGGAGAGCGCAGACCTGAATCCTCTGACTCAACCGAGGCGTCGGAGTCGGTGAGTGAACGGGTGTTGTACAAGCGCACCGGAGAGTGGATCATGCGGGTGGGAGAGGGACTGGTAAGAGTGGGCGACTGAGCGCCCAGCATCCGTGGCTGAAAGGGACTGACGGGTTTGTGTTCGTAAGGGACAATGCCGCTGCTCACTGGGGAGATGGGCAAGCTGTGCCCGCTCAGTGCACGAGGAGATGGACTGTTTTTTCGCTTGGCAGCATTGATGATGTTTTTGGCCAAAAGGCGATGGTTGGCTTTGGTGTCCTGGTTGATGGCTGGGGACTGGTGCCTGGTTTCCCAGGGTGGAGACAGGGGGGAGGTGGCCGTGGGTTTGTATATGGTTCCAGGAGATGGAGAGGTTGCAATGGGCTTATGGATGGGGCTTGAGGAAGAGCATATTGTGATGGATTTGTGGATGGGTCTGGGTGAAGGGGAGGTTGGTGTGGGCTTGTAGATGGGACTGGAGGATTTTGAGGTCACAAGAGGGCTACTGGGTGACCAGACCGCACTGGAGGTCACATCTGGACTGGTGAAACATTGAGTGAGGTTGGACATCCTGGACGTTGGGGTGGTGAAGTCAGTGCTAGTGACTGGTGCCAGGGTCTCTTCCTTAATCTGTTGAAGATTAGAAAAGATTACTCTTAGAGGAGAGAGATCACTTTGATTTAGTGTTAGTATTATAGTTGTAAAATACAATCACAAACACAAACAGACAGTCCTTATTGAATCATATTGGGTGAATCTCACAAAGAAATGTCTGGATGAAATTTCACCCCAAAAGTAAAAAAAAAAAAGAAAAAAAAAGAAGCCTATTTTTAGGATCACTAAATGGAAATCATCCTGGCCGGACACAATGACTTTAAAAAAAAAAAAAAATATTGAGTACAAAAAAAGTACAATTATGTATATTTATAATTGTACTTTACAAATATGCTTTACAGTTTAAATAATATATCAGGGTTTTTTTCTGCATTAAAGTCCTGAGAATTAGATTTTTTTGTATTACAATAGGCTACTGAGAGAGGGATTTAAATATGCTTAAAGTAGAAAAAAGTTTTTTAACTTGTCCCTGGTTTATTGAACATTTTATAAGAATTGTGTTTACTGTAAGGCACTTGCTAGTCCATAAATGCTAAAACACATTGTTTCAAAAGTATAGCCACAAGATGTACACATACGTGTTAACATGAGATTAGTGCTATAAAATCAGGGATTTACAGGTGTTGCAGCATCTAAGAAATTTCCAGATTACATGGTTTAACACTGTTATGTCTTCATGACAACGACAAACGAAGATAAGGTTAGTAAGTGATTTTATTGCACTAAAATCATGTTAAAATGTAGTGTTTACGTGCTGTGTGCCTATATATTTTAATGTTTATGGACTGGCCCCATTCACTTCCATTGTAAGTGCCTAACTGTAACCACGATATTTTATTTTGATTTTTTTTATAAAGAAAGGGAAAAGTTGAAATAATTTTTTGTTGTAATCAACATTATGCCACCAACGCTGTTGATTATGGTTAACTTGTATTGAACATGCAACATTTATTTTCTTTTTTTATGAAAATAATGTTACAAAAAAAAAAAAAAATCTTAATTGTCTTAAAAAGTAAGCTTAATTTTCTTTATTAAAAATACAATTTCTAATTTCCCTCTTTTGATTTTGGGGTGAAATATAACATTTTATATTTTTCGTGAAAATCACCCTACTATGTCATGATTTGTTTTTTATAGCCAGGTTATTTTAAATGTAGACTTTGAGTAATGTTAGTGCATAGAAACACAAAGATGCCATCACACTCTAAGTTACTCCAACACTTGTATAACAATTCCTGTGTTTGGTAAAACCAAACTTCCAAGCATTTCATGCGACTGCTAGGTATGATGTATATGTTTGTGTATGCTTTGCAAGCACGCAAACACGCCATCTACACACACATCTAAAACACCTCCAGTGGCCTTGCATGCAACTTCAGATATGATGTTATTGATATCAGGGTTTCTCATGTGCTCTGTGATTACAGTGAGCTGTTTTTCTTATCCAATGTCTTAGCAGTTTCCCAGTACACCGGGATATCATGCCATCTTCAGATTACAAGCATACATATTGCCAAGACCACTAACCTTTACTGAGATATGCATTTGCACTGCTGAGGCTGCTGGGTATGTTTTCACCTCCAGCAAATGCATTTTTCCAAGCATGAGGGAGGCCATAGGTCAGGCCGTTTGTCTAAAGCTTAAGCCTACAGGGGCCTGTTTTGGTTCAGATGTGCATTTTCAGGGGCAAGCCAGGAATGCACAGGGCACATTCATATTCACAGTCGCTGTTAAAAAAAGTTTCTAATTTCATTTTGGGTCAGGGCACAACACAGCGGGCGGCTCTTAGTCATACGCACGTCTTTGTTTTGTTATTGCAAGTGTATAGATAAAAATGACTCCGTGTGGGAAAACAGGCTGCGCTTCTTAACAGAGAGCATACCGGGTGAACATAGTGAAACAAGTGATTTTAGGAAATGCTGAAAATAGAAGAAGAAATCAACACAATCATACAACAAATACAGAAGACCAGATTAGTGAACAGCAGAAGATAATACAGCATGGAAATAGAGACAGCTCAGAAAAAGAGGGTTTCATTGTTTTAATTAAGGGTGGAGTAGACAAAATTGTCTAAAGAAGAACAAGACAAAAAGAAAAACATAAAACTTGTTTGCCAAAAGTGACTGCTTCACTGTGATGTCAGGCCAAAGTAATACCTCACCGTTTGAAAACAACCAGCATATGTCCCTTTAAGATTCCACATGTGTAGAGATACACAGTATTTAACTTGGAATTATGGCTTTGTGTACAGTGGAACATATTGCATGTACGCTACATCACGTACATACTGTCACACAGCATGCAAACTGTAAACTAAACCCATAAATCAAAGAGCAGCATCCTTCACTAATTAAGAAGGAGACTAACAGGTACCATAAGTAAAAGTATAGAAACTCTTTCTAATCATATTCAATTGTATTTCGTAGATCCTAAAATGTCAAGACACCATCTGCTAAAGTGCTTTATGAGGCTTTACCAGACTCCAACCTGAAAACTTGGAGGCAAGCATTGGAAAAAGACACATTGGTCTTTTACCTAAAATATATCTGGCATCAGCACAAAACCGAATAAACTCTACTTTTGAAACACACAGCTGCACTACATTACAATGTCTTGATTAAAATAATTCATCATTAATAA
Organism: Myxocyprinus asiaticus; assembly: GCF_019703515.2. Lineage (NCBI taxonomy): Eukaryota > Metazoa > Chordata > Actinopteri > Cypriniformes > Catostomidae > Myxocyprinus > Myxocyprinus asiaticus. The sequence goes on along the minus strand of NC_059365.1, from coordinate 34,013,649 downwards.
GATTAAATTTATGACCCTCTGGTGGCCAGTTCTTGAATCACAATGTAAGTCAGTTACATAAGTAAATGAGGACCTGACATTTATCGCCTCCACAAAACTCGAGATTTGACTATGGCACTAATAGTGCAAGGATTACCAAAAAGAGTAATGTACTTTCTCTGTGTAATTTTTTGTACCTGCTCTGTCATTACTTAAAGTGGACAGTCAGCTTCATATGTCTATTTTTACCATCCTTCTGTAATACTTTGGTCTGAAGAGTACATAAAGCAAGCAAGAGCAGAGATGGTAAGGATTAAAAGAATGAGGATGGTTTCCACACCTGTGGGGTAATACCGACTTTCTTGGCAGAGAAGGTGGGGCGTGGCGCTTGGGCACCAGAGCGAGGTGAGGCTACACGTTCTGGACCTAAAGGAGACACAGGGGAACTGATGCTACCCACTGTGCTGGGACTGAGTGGCGTGATGGGAGGAGAGAAACAATGGGCCGACCTGTTGGCTGCAGAAGGGCTGTAAAGTGACAGCGATGTACTTGAAGGAAGGGAGGTTTGCCTGGATAAGGACTGGCAGGTCATGACAGGCTTGGGAGGTGGGGCAGCTCTAGGGAGAGAGAGAGAGCTGTAGGGATCTTTTATTGGGTTAAGAATGAAGAGGGATGAGTTGAGCTGGTATGGCTGATGTCTCGACAGCTCCATCTCGATTTTAGTGCAGCCATTCTCCAAGGGCATCTCTGGAGGCGGAGCGGGTGCTGGTGATGGTGTTTTGGCAGGGACATTCTTTTTATGAGTGGCCTGCTGAGATTGAAGCGTCTTTGAAATCTGTACACTTATATTGGAGGTGTTCACAATGGCCTTGACTCGACCAGGCATGTTGGATGGGTACACCCATGAAGGAGGTAAGGACGTGGTAGGAGAAGGTGATCTCCGCCGCTCCTTGTTGTCATGGACGTACCTTTCCATCCTGGTCTGGCGCTTGGCAAACAGTTCCGCTCCTTTCCCCGAAGCGTTGGTCAGGGCTTGCTCTGGCTTCTGCTCCATCCTGGCACGTGTCCTAGAGCTCTTCAAACTCGAGGCCCACTCTGGCACCAAAGCTTCCTCATGAATGTCCTCCTCCTTGGCCAGAAAGTTTGAGGCTTCGGCTCCAAGAGCCAGCAGCTCCTCCTCTTGCGCTGCATCTGGCTGGGCTTTCTGCTTCTTCTTTTCATCCGCTCCCTGCACCAAGGAGAGAAGCTCAGGATTTGGTGCCATTTTTGGCTTCTCCTGAAATGTAAACATCGACTTACGGGTTCCTCTGCGAATCCGTCCTTCATCAAGGATGCCTGTCTTAATTGGTGTTGTAGACCTCTTCTCACTTAAGAGCTCAGGAACAAATGTGGGTCTCGGGGCAGATGGGCGGATATAGTAGGAAGAAGGTTGTGGTGAGGGAGTGTGGGATGTATGTGGTGGAGGAGGGCTGAAGTAGGGGGGGAGTGGAGGGGTTGGATATGAAGTTGGAGGAGGTAGTGGAGAGAACACAGGTCTTGCATGCACTGGGAAAGGTGGGTCTGGGTAATTTGAAGGTTGTGGTTCAAAGTATGTTGTCGTAGGGGGCTTCTGAAAGGATGGGGCTAAAGGGATGTCCATCACTGGACTTACTGCCTCTGATGATCCAACTGTTGTTGGAGAGAAAAATGGCCGAGCTGTTCTGTTTATGATGGAGGACTGTTTTGTCACTGGCTTGGTTACTTTACCATTGCACTGCGTACTGTATCCATTCAAATTTTCTTTATTGGAGTCTACTGAGTCACTGTGTTCTCTATTTACTCCAGCTTCCTCGTGACAAGCACTGTCCAAAACAGCAGTGATATTGTCAGTTCTAAGAGTAATCTCATCCTTCACTGCTTCTGTAGTCTCCTCTGAGAGCTCTTCATCCTTTTCATTGACAGGGAGAAAGTGTCTTTCTTGTCCAGTGTCCTCCGCTACATCCTCACGCGTAACCTTGTTAGCATCCTCCATGTCAGTACTGCAGATTCTGCCAGCTGACCACCTATGATTTGTCTTGCTATTCCTGAGGTTCAACTCCTTGTGCGCCTCCACAGTTGAATGCTGTTTGTCCCATGTCAGTGGACTGTCAGAAGATGAATCAATAACATTCTTGGATTCCTCCAATCCCCCTCCTCCAACGCTCACAAGTGTGAAAGCATTCACTCTCTGTCTGCGACGGTTGAAGAGCTGGACGCCTTTTGAGTTTGAATTGGCTTGGAGCTGAGCAGCAATGATTTGACTCTTGGTTCTGGCCTCCTTCAGCTCCTTCTCAGATAAACTGGCACTTCTGCTGAGGTCTGTAATCACAGTAAAAAAACTCAAATGAGATCGAGCAAACAAACTTTTGTACCTAAATAACACATTCACAGAGTAATGGGATAGTTCCAACATAGTCTCATGAAAACTTGTAATAATTCTTATGAGATGGCAAAATCATAAGATATCATACGACTTGGCTCATTTGAAAAGGTGCTACATTAATTCCAATAGAGACCAACCAATCAATAAACAGAATTTCAAATTGATATAATACAGCCATCAAATCTTAGCTATCCTCCTATCCAAGACTTTATTTTAAGAAAGGAAACATCAGAGAACAAATCTGTTTACTCTTTCCATATTTATGTCACACAAGTGGCCAATGTATGTCAATAACTTGTAATACCTTTCCCTCATCTTGTTCAAACCCCCAATGTTTTCTTTCATCTGTGATACACAACAGTGATTTCTTATTAAAATCATAAGGTTTAGGTTTGGATAAGGGTTAGATTTGATGGTTAGGTTTAGGTTTGGGATCTGGGTTAAACTTAAGAAAAATTGTGAAAACATTTTCATTTTTCTCTACGGAAGTAAAAGTTTTAGTACGAGTCAACTCATTTGCTTTCTTATGATTACGGCATCTCTTATTAATTATTACAACTTGTCATGAGACCATGTTGGATAGTTAATGCAAAGATAAATAATTTATTCAACCTCATGTTTTTCCAAACCCATATGACTTTCTTTTTCTTTTCTTTTTTTCATGGAACCCAAAAGGAGATGTTTGGCAGAATAATCTCACAATCACCATGTACTTTCATTGTATGAAAAAAAAAAAAAAAAAAGATGCTATAAAAGTGAATAGTTACTAAGTCTGTCAGTGTCTAACATCCCCTTTTGTGTTCAATGTAAGAAAGAAAGTCATATGGGTTTGGAATAACATGAAGGTGAGTTAATGGTGACCAGAATCTTCATTTTTGGGTGAATTAAGTGTGGCCTTGCCAGCTGCAAGTCTCACTAGCTTCACAAGTCTTCAGAAGTCTTATGAGGCATTCACTCCTATTTTAAAATGCACTTAATGGTTTCTGGTGCATGTGAGTTTGCTCACTGTTTCCATCCTTGCAAACAGACTCTGACAAATATAGTATTACAGACCTGTTTTATTACATACAAGCATTTGACATGTTTTGGCAAATATTATCCTACTTTTAGAGTATGTTTAATTCCATGATTAAGTTCCACTTAATGAAAAGTGAGTATGATTATCTTAAAAGTCAAAAGTATTATATTTGTCTTAAGTAATCATTAATTATAGCATCTTTGAGTCATGCTAACAAAGGTCATTTGTTCTCATTTTTACACACAAACTTGCTGACATATGAAGTTCAGGGATTTCTGTTTAAAATAATTCTCTTCACAGTTTGTTGTGATTTACACTGCCTGCAGGCAACCTCTTGTGGGCTGTGTAAAGTTATCACACATTTATTTTTCCGAGAGCCCCCGGTAAACATACTGAAATGTTGATATTTGCAGTTCTGACCATAATTTAGCAAAGAGGGATGTTAAAACAGTCATCTGTTTGATGAAAATGCCATCGGTTTATTGACTGGGCTAAAAAGCCCCCTTCCAAGCTACAGAATTTATTTCCTTCACCATGGGCTCTAGTCCCTCCCTTAGCATTCCTCAACTGCCGAGAAAATTCCCCGCTTGAGAGTGCAGCATGCCTTGAGAAATCTCTCCGAGGCGTTGGAGCCATTAGTTTATATCCTTGCTGACATCCCGACAGGTTCATGCCTTTCCATCATCACTTACAAGACAAAGTCTACATTTAAATGCTTGAAGTTTGACATGCAACATTTATTTATGTGATATACATAATACCAGAGTTTCAGTAAATAAAAATACATTTGCAATTCATACAAATATGAATCAACCCTAAACATCTCGTATCAGACCATCACATCCTGAAGAACAGACTGTTAACATTTGCGTCATTGTTGTCAGAATGCTGAATGGCTTGACTCACCTAATATACAGTAAGCGTGGTTAACCTGTATCACATAAACACAATCTGTTTCCCTAATAGACCTTGGAATAATTAATCACTGTAGGTTTCCCTGAGGTAGTTCTCAGCTTTTATCCTCAACCTCAGACTTGGCAAAAAACTTACAAACATTTTTTTTTCTCAATCCAAGCAGGTAGATCTTTGTCTTGCCAGAGCCCCTTTTGAATTATGTCAGGTAGTAAAAACCAAGACTTCTAAATCTCACACAGTTTGTTTTATGTGTAGGTTTGAAAGACTCAGAGGAGCTTTTATATCACATGGCATGAAACTATAATAGAGCATGGATAATGTGCATCTGTCTTTCATTCCACCAGCAAAAATACCTCTTAATTTAGTCAGGCCATGCAACACAACTTCCAGCGCTGTGGTTAAAATGTCTTCTTTACAGATATTAATCTTTACTCTGTTTAAAAGGATCTGCTGTTTATAAACCTGGAGCAAAATCCCATAATCAGCCATAAACACACATGCAACTTTTTTCTTTCATTTTCGTTGCAATTTAAAATACTTTCCCCATGTACTTTCAAAAGGAATTTCCTTTTTTATATCTTTCTTTAAACAAAACATTATTTAATTTGCGGAGGACTCAAACAACCTGATGCATTACTTGCCTGTTCCTTATTCTTTCAAAAATAAATAAATAAATAAATAAACCTGGAAAAAATCTCCCTGTCACGTCAGAGCCAAACAGGATATGAGTTAATTTATTACGTTGTGATCTTACTGATTCAGTACGTTCTCCTAAAATAAATACCACCAGAAATAACAGTTGTGTTAAAATGCAGTACCCCAAGGTATCTCCACAAAGAGCAAGTCTTAACTTCTGAACTTAGGGCAACTGAAATAAATAAATAAATAAATAAATAAAAACAATTAAAAATAAAAGGGAAAATGAAATTAAAAGTTTTTGTTTCTTTCTCGTAATTTACAGGCGGGGGGAAAAATTTTAAATTAAAAAAAAAAAAAAACAACCCACACAGAAATGAAACAGTATTGTCTTTGGAAAAAGTCTGCATTAACTGCATAATATTGCTCACAATATTGCTCACTTAAACCACGCAGAAGAAGAGATCATATTATCACATAATATGATCTCTGTCATCAAGTTTCAGAATTTATTCAACATGACTTCAGCGCATGCCTTTCACAAACCTAAGCTTTTAATTGTATTACCCAAGCGACACATTTAAAATTTAATAGACATGCCGGGTCAGTAAACTTCACGTATAACTTTCCCTTCTCTTACCTTTATTAGTTCTGCATACAGTCTCTTTTGTGGCTGGTACACGAGCGTTTTCTAATTTAACTTCATCTGTTTCACTCCCCCTTCAGATGCGCGAGCTCGGATCGGATTTCGTGTTGTTGCGAATGATGATCTCGCGCGCGCTCGGCTGCTCAAATGCGCATCCAGCACGAGGCGGGCAGACTGGGGCACTGGACAACAGTTTGCTTCCCTTTTGCTTTTTTGAGGATGAGGAAAAAAATAGGATATGCTGCGCAGAGAAGGCTAGTCTTCGCCTCCTCTGTTGTTTTGGGTGTGTACACTACACATTTATCATTTATAAATGGGACAATATGGGAGAACGGGGCTAGTTGTCGCAAGGGGAAGTTGTCACAAAGTGGTCATATCAGTAACTATGAGGATTTGAGTCAAATGTCCAATTGGACAAATGCTTATTTTCTCTGGCAGGCATATTGTGTCATTTTTTTATACACATAGTTAAAAACATAAATTAGATATTTTTTGGGTGAATTCTATCCTTCAGTCTAAACTTAAAGGAATATTCTGGGTTCAATACAAGTTGAGCTTAATTAAGCAGCATTTGTGGCATAATGTTGATTACCACAAAAATAAATTTCGACTCGTCCTTCCTTTTCTTTAAAAAATGCACAAATCTGGGTTACAGTGAAGCACTTACAATGGAAGTAAATGGAGCCAATCTGTAAACATTAAAATACTCACAGTTTCAAAAGTATAGACACAAAACATAAACAATATGTGTGTTAACATCAATTTAGTGTAAAATCACTTACTAACCTTTTCTGTGTAAAGTTATAGCCAATTTTACAACTTCATTGCCATGGCGATGTGATGTCAACAAACCCTAAAATGACTGTAAAAATGGCAATTTAAACACTTTTACAGCTCAAATAATACACAAGTTTTAGCAGCAGAATTAATGTAAGTGCTTTTATAAAATTATAAGCTTCACATTTCTGCCTTTAAACCCTCCAAAAATTGTCCCCATTCAATTCCATTGTAAGTGCCTCACTGCAACCTCGATGTTTGCTTTTTTTTTAAAGAAAAGGAGGGATGAGTTAAATATTTTTTTTCTGGTAATCAACATTATACCACAAATACTGTCGATTGAACTTAACTTTTATTGAACCCAGAATAGTGCTTTAAATTCAAATATCATTATATGTATATGTTACTATAGCTGTTACAAGTGAACAGTAAAATCACATTGGCTTATTTTAAACCAAATGTCAACTATATTATATTTTCGTAGACATATGTCAAGGACAGGGTATAACATTTATGTGACATTTATGGGGCAGGTGTTTTATTTAATCAGTTTTATACAATTGGTTAATTAAAATATCTTTTGGCCTATCTATCTATTGAAATATCTATCACCATTGGGGCATGTTGTCACAAAAAGTCAATGTGTGTTCAATGAACTGTATCTTTTTTTCTTGGACGATAACAGTGGAAATGTTCACTACCTTTTTTGTAGCCAAGACTTCAAGGTATTTGCTAATACAGAAACTGACTTTCCTTCCCTGAGAAATATTCACTTAAGTGTGACAACTAGCCCCGATCTACTTCAAATACAGTTTTTAAGAGTGTATTAATGAGTTTCAGAGTCAAGCGAGAGAGTTCATTTTAAGTCATATGCATCCATATTAACTTCAATTCGTAACCACAGGTTAACTCAAGGTTAAACGTTTCAGTTGCCTATTTTAATTACCAGAGTGCATGCATATTGCTAATCACATTAATAATAACATAGAATCTGTAAGTTCTCACTTTCTGTGCCACACCTTTCCCATTTGAGTTGTCACTGTTTTCATTACCAGAGATCATTGATTTATGAACAATTTGGAAAGTGTTTGGAGGGGGGCACATTAAGATCAGGGTATTTTGAAAGTAAAGATTATTTCCCAAAACAATGGGGGACAATGTTGAAATGCTAAAAGTTGACTAAAGTAATCACATACAGTAACAGAACCTATAAGTTTCACGTTCTGTTTCCCTCATCATCAATTTAAGTGACCACATTTCTTCAGTGTCATGCATAGAATTCATGCATCAGCTCTTTCGGAGGATTAGGTGTCAGGGGAGAGTGTGTTCCTATGGCATGCTGGGCTGGGTGCATAGACACCTGAGGCTCTATAAGGGTGGAGTACATTTTAAACCACAGAGGCTTGCTTGCTTGCTTATCTGACCCATACCTGACTCAGACTAAGAGTCATTATGCTTAACTTATCATAAACCTGAAAATAAACACAGGAACTTCCTCTTTTAACAAAATACAGCAGAAGAAATAGAGGGAAAAAAAGTAATTTTCCCTTTTCTTTGGCAGGGTACTGCTGGTGATGTGAGCCCCCCTCGGTGTTGACAGAGGAGAGAAACTCCCTCAAAGCTAGAGGATTTGGGCCCTGGCAGCCCTGTGGTTGTATATCAAAGGTCAGATTCCCCTGTCGGATGTTATGGTTCACTAGGAGGATGGGAAAAATGACACTTTTCCTGTGGGCAATGTGTGTGTGGAGTGATGGGGTCAGAACTGGGTATAAAATTATTAAAAGTCATGAATAAGCAGTTGAACAATGTGATGTCCACAAAACCTATTCTGGGAGACTCGCTGCAATAAAAAAATTCTGTCATCATTCACACACTCTCATGTTTTTTCAAACGTGTATGACTGTCTTAATATAGTGGAATTCAAAAGGATACATTTAGAAGAATGTACTGGCCGCTCTTTTCCATTTCCATACATCATCTTCATACTGTACATCCATACAAGTGAAAAGGGACTAGGTCTGTCAAGCTCCAAAATGGCAAAACAGCCATGAAAATAGTCCATATGAAGCGCTATATTCCATATACAGTGGCAAGAAAAAGTATGTGAACCCTTTGGAATTACCTGCATTTATGTATAAATTAAAAATATAAAATCTGGTTTGATCTTTATCTAAGTTACAATAATGAACAAACACAATCTATTTTAACTAATAACACACAAATTATTGTATTGTTTTTGTACATACTGAATACATCATTCAAACATTCACAACGTAGGTTGGAAAAAGTATGTGTACCCCATAGTCTAATGACGTCAACAAAAGCTAATTAGAGTCAGGCGTTGGAAAACCTGGCATCCAATTAATGAAACAAAATTGTAGGTGTGGGTTAGATGTACTTTGACTCAAACATTTTGAGTTTGTTATTCACAAGAAGGATCAGCTGACGTGGACCATGCCTCGCAAAAAAAGAGATCTCAGAAGACTTACAATCAAGAATTGTTGCTTTACATAAAGCTGGAAAGAGTTACAAAGTTATCTCAAAGAGCTTAGATATTCATCTGTCCACAGTTAGACAAACTGTCTATAAATGGTTTAGCACTATGGCTACTCTCCCTAGAAGTGGCCGTCCAGCTAAGATGACTCAAAGGGCACACCGCAGAATGCTCAATGAGGTAAAAAAAAAAAAAAAAAAAAAAAACGTAGAGTGACAGCTAAAGACTTGAAGGAATCATTGTAACTGGTTAACATCTCTGTTCATGAGTCTACTATACAGAAAACATTAAACAGGCATGGCAATGGCAGGACACCACAAAGAAAGCCACAGCTTTCCAACAAAAACATTGCTGCATGCCTGAGGTTTTCCAAAGACCACCTTGACACTTCAGGCGCTACTAAGAAAATTTTTTGTGGACTGATGAAACTAAGGTTGAATTGTTTGGGAAGAACATGCAGCACTACGTATAGTGTAAAATGGGCACACATACCATATTGCATACACAATACCATGAAAACATCATCCCAGTGGTGAATTATGGTGGAGGGAGCATCATGATTTAGGGCTGCTTTGCTGCTTCGGGGCCTGGACCGCTTGCCATTATTGAGGGAAAAATGAATATCCAACTTTATCAAGATATCCTACATGATAATGTCAGGGTTGCTGTGCGCCAGCTGAAGCTCATTAGAAGTTGGGTGATGCAGCAGAACAATGACCCTAAACATCGAAGTAAATCCACTGCAGAATGGCTTCAAAAAAAGAAAATCCAGCAGAAAGAAAAGAGCAGCCAAAATATTCTTCAAAATGTGTGCTTTTTATGTTCCACAGAAGGAAGAAAGTCATACAGTTTTGGGCTGAGGGTGAGTACACAATGACAGAATTTTCATTTTTTGGTGAACTATTCTTTTTCTTTTTTTACTTTTGTTTGAACTGCTATGTTATTGTAGTTATCAGCTATAAATCATGAAGCAAATGAGTTATAAGCATGGAAAAAAATGTATACTAAATCATTTTCCTGAGCGGGGTTTAAAGACGATTAGCAGTATCATGCAATCAGCAGTTAGAGATGGATGCTAGGTAAAGTAAGCATTGTGTTCTGTATCTCATCAAACTAATGCTGTGTGGACAGATTATTCCATACAAGGAGAGAGAGAGAGAGAGAGAGAGAGAGAGAGAGAGAGAGAGAGAGAGAGAGAGAGAGAGAGAGAGAGAGAGAGAGAATGAAAGCAAAAGAGAACGATAACACTGACATTTTGTTCTGCTTCTCTTCCTTGGAACCATATTAAACCAATATAATGTGGAATAATTAGCTGTTCCCTCTAAGTTTCTCCACATCCTCCCCTCTCGCCATTTTACACTATTACTAAGGTTGTAACAACATAAGAGCAACTTCTTGAATCCTGCATTAACAGTTTAGCTGACTTTTCATCAGAAAGGCTGTTAAACAACTCTGCCGCACAGTCACTGGTGTGAAATGCCGCCTACTTGCAGTGGGTGCTTGGTCATTTGGAAACCGTATTTTGCATTCTTTCCAAATAACTTTTGCCACAAGCTTGAGCATTATGGTCTGTGGGTATGAAATTAAGTACTATAACTGTACAGCTCATCTGTGTCTTAGCAGGAAACAAATGTGTCATGAGGGTTTAGTAAGCCCTGATGTTTAAACAGTAAGGGAACAGTTGTGTCTCCATTATCTTCACATCTCTGTCAGATGCAGTTAAAATTGCATCTGACTCTTTATAATGACAGGTAGCCATTTATAACTGTTTCATCTTACAAGACATGCTTTTTGTGTGTCAATAATTAACTTAAAAGACCTTGTTTAAAAGACCAGTATAGCTGTTCACCAGGATATGTTGAGTTGTGGATCTTGGTGTCCCCACCAGGCGGCTTAACAAGTTAGAGTTCCTTGGTAAACCAGAATCGCCAAAAAGACCATGATGGTAAACCAGCTTCACCAGCAAAACTTTCAACCTGGTCTCACAGAATCAAGCTACTATACCTACATTTTCAACCCGATCTCATGAAAATTCGTACATAATTTACGAGTTGGCTATTTCGTATGGTCTCGCACAATGTTGTTCGCATAAACTCGTACGACTTCATCACGTGCAAATTCCTGGATGTCTAACGCGGAAGCACGAGTTCCACGCACGAGGCGTTAAGTACATACTTATTAATATTATGTCCTTACCCAAACACCTTATCTAAACTTAACCAATCAATAGAGTGTGTAAACATGATAGGAAGCTGTTGTGTGTGACAGAAGCAAGTATTTGTCATGTATTAGATGAAAACAATGTCCAGCGACGTCATTGGCTGTAGTGAAAGTCGTAGGAATGCAGCTGCACGATATCATACGAATTAGCCAAATTTAGAAAAGTCGTATGAATCCTGATGATTTTGCCTTGAGAGTGTGTTGTAAATGTTTGCAAAATTATTTTTCCATGCCTCGTTGTACGTATCGTGGCACTAGAGGTGCTACAACAACAATGCCTTTTATTTACTTTCACACAAATCATGAGTAAAATGGCAGATTAACAGTTGACATAATTAACACTTACTTTTCACCATGTTCCTCACACAATGCTATCTTATGGCATTTAAACACTTACTATATTACATGACTTGTACTGCGATATGTTTTAAAGGGATAGTTCATCCAAAAATGAAAATTCTCTCATCATTTATCCTAATGCCATCCCATTTGTGTATGACTTTCTTTTCTTCTGCTGAACACAAACAAATATATTTATTTCAGCTCTGTAGGTCCATACAATGCAAGTGAATAGTGACCAGAACTTTGGAGGTCCAAAAAGCATATAAAGGCCGTGTAAAAGTAATCCATAAGACTCCAGTGGTTAAATCGAAATCTTCAGAAGCAAAACGATAGGTATGGTTGAGAAACAAATCAATATTTAAGTCCTTAAATTCTCCTCCCTGCCTAGTAGGTGACGATATACACAAAGAATGTGAATCTCTAAAAACTAAAGAAGAAGAATGTGAAAGTGAAAGTGGAGATTTGTAGTAAAAAAAGGACTTAAATATTGATCTGTTTCTCACCCAAACCTATCATATCAATTCTGGAGATGGACCTACAGAGCTGAGATATTCTTCGAAAAATCTTTGTTTGTGTTCAGCAGAAGAAAGAAAGTCATACACATCTGGGATGGCATGAGGGTGAGTAAATGATGAGAGAATTGTCATTTTTGGGTGAACTATTCCTTTAACACTTGCATTGCATAACTAACTACATTTACAAGCTTGTTCAAGTGTGAACAAACAGAGCAATGCGAAGGACCGGGGTACTAGTCCTGAAGAGCACGGAAGCCGACATGTGAGCCGAAAGTTTCATAGAAGCACTAAATTATGTGGTTGCTTCAGCAATTGTTTTTTATCTCACATTTGCTTTTCCTGATACTATTGGTTAGGGTGAGGTTTAAGGTTTAGGGTAGGGAGGTCAGTTTTGTTGATTTAAAACTCAAAAGAGCATTAGCCTTAAAAACATCATCTGTTTGTAAGAACATTTAACTCGCTTCTATTGCCACACAGTACAATAAGTACTGTATGTTTTACTGCAGTTTTATATATATAGTATTCTGCTTTTTAAATTCAAAGTTTTAAACAAGAAAATATTTACTTGTTTTCCGTTCCATCTGGCTGATGCAAGAAGTCAAGCCTGGCTTTCTTTTAACCCCACAGTGGTCATCTTTCTCCAAGATGTTAGTACTATGGCTCTCCAGGGTGCCTTCCTTGAAGTCAGTCCCCTCCAGGGACCTCTCTGCTCCAGCCTTGTCGAGGGTGGAGGATGTTGTGGCAGTAGGCCCACCCCAGCTGTCCCCTCTCCTCACTGGCTCATGCTTACACTCCATCCCTGCTCCAAAGCCTGGTTGTGCTGCTCCGTCTAGGTAAAAAGTTTCCTTTTGCAGAGCTCCCTCTTAGCCTGCACGCTTGCCTGGGTGTGACTGAAGCTGTTTGTCTCTGCTTGGGTGAAAGTTTGGCTTGTCAGAGGTGGTTTTGGGATCCCCCGGCTTGTTTTAAGCTTCCCGACTTGTGAAGAAGCAAGGATCAAAGTAAAACTAGAGCTCTACATTTTGCTGGATTTTTGTCTTCATGGTAATCCTTGTAGAAGACACACTACCACCCAGAAGAGAGCTGAAAAATGCACTTTTGCTTTCAATCTACACAATATTATTCAAACTCTAACAAGACCTCCCTGGAGGTGCTTCTCATTGCACTCATTCCCATGGAAGTTCCCATGGAAAAGTGCCAAGAAAATTTCACAATTGTGATATGCTCTATTGCAAATCCGGTAAAGACAGGAAGACTATCCACTGTTATATTTGTCTCTGTTTTAGATCACTGATCCAGACAATGTTCTTTCTTTTTTCAAGTTTTAGTCACCAAAACATGTCCCTTGGGTTTATCGCAATCTCTCCGAGACAGACTGTTTTTCTAAAGGCACGCGTACCCCTTGCTCTTAAAATATTTCAACAATGTCGAGATGAAGGGGAGTGCTTGGTGCTTTCCTGTCGTTTCATTGGCACATGAAAAAAAACATTCAGCAGAATGGTCATCCAAATGTTCTGACCGGAGCTATTGTAATCATTCAGGGACTAAAAATTCAAGCAAGGCTTTATTGTGTTCAATCCACATGATTATATTAGAAACAGATGGTTTCTGTAGTTTTCATTCTGTAGCCCTGCATTGCTGATTGGGTGTCTCTGGGTGGCTTAGCCAGGCCATATGATCTCAAACCCAACATCAGACATTTAGTTTATATACTCGCTTCAGATTAGGTCAGATTGAGACTCCTCAGGAACATATATGGTATATCCAGACAGGGCTTAATGTCTTAACCTCTATGTATCTGTGAAGCTCAAATGAAAAGCCACTGGCTGAGCTTCTGAAGTTGATGTTGTTCGGATTGATCTTCCTCTGGAATGATACTACCTGAAACATACAAAATGTAAACTGTCAATCAACAGGAGAGCACATGCTTTAATGCAGTGGCTCTCAACAGGTAAGCTGCAAGTCTTGCAACATGAAAATGGTTTGCAGGTCTGTTCTGATAAGGTCATGGAAAGTTGGTAAAAACAGTGCTAAATGCAAATAATACAATAACTAACTTTATAACTGTATATAGTTAGCATAACAAAAAAAAAAAAAAAAAAAATATAGGCTTATCGACTTTTAAAAGGGAGGAGAAAACACTTCCTATACTGTATCTTTTTCCATGCGTCCAATCAAACTCTACTGTATTTTGGCGTAAATTCATCTTTCAGTTGGTAATATGGCTAATACTAATACTTCAATATTTGGCCAAGTATTTGTTCCATGTGTTAGTATGTTTAATCACAGTTTTTTGCATGCATTTACACAATTTTCATTTTCAGACATTGTTAATAATTGAGCATACTGTTGTTGGGCCTATGCAGTTCATGGTAATAAAGGTTCAATATTATTCTAAGGACATTTTGCTTATCACTTGAGAACCACTAATGCATTCCAAAAAATAAAGAATATTATAGAAAACAAATTTGCAATTTGAACTAGTTTAACCTGAAACATCAGGGACAAAATATTCCTGTTTTTATTTACATGAAGGAGGGGTATTTCCTCTGGCTCTGTGCACTTGATATCATTTGTGAAAATTACACCCCACCCATTGACAAGGCAGTGGGAGCAATGAACTGCATTTCTTACATGTGTAGTTGAAACAATGCATATCTTACTGTTTTCCTGACTAATATCAAGGAGACAGGATAATGAAAGCAGCAGGTGTTGCCCAATTATGAGATGTAACTCAATAAAACCTCATTTAAAGAAAGTAAGTTCAAAAGGAAGGTTTTTGAGACTGGACACTGGAAATGTGAGGTGGGAAACTACAAACCAGGCCTAAATATTTTAAGTTTTATTAATTTAATTTAGTTAAATATTACACAATTCAGACTGATGGAATTTTGTTATGAAATTGAAACGCATAAATCTTAAAAATAGGCAAAACATTTTTGTGTAAATATGCACCTGCAGAATTCCTCAGAAAGCGCAACAGATATTTGCAGAATCTGAATGCCCAATGTTTAGGCTAATTACACGTTTAAAAATGTTTATGACTCCCAGCTCCATTTAACACAGTATACTATGTTTGAATCCATTCTGCAAATTCCTACAGATTTTCCCTCAGAATCAGCTAAAGAAATGTGAAAATGTTATGCAGATTCCATCAAGGACTTCTAAAAACCTGCATTTTCATGCACACCAATACACTGATAACTACCAAAAATCAGCTTTTTCAAAAAATCTGACAATGTAAGAAAAATGTGTTTAAAAGAGATTTTAAATCATTGTATATTCTCTGCTCTTGATGTCAAGTTAAAAATGTAAACACACGTGTAAACACACACTGAATAAGCCAATAGAGCTGTTCAGGTTGTGGTCCACAAACCTGAAAGTCTAATTCGCCATGGGTTCTCTCTGGATTTTCCTATGGTTTTTATAATGGGGTTTTTGAACTTATGAGTAAAATAAGGTCTGTGGTAAACATCACTTGACGATACATGGACATTTTGTTCTACAACATAAATTACACACTTTCATACCTCAAACATGAATTTTGAAACCGTATTAAATTACATATTGTTTTAAAAAAACACACATGGCGGCTTCTTTTGAGGTACGTATGAAAGTGTTAATTTACGTTGTAGAACAAAACGTCCATGTATCATCATGCAATGTTTACTACAGACCCTATTTAACTCATAAGTTCAAAAACCCCATTATAAAACTCCATAGGAAAATCCAGAGGGAATCCATGGCGAATTAGACTTCCGGATTCACCTACAAATTGACATCACGGCTGAACAGCTCTATAGAAATGGCGTTTAAAGGAATATTCCGGGTTCAATACAACTTAAGCTCAGTGGAAGTGAATGGGGCCAATTTTTGGAAGGTTTAAAGGCAGAAATGTGAAGCTTATCATTTTATAAAAACAGTTACATTCATTCTTCTGTTAAAACTCATGTATTATTTGAGCTGTAAAATGGTTTAAATCATCGTTTTTACAGTTGTTTTAGGGTTTTAGGGTTTACAGCAATACGTCGTCAAGGCAACGTTGGCTATAACTTTACACAGAAAAGGATAGTAAGTGATTTTATCACACTAAAATAATGTTTCACGCATATTGTTTACGTTTTGTGGCTATACTTTTAAAACAGTGAGTATTTTGATGTTTAAAGATTGGCCCCATTCACTTCTATTGTAAGTGCCTCATTAAGGAAAGGAGGGACGAGTCAAAATACATTTTTGTGGTAATCAACATTATTCCACAAATACTGTTGATTGAGCTCAACTTGCATTGAACCCGGAATATTCCTTTAAGGTGTTTGCAATGCGGAATCGGGGCAGAAATCTACTTGTGTGGATTGTATTTTTATTAAACTGTTAATGATCATACCGTGATTAAGGGAAACCATTTGAGACATTTTCATGACCTTACACGTTGTCAGCTTATTAAGCATAATTATTGTAAGATTGTGCATGTAAATGCTCTAATTAATGAAACTGTAGTCATAAGATGTTCTCTAAGGCTTACAAATGTAATTATTTTGAAGAGGTAAGTAAGGGTGGAGTCACCATAAATTATTTTGTTTCATGAATGCTAAAAGGCTGCCAATTGCAGCAGCAATTACGGAATTTGCTTTTAATGTGAAAGGCTTCAACTTAAATGTCAGTGCAAGTATGCTCTCTCAAATGACTTGTTGAAACAAGACTGTGATAATTGGCAAAGGTACAAATAGCACAAATTACTCTCAAGAACTAAATCACCTTGTCAGCTGAGTGTTGTCTCTCACATCCTATAGGCTACAACATGGCCAAGGGTCACATGAGGCAATTAGATCCCATTTATCTTAATCAGACCATTTCAAAAGCCTTTAAACTAATAACACACATGACAAATGAGTTTTCTCACTCTTCTTGTGGTTAGCTTGACCCATGTGTGTTTATGTTTAGGACATTGTCACGCCCACTCCAACAGTTGACTCAAGCCTCAAAGAAGATACCCACTGTTCATGCCTTCCCTTAAAATAAAGGCAATCGACACATCAAAGCAAACACTCACAAAAGCCTCTCACAAACACTCTCGCTTTCTCTGCTTTGGACCAAAAGTAAAGAACAGTGGCATTGTTAGTGGTGCTGCTTGTTTGCTTATACTTAGGGTTTGGGATATGGGTTTGGGAAAAAAACCCTAACCATAATGTATTAAACTTCGTCACACAGTTCATCCCACACTGTTTGTGCTATGGACATGAATGATACCTCAACTCATGCAGTTTGTTAAAGAGAGGCACGCTATTACATTTCAAGTTGATCGAATTTGCGTTTTTTTGCCTGGCGAATGAACAAACAGTGAAACCCCATATACTTACATTGAAGCAGTGACCTTGATCTAGCCACCAAAATACAATTTCATAGAGACTTATTGTTATATTTTGACATGGGTCAGTAGGCATCTATCCAGAACACCCTAACATTGTGGCGACGAGTTTTGCATGGCTAAGCACTACTTACATTTTCTTGGAAATCTTGATTTGAAATACAATTGAGTAATGTGAAATTCTGATGATGCTTAAGCCTCTAATGCAACATTTGGACTTTATAGAAACATTCACAAAAGTTGTGCATTCTCTCCACATAGATAAGATACAGATTTCAAAGCTGATGCATCACAAAGCCTTTGTGGCAGCAAATCTCAAGAACATCCTGGGAAACATACATCATTTGATCATATATCTTGATGCTGAAAGTGTCAAAATGTGCTTCTTTTATCTGATTCTACAGCACATAAATATCTTTACATCATCTGCTCACTTTCCAGCTGTTTGCATTACAGTTTTAACAGCCTACCTGCACTGCTCCCACACAAATTTCAGGTATAAGCTAATAGTTTGTCATCCTTTGATTTATGTGTCATTCCAATGCGATGGAGGCATTCCTGGCTGTGTGCATATGCCAGCGTAATGAGCCGCGTTACAAGATCTAGTGTTCACGTTCCATGCGTTATCAGTTCTAAGGCAACAGGAGACAGGTACCAGAAGTATTTGTGTGCATTTTGGGCTAGATCCGTTACAGTCCATAACATAAATAGTGATAGAGTATGGTAACGGTGCCTGACACTGCATTTGATAGACCTCCGGGGCCCGACAGGTCTATATAATCTCCTAGATCAATCACAGCCTTCCAGGCAGTAGTGTAGTCTAGGGCAAATATAGGGCCTATATTTTGGGGGATTTTGCATTTTTGGGGGATTTGCATTACAATGCCGCAGCACCGTTGAGTGAATTGTGCGCGTGTGTTTTTTATTAGTGGTAGTATTATTATTATTTTTAAAAGTGTACAGAAATTCTCTCTAATTGTGCACAGAGCAGCAGGAGCGCAACTGATGGCATGAGCAAGACAGACAGTCCGACTAAGCTGATCCACCAATCAGAACGTTCATTTCAGATGTGATTCGATATTTGCTAACCAATCATATTTTCCGATTCAGTAAGGGGCAGGACATTTCCAGCGTCTAATGCTGATGTACAAGCATCCCTGGAGTTACCATAATTTGCACTGTAAATTCATTTCCCTGCTAAATGTAAATATATGTAGATACATTTAAATTTAAGGTATGCAATTAAACTTTGTGAAATACTGCATGTTATTGCACTCGTGCTAGTTTTTTATGCTCTTTGCAGATGCTGGACAACTGTGTCCCGTAATTATATCAAATGTCTTTTTTTGTTTTTGTTTTTTGCATTTTACTGCTGTCGGTGGTGCCTTTTTCTCTTGTTATAAAATCATTTCAATTTATATTTCTAAGTAGGAAAACAATTTCACTCTACACAGAAAAGCACATTATAGTACATGAATAAAACAGATAACCATACATTTTAATGTAGGCTATATATGGTAATACTAGATAATGTGTTAACGTGAACATTACTACACTCATATTAGCTATACAATGCTTAACAGTTTATTGCATATTAATTATGTATTAGTTTATTAATTAGAGTAATAATAAAGTATTAACAATTTTCATAGTAGCCTAATGAAAGGAACATTAATGACACCTATTAATTTAAATACATATTGAACACCATGGTCCTTAGCAGTGTAACATATTTTACATATGTACTGTATATAAATGTAAAAACTGTATATTTATTTTAGAAATCGGTTGCATTTTGTGTGCGTGTGTGTGTCATAAATTCACAGTATGCCCACCTCTTCAGACACTACTTCACCACTGCTTCTAGGGCCAGATACTTTAAACATACGCTATGGCACAATGCAAATTCCTGCTCTTCAACCCATCTCCTTATGCACAAAAGCCTATTGAAGCACCTGTAAGTGGCCTGAAAAATAATTTGGGGATTGCACTCTACATTTGGCATTCTTTGAGAGTAATTCACAGCAGGCTTCTGATAAACAGCATGCCTTGGCTTGCACAGGTTGATGACAGACGGCAAAAACACCATTAGTTATAAACTTCAGTGAAGCTTGGAGTCACGGTGCCTGCTTCATAAGGGTACTCTTAAGTACATAGCAGGCCCACATATAAATTATGGATAATACTGGCTTGTCATTGAGCAACATCCCATTAGATGTGCAGTTTCTTATTAGGTTCTTCTTTTGATAGTAAGGAGGAGCATCTGTAGAGAAACACCATGTACAGGAAAGAAAAAAACCAAAAAAAAAAACCAAGGTGGTCTCTGATAAATAAACAACTGTAAACACTATTTATGTGTCTGTGCTTATTGTCATGGTAGAGGAGCATACATAGCTTTTAACTTTAAGGTCATGTACTCTTGTAAATGACAATAAATAAATAAATAAATAAATACAGCACTAACCGCTTTAGTAGATTCATAAACGATCTCAAAAACTATTTTGAAACTTAAGTCACACTTAAAATGTCTGAATGTCATTACATTAGATACAAACTATCAAAACAAGTGGCATCTGCAAATGACCTTTTCTTAGAACTTACCTCAATTTAACCTACTGGTTTCAAGATTATTTTTAGTGGGTGTATGAAGTAGTCACAAACATTTGTGACATTAAAAGTGACATTTTAATATTCCTTATTCAATACAAGTTAAGCTCAGTCAACAGCATTTGTGGCATAATGTTGATTACCACAAAAAATAAATTTTGACTTGCTCCTCATTTTCTTTAAAAAGAAAAAAGAAAAAGAAGAAGCAAAAATCTGGGTTCCAGTGAGGCACTTACAATGGAAGTGAATGGGGGCTAACCTGTAAATGTTAAAATACTCACTAAAGTATAGAAACAAGACGTAAACAATATGCATTTTAACATGATTTCAGTTTGATAAAATCACTTACTACCCTTTTCTGTGTAAAGTTAAAGCCAATTTTACAACTTCATTGCCATGACGATGCAATGTCAACAAACCCTTAAACCCTAAAATGACTGTAATAATGACGATTTAAACAACTTTACAGCTCAAATAATACATGAGTTTTAACTGAAAAATTAATGAAAGTGCTTTTATAAAATTATAAGTTTCACATTTCTGCCTTTAAACCCTCCAAAAATTGTCCCATTCACTTCCATTGTAAGTGCCTTACTGTAACACAGATATTTGCTTTTTTTAAAGAAAAGGAGGAAAAATATTTTTTGTGGTAATCAATATTGTACCACAAATGCTGTCGATTTAACTTAACTTGTATTGAACCCAAAATATTTCTTTAAGGTGCAATATATGCCATCTGGAGTTTTATTTAAAAAACATTTTTTTACCTTTATGAGGGCATTTTTATGCCATAATTTGTATCTAATCATACAAAATATGACATAACTATGACATTGTTTTATGTCAAATACTTCTATTTATTCAGTTTAATAAAAACAATTTTTTTTATCTGAGTAATCAGATAAGCTGTTACCTATAAATTTAAATGAAAATAAAGTAATTTTTCAATATCTGGGGCTTTTTTTTTTTTCACTTTCAGTGGCATTTTTGCCTTGATGTCTTGTTAATTTTTGACCCTGGTATGAAGTAATTTCCCTTCAAGTTCACACAGGTGTCCTAGAAAAATCACCACATTAAATATGGACATGCTCCACTGAAATTTTACAGCCAAAAGAAGTCATGTTTTGTCTAGATTTTAAACAGAATATCTATTGCTTTATCATTTGAAACTGAGCAAACATCTTTTTGAAAAATATTTTGCTTTAAAAGTATGCTTGTGCTATCTTTCTTTAAAATAAATGCCACTTGTTTAGATATTTTGTTATATAACGCAAACACATTTATACACTTTTAAGTGTGCGTTACGTGTCTGAATACTTTTCAGGGCCATTGTATCAGATAAACCTAAAGTACCATTAAACGTCCAAGCTGTAACTTTTCAAGTCTTGCAAATTATGGCACCAAATAAAAGCTCAGATCAGACACCGGTCAGTGACAGATGCTCAGCACAGGAACCCCTTTCTAATGTATTAGTCATTACAGTCGCTAAGATACTCCAGCACTGGATATTTGTTCTACTATTACAGCATGCTGCTGAAATTTATCATCATAAGAACCACACACAGGCAAGACAAAGAACAACATACACAAGCCAAACAGGGAACAGATGAAGACCAGAAGTTAACATCCCCAATTAATTCAACCCAAATATTTACATCTATGAGCAAGATCAACTTCAGAAGCATTCATCATGTGGTTTACGATACAACAGGTGATAAAGCTCTAAACACAATGCCGGTCGTAGTTGTAAATTACTTGTCCCTACAGCAGCCTCACGAGAAACTCAATTAAAGCTGTGGAGCTGATGGCAGACTCACCTGCACTCCCCAGTGCTCCGGTGTGTGTGTGATGGCTAGTTTGTACTGCCCCTTTTCAGGTCCTACTTGTGTTCACCTCCCCCTCTATCTCACACAGAGTTGCTCTCTCTCTCTCTCTCTCTCTCTCTCTCAGACAAAAAGAAGGGAAAAGGGGGTGTGGACGAGCAAGAATTGGAGCACAGAGAGTTCTTTGTCTGCTTTCTTCATATGGTTTCCTTCAAGCTTGCATTCTGAACAATTTATACCAATATATATTTTCATATTTAAAGTAGAGGTGTTTGAGAAACAGTGTGCACCCGTAATGAAGAAACATGATAAAATTATTGCTTTAAAGTCTTAATTGTTTCTCCTAGACAGCAATTCGATTAAATGTAGACTTCCTGAAATCCCAGTAATCTCACGTGTCCTCTCTAGAGTTATTAACAATGTCTAAAATTTTGCTCAGATTTCTCCAATGCAAAGTCAGAGTTAGGGTTAGGGGTTTTAACTTCAATTGGAGAATAAAGCATAACACAAAAGGGTCATGCAGATGGCTTTCACAGACGCAGAGAGTTCCCGCAATGATTCTTTGGCAGTAATGCGTGTTGAAACAAGGCAAGACATTTAAACTCTCAATGGGACGGGATCTAAACCCCACTGATCTTCTGATAGTGATGTCTGTCTGAGAACAGAAATTTAAGATGAAAAACAAGGTATCTGTAGTGGGAAAAATACTATGGTTAGATAACAGGAATATTTCAGAACATGTTTAAGAGTTATTTTGTCAAAAATGATCTTCATGGTATCAGTGTTGTATGCAACTGTGTAAACTAAGCTCTGATCTATATCCCCTCAAAGTGTTTTCTCACAGTTGAAAAAGCATATAGCAAACCATTTTTTTTTTATCTTAAACATTCAGCTCCTCAGTAGAACTACTGTATAAAATATTTGCTTCTGTTTGTAATGTCTTACCTAGGTGATATTCAGGGCCTCTACCCATATCCAGACCACCATCTGAGCGTGTGATGAAATCAGGTGATGAATTCATATCACTGATGGTTTCCTTTAGATGTTTGTGCAAATGGTTATTGTAATTTCCGTGGGTTTTGCTATAACTAGTACATTAGATTTAAGGCTAGAATGCACAATCACTAAATCCTTGGTATTACTTGTTCCCCTTTAGAGTGACTTCAAATAATTATGATTACAAAATTAAATTGTGGTCAGTAACATAATATTTTAGATTACACTTTTTAGGTAATCTACTCTGATAACCTTTTGGAATGTTTATTGCATATTTGGATTAAAATAAAAATGTAAGTGTTTTATTCGTGGTATAAGTGTTTTTCATCGTGGTACAAGTCTAGTAAAGTTAAGGTAAATTAACAGTATTTGTGACATTATGTTGATTACCACAACAATTTATTTAAACTCCTACTTTAAAAAAAAAAAAAAGAAAAAAAAAAATCTAGGTTACAGCTAGAAATGTGAAGCTTAATTTTATAAAAGGTTTAAATTAATTAATAATTAATTAAAGTTGTTTAAATCATCATTTTAATGGTCATTTTGGGTTTACATTGTTATGTTGTCATGGCAATGAAGTTGTAAAATTGGTTATAACTTAATACAGATAAGGTTAGTGAGCGATTTTATCACACTAATATCATGTTAACACGCATATTGTTTACGTCTTGTGGCTGTAGTTTTGAAACAGTGAGTATTTTAACCTTTTTGGACTGGACCCATTCACTTCCATTGTAAGTGCCTCACTGTAACCAGAGACTGTTTAGCCTGAGATGGAGTACTTGTATTAAAACGAATGGGAGAAATTGGAACAACCAATATGGTGGATTTAGAAAAGGAAGTCCTGCCTTACAGGTAAAAGAGCCAATCTCCGTTTAGATACAGACAACTCAAGAATACGCATGTGCATTAGCGGGATCGACCTGAAAAATAAAGCTTTTAGCGTGATTTGAGTTTAAGAAGCATGATACCATTGTAGTAAGATTTTACTGCTGATTTAAAATATGTTATTTGATTGTAATCTTGACCAACCATTTTGGAGATTTCGGTCTTTCCCAATTCATGTAGATTAATTGCATAGAAAATAACTGCCCGGGAGAATTCCAAAGATGGCCACAGAGTGGACTGACTTGCCTTGAAAGGCACTTTGCTGTAACCCAGACTTTTTCCAGAAATTATTTTTTGTAGTAATCAACATTATGCTACAAATGTCGATTGAGTTTAAACTGTATTCAACCTGGAATATTCCTTTAAACATTAGTAAACATGACCCCACTCCCCCCCACTCCCTCTGCGATCCTTTGAAAGTCAATACTGATAGATAATGCAATTGATATGTAATTATGTAATCCGTAAAAATAACTGTAATCTTATTACGAGTAAATTTTTTGTAATCTTATTATTTAATCCAGATTACATGAATTGTATTACTACCCAGTGCTGGTGAATAGTGAGTGTTGTGTAGCAGAATTGAGCAAGGCTGAGGGGAAGGGGCTGAAAAGTAAAAGGGCTGGGTGACGTCACCCCAAAAAAAAAAGGTCAATTCAGAGGCGGAGCAAGTCAATCCATTTTTATCAAGAATGTATTTTCTTTGGAATAATGTGCACTGATTGCAGACATAAAAAGGGTCAAGTTTTTCACATTGTGAGAGTAGATGGAAAACAAATGTAATTTAGTCAGTATGTATAAGTGTCTAAAAGTGTGTGTGCAGTGCTTCGCTGTTGCACTGTCCATGTGTAGGTGAACAAACCAGTGAAGGAAATGTTAGAACACATTCCATCAAATCTGGGCTTTTCTTCTGAAGAGTGTGTGGAATTTCCTTAGTGTTCTGGTTTACATTCTCCTCTTTTGAGTCTGTCTGTTACTGAGAGATGGCCAAAGCTGAGCTGAATCTGATTGGAGTCATGCGTAGCCTGCAAGTAAACCTATCTATTACGCCTCCCTAAAGACCACCAGCACCCTTTAAAGAGATGAAACTGAATCTGTCGGAATCAAAATGTTTGATTATGCTACACTGGTAACTGCAAAAGACTTGTGGGACTCCGGGACTTCAAGGAGGTCAATGACAACAATGTTGTTTCAGTTCCTACAACTGAAAATCTACAAATGTGAAAGCATTTAACATTCCTACATTCTATATTTTTAGTTTTAGAACTGTTTATAAAAAACATTAAGGTTTTCTTTTTTTCCCCTCACTTTAATTTGCGGTGTTCGGGAAAGCTGTTTGAAAACAATGTTTATTTCAGTTTTAGTTGCTCTAGTGTTGCAGAACACTTGACATTTAACGTTCCTACATTCTCTCATATTTTTTAGTTTCAGATTTGTTTTTATAAAATCAATATACAAAAAAAAGTTGTCTTTTTCCCCTCACTTTAATTTGATTAAATGGAAGTAGTTTTAGTGTCCAGAAATGTCAAAAGCAAACTTTGTTTTAATTAGATCTAAGTTCCAGAAACCAGGGCCTTTAAAAAAAAAAAAATAAATAAATCCTCTCTCCTTTCACGAGGGCTTTTTCCATTATATCTTCATCAGAATGATTTGCATTGATATATCCCAGACTGCACCCAGCACCACAGACACTGCAGGGCCCGTTGGGCTGTGGTCTGGAGCAAAGTGTGTATCATACGGCGTGCCCAAACGCAGTGAAGAGTGTGGGTGTGAGCAATGACGTGAGAAATCCAGAGGCCTCCCGAGCCTCAATCACAAAGGCAAAGTCTGGGCCACATCTCTGCAGCAAGCGACTGGGCGTCTTCATGTGGCTGGGGTTCCTCTACTCCCATCCAAAACCTCAACCGGCTCCATGCCCCCCCATCCCACCCCAGCTTCTCAAAATCACTGCAACATCTTTGTTTTATGGAGCATTTCTTGGCCTCTGGAGGTACTTTAAAGAGTTCCTAAAACAAACGCTTTCACTTCTTACTGTGAATTTTATAAGTCGTTTGTCAAGAGGGACGTACAAATCAAGCCCAATCTTGCTACAGTCTATGGGGCTCCTGTGTTGATGAGAAACCACCCAGACTGCAAACAAACCTGGAGGTGAGAGCGGTTGCCATTGGTTCTGCCACCGAAGTGAGAGAAGCTCCAAAGATATGAATCAGCATTACGAAGCTGGATTAATCATAAGAGGCGCTTGGAAACAATCAATGCTATTTGGTTTCTAACCTTCTGTTTTGATAGCTAGCTTAATTTGACACGTACTGGCTCCGGTGTGTAATCCATCACCAAAGAAGATAGGATTTTACACGGGCCAATGCAAACATATGCCAGATATATCTGTTAGATTGTTTGAGCACTCCCTGGTATATTTGCCAGTCTTCAGGTGAGTGCACCAGAAAGGAGATATTGCTAATGTCATAGGGCTCTAGAGATAGATTTTTCCAGTGGACAAAACTAAGGCAGTACCTGGAAACTCTGAAACATCCCGTATCGAACACTTCCTCCCACTGAACAATAAATCTCCATGATCCAAAGGTGTATCTTTGAAGGCTCTTCAGGCTTTTAAACATAAGTTACACTCCCACCCACAGTGAGATTCTTCGTCTATGATTTGAACATCTTTCGAAGTCAGAAAGACAGAATTCATTCTCATTCTCCTAACTATGCAAAGAGTTATAGATGAAACTTTATGCATATTTTCCTTTAAAAGATATGGAAATATTTGGGCGGGACATGACAGTCCAAACCTATTACAATATAAAAATACATACACTCTGTTCCAGAGCATAGACAGTTGCCATGGTTAGCGGCATTGGCACACTCACGAAATGATGGCTGTTCCAAAAGGTAAGGCTTCTGTTAGCTTAGCAGGTGTTTGATTGTCATCGGAGAAGTCTCATAGCAAGGAAATTGTGGATGAAAAACAATGCTATTATGCTAACATTTTTTCTACAGGTGTTCGATTATCAAAAGAGAGCATCATTTATGGTATTATACACATATCTCTGCAAACGTTAACTAAATATGTTTTATTATCATGTAATTTAGGAAATTTGACTTGGGTTTTAATAGCTTAAAAGTAAATGTTTATCATGATTTTTGTACATCTATCTGGGTACCAACATGTTTGCATGACGTCATGCTTTACATCTCTGTGACATCGGAGTTGAGGATTTCCATATGAGTTTCTAAGTTGGAAGTCCAACATATTCATGTAGACAGTTGTAAATTATGACTTTCTAAGTTGAAAGGAATGAAGTATAAGTATAGGCATATTTCATTCAATACAGAAAAGTATCAATAAAATATAGCTAATCTATTAAATATATCTCATTAAAAATGTACTATTTTACCCAGTATTTGTGTGTGCTGTGTATTTTTAGAAGAATATTCTTTATTAGATTACGTAATTAGCATAACAACATGCTAACTTTCAATTCCAATCAACTGTGAGTCAAGTCTCCCATGCAGAGTGCAATTCGTGTGGTTCACGAAATTGCTGCCTATGTAGAGTGTTCCAAATCAGTCACTTATCCACAGTTTTCCTGAGCAACCACTGGGCGGCACCATGATGATTCTAATTGCCCGTTTTCTGTTTCTGTTTCAAGACGCAATGTAAAACTAAACCAAACGAGCAATCCAGACCGAGAACAACAACCATTTAAGTGTTATTTTGAGTAAACATGAATTTTTCAAAAGTTGGGACAGTATGAAAAATGCTAATATAGTGATTTGTAAATTATATTCACCCTTTGCTATATTGAAAGCACCACAACTACACATATGTTGTTTTAATTATTTTTATTTTTATTTTTTATGTACAGTAATTTCAAATCAGATGATTGCAACATGCTCCAAAAATGTTGAGATGGGTAATTTAAGACTAATAACAATTTGACAAGTTGAAATAACAAGGCGATGTGAAACAGGAGATGTTAAACAGGTGAGGCAATTGTGGCCAACAGATGCTTCAGCAAATAATCCAGCACTTTGAGAACAATGTTCCCCAAAGACAAATTAGAAGGACTTGGGGCATTTCACCCTCTACAGTGCACAATATAGTTAAAAGATTCAAGGAATCTGGTCAAATCTCGGTGTGTAAAGGGCAAGACGAAAACCACTTCTGAATGTGCATGATGTCCAATCCCTCAGACATCACTGTCTTAAAAAACATCATTCATCTGTAATGGATATCATGAACATGGGCCTGGGATTTACTTTAGTAAACCTTTGTTAGTCAACACCACTCGCCACTGCATCCACAGATGTAAGTTAAGACTTTACTATGCAAAGCAGAAGCCCTACATCAACACTGTCCAGAAGCACTGCTGACTTCTCCTGGTTCGGTCTCATCTTAGATGGAAAGTAGGACAGTTGAACCGTGTTTTTGGTCCGATGAGTCCATATTTCAAATAGTTTTTGAAAAACATAGCCGTCGTGTTCTCCGGGCCAAAGAGGAAAAGGGCCATCCAAGCTGTTATTAGCGTCAGGTCCAAAAGCCAGTGTCTGTATGGGCCAGGGGGGTGTCAGTGCCCTTGGCATAGGTAACTCACACATCCGTGAGAACACCATGAATGCAGACAGATATGTACGATTTTTTTAGTATCATATACTGCCATCCAGCACCATCTTTTCCAGGGACATCCCTGTTTTTTCCAGCAGGACAACTTCAAACCACATACTGGCTGGATTTCAAGTGCATGGCTGTGTAAGCAGAGAGTGTGGGTGCTAGATTGGCCTGCCTGCAGTCCTGACCTGTCTCCAGTTGAGAATGTGTGGCACATTATGAAGCGCATTAGATGGCAATGAAGACCCCTTACAACTGTGCAGCTGAAGACCTGCATAATGGATGACTGGGGGAAGATTCCACTTTCTAAACTTAACAAACTTGTATCTTCAGTGCCCAAATGCTTAATAAGTGTTTCTAGAACAAATGGTGATGTTTCACAGTGGTAAACACTCGACTGTCCCAAATTTTTTGGAGCGTGTTGCAATCATCTGATTTGAAATTACTGTACATTAAAAAAAAAAAAATGAAATTCACAAGGAAAGACATCATATAATGTGTAGTGTAGAGCTTTCAATATAGCAAAGGGTGATTATAATTTATAATTTTTGTTTTTATTAGCATTTTTCATACTGTCCCAACTTTTGGAATCGGGGTTGTAGATTATTGGACATTCAAGTTACAGTACAATCCAAATCCCCCCAGCACACTGCATTGCAGGGTATTGAGGAATGCCTGCCAGAGCTTTTACGCATCCTAATGATGCTAATATGTGAAAGAATGTGAGGAAATGGGTGGGAGCATTTCCTCACATGTTTCAGAATGGCACAGAGACCTCTGTATTTACATGGCAAGATGACCATTAAGTAACCATTGGTTGCATAGTATTGGCTTTTGTAGATTTTTATTGTCATACTGCTAATACACAGATATAAACACATAGTAATAAAATACTGTTGGACATTAGAATAGATTCTGTTATTGTACCAGTGTATACACCTGTTTTAATTAATGTACAAGTTTAGATCATGCTGTTCAGCCACAGTGAAATGTTTTGAAATTAACAATTCTTTATTGATTCCAAATAAAAATTTAACCAAACAACACAAGAATACACAGAATCAAATTTTAACAATTATGTTAAAACATACATCCCAGTGATCAAACATTAAATAACAACAGACACACATATAAACAAACAGTCCAATGAAAATACTCGATGACATAACCAAAACATTTATTATCCAACATAAAAGAAAAAGTTTCCACATATAATTTTTAATAAAGCTCATCTCTCTCCACTGCTCCTCCCTGGCAACCTACAAAGAAGGCCAAATAATTGCCCCACTTTTTCCCAAATGCACCCAAACTGCCCAGCCGTCTATTTGACATCTCTTCGAATGCCGCCACTCTGCCCAGCTCGGTGCACCACTCATGAAATGAAGGCGTATCAGCCGACTTCCATCCCCTTAGCATTACCTGCCTGCAGATCATCACGCTGGTAAGGACCCAGCTCTTTAAATGTTTATTCATTATATTAATACCTGCCCCATCACCCAAAATACGAATTCTGGGGCAAAATAAGATCAGAGTGCCCAAGACCTCACAAACAGAATTCTGAACCTTCAACCAAAACTCTTGAATCTTAGTACAAGACCAAAAAACATGGGCTATGTCCCCATCCTCCAACTGGAATCGCCAGCAAGTAGGTGTGTCTTTAAGGCCAAGCCTATACAATCTGGAGGGAGTCCAATAAAAACGATGCTGAATCTTAAATTGAATAAGGCGCACCCTTGCATCTCTAGATTCAGACTTGACGTTTTCTTTTTATCTTACCCCATTCTCCATCTTCCAATACTAAATTCAAGTCTCTCTCCCTTAACTTCTTAAGAGATGTTAAACCCTGTCCCCTAAACTCTGAATTAGCCAGGAATAGTACACTGAAGCCTCGTGACTCTTTCCAAAAGCAGCAAGCACCATCTCAAGAGTGTCTGCCGCTTTAGGGGGCTGCGTCCTACACCCAAAGATGGTGCAAAGTAGATGGTGCAGCTGTAAGTACCTGAAGAATTGAGATCTGGGAATCCCAAACCGCTGTATAATATTTTCAAAAGATCTCAATGCTCCATTTTCATACAGGTCACCCAGCGTAGCAACTCCCTTCTCAATCCATTCTGTCCAGCAGAAAGGAGACTTGTTAATGCACAATTTAGGGTATAACCAAATACTTGTGGCAACATTCAGGTAAAAATTGAACACGTGGGAAACTTTTGTCCACACTAAATGCATGCACGAGATAACGGGATGTGTCTTTACTTCTCCAGGCAGCTTGGTAGAAAGACTCTGCAACGGCAAGATAGGGGCAAGGACCTCCTGTTCAATAAAGAGCCAGGGAGGGGCTCTCTCAGGTGGAAGCAACCACTGTGCCAAATATCTAAGACCAAAAGCATAATAGTAAAACAAAATCTTGGGGAGACCTAACCCACCTTTGTCAATTGGCCTGTGTAACTTGTTAAAATGCATTTTTGAATGAATTTTGGAATGCATTTACCATTCCAGATAAAAGATTTAGCAATATTATCAAATTGTTTAAAATAAAAAAGGGGAACTTCAATGGGGAGAGACTGTAGTAGGTAGTTGAATTTTGGAATGCAATTAATTTTCATAACATTAACCTTTCCAGTCATAGATAAATGTAGTGAAGCCCACCTGTCCACATCGCTTTATTTTTTTTTTATTAAAGGGTCAAAATTAACTCTGACTAAATCACATACATTTGCTGGGAATGAAATACCCAAATACTTAATGCCCTGTTTGGGCCACTGAAAGGCACCCGGCTGAAAAGCTGTTACCAGGCAATACGCTGTCAGAGGCAAAGCTTTGGATTTAGACCAATTAACTCTGTATCCCGAGAACTTAGAAAAGGAATTCATAATTCTGTGGAGGCAAGGCATAGATCTAGTAGGGTCGGAAACGAATAATAAAATATAATCTGCGTAAAGCAAAAGTTTATGTGCCATACCTCCCACCACCACCAATGGAAAATCATCTTCCCTTCTTATCGTGGCTGCTAATGGTTCCAGGGCAAGACAGAATAATAATGGGGAAAGAGGGCAACCCTGCCAAGTGCCCCTATTCGGAGTAAAATAATCTGAAATTAATCCATTTGTTTGTACCGCTGCTACCGGGTGTCTATAAAGTAACTTAATCCATCCAATAAAAGCTTTCTATTCTTTAATGATTCCGTATAAACTTCTAGCAAAAGTGGGGCCAATTCTGTAGCATAAGATCTAAAAAAATTAAGCGGCAAAGCCATCTGGCCCCGGAGCCTTGCCTGTATGTAATTACCTCGTTCCTCCAAGGTTATCTCAGAATCAAGATAATTTTTTTGCTCAGTCATCAGTTTAGGGAGTTCTAATGGTTCCACAAAGTTTCTAAAATCTTCATTAGTAGACGAAGATGTGGAACTATAAAGA
The DNA here is from genome assembly GCF_019703515.2 of Myxocyprinus asiaticus. NCBI lineage: Eukaryota > Metazoa > Chordata > Actinopteri > Cypriniformes > Catostomidae > Myxocyprinus > Myxocyprinus asiaticus. The sequence goes on along the minus strand of NC_059365.1, from coordinate 33,982,002 downwards.
TCAAGATGGAATTCTTTAAAAGCATTATTAATATCAATGAGTGAGGTAAAAATTTCACCACCAGCAGAATTCACTGAGAGAATGGTAGAAAAAGACTCTCTCTCTCTGCTTTATATACTGTATCTAGCCAAAAGCTTCCCTGCTTTGTCCCCCGACTCAAAGTATGACTGTCTCGCCCTGAATAGCCAAAACTCCACCTTTCACGACAAAATAGTATTATATCTGTATTTCAATCAGGTCAATTCTCTTAGTCCATCAGATGACATTCATCACTTCAGCTCTGCCTCTCCACTTTTAATATTCCCTTCCAACTCCACGAGTTCTCGTGCTTTGGACTTTTTGATGAATGAGGCATACTGTATGATCCGACCCCTAAGAACCGCCTTAAGTGCCTCCCAAGCCACGCCCACAGAGGATACTGAGGACCAGTTGGTTTCCATATACACATTTATTTCAGCCTTTAACATTTGTTGGAATTCAGGATTTTGCAGAAGGGATACATTAAAGTGCCAACTATATGATTTATTTTTCTCCGTATGTTTAAACTCACCAGGGCATGATCTGAGACTAAGATGTTTCCAATTGAGCAATCCACAACAGATGAAATGAGGGACTTAGATATAAAAAAAAAAAAATCTATTCTAGAAGAAATCTTATGGACTGATGAAAAAAATGTATAGTCCCTACCAGATGGGTTCAGAAGTCTCCAAATATCTGTAAGACCAAGATTTTTACACATTCTGTGAAACGTCAGTGTTGTTCTAGGGGGCTTACGCACTTTTGCTTCACTATGATCAAGGACTGAGTCCATCAAAAGATTAAAGTCTCCTCCCAATATTATATCATGAGGGGTCCCAGCGGCTTGCAACATCCCTTCAAGATCTATAAAAAAGCCCTGATCATTAATGTTAGGTGCGTAAATATTAGCCAAAATCAACCTTTGCCCCTGAATTTCTGCTAAAACAATAATGACTCTTCCTAATTTATCTTTAATCTGTTTGAGACATTTGAATTGTAGATGGTTACTTATCAGTGTAATGACTCCCCTGCTCTTACTTGAGCCAGCACTAAAGAAAACATGTCCACCCCAAATCTTCCCAAAATTTTCAGCTTCCTGCGGGGAAAGATGCATTTCTTACACAATATCATATTTCTTATGTTTAAGAAAAATAATAACCTTCCTTCTTTTGATGGGGTTCCCCAATCCATTCACATTCCATGCGGAGAGAGACAATCCACTCATATTAACATTTGACATTTTGACATATTAGAAAAAATAGATTGTGTGTCAAAAACAAGACCACAAACCAAGAAGATGTTGTGGTTCTTCCAAGAAAGCCTTCCTTTACACCTCGCCTCACATAACACGAGATCTTTATTGGATGATCTCAGAAATTTGATCGGGGCCTGTCTCGTTCTGCAGATCTCTGAGCCGGGACCCTGTGAGCTCAATCGATTTCCAGCTTATGGCCTGTTATGTCGAGCAGACTCGGGAAGAGCCCGTCTAGGAATTTTAGCATATCTCGACCTTCTTCATGCTCAGGAATTCCAACAATTCAGACGTTGCTTCACCGGCTACGATTCTCAAGGTCTTCCAACTTTTCCAAAACACGTTCCAAGTCCACCTTGGTCGATAGCGGGTTAGCAGCTAATTCCCTCTCTCATGACTCCAAATAGTCGATCAGTTTCTCGACGACCGACAAACTTGTAACCAACCAGTTGCCGTAATCGATCGATGTATTACCGCAAGATCCTCCAAGTCCGCCACGACCTTCGTCATCATTACAGACATGCTGGACAGTTGTTGCTGAATTTCTCCCGCCACACTGTACAAACCAAGTCCCTGGTCTGCGGCCTTATCTGGGGTATCAACTTGAGCACGTAAGTGTATTTTAATGTCTCCAGAGCCCGAGGATTTTGAGTTCTTTGACATATTGTCTTCATTGAACAGTTATGAAACAGAGTGTATCGAATCTCACTGGTTTATGACCAAAAAAATTAAAAAACTAGCAAAGTGCGCAGAGCTCGCCATTCACATGTCCGACCCTCGCATAGCACCATGCGACTCCTTCCCACAGTGAAAATGTTTTAAAAAAAAAACATATTTCAAGACTGATCCACCCATAATTCTTCTCCATGCAGCAAATGACATTAGGCCTACTGTATGTGTGCTGGAATACCAGAAGTTGGCTTTTCTCTCTTTCTCAATTTTGTCTCTCCCTTTCTCTGTCTTTTTCCCTAATTGTGGATGTGTAATGCAGCATTTCAGGGACTCAGTGACCCCCGATGTGATTGTGCTGCACTGTGTGTTTCATTATATAACCCTGCACTGCTGTAATGAGTATGGGGTCATGTCCTTTGTACGGAGGCCTCTCTCTTTTTTACGTGGTCACTGGAGACTGGCAGCAATTAGGGACAGAGCAGATACGTTCGGCTATGTCAACATTTACTAAGAAATCACTTGCCTTTCTCCACCGTACATCAGTAAACAAATCTACAGTATATCTCTCCGCTAATGCTCCGTTCGCTCTCCCAGGTTTTTAATTAAGCTGTTTTGATGGTTTTCAAATGTTGAGGCAACTCTCTGGGCTTTTCAGACTGTCCAAATATGGTGCTTGAGTCTGATAGTCTCTTAGGAAAAATATGAATCCCGTGATTCATAGCGGTATTTGTACAGCTACCTCTCTTGTCTCCTTTTGCACCAGGTCTGGGAGTAATTACACTCTATGATTCCTGCCATATGTGCTCAGGCTTCTCAAATTCCTATTCTCTGATTTAACAACCCCCCTCATATCTTTTCCATTCAATGACTGGAGGTATTTTTATTCTTTGGACACTGGACAATTTGCCTTTTTTTCTGCCTTTAAAACCTATTTTGACTTCAGTCATCAGCTTGTCTGGCTTTCAGCAATCATCTAAAGTTTATGGATGTCATTGCTTTTGTTGTACTTTCAATGGGGAAATGTATATTGCACAATTATACTCTAGAATGTGTGAATTAGTACTGATGAGATCTTTCCTCCCTGGCTTGCAGCAGTTGAAGAACAGTTTTTAGTACATTCATAGAGTGTATATTTTTGCCCTGCTTGGTTCTTTCTTACACCATTTCCTAACCAGACATGACACGATAAAGTGACAAGCGATACATTCCATCTATTCCATGTAAATAAAGTCTGTGTCCTAAACTGCTACAAAAAGTGATGAGCAAGAAGACATTTCATCGTTCACTTGGGCTATATTCAGAATACACTATATACTTTACCTTCCATTTCTGATAAGTAATATCAGCAGCAGTTTTGAACATTCTTGACACATCATTTGACCAGACTGCTTAATGTTAAGACATTTTCCAAATATTTGATAAAAAAATTCCAAGATTGACAGTACTTGCTAAATTTAACATACAACATGAAGTCATGTGATAAATGTAGTGAGGTCATGTGATAACAACATAGCATATCATTATGTGTCATGGAAGAACAACTTGTGTTTCACTATTATTATTATTTTTTAAGTAATAAGTAAACAACGTAGAGTATGCTGCACACTATTCCCTAAGCTGCAAGCAAGTATTCCATTCCAAACATAGCCTTTGTGTTCAGTAGACCAATACTTTGGCAACATCCCCGCCTATAGTAAAACAAACCTGTGCTTAGCTGAACAACAGTCTTCAAAAAGTTAGCTGTTATCTTTAAATTGTCTGATCAAGCTAAATGTCATGTTGCGCTGTTGGCTGTAGCAATAACAAAACCCGAGGGCTTCACTTTTATCGGATTCTGTCAACAGAGCTGCCCTTACGAAAATCAAGTGTTCATGGCAAATTTGCTGCCAGCTTGCTGCAAATTCGCCACTGATAATTTTCACATGCAAATTAGCTTTGCGGCAAATTTGCGGCAAATTATCCAATGTTGCCAAAGGTTTGCTGGAGGTTCACCACTACCGGCGAAGAGCTGCAAATTTCTGGCAAACATTTGTGGCGAATCAAAAGCTCATGTGCATGTGAATATAACGAGCTGTAAATATGCGGCTAGTTTAGATTTTTTTGTAAGGGTAACTGGAATGAGGAGATAATTTCCAACTCAACTTTGGCAGCGAACATTTTATTACAGGTATGTTATTAACTCATATCATCATGATAATAGTATAGCTAAGGATATTTTTTTATTTATGATGGCTTTGTGTCATATATTCGTTTAATCGATGATTATAACTAGCTGTTTTTTTCTAGCAATAGTGTACCCAAACCTAGCTTGCTCTGAACCTGAAAGCTAATTGTCTTCTATATTATCTTTTAGCGATATTTAGAGGAGCTAGCTGGTGCTAGCTGTCTAATCTGTCAAATCTAGCACAACAGTTTGCTGTATTTCTGCCAACACTTAATGCGCATGCTCTGCAATGTTTGTAAATAATGGGATTGCTCTATTTCTCTGGCATTGTGCTGGGTAGTCCCGCCCACAGTGAAATTTCTTTGGTTCAAAATCCCACAACATGTAACTGTATATTAAACATCAAATAGGTTCTCATTGGCTGTTATTGTGCCACATCGCACAGTCTTTTTCGCTCACATTGTGGACAGACAAATTACTTGATGCTGGAAAACTTCTGAAAACAGTTTTGTGGTTTTTCTCGTAAAAATTGATCCTGGGATTTGGGGAGAGTCCTGAATTAGGGAAGTTTTACACAAATTTTTTCACTGTGTATTATATGCATTATTTAGTCAAAGGGTTCTCCCTTAGCCCCTGCAGTGGAAAATGTGGACCAGACTTTTGTGCAGTCAAAGACTTTCATCAGTGCCCCAGGCCAAGGAAACAAAACCAAGCCTTTCTACAGCCAGAAAGGGCTCATTCAAGTTCAATGCCTCCATAGATGAGTTCTGGAGTTTCAGGGCTTGAGTCAGGATCATCACTCACCCACTTCCCCCCCAATGAGCCATCCTGCAGCTGCAAGACAGATGCCTTGATTGTGGGCTTCAGAATGACCCCACTTCTCTCCTCCTGTCTGATACAGAAGAGCAGATAAACAGACCAAAACTGCCTCTTACGCCTAGTCAAACAGGGCGAGATGAAAGAAAGATGTTGTCATTGATGTTGCGCCTGGGAGTTGTAAATCAGCGTCAGGCTGTGTATTTGTGTGCGCATAGCATTTCATTGACCTTATTCTGCACTACACTTAAGCTTAAAATGAGGATGTGCACATTAGAATACATATTTGCCTTTTCATGAGTCTAAGGCTTTGTGCCAAAACATAATTTTCTGTCTGCTCCAAGAAGTCAAGTATTTGCTGGTTAGCATGTTCCAGTTAGAGTCTGTTGGTAGATCCCATAATTATACCATTATGTAGGCAAAAAGCATCTTTCTTCATTGACGGCTATTCAAAAGTAGTCGTATATACTGAGGAAAAATACATTTTACAAGCAGCATAAAAATTACAAATATTTTTTTACAGCAGGGGTCGCAAGCTTTTCTCATTCTTTTAAGCAACCTTTAATTTTCCTTGTTAATCACTGCCACTGTGACACCAACAAAAGTATTTTTTTAGAAAAAATGTAGTAGAAATAGACCCTTTAGATAACAATTTTTCATTGTATGTATTATTAATTCCCCTAGTTATGTAGTTTTGAGCCCTTATGAAAATTAACTATGGTTTCACTACAGTAACCACAGTTTAACCATAGTATTTGTAGTGAAACCATTGTTACTATAATATTACTATAGTAAAACCAGGGTTACTATATGGATTAGGGATGTCCCGATACCATTTTTTTGAGAATGAGTATGAGTACCGATACTTCCTTTTTAGTACTTGCCAAACTTGCATAAGTTTTTATTAAATTAAGTGCTTTTATACAGAACCTCGCAGCACAAACTGAAATACGTCACTGGAGTAATTTTTGACAAATAAATTGCTGCATAACAGAGCATCACAGATGTGAGATATCAGTCTACCTCTTGATATAATGCAATAAGTATTGATTTACTATTAGTAGTAGTAGTAGTAGTTTTACAGTAAATATTACATAACTAAACTGTACTGATACATTTCTGTCATAATTTTATCAATTTAAATTTAGTTTTTATTTTGGTGGAAGCTTTGATTTTGGAGTGAAGCCCTTTCCATTCTGTGAGTTTTTGATGGTAGCTTCTCACCTCCATAAAAGCAGGTTGCCCAATGACTCAGTGTCATTATTAAACCAAAAGGCTGCTATTTAATTAAATAAATATGTAGTCTGTATGTGCCTCGTGCTACAAAGTGAATTAGTGCTCTGCTCTCTGTCATCTACTACAAAAATAGTGTGTAAAGCTCGTGACGGTGTTTTCCGTGTATAAGTCAAGGAGCTCTAAAAGATATGAGCAGCTGGCTCCACACATTCACTTTGAAGTGCGCAGCACATGCAAACTATACATTTATTTCATTAAATCGCAGCCTTTGAGGTTTAATAATCACACTAGGACACAACAGGATTTTAATTTGTGTGCTGAACGTTTACGCAATGACATTCGTACGTCAGATGGTATCGGTGTTCGGTATCAGACCATTTTTCCGAGCACAACTACAAGTATATGTGCGCAGTATCAGACCCAATTCTGATACCAGTATCAGTATCTGGACATCCCTAATATGGATATTACAGTATTACTGTAGAAAAACCATGGTTAATTTTCATAAGGAAGAGTCACCATCATTGTGGTTTAAGGAGAGTGTGTGCAGGGATGAAAAACTCTACTTGAAAGTGGTATCCTGTAGTTTACATCAAGTGTTGTTCTCACATCAAAAAGCAACAAATAAAACAAGAGAATGTAGGTTGTCATCCGCTCTACAGTGCAGCATGATCAGACAAGTGCAGAGCAGACATGTTTACTTGAATGATTCATCGAAATTGAATCACTGCCTAAATTAATCTGGGCTGCATTATCAGCATCTTGTTATGCACGGATGGTTTGCACGCATTGCACTCATCTGTTGACTAGTACATTTGCATCACACTTTAATGGTGTTTAGCTTACCATTCAGCTCATAACTACAGAAAAAATGCTGCATGATGAGGAAGGATTACATCAAGAGGTAGACTGACATGCAGGTGCAAGGGACTTTATGTAAATAAAATACATACTCCTCTTTAGCTGTTGCTCGTGTGCCAGTGAATACGCCTCCGTATGCCAATGGTGGCACTCGTACTGTAAGTTGTCAACCCCTGCATTAAAGTACATTAAAATAGATGTTATATTTTTGGTAGGGATCTTAAAATCATGAAATGAACTTTTATTTTTCTCTCTCTGCTGCCTTTGACGTTACTTTTCAGAAAAGTCGCAAATGAAGGGCTTGGGGGTCAATAAAGCGCCCACCACTTTTTCAGCCCTCTGGGTTCCGGAAGTATTTTCCACATTAATTTCTTCCATAGAGTTTCATAAAAGAGTTGTGACCCATGAACCAAACCAAGCAGCTCTGAGGTAAATCACAACATCACAAACTTTGATTTGAGGCAAAAACATTATTTGAAAATTGGACATAAAGACAAAGGTACAAGGCTGTGTACTTAACATCTTTCATGAGGGCACACGCTACAATCCCATGAAGCATTACGAATGATGTCATTGAATAAAAAACAATGGGAATATATTTATTTTATTATTATTTAATAGTATTGATTTTAGGTTGTTGATTATAAGTATAGAAACAGTATATTTTAAGTTTATTTAAGTTTATTAAGTTTAAGTTTATTGCAAAATATCCCGATATGTACAAATATATAAGTAGTTTAAGGGTGAAGGGAGACCGACTCGATTACGTCATTCACAGTGTCATGGGAGCATGCGGTCATTCCAAGGCACATTTCACGGGTTTCGTTGGCCGCAGTTCTCTGATTTTTGGAATTTTCTCTGCTGTACCATGGGTAATGAAATTGTTTACCATGAATTTTCAAACACGATTTTTAAACAATGAAGTTGAGATAACAGGCAGATGGCTTCAAATGAATGGGATTTTTACTTCCGTAACCAGACTGTTGCACTCTATTAGCATATCAGGAGATGCCAAAGATGGCAGCGCGCAGCTTGCGTACAGCCTGCCTTTGAGATGAATGGGACAAAATAATCACGCTGGAAGCCAAGATGTTGCTACTGAATGTTCCAGGACCATGACATCGACTCCATTCTGAAAAGCACCATCCCCCATCAGACAACTTTGCATCAAATCAAATGTGTTTACCTTTTTTTTTCTTGTGGTGTTGCAGCACATTGCAATTTTTGAGTCACAGGTTCAGGTCCAATGGAACCCAGGAACTTATCGCTCACATAGTCAATGATGAGTGTGATTTGGAGGTTGCATGTTACCTTTACGATTACATTTTAACCTCATCTGATGGTTAGGTTTAGGGTTGGGGTTAGGGTATAGTTAATAAAATATGCATTCCTGTTGACTGTATTGCATCATTTACAACTAAAAAATAAAACTAGCTTTAGGTGCCACTCTGTGGACATTTCATCTGGAAACTTGGAGACAGATATAGCTGCAGGCAGTGCTCTAAAAAGGGGCGGGAGCTCCAAAACGGCAGCAAAGATATAGGGAGCCCCTAACCTAACCCTTTCCCTAACCCTAACCGTGAGTGGAAGTGACCCCTTATGGAGTAACCCTGCCCCCTTCTGGCATAACCCCGCCCTCTTTTGGAGATTCCACCCTCATTTTGAGATCTCCAGCCTGAAGCTATACCTACTTGGGGAAACTGGAGCTCGCACGTGCCTATATGTGTAAAAACACTTCCAGCTATGGCCACAGGAGGCAGTCCTTACATTTTTGGTAAGCATAGAATGATTTAAGTTAAAGAACTTTCCCTGACAGCTGCAAGTCCAACCTCAGTCCTGCCATCAATGCAGCACTGAGTTTGACAGTAGTTTTTGGACTACTGTTAGATTTAAACACCTGGGTTGTTTAATTGGTTTTACCCCTGCACCATTTAACACTGTCTGCATCGCATCCAGTGTTCCAGAAGACTATCTCTGCCTCCCCGCTGTAAAGTTCACTGGCACGCTTATAACCTAACAATGGCCTCCCTTTCCAAGTAAACAGAAGTCCCAACACAAATATAGATAACTAGAAACAGACTAAACAGTGTTTTTGGGAAGTTTATGTTAGTCTATTCCCCCTCTCATTCTTTGTGTCTGCATTTCTCTTTTTTTTTTCTTTTTTTTTTTTAAACTTCTTTTCTATGGGCAGTAGCATTTTGATGCTTACTCCATGCTGGTCCTGTTCTAAATGCTTTCCTGTAGCTACTTGGTGGGGTTAAAAGTCAGCTATTGATGTATGTCTTGTTAGTCTACCCACCAAAAGAGGGTCTGTTGTATGTTGTTGACAGCCTCACGTACAGGCATCCAGGTGTTAATGGGGCAGAGGTTGATAGGTGACTATCAGAACATAACCAGCATTTGAGAAATGATGCATGACTAACTGGAGCTGGGAAAATAATTTATTTTGTTTCAAAGGAAATGAGGAAGAGAAAGAAAGGGAAAGTTTGGGCTATTTGACATCACCTTTAGTTAGACAGCCTTGTCTCATACCAACATAGAACCAATGATTCATTTGGGTGTGTGATCTCACCACAGCTACATATCTTTTATACGTGTCAGATCGGAGCATGGTTATTGTTGTGTGACTGTATGAAGCCAAAGTTATTGATTTCAAAGCCTTGTTATTCTTTGCTTTTACAGTGCCATTCCCATAGACCAGCCTCACATTGTGGTGTGCAAACTATTCATTTTATTGAAAAATGTTATATAATGTGAGCAACATTTTCCTCTGCCAATGCATTAAAAGAGTTTCTCAGTATTTTGCTAAAAACACCCAGAATCTGAGACTGAATGAAATACTATAAAATAAAAGACCACAGTAGACATGTTAAAATTGTTTACATAAAAAAGAAAACATTTAAACAGCCCAGTGTTTGAAGAGAGGACATTTATTTAGCATATTATAAGAAGACAGTAATGTTTTCTGCAGATGATATGATTTCAAGTTCTTTTTACTGTTCTACAGTACATAAACTCCAAACTGTTTTTCTCTGCTTGGTAAAGCAAAACTTCAAGGTCAGGTTTTATTCTGCTGGACGAATAATTCAGTCAGGCGGGGCACAAAACTTTCAACAGACTTCAGCCTCTGTCTTATTATTAAAGTCCAGCTAAGCAGGAGGAAAATCCTCCTCTGGGAATATCCCTCCATAAAAATATTTCCCTCTCTCTCTCTGTCTCTCTCACTCTTGATACAAGCATTGCAGTTAGGTGTGTTTCGTGCAAGTCAGGTGTGTGTGCGCACCTGAAATTCGCCTTTCTTTCTCCAGCATTTGTGGACAACCAAACAAAGGCAAGACCGCAGACATGCCCTTACTCCGGATGGCTGGACCAGACTTGCCCTTGGAGGTTTTGTTACGTCATTGCTTCTCAAAAAGCTATGCAAAACCCCAACCCCCAATCACAACTCTAACTTCTTGACTTTTGCATATAGGACAATTGGGTTCCAAAAGTCAGAGGCCACACACTGAATATCTGGGATTCAACATCAAATTTAAAAATTATTTTTAGATTTTATTTTTTATATAAATTAAACAAAGAAACATGATGACATTGAATGAATAAGAAACATTTATGATTCTGCCCTATTTCTAAGTCACAGATCAAATGATCAAATTTGTGACATTGACCTTGATAACTCTGTGCAAAAGGTCAGATTTCTTTGCTTCCATTGACAAACAACAAATCATGCTGGAATAACATGGATCAACTTGTGAAGTTCATGTCAGCTGTTACTAAAGTAGAAAAATAGAAGCACTTTCATTAATGGTCTTTTGGACCCCACTGTATATCTGATAAGAAGACATCACTATGAGTCTTTATTCAACTCAGAAATGTCTTTCTAGCAGTATTTTCAAAGAAAAACATTGTTTTCAATATTTACACTCTATAAAGACATATAAAATATTTGTGATATTTGATCAAATATAATATTGCAACACATTAATCACACAGTAATCCAGGAGTGGCTTCATTCGTCTGAATAATGGTGGTTTGTTATCAGCAGTTTCTGAAAGGGATTTGGCTTCGGCTAAGATAAATGGGGCAGTCCAATCTCTGTGAGGAATGTGGAATGACTAAATGACCAATAACCATATTAGGCCAAAACGCTCACTCTCTAGCTCTGTTACTAAACCTAGATTTCTGTTTACTGCCTACTTAGGCAATTGCCTTCTAAGGCAGCATCCTAACTGAAACGGAACCTCATAAGTGAAAAATTGGTATGTTGCAACTCTGTGCATTAATTTCAAGTTTGAGTTTGGTGTTAGCATATTGCTAAGCTAATGCTGTGATACTCTGAAAAGCATAAAAATACATTTTCCCAAAAATCCATAACAATCCATTTTTAATTAAACCCATTTTAGTATTGAATGAATTATAATCAACACTTAATTTTTCACTGATCTCACAATGCATAATGAGATTGCCTTCTCTGCAAAGGATACATGTTGTGCTGTCTTAGAATTTGACTATAAGAAGGTATCTTAGAAGTCAGCATAATTAGGTTGCATACTTTTTGGAACAGCTTTTGTGCCAGGAAAGCACCTATGATTCCTCAAAATGCTGCCTCCATAGGCAGGTCACTAAGTTTTGAAACAGAGCTTCTAACTTTGTAAAAAAATTATAATAATAATAAAAATTAAACACATTCACAATTATCATGCATTATATTTCACAAAATGCCTCAAAATAAACCTACTGCTTTACCTTTTTAATTGTATTCTATTCCAAAACTTCCAATCGACCGGAATGTATTCTGGCCCTGACAGAAAAAATATTCCAGTGGGAATGTCATTCAGTGAAACCAGACCTGAAAGTCCCTGCTAAATAAGGATTCCAAAGCTGAATATAGTCAAGTTTTCCTATATCTTTCTTTCCATTGGTCACTATAATGTTATTTCTGTGCATTCAGACTGAAAGTCTCTTAGCTAACAAGAGCACTAGATTTCCATACAATAGAACTTCCCCCCATGCACTATATGTACCAAGCACCTTGTAAAGGGTACAAATGGAGGACTCCCACTCCAGAGTAGGTTTTTTCTTTCTTTATGTGGTCTGAGAATGAACAGTTTGTTGTGGTATCTGAGTGTTTTGACTGCCAGCAACAGGAAAGTCTTGAGATTTAAAAGATATAAAAACAGATCACAGGATTCTTATGAGGAACATTCCTTGCTATTTGTTTTTAACAGAACATCATCACTTCCATTACCTGACAAAGAGCAGTATGTCTTCTGCTATATAACGTCCCATCAGATAAAATATGGAAACATATGGCATGCTCTCTCTTTTATCTTCTTTATGTTTAGCAGTGGGGTTTTGCAGCTTATTAATAAGAACGTATTGACACCCACTGTCATAAATTCTTAAAAATAAGGTTCCAGCTGGAACCACAAAGAATTTTACAGCCTAATGTCATAAAAGTTCGACAAAGAAGATTTTATTCTCTAGTTCTTTAGAAAACCATCTGTTTTGGCACTTTAAAGTCAGCATTAACCCAGAATATTAATAACTGCAGTCTTGACCAACACAAAATAGGTATTGTTTTAAAGCTTATAATCTGTACTTTACAATGCATGTAGGCATTATGACCAGAACTGAACAAGTGCTTTGAAATTATCAGACAAATCGAAAGTGTTCCGTTTTTATAATGTATTAATAATTTTGCACTGTACATATTATTGTAATCGGTAAAAACTTCAGACTGATGAAATAGCCATGTGTCATATGTTGTTGGAAAGCCCATATAGAGTAGAATACAGCCAGCCTATTATTGCTGTACTCACAGACAAAAATTAAGCAAGTAATAGCTAAGAATATGTCTTTGACATACATATTACATGTAAACATGTCACGGTCTCGGTGAGTCCGCCGGTTTGTTCTATTGTGTTTAAGTTCTCTCCTTCATGTGTTTCAGGTGCCGCTGGCATGAGGAATCAGCATTTCCATGGGAACCTTGATTGTTTCCATGAGAACGCTGATCATGCCAGCTTTCAGCTGGCTGTCAGCACCTGCCCCTTGTTTGTTTCCTGCCTGTATTAACCCCACTCTGTTTTGTGTTCATTGTTAGATTGTTGTTGTGTGTGTAGTTACTCACCTCATTCTCTCTACCCTAGTCAGTCCTGTTACGTGTTTTCTCTATTGGTTGCCAGTCTTCACCGCAGTGCCTGGATTGTGGTTACCATCCTGTTGGTTTCTTCACTCGCCTCGACTCTTCACCTGAGGATTCCTCACTGGTTTTCCCTCTACACTGCTATGACACACTCATGCCTATGAACACACTCTCCTCCAGAGGATTCCTCGCTGATCTGTGCTCCACACTACCATGATGCACACAAGCCAATGAACACACTCTCCATCTCCACGCTGCAGTCAGTTCTGGGTTCTCTCACGCTTCGCCAGCTCAGCTGTGTTTGATTATTGTTAATAAATTCTGTTAAATTTGCTTCTGCACTTCTCTGGTATCATCCTTGACAGAACAATCTAACCATGTTGGATCCAGTGGAGGTCATTAACCTTTGACAAACGAGCTTTGTTGGGTTGCCAGCAAGACCAGATCTCTTTCTCCAACCGTGCAATGGAGATGATGGCGTCACAGCTTGCTGAGCCCACATCCTTGGTCCAGCAACTTCACCAGCCTCCTGATACTGGTCCCACTGCGAAAGCTCCCACACCGGTCCCAGCGGTTCACCCCAGCATCGGACGCTCGGAGCCCCGTCTCAACCCTCCTGCTCTGTACTTAGGTGAGGTGGGGTCATGCCACACTTCCTCTCACAGTGCCCACTGTTTTTCTCGATGCAGCCCTCCGCATTCCTGTCAGAGAGGGCTAAGGTGGCTTTCGTCTTTACACTCCTGTCAGAAGGGCCAGCAAGTAGGGAATCGCTATGCATACCATGATCTGAGGTCAGTGTTCAGTCGGTCCCATCTCACGACTCTTCCTCCTCATCGCCTGTACGATTGCGACATTAATCTGCTTCCTGGCATTTCCCCCCCATGAGGTCAGATTTTTCACTCTCTGCTCCCGAGAGGGAGGCCATGAATAAGTACATCAATGATTCTCTTGCAGCCGGTCTCATCCGTCCTTCCTCTTATCCTGCAGGGGCAGGGTTCTTCTTTGTGGAGAAGAAGGATGGTTCGCTTAGACCCTGTATAGATAATCAGGGGCTGAATGACATCATGGTTAAGAATCACTATCCTTTGCCATTGATGTCCTCAGCTTTCGAACTCTTACAGGGAGCGTACGTCTTTACGAAGTTTGGATCAGGGAGCGGGATGAGTGGAAGACAGCTTTTAACACCCATAGGGGGCACTTTGAATATTTGGTCATGCCTTTTGGATTGGTCAGTGCCTCCGCTGTCTTCCAGGGGCTCGTGAATGAAGTGCTTTGGGACATGGTCACTGATTTGTGTTTGTTTAATTAGATGATATTCTGATCTTCTCCCAGAATATCCAGGATCATGTGAAGCACGTCAGGCGGGTGCTTTAGCGACTGCTAGAGAACCAGCTGTTCGTTAAGGTGGAGAAATGTGCTTTTCATGCACGATCGGTTCCATTTCTGGGGTTCATCATCTCATCCGATGGAATGTGCATGGACCCGGTTAAGGACAGAGCAGTCTCTGATTGGCCAACCCCAGATTACCACAAATACTTTCAAAGGTTTCTGGGGTTTGCCCATTTTTATCACCATTTCATTTGAAACTACAGTCAGCTCGCCACACCACTGACAGCTCTCACCTCCACCCGTACTGAGTTTTGTTGGTCCATGTCCAACATAACAGGTGTTGCTTATAAGCCTCGTTTTTGCTTATAACGTCATGAAAATTAAAAAGACCATAAATGATCACATACCATTACTTAGCGGAGGGGATTCACGTTAAAACGAGCCCACACACAAAGTAATCGGATGCATAGATCATTAGATAATCCACACAAAGTACAATGTGCACACAGCTCATAATGTGCTATATGGCTAAAAACACACTAGTAAAAACACACTAGCTTTCCTGTATTAGACGACTTCATTGGAAATGATGTAGTACGTTCATCATGGAACGCAAAACCAATCATATTAGGAATGAGAATGCTGCAACCAGAGGTGAAAGTCATCCAAATATGGGCAGAAAGGATCGTTCATTCTTCTTACATACGGCCACCAGGAGATGGCGCCAAGTACATGACATAGACTCAATGATGGCTCAAATTACACAGAATGGAACTGAATGAGATCTCATTACTCATGCCTGCATGCTTTGGAGGGAGAGCATACCTTTAGTCATTGTTTTATTTGCATGTGCAATTAGTTCTTATGTACAATTATTATGTTGTATTTGTTTGGAGAGGCTTTTGGACACTTGGAGACATTTTTGGACACTAAGATAAATTATTTTTGTAATGTTATAACATTTGATTGCTTTGTCGTATCAACACAAAATTTTACTCAGTTTTATTCTAAAACTATTATTTTATCATTTTAATTAAGTTTTCATTTAGAAAATGCATAGTTAAGTGGGCTTGCAAGAAAAACATGTACTGTAACTGCCTAGTATGCAATGCATCATGCACATGTTTCACAAATAAATGACTTTGACTGTCTAAAATAACAACAAGAGAAAACATTGATACTTGTGGTCCCCTGAGCTACTCTGCCATAGCCAAGTTTTTTGGTCTTATGTGATTGGAGAAAAATGCTATGCCACAGTTTGTATCATTTCCAAGTCTCCTTGTCTGTTTTCTGTAGTCTGTCATGTCTCAGCACAGACAGAGGTCACATAGTGAATAAAAGAAGCCTGATTGAAGGTCTATTTAAAGAATGTCTTCTGTAGCTATTGTTTAAGCCATCTTGCTCTGACTTTGTTACATTTCCTGCCATCTTCCTTTGATTAGAACCACAGCTGAATCCCATTATGGATGGAAAACTTTATTCCAGTGGCCAACTGTCATTTTTTATCTCTTTTTAGACAAAGAAGTGTCTATTTCATTGCAAAGACCAAAGGAAGGAATAACGTTCTCGTTAACACTTGCCATATTGTTGACATTTCTTTTAGTGAGAAGAGCTCTGAGTACACTTACAAAAAATTACTAAAAAGCACCATGTTATCGTGTTTTTGGACATGTACTACCATGGTTTTGTATGCATATACTGTGGTAGTATCATGGTATTCTTAGAAGTACTTTGGAGTGTCATGTAAACATGAATTTCAGTACTCCTACCATGGTATTACTATCTGATACCATCACTCTACCATTGTACTGCCACAGTGCTTTGAAAGAGTAGAAATGTGGAGCAACGAGACTCGTTTTCTTTCCATTCTTGGAGTGTCTTTTGGGGGAAAGATCTCATAAATACAGGTGCATTGCAATAAAACTCTCTGCAGTTATTGCTCATGCCTTGTAGCATCCTCCCATATAAATTCTGCTCTATAATAGAGTCTGTTGCACAGATCAGAGGTTGCATCTCACATGTCTGGGACAAAATTAAGTGTTTTACAAGCCTGTACTGAGAGCGGGACACTAATTACAGGGAGTAAAATTGTATCCACAGGGAATGATGTCATCTTTATTATGTCATCTCCAATTAAAAGTTACTGCAGGTAGGCATACCATATAAAAATTCACCATTCACTATAAAAATTCACTATTCACCAACTATTTTCGAGACATAGTGAATTGTCTATGCTGGCAGCATTTTTAGGCCTCATAGGCGAGCTCCTGACACGAAGGCTGTTCCAAAAGTCAGGCAGCTTGATTGCTGCTTCTAAGAAACCTATTTTTGGATAACTTCTAAGGCAGCATCACATGTATCCTTTTGGAAAAGGCAATCTAAAATCATTGTGACAAGCTCAGTGAAGATGGCGGCCGTAGCAGGGAAAATTTCGAGTATAAATGCTTATAATCCTTTGAATACTGAAAAATATAGATTAAAAAAAAATATATCAATTAAAAATAGTTAAATCTAATAAAAAATGTAAGGGGTGAATTAACTTAACAGTTGTGTCACTTTTGTTCGTGGAATGTCTGTGCAAAAAAGGTGTCTTATTCACTAACGATCTTGTTTAAGCAAGCACAATCAACCCTGAAATTGCATGATTTAGTTGTTGTCATTCCTTTTCGTGAAAACACGCCTCCTTTCCATGTAAATTTGGCTTATAGATTGCGCTTCATTTACAAAACTCTGTGCTATTTGCCTGTAGCAATCTGCATTGTGCTCCCTTACAAAAATAGTAAGTTCATGGCAAATTTGCCGCAAACTTGCCGCAAATTTGTCACTGATCATATTCGTATGAAAATGAGCTTTGCGGCAATCTTGCGGCAAGTTGTCCATTGTTGCCAAAGGTTTGCCAGAGGTTCACCACTACCGGCAAAGAGCTGCAAATTTCTGGCAAACATTTGCGGCGAATCAAAAGCTCATTTGCATGTAAAAGTAACGAGCAGCTAATTTGCTGCAAAAACAAGTTTGCGGTTAATTTAGATTTTTTGTTATCGCCTGTTGAAAGCAGGTGGTAAAACAAATTTAATTTAAAAGAGTTTAAAAGAGAACTGATTTATGATCAAATGATGGAAAAGAGCATTATAACCTGTCATATATCGAGATGCTTGTTGCAGTCAAGCACACTTTCAGCTTGTTAAAGAGATTATTCAGGTGTCTGAATCACAGTAGTGCAGCGATTCAGTACAGTCCTGGCAGAGATTAGCAGATCATGGTCTGCCGCATCCTTCACTACATAGCCTTTCACTACTCAGAATCGACCTGCAAGGTCGGGATTGCACGTGCAAATTTGCGCAGTTGCCTGATCTGCATAATTCCTTAAGTGAATGGGCCGCTATAAACCAGCAAACAGAGTGCATGCTAATAAATAGCGCATTTACCAGGCGCAATTCATTCTTAGTGAATCCCTCTGCCCCCTGAGTATTTTACCTAATATTTGCTGTGTACTTTGTATTTTTGTATGTGTTGTTATGAACTTAGCAACATGCTAATACCAAACCAGAGACTAGCCTGAGACAGACCACTTGTATTAAAATGAATAGGAGAAATTGGAACACCCAATATAGTGGGTGTAGAAAAGGAAGTCCCGCCTTACAGGTAAAAGAGCCAATCACCTTTTAGATACAGACATCGCCTATCAATTAACTCAAGAACACGCATACACATTAGCAGAACCAGCCTGAAAAATATCATTTTTAAAGTGATCTGAGCTAAAGAATCACAATTTATAATACCACTGTTGTCAGATTTTACTGCTGGTTAGATATATGTTTTTTGATAGTAATCTTGACCAACCGTTTTGGAGATTTTGGTCTTTCCCCATTCAAGTAGATAGGAGCTGCAATTTTAAGCCGCTTGTATCCATAAAAAAATAAAAAATAAAAAAAAAAAAGCTGTCCGGGAGCGTTCCCAATATGGCCGCCAAGTGGACTAACTTGCAATAAAAGGGACTTTGGCCTAACTCAGCAAAAAAAGCTCCACAGATTTCTGCAACATCAGAACGGCCATCACTCATGAAGTTCTACAAATCCCTTCCATTTGCATGTTTGTTTATTAAATAGTGTGCTTAATTTGATTATGCTTTCAGCTACCAACAAAAGTATAGCTCTCAGCTCCATTTAACGCATTTTGTCATGTTTAGAAGGCAGCTGCCTATGTAGGCTGTAGACAGAAAGACAGCTCACAAGATTTGGGAACAGAGCCACCAAGAGTACCTCTGGCATGGGAATAAACTCTATGGCAAACAAGAAAAGGTTATAGGTGGAAACTGGGAGGAGGAAGGCCAGTGGTTGGCAAACCAATAGGAAGTGTCATGATTCTCTTTGACCCTGAGAGGAAATGACACAGTGGAAAGTGCAGCGGGTTGTTGAAGCCCACAGAAACCCAAGCCTCTGCTTTGGAGTCCTGCAGCATGGGCCTGACCCGACACTCAATTCCATGGCTATGATGTGTCCAGGAAAGAAAGGGCTGGTTAACTGCCTCTCAGAATATGGTGCGAATAGGAGAAGTTATTTCCTCCAGAAATTGGCTGCAGGTGCGCCATTGTGATATCATATTACTTCTAGCAGCACTTTCAGAGCAAAATGAGACCATTTTGGACCTTTTTTAATGAATATTTCACCTAAATTTACAAAATAACATTGGCTGAATTGTGACATCTCTTGGCAAGGCAGAATAAAAGAACCATTTTACCCCATCAGAGATTGATCAAAGCATAAAAGGACATATGGGTTGTATTACCACACAAAATCAGTTTCCAGTGGGGTCTCTGTCCCCATATATCAGCACTTACCCAAAACAGAGACGTCTCCGCTATTTTCGCCCCATCAAGCAGGCCACAACAGCTCATGCGTGTTATAATTTCAGCCTTTCGCCAAGCTTTAATTGTCTGGTTAGTCAGTAAACATAAATTAGTTGCTTGCATCTTTTCAACAGAGAGCTCTTCTCTGCAGACAGAAACATTTGCGTTGCTTAGTGAGAAAACAACTTTTAACCGACCCTTGTGATTAAAATGTAGTAATATCTGTGGTGGCAGAACGGCATTTTGGCAAAAAAAAATAAAAAAATAAAAAAATAAAAATGGCAGGGTCGCAGATATCACACACTGTGTATAAATAATGTATAGTTTGTGTTGGCTATACTGTAACTTTCACTTTTGCATATACTGAATGGAAGAAGAATGCACTACAAATCCACAAACAGTAGCTTACAAATTTCATATTGGCTTGCGATTATGTTAAAATAAAAAATATTTGGATGCTTTAGCCACACTTAAAATATGTATGATTGTATGTCATTACATTAGATAACAAAATATCAAACCGTCATTTAAGTTTCTATTTATTTAACCGTTTATATCACAAGTGGCACAAGTTTCATTAACATTCAACAAATGTCTGTGTCTTGGTTTTAAATAATAGAATATAAAACAATAGATTCAGGGTGAATTCAGGTAAATTCCCCCTTCTGTTAAAAATTTGTATTTGGACACTTTCTTAAACATTTGCAGGACAAGTCCATTGTTAATGTGACTCAGTTATGGCACCTGTGTGAGGGAAACCAAGTTCATACATCCACAGAAAAATGGCCCTGGGACCAGTTGGTCAATAGTTATTGCAAAATGGCAAAAAAAGATTTAGCATAATTTTTTTGCAGATGCCATTTGGTTTGATATTTTGTTATCTAATGTAATAACATTCATACACTTTTAAGTGTGGCTTAAAGGAATAGTCCACCCAAAAATTATAATCCTCTCATAATTTACTATCACTCGTGTCAAACACATATAACTTTCTTCTGTGGAACACAAACAAAGTTTTTTGTTGATTTACAATCTAATAACCTGAATCGCCTAAAATTAACACAGTTTTGAGAGGTTGTTGTTCCATATATATCTTTTAGTGAGGCTATTTAGCAAAGTATTAAGGCACTCCACATCGTCTGTTTAAAAGTAGTCCATAAACATTTCGACAGCACGCCCACCCACAGGAGAAGATGTGACACTCAGCTTGTCTAGTAAGAGATTAAATCATGCTTAAATGGGGAATTAATGATAATAACTTCAAGGGATTTTTTTAGCAGGATGCTTGTTTTCACAAGTCCCCTCTTCCTGGATATCTATCTATGTTCTTGGATTAGCTGAGTGTTTGCCTGGTCCAAATAAAACACAGCTGACGTCAGTCGCTGGAGTCCTGCCCTTCGAACACCAACCCAATCTAATGCATGATCTCTGAGTGAGATCCTGTCCAGACAATACCCCACTTCCCTTTACACCAATGCAAACAGGTCTAGCCATGGAGCGCTTGCAGTAAAAACAGGCTGACAAAGAACTGGGGCTGATTGGGGTGGAGGAGCCACAGTGTGGGATTAGTTAGCGGAGGGCTGACGAGGTCCCTGCAGCACGGACATGAACTTCAAAAGCCTGACTTCTCTCAGGAGTAAAACACAGAGTGATGGGAGTGATAGATGCTGTAATATGATCTTTTTTACCCACATGAACTGCAGTTGTTAGCCTGTGAGATTTTCATCTCACATTTGCTTTTCTGACACTATCGGTTAGGTTTAGGTTTAAGATTGTGAGGTTTTAATCATTTAAAACTCAATAAAGCATTAACCTTAAAAACCTCATCTGTTTGGGAGAAAATTTTACTCGCTTTTAGCGCCACTCAGTTGGACATTTCATCTCAAAACTGCTGTGATACGTGTACTGAACTGTGTAATATAATTGTAGAGCCGAGGAGGGCGGGGCCGGGCTGGAATGACGCACGCCCGATCCCCAATCAGCCTGATGGGGCGCGCGAGGGATAAAGGCGGCCGGGGACGACGGTTCAAGAGAGAGAGAATTACAGGCAGCTGTACTGTGTGTGTGTTTATGGTTGTGTGTTTTTGTTTAAGTTGTTCATTAAATTATTAAGTTGTTAAGCCGGTTCTCGCCTCCTCCTTTCCCTCTAACCCCCCTTACACTGGTGCCGAAACCCAGGAAGGAGGAGGGATTCCCGTCGCAGAGTCCTCGACACTACCGTCCACCCAGGGGAGTGCCGCTGCCATCCGACGGGGGACGGAGTAGCCCGACCACCCGGAACAGCCGCCGTCCGCGAGGCGAGTGGGGACTGGACTCCCCGACCGCCTGGAGCGAGGGAGCCGCTGCCGGGGGTGGAGGAGTGCCCTGCCATCCCCCGGGAATGTGAAGGGGTTGAGAGAAGACCACCATCCGCGGGGGGAGGAGGGAAGCGACTCCCCGACCGCCTGGAGTGGTAGGGCCGCTGCCAGGGGCAGAGGAGTGTCCCCACAGGACGCCAGGAACGCGGAGGGGCGTTCTGTCCGCTGGGGGTCAGAGGTCTGACTCCGCTCCGCCCGGGGAGGAGCGGCTGCCGTCCGCCTGAGAGGGTGGAGGAGTGATCGAGGACCACGTGACGGCGCATCAGAGAACCGGTGAGTGAGATTCTTTTTCTCTCTCCTCTCTCTGTCGCTCCGTGTTGGCCTTTCCCTCGCCTATTTTGTTTTTTTGTTGTTGTTGTTTTTCCCCTCCTGTCTCCTCCCAGGTCGAGGAAGGCGGGGATGACCCGCCAGCAGTCGGGGCGCAAGGCACGCCCCCCGGAGAGGAAGGGGGGATGTACGTCATGCCGGGGGCTCCCCGGCCTGAGGCAACGCCGGGAGGGTGTAGAGCCGAGGAGGGCGGGGCCGGGCTGGAATGACGCATGCCCGGTCCCCAATCAGCCTGATGGGGCATGCGAGGGATAAAGGCGGCCGCGGGCGATGGTTCAAGAGAATTACAGGCAGCTGTACTGTGTGTGTGTTTATGGTTGTGTGTTTTTGTTTAAGTTGTTCATTAAATTATTATTTAAGTTGTCAAGCCGGTTCTCGCCTCCTCCTTTCCCTCGAACCCCCTTACAATAATTTTGTAAAACTTTGACTACAGTCACGTTTTTTTCTTCTTCATGAGATCAGACTCCTATTTAAAAGGGCAGAAGGGGCAAGCCTTTCGATACATCCCACCTGCTACTGTTTCAACAGGATATACGTGAACACAGGAAAGAAAACTGCACTTGTCAAACCATTTCATGGGGTCTTTTTAACTGGATGGTATCTTGCTCCCTGCAAAAATGGGTGAGACATATCAGTAGTGAAAATGTTGATTAATACAGGAAAAAATGTCATGATGATGGGTTAAAAATGAGAGAGGAAAAAGGCTTTCACATGAAAGTGTTTGGCAACCTTGGAAAACCCTAAAAGCAGAACACAGGGTTTCACGCTGTGGATTTCACACTCGGCTGTAAGCAGACAACAGGTTGTTTAACCTGTTGGGGGCATTATGCATCACTCTGAATGTCCTGATGGATTCTGTTTTCCTCACTGCTGGACATGCCGACAGTGATTAATCCAGTTTGGCTGATGCTGGTAGTGCCATCCGGGGCATCACAATGCCTCGTTCTGTTCACCATCACGAGTCCCGTGGAGAGCTGCAGATGTGCCCAAGCAGGAGGGACCTCTATGGCCAACTTACTGGACATTGGGATACAAATCTTCTCTTTCAACAGCTTCATCAGATTTGCAACCCCTCTGAGATCTGCCCCTCCATAACATCAGTCTCTCAGCCTCTGTATGAACAGCTGCCAAATGTTCACAGACAGTTAAACTCATGGGTTGTTTAGGACGTCAGCACAGATTAAGGAATTAAACTTTGATGCTGATGAGGAACAGATATCACCAGGGAGATGAGTCACATCTGTCAGCAGATAGTGGGACAGACATATCATCAACTTGGAGACTAGAACAAACAATAAAAGGAAAACAGAGATACATTTTTGTTTTATTTTATTATTATATTTATTCATTTTTATGAATTTGAAATTAATATAAAATAATTTGTATTAATTACTTTTTATTATTTGAACATATTTGTGTTATTGGCGTATTCAGAATGCTATTTTGAAAACAAAGTTTATTTTTGCAATTCCGTTTAGTGGCGCTAGTGGCGCAAAAATTACATACTTCAGCTTTAATAAAATAATAATTGATTTTATACTACCAAAAGTCTTTCAAGAATAAACTCTTTTACTTTTTATATGTTCCGGAGAACCCAAAATATGTTCTCTCTCTCTATCATTCCAAAAACTAACTCGAGGCTAATTGCTTAATATCATTATCTTCAAACAGCTTTGATATATGCTGAATGTGCAGCACCCACTGAGGGAAATAGAGTGTGCAGCTTCAAAGAACAAAGATAACTGTTGCGCTCTGTTCATCTGAATGGTCATGTGATCTCAACATGGCAGCCACCATGAAAGGGGAATTTACTTTTTGTAGAATTAAACCTGGCCACTGTATGTATATTGTATGTACACCTTCAAAGCACACATTAAATAATAATATTTTTCACAAATGTTATTTTCATTTAAAAACTGATTAAGCTGGCTGAATAAAACTTTTTCTAAGATCTAAGATTGGAAATTGTTTTTAAAATTGTTGAGAACAGAGGGATCTAAGTTAGTTTTCTTCAGTAGTGGTTTCACAACAGCGCATTTAAGGGCATTTAGGAAGATTCCAGTCTCCAGGGAGCCATTCACAATATCAAGGACATCATCAATCATGTAGTCAGATACTTCCTTAAAAAGGCTCTGGAAATAAGGTCTAGAGAGCAGGTAGTGGATGTTAATTGAGAAATGATTTTTAAGAGCTCTTCTTTGTTAATTGTTCTAACAAAATTATAAAAAAGATTGTTTAATGGCTCTGTACCTTTACTAGTTTCAGCATCAAATCAAGTCAGTTTCATCCACACTTTGCACAACTAGATTATTTTTCTCTCTCTCTCTCTCTCTCTCTCTCTCTCTCTCTCTCTCTCTCTCTCTCTCTCTCTCTCTCTCTCTCTCTACAGATGTGCTGAAGAAGCTGTACATAATTTCCATGTTTAGGTGTGTCTCTTTCTGTTTTAATGAGAGCTAAAGCCATGTGCTGTGGCCCAGTGAGGCAGGGCATTTTCTCTCTCTCATATTATGCTGAACACAGGCATGTTGTTTCAGTGGGTCTAAAAGCCACAGTGTGCGAAAGGAAATCCCCCCTCGGTGACTCAGAGCTGCCAGTGTGTGTGTGTGTGTGTGTGTGTGTGTGTGTGTGTGTGTACATGTTTATACTGCATTGTGGGGACCAAATGTCCCCACAAGAATAGTAAAACATTAGATTACCTACCTTGTGTGGCCCAGCCTGCGGTCCCCACGAGGGAAATGGCTTATTAAACATCCTAAACTATGTGTTTTTGAAAATATAAAAATGCAGAAAGGTTTTTGTGAGGGTTAGGTTTAGGTGTAGGATTAGGGTTAGGGTTAGGGGATAGAAATTATCATTAGATCTGTATATAATCCATAAAATGCATGGAAGTCTATGGAGAGTCCCCACAATGATATAAAAACAAGTTTGTTTGTGTGTGTGTGTGTGTGTGTGTGTGTGTGTGTGTGTGTGTGTGTGTGTGTGTCCAGACCACATTTCACCAGAACACTGACCCTTACAAACACATTCACTCATGTACACACATACAAACACAGCTGTCCACCTGCAAAAGTTCCCAAAAATAAAAGGCCCTGGTCTTTATGGATGGATTGACTGTTTATGGTAAGACAGCAAGGATTAAATATAGTGTCAAAACTGTTATTCAAAGGGAGCTTCAAAGGGCACTGAATCATGCACAGAGAGAATCTCACCAATGTGATGTGAATTTGAGCAGTAGTCCAAAACTTCTTTGTTAATGTTAATAGTTCAGTTAGTTTGGTTTTAAGACTTGGCTCGGTAGCACTGCGAGTGGCAGCTCTACCATGAAAGCATAAATGTGCCAGATACCAGACACACATGCAATCAAGTTGAAGCAATGGGCAAAAATTATTCAGTGAAAAAAAAACAAAAAAAAACAATATCAATATTGTTTCTGAAAATAAAAATGCTGGACAGGGATATTCTGTGTAGGGCAAAGTCCAAGCCTCTCATTGCATCCATGAAGTCAGTAAAGTTTATTGCCAGAGTCTAGTCTCTAACCATAGTAACAATAATTAGAAGCTACACAGATCTTAAATACCAGTTTTGGTTTCTTCTATAAAGCATAAACTCTGGAAAGCAATATGAAGAGAGAGAGAGAGAGAGAGAGAGAGAGAGAGAGAGAGAGAGAGAGAGCAGGGAATTGTAATTAAGGTCATCCTTTCTTTCTCTGAATTCCCTTTTTGGCACTACAATTAATTACCAATGAGTAGTAATTTACCATGAGCTACAAATGAAGAATAAGCTAGATGTTTCCATTTTATGAAGAAAATGTGAGTGGTTCTGTGCATTTTTAAGGTCTTCTGAGTATTAAGGTCTTCTGTTAACATGTTGCTATATGAAGTTGCTTGGGTGTTCTGGGTGGTTGCTAGGTGACTGGGTACTGACCCAAGTAAAAAGAGCCTATCCCCTAGTCTCTATTCTCATATGGTTCAGTTCCCACCTTCAACTATAGGATTTTTTTCACAGCAAAGTCTGGTTATTTAAAGGCCCTGCTATACTTACAGAGAAGTTCTTCTCCGTTCTTCATTCAGGGATAAAAAGAAGTTCTAAACAGCCGAGCAATGGTATACTGTTTGCGAACATTCAGACACCCACCACACTGCTGTGGGAGGCATTTAGAAGTACATTTAAATATGAGGACACTACATGTAAAACCTTAAAAATGTGTTATATACCTTTATGCCTCATTCTATGTGTATATTCACTCTAAATTAGTAAAAGAAGCTGTTTTAACCACTTGATGATTGTTTAAAGTAATATACTGTATACAGTGCATTCAGAAAGTATTCAGACACATTCATTTTTTTCACATTTTGTTATGTTGCAGCCTAATGCTAAAGTGCTTTCAATTATTTTTTATTTCACATAAATCTACACTAGAGTTGCAATGGTATGAGATTTTCATGGTACGATAACTATTAGCAGTTACAATGACCCTTAAAGGAGTGAAAACAGAAGGGCTTTTTTGGTTTTGGTTTTTTGGTTGAGCAAACACTTTATTATAATTGAAACTTGAAACCATTTTTTAAAATTGAAGCATGTGTAAAAAAAAGTCTCCCTTTTGAAAATAAATAAAATAAATAGAATAAATAAGAAGGCTAACAGAATTTAATAATATACCAAATTATAAACATGATAAAAAAATAGCATGTAACTATAATATGTTATATAACCAAAGCATGTTAATTTACATGTTAGAATAGCATGTTAAATTAACTACTAAATAAAAAATAACATCATTTCCTTTTATGTTGCATAGTTTTGTTCATGGTTTTCAAGTACAAGGACATGCATCAAGTGACATTATTTTTGTTGTTGATGTCAACAACAAAATCTACAGGAAGTTTTCTCTCCCCCCTTTTAAAAATTGAAGAGCATATTTATTTATACAAGCCCATTATTATCCCATTTGTTTTCTAATTTCAAACATACGTATTACACAGGAGGAAAGGCTCTTCATTACCATGGTTAGGTCAGTGTAGCTAGTCTTAAATAATAGTAATAATAATAACAAATTATAGTATTTATGAAAAAATAAATACTAGCTGAAACACATCTTGAAAATAACACTGTTGATATAAAAAGAGTTCTAGATTCTAGCTTTAGATTATTTCATATGAAACTAAAAAATTTTGTCAAAATATAACAGTTACCTTTACTCTTGTAAAATCGTGAAACAATTTTGTAAAGGTGATGATGTATAATGAAAAAAAAAAATAGCGCATAACACAGTGTTGCTCTTTTCCATCCTGCTGTTTGAGAGGTTCGACTTGACTTCCTCCATAATGCTTTAAACTAGAAAAGTCTCACTAGAATTGAAATTGGTCATATTAGTTTTGAGGTCTGCGCTCCGCAATATCGAGGGAAGCCCGGTTGTTGCACACGTGCGCCAGAGAGCAGAGCAGATCATGATCACGAGCTGGTTCCGTTACACTCGTGCAAAAGTGCAGATTATCATTAAATCTGCCTCGGCAGTCCTAAATAGGCTATCACTTGGGCGGCCGCCGAAATATCTTCAATGGAAGAACCATGGCATTGTTCTTTCCCTACTGTCCATGACCCAGTCCGAATAGACCTGCGACCCACCAGCTGAGAAACACTACTTTAACTCACACACACACTCACTTATGTCAGACCCCCTCACCTCGCTTCTCTCTAACATTTTCTCCACTGCATGTGTGTGTGTGTGTGTGGCGCAAGTTGACGAGTCTGACAGGCAGACGAGG
Organism: Myxocyprinus asiaticus; assembly: GCF_019703515.2. Taxonomy (NCBI): domain Eukaryota; kingdom Metazoa; phylum Chordata; class Actinopteri; order Cypriniformes; family Catostomidae; genus Myxocyprinus; species Myxocyprinus asiaticus. The sequence continues at coordinate 33,954,211 of NC_059365.1, read as the reverse complement.
AGGAAAGAAGATGCGCATTTGCAGGTGAGATTCCCCATCCGGTTGCATTTTTTTCTCAATAACATAGATAAGCAAATGTACATGGTATGATAACCGTCAATTTTCATACCGTGGTATACCGCTGCAACCCTAATCTACATACCATACCCCATAATGACAAAGCAAAAACCAGATTTTTGATAACTTTGCAAATTTATTCAAAAGAAAAAATCTGAAATATCACATTGACATAAGTATTCAGACCCTTTGCTATGACACTTGAAATTTAGCTCAGATGCATCCCATTTCTCTGGATCATCTTTGAGATGTTTCTACACTTTGATTGGAGTCCACCTGTGGCAAATTCAATTTATTGGACATGATTTGGAAAGGCACATACCTGTCTATATAAGGTCTTTCAGCTAAAAATGCATATCAGAGCAAAAACCAAGCCATGAGATCAAAGGAACTGCCTGCAGAGCTCAGAGACAGGAATGTGTCGAGGCACAGATCTGGGGAAGGCTACAAACAAATTTTGGTTGCATTGCAGGTTCCCAAGAGTACAGAGGTCTCCATAATTCTTAAATGTAAGAAGTTTGGAACAACCAGGACTCTTCCTAGAGCTGGCCTCCTGGCCAAACTGAGCAATCGGGGGAGAAGGGCCTTGGTGAGAAAGGTGACCAAGAACCCAGTGGTCACTCTGGTTGAGCTACAGTGATCATGTGTGGAGATGGGAGAAACTTACAGAAGGACAACCATCACTGCAGACACTCCACCAATCTGGGCTTTATGGCAGAGTGGCCAGACGGAAGCCTCTCCTCAGTGCAAGACACATAAAAAAGCACCTAAAGGACTCTCAGACAGTGAGAAACAAGATTCTCTGGTCTAATGAAACATAGACTGAACTTTTTGGCCTCAGTTCCAAGCGTCATTTCTGGAGGAAACCAGGCACAGCTCATCACCTGCGCAAAACTATCCCAACGGTGAAGCATGGTGGTGGTAGTATCATGCTGTGGGGGGGGGGGGGGGGGGGGGGAGTTTAGCGGCAGGGACTGGGGGACTGGTCAGGCTTGAAGCAAAATGCAGAGATATCCTTAATGAAAACCTGGTCCAGAGCACTCAGGACCACAGACTAGGCCGAAGGTTCACCTTCCAACAGGACAATGACCCTAAGCACACAGCCAAGACAACGCAAGAGTGGCTTAGGGACAACTCTTGTGAATGTCCTTGAGTGGCCCAACCAGATCCCGGACTTGAACCCAATCAAACATCTCTGGAGAGACCTGAAAATGGCTGTGCACCGATGGTCCCCATCCAGCCTGACAGCTTGAGAGGATCTGCAGAGAAGAATGACAGAAAATCCCCAAATCCAGGTGTGCAAAGCTTGTCGCATCATACACAAAAAGACTTGAGACTGTAATTGCTGCCAAAGGTGCTTCAACTAAGTACTGAGTTAAGGGTCTGAATACTTATGTCAGTGTGATGTTTCAGTTTTTTATTTTTAATACATTTTCAAAGTTATCAAAAATATGATTTTTTCTTTGTCATTATGGGGTATGGAGTGTAGATTGATGTAAAAAAAAAATTTTTATTTAAAGCATTTTAGCATAAGGCTGCAACATAACAAAATGTGAAAAAATGAAGGGGTCTGAATACTTTCTGAAAGCACTGTATGCAGTAGAAAATATTTAATTTGTCTTGTTTACACTGTGAGTTCATGATGGTAATGTGCTAACACGCGGCCATAATATGCGCCAATTACACTCTGTTATTGTAATTTATGATGACACTGATACTATTGCAAAGATGAGTGTTTAAATGTGTTAATGTGCAGAATAAAGACAAAAGAATGATGGCATATCTTACTTTGGGCAGATGTGTGAATGGCTTTTGCTGCAGATTGCACATGTGTGAATGGGCATTTGAGAGAATTTGAGTCAATTTGATTCCTTTTGTTTACTAATTAAAAAAAAAAAATCGCGTGACATGGTCTCTGAAAATGTCTCTACGCGAACGAACGTACAGATTTAGGTAAATTTTGTTCAAGTTTGCTAATAGCTCTGCACACCGGTGTGTTCATAATGACTGATGTTGACTGACTGAACAACAACAACAGAATTAGCTGTCATCCTCAAGGTGGGTCGAGCTTTTGGTCACATCTTTTGATGACGTGGTCCAATGACGGTAAGGTGTTTGAGTCAAACTGCTATTGAACAGCATATGAATGACTGGACAAATATTGTTACTGTATTTCACACCAAGATTAAATCCTTTGGTGAAGTGTGTAATGTCTTGCAATATCTTTAATACTTCTGGAGTTATAGGCATTCCAACAACACAAAAAAAGCAAAAAAAGACTTTGAGTGTTTGTAAACACATTTGTAGAAAATGAATCAGCATCATGGGCCATGTGTTGCACAGAGAAGAGATATGTAACTAGACAGGCAGAAATAAACAGTGCAATAGTTGTCAGGGGCCATCAGGGTCTTATTTAACAGCAGTCACAGCAACCCTGCAGTAATATGGGCCTCTCACATTGCATTGCTAAATGGAGTACCAGAGAGCTGTTTCTGTCTCAGAATTCCTTTATGAGCACCACAACATCTAAAAAAACACCCTCCTACCCTTAGGTGGCAACTTGATATGCATTCAGTAAAACAGCTTGCAGGTTTGCGGTCCAGAGGCTGACTGAGTGTTGATTTTAGGTGTTAGAATGGCATATGGTCACTGATTCTCCTCATGGGGATGTTATTCACAGGTGGATGGGAGAGAGTGCCCAAGGTTTCAGTTTTCTGACCCACATATGGATGTGTGCAACATACTCCACGGGACTTGTCTGGCAGCAAACCAGGGCTGCTAAGAGAAAGCAGAGCTGATGAGCTTAGCAACCTGAGTTGTATTTTTACCTCTCTTTAATTAGCAGCTGGACAGAAGAGGGCGATGTTAGGGAAAAATTGCAGAGAGAGAGAAATGAGAGAGTGAACTGGACAAAGGAGGGAAGAAAATCAAGAATGACACTTATTCTGAGTGCATTAGGAAAAGGAATGCTTTGTTTTACTGTTTCATAAGGTCATGTTGTGATAGCCCTCTGCATGAAAATATTTGTGCACTTAGTGGACCACGGAAGAGGAAAAAAAAACTTTAATAAAATATCACAGGCGTCATTCACTGGCATGTGTTGCTGTTAAAATTATTGTGTAAGATCTGCTGAACGTTAAGACACAGTGATCTCCAAACATCATATCTGAAAGTAGACAATAACACAGGATGTGCCTGGTTAGCAAACAAAGCTGCAGAGCACCCCAATATGGTTGTGCTTCTCCAATCTATACCCTAACACATTTCGCAGCAGTTCTGAGGTGAAAAGTCCATTGAGTGGCGCTAAAAGGAAGTTAAATTTTCTCCCAGATAGACAAGGTTTTTTTATTTATTTATTTATTTCCCCCTTTTTCTCCCAATTAGGAATGCCCAGTTCCCAATGTGCTTTTAGGTCCTCGTGGTCGCGTAGTGATTCAGTCCAGGTGGCGGAGGACGAATCCTAGTTGCCTCCGCCTCTGAGACCGCCAACCCACGCATCTTATCACGTGGCTTGTTGAGCGTGTTGCCACGAAGACATAGCACGGGTGGAGGCTTCTCGTCATCCACCGTGGCAAATGTGAGATGAAAAACAGATGCTCGGTTTTTTTAATGTTAATGGTCTATTGTTTTTAATCAACTAAACCTCCCTCCCTATACCCTAAACCTAAACTAGAGCTGGGCGATAAAATGATATTGATATTTATCAGAAAAAAATACATTTTCGATATCAATGATAATGATAAACTTTTGAGTAGTTTTCTAAATTTAGCCAATGTTCTATATCTAGAAGATCGGATCCCCTTACAAAAATCGAGAGTTCATGGCAAATTTGCCACACATATTTTCAAATGCAAATGAGCTTGTGATTTGCTGCTAATGTTTGTCAGAAGTTTGCAGCTCTTCACTGGTAGTGGTGAACCTGCAGCAAGTTTGCCATGAACTCTCGAATTTTGTAAGGTCAGGTATGTCTCGCTAAAACTGCAAGCAGTTCCGCAAAGTTATACACACAACTAGCTAACTGAATAACATTCATGAAATCAGCCTGTTAGGAATTCTTAGCAGGCTAGTGGCTACATAGCCCTGCTGTCATGGAAACCAGTAATGAGGCTCGGTAGCTGCTAGCTGGCTATCCGGCTAAAATGATATCATTGTGTAACGAACAAGATAGCACTGACAATGCAATATAGCTATCGACTGAACACAACAGCAACTCCAGCATCAACACCACTGCTGTTTATTTATTGTGACGAGGAAGAGGGCACGGCCAGGCCGTGAGGATACATGCCCAGCGCTGAGTTGCCTAATCAGCAGGAGGGAGATAAGGGAAGAGCCGGGGACGCCAGAGAGAGAGAGCGAGAGAGAGAGAGAGAGAGAGACACACACACAAGCGGCCACTCTGTGTGTGTGTGTGTGTGTGTGTGTGTGTGTGTGTGTGTTTATGTTGCTGTGTTTTCAGTCTGATGTTCTATTTGATTAAAATTTTGTTGTTTGTTACTCCGGTTCCCACATCCTCCTTTCCCGAACTATTACACTGCTGCCGAAACCCAGGAAAGGAGGAAGGGCACACTGTCCGGGAGAACTCGCCGCTGCCATCTGCCGGGAAGCAGAGGAGCCACTGCCATCCGCCAGGAGAAGGAGGATCTGTTGCCGTCCACCAAGGGACGGAGGAGTCACTGCCATCCACCAGGAGCCGGAGGAACCGCTGCCGTCCGCCAGGAAGCGGAGGAGTCATTGCCATCTGCCAGGGGACGGAGGACTCGCTGCTGTCCGCCGGGAGACAGAGGAAACACTGCCGTCCACCAGGGGGCGGAGGAGCGGCCAAGGACCGGGTGGGCGGCGTGCCTGCAGGAGCCGAAGAAGAGCGTTTCTTTTCTATTTCTCCCCTCTCTGTCTCTCCCGCTTGCTCTTTTTCTCTCCTCCCTCCCCTCGTCTCTCTCAGATCCTCAGGAGGCGGGGAGGACCATCGGGTGATGGAACAGCTGGAAGGACAGCGTCTCCCCTTCAGAGATGGGGGGGAGTAAGCCAGTCCGGATGGCGCCCAAGCCTGAATTGGGGTTGAGGAGGAGGGCGTGGCCGGGCTGTGAGGATACACTCCCGGCACTGAGTTGCCTAATCAGCGGGAGAGAGATAAGGGAAGAGCCGGGGACGCCAGAGAGAGAGAGAGAGATAGAGAGAGAGAGAGAGAGACATGCGGCTGCTCTGTGTGTGTGTGTTTATGTTGCTGTGTTTTCAGTTTGATGTTCTGTTTGATTAAAGTTTTGTTGTTTGTTACTCCAGTTCCCACATCCTCCTTTCCCGAACTGTTACATTTATGTACTGTTTAGTTAAAAAATGTCATTATCATACTGCTCCCTCAGGCAAGAAACTGTTTGTTCTACTTGTGATGTTTATTAGTGATTGACAATCCAGCTTATGGTGTATTACCGCCACCTACTGAGCTGGAGTGTGGAGCGTCTTTCAAATTCTTCCAGTGGAGTCAATCGTCTGCTGAAGATGATGAAATTGTCGACTCACATGGTCATCAGGACTTTGCATCATAAGTGCAACGCTCTATCAGTTGAGCTACTGCGCAATTTTATCGCACTTAAACAAGTTTGTAAATGTAGTTGGTTATGTAATGCAAACATTAAAATGTATCGCCTCACAAGTAATGCTCTAAGATAGCATTGTGTGAAGAACAGGGCGAAAAGTACAGGTTTATCAACATTAATCTGCCTTTTAACTTGTGATCTGCATGCAAGAAAATAAAAGTAATTGTTGCTGAAGTGCCTCTAGTGTTCATTTCACCAGGAAACTGCCACGATACATACAACAAGCAATGTAAAAAACATTTAGCAAGAATCTAGGTATAGTAACGTGATTCAGTGAGACCAGATTGCAAATACAGCACAAACTGGGCAAGACCCTCGATCCCGTGGAACCGTTTTTATTTTATTTTTTTTATTTTTACAAAAACGTTTTTTTTTTTTACATTTTAAGATTTGTAAAGGCTACTATTTTTTGTCATCTAATGTTAGCATACCAAAATAATGTTTTTTTAGTCAAATGGTCCTGGGATCTTAATGAGATAGGAAGGGGGATAGAAAGATGTGTGCCTAGAGGCCTCGTGGGTACTATGATCCAGCTATTCCTGGAATATATAGAACATCTATGAACGCCAAAGCAACTTTATTCAGCAGAAAACATCAGCCATTAAGTAAAAAAATTAAACACCTCTCAATACAGGCAGGCATTTTAGTAGAAAAATGGTCTGACTACCTTGAAAATAAGAATTGATCCCAGACCCTGAGTTCCTCAACTAATCTACAGCCCATCAGCCCTCCTCTGACCTACTTTCAAGGGTGTTTCAAACCCACATCCTCCACATAACCAATACATGTCAGCTTCATCAAATTCAGTCCAGTCCTTAGCCCACAAACAACTCAAAGCAAGGAACTGAAGCGAAATGACTGGAGAGCCTTGACTTGTCTGGGATTGAACAGGCCAGCTCATGTTTCATCAGAAACAGGAAATCGAATCTGTGAGCCACTTTGACAGGAAATTAAACTGAAAAACATGGAACAAAAGCCAAAAACAGAACAAAAGCCCTACCAGGCACAGAGGGTTTCCTTTATGCCAGCAACCCAATCAACCAACAGCAACCAGAAACCGATCTGAAACTTAAGAGGATGTACATATAATCGCTCTCAAACTCTCCAGAGGCTTGTCTAGTCTGGAGATATACATCGAGATCAAATCCTCTGATGCACAGAAAGATCTGGGGATTAAAGAATACATGCTTGGACAAATGTGTAGCATTGACATCCATATCTATTAAGTCCCAGCCTGTTTTAAGGATCTCATCTCTGTCTATTTTATGTTCTTCCCTCCAAAAATATTGCATTACTAATCTCATAATAGGCCAAAGCTAACATATTGAAACCATGAGGCACGCACACACACGATCTGCATTTCGCCCAAATGTCTCATAATGTTAGCAAAGAGGTAATCAAATCAACCTCAGACATGTGAGTCTGTGCTCCAACTTGTCATTGCTAGGATGCTATTACAATTTTTCTCAATCGCTTTGGCTCATTTTTTGAAACAGTCTTAACATTATCTAAACTGTAAGTGCAATAGTTACAACTGTTGAATCTATTGCATGTCTGCAAAATGTAGTAACTCGCTCAAAACATTTCATTCATGCTTCAAAACCTAGATATTGTGTCAGTAAATTGGCCAAAATGAAAAGTTTTTTTGTCATTGTGTGAGCTGTACTGGTCAAAATGTTTAGAAGTTTTTTCACAATGGCAGTCAACCCTGGAAATGTTTGTTATATACAAAGTTCATTTTTGTTGACACTGTCTGCTTACTGTACTATACAAGAATGTCAGTTTTGTCTAGCTGAATGCTATTGTGTATCACACTGAGCTTTTTAGAGACCGATTTGAACAGTAGGTAAAAGTTTACTGGGAAAAGTCAATACTGTACAGTACTGTATTACACAGAGAAAGGATATGCACATTTGTATGTATACAGTACATTTATTTTTGTAGCAATGTGTAAATGTAAACAAAGAATTCACATTTGCATGTCCATTTTTACACATTTCTTACATGTCATATATATTGAACAGAAAATTGCCACAAAATGACAACCATGCAAAAAAAAAAAAAAAAAACTTGCAACAATGAAAAAACCTGCGGTAGTTCTGTAAAAAACAATAAATTGTACCTCCACACAGTACGTAACACTACAAGTTCCCATCTCCTTGGTGGACATCCTGTCACTCTTGTTGGTCTGGCCAGAGGTTTAGCAGACATCTCAAACATTCCACGTCATAGATATTTATGGAATATACATGTACTGTATATCTGACAGATTTTGATCATTGAATGGATAATTTTGCATGTGATGGCTCACACGATGAAAGAATGTTTAGAAGTTGTGAAGAGTATGACAGTTTCACTGAGAATCAACTCATCAGTTTTGATCAGCAAGTCTTGTGTATCTAGTTATTGTGCAAATTGTAGACAATTGTACTTACTCTTTTGCACACATGTGCCAAAACACATGAAATTTGCTTAAATGAATAAGAAATTCAAATCTGGTGTGAACAAGAAACTAATTGTTCAGAGATTTGAGCTTATTGTTTTGAAAAAAAAAATTCACATTCAAGAATTGAGCCAAAGCGATTTAGGGAAAACTGTAATAAGTTGAAGACTATCCACATCTGGTTCGTCTCACAGCTGGCTTCTGCTTATTAGGGGTGTGTCTCCACACTTTGACCAACCTAAATTGTAGATACAGATACACCCAAATGAAAATTCAAGACTCTGTGGCAAACACATCAAAGCCCAGTGGACAGGAAAGAGAAGGGAAGTTGAATAACAGTACTAACCACATATCGATGTCATTACCAATGATCACCAGCATTTTCATACTGTGATCTCATGGTCAGAAATATTTAAGCTAATGTTTTTAATTATTGCTCACAATGCTTTAACCGGACAGATGATGGGCAGTCCAATGGATGATGTCATAGCTTTTCATCCTCTTCAATCCATTTTTGATGTGTGCCCCAAAACCAAGCCCAATCCAGCTTCAGTTTTATGGCATACAGTACTGTTTTCTGCATCGCAGGTACGCACACTTCGGTCTAATAACCAGGCCCACATGAAATCTGCATGGAGAGAATGCCGTAGAAAGGCCTGCAGATTGCCGATGAAGTGGAACGCAAGTTAACACAAATTATTTTTTATTCCCACAAGGTCCACTTAGGACCAAAATAGACATAGTTTCATTTATCGTTACAATTTTCTATCCTCTCACTGACCCTTAGAATTAAACGGTCCATATTCTGCTACTGTCATCTTTCAATAATGCCCCCTATGCATGTGACATGAGCAACAGCGTTGACTGCTTTTTTGGCTCTGTTCATACATTGGCTGCAGGTTTGCTGTCAAGTCTGATATATATTCCCACATACATTATATATACAGGTGCATCTCAATAAATTAGAATGTCGTGGAAAAGTTCATTTATTTCAGTAATTCAACTCAAATTGTGAAACTCGTGTATTAAATAAATTCAATGCACACAGACTGAAGTAGTTTAAGTCTTTGGTTCTTTTAATTGTGATGATTTTGGCTCACATTTAACAAAAACCCACCAATTCACTATCTCAAAAAATTAGAATATGGTGACATGCCAATCAGCTAATCAACTCAAAACACCTGCAAAGGTTTCCTGAGCCTTCAAAATGGTCTCTCAGTTTGGTTCACTAGGCTACACAATCATGGGGAAGACTGCTGATCTGACAGTTGTCCAGAAGACAATCATTGACACCCTTCACAAGGAGGGTAAGCCACAAACATTCATTGCCAAAGAAGCTGGCTGTTCACAGAGTGCTGTATCCAAGCATGTTAACAGAAAGTTGAGTGGAAGGAAAAAGTGTGGAAGAAAAAGATGCACAACCAACCGAGAGAACCGCAGCCTTATGATTGTCAAGCAAAATCGATTCAAGAATTTGGGTGAACTTCACAAGGAATGGACTGAGGCTGTGGTCAAGGCATCAAGAGCCACCACACACAGACACTACAGTTGTCGTATTCCTCTTGTTAAGCCACTCCTGAACCACAGACAACGTCAGAGGCGTCTTACCTGGGCTAAGGAGAAGAAGAACTGGACTGTTGCCCAGTGTTCCAAAGTCCTCTTTTCAGATGAGAGCAAGTTTTGTATTTCATTTGGAAACCAAGGTCCTAGAGTCTGGAGGAAGGGTGGAGAAGCTCATAGCCCAAGTTGCTTGAAGTCCAGTGTTAAGTTTCCACAGTCTGTGATGATTTGAGGTGCAATGTCATCTGCTGGTGTTGGTCCATTGTGTTCTTTGAAAACCAAAGTCACTGCACCCGTTTACCAAGAAATTTTGGAGCACTTCATGCTTCCTTCTGCTGACCAGCTTTTTAAAGATGCTGATTTCATTTTCCAGCAGGATTTGGCACCTGCCCACACTGCCAAAAGCACCAAAAGTTGGTTAAATGACCATGGTGTTGGTGTGCTTGACTGGCCAGCAAACTCACCAGACCTGAACCCCATAGAGAATCTATGGGGTATTGTCAAGAGGAAAATGAGAAACAAGAGACCAGAAAATGCAGATGAGCTGAAGGCCACTGTCAAAGAAACCTGGGCTTCCATACCACCTCAGCAGTGCCACAAACTGATCACCTCCATGCCACGCCGAATTGAGGCAGTAATTAAAGCAAAAGGAGCCCCTACCAAGTATTGAGTACATATACAGTAAATGAACATACTTTCCAGAAGGCCAACAATTCACTAAAAATGTTTTTTTTATTGGTCTTATGATGTATTCTAATTTTTTGAGATAGTGAATTGGTGGGTTTTTGTAAAATCTTCACAATTAAAAGAACCAAAGACTTAAACTACTTCAGTCTGTGTTCATTGAATTTATTTAATACACGAGTTTCACAATTTGAGTTGAATTACTGAAATAAATGAACTTTTCCACGACATTCTAATTTATTGAGATGCACCTGTATTATTAGTTATATTAGATAATATATATTAGTAATATATATTATCTACATATTATTAGTTCTTCTGGTGTTTAGTAATAATTGCATCTGTCTTACATTCTCCTTGTTACCTCACCATGATTAGGCAGGCCAAAGATCTGATGAATAGGCAGCATTGATGTAAAATTTATTTTTCTCATGATACAACCCTTTTACATATTTTCATTAATTTGATTACGCTTTCCAATTAAAGGGATAGTTCACCTCTCATCATTTACTTACCCTCATGCCATCCCAGATGTGTATGACTTTATTTCTTCTGCTGAACACAGACAAAGATTTATAGAAAAATATCTCGGCTCTGTAGGTCCACATAATTCAAGAGAATGGTGATCAGGCCTTTGAAGCCCCAAAAAGGAGATAAAGTCAGCATAAATGTAACATATTTCATAAGACTCCAGTGGTTTAATCAATGTCTTCTGAAGCGATCCAGTTAGTTTTGGGAACAGAACAAAATACAGTATAACTTCTTTTTCACTGTACATGTTGCCATTTCAGTCTCTAGGCACTATCATGATTTCAAGCTTGATTACATTCCCTAGTGCCTGACGCATGCGCAGAGCTCTAGATGATGCTATAGGAAGTGTAATCGAGCTTGAAATCATGATCGCCATGGAGCTGTTAAGATGTACAGTGATAAAGGAGTTATATTTTGGTCTGTTCTCACCCAAAACCAACTGGATCGCTTCAGAAGACATTGATTAAACCACTCTCTGATGGATTATGTTTATGCTGCCTTTATCTGCTTTTTGAAGATTCAAAGGCCTGATCACCATTTACATACATTGTATGGACCTACAGAGCTGAAATATTCTCAAAAAAATATTTGTGTTCTGCAGAAGGAAGGAAGTCATACACATCTGGGATGGCACGAGGGTGAGTAAAGGATGAAAGAATTTTTATTTTTGGATGAACTATCCCTTCAACACATTTTACCATGTTTAAAACCATTCTGCAGAATTATTCAGCATTTCCCCCAAAATCAACACAGAAAATGTGAAAAGTGTGAAAGCCAGTAGGACTGGATCCTTTCAAGGTTCTTTTGTCTCTACTAACTTAACATCTTATGAGGTTTCCCTCCACTACACATTTTAAGGATTTTTTTTTTTTTTTTTTCATATCACAGCCACTTTTGCTTACTGGGGGCTTAAAGACATTAAAGACCAGCTGTGTCTCTACATTAGGGGCAAGTGGGGCTATGCCCCGCCAGAGGTAGTGCTGTTGTGCAAATTGCATGGCATTATCATACATTTATTTTAAGAAATAATATATTTTCATAACTTAAACGTGTTTATGTCTATTATACAAGAAATAAGTATACAGTTGTGCTCAAAAGTTTGCATACCCTGGCAGAAATTGTGAAATTTTGACATTAATTTTGAAAATATGACTGATCATGCAAAAAAAACTGTCTTTTATTTAAGGATAGTGATCATATGAAGCCATTTATTATCACATAGTTGTTTGGCTCCTTTTTAAATCATAATGATAACAGAAATCACCCAAATGGCCCTGATCAAAAGTTTACATACCCTTGAATGTTTGGCCTTGTTACAGACACACAAGGTGACACACACAGGTTTAAATGGCAATTAAAGGTTAATTTCCCACACCTGTGGCTTTTAAAATTGCAATTAGTGCCTGTGTATAAATAGTCAATGAGTTTGTTAGCTCTCACGTGGATGCACTGAGCAGGCTAGATACTGAGCCATGGGGAGCAGAAAAGAACTGTCAAAAGACCTGCGTAACAAGGTAATGGGACTTTATAAAGATGGAAAAGGATATAAAATGATATCTAAAGCCTTGAAAATGCCAGTCAGTACTGTTCAATCACTTATTAAGATGTGGAAAATTCAGGGATTTCTTGATACCAAGCCAAGGTCAGGTAGACCATGAAAGATTTCAGCCACAACTGCCAGAAGAATTGTTCGGGATACAAAGAAAAATCCACAGGTAACCTCAGGAGAAATACAGGCTGCTCTGGAAAAAGATGGTGTGGTTGTTTCAAGGAGCACTTCATTTAATTAGTGAACTTCATTAGTAAGTTATAAAAGCTATTTTTTTTTCAGATCTGTTGTTGGTTGGATTAGTTAAAGTGCACCGTTCATCATTTCATTGAATTGTATGCCATTGCATTGAGGTGTTGTGTTGTTGATGCATTGGTTTTGTATTAGATTACAATGACTGATTAATATTGGAAGTCTGTCATCGTTTTTATTAGTTTTGTTATGCTGTTCATTCGAGTTAGTGAGATAATATGTACACACTTTGACGATTTGCCTATTTGTTGTTTACTTTCACGTTTACTTGAGCTTTTTGACATGGATGTGCACATCCTAGTGGTGTTTTGTGCTGAGATTAATTCATTAGGGATGTATGTGTGGCATTATGTTCAGAGGTTGTGCTAGAAAAAAGTCTTTATTCGTCACTCTCTGTACAATTTCTGTCATGATCTATTTTTATCAGTCATACTTGTTTTCATTTTATAAGTACTAGGGCATTGAGGGGCATAGTATCTATTATAATGGCACATACAGGATAGTAGATAGGTGTTTATGATAGATTTTTTGACTCCCCTTGTTTGAGTCTGGTGAAACCAATGAGTTCTATTGTGAAACTTCTACCTGTCAATCAACCACTGCACTAAAATTAGGTTTTTAAACTTTGCCGGTTAAAGTGCATACACACATACACAAGTTCACAGAACTTCATAGTCCCTGATGTGAACATAAAGTGTAACATGAGAGGCACATCTTTGAAGCTCAGTTAACGTAGTTACTTCACTAAAATAACGGACAGTTCTGCTCTAAACGTTTGCGCTTATATTAAATGCATGCATAATTGGCTGAAATTATGCACTGTTTTTTTGTGTTTTCTTTTTGTTGTTATGCAGTTTGTGCTTTATTATCATGCATTAACACACTGAAGTAATGATGTGTGCAGTCATGAAATCAGATATCCTCTACTCAAAATCCAAACACAGAAGAGACACACAATAGCAGGTGTAAATGATGATGGTGCCAGTTAATACGCATCTAATACGCATATTAATACCAGGGAATAAACAGGGCACATGCACAGCGGGAATGTGAGACAAAGAGTGAAGTCAAAACTGATGCACTAGGTTAAAATGTTTTTCTTGTTTCTTTTTTATCTATCAAAATGACAGACACAATTTGGAATTATTCGTCAATGTTTCAAAGATCAGTCAAATAAAGTGATTGTTTGTGCCCCACAAACCCACACTAAATAACAGTGGCGATTTCTCAGGGCCAGCAAAGCCTTCTCTGCTGGCCTAACATGCCAAATAAATAAATATTTTTCATCCTTTCATTCTCAATCACCTTTTTGCCTATGTATTTTTAATCGCTTTCCACTCTTAATTAATCTACAAACAAATAGAGAAAAACGAAAAGTTTATCTAGTCAGAATTTATTCCTTGATGCTTACAAGCAAAGTGTGACAACTCTTTCACAAATCGCATGCCCGAAGCAGTGCGTGAGATTGAGCTCCACCTCCTCAGGCCTTCAGAATTTCTACAGAATCCCTCAACAGTGCAAATGAATGAGCAACTAAAGTCAGATTGTCAGATTCATCAGCCAATCAGATTGATTTATTTGTTCTTGGTAGGTGTGATATTTAGGATATGTCCAAGTCGAGGCCTTCTAGCTGGGCTTGAGTGACATAATCACGCTTTAAGTGATGTACGTAATTCAAGAGCGAAAAGCGTAAGATCAAGCTGTCTGGCGAATCACCTGTCATCACCATTGAAGAAGAGATCCTTATGGATTTAAAAACACAAGACGTCTGCATGACCGTGTGATTGCTAAGTTCATTAAACAGTAAAGGAGGACTGATTTTCACTTCAAGTAAATTGGTAAGTGCTTTTTGCACTATTATAGCAACATCAGGAGTTTTCTAAGTGTAAATTTGGCTGCTTGAGCATTCAGTGTTGGATCAAGTTTTGAAAAGTAGTGCTGCGTTCTATTCAACTGGGAAAGATTATCGGATTTTACAACTTCCTGCTAGGAAAAGTGCAATGGAATGCATCTTGAAGTCAGAATTACAACTTGTAGGCTCGTGCAGAAATTCTCAACTCCGATTTCACCGAGATGCAGAGGCATGATGTCACACAAACATGTGGACACTCAGGGAGATATACAAGGTAAGTGATAAACATTCACTTTATTAAGTAATATCGATAAATGAGTTTGTTTCCACATTACATGATATTAAAACTTGTTTAACAAACGCCTGCTGCAGAAACAGGTGTATATAACATTATAATCTCTTTTGATAATCGTACACCTGAAGCACAAATGCTAGTGCTGCAGCATTGTTTATCAGTTGGGTTGCTAGGAGACATCTGTAATGAGAGTCAAACCCCTGCTAAGCTAACGGGAGCGTTGCAGTTCCAAATATTGGGGAATAGAATGCATTTATGGTCGGAGATATCAAGCAGGAATATCCCTCATCCAACTTGAATGGAACACAGCATAACCGTGTACCCTGACGAAACGAAATACATTGCAAGCAACATTTAAATTGCAAATATTATTAGATAGATTTTCATGCGTGGACGTGTTTTTAAAATGTCAGTGGGTATTACTAGTTACCTGCGACATAATGTATGATGCCCAAAGGCATAGAGTGTCTTATTCATTGTGATACTGTGTTTTCTTAATGGCATGAATCACACTGAAGGCCTAGACTTTAAATGCACGGCCCACCACTGCTAAATAATGACGCTGAGACGCCACTGTTAAAGGCATTAAGACATTAATTTCTTTAAAGCTGTATTGTAATATAAAGCAGCTATAAGTATCTTCAATTATAGAGACTCTATAGTGGGATGTGTGGTGGTTTTGGCATTGCCCAGCCTGCAGGGAGAAATGGAGGATGTGCTTGTCTTCAGCATCCCTCCACACCCTCTGAATCTTTTCAGCGCAGCACCCAATGAGCCATGAAAACAAAGAAACATGAACCTGCAGTATCTAGCCAGCCAACAAATTATAACATCTCAAATACCCTCTTTATATGAAGGACTGCATGCAAATGTAAACCAAAAAGAACAAAGTCACATGACTTTGCCTCAAATCAGAAGTGTTTAAACCTTGAATTCCCCTTAGATTTTCCACTTGAGAAAAGCACAACCTAGGTTAGAGACTGACAAACAGAACCTCTAGAACTTACGTATGTGGAGTAACGATGTGAAAAAACATATTTTCAAAATCTATTCAGTGGGTTGCCTTGCAGGAAGCTTTGCATAATTAGGCTGGTTCGGGTTCTTAAGGGGCATTTATGTAGCACACATTCTTGCATTCAAAAACAGCTAGAGGGATGCAGGGGAATGGAACATCATGGTGGGATGTTCTAAAAGCAGCACAAGATGGCGGTGCTTTAAAGGGGACAAAAGACAAGGTTTTATTATTTTAGGGTTTAATATCAAAACTAATACATATATATGGGGAAAAATCTAGATAGCGTAAACTTGTTAGAAGATTTATGACAACTAGTCAACCATCATGACCTATCCCTACTTTGGAGTTCCTATAAAACTTTGTGTGGGGCAGTGATCCACGGTGCTGGTGAAGATTCGGTTTGCTGACACATTTGCACCTTTGCATGCATAATGCACACACTGCAAGAGAAATGCTAAAGAAAAACAAGAGAGTTGCACGACTGTCTGCAAGTGTGTCAGTTTTAGGCAGAGCGGGGCAGTTTCTCAGAGTGTTACTTTTCACCAAACCCTCCAAAATCAACATTCCATTGCATGCCGAAATAGAGAGAGAGACTTGTTGGATTTATGCTCATGAATAGATTTCACAGACCTGGCCTTGTGTCAAGGCTCAAAGACTGAAGCCATTTGTCTGTGTAGACATGGGCAACTACCTGTAATCAGTCAGATGATGATCTGTTGAACAGAGGTTAAAAGCAGTGATTAATTGTGTCTGACTTTGCAACATTTACCAGTGGCACAGACAGAGTGAAAAGCCAAGAGCCTTGTCAGAGCTTTGGCCAAGCATTTAGCGCAAGTGCCATGGTGCTCATGCGGGTGACGCAAATTCAAACTGTGTTTGCAACATTTCCTGATTCTGTTCCTTGCTCTTCTCCAGATTATTTCATGTCCTATCTCTCACTACTTTTTAAAGATATAAGTATATTAATAAAATAACTTTATTATTATTGTAATATTTATTATGAAAAAATATTAAAATAATGATATTAAAATACATTAAAAAAATGATTGACAGACAGACAGACAGACAGATAGACAGATAGAACAAAATCCAATTTCAATTTTGTCAGATGAACTAAATTGATTAAAAAGTTGATTAAACTATCTAATATTGAAAAAGTTGAGATTACTTTAAAAAAGAAACTTTAAAAGTCAACTTTAAAGCCAATTAAGTCAGAGCAACTTACATTTTTAAACAGTGAGCACATGCAATGTCAAGTTTGGTGGTAAATTCAGAACTTGCTTTTGAGCAAGCTCAGTCACTGATATTTTTGAATTTGCTGAACTTATTGTATTGAGTCCACTTATTATCCAACTTGAATCATTAAGTTAGTAAAACTAATTTGTCTGAAGTTGAGTAAACTCAAAAAATGCTTTGCATTTACTTTAAGTTTACTCATGTTTTTAGTTTTTACAGTTGGATGAATGGATGGATGGATGGACAGAAATATTATCCAGCCTTGTAACAGCTTTGAAATAAGACAAAATAAAGTAAAAATGCTCCGTGCATTTGCTTGTGAGCTGTCTCAAGAGTGCAGCTAAGACAATACCAATACAATCAGCATCTGGGCATCTTAGAACCTGATTCATATTTTGATATATCTGTTATGAGTTCATGGAATCTTGCTATCTCTCAGCTTGCCTCTAAGCCATAAAGCTATGATGTCAGAACAGAATTTAAGACTGCTTTTGCATGTGATGTCATGGTGTAAGTGTCCAGACATCTGTTAGCTGATAATTTAATGTGGAATATTCCTTCAAGTAGAGGTAAAACAACACTAGGATATCACAGACTTGGAAAACTACAAGGCGGGAACTATGTGAATGTGGTCATTCTTTTCCATTATAGGAAGGACATAAGGTACATGTTTTTTTAAATGTGGGGAAATTTCAGTTTTTTTTATTTAATCTTACCACTATTTGATGAAATTGGGCAAGCATCAGAATATTAAGCTGGAATCCAAATTCTTCCCATGACTTCAAAGTCTTTTCCATTTACTGCACGTCTCTTGAAGGTGTACAGGTGAAGATTATCAAATAATTTCAAACTTCATTTCATCTGGGTGAAAAATACAAAGTGAAAGAAGTCTGTTTTGCCTTAAATGTGCACTTGAAATCACCCAAAGCACTTTCACAGGTCAGCGCTAAAGGATACCAGCGGGAAGATGCAGCCGGAACCAAGTCTTTACACAACTATGTGTCAGTTCCATTAGATGAGGCCTTCCAACAGCCTATAATGGCAGCAAGGGATCTAAACCGTGCAGTATAACATGACATATAGGTTTAACAGTAAAAAAAAAATCCTGAAATGGGAAACAACCGGAGGTGGCTAATCCTCCACAGAGGAGCCATTAGTGCTGATCGTAATGGACCAGACTGCAGTATAAACATTCTCTAGGTTATCCTTCACATAAACATAGACACACAGAGCAGGAGAGGATCTCTGACACATCATTTATCAAATCACTCTATAAGGTAGTGTTGGGTTCGAGTCCACCTAAGTCGAGTCCGAGTCAAGTCCAGGTCTTTAAACAATTGAGTCCGAGTTGAGTCTGAGTCCAAAAGTGGCCGAGTAGGACTCAAGACAGTCCATAACAGGCCAAGTCCGAGTCGAGTCCGAGTCCGAATGAATCTGTTCATGAATCTGAATTAATATTGTAAGCATAAACTCAACATCAATATTTTAAGCTTATTTTAAACTTCACAACTAAGAAAAACAGTTTGTCAATATAAATGTAACAAACACCTTTATATTTTGAACAAATTTCAAAGTGGTTTCAGAATGAAAGCATATGCTTTAGATGTATGAACATAAAACTGTCCTTCAACACAATTCTTATTGCGTTCTGTTGACATTTCAGTTATATGTTGCTTTTTCCCCTCCATTCAAACATAGACTAAAGAAACTGAAAGCTGCGTTGGTCATTACAACCAAGATTATTATGTTTCGAATTTTACATTTTAAATTTGTCAATTCAGTTTAGTTTTATTTAAAATTATCCCAACCTAAGAAATAATGGTCTATACTGAGATTTCTTTCTGAATCTTTTTTCTCTGTCTGCCGACTGATTTGGGAAAATACAGTACTTACAAAACACAGTAGTAATTAGCACTTGCTGAGATTTTACGTCTCATGATTTGACTGCAAATGCTACATCCAAAAACACTGGAAAAGCCCACTGATAATATTAGGGCAATGTCATCACGGACATGATTTTCTAGTTAATTTGCAATAATAATTAAAAATTACAATCAAATTAAAATAAACATTTAAAATAAAAATGTCATAACCAACTAAATTAATCTCGTAACATTAATTCTGTCATCGAATAATACATTTATTTTATAGTTTATAATTAAATTATAAACAAAACATTTCACTGCCCAAAATATCCTAATATTTTATTGTGCAGGGTTGAATGTTGTGAATGTTGGACAAATGCTGTAAAAGAATGTATTTTTAAGCAGCTCGTCAATGCTTTGAAAATAGTCAATCAATAATAAATAGGTGCTGTTTATCTGTTTAGAGTTGCTGTCTGCTTTAGCAATAACGCTTTTTTCCCGCGACTATTTAAAAAGTTACACAGTTAATTCATCAAGCTATTATGGACCAGTCTAAGCTGACAACACTGCGTGGACAAAAAGAGAAGCCTACATGTGTAGATACATTATCCCTAAAAAGACTTCATATCCAATATTAATGCTATTTTTATGTATTTTTATTTCGATATGCTGTTTTTAGTAAACTCTGAGAGACATGATGTGGGTGACTTGACTCAATGAAGTTCTTGATTTTAAGTTTTTAACCATGATGAAAACGCAATGCAAGCACTGTCTTGGCTGCACAAATGCCACACGCAATTTTACCAGTTGTCAGGTCTCGTGTCGAGTGAAACTGCCTTGTTTAGTTTCTATTACATTGGATACATACCCATCTTTATGTTTTCGTCATTCCAGCCACCTCGGTAGTCAATGTTATACAGTAGTCTCTATAGTGACATTCAAGCATATTGGTTGACTGATGAGTGTGCCTGTGCATGTGCGTATGTGTGTGTGCGTGTTTGCTTAAACAGTGAAACAACTCTGGCTTCGTCTACGACTTCAGGGGTAAATACCACTGCATGCAGACAGAGATGTGTTCATTAATTTCTGTTTTGCTATTATTATTATTTTTTTTCATTGCATCACAAATGTCATGGACTCGGCTGGACCCAAAGGCTCGAGTCCGAGTCAAGTCCAAGTAAAAATGCATCTGAGTCCGTGACAAGTCCAAGTCCATTAAAATTGGGCTTGTGACTCGGACTCGAGTCCGAGTCCAAACTCAAGTACGCCAACTGTACTATAAGGTGTTCAATTACAAATGAATTGTGTGAGGAGAACCAAGCTTTTAGTTTCTGTCAACATCTTGAATCTAAAACTCTCTCATGGTGGAGGGGGAGATTTTTACTATGGCAATTTTCACTTCTACTGTGCAGATTTCTTAGGAGGTTTGGCTGCACTTTGGATAAACAGTGCTTAAAGCTTTGCATGTGTATAATTTCTCTGTAGCATATACTGTAAGCTGAAATGAGGCAACACAAGATGAAACCCCTGTACTCACTGTCTGATGTTCTACATGTGTGAAATATAGTTGTAAATGAATGTTTACGTTTGTAAGGGTGTGCAGAGGGAAGCGGTTAAGCATATCTGCAGATTTCATAGTCATGCCCTGTGTGTAACTGTGAAGACATGCCAGATATGACACTATGAATGAAAACGTACATTGACAGGTCATTTTGTTATTGTTGCTCATAAATGGATAAGCATTGGTAATGAAGCACACCGCCCACACAACCTATGGCAATGTGACTTTAGAGTTAAAGATCTTTGGAAAATGATAATCAAATAGCATGTCATCCTTGTCACGCTAGTATTTAGTTTGTAGTATGCTTACACCTTCCCTGGATCAAATTTGTATTACTGTAATGTGGAAAAACCTCAACTGTAATACAGTAATGAAAATCATCCTGTCCAGACACAACATTTTTTTAATAAAAAACGAATCAACATAAATTCAGTACAGCAAATACTACCATGATGTATACTTACAATTATACATTACAAATTTACTTTACAATTTAAATAATATAATTATTTTAGCATTATAGTAATGAGAATTATATATTTAGAGTAATGAGAATTATACTTTTTCACATTACAGTAATGAAAAATAGATTGTATATAGTACAGGCCCGGTTCCAGATCAAAATCACTGAGGGTGCTTCTGAAAATAGTGGGGGTGCTCTGTATAAACACGTATCATAGTACAGTAATGAGAATTATGTTTTTGTATTACAGTAATGACAATGAAATGTTTTTCTGTACAATAATGAGAATGATGTTTCACTTAATGACACTTAATGCTCAAGCAAACCTAATTTTAACTGCAGCATGACTGTTTGGCAAATGAGCGTCTCCCGAACAGACATTCAAAAATCCACATTTTTCATATGAATCTACCAAGGAGGTCTATAATACCTAGAAAAATCTCTTTCTCAATGGTGATGACAGCCGACTTATAAGACAGCTTGATCTTACGCTTTTCACTTTCAAATTACGTCACTCAAGGCCAGCTAGAAGGCCTTGACTGGGACATATCCTAAAGATCACACCCACAAAGAACAAATAAATCAATCTGATTGGCTGATGAATCTGACAATCTGACTTTAGTTGCTCATTCATTTGCACTGTTGAGGGATTTTGTGGAAATTCTGAAGGCCTGACAGGGTAGAGCTCAAACTCACACGCTGCTTCGGGCATGCGATTTGTGAAAGAGTTGTCACACTTTGCTTGTAAGCATCAAGAAATAAATTCTGACTGGATAAACTTTTCGTTTTTCTCTTTGTTTGTAGATTAATTAAGAGTGGAAAGCAATTAAAAATACATAGGCAAAAGGGTGATTGAGAATGAAAGGATGAAAAATATTTATTTATTTGACATGTTAGGCCAGCAGAGAAGACTTTGCCGGCCCTGAGAATTCACCACTGCATGGAAGCAACTGCTTCCTTTCCTTAATAGATGCATATTTTAAGATGATTATATGTGAAGCAAGAGGGAGACAAAACATCTGGTTACTGTTCCAAAAATACGCAAAAACACCAAAAAGTCCAGATTTCCATATCCACATAATCTATTGTGAGTACTAACCATGCCAATGTCAACAGTGCAGAGAAACCTGGGAGTTTGCCAATTACTGTTGAGGCTGACTATATTTTAGTATCCAATCTCTTAAGCACAATTGCTAGACTGTTAGAACCATTAGACTAGGAATGTACTTTGTCACCTTCGAAAAATATCATGTCTGCTGTAATGCATACATGTGTGTGTATTACAGTGCACTCAGCCCTGATTAGTTAGGACACTAGAACCATGACATCATGCTGAACATACTGTGGGATATTGTGTAATGTGTAGAATACAGGGAAGTAAATGCTTTGCCGTATTGACAGTATTGGTTCACAGTTTAAAATATTTCCATTAACTAAAGTCAATATATTCCTGCTTTGCTTGTCTTCGGTAGGTAAGAGCACATTAGGGCCCGTGGTACTTACAGGTGCATCTCAATAAATTAGAATGTCGTGGAAAAGTTCATTTATTTTAGTAATTCAACTCAAATTGTGAAACTCGTGTATTAAATAAATTCAGTGCACACAGACTGAAGTAGTTTAAGTCTTTGGTTCTTTTAATTGTGATGATTTTGGCTCACATTTAACAAAAACCCACCAATTCACTATCTCAAAAAATTAGAATACATCATAAGACCAATAAAAAAAACATTTTTAGTGAATTGTTGGCCTTCTGGAAAGTATGTTCATTTACTGTACATGTACTCAATACTTGGTAGGGGCTCCTATTGCTTTAATTACTGCCTCAATTTGGCGTGGCATGGAGGTGATCAGTTTGTGGCACTGCTGAGGTGGTATGGAAGCCCAGGTTTCTTTGACAGTGGCCTTCAGCTCATCTGCATTTTTTGGTCTCTTGTTTCTCATTTTCCTCTTGACAATACCCCATAGATTCTCTATGGGGTTCAGGTCTGGTGAGTTTGCTGGCCAGTCAAGCACACCAACACCATGGTCATTTAACCAACTTTTGGTGCTTTTGACAGTGTGGGCAGGTGCCAAATCCTGCTGGAAAATGAAATCAGCATCTTTAAAAAGCTGGTCAGCAGAAGGAAGCATGAAGTGCTCCAAAATTTCTTGGTAAACGGGTGCAGTGACTTTGGTTTTCAAAAAACACAATGGACCAACACCAGCAGATGACATTGCACCCCAAATCCTCACAGACTGTGGAAACTTAACACTGGACTTCAAGCAACTTGGGCTATGAGCTTCTCCACCCTTCCTCCAGACTCTAGGACCTTGGTTTCCAAATGAAATACAAAACTTGCTCTCATCTGAAAAGAGGACTTTGGACCACTGGCCAACAGTCCAGTTCTTCTTCTCCTTAGCCCAGGTAAGACGCCTCTGACGTTGTCTGTGGTTCAGGAGTGGCTTAACAAGAGGAATACGACAGCTGTAGCCAAATTCCTTGACACGTCTGTGTGTGGTGGCTCTTGATGCCTTGACCCCAGCCTCAGTCCATTCCTTGTGAAGTTCACTCAAATTCTTGAATCGATTTTGCTTGACAATCCTCATAAGGCTGCGGTTCTCTCGGTTGGTTGTGCATCTTTTTCTTCCACACGTTTTCCTTCCACTCAACTTTCTGTTAACATGCTTGGATACAGCACTCTGTGAACAGCCAGCTTCTTTGGCAATGAATGTTTGTGGCTTACCCTCCTTGTGAAGGGTGTCAATGATTGTCTTCTGGACAACTGTCAGATCAGCAGTCTTCCCCATGATTGTGTAGCTTAGTGAACCAAACTGAGAGACCATTTTGAAGGCTCAGGAAACCTTTGCAGGTGTTTTGAGTTGATTAGCTGATTGGCATGTCACCATATTCTAATTTTTTGAGATAGTGAATTGGTGGGTTTTTGTTAAATGTGAGCCAAAATCATCACAATTTAAAGAAGCAAAGACTTAAACTACTTCAGTCTGTGTGCATTGAATTTATTTAATACACGAGTTTCACAATTTGAGTTGAATTACTGAAATAAATGAACTTTTCCACGACATTCTAATTTATTGAGATGCACCTGTATATGCATCTTAGCATGGATCTCAAACACTATGCATAAGGCCATTTTTTTTTTTTTTTTTTTTTTTTTTTTTTTTTTTGCCTCTAGTTTTTCTAAATCAACAGTTTTGATTTGATGAATAATAATTACTCAAATGTATTATTGCCAAGTAAAAAAATATATAGATCATATATCTAACACGCTAGTTTTAAAGTAGTTTGTTGACTGCGCAGTTTCAAACATTAGAACCTAAAACTTTGCTCATTCTGTGCAATACTGCCATCTAGTTGTAAACAGCCTCTAGCATTGCATAGACATTACAGGAACATAAAAAAGCTGGGGAGGAAATAAGTTAATAAATAATAATGTTGTTAAATAAAAATGAAATAAACATAAAAAGAGTAGGGGAAAGTGGGGTAAGCAGTGTCTGTGGTGACATATACATTATTAGAATTTGTATCAACAATCTTTTTATAGTTTTTAAGAGAAAAAAATCACTAAATTAAAATATTCTGAATATCACACCTTTTCCCGGCTGGTTTATGGATACATTTAAGAAAATGTGAATAATATGCCGCATAAGGGGGCTTTGGACTAGGATATACTGCATTATTTAACAGCATTAAATATAATTAGACTACGTTTTTTCTCCTCATTTCTCCTTGCCTATAGGATAAATTGAGTAAAATGTGACCCAGCCTACCCCGCTATCCCCTCAAATCTTTGAAAATCCCCTGTTAGAGTATTGTACTCATAGTACACATAGTAGTTCTGTTCATCCTCATGAATTGTGAACAGAGCTTTGAAGCTCAAATAAGCACATAAAGGCAGCATAAAAGTAATCCATACGACTCAAGTGGTTTAATATGTCTTCTGAAGTGACGCAATCGCTTTGGGTGAGAAACAGATCAATATTTAAATCCTTTTTTACTATAAATCTCCACTTTCATTTTCACATTCAGAATGTGAAAGTGGAGATTTATAGTAAAAAAGGACTTAAATATTGATCTGTTTCTTACCCACACTTATCAGATCACTTTTGAAGATATGGATTTAACCACTGGCATCTTATGGATTACTTTAATGCTGCCTTTTTGTGCTTTTTGGAGCTTAAAAGGTCTGGCCATCGTGTACTTGCATTTAAAGGACCTACAGAGAATTTTCATTTTTGGACGAACTACCTGTAATACAACACAATACAGTGGATATTACGCAAATAAATACACATACATCAGACTGTCACTTTTCTCATATTTTATTAGCCAGAAATAGTCAACCACATTTTTAGGTGGACATATTTTAGATCAGGACTTCCAGCTATTAGCAAGAGACAGATGATTAAATCTCCACCATCTAATTTTACACAGAATTAGTGTCTTTTACAATCAATGACTGTGTCTCACTCACAACATTTTGCTTGTTTTTACAGCAAATATTAAATATTAAATTAGCACAATATCTAGTTGAAGCATGAATCTAAAGGTCTTTATTAACACTGAAAAGACTTCCAGTTCTGTTAAGAGTAAAATGTAGTTGGGACTGTAAGATGCAACAGTACGTGATATCACTTGTGACCGCATGCACTTAAATACTTCAACAACGGCGCTTAATAGAGACAGATAGTACTGCTGGAAGCATCTGGCACAAGTCTATGCGTAGTGTGTAAACTGGTGAGTAACTGTGAGAGATATGTGTGTGCCTGATATCTACACTTACTTCACAAGGATGGTAACCATATTCAAAAGTAAAATAAAGAGAGAGAGTGAGTGACTGGGTTTAGTGCCACATGTTGTATTAATTTAGTCTGTATATGAGCCTGAGTGCATGTTTATGTTTGTGTGGGTTTGAGTATGTGTGCACACTCATTTATGTATTTTCTCAAGTTGCCAGGGGGCCTAAGCTAAGCTCCACATGGTGTGTGAGCCAGATGGCCTCGCTGGTGGCTTCCCCCTCCTCGGTGGGTCTGATCGGAGCAGTGAGGTTCCGGAAATCATGGCGAAGTTTGAAGGCCACTGTGACGTCGCCCTCTTCCTTCTGCGGAATCACTTTGATGAAGAAGCCGATCTTGTTGGACTTCCTAAAGGCCACCACACTGAAGATACAAGAGGACACATGGATTAATAGAAGTCATCTACTGCTTGGTAATTATGAGGTAAATGACTCATGTCTTCTCAGTATCCATCAGCAGGTGAGATTGTTCTTACTCAGGGTCATCTTGAAAGTCTTGAGGTTCTGCCAGCTCATCATACTCAGCGGCGGCATCTTTCCCTGCCAGGACCAGCTCCTTTGAGGGCACCAGCACCTATTAAAAGTGATAATTCATAACTGAAATGTGGAAGGACACAGTGCATGGTAATGACACACTGCCAGTGGATATAAACACAGCAGCACAGTGGTGGTGAGACAGTAATGACTGCATCATTTCCTCTACAATGGCCAGCTATCAACGATGTCTGTCTGCAGACTGAATTCAGTGTTTGTTTTTACAGCGCAGAGTCATGCTTTCTGAATTTTGCTAGAAGGAAAACTGAAGCCAGTTAAGGACATTTGTCTAATTCAATAAACGAAGAACATTATTACAGAACAAATATGCTGCGTATATGTTTATTTGAGAAAGCAGAAGGGAAGCTAAAGGTGAGCACTGTCTATGTTGTGTATTTTAGGTCTTTGTTTTTGTATATTTTCTAGTATACAAATCTAGTGACTGGGGAATAAAAACTTCAGTAGGTCATGAGAGAAGCTAGGCTGTGGCCTTTACCTTGGCAGTGCTGTTAATGTCATCTGGATCTTCCTCCTCACAGGTGTACAGAGACACATGGGTGATGTTCTCCACAGGGTTGGTTAGAGTCAGCAAAACCTGACTCTCCTGTATCACAAAAATATCCTAAAATCACTTACTAATGTCAATACAAATGCTATATGGCTTGGATTTACAGAGTGTTACCAGACTATTATGTCTCACTTCAAATAGTGCTAATCATTCTTGAATACGACACCAAACACATGGTAACAATTAGAGATGCACTGATGTTTATTCCAGTCAGTGGGAGAAGACCTAATGGAATGCTGCAATCGGCACTTAAAATGATTAGTTAATAGCGGCAGCTGTTACTGCAATTTTTATTTGATTATTTGTGCGCTCCAACTATATAATGCTTTTTGTTTCAGCATTTTCAGCACTGAGAGTAAAAGTTTAGTTTAACTCGTTCTGTGTGTCCAAAGACGAGATCCACGGATCCATATGTCATTGAATAATGTCGCTTTTAACACCATTTCTGTTGCTTACAGTCAGTTAATTGTAATCACACATTGATGCGGTACAGAAACCATGCACATCATCTCATTATATTCTCTCAATGACTGATGCCGCTAGTCTTAAGCCCAGTGCAAACTGTACGATTTTGGCCACGATTCTGCCGTCCTGAGACAAATTTCGGGAATCCTAAAGGATTTCTGTCGTCGTAGGGCAAAATCTGCAATCTTACAACGTTCAGTGTGACATGCTCACCGACAGCCGATTAATAGCATTGCAGCCATACAGTGTGACTGCTATTATGATGATTATGGTCCACTCTTCTCTCGCACCCCAATTCACTGTTTTCAGTGAAACCCTGCTGAGTGTGCCCTTGGGGAAAAAAACCTGCTCCGCGTCTGCACCATAGCAACATTTATTATCACTCTACTCAAGCTCTTTCAATGTTTTTTCTTCTTTTCATTTTATATAAAATTTTAATAAATAAGCAGAAAATATTTGCAGAAAAGTGTAACACTTCGGCAATATTCTCTGTATTAAATATAGAGCTTACAAAACGAAAATAAAAAGAATGACTGCATTTTCTTAACACATTTTTCTTTACAGCATTATTTTAATTACTACTTTTAATAAATTGACTTTAAGGGTCTGTAAACTTTAGTTACCACACCACTGCAATTTAAAAAAAAAAATTAAAAATAAAACAATTTATATTGTTAAGTATTTATGGGATGTTTTAATCCAAATCAACAGATACAATTGGATACAGTTATAGAAATCTATGTCGTGTTTGTGCATTATTCATTGGGAATTTGCAAGCGCAATATATCATTCACCTAGGCTGCATGAATTGTAGAAATTTTGCGTGGTTTATACAGTGCATCTGGAAAGTATTCACAGTGCTTCACTTTTTCCACATTTTGTTATGTTACAGCCTTATTCCAAAATGGATTCAATTCCACTATTTTCCTCAAAATTCTACAAACAATACCCCATAATGACAACGTGAAAGAAGTTTGTTTGAAATCTTTGCAAATTTATAAAAAAAATAAATTAAAATAAAATCACATGTACATAAGTATTCACAGCCTTTGCTCAATACTTTGTTGAAGCACCTTTGGCACCAATTACAGCCTCAAGTCTTTTTGAGTATGATGCTACAAGCTTGGCACACCTATTTTTGGGCAGTTTCTCCCATTCTTCTTTGCAGGACCTCTCAAGCTCCATCAGGTTGGATGGGGAGCGTCAGTGCACAGCCATTTTCAGATCTCTCCAGAGATGTTCAATCGGGTTCAAGTCTGGGCTCCGGCTGGGCCACTCAAGGACATTCACAGAGTTGTCCCGGAGCCACTCCTTTGTTATCTTGGCTGTGTGCTTATGGTCGTTGTCCTGTTGGAAGATGAACCGTCGCCCCAGTCTGAGGTCCAGAGCACTCTGGAGCAGGTTTTCATCAAGGATGTCTCTGTACATTGCTGCATTCATCTTTCCCTCAATCCTGACTAGTCTCCCAGTTCCTGCTGCTGAAAAACATCCCCACAGCATGATGCTGCCACCACCATGCTTCACTGTAGGGATGGTATTGGCCAGGTGATGAGCGGTGCCTGGTTTCCTCCAGACATGACGCTTGCCATTCAGGCTAAAGAGTTCAATCTTTGTTTCTCACTGTTAACTGTGGGACCTTATATAGACAGATGTGTGCCTTTCCAAATCATGTCCAATCAACTGAATTTACCACAGGTGGACTCCAATCAAGTTGTAGAAACATCTCAAGGATGATCAGTGGAAACAGGATGCACCTGAGCTCAATTTTGAGTGTCATGGCAAAGGCTGTGAATACTTATGTACATGTGATTTTTTTTTTTTCATTTATTTTTTTTAATACATTTTTAATAAATTAAACAAACTTCTTTCACATTGTCATTATGGGGTATTGTTTGTAGAATTTTGAGGAAAATAATGAAATTATTCCGCAACGTTCACGTTCACTGATCGGGACGATTGGGACCACAGTCGGCTACAATGTGTATCATACAGTCAGACATATTGTCGCACAGTGTGCCATGGCAATCTCAATGCGTTCATATCATACAGTCTGACAAGCAACAATCTTAAAGGACTGTAAAAATCCTACAGTGTATAGTGGGATTTAAAGAGACAGGACCGATTTAGCAAGTGTTCTACATATCAATGTAAATACTTGTAAAAAGTACAAATTAAGCAAGTAAACAATAAACATGTAACAAAAATATACATGCAACATAATATATGCAATTTCAAGACATTCATTGATGGAATAGAGTGAACCTCAACATTTTTCAAAAACTACAATTTGACCAATTTGATGAAAACCCAATGATAAAATATAATTTGTAAAATGAATATTTTCGAACTGTACCAAGAAGGGTTGCCTAGAAGGTTCCTTTATAATAAAGAGCATTAGCTGAGAGAGAATTTCTCTCATATGTAAGCAAAATGACACTGTAACAGAAATGCACCCATATGAATCGATCTCGTATCGAAATCGAATCAAATCAGGCAATCTGTATTAATACCCAGCCCTAGTCATGATAAAGTAATATCACTTAATATTTTCCATCTCTCAGCTGGTCTTTAATTTCCTATTATGAACCTAAAGTTGGCTAAATGAATATGGAAATTCACATCTTATAGAGCAGCGGTGGGGAACGTCCAGCTTTAGGGCTGTATAAGGCCTGTGAGACCATTTTAACCAGCCAATGAGGGCATTCAAAAATTTATTTAATAAGCATAAAACTGGCCTTCATTCCGTTAACTGTAAGTAATGCATTTAAATGATAAAAAATAATTTAAAATATAATGGAAAGTCCCCTTATATATATATATATATATATATATTCTTTTTTTTTTATGCATGATCACATACGGAATGCACCTGTACATTAATTTTAACCAACAATCATAAGTTGCAAGCGATTGTATGGCCTCGCAAATAATTTTGTAAATACTTGAATGGCCCTCAACAGGAAAAAGGTTCCCCACCCCTTTTATAGAGAATACAATTATTTTAATTTCTTAAAGGGATAATGTCATAAGGAATCAAATTTTCCTTGATATTTTGACATATAAGAGGTCATTCTACTATAAAAGCATACTGTAAATTTCAGAACTCCTAATCCCCAATGCAATAAAAGCATTTATTGAAACCAAGCTGCCAAAACACCCAATTCTCTAGTTCCGCAACTTCCCTACATCACTTGGGGTACTCGTTAATTCAAAATGGCCTCAACAGCAACAACATCAACACCTATTTTAAAATCATCGCACCCATGGCCTCGCCCACTGGTGCATACTTGGCTCATAAACAGCGACAGAGAGAAGGACAAAGGCCTACTGTCTGTGGCCTAACAACTCCTGAACAGGAAAGGGGACCCATCTGGACTATTTTGAATTATTTTTGTATACAAACATGTACTACACAGATGTCTTTGACTGTTGTTATCTCTCTGGCACGCTTTTAAAAGACGCAGTGTCAAGTTTCAACTCTGAAGAGAAAATGCGGTTCATCAGCTGCTGTGGTTCCTGTTGTTTTGTTGCTTAACTGCTCAACAAACTGTTCTTTCACCTATCAGCGCTATTGTTAATTGTTGGTGTATGTAAACACGCACTAAATGGACATATTTGACCGTTTTGATTTGTTTCTGGCGATGGGCACCTCAGTGCAGGATGATAAACTGGATGTGCTTCTTGTGAAGCAGTCATAAAATGAGTCTTTGCCAAGGAATTGCCACTGGAGGATATGGGGCAGTTAAAAACACTATTGGACTCAATCAAACATAAGTAAACAGTTCCATTCATTAATATTTCAAATGTCATGATTGTTTATGATGCTGACACGCTGTCTACACCGGGCGCATCTGTTGATGCGACGCAGCGGCTTGAATCTGTCAACACCAGGTGTGTCAACACAAACTTTCTGAAACATTTCTTTGTGTTGTTGGCAGTAGTAGTGCCAGCACAAAATGGAAGGGACACCTGTTTGTTTACTGTTGGAGTGACACGCCGCAACGGACGCTTCCATGGTAGAGAGCATCATTGATTATAGCGTCTGGTGTAGACAGGGTGTGAGTGTTATCAGTTGTGCTTGAGATGAATAGTGTAATATATTCGGATGCAATGTGTTGGATGTGTGCTATGTGTAAACCATGAAATGTACATTTCTAATGTTTTGGTGCATGTTTATTCTCTTCCGATTGAGTTTCAAAAATGACTGAATTTGACGGGCTGCTCGCTGTTAGCCAATCATAACAGAGGGTGTTTCCACTGAAGTTTAGAGGAGAAGCTGAGGCAAAAATAAAGCTTTTCAGAAAGATGGTTAGAGAAAGGGTGGAAAATTATCATACATTTCAAAATGATGACTGTTTTGGTGAAGAAAAAAAAACTTTATCTACTAACATTATCAGTGGACCTCAGGGAAGATAATGAAACTATATAAAAAAAAAAAAAAAAGAGCATTTCATGGCCCCTTTAAGAGTTGTTTAACTAATTATCAGTGTTATAAATCAAGGTGGCAAAAAGCAGAACCATCAAACTATCGGTATCAGCAGATGCTGTTCTAAGAAGTGAATATCATTATCGGCAGGCACATTTTGTATCTGTGCATTCCTAGTGACTTAAGGTTCATAAATAAGATCAGAAAACTGAATATTGAAGTGTTTCATCATGAGGAGAACTTGCCTTCATGTGCCGCAGGTTTGGAATGGACATAATTCTCACTTCAGGAATGTAGCTCCTGTAAAGTCGAAGAAAGAAAAAAAAAATTTCAGCCAAGAAAAACTCACAGAACAACAAACAAGAGAATTAAGTATACACAAGACGCATGACTTACACTGCCACAAGCTGGATTTTGAACTTAATGGAGGTTGGATTAAATTCTGGTTTACTCAGATTGTGCTCACATTTCTGAAAATAAAGGATATGGCAATTAACAGGACAATCTCAATCAAACATGAATATATAATCAAACTTGCTTTTGATAAATAAAAACAGCAGCTTCGTGAATGCTTTAATTGGAGAGCGAGAGGAAAGCTTTAATGTGTACAGACCCTACAGCGCAGAGAGCGTTTCATCAGCAGGTGCTTGTGTCTGGGGTGCAACTGAGATTCTCCTGCAGGCTGAAAATCTGGCTGTAGCAGTCTCTGGCGAAGAGTTGTCACTGCATCAAAAGATGTCATAAACAACGTGTTGCAACTTCCACACAGCAGAACATACATCATTTAACAAGGGCATTAAATATCTTTTATGATTACAGCTTTTGCCTTATGGCTAAGTTATTCTTTGTTTTTCTGCATGCCGTTATGTCTTGCACAAAGTCGAGCATTCTAACCTTTCAAAAATATACTCTTGAGCACAAGCACATACACACACATTCACTGCATACACACTTTGCCTGCTTTGCGCTACTCTTTAGCACAATCACAACCCAAACCTCATGCACAGGCAATGTGCACAAACACAAACCAGTACACAGGACTAAAAACCTGAGCTGCAAGTGGTAAACTAAGTATACTTTCACCTTTAGAAGGACAGATATAGTTCGATTATTTGATCCCTGAACTGGTGAGCCCAAAAAAGCTTGTCCACTTGTATATGGCTGCTAAACCCACGCCATAGTAACTGTCCCTGCTTTCTCTTCACTAGAATTGACTTTGGATTAAAGAAAGTAATGAAGCAGTATTTTGGGTGAAGCAGGGATGAGACCAACCTTCAGGCAGGTTGACAGGATGAGTGTAATAGTCCTCAGGCAGGGGCTCTACCTCATCCAGAGCCTGTGCTGGCTCTATAGTGATCTCCTTCTGGTCCTCTCCCTCTTTCAGTCTAAAAACAACAGCATCATATCAGACAACTTCCACAAATACTTTAATGTCATGCTTAAAGGCACAGTTCACCAAAAATGAAAATTCTCTCACCATTTACTCTCCCTCATGTCATCCCAGATGTGTCTGACTTTCTTTCTTCTGCTGAACATAAACTAAGATTTCTAGAAGAATATCTCAGCTCTGAATGACTATACAATGCAAGTGAATGGTGGCCAGAACTTTGAAAGTCCAAAAAGTGCATAAATGCAGCATAAAAGTAATCTATATGAGTTAAATCCAGTAGTTAAATCCATTGCTGTGTCCGAAATCGCCCCCTATCCACTATATAGAGCACGATTTCAGGTGTCGGCCATTTTGTAGTAGCATCCGAATTCTGAGTGAACTACTCATTCCCTACATTCGTTCACTCCTTCTTACCCACAATGCACTCTGATTTTGAGCGTACATCAGATGTACACCCAACGACAGCTTATTGCCCCTAATCCACCGCAGGGAGGAGAGAGCGTGTGCGGGAGAGAGCACAAGCGAGCAAGAGACACCAGTTTACAGCTTCATTCCTGCAATGTTTTATTTCATGCTGACTGTATTGTTTTACTTTTTGAAAAATAATACTTGATTAAAATAGCATAATAAAATATAGTGAGCCAAAATCATACAGATACATTTTAAAATGTATTTATATAGTTGATGTTATGATGAGGAGTTTTATTTTGCCATTAAAGTAAAGAATTCTTTCTTCACTAAATAATTAACTGGGGTAATATTATTGTAAATCAGAAGACTGCACACAGTGGCAATAATAATTTAGTGGATGATTCAAATATTCAGTTTTCACATATAGGTTATGATAACTTCAGTGCTGCTTTATGCATGAAGGTGCCATGTTCCCATAGTTTTCCCATATCTTCAGAAGTGATATGATAAGTGTGGGTGAGAAACAGATCAATATTTAAGACCTTTAATTATAAATCTTCACTTTCACTTTCTTTTGTTTTTGCCGATTTGCGTTCTTCGTGCATATCGCCACCTACTGGGCAGAGAAGGAGAATTTATAATAAAAAATTACTTAAATATTGATCTGTTTCTCACCCACACTTATATCACTTCTGAAGACATAGATTTAACCACTGGAGTCGTATGGATTACATTTTATTCTGCCTTTATGTGCTTTTTGGACCTTAAAAGTTCTGGCCACCATTCATTTGCATTGTATGGGCCTACAGAGCTGAGATATTCTTCTAAAAATCTTTGTTTGTGTTCTACAGAAGAAATAAAGTCATACAAATCTGGGACGGCATGAGGGTGAGAGATATAGATATAGTACTTAAGTACTAAATTGAGTGATTTGTTTTTTTTTTGTTTTTTTGGTATAATGCATGTATTGTTGAGACACTGTTATAATCATGAGGATTATATGACAAAATTTGAGTGGTGCTAACCAGTGCAAAATCTCCACTACAACACCAGGGCGTTGCAATAAAGATGCTAGATGGTTATTTACTAGCCTAAGTTTTCTATGACATTGTGGTCCCTAAATATGGCTCGGGTCTCTCCTTCAATTAATCTATGGGATTTTTTGTCCACTTTATTTTCCACCAGGTGAAAATCATAAGTCTGATTACTCAGAAAAGTAATAGCACACCTCTCATCAACAAGTTGCACAAATGGTGCAGCATGAGTTTCACTCCAAAGTTTAATACTTTTGGTTTGCCGGCGGGCCTGAGTGAATTTTTTGGAACAGGAAAAATACTTACGAAAGGCCATATAGGGCACTGATTGGGGCTCCAGATCTCTGCCTCTGTAACCTGGTTCCAAGGCCATACTTCTCCTTGCAGACAAAAAATATAAACCACATCAGTCCACACTAATCAGAGCCTGTTTTTCTAGGTCTAAGCTACAGGTACCACTTTCAGTGTGACTGAAAAGAAACTTTCAGTTTCAGTGTGTTAGCCATGATAGTACATTTAGTAACTGTCAACAGATCTTAAGCAAAATCTTATGAAATGCTTACTTTCCAAGAACCTGGTTGAATCATTTCTGTGAAATCTAATAAGATGCTTGGAACAAATCTACATTCAAATTGGTCAAGAAATCAAACTACAAATAAACCTCAAGCATCTTTAAACTGCATACATAAATACCAGCCTAACCAGGAGTCTTCACAACTTGTGTCGTGTCCCATTTAAAATATCCCCCTCCAAACATAAAGGATTCAATTGTCTAGAGAGCTCCAAGAAGCAATAGTGATGTTCATGTGACCATTTAGTAACAGATACAACATGCTAGACTGCTGGAAGGATTGGGTTGGCATCTTTTAAGGCCAAAGAAAGCAGTGTTAGTGAAAGAATTGCAGGGGAAAAAATACCACTCACCACCACGTGAATAGTGTGTTGCTGGAGAGGGGTATAGAACCAAAAAATTTAGCGTGCACAAGCAAAGAAAAGGAGAGAGAAACAATCAAGTGAATCAAATGCATTTAAGCAAACATTAAAGTGGCAGTTCATAAGGAAACAAGGATTGCTTCAAAAGTGCAATCAGTGCCCAATCATTTATTACAGGGTTAGAAATGAACCACTTGACTCAATTGTGTCTTCAAAGACAACAAAAAAATAAATGCCAAAAAAAAAAAAAAGCATTAAAAATATTCATGTAACAAAGTCACATTTCAGACCCTGTTAAATTAGTAAATTAAGTCTTTAAAGAGATCAAAGCCAGCTTCAAGAAAGATTAAAGGAAATGTTTAAGCAAAAACACGTCAACTTATTTTAAATGTTTAGTATTATGCAAAATATGCACAAAAAGCATCACTTAAGCTTAAACTTTGATGTGTTTCAACAGGACTCTGCAAGGTTGCATTTTTAAAGGGATAGTTCACCCAAACAGGAAAAATCTCATAATTTCTTCACCCTCATGCCATCCCAGATGTGTATGACTCTCTTTCTTCTGGTGAACACAAAGATTTTTAGAAAAATATTTCAGCTCTGTAGGTCCATACAATGCAAGTGAATGGTGACCAGACCTTTTAAGCTCCAAAAATCACATAAAGGCAGCATAAAAGTAATCCATAAGACTTCAGTGGTTTACTCCATGTCTTCTGAAGATATATGATAGGTGTGGGTGAGAAACAGATCAATATTTAACTCTTTTTTTTTTTTTTACCATAAATCTCCATTTTCACTTTAAGTGGAGATTTATGGTAAAAAAATAAATTTAAAAAAAGACTTAAATATTGATCTGTTTCTCACCCGCACCTATCATTTCACTTCTGAAGACATGGACTAAACCACTGAAGTCTTATGGATTACTTTTATGCAGCCATTATGTGATTTTTGGAGCTTCAAAGTTCTGGTCACCATTCACTTGCATTGTATGGACCTACAGAGCTGAAATATAATTTTAAATATCTTTGTGTTCAGCAGAAGAAAGAAAGTCATACACATCTGATATGGCATAAGGGTGAGTAAATGATGAGAGAATTTTATTTTTGGGTGAACTGTCCCTGTAAGACAAGACAAACCACATCGCTTCCACTTTCTAACTACAAAGTAAACGTTAGTTTGGGAGGGTGTTTCTAGACACAGTGGTCGGAGTGTGTACCGAGAATGCCTGAGGCATGAACGGACGTCTTCTAGCAAGCTTCTTCCTGTCTCTCTCCAGCTTCTCTCTTTGGGCCAGCTGCTGATAATACTCAATCAACTTGTTGATCTGAAAAGAGAACGTACATCATGACTGACTGGACATCCACTTGAAAAAATACCATGGAAAATGAAGTCTTTTTAAGAGGTGGTTTGATTGTCCACATACCCTTTGAGTATGAGGATTTTCCGGTTCCTGCCATCCTCCACTGGCTAAAGTACAAAGATGACAAACAGTTTTACTTTAACTTACATGCAACCTAATGCTAGACATATTTCAAGACCACAATGTAAGCTTGTGAGTCCCCAGACGACTCATTTACAATATGTTCAAATACTATGCTTAAATACAGACTTATAACAGTACAAAACTCAGGGTTTACTGATAAACCCTCAAGCACTGCCACTGCTACATATGTCCCTATCAGGGAAAGCAGGGACTCACCCACAGATTTGTCAGCCATGCCTACATCTCTTGAAGTCCAGCGACAAAATCCACAGGCCAAGTAATAGGCCTTCTTCATTGTTGTCTTGGTTGGGTCATCAGGCATTGGTGCTGGGATGTTGGTGGCTCGTGTGGAGAGGGTGTGCATACAGCATGGGCAGTCAAAACAGTTGGCACACCTGAAGTGAATACATCCGATTGCAATCAATCATTTTAAAAAAATGAACATTTAAAAGACCATAATTGACAAGGAATTAAATATGCATAATTGTCATATTATCTGGTAGATAAGAGTATAAATATCATCTGTGAAGAATTGTCAATTTGAACTTGATTATACTGATTAATGATTATACATTATTGTTTACTACGATTGATTCCGTCCACTGCAGCACTGTGCCACATCTACACCCAAAAACTTCAGGGTAACTGACCTTACAACCAGTAATTTATTTTCTCAAGCTGTGATTCTGAAAATATAAAGAACAGTCCCACATGGTGGTGTGTCTACAATGTTACCATTGTTACCAAAAAAGGACAAATTATGTTTCCATAGTGGGTTATCATCAGGATCCTTACTAATATTCCTACATGGGCATTCATGTACCAAATGTTTAGCACTGATGTGGCTTTACCTGTTCTTCTTGAGCTTGGCCTCAGCTGATGGCATATTCTCCAGACAACTGGGGCAAAAATGTGAATCGACCTATATAACAGGCACAAACCAAAACATAATCATAGCAATGTTTGTCCAAATTTCTAGATAACGTACATTGCACATACTGATACAAAACGGACAGCAAATATCAACTTAATGGTGATGACAGATGAAAAATTCAGACATAGCTTATCTAAAACATAATATGGTTTATTATTCTATAACAACCATGGTCTTTGTAGGGTGTGGTAGTGTTTAGGCCATCAAAATAACAATAACAACTGATTACATCATTACATTCCTCCTTTGAGTGTTTTTACAATTAAACTAAAATGATAAGATGTATGGTGGTTGCCATTCAACGCATTTAATTCATATTTTTTCTTATTAGCTTTTAGCATTTGCAGGATATCTGTCCAGTTCCACAAGAAGTGGGAGGTGCAGAAGTAAACTGACTGGTTAGATAGCCAGTTGGAAAACGCCATTGCCGTGTAATTTGTGACAGATGTATAAACTAGCCAATCACAGGCCGAGGATTCGTTCCACATCGACTGGAAGGCGGATCAACTGCTGTCAACAGCTAGTTAGCCCGTTATTAACACGGCAAACATCTATTTTTTTCAAATAAATATTGTAACCCACGTACTTACTTCATGTGACACGCACTCCAATGATCGCAGTTCACTGCAATATCTGCAAAAATACAGCTGAGAGAGTGGAACTCGAATCCTTTTCTCGCCTCGGACGAGATAAAGCACTTTCTCCGGCTGTAGCAGCGTCGCCATTTCTCACTGATTTCCTTCTGCTTACGTAACGATGACGTCACAACACGTTGCCGCTTTTGTCTCAATAGCACCCCTGCTGTTCATAAGCAAATTATTTTCTGGCTGTCATCAGACCTATGTAACTATTATTCTTGCATAAGAAAACTAGAGAAGTAAAGTTCATCAGGACAAATTTTAGGATGGCTTGAAAAAGCCTCGTCTGAAAATTTATTAATGAAAAGAATGCTTAGCTAGGCATTGCTAACATGTTTTAGCATGTTGATAGCAGGTTTTAGCACTTAGCTAGACATTGCTAGCATGTTTTAGCATGTTGCTAGCATGTTGCTTTGCTAGGCTAGGCTTTTGCATTTGGTTGTTAGGCAGTTACCAGGGTGATGCTAACAAGGTTCCTTGCTAGCCTGAGTCAAATGACCCAACCCGGAATTCTCTACGATGTTCTGGTGCAGAGATATGTTTTTGCTACTCAGTTACTAGGGTAACCCCATATGGTTGCTAGGCAGTTACCAGGGTGATACTCAAATGTTCCTAATTGGGAGATATGATCTGACAAACTTCTTGCATTGACTTGTCATAGTATTAAAAATATCCCTTCCCATTGTACCCTATGGGACTTTTTGAGACATTTTTTTGCCCCCCAGGGGTGCACCGTACCCCATCCCTTAGAAAAGTCATAGCATTGGTGTCCTAAATAGGCCGGTCGTTTTGACACCTCATTTGTGGGTCTACAACAAACGGTGCAGGACGAGTTAGGTGCCGAAAAAGTGTACGGAAGAATAATAACAAGTATGTGAGATTATTGCTTCGCAAGCATCACTAATAAGCTTAAATAGTAGATCAGTAGGTTGGCTCTTTCAAGCCAACCCAATAATAATAAGCTTAAATGGTAGATCAGTAGGTTACCTTTCCTATTGGTAACCGGTTAGAACAAAATAAAAGAACAGTTATTAACGTTCTTTTTAAAATGTCAGTTCTCTGTGCTAAGGGTGGGTGTGGGTGATATACCAGTTGCAGTGTAATCAGATCTCTCAAGAAAAAAAGGGAACTTTTCTGGAAAAATAAGCTCAAAATAAGGGACTTGCATTACCCAAAATAAGTGAAAATATTATTTGTTTTCCCATCTGGGGGAACTATCAGCATAGAGATCATAACAAGAAATGTATGCAGTAAATGAACATCTTTTCAATAAATGTATTTTTTATATTAAATATATCCCCCAAAATATTTAAAATATACATTTGGAAATCTAAAATCAATTAAAATCAGTTTGTAGTAATTTTATAGTTGCCAAAAAGGTCTTCCGCATGTCACCATGCAGCAACATCCACAACATGCAACAGGCAAAGAAATTCATAATGCAGTAATCCTTTAGGATTAAAGAACATGCTTATCATGTTCTACTAAAATGAGTGAAGCCCCATGTTTTGGGCAACAGGAAGTGGTGTATTTCCGAAAATGTACTTTGATAAACGATTTAGACTTTGTTTTCATTTAAAATGTATCAGTACGAAATTAACCGGTTATCAACATTTAAAAACAAAGTTTCCCTCGAGCATATGGCAGAACCCTAAACTATGCATTAAATAGTTCCCTTTCTGTTGGTCAGATTGAATTGTGAGGGAGGTTAATACACGGTGACCTATGTGAGGGTGGAGTATTGAGACCTTTTGAAAATTTGGTTCAAAATTTTGGGATTCCCAGATCTCAATTTTATAAGTATTTACAGCTGCGCCACCTACTCTCACTGTTTTTGGAAGTGGCACGCACCCCCCTAGTGCGGCAGATACTCTGGGAGTGGTGGTTACTGCTTTTGGAAAAGGTAATGAGGCATCAGTGTATTACTCCCTGCTAATTCAGTGTCTGGGGGACGGAGCTTTAAATTCCCTCAAAAGATTATGGGAGGAAGATTTAAATTTGTTTTTGGAGGAGGGAGTGAGGGCTAGGATTCTTAAAAACATCAAGTCTGCATCTAGAGATGCAAGGGTGCACCTTATGCAATTTAAGATTCTACATAGATTTTATTGGACCCCTTCTAAATTGTATAGGCTTGGTCTTAAGGACACACCCACCTGCTGGCGATGCCATTTAGAAGATGGAGACACCACCCATGTTTTTTGGGGTTGTCGTAAGATACAGGAGTTCTGGTTGAGGGTCCAGAATTTTATGGCCGACGTATTGGGTACTCGGATCTCCTTTTGCCCCAGGCTCTGTATTTTGGGTGATGGGGCGGTCATTGATGTAGGAGATAAGTACATGAAGAATTGGATCCTGGCCGGTGTTATGGTGGGCAGACAGGTTATCCTTAGAGGATGGAAGTCAGCTGAAGCCCCCTCATTTCGTGAGTGGTGCAAGGAGATTGGGCAGGGTGTCAGCTTGGGAAGAGTTGTCATATAGATGGCTAGGCAACATGGATATGTTCATCAGGAGGTGGGGTAGCTATTTGGCCTTTTTGGTGGGCTCTCGGGGAGGGGCAGTGGAGGGAGACGGGTTGTTTTAAATATGTATTTTGTAGCCTTTTTGTTTTTGAACATATACTTTTTTAAATGTATTTCTAAATATTTTCTTCAGTTTTTTATATATATACATATATATATATATATATATATATATTATTCGGTTTCAGTGCCTGAACCTTTTTAGTCTCTGCTAAGAAGCCTGTTTAAGCTGTGTTTTATGTATTTTATTTATTGTTTCTCAGACAACAAAGATAAGAAAAAAAAAAAAAACACTGCATAGCTCAGTTTCGCAATTAAGCAACATGTCTGTGTTGTGCTCATTAAAGATCCATTAAACAGCCTGCTGAGTGATCCATTCTGTAAAGAGTATAACAGTTTGATCAAACCGGAGACAGGCACATCTTTCTGTCGACAATTACGAGGTTAAAAAGTATTTCAGGGAAGCTCTGTTTCTTAAGTTGCACTAAAACACAATCCTCTGGACTATTCATGCTTATGTAAAAGTAAAAATAATAACAGGATTTATTTATAAAATGTACTATAATTATTTGTACATTTCAGAGCTATCTTCCTTAAGTGGGGTAAAGATGCCCTTCTTATATTGATTGATATATAAATTGAAATAGTTATTTTTATGTATTTAAAACTTTAACTCACAGTCCATCAATATGTTAACTTTGAATTTCAGTTTTCACTATTGTACCACTCTTTGATAAACTTACCAGTCTTTTTTTTTTTTTTAACCAACCATAACCATTTCCATGCATATATAATAAGCTCTCTTCCGGGACTTTTGTAAAACCAGTGTTGCAGATGAGGTGCAGAAAGACTGTTCATCATATTTGACAGCTATCGAGCAAATAACAGAGGGCCAGAGGGGTGAATCTTTTAGTCCAAAGGTTCTCAAACTTTTTAAAGCCATGGCACCCCTTTAGTGATATTTTTCACAGCACCCCAACTACCAATTAATAAGTAAATATACTGATAATCAGAGATCTGACTGAGAATTCTTAAAGCTTCTGAAGTTATACAGCTAAGAAAAGTAAGTGCTTTTCTCTTTTTCTGGTCAATATTGTTGTTTGAATAATGATGATGTGCCTATAACAGACAGCGATAGGTCTATTAGGGCTGCATTTCACATTGAACAGATCCAATATATTGATACATCATATTAGTATTCCATGTGTTTAGACTTAATACATTCCCAAATAAAAAAATGTCCTTCCCAGAACGTTTACAGAAATGAGTTTTAAGGTTATTTTTTGGTAAGCCAGGAATATGTTTTTAATGGAAATATAACATTTCTTTAAGGTTGTGCATGATGGTTCCTCTGACATTCCACTATTGTTCCCTTAACCTCAAAATGTCAGGGATATTTCTGTAACTATTGTATATTGCTACCTTACATCAATAACCAGTCTACAAGCCATGTTGTTATCCATTGTTTTATTTATTATTGAAATAAGCCAAACACATTATCACACATACTGTATTTTGGAGGGTTAAATGAATTAATTCATATGTAAGATTTGCTGGAACATGTATTATTTTTTATCTATCATTGTATTACAATACTGTAAACATTTTGACAACTGAAAAGGCATTTATGCATAAGGTGTTATTATATATAGCAGTCAAGCTCCTCTTCTGAGTTGTCTTCTCCAACATGAATCTCATGCCATGCCACAGGACAGAAAGAAAGCAGTCATTAACATTAGACCAGGTTTCAATTTCAATCACACTTGGATTTAACAAAGAGTTCTTACGTTTCCTTAAGCCGCCACTAAAGTGTGGTGTATCATTTCAAACTGCCTTTCACTCATTCCATATCAGGGCTTAAACTCCTACGGACCATGTAAGTGTAAGAATAAGTTATGGAAAATCCCATATTTATTTAACTCTATTCAGAATATTGGGGCTATGTCACAATGATAAACTACTTGTAACAGATTACTTTTAGACTTAAAAGACACTTATATTTAAACACAATTCACATCAAATAATTGAACAGCATTGTGTCACGCTCTTAAAACGTAGGCGATTATTCAGAAAGATCTCTTAGACGTCCTCATCAAGTTCACTCTCCTACGTTGGGGTTGTCCTTTCCAAAA
Organism: Myxocyprinus asiaticus; assembly: GCF_019703515.2. Taxonomy (NCBI): domain Eukaryota; kingdom Metazoa; phylum Chordata; class Actinopteri; order Cypriniformes; family Catostomidae; genus Myxocyprinus; species Myxocyprinus asiaticus. The sequence continues at coordinate 33,910,997 of NC_059365.1, read as the reverse complement.
GAAATCTGAGTTGGACACGTCAGTCGTGATTACTTAGCATCCAACCATTAGGCCCAGCGCAACATCCTTATGATAGAACAAGAGTGTCCTCCATATTGCGAGCCCGGCTTCACAGTGGTGCATCACAAGGAGACATGAGGGGCACCCTCAAGCTGACCCAGCACTGGAGAGGTCTCATGTGCAGCAGTCCATGAGGGGTGACAGAAGCTGCTGCGACCATCAACCCCAACATCCACTAAAACACTTGTGATGGTAAAGCTACACTCAGCTTGAACCTTGTCAACCACTGAAGGGTAGACTGAATGCAACCGCTGGACAGGCAAGCTGTCATGGTCACCAATTCGAGTTGCATTCCTAAGCAGAAAACCTGCCGAAAACTTGCGCTAACAGTGTCTAATCTGCAAGGTAGTTCAGGACACGGATGCTGCTGAGCATCAGCAGAGCAAGTGCTGCATTGACACACTTGGAAAAAGTGTGTGGAGCTAGGGACAGGCCGAAGGGAGGGACCTTGAACTGAAACACTGCACCATCAAAGGCAAATCTCAAGAATGGCCTATGAAGAGGGGCTATCTGTACATGAAAGTTTGCATCTTTCAGGTCCACCAACAAAAACTAGTCAAACTATTGCATCCTTACAGTGACAGTGCTAGGACATGGCAGTCTTCTGGCACATTGCCAACAGCAGCACAAACAGATATCGAGCTGCTGCCGCATTCTTGATCCCAGCTCACAATGGTGGGGAGAACAAGTTTTAGGAACATGAAAGTGTAGTCCAGGCCTTCTTGAGGGACAGAAGCGACCACTTCATAGGGCTTAACCCATTTTGAGGTCTGCAGATCATCAGGAACACTTAGCTCACCCAGAGGAAGCATTTCTGCTGGGTCTAGGTTCCTAAAGAACAATCTTTTTCCTCAGCAATTTCCACCTTCTGGTGGAGAACTAAGGCATTGAGCAGGAGGGCCTTCTTATTGCGCATTTCTGACAAATTAAGCCAGAGATGATGCTCGATGGACACCAGGCCACCCATAGATTTGCTGATAGCCTGGGAAGCTTGGTGGAGTGCCAAATCTGTGGCATGGCACAGCTCTTTAGAGGACTCGGGGTGGGACCGCGTTCGTTCATGTCTTTGAGTAAGTCGCTTGGTAGGCCTGCAGAACCGCCATTGTGTGCAGAGACAAACCAGCCTGCCCTGCCACAGCATAAGTCATATCCTCTATGGAGGACGTGAGACGACATGGCCTGGACAGCAGCGAAGGCTTGGATTTGGGCAAAAGTGGGCCGCCACAGCCTCTTCAACTGGGGGAATCTCTGAGTAGACTCTCTGAGATTAAGCGCCGTGAAGGCGGCTGCACCAGGAACTTGCACTCTCGCTGCAAAGGGAGAGCGCCAAGTCTTAACGAGCTAATCATGCAGCTCCGGGAAAAATGGCACTGGGCTCATTGAGTCGAGAGCACTTGGGCACATGAAGAAAGTGCTAATCGAGCTTAAGCTTCTTAACCACCCACTTGAGAACCTCCATTTTAATTCTGTATCAGACAATTTCCTCTGACGGCTTTCAGCACCGTGGGGGGCAACACCGGTGAGCGCCTCATCCTAGATGGTTTTTACTATCCTTAGCCACCAGCAACAAAGTATCCCCTTCCTCGTGTCCACCAAACGTGGCCGCATCATGCACGCAGGCCACAGGGCGTAGATCGTCAGGCGTGAAAAACTCATCCTCAGTTTCACACTTAGGTATGTATTCAGAAAGTTCTCTTAGACATACCCATCAAGCTCATTCTCCCAGGTTAGGGTTGTCCTCCCCAACAAAAATCTCAGTCAATGACACAGAAGAGAGAGAAAGAGAGAGAGTGAGAGAGAGAGAAAGAGAGAGAGAGAGAGAGCAGTTTTTTCAACAAAAGTTCTTAATTTTCCTTAAGCCTCCACTAGAGTGCAAGAATAGTGTAAGAATAAGTCACTGAAAAACCCATATTAAAGTAGTACATAGTATTAAAATACTATAGCAAACTATAAAGGATAACATTACTGTGTCCATATTTACAGTGTACATATTACATGTTGCTAAACAAATTTAGTACTATAACAATAACAACAATAACAATGCATCTCCACAAAATAATTACACCTTAAATAAACTTAGTTCAATATTATTCCTCAATATGTAATTATTCTAAATGCACAGTAACATGACCACTAGTCCAGGGACTAAAAACTGTTTAAAGAATGAAAACGAAAACCCGAAAACTATTATTTTTATTATAATTATTATTATAATTATTATTATTATTATTATTATTATTATTATTATTGCAGAACTAATTGATAATGAGAACGAAGTCCCTTTCAATTGTTCAGTTAAATACTGGTAACTAGTTAATTTTGCTCCAATATTTATGAAACCAAAGACCAAACCCAGACAGTACATGTACATCTCCGAGATGTATGTTTTAGATCTTTTCATCTGGAAAGTATTGCATTGTAATTAACATCTGCTAAACATCTTAAAAATATCAGATTTTCAGACATTCTAAATCATAAACGTCTCATCTTCTGGATGTTTTTTGACATCCGCAAGGAAACATCTTATAGACGTATTGTAGATGAGCAAACAAAAACCACCCAAAATACATCTCCCAGATGTTAACACACATATCTAATAGACATCTGGCTGTACATTTGCTATCAGGGATGGGTTTATCTCAGTAAATTTTAGTAATTTTACCACTTCCTGTTGCATGAAAAAATGCAGGTTCTCTCTTTTAAGTAGAATATAAGCATATGCTTTGTTTCTGAAGGAAACAGCGAATTCAAAAAATACAAATAATGCATAATTCAGCCCGCATAAGGTAAAATACAAATTATTCAGCACGCACAAGCAGGGGTGTAAAGTAATTTAGTAAAAATACTTAAGTATTATTTTTGGGGATTTGTACTTAAGTGAAATTTAAACTGAATACTTGTACTTTTACATGTACATGCGCTTTTGAAAAGGCAGAATTTTGGATCTGATTCATTTAATATTTGTGCGACTAGACCATATGTGACTGCCCAACTGAATGTGATGTATTCATTCAAAACAATGAGCACAAAGAGAGAAATATTGATGGTTTTTGTCCTAAACTTTATTCTAAATGCCTGCTACTTTTGCAGATTGGACAGTTATGAAGTCAAAAATAATAATTCACATTGCAAATATACTCTACAGTTGAAGTCAGAAGTTTACATACACTTAGATTGAATCATTAAAACAAATTTGTATCCACTCCACAGATTTCATATTAGCAAACTATAGTTTTGGCAAGTTGTTTAGGACATCTACCTTGTGCATGACATGAGTAATTTTTCCAACAATTGTTTACAGACAAATTGTTTCACTTTTAATTGACTATATCACAATTACAGTGGGTCAGAAGTTTACTTACACTAAGTTAACTGTGTCTTTAAGCAGCTTGGAAAATTCCAGAAAATGATCTCAAGCTTGGTCGCAAATGGGTCTTCCAAATGGACAATGACCCCACGCATTCCTCCAAAGTTATGGCAAAATGGCTTAAGGACAACAAAGTCAAGGTATTGGAGTTGCCATCACCTCCTGAGCAAACCTCAGAAAACAATTCACAAAACCAACTAACTTTCTCCAAAGCTTATTTTGAATTTTCTGATCTTTCTTTATGTCTCAAGGGGCTGAGTGTTCTGACATTGCAATTCGTGAGCGCCTTCTCCCATGCAACAAACATTGCGTGACTGTGGCAATATTTTTGCAAAAAAAATTATGTGGTTCATTACACATCTCAGGGCAGTTCCCAAGTGAAATGCGCTAAAAGTGAGTGAAATGTTCTCCTAAACAGATGAGGTTTTTAAGGTTAATGTTCTATCGAGATTGAAATCAACAAAACCTACCTCCCTACCTTAAACCTTTAACCTAAACTAAACTGATAGTGTCAGAAAAAGCAAATGTGACATGAAAAACACAATTTCTGAAGGAACTTTGTCATTTTGTGGTGCTTCTATGACACTTTCGGCTCACGTGTCGACTTGCATGCTCTTCAGGACTTGTACCCTGGTCTTTTGTATCACATATGCAACACTATTATTTGAGCTTCTGTGAAATTTGATCACAGTTACACAAGCTTGTAAATGTAGGTAAAGGACAGGCAAGTAGGAGGTGGCAACCAGCTGAACAATCAACATAAACTTTTAATGCATAAAGGAACTTAAAACAACATAAAACAGAAGGATACAGACACACATGCAATGCGGCCGCGTGCGTCTCTCTCTCTCGAACCGGCATCTCCAGCTGCCCCTTATCTCGCTCTCCTGCTGATCAGCTGATCCACGCCCTCCTCCTCGTCACACTCTTCCTACGCCCAATTCAGGCCAGGGCGCCACTGGTCTGACTAACTCCCCCCCCATCTGGGCGCTGCCCTTCCAGCCGTTCTGTCAGCCAGTGGCCCACCCTGCCTCCTGTGAACCTGGGGAGGAGAGACAAGGGGAGGCATGGGGAGAGGAAAAGGGCGAGCGGAGACACACATAGAGAGAAGAACTTGTTCGCTGGCTCACGGATGCGCTGTTGCCCTGTCCTCAACCACTACTCCACCCTCTGGCAGACGCCAGCTCGCTCCTCCCCCGGTGGATGACAGCGAGTCCTCCGGCCCCTGGCGGACAGAACCGCTCCTCCCCTTCTCGGCAGATGGCCATGGATCCTCCGGCTCTTGCCGGCCGGCAGCGATCCCTCCATCCCCAGGCAGATGGCCACGGCTGCTCCCTTGGTGGATGGCAGCGCCGAAAACTCCGTGACAGCGCATCCCTCCTCCTTCCTGGGTTTCGGCACCACTGTAACAGGTAATGGATGGGCAAGGAGGAGGAGGGAAACGGCTGTACTATCAACATAAACTTTTAATACATAAATGAACTTAAACAGCATAAAACATGCATCTCTCTCTCTCGAACCGGCGTCTCCAGCTGCCCCTCATCTCGCTCTCCCCGCTGATCAGCTAATTCAGTGCCGGCCGTGCTCCATCACGGCCCGGCCACACCCTCCTCCTCATCACAGTTATGTAATGCAAACGTTAAAATGAGTCATGCGCTATAGTAAAGTGTTTATGTAACATAAGATAACATTGTGTGAGGAACAAAGTGAAAAGTAAGTGTTTATGAACTGATAATCTGCCGTTTACTCATGATTTGTGTGAAAGGGAATAAAAGTAATTGTTGTTTTAGCACCTCTAATGTTCACTCCACAAGGAAATTGCTGTGTTACATACAGGCCACATAAAAATCATTTTGCAAAAATGTAGTTATTGTAACATGATTCTAGGACCAGGTTGCGAATGCCACTGGGGGAGAAATATGACAGTTGTCAGAGACAGTATAAAGGTGACTTAACAAACCAATAGAATTTAACATCCTCACTCACACAATCTCCTCTCTTGATTTCATTCTAGCTCAGAAAAAAGTTACTTTTTACTTTTTTAATACTTAAGTACAATTTAATGTGAATACTTTTTGACTTTCAATCAAGTATATATTTGGCTAGATACTTGAACTTTTAATTGAGTAAAATTATTACTCAGTATCCGTTCTTGCACTTAAGTATAATTTTGTCATTTAGCCCGAATTCGCTATTAATGTTATTAATCGTTCTTTCATCTTGTTCTAAGCGCTTAACATTTGAAAAAGAGGCCGTGAAACGCTGGAACCTGAACAGAAAAATAGTTTCTGCTCAGAACGAACCAGAAGAATAACATTTTGTTTTTAGTCCCTGTATTATATAACTCATAGTATCACTGAGACAACTCTGCATTTGAATTAGAGACATAGATGGCAAATCTGTCTGTTACACTTAAGCGTCCTATATGACGCTTTCTAAGTTTTTCCAACTAACTAAGCTCTAAATGTAATTAAAGCTTTATTTGTTAATTTGTCATATCCACACAATTTCTTCAGATCGCCACCAGAGGCCATCATCGCCCCATTACTGACCTGGGCTTACATCATCATCCTCAACTCAAGCGGATTTCACTGAAACAAGTGTTTTGGCAACTGGACGTTCAAAGTCGAGAAATCCTGTGGAGCGGAGGTCAATCTTCAAATAAAATAGTACATATATAGAATTTCAAATACTATCGCTAGAAACCAGTATAAATAATCAATATAAATAAATATCTATGGAAATTATAAGAAGAATTACCGAGGGAAAAATGCAGCTGTGATCTGTGCAGTCAATATTGTTGATTTAGAACGAGTGATGGATAAAAAATCGTCGTCATGGTAACAGTGACTCGTGACAGTGCAGCTGGAACATAGAACGAACAGCGTCACAACTAGAGAGAGTCTGATGGCTGATTGTTAACAACAATTAAATTGTACAAAAGTGGTATAAACATTAAACAATACATAAAGACTAATTAAATGAACAAATACATTAATAAAATGTCAGCTTGCAGATATTGTGTCAAATTCGTTAAGCAAAAACACTCCTTGGCTTAGTAAATACCCAGTAAGATGAACACTAATGTAAAGTGAAAACTTTGAAATTCAAGTGATAAATAATTATGCGCCTTTAATTGACACGATAGTTTTACAATATAGTTGTGTCGATCAGATTACAAAACGTATAGGCCTACTTATAGGCTAATAAAATTATTACCTAATTTCAAACTTGTCTGTTTTACGATCTTTAGTCGGTTTGCGTTTTAATAAACACTGTCCATGTAAATGTTTATTATGTTAACATGTGGGATGAGGCTGATGATGTTTTTGGCTTGCCTGCGTCACTCTCCTCACGTGTTTCTTCATCTCAAGCACAGTGACACATCATTCAGACAGCACATAGACACCCGACAGGGGCAACACATCGCCCTCATGGGGATCCAGAAGATTCTTTGGATGTGTGTTCTGCTCCTGGCAGGTCTTTTAGACAAAGTTAGTGGATTATCCAATACCCAGGTAAGACAAATACGTATTATACAGTTTTTAAATCTTAAAAATAATAATAAAATAAAAAAATCTTATTTTGGTAATGTTTGGAAATTACCCAAAGCAATTAAACAGTAAACAATAGAGAACATGAAAAAAATAAAATAAATAAAAAATAGATACAAATTCAAATTTTCATGGAATTACTTCAGTAGACATTGTGGATTCAACCAGGTAACGTTTTACACGTTACACTAAAGCTCTGGAAACAAATTATAGAAAAAAAAATATGACATCAAAGTATCTTGTCTCTATATTAAAGCATGTTATAAAGGCAGTGATATTAAGACATATATTGGGACATAAACCTGTGTGATTTGGGGATAACGTGCAGACTATTTTCCCCATGCAATAGCAGGTGGCGCAGGTTGCCACAGAAACTGCCACAGAAAATAAATAAATAAATGAAATAAATAAGAGTCATAGTCAGTTTGTATGCACAGGAATAGACAGTGAAATAAAATGTCCAGAAGACTGTTTTGCAACACATTAGTTGTTCTTTTAAGTGCTTTAACTAACAGCATAAGTCACCAAAAGGTAAATATTTACTCTACCTTATCAGGCAGAATATTATAAAACCCACTACTACAGCGTCAAGGTGATGTAATATTTTTTTAATGGTAACACTTTACAATAAGGTTCCATTTGTTAACATTAGTTAATACAATTAGTTAACATGAACTTTTATTAATTTTGGTTAATTTTAATTTCAGCATATACTAATACATTTTTTAAATCAAAAGTTTGATATGTTAACATTAGTTAATGTACTATGAACTAACAATAAACAATTGTATTTTTATTAACTAACATTAACACAGATTAATAAATGGTATAAAAAATATATTGGGACCCACTTTAGATTTGGTGGCCTTAACTAATGTGTACTAAACCATTTGATACAATGTACTTATTATGTACATACATGTTGTTGCATTGTAATTACATTTAAAGTACTTGCATTTAATTACATTTGTAGTTACACTGTTCATTTTACCCCTAACCCAACACTTACCCCAAAACCTAACTCTAACCCCTAATCCTAACCCTAACCTTACTCCTAAACCTACACGTACCTCATCCTCAGTAGCAGCAAATGTGGGAATTTTGCAGAACAACACATAGTTACACAGTAAATACACAGTCTTGTATGTATTTAATGTTAGTACATAGTAGTAAAGGCCACCTAATATAAAGTGTGACCATATATTGTTCATTGTTTGTTTATTGTACCTAATGCATTAACTAATGTTAACGAATGGAACCTTATTGTAAAGTATTACTGTAAAAATATTTCTTAATTATTTTGGGAAACAGCACTGGCCTACATTTGCTTTTTCTAATGGTGTACAATCATATTTCTTTCTAATTTCTATCTAATCTAATTTCTTTGCTATTTTGAGAGCCTGTTCATTGACAAATAGGATGTACCAACTTTTTTGGATTGCTTACTCTAATATCACTCTAATATTCGTGTAATATTTTTATTTGATTTAATATTTTAATATTTAATATATTGTTGAATCTTTTTATAGCATCTGTCTGTAAACATCTTTCTCAGGTTTGTAACCCAGGTGTTGGTGACACCATATTCAACTATGGTGCGAAAACCATAAATGGGACCCAATACATCCCATTCTCCCATTATGCTGGGAAGCATGTCCTCATCGTCAATGTGGCCACCTACTGAGGACTCACCTTCCAGTATGTGGGTAAGTTTGCATGTTTTTCCACTTACTGTAACTCAAATATTAGTATATATTACTGTATATACACCTCTCATTACACAGTTTGCATGGCAAACACTAAACCTGTTCTTCTGATAATTGTATTGATTGTATGTCAATTAGAATTGAATGCACTACACGAGGAGCTCCGTGATGTTGGATTCACTATTCTCGGGTTTCCTTGCAACCAGTTTGGGATACAAGAGCCTGGGAAAAATTATGAAATTCTTCCTACATTAAAGTGAGTTGATTTTACTCTATGAAATACATGGCACTGCAATAACATTTACATTGTGTGGTTTTAAAAGCAGATCCTACAAGTCTGTTAACATGACTAAACATATATCACTCAGCAATTTTTTATCAGATGGCACAGTCCTTTAAGAAGAAGATGAGTTTCCTGAGACTTTTGTAAGATTGAGGTCATTGGTCATCTCTCTTGAGCCAAAACTATCTGAGCTTCAGACAGTATGCGATTAGCACATCCATCATCACCTTTAAATTACTGCACATATCATATATCTTAAACCTAAAGGCTCTTTTATCAAATCTGGGGTGACATTTGAAGCCACTTCTCCATCCATGACTCCTTTAAATCCCTATTTGTATTCCTTATAGACAGACCCTGGGTGAATATATTTCTCCTTGTCTTCACAGGTATGTCCGTCCAGGCAATGGATTTGTTCCAAACTTTCAGTTATTTGAGAAGGGGGATGTGAATGGAGACAACGAACAGGCCCTTTTCACATTTCTAAAGGTTGGTCATTGCTCATTAAAGCATAATTCTCAACTCGGTGGTCTATTCTGATAGAGTCACGAACAGCAGGGATAAAACAATGCTAAATGCAAATAATCAAATTCAACTAATCATATAAATGAATTACATGAACAAATCTATGCAAGGTAAGAAAAAATATGACCCAGACTACATTAAATATGAGTTCACTTGCAAAGAGACAAACATGGTTTGTGCCAACTACAATGTGTTTTGTGATTTTTGTTTTGCTGTAATTAGGCTAAACACATGGGCCATATTTTAAGAGCTCTAGCACTAAGCGCAGCGCAATGCCATAAGTCATCTATGCAAAGTCATTGGGCATGGCCATGAAGTTTTGGTATTTTTGTGCAAGTGGGTTTGGCAAAATTGCATGTGCAAAGCGCTAATGGGCTGGGTCAAGTGCAATTTAATTCTAAGGTTCTTCTCCGGCACCGTCTGCATCCTATTATGTAGTCCATTCCCTGTCAAACACCAGCGTTATAAACAAAGACAGTACATTCATAAGAAGCTGGTAGTGTAAATGGGCTGTATGCAATGATTTAGATGAACAGAAATATGGACTTGCATTCTTTTGTACATTAACTGCGTACTTGTTGAATGTCAAGCATATTTCTATGACAGTGACATGCTCCTTTTATACGCACAGAAAATGTGGTTCTCGTCAGGATTTGGATTTACGCTCCATTAAATTATAGAGAATGTACAGTAAGTATTATTAATCATTTACATCTAGTGAAACACAAAACATGGCTAGTATTAACAGTGATTTTATCGGCACACACTTCACTTCTACTGGTCGACTTTGAAAAATTCAACTCATTTATTAAAACAAAATGAAATTAAACCAAAAATATTTCTCAATTCAAATTACACTTCAAATGAAATGAAAATATATTCAAAATAACGAAGTGGTCTAAAAAAATCATATCTAAATCATTCTACCAGCCCCTTTTGCAGTGACTTAAAAATCATCAAGACAATCAAGACAATAAGTGGAAAAATACATTCCTCCCTCGTTCTCTCAGGCCAGGGAGCCCCCGGCATGACGTACATCCCCCCCTTTCCTTGGGGCGGGGCATGCCTTCAGCCCCGTCTGCCGGCAGGTCATCCCCGCCTACCGAAACAATAACAAAAAAACACGGTACATTCACACTGGAACGGTGCCCGTACCAACTTAAGATAATATAAATAATATTTAAAAAGAGAGGGAAAGGCCAATGCGGAGCGGCAGCGGGAGAGAGAGAGGAGAGAGAGAGACGAAATAAAAAAGAAAAAAAAAATTCTCACCGGTTCTCTGATACGCCGTAGCTTGGTCCTCGGCCACTCCTCCACCCTCTCGTGGATGACAGCCGCCCCTCCCCAGGCGAATCGGAGGCAGTCCTCCGGCCCCTGGCGGACGGAACGGCCCACTGCATTTTCGGTGGACGAAATGGGTCACACCCGCCTCTGGCAGCGGTTCTCCCGCTCCAGGCGGTCGGCCAGGAGCCCCTCCCCACTCGCGGTCGGCAGTCTCAGACCCCGCCGCATTTCAGCGGCTGGTAGGGGTCTCCTCCGCCCCTGGCAGCGGCCCTGACCGCTCCAGGTGGTCGGCCAGGAGCCCCTCCTCTCCTCACGGTCGGCGGCCGTTCCTCTGCTCTCAGGCGGCTGGGCTCCTCCGTCCCCCGGCGGATGGCCGCGGCTGCTTCATTGGGGTGGATGGTAGTGGCGAGGACTCTGCTTCAGCGCATCCCTCCTCCTTCCCGGGTTTCGGCACCAGTGTAACATATCAACGGAAAGGAGGAGGCAAGAACCGGCTTGACAATATAAATAATATTTTAATAAGAAACCAAAAAGACAAACACACATGTAGGTGTCGGATAGCTGTCCGTAACTCTCTCTCTCTGACACACCGCGGTCTCCAGTCAGCCTCATCCCTCTCGGGCTTAATCAGCCTTATTAGGGGCCAGGTGTGTGGAATAACGACCTGGCCCCACCCTCCACCCTGCCACAAATACCAATACAAATTAGACATGCTTTTGAAACGTCTTAGCGCAATGACCTCTTTCTTAGGAAAATAGCCAATTGTGCTTTGCACCACTTCATTAATATACAATACACCCACAGTTTGCGCACATACACCCACAGATAGCGCAAACACTCCCACTCACGCCCTCTTGCACATTGCTCTGGCACAAAAATTGTGCTAAGAATTAGCTTTGCACTTTTTGCGCACGTGAAAATAGAGCCCTTGAAGTTCACATTCATTATACTTTTAGAAACCAAAATTGTTCAGTTTCCTATTCAGCCAATGCCATGCCATGTTTATAAGTTTGCACATTTTTGGGCCTATACAGTTCATTGTAATATTAATAATTGTTTATTGTATGTAATAAATGTTTGATTGTATGGACATTTTTGTTTGCATTTGTACAAAACACAAATTTGGTACTGTATTGGTTCACCACTTGATGTCCAATGTAAAATCAGGGTCCTGTAGCATAGACCCTTTCAGGAGCAATGACCAGTAAAAATGTAGAGACAGTGTAACACAAACAAACACAAAACACCGTCAGGGTGACACATGTTACACTAAAATAAGGCAATAAACTTTAACTAAACATAAAATATAACACAGAACACCCCAGTGTACATAACTGATTTTGAAGAAACATAACTATTCCCATAAAATATAATGAAATGTGAGGGGTCACGTAGGGACTTCTGGAAATGCCCGATAATTGTTTTTCTCCATAATTTTAATTATGGCTTATTGTAAAAATTACATTGTAGAAGATACATTGTCTGGGCAATGAAGGAGTCAGGAGGCAGCGAACTGTCAACGTGAGTATTTTTATTACTCTTCAGGTTTGTTTATTAAACGTAAACAAAAAAAGGCACTCAGTGGCCAAGTAGTCACACACACAAATGAGTAAAGGCTTCTATCGAGCACACACAGGTACAGTCTCTCTCTCTGGTCTCTCTCTGCCGTTCTGATGCTTTGTGTGCCTTTTTATGTCTCCCTCCGCCATCATTACAACAAGAAGTAGGCGTTAAATATAATTATAACCCAGGTGACGAGCCTTACCGCTCTCTCTCTACCGCAGACAGACACACGACCACGCCCTCGTCACCACATACATGTATTCTTAGTTAAACAAAATATACATTTTTACCATTAATTATGCAGTAAAATTATACTTTTAACATCTAAAAAATATATATATATTTTTTAAATATCTTAATTTTACTGTAAAATTACATGTTTTGTCTTGTTGTAATTAACATTTTTTATTATGTTTTGTCTTGTTAAATATAGTTGCATTTTTATGTTAAGGTAACAACATGTTAACCAATTAACGTTTTCTCTTTTTTTTTTTTACTGTAGCATTTTTACATATTCTTTTACGGTTAAAATTACAGAATTTTTTTACAATTGAATTGCAACACCTATGATGCCAAAGAGTTCATTAGAACCAAATTCCAGAGGGAAAAAAGTTTCCCTTATGACTCAGTACACTGGACATTGCATTTGCAAACACATATAGGAGTGTCCTTCCACACATGACCTAGTTGAAACCTCTCTACAATAACGGCAATATTCAAATACTGGCTATGGTGTTTGAGTCCCACCATTTTAGGTGCAAAGCTGTTCGCTATAAAAGGAGGCGCGCAAACACCATTCCTCAAAATTTTCTTCCTTCAAGACAGCGATTCATCTCTCATCGAGAAGCCCTCTACTGTTTCGCCGTCGACTACACGAGTCATCAGGTGGGATCTTCATGGCAACAAGAAGACTCTCCGCTCGACTGCAGTGTTCCGGCGAACATCACTTCGTCTCGCCGCTTCGCTGGTGAACGAGCCACTTCAGCATCCTGATTCCCCGCAGCTCATTGGCAGGAGTTGTGTATCCTTATAAGCAATTGTATATTGTATACATATATATATATATATATATATATATATATATATATATATATATATATATATATATATATATATATAAAACTAAAAGAGCCACTTACGTGTTCTCGTCTTTTTAAAGATGTCGTTCCGTAAGTGTTCCTTGTGCAGAGGCACATCCTGCCATCAGATCAGCATGAGAGCTGCATTCCCTGCTGGGCCGTGCCCACGCAGAGTCAGTTCTCATGGAGACAGACTGCCCTCACTGCGAGGGCATGAGTCTCAAGATGCTTCGCGAATTGCCCTAGTTCTGAGGAACGATTCAGCCTCCCGCGCCCTCCCACACCCGAGGATCACACAAGGAGGCAAGGCGGGGCCGTGCGGTTGAGCAGGATGAATTTCAGGTGGTTCTCGTGCCGGCACACGCCCGCGAGCCCCTCAATCTCTATGTAACATGTCTATGACAATACATTATGTGCGTGACAAGTGTGTGATGCACGGCCTCGTCTCGTCTGACACTGGGGATGATGACGATGTCATGTCTCTTGCTGCATCAGGCAAGTGGTCAGTGTATGACGCTACCGCCTCTCCCCCCAGCGAGGGGGCGAAGAGCTTGTTTACGCCACTGACAAAAAGATGCTTTGCATCCTTTCAAGGGCAGTCGAAGAGCTCGACATCGAGTGGTCTCCTCCAGAGGAACCTACACAATTTCACCTTGATGAATGGTTCCTGCAGTCCGGAAGCTGTCAAAGGACAGTGTCCCGTGGATCTGCTGGAACTCACGCCCCATTCATCTTTCTAAACCGTGTCGACTAACCTCCGCATTGACTGGAAGAGCATACTCAGCGGCAGGCCAAACTGGTTCAGCACTCCATGCGATGACGGAGCTCCAAGTTTTCCAAGCTAAGCTCCTCAAACAAATGGATGAGCAAGGCCACGATCCAGAGATGTTCAAAGAGCTCCGCACCGCTACGAACATAGCGCTACAACCACGAAAGTCACTGCACAGGCCATTGGCAAGTCAATGAGCAACCTGGTGTTTTTGGATCGTAACATGTGGCTGACCCTCACGGAAATGCATGATGCGGGAAAAGCTGCTCTGTTTGATGCTCCGCTGTCTCCAGCCAGCCTTTTTGGAAGCTCTGTGAATAGAATTGCTGAGCGCTACGTCATGACTCAGCAACACTCACAGGCTATGAGACATTTTATGCCAAAATGGAGCAGTACTTCATCACAACCGGCTCGCTCCCGCTCTGTCTCGGTCAGGCGACCGGCTAAAAACCCCACGCTAGCTGCCACGGACGCGTGGAGAACTCTTACTGGCATTCCGACTGGGTGCTAAAAAACTATTGAACATGATTATACGAACCAGTCTGCACATCAGCCGCCACCATTTCAATGGTGTTCTGTCTTCCAGGGTTCCGTCCGAAGATGCGCCGGTGTGACGAGCCGAAATACACAATCTTCTCGCAAAGAACGTGATAGAGGTTGTTTCATATGAATTAATAAGCCTGCTGTCCCGCTGCATGAATGCATGGCAAGTCCTCACGGGCTAGAGCTGGTGTTTACAACGATCGAGCACAATCTGTGGTCCGACCACATGATATGCCGGTGTTGCATGCACAGACTGCAACACACACAGTGGGATTTACAGCCGTTATGTCCTCGTTCTGGATTAGGGCTTCGGCGCATTCTAGTTCTGAGACGCTTGAATCGCGCGCTCGCGTCTTGCCCATTCAAAATGTTAACTCAGAAACAGATCTTATCGCACATCTGTCCTCGGGACTGATTTGCGTCAATAGATCTGAAGGATACGTACTTCATGTACCAATTGCACTGTGTTACAGGCGGCTTTTTAAATTTGCGTTCGAGGGAAATGCGTATCAATGTCTTTCATTTCAGTCTGTCTCTGGCTCCCTGCACGTCCACGAAATGTGTCAATGTGGCGTTCACCCCATTGAAAATGAACGGTGTGTGTGTGTTTTGAATTACCTCAGCGAATGGTTATTACTATCTATTCAGAGGCACTACTGAGCGAACATAGAGACTTGCTGCTTTACCATATGGAAAATCTGGTCTAATGTCAACTGGGCGAAAAGTACAATTTTCCCCAGCTAGTAAATCTCCTTTTTAGGAGTTCATGTGTGCGCACCTCATGAACGAGTGCATACAGACCATTCTTCAGTGTCTGTTTCAGTTCAAACTGAAAAAACATTACCACTGAAGTCATTTAATTTTCATGTGCATCGCAGTAACTCGCCACTGTCTTGCTGCTCTTGCACTATGGACAGCGCCAGTCTTCTACCAAAAGGGTGTTACACTGGTCAAGTTTCAGAAAGAAAGATCTGACCACAAATGCATACAACACAGGTGTGTAATGAATGCCCAACTTTCGACACCTGGAAACAGCCGTGACATATCAACCGCCTAGAGCTACTGGCTGTCTTTCTAGCTTTGAGAGCTATTCATTCCGATATTGTGAATCACCACATTCTGATTCGTTCGGACAACACAACAGTAGTGGCGTATATGTGTCGCCATGTCACGCCGGCCACCGTATGGCTGGCGAAACGCATGTATGTGCTTCCCTCGGTGCGCCTCCTTCATTCTGTCATCAGCAAAGTCTGAGTGACATGGAAATAGTTCTGTTAATTGCGCCGAAATGGCCCAATCAGTCCTGGCTTCTGGAGACAGTAGAAACACTGGACGGGCCTCCATGGGAAATACCGCTGAAGAAAGATCTTCTCTCTCAAACACAAGGCACAGTTTGGCATCTCCAGCCAGAGCAGCGCAGCCTACACTTGTGGCCTTTGAATGGAGTGTGCTAAATGTGCCATGAACACCATTTTACAGGCCAGAGCGCCATCCACGAGACACCTCTACATGCTAAAATGGAATGTGTTCACTGATTGGTGTTTTTCACATGGCAAAGACCCAGTAAACTGCCCCATACATGAAATTCTCATATTTCTTAAAGAGCGATTAGACGCAGGAAGTTTACTTGGTGACTATATCTGCGTATCGCACACCTGAAGCCGGCGCCACTACAGGCAAACATGATTTAATCATAAAGTTCCTTAGAGGAGCAAGACGATTAAAAGCGCTCATAGGGCCCCCCTTCGAGCCTTTGGACTCTGTTGATTTGCGCATGATCTCCATTAAGGCCGCAATACTGCTGGCTCTGGCCTCAGTAAAACGGGTCGGTGACTTACATGCACTATCAATTGACAATTCATGTCTGGAGTTTGGTCTGGGTCTTTCAAAGCCACTGTCAAACCCAGTAAAAGCTATGTGCCTTAGGTTCTTACCACGTCCTTCAGAGCGCAGGTGGTTCACCTTCAAGCCTTCTTCCCTCCTCCATTTAATTCGGATGAGGAACAATCCTTGCATTTGTTATGCCCTGTGCAGGTGCAACACGCATACGTTGAGCGCACCCACCAGTTCAGACTGTCTGATCAGTTCTTTGTGTGCTATGGAGGACGCACGAAAGGAATGTTCAGTGTTGGGGAAGCTACTTTGAAACTGTAGTTTGACAAGCTACAAGCTACTCATAATTTTAAGTAGTTACGCTACAGTCAAGCTACACTTTTGAAAAAGTAGCTAGCTACACTACAAGTTACTATCAAAAAGTAGCTAGCTACATTGAAGCTACTTGAAGCAATATTTGTTTTTAATGTTACTATCAAACCAATAATATTAATAACAAAATTTACACTAATGACATTTATATTAAATGTATTTAATACATTTAATGAATAGTAACATTAATACAGTTAATAATGGCCATAAAATAAAATACAACAGTATAAAATAAAAAACAAAAAAGATCAGACGCCATTAAAAAATAATTTGTATATTATACTTCACACTTTTCAGTCCTGCTGTGGCCAGGTGTAGCCTACTTCCCTAAATATTAAATTTTTATGACAAACTCTCCTTGGGCTGGCATTTTTTGTTCTTGTCACATTATATTTAGTGTGGATAATATGTGAATAAAGACTCAGGGCATGTTTCTCCCCTCACCTGGGTTCATGCTCATTGTATTTTCTGACTTTTTTGCTATTGACACGCAAGTGCCAGCTTTACAGGTCACATACAGAGGTTGCTCTACAAATATTTGTTCGCTTTGTTGAGGTCCAAAAAAGTGGACAGATGGTCATCCTAGATTGTTACATAATAATACATGCCATAAATTATTTCCTTTACCAATCATTTTATTTATTTTACATGAAGAAATGGAGAAATCAAACAGTTCTGCATGATAGTAATTATTATAATAATATATACTGTATATTTATAAATATTATAATAATAATTAACTCGCTGCTCCCAATAACGCACAGATGATAAGCGAAATAAACATATTTAGAACAGAAACAAAATCCCTCAAAAGGCAATAATAACTTTTTGAATTATTTTATTTAAAATAGTAAAGGTAAATATGCTGTTGTGTGATCTATTAAGAACAAAGTGTCTGAAACATTCTTAGTTACACAGAAGAATAAAATGGTGTTCTTTTATCATTTTCAGATTTACCTGCCCCTGTACGTCTTGTACCAGTAAACAAACTGTGGTTGCTTGCTTTACATAACCATTAGACAATCTCTTCTTATCCAAGTGAGCTGTAATAAGCTCTCAGTAGATGGCGGTAATTCACTCTTTTTTTTTTTTTTTTTTGGGTGATCTGCCATTACAAAAGAAGATGACGACACTGCCTGATTCTGACCAGCAGACCGAAATATGCTGCCAGATCGTCTGACATTTTGCCAGTAAAAGTTTGGCTTCTACACAATAAGGAAGGCTATTAGTTATAATCTGACCATCATGATGGTCACGCTACACCACTACTTGTTGGAAAAAGTAGTTCACTACTGGAAGAGCTACTCTGTTTTAAAAGCAGCTGAGCTACTGTCAAGCTACTGAAAAATGTAGTTTAGTAGCGTCGCTACATGTAGTTAGCTACTCCCCAACACTGGGAATGTCCGTCTCCAAGCAAAGACTTTCTCACTGGATCGTTGATGCGATTGCCCTGGCTTACGAATCACAGGGTAAGATTTGCCCAATTGGTTTTCAAGCACGCTCAACTAGAGGCATGGCCTCCTCATGGGCATGGACGGACGGTGTGTCTTTATCAGACATGTTTTGAAGCAGGATAGTATTCTCAAAACACATTTGCAAGGTTTTACAACCTAGATGTAATGTCTCTCTCTTCACAAGTCCTCTCTGTTTAGAGCGCTTGCTATTTTGTTTGCCAAACATATACATATGCCCCTCCTTTAAGTATGGGCTCCCCATCATTTTACACAACCGCCTGCATTCAGGCCATTGTAATTTACAATAAAGTCACAAGCACTTTCATTATACATAAACTCCCTTCCTGACTGGGTTCGTGAAGGGGTTAATTCATACTATATGACTATAGTTCATATATTCATTCTGAGTGCTCCCCTCCTTGCCCAACATGAGGTTCACTCACTTGCAGCATATTCGTGTCGGTCACCGTCCCGCGAGACTTCAGCGTCATGTTTCCTCTCTGGAAGGTTATGTTGTGTAGTGCGGCGCGATGGGATTCTGTTCCCCATATGCATTAGCAAATGCAGTGTCAAGTGTACTGAGTTGTAAGGGAACGTCTCGGTTACGTACGTAGCCTAAGTTCCCTGAGACGAAGGGAACGAGACATTGTGAACGCTGACCGCACTACATCACTCGTTCTTTTGAGGTGCGAGCGATGCGCTCCTTGTCCATCAGTCAGAAAATTCTGAGGAATGTTGTTTGCATGACTGCTTTTATAGCAAACAGTTCGTGCCTAAAAGGGCGGGACTCAAACACCATAGCCAGTATTAGAATATTGGCATTATTGTAGAGAGGTTTCAACTAGGTTGTGTGGAAGGACACTCCCATATGCGTTAGCAAACACAATGTCTCGTTCCCTTTGTCTCAGACACTTTCCACGCAACCAAATCCAACATTGGACCGTTCAAATCATGCAGTGAATAAAATCTGTAGAACAGTTTTTTTTTATCAAAGATGTTTACCTCTAACTGCACAGAATAATTGAAATTGAAACCTCTATTTACCAATTCACCAATGTACCCCAAAACTTTTGTCCATCTGCAACCTATTTCTGCCAGGTATAGAGTTAAAAAAAAAGACGGATCCACATAATCCTCTCTTTCTTTCAGAATGCATGCCCACCTGTGGGAGACAGCTTTGGAAACCCTGCCAACAGATTGTTTTGGGAACCTCTCAAGATCAATGACATCAAGTGGAACTTTGAGAAGTTTCTTGTGGGTCCTGATGGTAAACCTATAATGAGGTGGTTTTCCAGGGTGAACGTATCTGAAGTGAGAGCAGACATCCTGAAATACTTCCATCAGCTTGTTCAAAAGGCTGATTAAGTTTGAAACCGTGGATTCAATTGTACATTCCTCTTTCTCTCTCTCTTTCTCTCCCACCTAAACTGTTACACTAGTTGACACCAAGATTATACTGTATGTGGTTAAGTTTAAAAATGTAAACCTTTGTGAATTGGATTATTATTACAACAATATTAACAGTATAAAATAGTTTCAAGACTGGCCCTTCCAGAGGCCACAAGCAGCAGGTCAAGGGGTCAGTTTGGAGACTGGGCATGTAGATGACGGGAAGGCTTGAAAACAGACATTCTGTGGTGCCAGACCTGAAAATGCGGGTCAGAGGGCAGCTCTTTAGTGCATTCAGGCTGCTCGGCTGCCTTGCAATCATGCCTCATCTCCTAAACGATCCTTCCAACTTGCTGTTGTGGCTGTGGATGTTAAGTAAATAAAGACTGATGCAAGAAACTAAATGTTTTCCTTTGATGACTGCACATCAGGAACAGATATGAAATATGCCAATGTAATCAGCTGACTGTTAGGCTTTCTTGACACAGGTTAAGGACAAACTTGTCTTAACTTGATGTGCTGAAGACTTAGTTTGATGATACACATAGATCTTAGCCTCTGGAATTTGCCGACTTTAAGGCATTGCCTGCAGAATGGATTTAAAAAATAGTAAAATGTGTTAAATGGAGTAGACCATTGTCCAAGACAATATCAGAAGCCCACATTTTTCCAATGAAAAGATTTGTAGAAGGGGGTGTTGAAGAAGTATTCCAGGTTCAATACAAGTTAATATAAATCATCAGCATTTGTGGCATAATGTTGATTACAACAAAAAATAATTTCGACTCATTTGTCCTTTTTTTTTTTAAGCACAAATCGAGGTTACAGTGAGGCACTTACAATGGAAGTGAATGGGGCCAATTTTTAAAGGGTTTAAAGGCAGAAATATGAAGTTTATCATTTTATAAAAGCACTTACATTAATTCTTCAGTTAAAACTTGTGTATTACTTGTGCTGTAAAGATGTTTAAATCTAAATTTTTACAGTCGTTTTAGTCGTTTTGTTGACAGTACATTGACATGGCAACAAAGTTGTAATATTGGCTATAACTTTACACAAAAAGACTAGTAAGCGATTTTATCACACTAAAATCATGTTGACATGCATATTGTTTATTCTATTGTTTACAAAAATGTCAGCGCGTGTGTATTAGATTTGACAGATTAGACGTTTAAACGAAATTACGACACAAAACCATAATAAATACACAAATATTCTTAGCTATACAATTATTATACTGATATTAGTTAATAACATATCGCTTTATATGTTTGCTGCAAAGACATAAGTTGAAATGATCTCTTCAGTCCAGTCAGCTCTGTTGATGGCTTGAAGCCACAGCCATCTACGAGAACCCTTGAAATAATTTTCAACATCGGAATCCGATAAAAGTTTACTGTTTGCAGACGGTTTCTGCCACCACTTCCGTGTGAGACGCAAGCGGTGACTTTGCCAAGATTGGCCTATTCTCGTTATGCGCCAGAGAAACTAGCACGCAGCACCTTTTATGGTTTTTAAACATGCCTAATTTAGTTTTTAAGGTCTCATACAATAGATTTACATGCATCCAAGGTCAAAAACATAATTTAAATTGCAGCATTACCTTTTTTTCCCAGTGTCAAAAACGACTCATTCAATGATCTGTTCTAAAGGATTCATTCTAAACTCCTCCTTTCAGAGAGCCTACACTGCTCTGATTGGTCTACTGCTTAGTTTAGTGTTTGAGGGTGGGTCAAAGCTGTTCGCGAGCAGCCAATGAAGACCAGAGGTGGGTTTTGTTTGTTACCAAATTACGTAGGTTAGTACAGAAAGTAAGTCTGGAATTACTAACGACTCGTTTCAGGTGTTCAGAATCGGTTCTTTCTTTTGGGAGTCAATAACTCCATTTGTTGTGCACTTTGATTTTTGAAACTTTGCAAACTTTTTTACATTCACAAACAGCTATATAACACACTACATGAAAGGTAATATTTGAAAAACCATAATAGGTGCTCTTTAAGAATCTTGTCTCAGAACTTCCGTTCTATCGGTTCTATATTGATTTCTATGGTGTAAATGTCAATGTGTAATTAGCTGTCAGAGTGGATTTACAGGTTATAGAGTTGTAATAAGCTATCATGAGTATTTTAAAGTGTTCATGGGATGTAATAACAACTGGAAACAGACCGTGAAGATTTTAATACAAGAGTACTTCATTCATAAATATAAGATCCTACCTTGGAGCTGTGGACCTACTGATATGCCTCCGTGCTCATTAAAGTGTATGTTTTATTTTTTTTATTGCATTTAGGGCTATTTTAATCATATTTATGCCTCTTAAAATGTGGGGGGACAAGTACATTTTAAGAAGTAATTGTAATCTTCTTGTATGTAATGAACTTGCATGTAAAATAATATGAGCTGTCATGTTGGAAATTTCATGTCAGCTACACATTTTAAGCCAAATTATTAACGAGTTGAAACCTAAAAATTAAGAAGGATTACACGTATAACAATAAAACACTTGTATTATGAAAAAGTGCAGTGTGTCATAGCTGTCCGAATGTGATCTGCCAGGTCCAATTTACCTCCTGAAAAACGAACATTTACAGTGACAGAAAAACACCTCATGAGCATTTTCATGTAGTAAAGTGGTGCTGTAGACTCACACCATCAACTCTTGCTGAAAAATACTTTCAGTGCTCCCACACGTAATACATTTTGATCGACTCTTCTAGTAGCTTCAATACAAACAGGAAGTTCGATGACAAAATTCGGAGGAGTGGAGCGCTGAAAAAAGGCGGGGCTGAATAAGGTGAATTTTCTAATGTTTAAACGTATTTGAAGACTGAAGCCAAACTTAAAATGTATGGAATATATTATTAACAAACCTTTCAAATAAATGCCACTTGGCTTGATATTTTGCTATCGAATGCAAAGACATACAGGTGCATCTCAATAAATTAGAATGTCGTGGAAAAGTTCATTTATTTCAGTAATTCAACTCAAATTGTGAAACTCGTGTATTAAATAAATTCAATGCACACAGACTGAAGTAGTTTAAGTCTTTGGTTCTTTTAATTGTGATGATTTTGGCTCACATTTAACAAAAACCCACCAATTCACTATCTCAAAAAATTAGAATATGGTGACATGCCAATCAGCTAATCAACTCAAAACACCTGCAAAGGTTTCCTGAGCCTTCAAAATGGTCTCTCAGTTTGGTTCACTAGGCTACACAATCATGGGGAAGACTGCTGATCTGACAGTTGTCCAGAAGACAATCATTGACACCCTTCACAAGGAGGGTAAGCCACAAACATTCATTGCCAAAGAAGCTGGATGTTCACAGAGTGCTGTATCCAAGCATGTTAACAGAAAGTTGAGTGGAAGGAAAAAGTGTGGAAGAAAAAGGTGCACAACCAACCAAGAGAACCGCAGCCTTACGATTGTCAAGCAAAATCGATTCAAGAATTTGGGTGAACTTCACAAGGAATGGACTGAGGCTGGGGTCAAGGCATCAAGAGCCACCACACACAGATGTGTCAAGGAATTTGGCTACAGTTGTCGTATTCCTCTTGTTAAGCCACTCCTGAACCACAGACAACGTCAGAGGCGTCTTACCTGGGCTAAGGAGAAGAAGAACTGGACTGTTGCCCAGTGGTCCAAAGTCCTCTTTTCAGATGAGAGCAAGTTTTGTATTTCATTTGGAAACCAAGGTCCTAGAGTCTGGAGGAAGGGTGGAGAAGCTCATGGCCCAAGTTGCTTGAAGTCCAGTGTTAAGTTTCCACAGTCTGTGATGATTTGGGGTGCAATGTCATCTGCTGGTGTTGGTCCATTGTGTTCTTTGAAAACCAAAGTCACTGCACCCGTTTACCAAGAAATTTTGGAGCACTTCATGCTTCCTTCTGCTGACCAGCTTTTTAAAGATGCTGATTTCATTTTCCAGCAGGATTTGGCACCTGCCCACACTGCCAAAAGCACCAAAAGTTGGTTAAATGACCATGGTGTTGGTGTGCTTGACTGGCCAGCAAACTCACCAGACCTGAACCCCATAGAGAATCTATGGGGTATTGTCAAGAGGAAAATGAGAAACAAGAGACCAAAAAATGCAGATGAGCTGAAGGCCACTGTCAAAGAAACCTGGGCTTCCATACCACCTCAGCAGTGCCACAAACTGATCACCTCCATGCCACGCCGAATTGAGGCAGTAATTAAAGCAAAAGGAGCCCCTACCAAGTATTGAGTACATATAGAGTAAATGAACATACTTTCCAGAAGGCCAACAATTCACTAAAAATGTTTTTTTTAATGGTCTTATGATGTATTCTAATTTTTTGAGATAGTGAATTGGTGGGTTTTTGTTAAATGTGAGCCAAAATCATCACAATTAAAAGAACCAAAGACTTAAACTACTTCAGTCTGTGTGCATTGAATTTATTTAATACACGAGTTTCACAATTTGAGTTGAATTACTGAAATAAATGAACTTTTCCACGACATTCTAATTTATTGAGATGCACCTGTATACTGTACATTTTTAAGGGTGGCTTAAGTGTAGAAATACTTTTTGAGGCCACTATATGTGGAACTTTATAAATGATGTGGATTTGAATTCTGCGGAAATCTGCTTGTGTGGGTTTACAAAATAAAAAGATCAAATTAAATGTAACTCTCACACAAAAACATTTGGAGGTTTAGACAGATAGAATATATTTATTATACTAATCAATTACAAAAGTTTCACATATGAGCTGCTTTCACCCACTGAAGGAAAAAGTCATTCCAAAAAGCACAAAACTGCCAACCAGTAAATAATATTGAGTAAATAAAGCACACATCTTAGAGTGCAATCCAGCTCACAGACATTTCCATTTCATTTTAAGACACTAATCTGAACTTCTGTTCTTTAAATTCAACCACATGTTTATAAAAGAAATGTCTGCCTATTTGTTTTTGCTTTTTACATTTACAAGACAAATACCACTGTTTGAAAGCAAATGAATTGCTTGCCATTGGGAACATTTTATGAGCATACAATCCATTTTATGTTTGGTTCAAAGCCTTAGTCGATGCATTTGGAGAGATTGAACACATGCAGAAAAACAGCCTTCATGGTGGCACATGACTGTAAAGCAGAAAGAACATGATTCTTACCCTGATCGAGTTCCAAACATATTACGTTGCAAATCGGTCATGTGATGATTTGGTTATTTTCTGTTCTGATTGTCGCTGATATACAGCCTAAATCAAGAGTGAGACTAATGAAAGTGGGTGGCACTGATGTGATATCATTAACTTAGCATTTATTCTGGTCCACTTCCTGTGACTGTGTACATGCACAAACACGCAAACTCACATCCTACAAGCTTCCAGTAGCTACAATATGTAAAGGGAGACACAAAACAATACACAAAATACAACATTACTTAAGACAATAAACCACACTCAGCTGTCAAAACAATAGATTATAAATAACTTATCACTTCCATTTGCACATTGAGAATAATGTTTATGAACACTGAATCTTGAACAAAATTAAGTCTACTATGTTTCCTCTGGCATCCATTTACTAGGACCTGATTAAGACCCTTCTCGATCAGTTATTTCAATTACAATCATAAGTAGCTAAAAGATCAACAAGCCATATGAAGCGCATTTTGGAGTGATCCCAGAACTCTGTTGAACATTATCTAACAGATAATATTAATATATGGCTTCAGTAAATGGTGGGGCAGATGACCAGTCAGAGGGTAACGCCACCCAGTGGTGATATACATGTGGACACATTCAACAGTGTGTGACATTCATGAATGAGATCAGTCACAGTCTAACTGTTGGACATTTTCAAGACAATTCACCTATAGAGTTGTGGACTTTTTCATCTTTTCTCAGCTTGTACAATTGTCTTTGTCTATGATGGAAGGCTCAATATTCTAAAGCTTGCTTTCATCAAAACATTATATTCTGTTGTCACTGAATTACTCTGTAATAAATATAATCTGATGAAGTAATTTTCATTCAATGAAGTGGTGTAGGTTAAAAATGTCCCCCCTTACTCAACTCTATAGGTATATTGTTTAAAAAAGTAAGTTCAATCATTTAATCCATTAAACAACTGACTTCAATTCCTGCATAGAATTATATAAAGCAGATCATTTAAACTTCAATCATAAAAAGGAAAAAAATACTAAATGTATATATTCTTAATTTGCCAGAACAGTGTTTCACAAACAGGATTATAAAACTTAAGTATATAAACAACATTTGTATCAGTGGTAGATATATATGTACACAGTAGGAAAAAAAAAAAATAGTTTACACCATGCCGACTGAAAATAAACTGCATCATGCTACTAGCCGGGAGCCATTCCAGGAGAAAGTGTGCGTTTAGTGCTTTCCAGGGTCATTGTTCTGACGCTCCCTTTTCCCAAATCCAGCTGCTCCCATTTCTGTCGACATATAAGAGAGAGGTTGAGAATCTTCACTCATAAAACAACATTTAAATGACATTTGCAACACATTCAGCAAGAACTTGATTGTATCTATCCAGGAAATGATATTTTTGATCACAATTATTGCATGGCCTTGTTTACATCAGCAGAAAGTCATTTCAGTTGCAGGGAAAGTGATTACATTCTGATGAAAAACTTGCACTGATGAATCATACACTATACAACCAGGGGCATTTATTAAGCAAGAAGTTGGGCCCATTTTCCTTTCATACTGAGAGTGGTGGTGGCGCAGTGGGCTAAAGAATTGAACTGGTAATCAGTTTCTGGTTCAAACCCCACAGCCACCACCTTTGTGTCCTTGAGCAAGGCACTTAACTCCAGGTTGCTCCAGGGGGATTGTCCCTGTAATAAGTACACTGTAAGTCGCTTTGGATAGCGTCTGCCAAATGCATAAATGTAAATGTTTAAAAACAAATAATGGGAGATAATCAAACTGAAACTGCACTGGTTAGACCTTGTGCAATCATTGTGAAATTGGAAGCTATTGCCATTTCATAATGTTTCTTCTGTCATGGTTCTCATTGTCGTCAGCATTTGAATGAATCTAGAAGTCCAGAAAAGAAACACGGGATGAATGAAATACCTGCAGTTTCTGGAGGGGGTCTTGCTGTGTCTGCTTGTCCTCTAGAACCACGTGGCTGTGGGAAGGATGTCTGCCAGGGAAAACCCTGAACGCACAAAAGCACACGAAAGAAGAAATCATTACCATTACAAAGACATGTAATGAAGCCCTCAGAAGACAATGGTTTCGGTCTCTGTCCACTTCTGCGTATTGAAGAAACACTGTAACTTTTGTAAAACCCTATTTGAACAAATTAACATATCTACAGCATATCATACCGCTGCGTGGTAAAACTGTTAACCACTTTAAAGTGCTGGAATGGTACTATAGTGTCTGTTCCAGGATGTGAAGTTAGCTAAATCAGCAAAAAACATGACATTTTCCCAATTACTAATAGACAGCTTTACTTTATATATATATAAAAAATTAAAAAAAAAAAAAATCACACACATCCCATTTAAAAATATGACTGTATAAAGGTTACATATTTTAAGATCTTGGTCCGGATTCACAAAAATGTTCTTAGGAAAACAGAGAAAAAATAAAAAAAAGGTTTTTTTATGAAGATTTAAAAACATTTCTTAAGATCGTCTATACTAGCCTGCTCATGAGGTTGCCTTGTTTAATACAACAAATGTAATACTGTTCTTCAACACTGGTTCACGTACCAATACATTTATCTAAGAAGCAAGCACCTCGCGATCATTTAAAAAAAAAAAAATGTTTTATATGAAGTGTGTGAGATGTGTTCGTTTAACCAAATTAACTGTCATAGGAGAATTTACTTGCTGTTAACCATTTGACAAGATATGGAGCTTGCAATCTTGACTGCCAAGGAGACTGCTGATGTCAAGATTTATAGTGAAAAAGGAGTTACATTATATCACTTCAGAAGACATGGATTAAACCACTGGAGTCTTATGGATTACTTTTATGCTCCCTTCAAAATTTTGGTCACCATTCACTTGCACTGTGAGGACATACAGAGCTGAAATATTAGTCTAAAATGTTTTGTTTGTGTTCAGCAGAAGAAAGAAAGTCGTACACATCTGGGACGGCATGAGGCTGAATAAATGATGAAAGCATTTTCATTTTGGGGGGGAGAACAATCCCTTTAAAATCAAACTTAAGAAAAAAGAAAAGAACTTTAAGATTTTTATTTTTTGGGAATACAAAACATTCTTATAGAAAGAAAATTGTAGTTGAGAAGAATTTTCTTATTGTGTGCTGTATTGTCTTCACAAGATTGAGAGTTCACAACTTCACAGGACGAAGTTGTGAAGCAGTAATTGTCCATTGTCTTTGCTTGATATAGTAACACTTGTTGAACTTGTGCTGATCAGATAAAGTCAGAATGTGCACTGAGACACGTAACTAAGATTATTCAATAACTGATAATTTTACCATCACTTCATCGCCTGCCTTCTGCTATATTCCCCAGCTACCTCTGTCAAATTCTTGGGCTGGTATAAGAGTTAACATAACAAGCTGTTGATGTTGACTAGTTTTGAATATCAGACAAAACTCTGATATTTGGTTATTTTCTGGGTCTAGACTGGATCTAATATAGGCTATGATCATATCACATTTTCCCTGCTGTGGAGGAACTGGACTCAAATGCCCGGCATCGGAACTTGGACAAAATCCAGCAAATAAACACTTCATGCTCAACTCAGACTTACTGGATTGACAGGCTGGAAGTCCCTGCCGGGTGCCGTACTGATGTTAGACATCCTTGGGGGGAAGTGTATGGGCCACCCCTCTAGACCCTGATGGCCCACCTGAACAAACGGACCACAGTATGGAGGGCTCATGGGGCCATTTGCTGTGCCAGATGTGGGATCGGACGTCCTCCTCTCCTGCTGCCCCTCCAAAACATGGGAAAACAAAATCAAAATGAGTTCTACTTGTCTTCAGTTTAGGGAATCTACCAGATTTACTGATTTTAACATTTAAGCCATTTCAGTAAAAAAAAAAGTTTTCATTGTCCAGATTGTATTTTAGCAATGAAAATTGTTTCTCTATGTAAGCATGCACTAGATGGACGTCTTTAACCATTGTGATGCATCTCAGTGTGTCTTCAAGGCGCTGTGTCAAGAATTTCAACACATCTCAAACACCTGCATTATGTCCCATTTGTTGTGCTGCATCTAGGTTTTTCTTTGTATGAAGATTTGAAGTTCTGTTTGAACATCCCATTACAGAAATGTAATATACAGTACTGTGCAAAAGTCTTAGGCACATTAGATGTTTCACAAAAACCTTTGTCTTAAGATGGTTATTTGATATCTTCTGCTTTAGAGTGCCAATATCTATTTTACATTTCCAAACATTCCTTTTGCAAACAGAATAGAATAGAAAAAGAACAACAGATAGTATTGCCCCCATAAAGCCCGGATCTCAACACCATTGAGTCAGTCAGGGATTGAGATAGAAGAGATAGAAGCAATTGAGATAGCCTAAATAGATAGAACAAGATGCTTAGAACAACTTATCTGCCAACAAGCTACAAAAAACTGTGCACAACTGTACCTAGGAGATCTGTGCTGTTTTTAAGGCTTAGGGTGGTAACACCAAGTACCGATTTCATTTTTTTATGTTTACTGCACTTGACATGCAAGTTAAATGATAAATAAAAATTATTAATGGAATTATGTTTTTAAAATATTTTTTAAAACATTTTTTACAACTGCCTAAAACTTTTCACAGTACTGTTATTCTAATATATAAATTAGATCATAACTTTACTTTTTATTATGGGTGATGTATGACCTGGACATTAGCCCAATAGCAAATCTTTGAAATCTTTTATTTTGAATACAAGAGATTGTTGTGGGCTACTGTGCTCTCCACCACAAGATGGCACATTTGAGTTACCTGCTTGTGTTGCATCTGCAGTCTCTCCAGTTTACACCTCTCTGCACGCTCTCTCTGACACTCATTCTGTGATTGATGAAGCTGAGAATCATAGATATTGAAATCATCAAAGGACCCTCATAAAAAGACTTATTCATGTTCCTTTATTGACTAATTTTCTCTGGAGTCATTTCATCAGATAATTAGCTGCCCACCTGATTAGTCAGATTAGTCATTTGTCCCTGTAGCCTTTCCACCTGCCGTCTCAGATCTTCTTTCTCTTCATTCATCCTCTCTCTATCACTCCTCTCCTTCCGGAAGTCCTCTTCAAAGATCTTGACCTGAGAAAAGTCATTCGATGAGGATGCAGATCTATATCTGCAGCCATTGGTGCATTTCAGCAGACTGTAAGACTGCAGGAAGCTATCGAACCTCAAGCAAACTGTATGACTCACCATGGAACCTTGACACACTCATTTCTTTCAAAGTGTGTTTGATAAATGAGGTAAAAGGACTGCAAATTCAATAAATCTAGAGTTTCAGTGAGTGAAATCTCAACTCCTAGAGAACCTCTGAGAACAGCTCCGACACTGACAAATCTAGAGAGTGTACAGTGCGTCACCGAGGAGAATGTGTTCATGTTAAACATAGGGATGTGCGAGACTAGTCAACTAAACAGTTCTGATGCTGCTAGTCGACACTGGAATTCGGTTAATATTTCCCCCTATTAAACTGAATTTTTTACACATTTACGTTTGGCTTTATATTTTTACAGAGGCTGTGCTTAAATTACTGTCATATTAATGTTACATATTTTAAATAGAATTAATAATACAAATATTATTTAAAAAGAGGATATCTGGAGCAGATACAGAGTTTAATTTCACCTCAGGCTGCGTGTGCTTCTTCCCTCTCTCACTCGCGGCACGCGCAGAAAATATCCTCTCGCTAGACAAGCAAACTCAAAGTAGTTATGCAATCACTTCGGTGGTGGTGCGGGAATCGGATTTCCAAACGTTTGAAAGTCCCTATAGATGTTTTCACATTTGAGTCTTGTTTAAGTCTGTGCATGCTTGTACGTTATTTTTCCACTGAGCGGGCTTTTTCAAGTGCAGGATAGACGCCTCAGGTGAGTCAAGTCCTGTCTTTCACCGGACCATGTCCACGTGTTAATTTAAAATAATTCTGCATAAATAATATTATTTCAAAAGCATGTGTAATGCTAATAATGTACTTAAAATTAGATGAATTAAGTCAGTAACTGTAATCTGATTACAAGAATTTAAAATGTAATTCATTACAATAATTGCCGTAAATTAATTAGATTACAGTAACTAATTATTTTGTAATCGCATTACACCCAACACTATTGAGTATAATGCATTATAACACAACATAAGACGTGGTGATGATAATTCGTTTTAGTGCATTTGACCCTTTTTACCCTTGTTTTTGAATAGGTGAGTATGAATGCATTTAACTGTGCTACAAATATTTGAAAACAATTAAATTATGAGAGCAATATAAAGCCTTAAAATAGCTTTATAATGCAAAACATACAGTATACTGTTGACACAAGTGAAACTGCACAGCTGTTACCTTAAGGAGTTACATGGGAGCTGTAACTGATCTGATCCTTAAATATTTCTTTCGATGGTGTGACCTCATGTAGTCAGATTGATTCAGTCAGAATTGACTAAACCGATTAGTTTGTTACATCCTGTAACACATTTATGTAACCCAACAAAACATTTCCTACAGTGTAGACGGGATTCATAGAAAGTGTTCCCAAGGTGTCTCTGAGGCTAGTTTTGTTTACCAAGATTTATTATTGACAACAAACAGGAAAAAATTGTATAATGTGTCAAATACGCATTTTAATAGTAACCATCTTTTAAATCGGTCCAGAAATTGACCCGTTCTGGTATGTGAGACCCATCGGGCGGTTTGGGAAGAGACAGAGTGAAGGTGGGCTGCAGCCGGTGGTCAAATCTCTGGAGCTTTAGAACACGTTACACAACACTGAATGTGACCAATGGTTTATGATCTGTAATTAGCCTATAGGACTCCAGACCACACAGGTACTGATAAAACAGTTCAGAGACTCATACGACGATGCGACGAGGGGTTGTGATGCTCTATGGGCATACGTTCTCTTTTAGCTCCATCTTGACAGGTTCTCCTTTGAGAAGTCCTAGCTCGCCATAAACACTCACTTCCTTGACATGCTGTTTCAATCCTAGGTGGGCTCCTACTGCTCTATTTTCTCCCCCTGACTTTACAACTGTAATCTTAAAGTGGCAGTCCAGTGTTTTATTCAATTTGAATGACATAATCTATTCCTTCTTTAAACTGCTACAACAACTTGATGGTTAAAATACACAAGGATCATGTCCTTTCAGTCCATCAACAAACCCAAATTACACTTTAGCCTACGGTATTACAAAATTGCATCTCTTTTTTGCAATTCATTTTTCATTTCTGTAATTGTTAAAATAGAAAATTACATGACACTGTAGAACATATTCAATTTCTTGACTGTGCTGATCATGGGAATTTTTACATCTATTAGAAACGTGATACATGCTATTATACACAAACATTACCATAGACAACAACAAGGAGCAGGACCCGTTTGAGACTCCTCTATAGAGAGTATAATGGGGAAGGCAAAGTACCTAAATGGTGAAAATACTATTTCATACTGTATATTATTAGATTATTAACCATTGGCTCAAGGAAATAAACACAAGAGTTTCTCGAATGCATTGATGCAAAAAATAATTTAATAAAATACAAATAAATAATGCTTCTGTGGAATACTTTAATAAAGTTATGTTTGTTCTGCTATGTATCATAATACTATAACTACAGGTAGAGATTTAAAAACAAACTCTAATGTTGGCTTGACAAAGCCATGCCTGAAAGTTAGTTTAAAAAAAATTTAAGATAGAAAGAAAGAGATACACACACACACACACAACACACACACACACACACACACACACACTAGGGGCCAAAAGTTTTGAATAATGTACAGATTTTCATGTTTCGGAAGGAAATTGGTACTTTAATTCACCAAAGTGGCATTCAGCTGATCACAAAGTATAGTCAGGACATTACTGATGTAAAAAACAGCACCATCACTATTTGAAAAAAAGTAATTTTTGATCAAATCTAGACAGGCCCCATTTCCAGAAGCCATCAACACCTTATCCTTGAGTAATCATGCTAAATTGCTAATTTAAAGCATGAATTATAGACCTGTAATGAGTGAGGTCTATAATAGGAGTAATGTGAGGGAGAAATGTGAGGTGCTGAGTGTATGACTTATGTACGACAATGAACAAGGAGGAAAGAGAGACATTATTTTGAATTTGATGAGAAGAAAAGTGTTTTAGAAAGTAACAAAATTAAAGTAATTAGTAATGTGATTACTTGTCTAATGAAGTAATTAGTAAAGTAATCTGATTATAATTAGAGAGAAGTAATTAGTAATTTGTAGTGGATTACTATTTTTGAGTAACTTTCCCAACAATGATTTTACTTTATATAGTTAAACAGAAATATGTAATTATAACTTAGGAGAGCATGCAACTGATTATAAGGAATATTATAAGGCATTATGCATTAAAATACCTTTATAATGCATTATATAGAGAGGCTTCAAATATAGTGTAGATCTTATTGGAATGAGCTTATAACTGTGGTTTCAGTTATTTATGGAAAAGAAGAGATTAAGAATACCTTTGTAAAGCAATAACTTCAGCACGTGCGTAAAACTAACAGCTGCTCCACTATCTTGCCATTGCTCACTGCTCTATTTCCATTCACGTGCAACAGTCACTTGTAACGTTATATAAATAACGTGTATTAAATGGCTAAATAAGTTCGATGAAAGTTACACTTACTTCTGTTATCGACGTTGTGGACGATGTTGAGGTCGTGCTCTACTGTGGTTCCGTGTGCATAGGTCGCAGTCGTGGACAAAACGAGCAGCAGCAGGAACGCGACCGTCCCCAACCACGACTACATCACAGGCCTATTTTTTCTATCCTACAGCTACTTTTTTTTTACATCGTAACTGTTATTGATTGCAGTTACCGAACAGCTGTCATATTAGATCAATGGTTAATGCACGACTGCACGTTGTGAAATACGTGCAACTTTTCTGCGCATTTTTTTCTCTCTCATAGATTTGGCTTAGTCTACCTGTTAATTATTTTCAACAATGTCCTGACCGTTTTAATATGTTAAGTAACTTTTACTTGGTGATTTCCGTTTAGAACAGACTTTTAATGGTTGTTCCATTGATCCTGCACTATTCATTCAGTTGTTTTCAATAAATATATCTGTTAAATATTCGTTAAAATTGATTCAGTGAATGCGTGTCATGTTCTATATTTAATGTACAATGGTCATAATGCAAGGTGAGCACGTCGCAGATAAATGCCCCTTTTCAGTGGAATTTAGCATTGGATTTGGAATAGATTAAGTATTTTAAATGGGTCGCATTACTTTTTTTTTGTTTTTTTTTTTTTTTACTGTTTTCTGAAGGTTGGTTTGTCTTTAGACTAGTCGGTTACAAAACTTCTGTTTAAACGACAGTCAAATTAGTCGTAGCGCACATCCCTGGTTAAACAGTATATCTATTGTTTTATCATTTAAAGTAGAGATCTTCAAAAGAGACCCTGTTTACACCTGGTATTAAGATGTGTCTCGGGTGAAAACAAACAGGGTGTAAAACATATTGTGATCGGATCACTTATGGAGGTAGTCATAAAACACATGACCACATCGTGTTTGAGGTGTAAACACTAATCCATTCTGAATGCGTTCCGGACAGCAGCGAAGCACCACCCATCACCTGTCAACCAACCACTATGCTAAAACAAGAGTTTTAAGTTTTCCACTTACGAGCAGCTTTAAAAGGAAATAACTGGAATAAAATAAATAAATAAAAACAAGAGAATTCATATACCATCATGGGAATTTCAGATATCTTCTTCTGTGTGTCTGATATCAACATGCAGTTACAAAGATGAGAAGCACACAGATCTGAAGCCCAGCAATACAGGTACTCAACTAAAATTATGGATAAATCTCCTTAATGTAATTTCAACTTAATCTGCGAGAAACAGCGCACTGTTTTTTTGTGCTTTTTGCCTTTTATGACTTTGTTGCGCTTTATTATCATGCAGTAACACACTGACATATTGATTGATGTATGTCGTCATGAATCAGAGACCCTGCCCTCGAAATCCAAACATAAGTGGTCACAGGAAACGCATTTAAGTGACCATATGTAAACAGCAATGTGTCTCACTTGGCCACATGTGATCGGATCACCTGAGACGAATATTAATACCAGGCATAAATGGGGTCAGACAGTCTGCAGCGTGTCCACCAAACTAATGTGTGGCCCCAAAAAGTATTTGCATAATTAGACATAAGATTATAACAAAATGGCATTCATTTTAAAGAAAGTTTTTTAGGTTTCAAATTCTAATACAAGATATATACATTTAGTTATTTAATGCTAATGACATTCATACATTTTTAAGAGTGCTATAAGTGTGCAAATATATTTTGGGGCCAGTGTGTATAGACTGCTATGAGGTCCCGTGTGTTTGTACCTGCTCTTTCAGAACTGCTATCTGTGTGTGCAGCTCCTGCTGTCTCAGGTTAGCCACACCCTCTCCCAAGTTCAAGCCTGGCTGGGTGGAGGAAGGAGAGTGAAGATTCAATGCTTCCTCTAATGCCTACAAAACAAACAATACTTCAGGTCAGAACTGATGCATGCTCACACAAAGAACCACATTCACAATAAAATGCTAGATTTCCTTGATAATGAGCCACAGGGGTGAATTAGAGTGTGTAAAATTAAAAGTACAGATGCATGTAATCTATCTCCATAGTGTGTGTGTGTGTGTGTGTGTGTGTGTGTGTGTGTGTGTTTGTTGTTTATTTGTTTTTAACGCCATGCCAGCTTCTATGGCTATTTCCATGGCGAGAAATGTGTAAGGAATTCTATAAAAGGTTTTTAAAATCTATTTTTCCTAAAAACTCTAAAATTGCGTTCAGTTTGACTTGGTTAAAAATTTCTTCCAGAGTTCTGACTGAATAAAAAAGGTTTCTCACGGGGTTAAGACCAGTACAGTCTAATAAAACATGTTTCAGGGATAATGGATTCTGGCAGAAGGTACATGTTGGTGAATCTTCTCCCAATATTAAAAACTTGTGTGTCATCCTGGAGTGACCTATTCGACAGCGGGTGTAGGCGATCTGGTCCCAGCGATTTGAAAACAGGGAGGAACTTCTTTTGCCAACAATAGAGCTGATTTCATGGAGTTTGTTCATGGTGCATTGATCCCACTCAGTTTGCCATTTGTTTTTAATATATGAATTTATTATGGGTTTTATGTCAGTGGGAGGTATTGGACACTTTTTGAAATCCGCTGATAAGGCCTCTTTTGCAGCAGTGTCTGCTTCCTCATTTCCTGGGATTCCACAGTGTCCAGGTACCCAGCAGAAGCAGATATTGAAATGTTGGGCCTCCAAATCCAGCAGCTTGCATAGAATCTTTTCAAGCATTGGGTGATAATTTTTTAAAGATGACATTGCCTGAAGACATGATTTTGAATCTGAAATTATCAGAAAGTTTCTCTGCTGCATAGACTTTATGAAGTCCAATGCTAAGACGATAGCGTTTGCCTCTGCTGTAAAAACTGAGCTGTGATTGGGGATGGATATTCCTTTTTTTTGATGGTTGATCACAAATGCAGATGATACATGATACTCAGATTTTGATCCATCTGTATATATAGGGATATGTGATGGAAATATTTCTCTAATGAAAAGGAGTTG
Source organism: Myxocyprinus asiaticus (assembly GCF_019703515.2). Taxonomy (NCBI): domain Eukaryota; kingdom Metazoa; phylum Chordata; class Actinopteri; order Cypriniformes; family Catostomidae; genus Myxocyprinus; species Myxocyprinus asiaticus. The sequence continues at coordinate 33,874,437 of NC_059365.1, read as the reverse complement.
TTGTTGAAAGTAATTTGGGTGGGTTTCAGATTTTTTGTTTCTTGTTGAGTCTAAGATTATTTTTGTTTTTTTTAAAGTTCCAGGGGGAACTGTACTGAAGTGTGTGTGTGTAAGCTTGTGTTTACAACCTCCCTTTGGGAAAATCTGGGGATGTTGGAACTGGAATACCAAATAAATACTGTACAATACAAATACTGTATATATTCTTTAAATTCTAAAATTCAAAAGACTTTCTTTTTGGGTTTGGTTTAAGAGCCGTTCACACCAAAACTATAACTATAATGATAACTATATTTGCACACATACCAACGGACGATAAAGTTCTGTTTCATATGAGTATACTGCAGTCAAATACATGGATGTAGATGATCTGCTACTGGAATTATTTTGTAAGCCATTGAACATATTTTGCTGTGGTCTCGTTGTATTTACACTACTTTAACCAGCAGATATCCTCAGCGCTTCTCTCATCACTACTAGTAATTATGATCTCCACTGCTTTTCATACAAACTAGAACTGTCATTTTCTCCGCAACTTCAAACGAGGCAAGACAATGTTGTTGACATTAGCGCTGGATACATGAGATAATGCTACCCATTAGCATTAGCTTTACATTATATCATATCATACTTCTCACCATTCATTCTGAGGCTAAACCCAAATACTTTCCAAATGTCCTTTTTTTAAGGCATCTTTGTATAGAGGGTTTGACTTATCAAACAGCGGTGGGTTTTTTGGACCTCTGCGATTAGCTTCTCTGTTATGTCATCTGCCATTTTTTGCGCTTGAGCCCTGTAAAGTCAGATGGAATTTGATTGGCTGTCAACAGCCTAGTTTCTATCCACTTTTCATGGCATTTTGTTGTCGACAAAGTGAAAATGCATTAAAAAAAGTTTGGGAAATTTGCCCAAATAAAATCGACTTTTATTGATAAAAATGGTGTGCGTGATGACGTCATGCCTAAAAAAACACTTTGTCGCATAGTGTGGATTACTTTGATGCTGACTAAGTGTGCTTTTTGGACTGTCAAAAATTGGTGTTCATTCACTTGCATTGGATGAAGCTAAAAACCTGGGATCCTTTCCTAAAAATCTTAAATCCTGTTCTGATGAAGAAAGAAGGTCAGATACATCTTGGATGGCCTGAGGGTGAGGAAATTATCAGCTGATTTTCATTTTTGGGTGAACTGTTCCTTTAACTTGTGTTGAACCCGGAATATTCCTTTAAGAACAGAAGCAGTCAATGGGAAATATAGGTGTGTATGTATGTTTGTGTATTTTTGGCAACTAACCCTGTTGAGCCTCTGGATCTCTTTCTCCTGGTATTCTGTTTGTTTGGTAAGTGGTAGCAACTGGTCCTGCAGGTAGCGTACCTTTTGTTTCAACTCGCATGTCTCTGAGGTAAGGCATTCCTTCTCACCCTATGAAAACACAATTAAAAATAAAAACTGGTTAGCAAGTAGAGCAAAGCAGTCACAGTTACTCTGTTTTATGTACTTTATATATAGTTACAGGTAATGCCATGACTCCATTTACTGGCTGACATAAGAACAGTTAGAAGAAGGACAGTCTTTACAAGCATGTTAGTATAAATGACCTCATTTACAAAAGACAAACATACAAGTATTGTACACAGTATTTTGGCCTTCAGAAAAGAACTGCGGTTCTGTGTCAAGGCCTCCACTATGGAACATCTTAAAAAAAACATATTTGCTGGGGAGCCTGGGTAGCTCAGTGGTAAAATACGCTGGCTACCACCCCTGGAGTTTGCTAGCTTGCTAGTTTGAATCCCAGGGCGTGCTGATTGACTCCAGCCAGGTCTCCTAAGCAGCCAAATTGGCCCGGTTGCTAGGGAGGGTAGAGTCACATGGGGTAAACTCCTCGCTATAATGGTTCGTTCTCGGTGGGGCACGTGGTGAGTTGAGCGTGGTTGCCGTCTCACTATGTCTCCATGGCAACGCGCTCAACAAGCCACGTGATAATGTGCGGGTTGACGGTCTCAGACGCGGAGGCAACTGGGATTCGTCCTTAGCCACCCGGATTGAGGCGAATCACTACGCGACCTCGAGGACTTAAAAGCACATTTGGAATAGGGCATTCCAAATTGGAAAAAATCCCCCCCCAAAAAAAACATATTTGCCAAGTCTGCTGTGGGCGAGTCTTGCTGAAAAAACTGCACTATTGTCTGTAGCTTATAAATAAACTAAAATCCATGATAGAGAATGAGAATGAAACCAGTCATCATATGACAAAGTCTATGACACTTAATAAAACTCACATTATGAGGCGGGTTATTTATGGTATATTTGACCGTCCCCTAAGGGGAGTGAAGGGAAACTATCATTGTATACTCAGAATGTTACACGGTCAGTTGGTGGGAAAAACTGGCGCTTACCAAGAGAAAACTGAGGCACTGAATGACTACATGAAGCCTTAAGAGCCTCACTGAGTTCTGTGGGAGTGTAAATAAAAGCCAAATTTTGCATTAAGAGCAAGTAAATTACATGGATGAGACAGAAGAGGGTTTACTGACAGAGGAGGACGTGGTGCACCTAGTCTAGACTGACTAGTGGCATAAAGTCTGGTCAACAACTTATTCTGGCCAAGAATTGCCCATTTAGACAGGAAGAGACTGTATGACTGACATATTAAGCAACCAGCCACAGATTAAACCACAATAACAGACAACTATTAGACACTATAGGAGTGGTGGTGGCATAGTGGACTGAACTGGTAAGCAGAAAGTTGTTGGTTCAATCCCCACAGCCACCACCATTGTGTCCTTGAGCAAGGCACTTAACTCCAGGTTGCTCCAGGGGGATTGTCCCTGTAATAAGGGCACTGTAAATCGCTTTGGATAAAAGCGTCTGCCAAATGCATAAATGTTCAAATGTAAATGTACAAATGTAAATGTACAACTATGGGAAAAAAATCATTCAAATTACTGTTTCGATAACGCTAACCTGGCAAACTTTGGAAAGTCCGGTGATTAGTTCTTCCTCAAAAACATTCATTCTATCAACACAGTACCTTGTAAATTGGACTTTGTCTGCATACAGTAAGCTCACCAGATTGCAAAATCGCTTGCCATTATCGTTTGCAATATGCATCAGACTCTCAGTAAACAGGCTGTGGGCTGAGACTACGGTGTACCTGCACATTGTCGATCTTAGACTTGGCAAGGAGGAGTTTTTTGTCATAGTCTCGCTGTTTCTGCTCACGTTCTGCTTCAAGCTCAAGTACGGCCTTCTGGGAGTCAGCGAGCCGCTGCCGCAGGTCTGTTATCTAGCAGGAAAAAGAGAAAGGGAAAGAGACATGACATTATACAGAGCATTAAGGAGTCATAAAGTGATAAAGACTCACTACAACAAGATACATCTGTTCACATATTATACTGACAAAGCTTCAAGGTCCGTCAATATGAGTGCCGGATTGTGTCAGGGAAAAATGCATATTAACACTGCCGCACAAAGACTAAACATAGTAAAATGGATTTATAACCTAAATCAGGTCTGCCAAACTGTGATCTGTTCTCTAAAAGATGGGTTTGGTTCAATTATGCTCACATTCAGTGTGTAAACAGCAATAACTATAAAATTACAAATTGTTCTATAACCAAAGAACTTATAACATTCCCTTTTCTGCAAAACACAATGGGAGATGTCTTAATGAATATGTCATTTGAAGGAATTGTCACGATATTTATTAAAACATCTCCTTTTGTGTTCAGCAGAAGAAAGGAAGTCATCTGGGGTTGTAGGGCTGGATATTGATACAAATTTCCCAATTCGATTCACTCCACAAGCTCTCGATTCGATTCCAATCTCGATGCGATATCGATTCATATGGGTACATTTCGGTTACAATGTCCATTTTGATCACATATGAAAGAAATTCACTCTCAGCTTATGCTGTTGATTATAAAAGGAACCTTCTAGGTACACTTCGAAAATATTAATTTTACAAATTATATTTTATCATTAGTTTTTCAACTAATGGGTCACATTTTACCTTTTAAAAATTTTCAAATTCAATCTATTTGATCAGTTCATGTCTTTAAATTGCTTACATTATGGTGCATGTTTATTTTTGTTACATGTTTACTGTTTACTTGCATAATTTGTACTATTTACAAGAATATACATTGATATGTAGAACATGTGCAAAATCTCTTTAAGACTACCGGCTAATCATAGACATTTTTAGTCATATAGCATGAGATTTGGTTGCATATGTGAGTGATTTACTTGCACTGTAGAGGGTTGCCATGTAAAGTAGGGCTGAAACGATTAGTCAAAGTTATCGACAACGTCGATAATAAAAAACTGTCGACAAACATCGTCGTTGTCGAATAGTCGTTTGATCTCATTTAATCAGAATCAGAATGAGTTTTATTGGCAAGTATGCTTACACATACAAGGAATTTGTCTTGGTGACAGGAGCTTCCAGTGTACAACAATACAAAAACAATACAAAAACAGCAGCAAGACATAGATAATAATACAAAATAAACAATAATTATACACTTACTTACAGACACACACACACACACACACACTTGACAGAGGGGTCCTTGGCGATGCAGTCATTGGTAGCGCACTATATACTTAATGAAACATGAGATCACTTTAAACTCTAATGATGACGCGCGAGAGCAGCACTACAGCTCGCGCCTGACTGAGGAGAGGAAGAATTACACAGCTCACAGTCCACATGCACACTAAACTTTCCAAACAGCTTCAGGTGATGTAGATCGCAAAGTATGAGGGAATTATAATGCAAAAATACAAAATAAGTAAATACAGAAGTTCTCTTTGTGGAGTATGTAGAGCTGGTGTTTCCTTCTTTAAAGGAAACACCCCGGCATTGCATCTTTAATGCAGTTATATTTAATGCGTTACAGCTTTATTAAAGTTCAAATAATACGGAAGCAGATCATGTAAATAACTACAAACTCCAAAATTGGCATTTCTCTGTGCGGTCAATGCCTCTTCAAAGAGTTGCGTGAATGTCCTGATTTAAGGGGCAGAAACTGCATCCGGCTGATGCACACTCTGTCATGGGGACGCTCATCCCTCAAGCAGGCATGCTTAATGCAGCTAGAATTTAACATGATGGCTCGCGACTTATTGAATCATAATATATGTTTCACTGTGCATTTCTTATCATGAAGAAAATTGGCAATATGCAGCTTTATTAATAAGAAAGAGTTTGTTTTTTTGTGAGTTAAAGATGGATTGAAGTGAACAGAAAGGTGAGAGAGGTAGTCTTTATACACTGCAACAAAATACATTTTTGATTTGTTTTTGTTTTGGCTTGTTTTCCAATATAAATAACTAAAACTCTTTTAAAACAACGTACATTTACATTAGCAGCAGAAATAATTGTTATCTGAGAATGTTGAATATAATATTTAAAATACAAATATTTTAAAATATCTAAAAATCCTTTAAAAAAGATGCATTCACCTGAGAAGCAGCATGTAAGATATTTAGACTCGCTTTTAGAGAATAGATTTTGAATATAAGTATATTTTGTCTTTATTGCACTCGCAGAAGTATAACCAATTGAAAAAATACACTTATATACAAAATACACTTATATTTAAGAGACATTCTCTTAAAGTAAGTCTAAATATCTTATATGTTGCTTCTCAAGTAAATGTATCTTGTTTTAAGGATTTTTAGACAATTTTAAATGGAAAACAAGACAAAAACACTTGATGACAATAGGATTTTTTACAGTGAATTTTTTTACTGAATTAAACTTAATAAAAAGTATTTTTTCCCCTTTAATTCAGTGAATGTAATTTAGAGGTATTTTTAAAGATGATTTTGTCCTCTTTATTGTTAGTAAGCACGTTTAATACAAAGTTTTAAGTCGGGGCACAAGCTGAATTATCAGTTAAGAGCTAATGATTAATCGTTGCAATAATCGCTGAATAGTCGAAAAACCGTTCTAATAATCGCTAGATTAATCGATTATCAAAATAATCGTTAGTTGCAGCCCTAACGTAAAGTGAAAGATCGATCTTGGGATTTAAGGGTCGATATCGAGAAGATCACAATGCATCAGAAAATAGATATCTTTACCCAGAATTTTCATTTTTGGGTAGTTTCATAAAGGACAGTAGCCCATTTTATAGTCATGTGATGCATTTCACACTAGCAAGAATGATAAAATCATAGAAAGCAAACAAAGAAATGGCACAAACTAAAAAAGGTCACAGTGGGAGATATGTTGTTTTTGTTCCATTGCTTTGAGTTTTAACACGTTCCTCAGTGACGACAGAGGATGTGTGTAGAGAAACAGACCCAGTTTGTTTTTTAATAATTTTTTCTCTCCTCAATCAGTCTAAGCAGATGCAGAGATGCAACAGGCATCACTATCTCTGAGCCGTGAGATCACGGGGCTCTGCAACCTTGGCCGGCCCCTCTGGCGAGCCACAACAGGAAGACAGTGGGTACGAGCGAGGTGAGGGAAATTCTGCCAGAGTGACAGGAGGGGCCTGTGGTCTGCTGTGCAACACCGTGACACTCACAAGTCTGCTTTCCATTCCTTTGCCCTGACAGCGTTTCCACCGCCACCCAATGCAGTAACGTAGCCTGTCTGTGTTCTGTGCTTTACACAGGAACTTCACAATGATGTGATTCATATGCTACGATCTCCCACCTCCAATCACATGTGCCACTTTGGTCGGGCAAACTCATTAAGCAATATTTGTTTCTAAGTAGAATGATTCATGCTTTTTGTGTCTTTAAGTAATGCTTATCAGCAATTAGGTGAGCCAGAAAGGTTACAAGGCCAACTGGAACATATTTATAGATTTCTAGTGTATCTCTTATAATGTACCTTTTGCTCAAACTGTGTCTTCATAGAATTCCACTGAATGTCCCACTGTTTGTTCACCTCCAGTACCTTTAGAAAAAGGTCAAACACTACATCTTACACATCACAGTCAAAATGGATGGGAAATTATGACTGCTTTAAAAGGCCAGTATGAAGAAAGCAGGGGACCTCCGTAAAATTCTTACATCTCTCCTCTGTTTCTCCAGAAGCTTGATCTTCTTCTCGTAAACCTCCGGATCAAGGGTCTTTGATGGGGTTTTTTCCACAGCTTTACCAGACTATGAATATAGAAAAAATGTAAACATTTTAATGGCGTATTTGTACACAACTGCTTGCGTTTTAGGACAGTTGATGCAAAAACAGTTACTATAAAGTAACCATATCAGTCTTTCTACATCAAGCTATTCAGTAGTAACGTGTAGTGGTGCACAAGTGCTATTTGACTTACAGGTGGCTGCTTTTAAGCGCACATGCTCTGTGAAGAGAGTTCACACATCGCGTCTGAGTATGAACTGTCATATGCTCATCTTGGTCTTTTATGCCCATCTTGGCAAGGTATTAATGTAAATACAGTCAGTTGTCTTAAGAGAATTTACCCAAGCGCAACAAAAAAATTGAATGTGTCAAGATACTATGCATTAGGCCTTGCGGTGTAAATGTAGCCTAATTGACCTGCCACTGTCTATTATGCTCATCTGAATAATGAAAAAAATTTAAGGAGTGTTTAATTGAGAAATACTTACATAAGCTACATGCCACTGTTTATAATTACTTTGCTAATATTTATATTAATAAATACAGGAATGTGTTTAAAAACACATTCGTTTTGGCTGTGGTAATAAAACTGGTATATTGAGAATCGTGAAATGTAACTGGTATTGGTATTTACTACTGAAAATGTTTTACCATTACAACCCTAGATCTTTTATATGGAGGAAGGAATTAAAATATTTAAAACCAAAAGACAATACAGTAATAATTAACCAGTACCTTGCTCTGTCATATAGAAAAGTGACCAATAAATCATTAACAATTACCATATAAGTTTCCATCTAGGCCTGTCACGATTATTAAATAACCGTCTGATCGCGGTTATTTGAGACAACCACGATTATTGGGCATTCAAATTCCGATCACATTTTAATGCCCAAATAAGGGACTTTTAAACGAATATACTGTATAAATGCCATGAACCGAGCGTTTGTGTGTCATTCAGTTGAACTCCGTGTCCGAGAGGTCAACAAGCTCCTGTCCTGGAAGAGCGCTCTGATGCGCGCACTGTCAGCAGAGGCTCGCGCCAAACTCCCACGAAAATATAAAGAACAAGTATAAACTGTGATAAGCTGTGTCTGAAATCGTTCACTCATTCACTATTTCCTATATAGCCTCTCTATATGTTATGTTATTTTAATCAAGTAATGATTTGTCAAGAAGTAATTTAATACATTCAGCATGAAATAAAACATTGCAGGAGTGAAGAAAGCAGTAAACTCCCAGCTCGTACATCATCCCCGCGGTGAACTATGGGCAATTAACCATCGTCGAGTGTACATCAAATGAACACTTGAAATTAGAGTGCATTGTAGGTAAGAATGAGTGAACAAAAGTAGGAAACGAGTGGCTCACTCAGAAATCAGACACTCCAACAAAATGGCGGACACCCAAAATAGCGCACTATATAGTAGATAGGGGGCGATTTCAGACACAGCTATAGTGAATGCAAAGCGCTCCGGTTTCACTTTAAACTATCGTGTAATGGCAAATATTCCTGGTTCATACACGCAGTGACACAGAGGATACACGCTTACTCTTTTTCCATCATAATCGCAATTATTTGTTTGATAATTAATCGTCAGCCCTATTTCCATCCTATATCCTTTCTACAGAACTGACAATCGCTCTGAATAGTCATCCCATTTAAATGTAATAAAACAGCTCTATTAGACTGAAAACTGATATCATCACATACTGTAATCAATCACAGTGATTAGATGACAACCAACCAAAGGACAACAGAATTTTCCTGTCACACAAACAATCCTGAGGCTGTGTAAGAACGTAAGACACAATTTCTGTCATAATGTATTGTTCTTTCTTCAGTATTTAGTCATATTGTGAAAAAAAGTCCACAAATGAGGAACTTAAACTGAAAACCTATTAAGGAAGGGCAGTATTCAGAGCCACAGTGGTATTCCCAAAAGTCATTTAAGTGGCAAGAGTGACTCAATAAGTAGCTTCTTGATTTAGAAAACTGGAGAGCAATTAACACGTTGGTTCTTTTTGAAGAACTCCCACAGAAAAAAGCAGACAAAACAAACAAGCAACTAAACCTCAACATCACCAGACTGAGAGGGAAATTAAAGAGAGAGAAAAAAAAATTTTTTTTTGAAAGGCACCAGGAATTCTACAGCGATGCCACCTGAGATACAGAGGCTCATGGAAATGAGTGCACACCTGCTGAGTCATGGTCATTTCCACCTTGGTTTTGGCAGCCTCCTCTTTCACTGGCTCCTCCTTCCGACTCGACTGCTCAGTCGGGGCTGCTCCGCCGACCTGCTCCTTAAGTTTCAAGTTCTCCAATCTGTCCAGATTACACAGAAACAAAACCTACGGTGAGGAACAATGAGCAGGATTCTGATAAATTCAGAGAAATCATGGCCAGGAACACAGCATCATCTGGAAAGACCCCTCAGTTCCAGCACAGCAGGAAATACTGTGTCCCCTGATGCTGTCCTCATGGCTTACTCACACTGACTCATTTCACAGATTTACACAGAGGAAAGTGGGCTATGTTTTTTTTTTTTTCGTTTTTTTGCTTATAGTCAATCCTTGAGGTCTTCCATGAGTATATAAATAGATGAGTCTTTGATAACCGGAAATCAAGAAACCTGTACAGTAAACCATGTGAACTAAATTACCTCAGCTGTTCCAAATCTCGGTTGCGATACTGAAGGTCCTCTTCCATTTTTTTCCTGAGCTCACTGTTTTCCTGTCTTAGCTGTTCACAGAGTGTCTAGACATAAGAGCAAACAATACTCAGCAAGTTATGCTTTTAAAAACAACATTAACCTCAATTATTTAAAACAACACAAATCGATTAGTCGGTTAAAATTTGGCCGATTAATCGGCTGGTATTTCACCATTTTGAGATTATCTGCATCAGCTAATACTTGATTTTTCAATTAACAGAAGTGGTCATTCCACCTAGTGTCAGTTCCAAAATCTATAGTCAATCTTGCATGTATTCAAATATTTTAGAGAATTTTGAGTAAATATTCATCAATTTTGAATATAGGCATTATATTAGCAATTGGCCACCCTGCTCTTTTAGATATATCTCATATCGGTCGACCACTAGTAATAGGCACTCCAGACTCACCTGTAAGAGAGATGTTCTCTGTTCGTTCTTCTGGACTTTGGATGAGAGATGGTGGAACTCCACAGCCATGCGGCCCAGGTGAGCCAGCAGCTGATTTGGGTTGGACTCTTCAGCAAACACACTGAAAGAACTCTCCAGTCGCCGGAGTTGACTCGCCAGCTCCACGTTCTCCTGGGGCATGTGCATCACTCCAGGCTGCATTACGAAGCACTATTTTATAAATACCACCTAAACTATTTTTCCCTAAAAAAAAAAACCCATGCCATATAAAACCAATCACTGGGCACATGTTTTGGCTCCCCTAACGGTCATCTATCATTCGTGTTTGATACTCCGGAAGAGTGCTACAAAACCATAACCATAACAGAGAAAATCCTCAAATACTTCTACAATAATATTTCCAGTTCTACTTGTGAAAAAAAGTTGTCTCTTTATCCAAAGAGTTATTCTGTAAACTGAGTCACATGTGAGTTTTTCATTCTATAAGCTTACTAACTAAATCCTGGAGTTTCCCCCTGAGTCATCCAGGGAACAGCCTCACACCTGATAAGGAAACGCACTGAGAAACAGCTGAGCAACTACGGTGACTGGAATGTGTCACTTGACTGGTGTGCCCGAACACACAGAACAAAATATGGAATGTTCGAAACAGAGCAATAATGCAGCAAAACACACCTATTTCACACACATGCCGTTTGTTGAGTGCAGCTGCCCAGGATTTCCTAACATCCTTAAAACTCACCGTCTGGGTTTCAGAGATGGTCTTCTCTTCCATATTCACCACTTCAAACTCAGACGAACTTTCCTGTAAACAGAAGAATTCACAGCGTTGCAACATTTTCTGACAGTCACACATAATATCAACTCATAAAGCATAGTTTACCGTTCATGCAAGAGGAAAAATGGCCTGCTATTCACAAAACTGGAAGTTACATTCTCATGAAAAATTATTGTGAAACATTACATTCACATGCAAAATCAAAGGTATAATGGAAATATAACAGGTATGTTCTGACAGTAACGCACAATATGAACTCATAAAAGAAAAGGAAAGTTATGCTCCCATTGGAAGATTTTCACAACATATTGCGATACAATAATATATATTCACGTGTAACATTAAAGCTATAATGATAATAAAACGTGACGACACGTGTGTACCAACAATATGAACTCAAAAGACATTTTACTATTCACAAAGGAGCAAAAAGGTCAGCAATTCACAAAACTGAAAGTTACATTTACATGTTACATAGCATAACACATTCACTCATAACAAGATATAATGGTAATATACAGAAATGATGTGTGTAATTTGAAACATCTTTTGTTTATTGCCAAAAGGATTATGTTTGAAAAAGTGCTTACAGTTGCCTCTGGTTGTAAAGTATTTCCAGTTAAGCAATCTCGGGATTCTTGCCTTTCTGTTGCAGGATGACCGTGATGTTTGCCATGACCTAAAGGAGACACAACCATAAAAGATCCGGTTAACAAAACAGGTCTTTTCTGCCATGGATCTCGCTCAATCAGAATCTGAGATAACATTTCAACTGTACTGTGTGTCTCTGTCTGAACGGGTCCGCCCATGCACAGACTGGAGGCAAAGCTGGTCGTGGACGACTTCAGGGCTTCGTTATCCCTCACCAGCTCCTCAACCCTCTTCCGAAGCTTCGCTGCCTCTGTCTGAGACTCCTCTAACAGGTCTCCTATCAGTCCCAGGGGAAAAGAACGTGTTACATGACATGTCTCAGGCATTTGTATGTTTTTTTTTGGGGGGGGGGGATTTTTCCCCTTTTTCTCCCAATTTGGAATGCCCAATTCCCAATGCGCTCTAAGTCCTCGTGGTCGCATAGTGATTCATGGCGGAGGACGAATCCCAGTTGCCTCTGCGTCTGAGGCATCTTATCACGTGGCTTGTTGAGCGCGTTGCCACGGAGACATAGCGCATGTGGAGGCTTCACGCCATCCACCGTGGCAACCACACTCAATTCACCATGCGCCCCACCGAGAACAAACCACATTATAGCGACCACGAGGAGGTTACCCCATGTGACTCTACCCTCCCTAGCAACCGGGCCAATTTGGTTGCTTAGGAGACCTGGCTGGAGTCACTCAGCACGCCCTGGGATTCGAACTAGCGAACTCCAGGGGTGGTAGCCAGCGTATTTTACCACTGAGCTACCCAACAACAATGCGCAAGTCCAATTTAGAAACATGAGTTATCCTTGAACTAATAAAATTTTTTTGCCCATAGATGACTCAGATGTTAGAATGAGCAACATTTAAGGCATTTAACTGTAGATCATGCTCAAATTTGTCAATAATAGATCACAGCTAATGTTTATTTTATGCAGAAAGAGAAATTTTTATGTGAAAGTTCACCCAAAAGGAAAATTCAGTCATCATTTACCCATCCTCATGTTGTTCTAAACCCTGTATGACTTTCTTCTCTAAAACACAAAAGGAGTTTCAGCAGAACGCAATGAAAGTGAATGGTGACTGTGGCTAACAATGTGCTTAAAATCTCCTTTTGTGTTCCACTGATGACAGTCATACTGGTTTTGGAACAACACGAGGGTGAGGTAATGATGACAGAATTTTCATTTTCACCTTTGGGTGAACGGTCGCTTTACCTTAATGGAAGTGAATGGGGCCAATCCGTAAACATTACAATATGCACTGTTTCAAAAGTAAAGACACAAGACATAAACAAGATGTGTGTTAACATGATTTCAGTGTGAGAAAATCACAACCTTTTCGGTGTACATTTATATCCAATTTTACAACTTTGTTGCCATGACGACATAATACCAAATACCCTAAAATCCTGAAATGACTGTAAAAACTAGAGGCAGACCGATATATCGGTTTTACCAATTAATCGGTCCCGACAGTTGCTTTTTGGAACTATCAATTATAGTTTTTTCATCATTTTTCATCATTTAGTCATTTGAGTCCCCAGTGTGTTTCAGGCTTGTTTATACTTAAAAGTCCCACGTTATGTACCAAATCTTAATTTTTTCTAGTTATTATTATGATTTTGCATCCTAACACGTAAACATTTTTTTTTACATTCTACGAATCAATTTGAAAAACTATCAGCCAATTAATTAGTTATCGGTCTTTCCCACCATCTTACTTACCGGTCGGTATCTGCAAAATCCACTATCGGTCAACCTCTAGTAAAAACAATGATTTACAGCTCAAATATTACATGAGTTTTAACAGAAGAATGAATGTAAGTTCTTTTATAAAATTAGAAGCTTCACATTTCTGCCTTTAAACCCTCCAAAAATTGGCCCCATTCACTTCCATTATAAGTGCCTCACTGTAAAATCGATTTTTGCTTTTTTTAAAGAAGAGGAGGAACGTCGAAATAATTTTTTTGGTAATCAACATTGTCACAAATGCTGTCAACTGAACTTAACTTGTACTGAACCCGGAATATTGCTTTAAGGGGCAGCTGACCTGAACCTTTCTTCATGGACTAAAACCAGCCTGATCAATCAAGTTCTTCATTCTCAAGAGCATTAAAAAGGCTCATTGGGCAGCAGCAGTGAATCCCTCACCTAAACTCTTCAGACCCTTCATTCTCTCTCTCAATGTGCTGTTCTCCTCTAGCAGCTGTCTGTAGCCAAGGCTGCTGGCCTCGTCTTTGACCTGGCAATCACTCCCACCGGGGTCATAGATGCGATACGGGCCTTTTCCCTCCATCTGTCACCCGGTCACTTACCAAACATGTTTCCCAGTACTAAAACAAAGAAATCAGATGATCAGTGTGATCAGAGTGTACTGTAGAAACTCTCAGATTACCACTGCAACATGAACTGTCAGCATGAAAGTGTGTAAAGATTGTTGATTTGCAAGTCAAAGAGAGGCATTTGAATAATAGCATCTTGGGGATTTCTCTTTGGCTATTTCAAGACTTGATGATTTGAATGCTCGTCTTTGATATCATAACTAAAATGCGTCATTTCAGAAGACATTCTAATACAGTGGACATCTCAGCAGAGGCAGAAGTATAGAGTTTATGCATTTTCCACCAGAGTCATTCAACCAGGGAAAGCATAGATACTCACTATCATGCAACCAGAACAAAAAGACAGAAGCTTCGAGTATTTAAACCTAGTGACAGATTAAACCAGCAACCAAATAAAATAAATAAATGATCAAGTACCACCAGAAGACAATAGGAGACCAAAAATACAGCCACCTACCTTGACAACAGCAACTGTACTCCCGACCAAACAGATCAGCTAAAGACAAGACAGCTCTAGTGTTGTCAACATCACGCTAAATTATCTTAGACAAGAGGAAACTTAATCTAGAGGATCATGTTTATTAATAAACCTCACTTGACAATAAGATATCTCTCTCTCTCTCTCTCTCTCTCTCTCACACACACACACACACACACACACACACACACACACACACACACTATGGCAACCATTAGCTTTAATTATAACCATGCGCCGAAACCCCCTACCCACACAAGGTCAGATCTAACGTGTTGAATTCTAAATAAATTACTCATTTCAAAACAATAGATGATGTTATTAGCTTAGCATCCGGCTAACGGCAGGTGATCTGTTTACCACGCAAGCAGACAAAAGCCTTCACACTAGCCTTCCCTAAAGCCATAAACACCACCTAAATACACTCAACGCTGCCATAGGAAAGAAAAACAAAGTGGTCACACGGTAACGCTTGTAATTTGCTGTATTTTTCCTTTTGAGAGAAAAGAGGAGCTCTTTCTGTACCTTGACGGAGACGCGTCTCTGATCGGCCGGAGGTTTGCGGAAGTGATTCGCGGCGCGAGTCGGGAAATTCCACCCCGCGCGCAGATGTAAACAGGGGCGCGTTCACACGCGCTGAACAGAAACACATACGTTCGCGAGTTTTTGAATAGATAGTAGGCTGGGCTATATCAATGACCATGCCCGTATACGATTTAAAAACGCTAGAATTACTTAATTTAATTCCCAGGTATGGCTGGACTTTGGCGTGTTTTGATACAATATGAACTTTTTATTGGCATTTTAAAGGACTCCTACTGTTCACTTGACGTTTCTGTGTCAGTGCACTAGTTGTTTTGCCACACGTCTTGGACAGCACGCACCATGTTCTAACGTTTAAGTTCGTACATAGTTGTGGAAGACATACACCACTAAAATGTCCCGAAAGCGAAATAATATGAGTGCAACTCGATGCAACAGACCAATGCCGAGGAACCTTTTAAAACTAATTACCATTTTAAAGTGACAGTACACCAATAACAAATGGGCTACATGTTTACGAGTTACTGTAATGTGAAGTGACACAATGAAGTGACACCTAAAAAGCATACGTGCGTCCAATTATTTGGGCTATATTTTTGAAATGAAGTGGTCTTTACATCTGACATTCCAGGAATTATTCAATTAAGATGTCTTTGCTATTTTTAAATTGAAGGGTGGTATGTATTAATACCCCTAATTTACATATGTGGGTAAATGTTTTCATTTTCTTATCGCACACTGGCGCCCAGAAGTTTGGAATAATGTACAGATTTTGATGTTTCGGAAGGAAATTGGTACTTTAATTCACCAAAGTGGCATTCAACTGATTAAAGTATAGTCATGACATTACTGATGTAAAAAACAGTACCATCACTATTTGAAAAAAGTCATTTTTGATTAAATCTAGACAGGCCCCATTTCCAGCAGCCATCACTCCAACACCTTATCCTTGAGTAATCATGATAAATTGCTAATTTGGTACTAGAAAATCACTTGCCATTATATCAAACACAGTTGAAAGCTATTTGGTTCGTTAAATGAAGCTTAACATTGTCTTTGTGTTTGTTTTTGAGTTGCCACAGTATGAAATAGACTGGCATGTCTTAAGGTCAATATTAGGTCAAAAATGGCAAAAAATAAACAGCTTTCTCTAGAAACTCGTCAGTCAATCATTGTTTTGAGGAATGAAGGCTATACAATGCTTGAAATTGCCAAAAAACTGAAGATTTCATACAAAGGTGTACACTACAGTCTTCAAAGACAAAGGACAACTGGCTCTAACAAGGACAGAAAGAGATGTGGAAGGCCAGATGTACAACTAAACAAGAGGATAAGTACATCAGAGTCTCTAGTTTGAGAAATAGACGCCTCACATGACCTCAGCTGACAGCTTCATTGAATTATTCCCACTCAACACCAGTTTCATGTGCAACAGTAAAGAGAAGACTCAGGGGTGCAGGCCTTATGGGAAGAATTGCAAAGAAAAGCCACTTTTGAAACAGAAAAATGAAAAAAGAAAAGGTTAGAGTGGGCAAAGAAACACAGACATTGGACAACAGATAATTGGAAAAGAGTGTTATGGATCTTAACCTCATTGAGCTTTTGTGGGATCAGCTCGACTGTAAGGTGTATGAGAAGTGCCCGACAAGACAGCCACATCTATGGCAAGTGCTACAGGAAGTGTGGGGTGAAATGTCACCTGAGTATCTGGACAAACTGACAGCTAGAATGCCAAGGATCTGCAAAGCTGTCATTGCTGCACGTGGAGGATTTTTTGATGAGAACTCTTTGAAGTAGTTTATGAAGTTCTGAACATTATTTTTAAATTGTAATAGTAATTTTTCACATTATTAATGTCTTGACTATACATTGTCATCAGTTGAATGCCACTTTGGTGAATAAAAGTACCAATTTGTTTCCATAAAAGCAAAATCTGTACATTATTCCAAACTTTTGGCTGCGAGTGCATTCTAGGATGGTAAATGTAGCTATGTGTTCAAGAGTTATGCTAAACAACCATAGTTAATCAGGGATCTCTGACAATATTCAATCTGGCTTGGAGTTCGACTGAGTTGTCTTGAAAACATTAATAAGCACTGCAGAAAACTAGATTGGCTGTCTGAGCAGTTCTGAACACTGTTTTAGTACATGAAGAAATTATGAAATTCACAATGGAATCAGATAACGGAATGAGACGTTGAATTGGGTAACAGAAGAGTTGTCATTATTGGCTAATCCAGGAAACTCCCCTCCCAGAAATTCACAGATTAAAAGCAAATGACTGTAGTTTGTCCATTATAAACATTTTAGGAATGCTGAACATAAATATTACACTTAGGTGGGCATGTCCATGTTAGTATTCCAGCATAGTTCATGTACTTAAATATGAAACTTGTACTCTATTGTTGCTAGTACAATACACTGCAAAAAGTGGTAACCTGCAGTTGTTAGCTATTTCTTCCTGATCTAAGCCTTTAAATTAGTTTTGTTGGTGTAACCTAATGTATTCAGGTTGATTCAGTAATGTTAAATTATATTTTTGACTTGAATCTAACCAGATAATTTAGATGTTACCACATGAAGCAAATTTTTTAGGTCAACTGTTTTTACAGTGTAGGATCGTTTGAAATTATTCCACAGTGCTTAATGTATTCACATAGTACATTTATAAACAGTTATTATGAAATCTGTATAGCCTATATGTTTTAAAGTCAATGTTCACATCTTCAGTAACTTAGTTATTGTGTGTGGTTGAAACAAAGATAAATATATTATATATATATATATATATATATTCAGCCCAGGCAATGTTATATAAGAAAGAGATATGTCATTATTATCTTAAATAAAAATATTTTATTTTTAAAATAAGACATTTCATATATATTTGATTTTTTTGAGCACCCCAATTCGAGCACTGTTATTAATTAGAACAATTCTAATTAACAGTCATTTTTAAAATTTTCTGAGCATTATAACAGTACTGGTTATCATTTTCATTAATTCAGGCAATATCCCTAATTTTACTCTGGGTAAAACTAAAATTACATTTGGTGCACCAACAGTGCAAAAAAGCATTGCGTATCTGAATCCTCTAATAAATACTTTCAGAACAAAAGGATCTATCTAGCCAGATTGCAGAGATCTTTAACTTTTTGTCCCATAATCCTAATATGAATTCAGTTCCTGTCATTAAAACGCCATGTAAGCAAAGAACAATAATCTCCTTAGAGGATATTTAATGTAATTTCTATGGCAGTTTTTTTTTTAGAGCATTCGATAATGCACCAGTAAGCCATAAAGATTACTCTAAAATCCTCTAAATCACCCTGCTCTAAAAATAAATGGTGACATCTTGTGGAAATGTATCACTGTGGTATTAAAGAGTAACATCACACAGATACTACATTCTGACACATAATGCTTGCAATCTAATGGTCTTTATGTAAGTCAGAAAAAGACTTGGAATATAGTTTTTGTACTAAATTAATGACTATGTTTTGTATATGCTCAACAATCAAGCAATTATTTTTTTGAAAATACACTTGCATTTTTCAAAAAAACAAAACAAAATGTAATAAAGTCCAATGAAAATCAAACAGTTTGAAAAAGGCATGAATTTGAATTTTGAAAGTGTCAGCTGTTTTGAAAGTTATAATCTTGCACTGATTAAATCTAATTATTGTTTAAATTTAACATATAGGCCTACACCTTTTAGTAAAGTTTACGTAATGTATATATCATAAAATTCCTTTTGAAATGTACTACATCATTATCAAAAACATATCCCTGCATTTCTATTGTCACAGCCTTCGGCAAATACAAATTTGCTGATTTACTAATTATAATTCCCAATTTCACAAGTTTATAAAAGCAAAGATCATATTATTTCTAAGAGCGAATACAGGTACAAGACAATGTTTAATATAAACAAGGTACAATTACTCACCTACACATTATACTTGTGTCCGAGAGGCATTTTTTAAGGAAACTGGTGGCAAAGGGTGAAGCGTTTGCAGTGTTTTTAAACAAAAGGGGGAATTCCCACATAGTGAAAGGCCTTGATAATTTCAGCTCAACAGTAGGACCTGGTCTGCGTCCAAGAACTTGAGTCTGCTTAGCTAAGTGTTACCAGACAATAGATATATTCAAAAAAACTATTGCATTTTGACTGTTCCAAATGCCATAGTTGGAAATGCTGTGAGAGAGGAACCTATTCATTATAAAATAGCTTCATAAATCAGTACCTTAGATTGAGATATTGGATTAGACAGAAAAGACAGAAAGCTTTCAATAAAACAAGCAAAATTGCACATTTTTGTAGTATTTCAACCATGGTAAAGCAACAAAAAAGTGTACAATTGTAGTTACCTGCACAATGGGCACTGTGCTAAATGCCTTAATGGATGATTTTAGTAATGCCAAGAGTAAATTTCTTAGAATTAAAATGACATGCAGTCTCTGCAAAGTCAGCAGAAACTGCACTTAGAAATGCAAAATATGTTCTTTTCATGTCGTTTAGGTTCTTTCTATATAGTAACCATATGACATGCATCTTGTAAGACACCGGAGAGCACAGTTTTGTCTTTACTTTTGCATGCACTGCTTTTACACACAACTGAAAATATCATTATGATCATTTATTTGTTTTGTTCTGAATTTCAAAATGCTATTGCTACTGCAGACATCATCAATGGTTACTGGGATGTTGGTCTAGTGCAGGGGATTTCCTAACCCCGCAAGTTTTTTCTTCTTTCCTCTTTTAACTAAAGATGGTTTGACAACAGCTGCATTCACACAAAGACATGCTCACATACACAAACAGACATGCATGCACACACACACATAAATATATGCACACAGACATATAGATAGCTGCAGACAAGAATATAATGAATTGATGGTTTGAAGGCTCAGTTTGACAGTGGGGACTGTTATACAGAAAAAGACTTGTCAATGCCTCTACACACACCCAGATATCAGCAGATGACAATAAAGGTTGCTGTGTGCTAACTGGAAAACATCTCTTGGAACAGAAAACGTGTTGACGTTCACTTTTTTTTATTTATTTATTTTTTATTCCAAATGGTGGTGGTCCCATGATATGTAATCAAAGGATTTGTTCACCCAAAAATGTAAATTCTGTCATCATTTACTCACATTCATGTCATTTCCAAACCTGTATGACTTTCGTTTTCCCATGGAACATAAGGAGATTCCTCAGTCACTAGTCACTTTCATTGTTTGGAAAACACACACACATAGACATACACACACACACACACACACACACATATATATATATATTTTTTGGGTGAACAATCCCTTTAACCCATTAAGCTCTGAGTGTGTTTGTAAAGATTTCCTGTTTTAGTGGCATATCCAAAATGAAAGTTTTATAACTAAAAAAGAAGAAGAAGAAAACAAGGAGGATCAAGTGTTTGGTATAATTGTAAAAACGTAAAACATTTTTTTTTTTAATGGTATAGATCAATAGATATGATAACTTCTGAAACTCTCAGCCTAAAAAACTGCTTAAAAATCAATTGAGCTAAACCCTTTTCTTATTTTTCTGATTTGACATTAAATATCTCTGGGTGAAAATAAGCTGACTCCGAAAAACTCCAAACAAACAAAACATAATAATTGTATAGAAAAACTAATTACACATGCAAATACAACAATGACTAAAGGTTTGCATAGCATGCAGACATGATTTTAGTAAGTAGTGAGTTTCATTCTGTGCCATTCGAGTCATCGATTCTGTGTCATGTACTTAGCGCCATCTCCTCGCCATATGTAACAGTCACCAATCACATGTCTCGCTGCCCAAATAAGGATGACTTTTTGCACCGATCTGAACCCAATCCAATTGGTTTAGCGTTCCATGATGCTACATAATTTCCAATGACGTCATCTGATCCAGGAAAGCTAACGTGTTTTCAGCTAGATTGCAAGATGTCAGATAGCCAGATGCTGTGTGCACATTGTGCTTCATGTCAATTATCTAATGATTTATGCATCGGATTACATTATGTGTGGGCCTGTTTGAAAGGCATATGAGCAACACCTGCTAAGATGAAACATAAATGTCAAAGACATATACTTAGCTATTACTCACTATATTTTTGTCTGTGAGTAAAACAAATGGGCTGGTTGTATTCTACTCTTTGAGAGATTTCAAACAACATATGACACTTGGCTATTCGATGATTTTGATGTTTTAACTGATTACAATAATATGTACAGTCAAAATTATTAATCAATTATCAAAACAAAACACTGATTTGTCTGCAAAATTGAAAGCACTTGTTCAGTTTTGGTCGTAATGCCTACATGCATTGGAAAGTAGAGCTTCTCAGCTTTTTGTGTTTGTCAAGACTGTAGTTATTAATACTTTGATAATTACATTTTTTCTTGCAGGCCTGCTGGTGGGTCAAACTGAGCTTGAAGGGTTTAAGGTATGGTGTGAATTAATAAATACAATGAAAGCAATATTCTCAGGACATATATTTGGTGTTCATCAAGTGGAGTAGCAGAGACCAGGTAGTATTATAATTTTTTTCCACAGTTTTAAGAAACAACACCATTATTATGCTTTATCTGTAACGCAGATGATTTAAAATTGGTCTGGGAACATCACATTTACCATCTGCAATTTATAACCAGACATTTAGAACAGAATTACATAGATTTCAAAAGGAGGGAATTTCCTTATCTGGTGGGTCTGTAATGTAAATGGAGTTAATGACTGATCTGGGTGAATCAGCTTCTTCGGACCAGTAATGAATAGAACAAGGACATGAAAAAACTCTGTCCAGTGAAATATTAGATGATTTAGAGCCACTGGACTGCAGAATCACCATGTTTTCTCTTAGATTTAGAGCAACAAGAACTTAAAACCTCTCAAAGTTAAGAAAACAAACTCAAACCGGGTAATTTCCTTTATTTCTTGGCTGATCAATTTGAACACAGTATGGCTGGGTTACAAATAAAGCACTAAAAGTAAGTGCTTTGAACTTTAAAAAAAACCCAACAACAACAAAAAACTGCATACATAGCGTGCATAATTGCAGAAAATGGGACACAGCAACAAGGTGTGGTTTGTGCATAGGTCATAGGTCACTAGCTTTGGCATATGAATGGCAGCAGCAGAGGGCAATTAGGTGGTATATTATGTGTTCCTGTAGCTCAACTGGTAGAGCATGGCGTTAACAATGCCACTAATGTGGGTTCGATTCAATCAGGGAAAATATAAAATATTAAAAAAAAATAAATACCTTGGATGCACTGTCGCTTTAGATAAAAGTGTCTGCCAAATCCATAAATGTAAATGTATATTTACTAGCACCTCACAAACAATGGACTGCAACACAGCGCACTGGTTACTAAGCATTAATATCCTTTGCCATATCCAGGACAACAGGAAAATGTTCTAGTCCTCCCCTCCGCAAAGTATCAGAAGTGTTTTACGATAGTCTCCTGATGTGTCACCCTGAGAGAAAGCACAATCAACACGTAAAAAACAATCAAAATTATGTCAGACCGAACATTTGACGAACCATATTTGAAGGTGAAGTGTGGAATTTTTTGCAAAGTTAAAATACTTTCTCCTTGCCCAGCTTAATATGCAGAGACACTTATAAGTAAGCCATTGGTAAGTCGATAACTCCTGGAAAGGGTAAACACTGTGGCTCTCTTGGTTTGAGCATCATGACCAGTCCAACACTGCAACATTGGCTCAACCGCTAGTTGCTAATGGCAAAGAAATTACATACTTCACCTTTTTAACAAAAGCATTTAAACACACCCAATGCCTTGAGAACATACATCATGGTCATACCAGTGACAGTTGCATAATGCAATTAAGCTGTTATTAAATTCACTGCATTATGTAATTTCAAAGATTTCCGTGTAAACTTTTGTAATAACTGAATGGGCAGCGAGATCAAACGTTTATTTCCTTCCTCCACAGCCTAAAGTCACTTTTCATGGAAATAAAGTTTAAAAATGAAAAACGTTATGAAACCATGCAACCCTACAAAACAATAAATCCAATCCAAAAATCTGTGGAAATGTTATGCTAATTTTTCACACACCTTAAAAACACAGACGGACTTGCTCTCAGCATGCTTTATTTAATAGCATCTATTATTAGAGGTATCAGATGTCCTAGTAACTGCCAAGCAACATATAAAAATAATGCTGCTATCTTCTTTTATTTAAAGTATAATTTTTAATAAAAAAGCATGTAAATTGTGATTTTGTTGGTTTATTTGCATACGGACACAACAAATGTAGCATAATAATAAGTAAAAAACTCTTTGCATGAAGTTTATTATCAAGTGCTATTATAGATCTTTAAAGAGAGTTTTGACAACATAGCGAGTATAGACCTGTTATTGAACACTTCCTGTCTCCACTCTATCTACCAATCAGATTCAGCATACTGAGAGGAAGTCAAGCATGCAGGGGAAATTCCTAAACAGCTGAGTCGAGCGAGTACACAGCAGGAACCCATCAAACACTCTGTTCCCCTCGACTTCACCAAATGAGGATGTGCAACGCCTACAGTACGACAAAACACAATACCTACACAACTGTCTTTTAATTTAATAATGTTTAATCAAACCATGCACACAAACAATGGCATGTAGTATGTAGACAAGGAGCACACAACTTACAACCAGGGTCTCTACCTGGATGAATTCATGCAAAGAGGCATCATGAGTCTCCTTAAACTCTTTACGGATGTTGAAGAGGTCGATTTCAGAGCGGGACACCATGATACGGATGAGAGCCCTGTCGTCTGTTCCCAGGCCCTGCAGGGAAAGTCACAGGGCTCAGGAAACTTTGGCCTGACCGCTGATCTTAGCAATGCAGAGCATCAGCAATAGTGCAGATGCTCATCACAGGCCTGTGACTCATATTCAAGCCTGAGAACCGTCATCAGATGAATTTGACATGACTTTTGTCTTACATAAGTGCTTTTGACTATAAAATATGTTTCAGAGGACTTACTCACTAGAGCTTGTTCTTAGTCAGTGACTCTAATTTGTCACTTGTATGAAGGCTAAATGATGTCATTTTGGCCTACATTGCCCTACTGCTCAGAGCCTGATGTAGATGCAGAGGAAAGTGTATTGCAAAACAAAGTAGTTGTACCTTCATGGCTTTGTACAATCGGTCAGCAAAATAAGAGGGCTGATTCTTCACACTCCGCACTGGAAAATATGAACATGTAAGTGTTATTTTTTCAGTGACTGGAGTAATATGATCACTTCAGTGTCATGTTTTTTTCCCACAACGAAACACATACAGTAATACATGTGATCAGAAGTTTTACTGCTTACTGATGTAGTTAGTATAGGTGTCATATCACAAATTTTTTTATCATTGTATTGTAAGTGGATCCCCAGAGGTCCAGTTGTAATCTTAGTCAAAAAGGCAGTACTTTAGTGTTTTTATGATCATTTCCGCCCTCTCTCTCTGACCCTTATAATTAAACAGGTCTATTTATGTTGGTGTGCACTTAGGATTTATATTTAAGCACCCTCTTTGAATCTAAAGTGAGCCCCATCAGACAACTTTGCATGATTTCAACTGTTCAACAACACTTCCAGCTCAGTGTTAAAATTACACCTTTACCACTAATTAAAGGTGCACTCTGTAACTTTTGTCTTTGTGTCATCTTAGACTTACACTGACACCTAGCGGCTTGGATGCAGCATAATTTAAAACCAACAGTTTTCAGTTTCAGATGCCACTGTAGAAATTTAGTAATCACAGTCAGCCATGATTACTTGATAGGGAATGCAAAAAAGTATTGCGAGGGCACGCAAAACTATTTCAGAAAAAAAAAAAAATCCTGCCATTACCTCTAAGGGGCTCCGTAAATACTAACCAATTAACTGTATGGGGGGAAAATGGAAATCCGATGATTTAGCACTTATTTGATCAAAGATTATTATTGTGCAGCTCTGTGGACATGAGGAATTTACACTAGTGCAATAATCGAAAATTATTTAAATGATTTAGAAATGGGCTTTTAGGCCCACAGCACTGTGTAACATTATACATAGTCTTATTATTTTTAACTGAACCTATTAAAACTGTAATCTGGTGAAATTAAACATTATACTGTAAACACTACAGCTTTTACAGGGGACTTAACTGTAAAGGTCATGGAATGGTATGAATGACCCCTATAAATAAAATGTGTTTTCCAGGTGCTTGGTCATTGTGCTGGCAAAGTAAAACAGCTCTTACCAATAGCAAACATGGCATTTTTAACATCTCCTGACATTTCCTTCTTTATGATCTGTTCGATGTCCTTGTTGCTGCATCTTATAAATTCCTGGAACACTGGATGGGATAGAACGAATGTTGGCTGTAGAGTTAAAAAAAAGAACATGTATTAGCACGAGTACCAGTAGCAAACATGTGTTTGTATTACCTCTCCTCAGGTGAGGGAAACTCCTTGTGCAAAGAATACTCATGAACTTGTCTTCCATGTCACCCGAATCTGCATTGCACGCATCTGCCAACGCCTTACATAGGAGAAAAACATATTAAATTCCATCTGTCTCATGACAGTACACTGGTATTAACCTTGTACTTGGTAAACAAATGAAAGTTTAAATAGAATTTTATAACTTACTTGGGCATCTTCCAAGACCCTGCCCATGTCTACAGCTTCTTCTTCGCGAGCTCCCTGATAAACACCATCAGCATTAGGTGATAAAAATGTGTTTATAAGGCACAATGTATGAACTGTGAGCCAGTGTTTCAACCGTGTTTATAGTACCTGTGCCAGAGAGATCAAAATCCGTTTGAAATGTCCAGATGTGTCTGATGCGATGGCATCCTCTAAACTTTTTTTAAAGGCTGTGTAGGGGAAATGAAAATATATAGACACAGATATACATGGGTAGACATAGAGTAATGTACAACCTATGTGTAAAAGAACTACCGGTACTCTTCATATTGTAATTGACATGAATGCCCCATTACAAAGACCAATGGTGCCACCACCTGGACATAATTTTGCTATGAAACAGCCATGTGTTTATTTACCACTTCGATAGGCAGCACACATTTTCTGAATCTCCTGGTTACTCCTAGTGACCAGGATCTCAATCAGTGCATGTTCATCTGTGCCTGCACCCTATTGAAAATATACAACACATTTATTTAAGCATAAATATTGTTATTAATCACGTATGTGGACAGATAATTATTTTCGAATATACATATTCATATGGAACTCAGCATGAAAGCAACATGAAAAGCAAAGAGTCCATGCACAGTACTGATCATCACCTCTGCTCTAGTTTGGGCAGGTCACTGCCCCTCAGTGAACAAATGAACACAGAGGTTGAATAACAGAAGCAGGTCAGTCTGTTCTTTCAATCACAAAACAGTCTCACAGCTTTTTATGACTCAAATAAGCTTTTGGTTTGTTTCTTTGCCATGCGGTCAAAAATCTGCATATTTACCTCAATGGCTTTCTTCATCATTTTGGCATCAAACTCTGCTGGCGTCATCATGAGGCCTAGGATGAGCCTTTGAAGGTTTTTGGACAGTTCTGATTTGAGGTCAGCCATGAGATCCTGACCGAAAACAATGCCACACATTAGAAAGATGCCAAGTCAGGGGCGGATTATGACTAGCAAGGGCCTCGGGGCCAGTTTTCCTTTAGAGCCCCACTCTATCTTTTAAAGTTGAGATCTACGCAATCGATTTTCAATTTTTAATACCTGTTCTGTTATTTACAGTCAGATTAATTTAAACACACAGCACGGATGTGGTAAAGAAACCGCTAAAACCGAAACACGTTCGCTGAACAGTCACTGTTCTTAAAGAGACAGTACCATTTTAAAGTTTGTTATACATAATGTAAACTCAGTGTGAACACTACGAATTATGCATACAAAATGCATATATTTAAGGAGGCCATAATAAATTATGAAATATTTATGAATGAATTTAACAAATACAGTATGCTCCTACAGTATCTATGCAAGGGTTTGGTGAAATTCTGCAAAGAGTTCAGGCAGTTCTGGCTCAAGCTGCTATATCTTTTCTAACTCATCTGAACGATGGGGTGCGTTCCATTCAGAAGTGATCATCCCTACACCCTATTTCCTTCAAAGACTTCACTCTTCATTGTGAGAGCTTTGAAGGGCTGAAAGGTGTGGGGCTCACAAATAGTGGTCATTTGGTCATTTTTTGGGAAATTCTGTTTGGAACAACCCTACAGCTTGGCTACCATTATTATTCTTCCATCGAAAAGCCCTACGATGGCATTGTTTAAGCCTTTATAAAGTGTCCAAAAATCCCCTAGACTACATTACATTGACAGAATATTTAAATGAGCTACAAGTCTGTTTTGAAATGTTCGTAATTTCAAACTTCAGCTGTCAAAACTTACACACAAGCCCTTCAATCCGAAAGATGCTCTCTTCTTTCTTTCTTTCTTTCTTTCTGTTAAACCTGTAAAAAATGTCTAACTTCAAGTATTTAAAACTATTTTAAACTTTCAAACAAGGTTTTGTCAGACCAACATTATAGTGTGTCTCAACAAACTTTATGTATCTAGTTTAATGAACCACACAAAGTAGAATATCAATATTTCAATTTTCCCAACCACCTCAGCCAAGTTATTTTTTGTAATGTAGGACAAACATGCAGTTATAGCAATGAACAGTATAATAAAAGTTTTTGTTCAACAGCTCCTTTATACAAAGAATAAAGCTTAACCATATAAAGCCTAACATATGAAATTACAGTTAGAAAATTATATTTTTTAAACCTGTTTAAACTTTTTTTTTATATATATATATATAAAAATAATTACATTTTAAGCACATTGCTTGAATTGAATAAATACTAATTTTGAAATATCAGTAACAAGATAAATGTTTTTGTTAATTTTACTTTATCAAAATCAGCAACGATTTCACATAAAAAGATGAGTGTGTCAAAATATGAATGTAGCTATTTTGGAAATGATTTTATAAGATCTTCTACTTCCAGAAGAGCATGGAAACTTTCACCAGGTGGCGTTATAAGATTAAAGACTGGCTCATAAATATCATTAGAAACAGGAAGGCAAAAGGGTCCTATAAGAGAGCTGGGGGCCCTCACAGTCACAGGGCACTGTTGAGGGGCCCTTGTATAAGATGTGGGGCATGCATATTTAAGCATATACAAACATTTGTTTTCAAAGTTGATGGGCTGCGAGACATTGTAGCCCAGGGCCCCCCCGGGCCCCTGGTAGTCAAGGGCCCCTGAGCACTTGCCCCATTGGCCCGGTCCGTAATTCACCTATGTGCCAAGTACACGTATACACATTTACAACAGCATTACGTTTGATGTGTCAGTTGTGGTCAGTGGGACAACACTGGTAAGGACAGAGACTTACCCTTCCCAAAAGAGATTTGAAAACCTGTCTGATCTCTTGTCTCTGTGCATTGCTCCTCTGTGTTACAATGTCAATAATTGTGTCTTCATCAGTGCCTGAACATTAAAGAAAATCAAAGGTTCGTATTTCAAGTCTCAGTGACAGTGCCAAATTCATTCAAACAAAGTTAAAATACTTTTATTACATACCGAAACCCTTCATTGCTTTTCTCAGAGCTTGAGCATCACTCGCAGGGTCAAAATTTGGATATGGTTGAACAGTTCCCCTTAACTGATGACGGAGACATGAGATATAGTTATTTCAGTATCGCTAAAACAGTTAGAGTGCAATGATATTCATGAGCATGAAAAAAGATGAGCACCTTTTGTGAGCAATGAACTGAATGAATGAAAAAGTGTCACAGGGACTGGCACTCTTAAAGTGATAGTATACCCCCCCCCCCCCAAATAATCTGTCATCATTTACTCACCTTCATGTCATTCTAAATTTTCTTCCATGGTGCACAAAAGGGAATCCCGGTTTATGTTTTTAGATCTTATTTACATATACATTTGTGTGTATTGTGTGTGAACACAGCGCTGCAACAGCTGAATGATCAAATCATAGACACAGAACAACAATACCCGGACTCAGTTATTATTATTCTTGGGGATTTTAACAAAGCAAATCTCACACGTGAACTGCCCAAATACAAACAGCACATTACATGCCCCACCAGAGACAGGCACATACTGGATCATTGCTACACATCAATAAAGGATGCATATCGCTCTGTCCCTAGAGCTTTGGGACTCTCCGATCATTGTCTGGTTCATCTTCTTCCAACCTACAGGCAGAAATTAAAATCAACCAAGCCAGTAGTAAGGACTGTAAAGAGATGGACCCATGAAGCAGAGTGAGAACTACAAGCCTGCTTCGATTGCACGGATTGGAGTGTTTTTGAGGCTGCAGACACCAATCTGGATGAGCTCACAGATACTGTTACATCATATATCAGTTTCTGTGAGGATATGTGCATTCCTACTAGGACTTATTTAAAGTTCAACAACGACAAACCATGGTTTACAGCAGAGCTCAGGCAGCTTCGTCAGGCCAACAAGGATGCTTACAGGGGTGAGGATAAAGTCTTGTACAATCAGGTCAAGAACACACTGAACAAGAAAATCAGAGTGTCTAAAAAAAGATACTCTGAGAAAATGAAAAACAAGTTTTCAGCTAACGACCCTGCATCAATGTGGAGTGGCATGAAACAACTCACAAATTACAGGACTCCTACCCCCAACCCTGTGGTGGACCAACAACTGGCTGACGACCTGAATGTGTTCTACTGCAGATTTGAAAGGCCCAGTCTCACACCCCACACCCACTCTGACCTTCACTTCACATAAACACCAACACCTCCTGCAACCCCCCTTCTCCCCCCTCCTGCTACTCAACTGCACTTAAGATCTGTGAAGATGATGTGAGCCGGGGCTTTCGGAAACAAAAGACAAGGAAAGCTTCAGGCCCAGATGGCATCTCACCAGCGTATCTTCGATACTGTGCTAACCAGCTGGCCCTCATCTTCACACAGATCTTCAATAGATCACTGGAGCAGTGTGAAGTCCCATGCTGCTTCAAACGCTCAATCATTACTCCTGTCCCAAAGAAACCAAAAATCACAGGACTTAATGACTACAGACATGTCACCCTGACGTCTGTGGTCATGAAATCATTTGAGAGACTGGTGTTGGCCCACCTGAAGAACATCACTGGACCCTTTCTAGATCCCCTTCAATTTGCTTATCGAGCAAACAGGTCTGTGGATGATGCAGTCAACATGGGATTGCATCATATCCTGCAACATCTGGACAGACCAGGGACATATGCAAGGATACTTTTTGTGGACTTCAGTTCGGCTTTCAACACCATCATCCCAGCTATACTCCAGAATAAATTACACCAACTCTCTGTTCCCATGTCTATCTGTCAGTGGATTACAAGCTTTCTGACAGACAGGCAGCAGCTTGTGAGACAGGGGAAACTCACTTCCAGCACCTGTACAATCAGCACTGGTGCCCCCAGGGATGTGTGCTCTCCCCACTACTCTTCTCCCTCTACACCAATGACTGCATCACCAAGGACCCCTCTGTCAAGCTCCTGAAGTTTGCAGAAGACACCACTGTCATCAGCCTCATTCGAGATGACGATGAGTCTGCATAAAGAAGGGAGGTTGAACAGCTGGCTGTCTGGTGCAATCAAAACAACCTTGAGCTGAACACGCTCAAAACGGTGGAAATGATTGTGGACTTTAGGAGGAACCCCCCAACACTGTCCCCCCTCACCATTCTAAACAGCACTGTGGCAGCAGTGGAGTCATTCAGGTTCCTTGGCACTACCATCTCACAGGACCTGAAGTGGGAGACCCACATTGACTTCAACCTGCCACAGGCGCTGCTGATACAGTTCTACTCAGAAGTCATTGAGTCTGTCTGGATGAGTCTGGATTATTGGTTGCCCCCTGCACCCCCTTCAAGAACTATACACTTCCAGAGTGAGGAAAAAGGCTGGAAAAATTACTCTGGACCCCACTCACCCTGCCCATTACCTTTTTGAACTGTTGCCTTCTGGCCGACGCTTCAGAGCTCTGAGCACCAGAACCGTCAGGCACAGGAACAGTTTTTTCCCTCAGGGGAAATTAAATTGCCCCATTGAGCAATAACTATGTGCAATACACAGTTTAGTCTTTTTTACATTTATCCAACCTCTTCTGCCATTTCATTCCTCTGGAGAAAAAAACAAAAAACATTTGCAATGTACATAACAAATAACAGATTGTATTTGCACTATACATAACAGATAACAGATTTGTATTAGATTTGCACTACGTATGTGTATGTATGTATGTGTGTGTCTGTGTGTATGTACGTATGTGTATAATAATTTTTTATTTTGTATTATTATCTATGTCTCGCTGCTGTTTTTGTATTGTTTTTGTAT
This sequence comes from Myxocyprinus asiaticus, assembly GCF_019703515.2. Taxonomy (NCBI): domain Eukaryota; kingdom Metazoa; phylum Chordata; class Actinopteri; order Cypriniformes; family Catostomidae; genus Myxocyprinus; species Myxocyprinus asiaticus. The sequence continues at coordinate 33,843,023 of NC_059365.1, read as the reverse complement.
TGTTATACACTGGAAGCTCCTGTCACCAAGACAAATTCCTTGTATGTGTAAGCATACTTGGCAATAAAACTCATTCTGATTTCTCGATTTAACCATTCATTTGCATATGTAAAATAGCAAATTTATGTAACTTCACTACAGTAAAAACCTAGTTGAAACATGAAGAAAATATGAGAATGTGTCTTGTATTAAACGAAATGCTGGTGAAATCTGGTGAAAAAAGAAAAATAACATGACTTGAAAATCATGTTATGACAATAATAGCCAGTAGATGGCTGCAGTGTTTAACCATCCACCTACTGTGTAGTAAGTCTAAATTTTATAACAAGTAATGCATTTGGATATATATTTAGACATTATCAAACTATTATTGTATGTTTTACACTCTCACCCCTTCATTTCTGTGTGTGTTTTTTCTGTATTGTGGCTGATTCATATATTGTAGAAGCTCTGCTTTTTAGTCTTTCTCATTCATATATTCATTCATTCATTAACTTCCTATGGTCGGTCCATAGGAATTTTGACCGCAAATAACAAAGGTGTTGCTTTTTTTATGACCACTTAGACTTATTGAATCTCGTCCAAATGTTTTTTTTTTTGTGTGTGTGTGTGTGTTTAGATGGGAAGTGGAGGAAAAGTCATTAAGTCTTGTAATGCTCAGATAAACGAAAAAAAAAAAAAAAAAATGTACATCAGAAAAACAGATTTCAGTCAAAAATGACTGAACAGAATAGGAAGGTTAAGTTGTTGTTCACTGAATACTTCCCCTCCACTGTAGCTTTCAAATCAAATATGCTGCTATTGGCATCAATGATGTTTGGTCACAAGACACGTGAGAACCAATGCTGTTTCCCATACAACTTCTGTAGTCGATTTCAGAGAGGAAGATTATCAGTGAATAATCATTTTAATTTTGGTCTGTTTCCCACACAAAGGATGGCTTCATATGGCTTCAGAAGAGATGCAATATAGCACATGATTGGCATAGACCACTTTTATAATACTTTTAAGGTTAATTTTGGAGCTTGACAGACCCAGTTTCCTTTCACTAAGTTTCATTACATGTAAAAGATCGTCCAGGATATCCACAGGTTTTCTGACCAACCACTGAGCGCCACCATTATGATTCTGATTGCGGCTGGACTGTTTTCTGGCTCCGGTCTCCATAAGAAGCAATGTAAGAACTACCAAAATGAGCGATCCCAACTGAGAATAATAACCATTTTATAGTAAGTGTTAGTTGGAATAAAAAGGGGTTCAGGCTCAACTTGTGCAGTTGTTGGCTGTCATAACAACTCAAAGTAGTTAATGATACAAACGTAACTCACCTCGTTTCATGGCTTCATGTCATCTACCTACTTAAAACTTTTAATATACTCTAAACATCACACTACCTGCTGAGAACATACGCTGATGCGAGTGAAAACACTGGAGACCGGAAAACGAAAACAGGGACACTTCCGCATTCTGAAAAAGGTGGATCCTTTAAAAATGCACCTTTTGTGTTCCTTGGAAGAAAGACATACAGGTTTGGACTGACATAAGAGGAATAGGAGGAATTTGAAATCACTGTAAATAACGTCTGAAATTTTACTTTCTAAGAAGTCAGTTATGAATCTTAGAGCTGCAAATGTTTAATAGTGATCCATAGCAACATCACACCCACAGCACCAGCACACACACTGAGAACTCAGGGATGGTGTGGCACTGGAAAAGTGTCACAGGAACTGGCAGCAAATCAAAACTCTGATTATCAAAATGAGTGGTATTCAGATGCTATCTGTGCACAAACAAAAGCTCTGCTGTGCTCTCAGGGTGTATGACACAGTTATCAGCTCTAGCTTGGCCAGAGCGGGGAGGGGATCATTAGAGGGTAATATGATGCATGCTGAGAGAGAGTAGGCGAATCTAACCTGGACTTTGGTCATGGCACTGATTTCCCACATCTTGTAGGCAATCTGTGCAGCCTCTGGGAAAAACTCCCCTGCAATACTGAGAAACAAACAGATCTTTAACCTTTTATGCTGACAAAATAACAATGTACAGATTGAGGACTTGACAAACACAAAATAGTTTCAATTCTTGAAAATCTTTAGCCCTGTTCTCAGTCTCATTGAAATGCAACCAAACACAGTGGGCAAAAGTTTTATCTCACCAATGTTTATCAAGAAATCTAAATTCTATAATATAATATGGAAGTATGGAAAAATATGACAAGTACATACAAAGAGACGCATGTCTTGTTTATTAACATTTGGGACATTGGCACACTGTTATGTACAACACTGCATTTTATGATGGTTAAATGCCTCCCTCTACTGACTCCTAAATGTTACTGCAGCATAGAATTAAAAGTACTCAGTTAAAGGGATAGTTCACCCAAAAATGACAATTCTCATCATTTACTCACCCTCATGCCATCCCAGGACTTTCTTTCTTCTATAGAACACAAACAAAGATTTTTTGAAGAATACCTCAGCTCTGTAGGTCCATACAATGCAAGTGACCAGAATGGTGACCAGAACTTTTAAGCTCCAAAAAGCACATAAAGGCAGACTAAAAGTAATCCATAATACTCCAGTGGTTAAATCCATGCCTTCAGAAGTGATATGATAAGTGTGGGTAAGAAACAGATAAATATTTAAGTCCTTTTTAAAAAAAAAATATAAATCTCCACTTTCACTTTCCCTTTCATATTCTTTAACATTTTGAAAGTGAAAGTAGAGATTTATAGTCAGAAAGGACTTAAATATTGATCTGTTTCTTACCCACACTTATCATATCACTTCTGAAGACATGGAATTAACCACTGGAGTCTTACTTTTAGTCTGCCTTTATGTGCTTTTTGGAGATTCAAAGTTCTGGTCACCATTCACCTGCATTGTATGGACCTACAGAGAATAGATATTCTTCTAAAAATCTTTATTTTTGTTCTGCAGAAGAAAGAAAGTCATACACATTTGGGATGGCATGAGGGTGAATAAATGATGAGAGAATTTTCTATTTTGGGTGAACTATTCCTTTATACACTTACTCATCATCTCCTCCACACAGCTTCAGCAGGGTTCGTTTGTACTCCCCAGACGTGTCATCCTGTTGGGTTCACACAGAGGGGTGGAAGATATTATGAAAGTTTATTTACAAACACAACATATATCATGAAATTGATCATGACTATATCATCAAATAATGAAATACATCTTGGAATGTTGCGATCAATAAATAAAAATACAATGAATTTCATAATATTTTTATTTATTAATTGTGTCATTTCATGACTCCAGAGCTATCAATGGATTAAAAATGTTAATCAAATTATTAAATTTTATGTTGACTAATCAAATTGTTCACAAGTAATCGCATATATGAAAATTTGCTGAGAAAGGCCACAAAATAATAATTTAATAGATAATAATCAAAATAATTATAAATATAATGTATATAATAAATAGACTATAATAATTCAAAGACATTACAATCCTATGGCAGACAAGTAAAGCTTTGATTAGACAATAAAAAATTTAGAAGTCAATATATTGTTTGTTTGATTTCCATATTGAATATAAGGCTATCACTAGACTACATTATTTATTAAGTTAATTTTAATTATGTGTTATTTTTTAAATAATTAATCACACTGAATTAACACATAAAATCAACAGCCTAACATCTATTTCTATGGTCTATTTTTATGTAATACTACATAGTCTGAACCTACCATATACTGTAAATAAACAACTTTTGATATGTGAAACAAATTACAAGTCTGTGAAAAATGTAACATGTCAAGGAGAAAAACCTAAATGAAACCATATGACATTATGTAGTTACTGTATGTTGCAATAAATACAACAAGCATGCAAGCATTATGAAGGAACATTTGTCATACGGAGGGGCAGAAAGTGTGTATGCACTACCTGAATCATATTGTGCAGAGATTTCTCATAACGCAGCCTGAAGCACTCTCTTATGTCCAGCATGTCAATCTCAGAGCGAGAGACCATAATGCGGATCAGAGTGTTATCGGCGGTGCCCAGACCCTGCAGAGAGATGTGAGAAACAGACAGACAGCATTGATAACTACCTTAAGCAATGCACTTTTACTCCATCAGATTTCATAACAGGTAACACTACAGCAGTATCTACCTTCATGGACTTGTAAAGACGCCTGGCGAAGAACATGGGCTTACTCCTGATGCACTGAACTGAGGGAGGTAAACAAGGGAGCAGATCTTAGAAAACCTGCAGCAGTGAGCATTAAAGAAGGTACTGTTTGACTTATTTTAATTGCATCGTGACACCAAAAGCTTACCAACTGCCAGCATCAAAGTTTCAAAATCTCCGGATAGCTCGCTTTTAATACTGTCTTCAATGGATTTCTCTGCAATTTTCTGGTATTCATCAAATACTGGATAAAACATTAAAAGAATACTATTATTTATTATTCTATTATGTCATTCAGCATTAATCGATGTTACATATTATGTAACATTAATACTGCAATAAATCTCAACCTTAATCTTAACTAATAATCTTAAAATATTAGTAATCGTAATATTACAAAATGGTACATTTTGTTTAATGACTCCTAAATTAGGTCAATGTATTGTAGTTTTGTTGGTTGCATTACAAACTCTCTTCAGATGATTGAAGTCAGCACACTGATAGTCAAATCTAATCGGCGGTACGGTGAGGAGTGTCAGAGACCAATTTTGATTGTGTAAAGTGGGAGAGGTGTGCTAGTCAGTTGAAATGTCTGTGTGCAGTGTGTCCAGTGAGTAACTGCAGTTCTCATACCCATCTGCAAATGGGTCACACTTCGGTTTCCCAGCAACATGATGAATTTGGCCTCGTCTGTGCCCCACTGTGCCTCCCCTGCTTCATACAGGTCCTAAAGTGAGAGCACACACAAACATTCTTCTAAGATGCCAACTCTTTCTAGTCAAGAGGTCAGAAGCACACTTGTCAATATTGCATGGTGTGTATACTAATATATGGTTTTCCATACATTCAGTATGTAGGTATACATCATTTAACTTCATAAACAACTTTTTACATGCATGCATTACTCTTTACATGCATTATTTGGAATAAATGTGACCTGTCTCAAATAGAGTACCTTAAACCTAGATAGTCTTCTATTTTATGATAATATTTAATGAAAGGTAGTATAAGAAGCTTAATATCAGCTACAGACTTCATCATGCTCACCTGAGCATCTTGCTCCACAAGGTCTTCACTAACAACATCATCTTCCTCTCTGGTCCCCTGAGAAACCACATAATCGCCAACATTAAACACAGCATGGACCAACATAATAAAGGCATTGCAGACATCGCATCCTTTTATTGTTCAAAATAATGGTTCAGTGTGCATACTGATATGCATATTCAGTATGAAATTCAGGTGAAAGTACAAAGGTGAAAAAGAAGAAAAACAAAAAAGGAGAATATGAACACCCAAGGATATTTTTTAACCACTTCTCGGTTTAAAACAAAGAAAAATAGAAAATGGGGCCTGGGTAGCTCAGTGGTAAAATACGCTGGCTACCACCCCTGGAGTTCGCTAGTTCGCTATTGAATCCCAGGGCGTGCTGAGTGACTCCAGCCAGGTCTCCTAAGCAACCAAATTGGCCCGGTTGCTAGGGAGGAGTCATATGGGATAACCTCCTCGTGGTCGCTATAATGTGGTTTGTTCTCGGTGGGGCGTGTGGTGAGTTGAGCGTGGTTGCCGCGGTGGATGGCATGAAGCCTCCACACGCGCTATGTCTCCGTGGCAACGCGCTCAACAAGCCATGTGATAAGATGCGCGGGTTGACAGTCTCAGACACGGAGGCAACTGGGATTCGTCCTCCGCCACCTGGACTGAGGCAAATCACTACGCAACCACGAGGACTTAAAAAGCACACTGGGAATTGGGCATTCCAAATTGGGAGAAAAACAAAAAAAAAACACAAAAAAAACAACATACCAGAAAATGTTTGAGAAACATAAATGCTTAAAGCATGTGCTGTATCTTTGACATGTAATTGTAAATAAACAGTTCATCACAGGTTTTACTGACCTGAAGCAAAACAACCAGCATTTTCCTAAAATGTCCAGATGTGTCCCCTATAACATCCTCTTCAAGGTCCCTGCCGTATGCTGTGAATAATCAATCACATTGTCAGGCTTTGAACTGCACAGTTCAGAAGAATATTTTGGTAAACAAAACTCACCATCTCTGTATGCTGCCACCAGGTTATGAATCTGCTCATTGGTTCTTGAAGCAAGAATTTCAATCAGGCATTTCTCATCTGTTCCTGCTCCCTTTAAAATACAGGAAGAAAGTATAGTCAATTATTTTGTTCAAAGCACAGCTTCAGTCTATTTATTTTGAAGATATGGCATATTATACAAGATGCCAGTAAAACTGTTCAGAGGGAAATTATTGCAGTTACTTATTCAGGATTCAAATGAGAGTGGACTGTGTGCTGGTAAACAGTGCACAAGTTCAAATGAAAGAAGACATATTATTTTATCATAGGATAGCGCTAATATCACTGTTGCAAAAGTTTTTCAAACCATGCAGCTTCTTATGATAATATTAAAGGAATATTCCGAGTTCAATACAAGTCCAGCTCAATCGACAGCATTTGTGGCATAATGTTGATTACCACAAAAAATAATTTCAACTTGTCCCTCCTTTTCTTTAGAAAAAGCAAACATCGAGGTTGCAGTGAGGCACTTACAATGGAAGTGAATGAGGCCGATTTTTGGAGGGTTTAAAAGCAGAAATGTGAAGCTTATCATTTTAAAAAAGCACTTACATTATTCTTCTGTAAAAAATACAACTTGTGTACAGTGAGTATTTTAACATTTACAGATTGGCCCCATTCACTTCCATTGTAAGTGCCTCACTGGAACCCAGATTTTTGCTTTTTAAAAAGAAAATGAGGGACGAGCTGAAATTATTTTTTGTGGTAATCAACATTATGCTACAAATGCTGTCAATTGAGCTTAACTTGTATTGAACCCGGAATATTCCTTTCAGGTATTTGCTGTAAGCAGAGTATAAAAAAACTACAAATAACTACAACTGAAGTGTTTACTCCTCAACGAGAATTAAAATACAGTAGTTACTACATGAATAAGTGAAATACTTCTTCAGTTTTTCAAAAGGAGCATCAGACATTTCATGTATGTTCTTTAATTTGGTTCTTTGTGATTCATAGTTGTGAAAATGTTGTGAAATTGTTAAGATTTTAAGTTAGATTTAAGTTAGTTTGGCCAAACCAGAAATACTTTACCATTACAGTAATTAAGGAAAATAACTTACCGAATCCTAATGATAGCAATGGCAAAACAGATTAACAGGGGAAAAAACATGAAGTAAGTAAAACTAAGAAATTATAGTGTATATAACAACTGATATTGTAATTGGTCTCTAAATGACCGATGTTTGGTGAATTGGTCAATATACTATTGTACTATTATATATGCTATTTTGTTCTTTTCCCTTTATGATAGATGTCTAAATCTAAGTTCACATTATATACTAAAAGCAAAATTTAGTTATATATTTTCAATATAATTACATAAATTAGTAGAAATACAGAATAACAAATCTATCTGAACAATTATCTGAATAATTATCTGTGCAAGCTATGGATTTGAACAGCTCAGTCAAACAAAGGTATGCTTTTCAATCAGGCAGGCACAACGAGTTTTAATTGAATGGAAGCATAGTGTCTAGATGGTAGAGGCTATTTGCACTAAGTGCATATATAAAAAAAACTAAAAAAGTGCAAATAGTGTTAGATGCTATTTGCGCCCCTAATTAAATACTAACATATAGTATAGGGGCCTCACTACAATGTGTTTATTGTGTTTATTTAGAGTTCCACAGACATCCTACACCAATCCCTAAACCTAACCCTAACCTTACCATGGTTTTACTACAGTAACCATAGTATCACCATGGAATTTTGTAGTAAAATCATAGTAACCACAAAATGAAACATGTTTACTATATTAACACCATATTACTGTAGTAACACCATGGTTAATTGCATTAAAACTATGACTTCCAACAAAAAACCTGGTTTCTATAATATTACTATAGTAAAACCATGGTAATTTTTCCCGGATCAAACCTTTCTCTCAACTGTCTGACCTTCACCATGACCCAATTACTGAGAGGCAATCAACCTTTATTTTAATTTTTGTGTATTATTATAAGTAGTATTAAAGGAAATATTAAGAGTTGAGACAGGATGAGAAAAAGTGGGAGAAAAAGCGGACTTGTCATCCGCACAAAAAAGCACATTCACACCATCATTACACCAAACACCACCAGACTTTTAAAGTGCAGATAGCAGCACTGTGTGGCTGGTAATAGTTACACCTAGTGCAAATAGTCACTCTGTTCATTTATACTGTACCTTAATGGCATCTTTTATTTCTTTGGCATCATGATAGGCTGGAGGTCTCATTAAACCGATGATCAGACGTTCAAACTTCCCCGTCAGCTCGTATTTCAGATCATCAATTAAATCCTAAAGAGTGAGGTGATTATGATAAAGTGCACTTTTAGCTCTTAATGTTAGAGAAAAATTGCAACTATTTTGTTCTCCCTAATAGCTCCCTAAAGACTTTAATCCATTTTAGGTGCATCATGGATGTTCCAGTACCTTTCCAAAGAGTGATTTGTAGGCAGAACGGATCTCCTGCCTCTGAGCATTGCTGCGTGAGGTAATCAGGTCTAAGATGGCCTCCTTGTCACTTCCTGTGACACAACAAACATTGATATAAAGAGATCATGTGGAATATCCCAGCTGCCACTTGCTCATCTTTAGATGAGGAGTTCTGACACTCACCAAAGCCTTCCATAGCATTATAGAGGGCTTCTGCATCACTGTTTGCATCAAAATCAGGATGACCTGTTACTGTACCTCTGAATTCCTAAAAGAGAGAGAGAGAGAAAGAGAGAACAATAAATCCAGTAAGATCCAAAGGTCTGAGACCAATTTTGCGTCATAGGTGGGGCGTCATAGTAGCCAATAAATTTGATTACTCCAGCATTTCAGGGCTATATGAATCAGTAAACTCATGACATATATTGGGGGGGCGTCATAGTAGCCAATAATTTTTGATTACTCCAGCATTTCAGGGCTATATGAATCATGACATATATAAACTTCTGTAGTAATATATTTGGTAAATGTGTTTCCACCATAGTTTATACGTGTGTATTGTAATCAAATAAAAAATGTATGTACCTCAAGTGAGCATTAGTTTTTTATACACATTTTTAACGATTTTACTTCAGCTTTTTTTATGTGATATACCATAATTTGCATGAAAACTTTGAAAAATTTGCAATGAAAACATTTTTGGCATAATGCTGATTACATTTTGACTCATCCCTCCTTTTTTTTAAAAAAAGAAGCAGCAAAAATCGGAGTTACAATGAGGCACTTACAATGGAAGTAAATGGGCCAATTTTTTAATGGTTTAAAGATGGAAATGTGAAACTAATAATTTTTTAAAAGCACAAATTAATTCTTCTGTTAAAACTCATGTATTATTTGAGCTGTTAGGTTGTATAAATCATCAATTTTACAGTCATTTTTGGGCTTTAGAGTTTATTGACATTACATCGTCATGGTAATGAAATTGTAAAATTGGCAATAACTTTACACAGAAAAGGCTAGTAAGTGATTTCATCACACTAAAATCATGTTAACATGCATATTGTTTATGTCTTGTGGCTATACTTTTGAAATGGAGAGTTGTAACAAAGTTAGGGAGGAGCATGTTCATTTAATCTGTCCAATCTCATCGCCAGAGTAAGCATATATAAACAGCTGTTTACCTCCATGGCGGCGACGATTCTTCCGGCATTCGGCCTCGCCCTAACCCGAAGATGTCCCTCGAACTCGAACTCATCACATCTGATGAGGAATTCTCAACTGTCCCTGACTCTCCACAACACCTTGATGAGTCCGGGATCATCTCTCCTTCTCCCAACATCGTTTCTCAACCTCCAGACGCAAACCGGGTTCGCCAAGCTATGTGCTTGGAATCACCCACCCCCCCGGCGCCGCTGTGAAGTCTGCAGGTTCATCGAACACCAAACCGAGTCCTGCCCCATGATTCCGCACCCTCGCTTCGACATCCCGGTTATGAACAAACCAACAAATTATGTCCCTCAACCCAGTAGCAGCCATTTGGAACAGTGAGCTACTCAGCAGGTAAACACATCTGTAACAATTTTAATGACTACGGCTGCACCAAAGCTCAGTGCCATTTCCTGCCCATCTGCAGTTTCTGTGGAGGTGCTCACACTCACTCCATATGCCCTGTTCAAAAAGCATAAAAAAATAAAAATCTCAAAAAGTCTCAGTACTCCTGTCATTATTTCTGTCCAAGCCAAAGAACTGGCTAACTATCCTGATACATCTTTCTCCCAATTTGTATTGACTGGGCTTAAACCTGGCTTCAACCCCGGGTTAGAGAGTATTCCTACCTCAAATCTCATCTGTCATAACTTAAATCAGCGCTTGCTGAACCCAAGGTAGTCGACGATCTATTAAGGAAGTTAAATCCGGCTTCATGATAGGCCTCTTTGAAAACCCCCCTTTGAGAACTTTTGCGTCAGCCCTATCGGGGTGGTCAATTCACTAAACGACCCTGTAACCCTAGACAAATCATGATGTGCAGACTTGCAACTATGGCTAAATTTTCTCAACCACTGGAACGGTTTAACTTTCTTTTACGATGATTTCATTTCCTCCCCCGATGAAATCCATTTGTACACAGACGCAGACCCGTCCATCGGATTTGGAGGATTCTACCAGGGCCGCTGGTTTGCGTCCACATTGCCCCCCCCCGATCTTATTAAATTTACCTCCTCACTCTGTTTCCTCAGACCTGTTCGAACTTTACCCCATCATGGTAGCGGCCTCCCTATGGGGGCTGGAATGGACCGCTAAAAGCATTTTAGTCCATTGCGACAACCTAACCACCGTCCAGTGCATTAACAAAGGCAGATCCCGATCTCCAGACTTGCCACCTTTTCTTAGACACCTAATATGGATCTCCAACCACAACCAATTCTTAATTAAGGCCGAGCACGTTCCAGGCTCAAAAAAATCAGATAGCTGACTCACTCTCTCACTCTCTCTCTCTCTCTCTCTCTCTCTCTCTCTCGCTCTCTCTCTCTCTCTCTCTCTCGCTTTCTCTTCCAGAGATTCAGAACCTTGACTCCAGAGGCGAACCTGACTCTAACCTGAGCTGAAATTCCACTAAACCACCCAGTTAAACTCCTCCATCAAGCATCTCTGGACTCTCCAAGCCTTCTCTCTGCGAACCCTCCAAACATACTGGCCAGCCTGGACATTTTTTTAAAATATTCACAAAATCTACAAACTGCCCTTCCCAGATTTCTCTCTACTTCATTTCATCCTTCATTTCACATCTCAACCAATCCAAAAGTCTTTACACCAGGACTATCAAAGGGTACCTGAGCAGCATCAATTTTTTCCATTAAATAATTCTCGGAAAAAACTCCTCTTCAATAAACCACCCTCAAATCTAACTCCTTGTCAAGGGCATCCAAAAAACCCAACCCACCAGAATCGACACCAGACAGCCTCTAACCATTGATCTCTTAACTAGATGCCTAATCACACTCTGTCGGGGTTACATTTCAGAAAACACCACCAAAACCCTCGATGCACTGTTCATTCTCACCTTTTTCTGTCTCCTCTGCTGCTCTGAATTCACCACCACAGCAAAATTCAATTCCAATGTTCATCACACTATCACCAATTTGCACATACTTGACAACGATACCATCGGATACCACATTAAACAGAACAAAACAGATCAAACCAGAAAAGGGCATTAAACTTAAATTTTCAACCTACCAACCCCCATCCAGCCCTTTCAATCACTCATCCACTACCTGCATTTCAGAGGTTCCCAGGGCAAAACCCCTCTCAACCCGCTCTTCGCGGATGTCAACAACCAGGCAGCATCACGATTTTGGTTCCAAAAACACCTAAAATTGGTCCTCCTCCAATCTGGCACCCCAGCAAATTTATACTCAACCCATTAATTTTGCATTGTTGCCACGAACATATGAACAGCAAATCCATTCACTGGGCCGGTGGTCATCCGACACGTGCAATAGCTACATCCGTACCAACCGTCTCCACATCAAAAAAGACCACCAAGCTCTAATCAGCTAAACAACTTAGCAGAAAAAAAACATTTTAAAAGGATCGCTCAAAACAGCCTCACCTGTACTCATGGAGGGCCCTCCAGTGCAGATGCTGTGAGGGCCCTCCCACTTACATACATTCAAGGTCTCTCCCATTTGAATCACAGTGAGGATTCTCCATGAAAATGCTGTGTGAGCTAACTCACGTTTATTTGTATTGTGGGCTCTCCCGTTCATACTGCTGTGAGGACTCCCCCATTCTAATGTAGTGAGGGCCCCCGTTCGATCACAGGATGGGCCCCACAACCACGGGGAGGCCCGCTCTTGCCACGGGCAAATCTTCCCAGGTGGTGGGAGGTTTACTCCCTTCCTCCTTGGCCTCCCAGCCACAGGCGTTGTTAGTCCTCCAGCAAGAGCTCATTTCCATGCGGCAGCAACCGGCACTATTTCCTCAGTGTTTCCACCTATTTTCACTCTACTCATTCTACCTATCCTGCAGCACCCAGTTTCCTATCCCCCAAGCAGACCCTAGCGTGAGGCTGCCTCTGCCAGCGGCAACTGCTTGTTCTTTCAAATATGGCACTTCTGCCCCTCTTACACACAGGCTCAGCAGAGTTTCATAATGTTCATTTAATCCATCCAGTCTCATTGCCAGAGTAAGCATATATAAACAAATGCTTACCTCCATGGTGGCGACGATTCTTCCGGCATCCCTCCATTCACCCCATCTCCTCCATGCTCTCATCATTAACTCTACAAGTCCTGGGGGGTCAAGTCTCGAGCCTCGAACCCTCCTCCAGGCACAGCGAGCCAAACTCATTTACACTATCCTTACTACAGGATTACATTAACCTGCGAACTACTGAAACAGTGAGTATTTAAAGTTTAAGTATTGGCCCCATAAACTTCCACTGTACTGTAAGTGCCTCACTGTAACCCAGATTTGTGCTTTTTTTTTAAAGAACAGGAGGGGTAAGTCAAAATGTCATTTTATGGTAATCAATATTATGCCACAAATGCTGTCGATTGAGCTTAACTTGTATTAAACCCGGAGTATTCCTTTAAGGGTTAGATAGAAATAGTGCCTTAAGGTAAAAATTTCACTTTTTACCATGCAATGCCACAAATTTGATTACATTTTATTAGTGACCAAGAAATAGTGCAGAATCTTAAACATTTCTTCTTCATTTTACATCAGAACTTTTCTGTAAACCAAAATCCTATAAGTACATTTCAAGGTTTAAATGACAAATCCCAGATATTCAATGCGGACTCAAACTTTTGGACTCCACTGCAAATGTATGGCTGTTGTATTTTTCTGAACTGTGAAGACTGAGGCCACATCTTTTTCTCCACATTTTGACCTTCCCTTGACACTGAGATGGCTTTTTTGACAATGAAAAATTAGCTTTTCGAAAAACGCTCTCCCAAGTGGATACATTTGAAAATGCAGTCTTCGCGTTGTAGTGTAGACAGGGAAAACATTATCTGAAAACAATGACAAATGAATCACAGTCATATGACCCTTTCAACCCAAAACAATCAAGATGGTGGCCCATGTTGTAGCGGCGTTGTTGTGCCTGTTCTTCACTTTGATAGCGTAGTTAAAAATAAATGTTATTTTGTACAAATTTTACATCGTATTCCTTCAAAGGCGATGGGAAATTTACTTGGAACTGCTGTCCGGCGACGGACCATTGCATTTCAGACCGTATATGGAATGCAATTTTTTGCATGTGCAGTTAGGGGATTGAAGAGTTTTCATACATTTTAGTGTGGACAAGCAACTTTTGGAAAACGCTTGAAATGGCAGTGTGGACAGAGAGCTTTTCGAGAGAAAAAAAATGCTATATTCAAATGTAACCGGATTAATGTGGATGTAGCCTGAATATTGACAACAGAACAGCAGAATTTGGTAAGACCTAATAAAAATAATAATCAAGATATCTTTCCTCATTCTCATAAGGTAGAGATAAGTCAAACTCCCTGCAGACCAAGCTTTTCATTTAGGTCAGATCAGATATCTAATCTACTTCACAGTCACTTACGTCCACAGACCCTTTCCAAGCCATAACATTTACAGTAACTCCCACTTGATTGGACTCAAAGAATTATTTAAAGTTACTCTTGGGTGGGACAGCCTACATATGTGTTTATATTTTCCCAAAATGAAATATTACACCTACAATGAGACACTCTCTCATTTAGCCAATACTTGCAGCACATGACTTCTCCTGTGGGTATGAAAGAGCTTTAGTCCAAAATCAGAAGCTCAACAGGACTATAGAGTGGACAGCTGACACCTGTCAAAGTTGCAGTTGTGTGTTATGGGTAGCAAAGGGCAGTGTGTGTGTGTGTGTGTGTGTGTGTGTGTGAGAGAGAGAGAGAGAGGGAGAGAGAGCTTGTATGCAACTGAGACTGAAATGTCTGTAACCTTACACTTTCAACCCTATCTGTAGTGTATCGTTCCCCTCTAGCGAGCTGCAGACCCCACATAAATGCTACAGGACTGTGCATTTCCAAAGCACCTCTGTACTGTTCTCAAACTGCCTACTTTCATTCCCATAATGCCGTTCCTTCTGGTATTTCTTGGTCTAAAAAGGGCACAATGCCAGAGTCCTTCCCCTGCATGCTTTTCTGCACATGCTCAAGCCCTGTCCTGCAGCTATCACGCAACACAGCAGCTGTAGGCCACCACATCTCCAGCAACAGACCCCTAGCAACAATGATCTAAGCAAACAAACATCCAGACAAGCACACTTTTACAATGCTAAGAGATACCCATTGTGTTCCTATAGTGGCAGGTCAGAGTCCCACCGTTATAAGGAAACACCATGTATATTGCATCAACATGTCATTGAGAAGTTTTTACAAACATTCCAAATTTAAGTTACATTTGAAACTATACATATACAGGACAAGTTACATGCCAATGTTACTTTGGGTTTATAGGGTTTTTTCCAATCCCTAACCCTAACTGAGCAAAAATAAAAGTGATGCTTGCTTTAGCAATGCACCCTTTAATATTTACTTTTGAGCACTTTTCTGATTAAGAATAGTTTTACTACTACCTATTTCCCACCAAATATCTTTAAAAAAAAAGAAACCAATCACCCTGAAGCTAAAAAAAACAAAAACAAACAACCAATATGACTGAATCATCCCAGGTCTACAAGCAGCATTGTAGCATTATCAACCGATCTAATTTTTTAATGAGTAATCATCGGCTCCTTAAATTCCATACAGAATCTCTGACATCCTACACTCCCTGCAGTACAATAGATGGAAAACGAGATTCATTACCATGTGAATGGAGACAGAGCTCATTTCCTTGCAGCCATTATTTTATGCTATATGACCAAATGCGGCAAGATACTTGTCCAAATTTGATGGTTATATCAAATTGTAGCATCCCATAAAGCATGTAAACATGTTGATGTAGAAGTTTTAGCTTACCTTGCCCATGTTTAATTACAGTAGTTGTCAATTGTCAATGGAATGATAGTCTTGAACCTGGAGAGGGAATTATGAAGAAACCCATTAATCTTAGCCTTTCCTTTACTTGTCTTCAAATGATAAAAGACACAATACAGTTAGATTTGGGGGTTAATGAAAAGGGGGTTAAAAGGGCTGTTGATTATTTTCAGAATACTCCTAATGCCTAATTCTCTTAGTTGCATAATATAACCTACAGTGGGATCTACGGAAGCTCCAGGAACTCTTATGCTTATGGGGTAACTGAGCTGAAACCACTCTTGCAAGTCAGTCTGCAACAAATGTTTCCATTAGTATAGTTTTAAGAAACCTCCAATTTTATTTTTTTACTTTTTTTCTGTAGGCTAAATACTCTTCTGTAGAATTTTTAGTCAAGTGAAAAAATATTGAAAGAACAAATCCAATCTCCCTAATTCTTACCATTCCAACACTGTAAACAACTGCAATTGTTACCTTAAGGAGCTATTTCTAGCTCCATGAGAAATTGTTGGTTTTTTTGGTGTAACCTAATGTATTCAGCTTGATTCTGTGATGTTACAAAAATATTCTGTGACTTGAATCTAACCAGTAAATTTAGAGCACATTTTTAACATATTCCTGACCACAGGCCTGGCTGCTTAAGGCAAAGCCACTTTTTCCACAGGATACTCTTGGCTAAACCCCATTGAGGCTATACCGTGCTCTCTTTCACTGCATCATAATCAGGCAAATAAGCAACAGGGAACTCTCTATGATGGAGGAACATACAGTGGAAAGTAAATCACTACAGAATGAGTAATTCCCTGTTATAAGGCCAAATCTGTGTGCAGAAGACATCCGGATCACGCAAGTTGTTACTGCACAATTGTGGCACTCACATCAAATTGTCTGCTTTAGTTCAAAGTGTTGTGTAAGCATGATTCATTTTGCGCTCTGACACTGCAAAATCAATATCTTGCTTTTCATAAATGAACAATGAGAAAAATCACTGATACATTACAGTATTGTTTAAGATTTTAAATGTGTGCCATTGGAGTCTAAAAATAGACATGTCTCCTGGTGTGTTGTGTCAGGAAAACATCCAAGATCTGAGAATGAGAGACATTCACCCTGCCCCACCCAGCCAGCTCTACTGTAAATTGTAATTAAAAGAAGAAAGAATTTATGAAAACCAATCTAAACTTATCTGAGATCAAATAGAAAGAAAATAATTTTACAAAATTTTACAAAAATAATTTTAAAACCATTGGTTTGGTTTATAAAAAACTATTCCCATGAAAGTCATTGTCATGTTTTTCTATATAATATAGCCTAGTATGAAAAAAATAAATAAATAAATAAAAAAAATTAAAAACAATCATTGGTATGAGAAAAGAACATGTCAAGTTACTGAAGAGGTACCGTTACTTTTTACGTGTCATGTGTCAAATCGCTGCATTTTTTCTAATATGATATGTTTAGACACGTTAAAAGTTAATTAAAATAATAAGTTAATATATATATATATATATATATTTAATCTTTTACCTTACACAGACGGAGTCGCGAGCCCCAGTTGACAGTGGTCTTGCTGGGAAACGTCCTCACGAGCATCAGCTGCCCTTCTCTGACGCAATGCACGCGGCGCATGGAAGAGCACTCAGTATTTAACTCAGCATTACCAGCGATGACGTAATGTCCACCGTTGACGTCTCGTAATACCAGTTCTCAATTATGACGTTAAATATCTTTGGCATTACATTACTATGACTACATGATCAATCACATGATTTCTCTGAGTCGTTGCTTTTTTAGTTTTCTGCAATGCACCATCTGATTTGCAAATGCAGCATATTGGGGAGTCCTGTAAAGTCCTGAGTCAAGATGGGCATGACAAAGGAGAAACACATAAACACGGCAGGTCTATATTTGTAAGGCAAATCTTACAACAGTGTTATATTATTTTAAATTAGGTGATGCTAGCTCGTCAGGCTATGCATATGACCTTTTAAACCAGCTCACCTCTTTATTAGACGGAATTGTATGCTATTTCTATAATACAGGCTCTATGAGGCACCAGTAAATGAATCACCAATACAGTCTTCTCAAAAAGCTTAGAACAAAAGCTTAAAGGGATAGTTCACCCAAAAAATATTCTTCTCACCCTCATGTTGTTCCAAACCCGTTCCTTCCATGAAACACAAAAGGAGATGGGCAGATTGGATGGGATGGGCAGATCACTCTTAAAGTATCGATAAAGAATATCAGTCCTCACATAAAAAAATCTATTCTAAACTAGTGATTCCTTTTCAAGAAGGTACTTAAACTGATGCTAGGTGAACATCCCCTAGGGGTGTTGACTTTGAAACCCTATGACGGCAATTTTGATTGGCTGGTGTCACTTGCTGAAAAGTATGTCTTTTTAAAGAAGTGTTTTCCACTCGTGAGCGATGCGTCTCTCTCTGGATGACGGGCATGATACAATCACTTTCGGGGGAGATAAAAGGGATGCTATATTGCTGGGATCTTATGAGTGAAGCGTGTATGTACTCAGGTGAGGCGCTTGCCGTTTTTTTTACCGTAAGGGTGGGAAACGGGACAACAGTGGATTCTGAGACTCAATTGTTGAGGATTAGAAACAGGGTCGTACGTGTACCTTGACGATTGGTTGCTGACAGCACAATCTCAGGTACAAGCATGCAAGCACAAAGTTGCAGCCACCTTCACCCTATTGGGCTTGCTACGGATGAGGCCTCTACATTGCAGGCTCATCCCAAGGGTCCCTCATCTCGCTTGGTAGCATGGTCACCTTCGCCTCATAGGGGAGTCCTGTGCAACGGACATCCAGCGTTTGGCACCTGGAAAGGTGCTTGGAGACCAAGCTACATTGCCTCTAGTACTCCATGACAGCAAGCTCCACCAGGCTTGGACACCCTAGCAGGGCTGTAGCTGGGTATTTTGGGGCCCCTGACTGTATATTGCTTTGGGCCATTTTCCAATTAAAAAATACAGTTTAGAATTTGTTGTGGGGCCCCCCTGGACCTGTGGGACCCTAGAATCATTACCACCTTTCACCCCTCTAGCTATGGCCCTGCGCCCTAGCTCACAGATGGCAGCAAAACGCGAATATGCGTTTTCCGCATCATCTTCCTACATCAAGTATTGTGCAAGATACGGGAAGACAAGATACAGTGATACTAGTTGCACCAAAAATGCCACTGGGTCCCAGAGATGGTAGAGCTGGTAGAGCAACATTTCTTTGAGGAGGGATCTGCTCTCGCAAGCTCGAGACACAATCTAACATTCCCAGCCAGAGCTGTGGAAACTGCATGTCTGGCCTCTGAATGGGCTCGTCTGTAACAATAGGGTTGTACTGCTGAGGTGGCTGTATGCCTTAAAGTGGCAACGCTTTGCTGATTGGTGCTCCTCCCGGGGTGAGTACCCAATGCATTTCCCTATGCAGATGACACTGTCCTTCCTGCAAAAGCGTTTGGATTAAGGACTCACTAAGTGGTCATAATAGAACATGCCATTAACCAGCCTATTGTGTGCTCTTCAGCTAAATTTAAACAGGAAAAATGAAAACACAAAACAACTCTGGCTTTTCACTTTTTACTCAAACATACACTATATTGCCAAAAGTATTCGCTCATCTGCCTTTAGACGCATATGAATTTAAGTGACATCCCATTCTTAATCCATAGGGTTTAATATGACGTCGGCCCACCCTTTGCAGCTATAACAGCTTCAACTCTTCTGGGAAGGCTTTCCACAAGGTTTAGGAGTGTGTTTATGGGAATTTTTGACCATTCTTCCAGAAGCGCATTTGTGAGGTCAGACACTGATGTTGGACGAGAAGGCCTGGCTCGCAGTCTTCGCTCTAATTCATCCCAAAGGTGCTCTATCGGGTTGAGGACAGGACTCTGTGCAGGCCAGTCAAGTTCTTCCACACCAAACTCTCTCATCCATGTCTTTATGGACCTTGCTTTGTGCACTGGTGCGCAGTCACGTTGGAACAGGAAGGGGCCATCCCCAAACTGTTCCCACAAAGTTGGGAGCATGGAATTGTCCAAAATCTCTTGGTATGCTGAAGCATTCAGAGTTCCTTTCACTGGAACTAAGGGGCCAAGCCCAGCTCCTGAAAAACAACTCCACACCATAATCCCCCTCCACCAAACTTCACAGTTGGCACAATGCAGTCAGACAAGTACCGTTCTCCTGGCAACCGCCAAACCCAGACTCGTCCATCAGATTGCCAGATGGAGACGCATGATTCGTCACTCCAGAGAACGCGTCTCCACTGCTCTAGAGTCCAGTGGCGGCGTGCTTACACCACTGCATCCGACGCTTTGCATTGCACTTGGTGATGTATGGCTTGGATGCAGCTGCTCAGCCATGGAAACCCATTCCATGAAGTTCTCTATGCACTGTTCTTGAGCTAATCTGAAGGCCACATGAACTTTGGAGGTCTGTAGCGATTGACTCTGCAGAAAGTTGGCGACCTCTGTGCACTATGCGCCTCAGCATCCACTGACCCCGCTCTGTCATTTTACGTGGCCTACCACTTCGTGGCTGAGTTGCTGTAATTCCCAATCGCTTCCACTTTGTTATAATACCACTGACAGTTGACTGTGGAATATTTAGTAGCGAGGAAATTTCACCACTGGACTTGTTGCACAGGTGGCATCCTATCACAGTACCACGCTGGAATTCACTGAGCTCCTGAGAGCGGCCCATTCTTTCACAAATGTTTGTAGAAGCAGTCTGCATGCCTAGGTGCTTCATTTTATACACCTGTGGCCATGGAAGTGATTGGAACACCTGAATTCAATTATTTGGATGGGTGAGCGAATACTTTTGGCAATATAGTGTATATGCCACTTGTGAGATACTGTATCTCATCTATTGATTTTGTTTACTTCACCAAATATTCTTTTAGTTAAATTCATGATTCATATTTTATATAACTCTTTTGTTGTCTACTTATTCCTCATGCATCAGTGCAGAGCTGGGAACTGTTGGGAACAGAGCATAACATGAGTCTGGATATGCAGCCTGAGCCATATTAAAGCAGAGATGTCATTCATAATGAAACTTTTTATACTGTAAATTAAAAGGGTTCTGAAGTCTGAACTGCAGCCAAGTTCTATACAGCGAATTATGCATCAACTTAAAAAAATAGTGACAATCAAAGTGTGTCCTTGCCAGCATGCTCTTAGTATATAGTGACTGATCATGTCTGCCTTGGCATGAGAGTGCTATTTCTGTCCCAGTCTTTCTGGTAAGAGGGTGAGGAATTCAAGATCGGAAGAGCATAGTCGAGCCGAAAGGGGGCCGAAACAAACAGCCATTTGTCATTTAAATGTGAAGCTGAAATGACTCAAAATGACTTCTAAAAAATTCTTGCTTTTCTTCCTAAGTAGAGCACTCTTTAGCATTATAGACTTTTATAGCCTACTTATACACAATGTTTTCACAATTATTGGAAAGACGTGATTGATATGCTGGGGTCATTAAATGACTCATTAAATATTTTGTATTTCTAAATCATAAAATCAAATGGTATCATGAAAACCTAAGCGCTGGCAAATTTTCAGGAGAATACCCAGAAGACCTACTACATTTGCCAAAATGATCAGTATATGAGAGAGCACACTGCACTGAATTCTAGGCTGACTTTTTCGCAGTCCAAACGTATGTAAGTAAAGTTGTTCTGTGCTGTCATCTAGTGTACAGAAAGTGCTGTGCAGTTTCAAAATGTTAAAAATGTTGTTGAACTTACAAGTTGGATTGCCCTTGAACTTGCTTGTATGAAACTGAATGTCCTATTTCATTCTTTTATGAAACATAATGTCCTGTTTAATCATGTAAATATTTGCTTAGACAGGCATCCTAACCTCACAGCAATGTTTTCACAATGGAATTGGATCCTCTGTTCTCACTCTGTGCCTTGGCTACAATTATATGAGCACATTATGGGGCCAGACCAGTTTCAAACCTCAGAGAGAAAGGCTACTTTGTTGCTAATGCCATTGAGTGGGTGGACCAAACAGGCCACTCTTGTATATATTGTTGTAAAAAATCATTTGGTCACATCAGTGTGAAAGGAACGGATATATTTACTGTCAGATACAGACTGCAAATTTCTCTGGACCACATTTAAGGTAAAGAAACACACATTCATTTACTTAACAGATGCTTCATAAAATGCATTCATGCAACATCTCTTTGTTTTGTTTTTTCATGATTATGCATATTTGCAACTGTTTTTCAGTGCAACTATCAGTGCAGTGACGTGTAAAATGAATGCAAGGAAAATACTGAAAAGCGTACAAAAAAATCTTGCTTCACTTTGCATGCACTTACAAACATAGAATAATGCATGTCTTTCAACATGTTCTTACATACAATATTGGCAAGAGTAAATCTTTTTTGCTTTTTTATAAGTAAAACGTTCTTGAAACACTGAGTTCTGTGCGCATAGGTCTGTAGGCATGCGATTAGTGTTAAAAAAATGCAGGTATGCAGATTCCAGGCAGGATTAGGATTCTAAATCACCGGTCCGCAGATTAGAAACAACCACCAAACAAAGAGAAAGTGTGTCAGACAGTCACTGTCAAGACATAAAGGCAACATTGTTTGTCCTTCTTCATTATTATCTCATGGAGCCACATTATCAGGCTTCTATCCAGACTGAATGAGTTCAGAGGACAAGTGAGGATGCAGTCAGAATCCCTTTACTTTCTACTGCATCTATTATGGTCCTTTGCAAAATCAGCTGTATGAACCTATAGTGTAGAGAAGCTCCAGCCACTGTTACACTGGCACTTTCTAACTAGAAGTATAGTATTATTTCTTTATTTTATATAATAAATATAAGGTTTGTGAAGATAAAGTGGCCTATAAAATGGCAAATTAGACAAAATACAATTATTTAATGATTCCAATTGGATCTACTGTGCTGATTTTTTTCTTATGATTATTTTTGCAATCACTTAAATTCTAAATTTTATTTTAGGCTCACAAAGATCAGTTGGGTTTACACAATGCTACATTTGTTCACTGTTGATTACAAAGCATGCCATAACACAGTATTACATTTAAATGACATTACATTTAAATAAACTATATTAAAATAATTAGCTAAATAAATGTGAATTGCATTGTGCAACATAAAAGTTTCGCATTTTCAATGAAAGTATGTGATGTATTTTTTTTGCTGATGTTAATGATAATGTTCTTGTAACTTCATGTACCTCACTATGAGTTTTGTGGCTTTGTCCTTAATTCTTTAATACATGAGCAGAACCAGGGGTGAGCTTTCAAGTTATGAGCCTTAAATATTTTTGATTAAGCAATAGAAGCTTATATATCACCTTGTCTTAATCACTTATTAAGTTTTTATGTATTACTTTTTTCATCACTAATAGCTGTAATTTTATTCTTCAATTATCACGTTATATCCAGCCTCTATCATGTTATGGGCACTTCAGAGTTTTGCAAGCCAGACTTTTATGTACTATTTCAGCAACATAATGTTACGTTACAAACTGATAGAAAAAAAAAGTAAAAAAAAAAAAAAGCTGGAAATTGCATGGTGGCTAGCGATCAGATGGGAACTGGCAAATTTCACCATGCTCTTTAGTGCCATTTTAGTGTACAATATGTGTTGGCTATACTTGTCTTGACAAGAGTGGTATTGGAACACACTCTTTATGCTCACATTAAAGCCTCTTTGTGGTCAGGACAGTTGTTGCTACATACGTATACGTCCACTTATATTGGATGAAAGTGATCTCTTAATACTTAAATTAGAGGTTGTTTGAGGTTCTTGTGTTTATTAAAGATTTCAAAAGAGGGGCAAATGATCCACACTCTGGAATCCAAGAATTGAAGAATAACGTCTCTGCACATCTGAAAACATGAAGACTTTTTGATAAGGTGAGTGAAATGATAAAGATAATTTATTTGAATGATATGCAAATGTAACGGATTGAACAGGATCCAACTTCACCAAAGGGAACAATAATCACGGTGACTTTACACGAAAAAACTAATTACAGTAAAAAACCATCAATAATGCTAAAAGGAGCTAAAATACCTAAATTCTTAATAACAACTAATTAAATGCCCAAATAAGGGCTTATGAGTATTCTCCACAACCTCAGTTCTGTACTTGATCGTTTGAGATAGTAGTCCTTAAAATCGTAATTTTATGGATTTTTAAACCAAAGAAGATCAAGGAGCTTACAATTATTATTTGACTTTATGTATCACTTCAACTTCTAATGAATATTTTGTATTGTACACATTAATGCAAATTAAGTAAAGCAAAATAATGTATTAATATGTACGTTTCTGAGTAGAGGCTATTTATTTTCTTATGTTGTGGTTGTTGAGCCAACAAATAGTTTTTTTCAGTGTACCTTTCACTCACCTCCAACAGCCAGTAATGTCTTTCCGTATGGTGCGTTCTTTCCTGAGAGGCCTGTGCCGCAGGAAGCCATTGGAACCGGAGGGAGAGGTCTCCACCTTCCGTCGCTGTCTCACCACATTGGACCTTGTGGCCCTGGGAGTGGGCAGCACTTTGGGGGCTGGAGTCTATGTACTCTCTGGGGAGGTGGCCCGAACTATGGCTGGACCAAGTATCATCATCTCATTCTTCATCGCTGCTTTAGCTTCCATCTTTGCAGGGCTCTGCTATGCTGAGTTTGGTTCAAGGGTCCCTAAGACTGGATCTGCCTATCTGTACAGCTATGTAACTGTAGGAGAGGTGTGGGCCTTCATCACAGGATGGAATTTACTACTGTCATATGTCATCGGTAAGCAGAAAGAATCTCATCAGGGGAAACTGAAAGTGTATAATGGTTCTATTGATGCATTGTGATTGCATTTGTTTTTATTTATTTTTATTATATGGAGAAAACATCACGTAACTTAAAAGTAAAGTATAAAACATTATTTTATTTGGTGACAGTAGTGCAGAAATTACACACTTCACCTTTAACCTCGTGAGACCTGAGTATGACTTCTGTGTGCATTTTCCATTTCCCTTTTTGATATTAGTACCACCTAATAAACAAGCAAAAATAGTTTAGAGCAAATAGTTTCCCTAAAAATTGATGTCCACACATATGTGGACAGCAGGAATGAGTTTGGAAATTTAAAATAATACCAAGCAATAGAATGTCAGGTTTTTTATTTCCAGGAGTGTTGGTTTTTGAGACATAACAGACATTACATTAAAAATTTGCATAATTAATTCTGATTCAAAGTAATGTCTAGCATCATCCAATCACTGCCAACCATGTTAAAATAAAATTATACATTATACATTCTGAATCTATGTACTGATTATCATTGTCCCATGGCTGACAAACATGTTGAGTGGTCCAAACATCATCTGCAGCCTGAAACCCACAGATGTGTTAGAGTTGAAAGTTATTAAAAATAACTAACTAACATGTTTTTTCAACTTTTGAGAGAATACTGTCCCAATTTCCATATATGTGGACATCAAATTTATAAGCGCGCTGCTGCACGATAAAAGAATATATTTTTTTAAGGAGCATATTAAATGAAACTAGAGACTCTCCACTTTACACCCAGACAGGTTTCAATAAAAAAAACTTAAAGAGGTTTCTTACCAGAGGCACTTTTGATGGCTCTGCACCTGTAGAAGTGCTTCACGGAAATCGATGGCATGTTGCTGTGTCACATGACTCTGTATACCAGATGTTTAACACTTAAATGACAGTCTAGAGCAGGGGTCGGGAACCTATAGCTCATGAGCCACAAGTGTCTCTTTGTTAAAAAGTCAAGTGGCTCTCCGGGTGTCTCACCATTCATCAATACATGATAATTCAAAACTTTTTAGAGACAATATTCCTGCAGAAGGTTTGGGTGAGATTGCAAAGCTTGAGGTCAGTGACACTGTTTTGATTCCTTTCTCCCGTATTTGTCGTACAGCCTACTCCTTGTGAACAAGGTTTAAATGAACACTCACCAAATGCAGATTTTTCATGCGCAGTGGCAGGTAATTTTGCTGATGTACCAGCCACTGTGGAGGGCAACCCACTTCTCGGAGTGATATATGACAAGAAATTAGACACAAAGATGCGCATTTGAAGAAACGGGTGATTATATTTTGAAGAACAGACGAAAGAAAAGCTGCTGATGCGCGTCTTATTTGATATGTTTGCGCAGTGAGCTCTGCTGTTCACGAGTGCAATGAAAGTGCTTCTCCAAGACATGCACATGCATAGAGTTCTGGGCCTCATTTCCCAATAACTATTGATCTTAGCGGTTAAAAGCATTTTCTACAAGCGATTTTATGAACGTTTTTTATTTTTTATGTGTGCCCAGGGTGTGAAATAGCACTCACCACCCGCCAAATGTGATGAGGCTCAATCCAGTTCGCAAGCTCCTCGTCCAAATGCAGGTAATTCATGCGTGAGTAATTTTGCTCATCTACCCGCAACAGTGCGGGTGACCTGTAAGACATCTCGGAGTGACAATAAGTCACAAAGACATGCACTTGAAGAAACTTTATTATATTTGTATTATATAAGAACACACATTTTCATTGCTCGTGTCTGATTTGTTGTTTGTTCAGAGGCATGCAGTGGGACCCTGTCTCGTGGAACATGCGAATGTAAAGAGTTATCACTCCTTTTTCTCTGTTTCATTTGTCTGAAAACTATTTGCAAGAATAATGTTGTCTATAAGAATTCTGCAAATCATCTCAGGAGGTGCTGTAAGTTTCGCTTTATTTCCAAGGAGCAGTTCGCTCTTACGCATTTTGAACGCAACTCTGCAGGTTTAGTAAAATATACTTACTATATATATATATATATATATATATATATATATATATATATATATATATATATATATACAACTGTTAGTTACGGTCCTCGAATCTGTTTGGACGAGAGACGTTCCAAGAGTACTGATGGTCTCACACCATCAGCACTCCGATGCTTCACTGTGTGTATCACTCCGCTTGTGTTAGTGCCGTTCTAAACTAAAGTGTAAGGGCAGTGCAGATGTGTTAAGAGCCATTTGTCTCTTTACATTTAATTTTGTGACATTACATATTTTAGCCAGCAGGTGGAGGCAAAAGACCATTTTTGTGTGTAATATGAGCCAGTTAGGTGACATGAAGTCAGCATCACTCAGTGTTTATATTTAACAGCACTCCGTGATCACTTGTATTACTACTACACTATTAAAGCTAGGAAATAGCTTTAAATGGCTTTAAACTAACAACTTCAGCATTAAAGCTCATCACAGCTGAGAGACACAACAGACTGATTAATTACACAAACACAAGGCGCTTACCTCTTACCGGACTTTCCACATAGGAGAGGCCAAATGCGGAGGACATTGCGGTTTCTATAGTGAAAGACTCTTGCGCACCGGCTACCATGAAATAGGGAGGAATACCCCCGCTTGGACGGCTATTTTTCCACTGGGAAAATAGGATGAATTTCACCAAAATGACATTATCTTCAGAAAGCTGACTAACAGACTACAGCATCATCAACAGGTGATAGCACATGCTCCATCTCTCTCTCTCTCTCTCTCTCTCTCACACACACACACACACACACACATCCTTGTTTCTCCAATAACATGTTAGAAACAGCCCAAGCTGTGATACTAGTAGTTCTAAAGTGATGTTTTTGAGAGGCTTGGATGCATCATTTAGTTTGAACCAGCAATGGCAAATTCTGATCCATCGCGTAATAAAGTAGTTCCATGCACAAATGCATTTTTTTTGACCGTACTCAGTTTTTCCTAATTTTATAAAAATGTACTTGTTGGACTGTTGAATATAAGCAACATCACACGAGCAAGAGTGCTATATGGCCCTAAATCAGCACTGCTGTGATTATCTGTGGCCGAATAACAGCAGTGCTGATGTAGGGCTATATAGCACTCTTGCTCGTGTGATATTGCTTAAATATACACTATATTGCCAAAAGTATTCCCTCACCCATCCAAATAATTGAATTCAGGTGTTCCAATCACTTCCATGGCCACAGGTGTATAAAATGAAGCACCTAGGCATGCAGACTGCTTCTACAAACATTTGTGAAAGAATGGGCTGCTCTCAGGAGCTCAGTGAATTCCAGCGTGGTACTGTGATAGGATGCCACCTGTGCAACAAGTCCAGTGGTGAAATTTCCTCGCTACTAAATATTCCACAGTCAACTGTCAGTGGTATTATAACAAAGTGGAAGTGATTGGGAATGACAGCAACTCAGACACGAAGTGGTAGGCCACGTAAAATGACAGAGCGGGGTCAGCAGATGCTGAGGCGCATAGTGCGCAGAGGTCGCCAACTTCAGAGTCAATCGCTACAGACCTCCAAAGTTCATGTGGCCTTCAGATTAGCTCAAGAACAGTGCGTAGAGAGCTTCATGGAATGGGTTTCCATGGCCGAGCAGCTGCATCCAAGCCATACATCACCAAGTGCAATGCAAAGCGTCGGATGCAGTGGTGTAAAGCACGCCGCCACTGGACTCTAGAGCAGTGGAGACGCGTTCTCTGGAGTGACGAATCACGCTTCTCCATCTGGCAATCTGATGGACGAGTCTGGGTTTGGCGGTTGCCAGGAGAACGGTACTTGTCTGACTGCATTGTGCCAACTGTGAATTTTGGTGGAGGGGGGATTATGGTGTGGGGTTGTTTTTCAGGAGCTGGGCTTGGCCCCTTAGTTCCAGTGAAAGGAACTCTGAATGCTTCAGCATACCAAGAGATTTTGGACAATTCCATGCTCCCAACTTTGTGGGAACAGTTTGGGGATGGCCCCTTCCTGTTCCAACATGACTGCGCACCAGTGCACAAAGCAAGGTCCATGAAGACATGGATGAGAGAGTTTGGTGTGGAAGAACTTGACTGGCCTGCACAGAGTCCTGACCTCAACCCGAAAGAGCACCTTTGGGATAAATTAGAGCGAAGACTGCAAGCCAGGCCTTCTCGTCCAACACCAGTGTCTGACCTCACAAATGCGCTTCTGGAAGAATGGTCAAAAATTCCCATAAACACACTCCTAAACCTTGTGGAAAGCCTTCCCAGAAGAGTTGAAGCTGTTATAGCTGCAAAGGGCAGGCCGAAGTCATATTAAACCATATGGATTAAGAATGGGATGTCACTTAACATTAGGACATTACTGATGTAAAAAATAGCACATCACTATTTGAGAAAAGTCATTTTTGATCAAATCTAGACAGGCCCCATTTCCAGCAGCCATTGCGTTGGCCTTATCCTTGAGTAATCATGCTAAATTGCTAATTTAGTACTAGAAAATCACTTGCCATTATATCAAACACAGCTGAAAGCTATTTGGTTTGTTAAATGAAGCTTAACATTGTCTTTGTGTCTGTTTTTGAGTTGCCACAGTATGCAATAGACTGGCATGTCTTAAGGTCAATATTAGGTCAAAAATGGCAAAATAGAAACAGCTTTCTCTAGAAACTCATCAGTCAAT
Source organism: Myxocyprinus asiaticus (assembly GCF_019703515.2). Taxonomy (NCBI): domain Eukaryota; kingdom Metazoa; phylum Chordata; class Actinopteri; order Cypriniformes; family Catostomidae; genus Myxocyprinus; species Myxocyprinus asiaticus. The sequence continues at coordinate 33,813,865 of NC_059365.1, read as the reverse complement.
CATTGTTTTGAGGAATGAAGGCTATACAATGCTTGAAACTGCCAAAAAAACTAAAGATTTCATACAAAGGTGTCCACTACAGTCTTCAAAGACAAAGGACAACTGGCTCTAACAAGGACAGAAAGAGATGTGGAAGGCCCAGATATACAACTAAACAAGAGGATAAGTACATCAGAGTCTCTAGTTTGAAAAATAAATGCCTTACATGTCCTCAGCTGACAGCTTCATTGAATTCTACCTGCTCAACACCAGTTTGATGTACAACAGTAAAGAGAAGACTCAAGGGTGCAGGCCTTATGGGAAGAATTGCAAAGAAAAAGCCACTTTTGAAATGGTTAGAATGGGCAAAGAAACACAGACATTGAACAACAGATAATTGGAAAAGAGTATTATGGAGCTTGAACTCATTGAACTTTTGTGGGATCAGCTAGACTGTAAGGTGCGTGAGAAGTGCCCGACAAGACAGCCATATCTATGGCAAGTGCTACAGGAAGTGTGGGGTGAAATGTCACCTGAGTATCTGGACAAACTGACAGCTAGAATGCCAAGGATCTGCAAAGCTGTCATTGCTGCACGTGGAGGATTTTTTGATAAGAACACTTTGAAGTAGTTTAAGAAGTTCTGATAAAATAATTTCAAATTGTAATAGTAATTTCTGACGTTGAATTGAACCTAAAATTTAGTTCTATTTTCTTTTCTTTAGGCAGCATAAACTTTTTTTTACCAAAGAGCAATACAAACACATTTGATAAGAACACATATTTGGCAGCATTTGTTTGGGAACACATGGGAATTTATTAGGCTCATTTATTATTATCTTTGCATTTATATTTATCTTTAGTTCTTAATTTGTAGGCTATTAGTAATTTTTCACCTGTTGTCACTGAGGGATACTTGCGTGATGGCAAATTGGGCTGCTGAAGATGGTAAATGTTTGGATTTGGGGAGGTGGTTATATATGTAACGTTGGGTGTCTATGAGTGAAAGAGGAAGAGAGGAGACGCAGGAGTAAAAACTTTAAATCATTTAATCACAATCGTTGGAGTAGAACAAATAAAAAAATCTAAACATCAAAGCTTAACTCAACGCAACACTTCAAGGACTGACAAAGGAGTGGATAAAACTAGAGGACATTTATACAAAAGGAACTAATGAGGGAATAGGATACAGGTGAGGATAATAAGAAACAGATGGAAGTGATTAGGGCAGTGATCTATGGGAAATGCGGTCCAGTGGAAAACTTCAAAATAAGAGTCCTTGAAGAAAATGAGGGAGACAAACTGTGACATTACCCCTCCCGTCCCTTTTAAAAGGCAACTCCTGGTGCCCAATGATGGATGAGGAGGGTATGATGACGCAGAAGATGAAGGATCCAAGGAGGCGGCTTCAGGGCTGGGAAAGAATCCGGGGGCCTGGGGGGCGGCTTCAGGGCTGGGAATAGATCAGGAAGTCTGGGAGGCTGCCACAGGGCAGGGACTGTGTCAGGAGGCCTGTGAGGCGGCCACAGGGCAAGGACTGGGTCGGGAGGCAGAACTGCTGGGGAAGCGGGCGGAGATGCAGAAGAGACCGAGAGTGGAGCCAAGGGAGGCGGAGCCATGGAAGGCGGAGCCATGGAAGGCTCTGGGGCGGAGCCGTGAAAGGCGGAGCCGTGAGAGGCTCGAGAGACAAAGCTGTGGAAGGTGGGGCCGTGAGAGACTCGAGGGGTAAAGCCGTGGAAGGCAGGCCGTGAGAGGCTCGAGGGGTAAAGCCGTGGAAGGCGGAGCCGTGAGAGGCTCGAGGGGTAAAGCCGTGGAAGGCGGAGCCGTGAGAGGCTCGAGGGGTAAAGCCGTGGAAGGCGGAGCCGTGAGAGTCATGGGAGATGGACCCAGGGAAGGCGGAGCCATGGGAGGCTCGAGGGACAGAGCTGTGGAAGGCGGAGCCGTAGGAGGCTCGGGGCTGAGAGCCGTGGAAGGCTCGGGGCAACACTGGGGATCAACCTCCATGGTCGAGAGCATGGGCAGAGACTGGGGAGGAGGAGTCCTTTTCCTTCTCCTCCTCTTCCGGCCAGCAGGGAGCATAGATACGAGAACAGTAGAGGCTACAGGCACCGGCTCTGGGACAGTCGGAGCTACAGGCACCGGCTCGTTAACCGCGGCAGGCTTGGGCACTGGCTCATTAACTGTGGCAGGCTTGGGCACCGGCTCGTTAACCGTGGTAGGCTTGGGCACCGGCTGTGGCCTGGGTTTACCACCATATTTCACAGAATATGGGAGAAATGCAACCTCCGTGGTTGCTACCGCTGACTGCGGTGGGGAATCCACCACCGGAGCTTGAAGAGGATGAGCCCCCCCCAAAAAAAATTTTGCGGGATTGTATGGAGCAGAGCTACTTTGGAGATAGGGGGCGTGGAAGGCGCAGAGACAGAAGCCGTGGAAGGCGTGGGGCGAGGAGTAGTGGAAGGCTGGAGGATGTTCACTGTGGGAGGAGATTCAAAGTCCTCATCCTCCAAACCCACAGTGAATGGTGAGCCGCAAAGCTGTAGAGCCACCTCCACATAGTCGGAGATCGTCCAGTGAGGACCCGACGGAGGCATCAGCTCCTTCAATGCACTATTCAGGCCAGCCCTGAAGAAACTCACAAGAGCATGGTCATCATAGTGCACCAAATTCGCGAGATGGAGAAACTCACATCCGTGATCCTCAACTGGACGGGCTCCTTGTTCTAGAAGGAGGATTGCTACTGCAGGCGGTAGATCCATCTGGTTCGGTCAGTCCTTCTGTAACGTTGGGTGTCTAGGATTGGAAGAGGAAGAGAGGAGATGCAGGAGTGGAATCTTTAAATCCTTTAATTGCAATCGTTGGAGTAGGACAAAAGCTGGAGTGGAAACAAACAAATGGTTCAACAATAGTAATGAGGGAATAGGATATAGATGAGGATTATAAGAAACAGGTGGAAGTGATTAGGGCAGTGAACTATGGGAAATGCAGTCCAGTGGAAAACTTCAAAATAAGAGTCCTTGAAGAAAATGAAGAAAATGAGGGAGACAGACTGTGACAATATATTTTTTGATCACTTCTTATTTTAATTGCATTTTTCGTTTCATTTAAAGTGCAATTTAAATTTAGAATTGTCTTTTGTTTAAGTTTTTTGTATTTTTAATAAATGTATTTATTTATTAAAGCATAATCAGTAAAGCAAAAATATTCACTGACCCTCAGCAGGGGGTTGACGATATAATTGGATATCGCAATATTTTTTAAGCCGATTATCATTAAAATGTTTTGTTACACATCGCCCAGCCCAAAAGGGAAGTGAACTTTTTCATGAACAATTGTAAAATGAAGTAATTTTATACTAAATTAGTAATTTTATTATAAATAGCAAATTATTAGTTTGTGCTATGGCTCTTTCACATCAACCAAAAATTTAAGAATTGGCTCCTTAGTGAAAAAAGGTTCCCGACCTCTGGTCGAGAGTGAACAGTATTCAGTTGGTTTAAATTAATTCAAATTATGCGTTGCATATAGCGAAGCCAAAATACAATGTCCACGCATGTGGACGCAGAGTCGCCGATTTTAAATAAAATGAAGCTTATAAACAGTAGGAGTGTATGAAGCCTAATTACAATAGCATTATTATTGCTAAAGGTGTGAAAGTGTTTTGAAGGGCAGAATTTTATAATTATGAGTGCATATTATACAAGTAAAGAGAACTTGGCTTTTGATTAAAACATGAACACTAGAAAATAACTTAATCGTAACAAACGTATCTCTTGGTCTAGGCACATCAAGTGTTGCCAGGGCATGGAGTGGGACATTCGATGATCTTCTTGGAAATGTGATGGCTGATTACTTTAGCAAACATGCAGCCATTGGGTTGCCTGGTATGGCAGCCTATCCAGACTTTTTTGCAGCTGGCCTCATATTGATCCTCTCTGGTATCCTACTATACTACTGACTAATTCATCATTCTAGCTTTAACATCTATTCCAAAAAGCTTACACATAAACTACTTTATTTTCTTCACAGGTCTTCTTGCATATGGGGTGAAAGAATCAACCACTGTCAACAAAATATTTACAAGTGTTAATATACTGGTGTTAATATTTGTCATAATCACTGGCTTCTTCAAGGGAAAACTGCAGAACTGGTTTATCACTGAAGATATCATTCTGAATGCAACAGCAACGTTTGAGTAAGAACGTACAGTTACAATCAACTGGTGTATATTTACGGCTCTCTGGAATACTTTATTATGATTGGTCATTTCTGCCAAATATTTTTTAATAATGACCACTACATTGTATAATTGACCTTTGCCCCAGGCAACCAATTTCCTAGCTGTACTAGTGTCATATCTCTCATGTTACTTCATGGTATCTTTCTTCTCACATAATGTAGTGATTTAAACTCAGATCTATACTGGTCATTATCACAAAATAAACCCTTTTAGGGTTGATGCAAGATAAAATCCTGATCCCTCTGTTGGGGTTATCTTTGTGATGATGCCCGGCAAACTGTACATGTCCTCTTACTTACATCATGTATAATCCAGTGTGTTTATAAATATAAATTTAAATAACTGCATAATAGGTTGCATAGCTTTGTTCTCTGCTGGAGTTTAAGTTGTTTTTTTGTTTTTTTCAGAGGCCTAACATCAACACTCAATGTCACAACTAAGTATGGGATGGGTGGCTTTTTTCCATTTGGATTTGAAGGAACACTGGCAGGGGCAGCTACATGTTTCTATGCATTTGTTGGCTTTGACTGCATTGCAACTACAGGTAAATTTGAAAACATTCATTCACATACATGCACAAAGTCTCGATTGGCAGATTCTCAATTGCAATCATGATTTTCAAACTGTTTTTCCAGGCGAGGAGGTGAAGAACCCGCAAAAGTCTATTCCTCTGGGTATCGTGGCCTCTCTGCTCATCTGTTTCTTGGCTTATTTTGGTGTGTCGGCTGCTCTCACATTGATGATGCCATATTACAGACTCGATACACAGAGCCCCCTGCCCGTGGCCTTTGCCGACATCGGCTGGGAGGCTGCAAAGTATGTTGTGGCAGTCGGGTCTCTGTGCGCTCTCTCGACAAGGTAAAAGAATCATGGCCAATGTAAGCAGTGAGAATTCAATCTGTAGCAGGGCTCAACAACAGAAAGAAATTGTGCTGTAGTTTTTAGTACAATAACAAGTCAGGTTTTTTACTTGCCCTGACAATATTTTCACTAGCCCTATAGTCTCAAAAATCTATATATAGTATCTCTTTATTTTTGGTCCCACTTTATATTAGGTGTCTTTAACTACTATGTACTAACATTAAAATACATACAGTACAAATTTACTTATTGTGTAACTGCATGAAATATGGACATTTACACACACACACACACACACACACACACACACACACACACACACACACACACACACACACACACATGTTGGTGCAGCTATCATTATGATGACTCTCCATAGACATAATGATTTTTATACTGTATGAACTATAGATTCTATCCCCTAAACCTAACCCTCACAAAAAACTTTCTGCATTTTTACATTTTCAATAAAACATTGTTTAGTATGTTTTTTAAGCGATTTGAATTACGGGGACACTAGAAATGTCCTCATAAACCACATTTATAGCATAATACCCTTGTAATTACCAGTTTGTAACATAAAAAAAAGTCCTCGTAAACCACTTAAACCTTTAAGTCATGTAAGTTGCGAGGTGGGGCCTCCATGGATCAGACTTGTTGGTCCAGCACAACCCATAGATGCTCAATTGGATTGAGATCTGAGGAATTTGGAGGCCAAGTCAACACCTTGAACTCTTTGTCCTGCTCCTCAAACCATTCCTGAACAATACAGTGATAAAAAAAAGCAATATTTACCTACATATATTTTTACAAAACACTTTTTATTTTTTTAATGAACAGGGTGTGCAAAACCTCCTACTTCACTCACTAACATTTAGGAATTCAGTTGTCATTTATTATTATAACCCAACAATTATTTATTGTTGTCCAGTTAGTAATTATAATATGATACAGTATTATTTTTATAACTTCGATGATTTGTTGTATACAGTAGTAAAATATTTCTGTCTTATTTACTTTTTCACCTGGAGGCTGCAGTGTATTGTTCAACATTTTGCAAAAGACAGTATTTTATGTAAGCATCGTAGGCAACATTCATAACAGTATTGTAACAGTAAACATATAAGGCACGGCGGCCCCTCAACACACTAGAGCAGGAGGAGAAAATAAAAAACCATTGCTGCTTATCAAGTGCTGAAACTTTGCTTGGTGCAGAACAATCTGGAATAATGTTAAACATTGTAACAGTCATCTTTTTGCAACCTGATCTTGTTCAGTACGTTAAATGTTTGTGACATGTGCTAAAAACAATCTAGATGCAGCACAACGACTGAAACGTTTTTTTTTGACCTGACGTTTTTTTTAACTCGACACAGAGTCTAAAAATGTGCCGGTCCTGCGTGAGACACTGAAGAAATATTGAGATGTGGTGCAGCAGGTATGGACATTCGTCCAGTGTGTGTTTACAAAGGAAAACAATCGAAAAACAGAGCAGAGCAAAAAAACACGTTCAGTGTGAACTAACACATCCATTTGTGCGGGGCCCCATGTAATTGCGTGGTTTGTGTGGTGGTTAAAACCGCTGGGTGTACATAGTCTGCAACAATCTTTAAGTAGGTGGTATGTGTCAAAGTAACATCCACATGAATACCAGGACCCAAGGTTTCCCAGCAGAACATTGCCCATAACATCACACTGCCTCCGCCGGCCTGCCTTCTTCTCATGGTGCATCCTGCTGCTATCTCTTCCCCAGGTAAATGACACACACGCACCCGGCCATCCACATGATCTAAAAGAATATGTGATTCATCAGACCAGGCCACCTTCTTCCATTGCTCCATGGTCCAGTTCTGATGCTCACGTGCCCATTGTAGCTGCTTTCAGCGATGGACAGGGGTCAGCATGGGCACTCTGAACGGTCTGCAGCTACGCAGCCCCATACGCAGCAAGCTGTGTATCTGTTCTGTTCTGACACCTTTCTATCATGGCCAGCATTAAGTTTTTCAGCAATCTGTGCTACATTTGCTCTTCTGTGGGATCGGACCAGACGGGCTAGCCTTCCTCCCCACGCACATCAATGAGCCTTGGGCGCCCATGACCCTGTCGTCGGTTCACCAGTTGTCCTTCTTTGGACCACTTTGGTTGGTACTAACCACTGCATACTGGGAACACCCCACAAGACCTGCCGTTTTGGAGATGCTCTGACCCAGTCGTCTAGCCATCACAATTTGGCCCTTGTCAAAGTTGCTTAGATACTAACACGTGCCCATTTTTCCTGCTTCCAACACATGAAATTCAAGAACTGACTGTTAACTTGCTGCCTAATATATCCCACCCTTGACAGGTGCCATTGTAACGAGATAATAAATGTTATTCACTTCACCTGTCAATGGTTTTAATGTTGTGGCTGATCAGTGTGTGTGTGTGTGTGTGTGTGTGTGTGTGTATATATATATATATATATATATATATATATATATATATATATATATATATATATATAGATAGATATAGATATAGATATAGATATATCTATATATATATATATATATATATGATATACTGTACAATTATAGTTCATATATTTAAGAATAGAAAATATGTATTAGGACATATATAAAACAGATATTTTTGTAGTATTTTGAAATATATGTTGCAGTAGCCAGCTCGATAACTTTACCTCTGTGACAAAAAATCAACAGAATTCGCAACAATAATGTTCAGTATATCACACAAAACCAAATGTTTAATTTGCAAGCAATTGGCAATTACCAAGGAACATAAGATATAGTGACAACGTAGCAATTGCCTGATAGGGCAAGTGACAGTTCCGTCAACTATCCCGAAACACTCTCACACTTGTTCTGGGCCAGTGGTCCATACTTATTGTTGAGCCCTGTGTAGTTCTGTATGTATTAAATTGAGTTTTAAGACATTCACTTAATTTGCAGTCTCTTGGGGTCCATGTTTCCAATGCCCCGTGTCCTGTTTGCAATGGCAAGAGATGGACTCATGTTCAAATCGCTGTATAAAGTCAGCATACGGCAGAGTCCAGTTGTGGCCACACTATCATCTGGCTTTGTGGCGGGTAAGCGGAAAGATTTTAAAATATGCTATATACATGTGCTTATCGGATCTATTAATTTTGACCCTCTTTTTCATCTCTCACATATGACAGACTAAGCCAAATCATAAGACTGCGGCCCCTATCAGATGAATAGCAAATAGTCTGCAGCTTTTTCTTCTTTTTTTTTTTTCAAAATACAAAAGCCCTGAAAATCATGTGCTCTGCTTTTTTTCCAGCAATAATGGCTCTTTTATTTGACCTGAAGGCACTGGTTGATATGATGTCGATAGGAACGCTGTTCTCCTACACACTTGTGGCTATTTGTATTCTTATACTTCGGTTTGTATTCCCAGCTCCACATTTCTCTTCTAACCCCATGCACCATGATGCAAATCTTTGAAGCTAAAAGTGGTTTCTCTCAAGGTATCAAGAGACAGCTTCAGAGGAAAATGATTTGCGCACACCCACAACCTCCATCTTTGGGTTTATGAAACCCCCTTTGTATCCTACCAATGAAACTTCAAATACTGTCACAACCTGCACAGTTTTTCTTGGTGAGTAGAAGAACCCTAAACAACTTTACAAAAAACTACACAGCAACAATACAAACAATAAACAATTTAATAATCATACAGTGTGCAGTGTACAGTCTATATGTGAACTTAATTCAAATGTAGTAAGTTTTTACAATTGACATGGGTTTTCTTAACTTAAAATTGCCATGTAAACTCAACTGAAATACTGTGTGTAGCGGGAACACAACTATTAAGTTGTGACAAAATGTTACAACCCTGCTCCAGGAACAGGGTTGGGAACCACTGCTTTAAGCTAATTGAAAAAGCAGCAAAAATCCTTTTTTTATACTTATAGCCAATGGATTTGTTCACTTTTTTTTTCCTTTTCTGCTCTTACAGTTGTATTGGTGCTTATTCTGTCACTGCTGATGTCCAAAGCTATCAGATCTTTGTTACTGTTGGAGGTCTGGAGTATTTCAAGTGTATCTGTGATCCTGGTCATAATGATTCTCACTATTATCATCATCTACCGGCAGCCCCAGAGCCCAACCAAAGCCTCCTTCATGGTAAACACAGGACTTCTATTGAAGAAGCATAGTTATCTGTCAAAAATGGGCTTACATTTCATTGGAAGCCTAGCAGAAAGGAGGGCTTTTGTCCATGAGTACTGTGTATGCATACTGTGTATGCCCCAAAAATTGGCCTCACTGTGCCTTTGACATCACATCTCTTATAATATGTGGCTAGTGAACTTTTACAAAGAAATAAGTGAAATAACTCAGTTTGATCTCAGTAATATTAGGGTTAGGAGTATATTAATGTAATTACTAAAATGTGTAGATCGAATAATGTTTTCTCACGTCTTGCGCTTGTGCAGTGTGTCATACAAAGGTTTACATACGTTCAACTGTATTCCAGTTATGACAACTTTCAGAATACATTTAAGGTGTTATAATGAATATGAAAAGTTGGTAGGTTTGGTCTTGGTGGATTAGATCTCCTTATGCTGCTGCTGCAGAGCAAATATGAGGACTTGCTACTGCTAGAATATACACAGACATGCTGTGTTGAGCATGTAAGACATGATGCTGCACCATTAGATATCAATACAATCTCCTTGAAACAGATTTAGACAGGTGTTGCTAGGGAGGAGGAGGGTTTCAGAGAGAAAATTCTTGTAGCGCACTGCAGTGAAACCAGCTTATCTGCAGACAATTGACGAAATTTAAATGTTAGACCAAGAGAGTGTATGCAAGTTGATTGACTAACAGATTACATGTCAGATGACCTATCAGATTGTTTCTCTGTGATCACAGGTCCCATTCTTGCCGATACTCCCTGTGGTGAGTGTGTTCATCAACATTTACCTGATGGTTCAGCTAGGAGGAGACACCTGGGTACGCTACGCTGTGTGGATGGCTGTGGGTATGCAACACAAAATCTGAAATGTTACCAACTGTAAAATCAAACACATCACTTGAGGTGAATCCATGTGGAAAATGTGTGTCTTTTTTCCTGCTCAGGATTCCTTATCTACTTTGGATATGGAGTGAGAAACAGTGTCCAGAGGCAAAGGTTACTCGGCAGTCAGGTCAACATTGAAGCCATTGAAACCAAACCTGATAAAGATGGACCAAAGTGACAAAACCCTTAAACCTCCAAAAGTCATTTGTATTGGTCATGTTGATGCCATTTCAGCAGCTTTCTTTTTTTTTCTTCTTTCTTTCTTTCTTTCTTTCTTTCTAGATTTTAACTAAGCTTTCATTATGTTTGTGATGAAATCCTCTCTGCCTTTCTTATACTTTTGTATATTAAATAAATAAATATATAATAAAACTGAAGCTATGAGTTTACCATGCATGACAACTTATATTATGTGATATTTCTGGGGGAGAATACTTTATTCATGAAAAAAGTTCTCAAATCTTTCCAGAGAACAGTATAAGAAGGAAGATACAGGCAACTTGTAAAAATGAATGGAAGAAATTACAAAGCTCAATATAGCAGATTTCAGAAAGGAAGCCCCGACCTTTAACCCAAATAAGCAAATCGCCTCATTGGTAATCGCATTGCCTGGTCTTTTTCTCTGAACGTGCATGAATATTAGCTGGACCAACATAAAAAAATACCTACCCTGGAGGTATTGCCAAGACAGCTGCCAAATTTGATCTTACTTAAAACTCAAGGGCACAAAGGAACAATAGCACCCCTTCATGAGGATATACCTGTGCCACATTAATCAGAGCTTAGCTATTAAATCACACAAAAAGGCTCACAAAACTGGGTCAATCCACAATAAAAACTCATGCAATGAGACTATAGGCTGTTATTACATTAATCCCCCCATAGACAGACAGACAGACAGACAGATAGACAGACAGACAGACAGACAGACAGATAGACAGATAGATAGATAGATAGATAGATAGATAGATAGATAGATATGGACTCAGACTTTTTAACCCCATATTACATTTGTGTATACTTTTGCAGATCAGTTTGAAGTTTACAATGTAGTCATCAGCAATTGCCAGAGTTGTCTTTTGATGAACAACTAGCAGACTGTGCTTTCGACTGATGCTTATGCTGAATATGATCTGCAGCTCGTTTTTACAGCAAAATAAACATTGAGTGCTTTTTCAGTTGGATGGCCAGCTCTCCACAGGCCCTGATTGGTAGACTGAACACAGAAAGGATCCATTGAGTGTAAGCAGAGGAATTTAGGGTTTTCATGCTTCTCGGGTAAACAGCTGACCCCTCACTTGGCACACTCTATTCCTACTGTCCCACACTTTTTCTGTCTTTTCATCCTCTGCATGTTTCCTGAAGATCTGGAAACCTTTAAGAGAGTGAACTAAAGGTTATTTGTGGTCGCTGTGAAGATTCTCTGCCATGAAGTTGAGGGTGGTGTTACATACAGGACAGCTGCCCATTGTTCTCTCTCTCTCTCAAACTGCCGTCTCCGGTCGCCTTTATCCCTCACTCGCCTCATCAGGCTGATTGGGGTCCGGGCGTGCGTCATTCCGGCCCGGCCCCTCCCTCCTCCGCGCTACAGTCAGGCACAACAAGCCACGTGATAAGATGCGCAGATTGACTGTCTCAGAAGTGGAGGCAACTGAGACTTGTCCTCTGCCACCCGGATTGAGGTGAGTAACCGTGCCACCACGAGGACCTACTAAGTAGTGGGAATTGGGCATTCCAAATTGGGGAGAGTGTAAAAAATAATGTAAATAGGGTCATTATTGATTTCATGTTGACTTTAAAAAACAATAAGTCCATATGTTTGCCTTATCTCCAGGAGTATAATAACTATGAACAGACTTGCATTCTGATGATGTTTCCAAATTATTTGTCACATGAAAACAGGCATGTGCCAAGAGGCTGAATCTGACCCAAAGACAAAAGCTGACAAGAGACCAAATGGCAAGTCAAAGGTTGGAAAAGGGTCAGGAAAGGCTCTTGCTTCCAAACCGAGAGTGAAAAGCACCCCTCAGACCCCTGAAGCAGCTCAGACACACCTTACACAGGTGGTGGACAAGGGAAAGTTCCAGAAAGTGGGGGACATGCTGACTATTCAAGCAAGTGATACGCTAGAGCTGAGGTGTAAAGGAAATTCTGTGCAGTAGGCTGTTCCGGCATATCTACAAGAGGATGATGAAGGATGACTCAGGGATGAGCTAATAGTGACATTTAGTCTGTCATTACATTGCATTAGGTTGCATTTGTTAAGTTCAGTTTTGCCCTAGTCTTTATGAGTCATTAAACTGTTTGTCACACACTCAAGATATGTGTTAGATTAGACAACTCATTGTAACTGTACAATGACAATAAAGAGCTTGACTTGAGTACCGACTATAATATTATGGTGCAAGTGCTAAAATTAAATAATATTCAGTGTAAATGGTATGAGTTATTGCTGATAAGTGGTCAGTTTCAGTGTAAAATGATTTAGCGCAATAGATTATAGCATTGTTTTTGTTGCAAATTCCTTTTTTTTTTTTTTTTTCTGTATTTCCAGGATGATTCAACATGAACGTTATGGCACACTGATTTTGGCAAATGCAACAGTGGCAGATACAGGAGAGTGCACCTGCTATCCCATGTACTGTGAGGATAAAGACTGCAGAAAAGAATATGACAAAGGCGTCAAAGTCTTCATCTTTTTCTCTGGTAATATGGGTAATGTAATGTAATTGAGAAAAGTGTGCAAATTTTAAGCAACAATAACTTTCAGCGGGGTCAAGTTGCCAAATGGTTGTTTGGTGCCCCTTACGCAGTTAAAGGAATATTTCAGGTTCAATACAAGTTGAGCTCAATCGACAGCATTTGTGGCATAATGATGATTACTACAAAAAAAGATTTTTGGACTCGTCCCTCCTTTTGTTTAAAAAAGCAAAAATCAAGGTTACAGTGAAGCAGTGAACAGTGAAGGCGTAGCCTGGAAATTACTTTTGGGTGGGCCACAATAAAAATGGATGGGCCAAATTTTCTCCCAATTTTCCTTAGCGACAGAAAGGCGGCAAATTCAAACAGTTCTTTCACTCTTTCAGAAAACAGAATTTATGCATTTTTTAACTATTTTATAAACATATGTTTGAAGTATAAATTAAATATATATATATATATATATATATATAATATTCTGGATGGGCCTGGGTCTAATTAGCCCACCTTTGGCTATGCCACTGGTTTAAAGGCAGAAATGTGAAGCTTATCATTTTATAAAAGCACATACTTTAATTCCTATGTTAAACGTGTGTATTATTTGAGCTGTAAAGCGTTTAAATCATAATTTTAACAGTGCTTTAAGGGTTTTAGGGTTTGCTGACATTACATCATCATGGCATCCAAGTATTAAAATTGGCTATAACTTTACTCAGAAAAGGTAAGTAAGCGATTTTATCACACTTAAATCATGTTAATTGGTCCCATTCACTTCCATTGTGAGTGCCTCACTGGAACTCAGTACAGAACCTGCTGATTTCTTTTTTTAAAGAAAAGGAGGGGCAAGTTATTAAAACCATGCATTTTTATGATAATCAGTATTATGCCACAAATGCTGTCAACTGAGCTTTACTTGTATTGAACCCGGAATATTCCTTAAATTATATTTCATCTGTCTCGCAGATTTTTTTTTTTTTTTTTTAACAAAACAGTTAAGGCTTATTGTGATTAAAAAGTATGCAAATCTAATCTAAAGTGTAATGTTGCATCCCATACTGATCCATATTTACCTCCTCAAATAAAACTGTACAGTGCTACACTATGAAAATATGGATTTCAACTCTAAAATTTGTGGTTAATGAAAGTTGTTTCACTGTTGAAATGTTCCTTATATAATATGTACTGTTGAAATACAGTGTTAAGAAAAAGTATGTGAACCCTTTGGAATTAGCTGTTTTTTGTTTTGTTTTTTGCATTAATTGGTCATAAAATGTGATCTCATCTTCATCAAAGTCACAAGTATAGACAAACACAATATGCTTCCACAAGGTGGATTTTCTTTTTTTGAAGCCATTCTGTAGTGGTTTTACTTCGATGTTTAGGGTCATTGTCCTGCTGCATCACTCAACTTTTATCGAGTTTCAGCTGGCGCACAGCCACTCTGACATTCTCCTGTAGGATATCTTGATAAACTTGGGAATACATTTTTCCCCTTGATGATGACAAGCAGTCCAGACCCCAAAGCAGCAAAGCAGCCCTAAATCATGATGCTCCCTCCACCGTACTTCATCGTTGGGATGATGTTTTCATGTTGGTATGTGGAGAACTTTTTACGCCATACGTAGTGCTGCATGTTCTTCCCAAACAATTCAACCTTAGTTTCATCAGTCCACAAAACATTTTCCCAGTAGCATTGTGGTGGTCAAGGTGGTCTTTGGCAAACTTCAGGCACGCAGCAATGTTTTTGATGGAAAGCAGTGGCTTTCTTTGTGGTGTCCTGCCATGGACACCATGCCTATTTAATGTTTTCTGTATAGTAGACTCATGAACAGAGATGTTAACCAGTTACAATGATTCCTTCAAGTCTTTAGCTGTCACTCTAGGGTTCTTTTTTACCTCATTGAGCATTCTGGGTGTTCCCCTTGAGTCATCTTGGCTGGACGGCCACTTCTAGGGAGAGTAGCCACAGTACTAAATCATCTCCATTTATAGACAATTTGTCTAACTGTGGACAGATGAGTATCTAATCTCTTCGAGATAACTTTGTAACCCTTTCCAGCTTTATGCAAAGCATCAATTCTTGATCGTAGGTCTTTTGTTCTTTGGAGCATCAATCAAGTGTTTAGTTCCCTTTAAACAGCAAAAGGTCCTTATTGCAGTTTATTCCATCCAAGAACCAGCCACATAGACAGGAAAAGACCATCTGACTGACATGTAATGCGACCAATGACAGTTCCCCTGCTGTAATTTGCACCATTGTTAACAGTTGTACATTCGAATATTCACTGAATATCACAATTTGTTTAGTGTCCAATCCAAACACAGAAATTTCGAATTTTTCTTGTCTGAGGCATTTGCTTTCTCAGGAGTTGTTTGTACCTTCCTCTGAATATTATTATGTCATTCATAATCGTACTAACTGGCCCACCATCCTGCCGTGTCAGGTGACCTCCACGTGGGTGAAGGTGACCCTGCACCGAGAGTTTCCTCCAACGGAGGTGAAGGTGAATGGAACAGAGATCTCCTTTGACATCAAGAAAGGCTTCACCATCCACAGGCCAAAGCAGTATCATGCTGGCTCTCTCTAATGTGTGGCCAGCCTGGGGAACCTTCGCCAGAGCTCAACCAAGTACATGCTGATCTATGTCAACTATGAGTATTTACAAGCACATTAACCGAAACTGAAGTATGTAATCCTAAAACATAACTTCAGTTCTGATCTGATCTTTCTGTCTAAATCGAACGTGATTAGATAAAAAGACCATGTATCACAAAATATTGCCAAGACAATGCATCTTTCTATCACACCTCCACCAGACTCTCAGCCTTATTCCACTCTCCGCTCCCTCTCACCAGAGTATTAATCACACAGACCTGTATACAATCAACTAGGCAATCACAAACTCCATATATACCCACCTGTTGCTTATCTTCAGTGTCTAATCTCAACAAGGACTGCAAAGACTTCGCTGCTCTTCCACAGTTTTCTCTCATCATTAAGATGACCTCTGAGTGTTTGTTCTTCCACTTTTCTAATCTACCATTGTATTGAAGATCATCTACTGTATTACTGTTCATGTCTGATCTGTTCATCTGCTGTCTCCTGCAAGTGTACATTGCACTCACCTTGTGATCCGCTGCATGTTCAATAAAAGTCCCAGCATTTGGGTTCATTACCTCCATCAGTGTGTATGCTTCCTGACACTTTCTTTCTATTGTGTTGTCTTTACTGGCTGCAGCAAAACAAAAATACAGTAAGACCAATTTATTTTGATTCAGGAACGAATGACTCGGTTCTTTTAATAAATCATCCACACACACACACACACACACACACACACACACAAAAAACAACAATAAAATTTACAGTTATCAGTTTGAATTAGACTATACTGAATTAACATGTTACTGAATTACTGCTGCAAGTCAGTAAGTTATAATCTTTCAGTCATATCCAGCTTATTTAATGGAATATTCCAGGTTTAATACAAGTTAAGCACAATCGACAGAAATTGTGGCATAATGTTGATTACCAGAAAACATCATTTTGAATCGTTTTTTTTAAAAAAAAGCAAAATGTCTGGGATTTGAGTGAGGTCCTTATAATGGAAGTGAATGGGGACAATCTGTAAACGTTAAAATAATAATTATTTTAAAAATATAGCCACAAAATGTAAACAACTAATATTTACATTATTTTAATGTATTAAAATCACTTACTAACCTTTTTTTTTTTTTTGTATCCAATTTACAACTTCTTTTCCATGATGACTAAACGCTGTAAACCCTAAAACAAAAGTAAAAACAACAATTTAAACAACTTTACGGCTCAAATAATACACAAGTTTTATGTTTGACTGCAGAAATGTTTATATTTATCCTTCCAGATCCAACTGCCCCTCCATCACCTGTGATCCAGGCATCTTCTGACATTGTGGCAATGGGCCAGAATCTCCAGATGACATGCACTGTGGTCGGTGAACAGGATGTGGTGGTTGATTTTACCTGGAAATACCCTGGAGTACATAAGGCATAACTACACACAACTTCACAATGTTTACAGCAGGGTTCAAAAGTCTGAGTTCACACTGAAAATCTGGGATTCAAAACCTAATTTAAACCTGGAAGTGAACAGAATGTTTTAAGATTTTGGGTTAGGGTTAAAAAAAAAAGAAAAGAAAAAAAAATTATGATTTAAAATTAATTTGAAAAATGAAATACACTGCACCTAGGTCACTAATCAAATAAGCAAATTTGTGAAATGTTAAATTTCTTGCTTTCATTGAAGCACACAAATTGCTCTGGAAAATTCTTAAATTATGCTTGCATTAAGAGGTTTTGCACAAATTATTATGCTGATACACTGTAAAATGTGGTAACCTGCCATTGTTACTTCAAGGATCTATTTCTACTTGATTTAACCCATAAGAATTACTTATATTGGTGTAACCTAATTTGTCAGGTAAATTTAGTTTTATTAAAAAAATTTTTTTTAATTGAATAAAAGCAGTTGATTTAGATGTTACCGCATGAAGCAAATTTTTTAGGTTACCTGACAAAGCTTTTTTTGCAGTGTAGTACAATTTGTAGTGAAAACTGTTAAATTAGAAAAATGCAAAATAGAAGCATTGGTCCCACTTTATATTAGGGGTTTTTAACTGCTATGTCCTTACATTAAACTACTTACAATACAATGTAGTAATTGTGTAACTAAATGTTGTAAATGTAAAGGTTTAGGGATAGGGTAAGGGTTGGGGTAGGGTTAGGTTTAAGGTTAACACTGTAACTACAGACTGAATTAAATGCAGGTACTTTAATTGTAATAAGTACATTGTATCAAATGCTCCAGTACATAGTAGTTAAAAACACCTAATATAAAGTTGCTCCAAAGCATTTTCACAAGTGGACAATAGTTTAGATCAGGGGTCCTTTTCAGGTCAAGAGTGTTGCTTTTTAAGCCTGGCCTATAATAACATGTGTATAGTATTACCATTTTAATGTATTTACATACTTTGCAAGGTAATTACATGGTTAATTAAAATAATTATTATTGACGTAGGGTCATTGACATGTACAGCACATTTGAGTTTGACTTTATATTTAGGCTAATGTGGAAGGGGAAATGAAACACAGCTGAACTTTAACTTTTTAACTTTAGCGTTGATATATTAAAATTACAATATTTTAAGACCTTTTTTATTTTTTCATAAAAATTAGTATGGGATCAAACACAAATTGGTGTACCCTCTGCAGTACTGCCGCAGACCCCAAAGGAGTCACCTAATCATGAATTGCTTTTAATGCAAAACCTGATTTGTGAAAATGAATCTAAGATAGCACTTAAAAGGGTCCATTTAACATTTTATTTCATTAAACTGCAAAGGTCATTATTAAAGGGATAGTTCACCCAAAAATGAAAATTATCTCATCATTTACTCACCATCATGCCATCCCAGATGTGTATGACTTTCTTTCTTCTGCTGAACACAAACAAAGATTTTTAGAAGAATATCTCAGCTTTGTAGGTCCATACAATGTAAGTGAATGGTGACCAAAGCTTTGATGCTCCTAAAGGGCATAAAGGAAGTATAAAAGTAATCCATAAGACTCCAGTGGTTAAATCTATATCTTCAGAAGCAATATGATAAGTGTAGGTGAGAAACAGATCAATATTTAAGTCCTGTTTTAAATATCGCCACCTACTGGGCAGAGAGGAGAATTTATAATAAAAAAGGACTTAAATATTGATTTGTTTTTCAATTACACCTATCATATCATATCGCTTCTGAAGATAGAGATTTAACCACTGGAGTTGTATGGATAACTTTTATGCTGCCTTTATGTGCATTTTGGAGCTTCAAAGTTCTGGCCATCATTCACTTGTATTGTATGGACCTACAAAGTTGAGATATTCTTCTAAAAATCATCTTTTTTGTTCTGCAGAAGAAAGAAAGTCATACACATCCGGGATGTCATGAGGTTGAGTAAATGATGAGAGAATTTTCCTTTTTCGATGAGTTTTAGCCATTCTGCATTAGTAGATAATAATTGTTCTATGATAAGTGATAGGTACTTGATTAAGCGATAAATTATTAGTCTGTTGCAGTTCAGTCATCATCACAGTACTATTCCCATTTTTGATTAATATTTCTTAATATCAGATTGGCTCGCCCACTGTACACCCTGGACAGTGTGCAGACAGTGCAGGTGGATGGGCAGAACCGACAGCGCTGTCAAACCGTGCTGCTAGTGGATGAGATCGAGGGTTCAAGATCTGCATCAACCTCTGTCAAAGTGCAGTCAGCACGCACTAACTCAAACCTAAAAAACCATGAAAGACATCCATCAGAGAAGTCCTACAGTTTTCACGACATTTTTTGATAAATTCTGGAACATGCCAATCAGATCATCTCAGCTATTCTAAACTTGCTGTCTTGATTGGCTGTGATATAACAGAATGAGCCTTATGGAGCAATGCGTTTTTCTCTCTGTGTAACTGAGTGACTTTATTGTTTGACTTTAATTTGACTTTATATGCAGTGTACCACTGACATAAACTTAATGTAGATGGTAAAATTTATGTAAGACTATAAATCTATTATGTCCTTTGAGCACAATGACAAAAATGAAAAAATGGCAAATCCATGAAGTATGCAATACTGACAGAACAGAAATGCTTTCACAAAGAGACAGAAGACATAAGAACTTTATGAAATGCAATATTCTATGTTGGAAAGAGGGTTATCTATACGTATTACTACTTATTACTTACTACTACCTTCAGAAATCAACATAGAGACTATATGTAACTATATTTACACATTTTAATATTGTGCAGTGCCGAATCCTGTACCTATATTACATTTTCAGACTATGCAAGTAAAGCACAGGATATTAATGGCAGCTTCTTTTTTATGTTCTCTATAGCAATTAAAACTCCTGTTATAATTGCACTATAAATTGCACAGTTTATCAGCAACAGAATATGTAAACTGAAAAAAAAAAATAAAAATGTATGAATTTTCCAATAAAATAATAATGAATATGTACTTATTCTGCTAAACAGGCATAGATTGTGAAATTATTTAATTTATCATTGAAGAGCCACAAAATCCTAGAAATGCCAGCAGTGGCAGAGCATCACCAACAGATGGCATAACATTGGCCAAGCCACTACAAAAACATTTGTCCTTTTCACAACAACCACTGACCAAAGATCAAACTGCCCCTTAAACCTTTGATAAGTGTCTTAAAGATTCAATACAAGTCCAGCTCAATCGACAGCATTTGTGGCATAATGTTGATTACCACAAAAAATAATGTCAACTTGTCCCTCCTTTTCTTAAAAAAACAAAACAAAAAATGAAGCAAAAATCGAGGTTACAATGAGGCACTTACAATGGAAGTGAATGGGACAATTTTTGGAGGGTTTAAAGACAGAGATGTGAAGCTTATCATTTTATAAAAGCACTTACATTAATTCTTCTGTTTAAACTTGTGTATTATTTGCGCTGTAAAGTTGTTCAAATAGTCATAAAAATTTATTTTTGAGGTAATCAACATTATGCCACAGATACTGTTGATTGACTAATTTGTATTAAACCCGGAATATTCCTTTAAACCGTTGTAATACGCTCCAGATTCCACAGGTGCCATATGTGTGCTCCAACTCCACCTCTCTTCCCTTGAAAGTCAATTCAACTAGCTTTTCACTCATTTACGTTTCTCGTGACATTGAAATTAAACCACTCAGGATGTCTCTCCTCCATCTTCAAAGGGCAGGAAGTATGCAGTGTGCACTCAGGTGTGTGCCCAGAGGCTCGAGTCATCAGTGTTTCTGAGGGGAAAGGAATGGTAATGACAGGGTGCTGCCAGTCTTACTCACTGTTATTTATAACCACCGGATGTGTCAGAGTTTAGGATACACATCTTTGATCGTGTGTTAGCCTATTATGTTCATTCCAATTGGAAGTGCATTATCTGTATAAAATTTGTATAAAGCTGATGCTGCTCTTTAGGTCTCATTTGTGTTACATAAACAGTTACATTAAAAAAAGAACTGACCCAAATACCATGGTAATGAATATTGTTATGCAGATCCAGTGCCATGCATATATCAAAATACCGTGGTATTATAATTTAATCTAGGGGATATTTTCACAGTTAAAGGGATAGTTCACCCAAAAATGAAAATTCTCTCATCATTTACTCACCCTCATGCCAGTCCTGATGTATATGACTTTCATTCTTCTGCAGAACACAAGTAAAGATTTTTAGAAGAATATCCCGGCTCTGTAGGTCCATACAATGCAAGTGAATGGTGACCAGAACTTTAAAGCTTCAAAAAGGAGATAAAGTCAGTATAAAAGTAATCCATATGACTCTACTGATTAAATCTATATCTTCTGTAGTGATCCAGTTGGTTTTAGTTGAGAACAGACCAAAATATAACTCCTTTTTCACTGTACATCTTGCCATTGCAGTCTCTAGTCTAGGCACTATCATGATTTCAAGCCCGATTACACTTCCTAGTGCTTGACGCACAGAGCGCTAGATGGCACTATAGGAAGTGTAATAGAACTTGAAATCAGGATTGCCAAGGAGACTGCTGTTATGATGTACAGTGAATAAGGAGTTAAATTTTAGTCTGTTCTCACCCAAAACCAACTGGATCTCTTCAAAAGACGTAGATTAAACCACTGGAGTCATATGGATTACTTTTATACTGACTGTATCTCCTTTTTGGAGCTTCACAGTTCTGGTCATCGTTCACTTGCATTACATGGACCTACAGAGCTGAGATATTCCTCTAAAAATCTTCGTTTGTGTTCAGCAGAAGAAAGAAAGTTATACATCTGGGTTGACATGAGGTTGAGTAAATGATGAGAGAATATTCATTTTTGGGTGAGCTATTTCTTTAATCTTAGTTCCTGCAAGAACTCTAATGAACTTAAAAGGACTGTCAACAGTTTCTTCAGTAACCTCAACAGAAGGGAAAGGCTTCGAGGCACTTGAAATATATTTTGTAGTCCCCTGAGTACATAAATAGGTGTCTAGCACACAAAAAGCATCATTCCATAAAGAAAGAAAGAAAGAAAGAACGAAAGACAGAAAGAAAGAAGCGAATCGTTGTAATCGTTAGGTGTCGCAGTTGAGTCGTCGCTCCCCGCCGCTGTCGTCTATTAAATCCACTGAATCGCTCCAATGCGGAGTCGGACTAGTTCAAATTTCAGAGAGGGAAATCAAAGAGCGCTAGATGACATTCTGCAAGAGTTCCGAAAGCAGATCATCTCCGATGCCATCGGCGCCGAGGAATAACTCCCTGCTTTCTCCTTAAACAAACTAAAATTGATCTTGCAATCCAGACGTCAGTCGCATATGTCTTGTGATTGAGCGCGTGCAATAATGGTGAGTCTGATGCGACTTTTGAGAGTGTGATTGCACTTACTGCAGTGTCTCTATACAGGCTGCCTCATATATTTAACTTTATGTATTTTCTTAAGACTTTAAAGACTTATGGTTGAACTATAATGTATTTTACTTGTGCATGTGATCTGAAACAGTTTTTACAGGTGTCTCAGTCTGTTACACTGAACGGCTGCAGAATAATTTGAAATATTGTGCATATGTAAAACATAAGCCTATCACATGTAATGTAAATGTGTTGGACAGGTAACAGGAAACGTTAAAGAAATAAGGATGTTCTTATACATTATAGCTGACAAAGGGAAATGCATGCAGTAGGTAATCTAATTTTGTACACCTGCTTTAAATAATGAACATTCTTATATAACAGTATATCTTTATTTATTTTTTTCATCTTGTTCTTGTTGGTGGTCATAGTGGCAGTCACAGTGTTTGAAAAGCCATCGAATTGCATTTCTAGCAGGTCAGTTCCATTTAAGTGAGGTCACTAAGAAGTTCTCTCAGCACTTAGTAGGTTGCCACAACACATAAAAAGGCAATTTGCATAGTTGGAGTGCAGCCTGCCCGTTCCTGTCATCTGCCTTGGTGGTCGCAGAGCGCTCAGACCCCCAGCTCACTCTCTCTACAGTGTGTACATGTATCTGCGGGTGACTGTTGAAATGTTTGGGTGGGAGTCCTTGCTCTAGACTCCAGCTCTGCTCTCCTTTCGATGCGCTGAATTTAGGGACAAAAAGGAACTGAGACAGCATTCTTCTACACCAGGCAGTAACCTTGGAAACCAGGGGCCACAACAGGACCCTTGACCTCTGGAGTCATGGCCTATTGTGGGAGTGGCTCTCAAGTGGAGCTGGTCCGAGGGCCTTGAAGCTCCTCAGTTGGTCTCACTTCTCTTTCAAATGAGCAAGTGGAATGTCTGACAACATAAAACTACACTTGTGTCTCTTACTGGCTTTTAGACTAGGTGATGGGAGGTCTGACAATGGTCTGGACTGCTTATTGTGAAATCACACAATGAAAGCTTTCTGTTCACATGCATACAGAGGAAACCTAAGAAGCCATTAGGAAGAGGTCTTTATTTTTAGAGATTTTAACTGATCTGATAGGCTGCACAGATGAGTTGTCGGCATTTGTCAGAAGAGACTGTAGAGGTTGGTGTTCAGTGTATCAATCAAGCACTAACTATCACACCATCCTTGACTTGAGCAGCTAAATACACTCATTAGAAGGGAGCAGCCCTGTGATTCTTACAGCGGGGAAGGATTCTAATCCATTATTACTTAAGCATCTTTCCTCGTTCATCTTCATCCTGTGGACTGTGGATTTCACAATATTAAAGGTGCACTCAGTCATTTTTTATTTATAACGTGCTGGCCGATATGGCAGTCGTTATGGACTTAAACTGACAACTGGCTGCAGCATCACGCAAACGTTTTCAGTTGCCGATGACATTGTAGAAAGGCCAACCTGGTCTCATAGAATCACGTTACTATACATAAATGTTTGCCTCGTTGCTGCAGTTTCCTGGTAAAATGAACACGAGAGGCGCTACAACAACATTGACTTTTAGGTGATAGATTTTAATGTTTGCATTAAATAACCAACTGCATTGACAAGCCTATCTTGCCCGTTTATGTTGTGTATCACAAGGTAGCTCAACTGATAGAGCATTGTACTTGCAAAGTGAACTGTGGTACGAGTCCAAAAGAGCATATCAGTCGACACATAAGTTCATTGTGTCATAGAAGCACCATAGAAGCACCACAAAATGTCGTGGTTGCTTCAGCAATTGCATTTTTCACCTCACATTTGCTTTTATGACACTGTTGGTTAGGTTTAGGCTTAAGGTTTAGGGTAGGTAGATCGGCTTTGTTGATTTCAATCTAGTTAGAGCATTAACATTAGAATGTCATCTGTTTGGGAGAATATTTAACTTGCTTTTAGCGCCACTCAGTGGACATTTCACCACGAAACTGCCGTGATACGTGTAATGAACCACATGATTTCATTTTGGAAAAATTTTGCCACATTCACATAATTTCCATGAGATCAGGCAGTAGGACTGGGTAAAAATATTTATTTTCTAATGCATCGTGATCTTGTTTTTAACAATCTCGACATGATTCTTAAATCCCAAGATCGATCTTTTACTCTATGCACAATTCTTTGTGAGCAAATTTGTCGCTTGCATATGCGACCAAATTCCGTGCTATGCAACTAAAAATGTCTGTGATTAGCCACTGTCTGGAAAATGTTTAGATTTCACTCACCAGTAATTGAGTAGTATATTGGCGAAGAAGTCCGGCGTTGTTTCACTGCGTGTTGAGGGTAAAAGTTTGGTTTGACTCGTTCCGTGTGTCTAAAGTCTAGATCCACAAAATGAATTTGTCATTAAAAATTATTCTTTTAATATCCTTTTTGTTCTTTACAAGAGTTGTTGATCAAACAAAAAAATAAACATTTGATTTAACTTTAATCACCCATAGCACAGATGCACTAAAGAAGCCGTGCACTCTCTTTATGTTCTCTCAGCCAAAACAAACACTGAGATGCTGCCGCCATTCTTAAAGAGACAGAATTAGCACTTGTTCTACATATCAATGTAAATACTTGTAAATAGTGCAAATTATGCGTGTAAACAACAAACATGTAATATATATATATATATATATATATATATATATATATTAGGGGTGTAAAAAAATATTGTATTGTACGATGCTAACTGTACAATACCATATGTATTGTACGATACATAAACAAACACATTATAGTGTAATTAAAACCAAGCAGTGCAAAATTGAGAGCTGCTGAGTTTTTACTTTATTTTATATATATATATTAATATTTAATAATAATAAAGGAGTTTTTTCCTTGCTACAGTCACTTCAGCTTGTTCACAGGGGGCTTTCAGACAAGGCTTGATTTTCTATAAAGCTTCTTTGAAACTGTGTATTGTGAACAATGCTATACAACTATAAATGACTAGATGTAGACAAACTTATTTTCTCAAGATAAACATGGACATTGAGTTCATATGTTTTTCTCAACAATCAAACAAAATGAATGCAGTGCTGTTGTTTAAGTTCCTTAAAGCTCTGCTTTTTGTTGCCAATGTCAGACACTTTTGTGGCATTTATGATTTAAAAGACATTTATGTCGAATCCTTCAATAAGTTTGAGCGAAACATTTGTGGGTGCTCGGATCGTATAGCATCGTATCGTGAGGCTATGGATCGTATCGTGAAATTTGTGTATCATTACTTGCCTAATAGATATATAATATTAATAGCAAAATAATATATGCATTTTCAAGACATGTTTATTGATGGAATACATGGATTTGTACATTTTTAAAATAAGATTAAAAACTAATGATAAAAATATATTTGAAAATTTTCATCCCCTGTATAATTAACAAAATTAGAGATAATTTCTTTATAACCGAAATATACCAATATGAATTGATTTAGAATAGAATAGAATCTAATCGAAACAAAATCGGAATCGAATCGGCGGTTTCCGAGATAAACAAAAGTAGTATGCGACTGGTCATGTGATCTCAAGATGACAGCCCCCTTGAGGCAGCCCAGCTGCATGCAAAATAAAACAGCTTTTATTAGGCTACTGAAATGACTGGTGTCTTGTGAGTGTACATCATTTTAAACATATTTTTCAAAAGGGCTACTAATTTCTTTAGGGTTAAAGCATTTTTAATGAAGAAAAATTACTGAGTGCACCTTTAAGAGGGGACTGTAAGTTTGTAAAAGACCTGGAGGAGACAACTGTTAGTAGGAATAACTTGGTGTAAGCATCAGGAAAGCAGATGTGCTGCAAAAAACATCCTTCAACATTATCAGAAAATACACCTTTAAAGCTGGTCACTGCAGGGCTTTGGCTCAGCATTTAAATCAGGCATTAGCATGCAGTCGCTTCAAGTAATTATACTTCTGTCCTGTAGACCTTTTTAGGCCACTCAACACCTGCCTTAAACACTTTAAATCACGGAAGGGTCCTCTTATTCTCGAAAAGGAGTCATTTGGTAGCACATATCTCCAGCCACAGGACTGAGTGGGGACAGTGGGCTTCTAGCAAAGCTCAATTGACCATTAATTTACATGTTCGTTTCTTCCTTGTTGTGTTTTCAAACAATTTTAAGCAGAAACCACATCATGGAAGGTGATATTTATTCCAGCACTTTTTAACATCAAACCGGTTGTAATTCAAAAGCACAGGGAAGACCTGATGAGTTATCTCTCCTCTTCACCTCTGCGGGCTGGCCCGCTATCCTATGAACCTCAGTGACTCATCTGACACTGAGGAGAAAGTCTCGTGCCGGATTAGGATTAGTCCACTTTCTTTCTCTGGACAACGTCACACACACTCACTAGATCCTTTAATCCATTGAGAGAAGCGTCTGTCATTGTAATTAAAAACTTGGGATGTAAGAGAATAAAGTAAATAGAAAGTCTTTACTTATCGTGCAACATAAGGCAAGCTTTTGATGATTTTCAGACCTATTAAGGGCAATATGATTAAAGTATCCTGTAACTGAATTTACTCAATGGCAATAATTTATTCTTCTTGCCCAGAAATCATTCTGAACGATGTTTGCCTTTAGGCACATAGCTTTCTACACATTGATGTGATTCTTTGATATCAAAACTTAACAAGTCAATTAAAGACTGTGCTCTTAGAGCCTGGGTAGCTCAGTGGTCAAATATGCTGGCTACCACCCCTAGAGTTCGCTAGTTCGAATCCCAGGGCGTGCTGAGTGACTCCAGCCAGGTCTCCTAAGCAACCAAATTGGCCCGGTTGCTAGGGAGGGTAGAGTTACATGGGGTAACCTCCTTGTGGTCGCTATAATGTGGTTCGTTCTCAGTGGTTGCCGCGGTGGGTGGCGTGAAGCCTCCACACACGCTATGACTCCGTGGCAACGCGCTCAGCAAGCCACGTGATAAGATGCGCGGGTTGACTGTCTCAGACGCGGAGGCAACTGGGATTTGTCCTCTGCCACCCGGACTGAGGCGAATCACTATGCGACCACAAGGACTTAGAGTGCATTGGGAATTGGGCATTCCAAAATTGGGAGAAAAAGGGGAAAAAATCAAAAAAAAAAAAAAAGACTGTGCTCTTGCACATTGGTTTAAAGGAGTCATGAAATGGAGAATCAAATGTTCCTTGATATTTAGACATACTGTATAAGAGGTAACTATACTATAAAAACATACTGTACATTTTAGAACTCAAAACTTCCTCCCCAGTCTAAAAAGAGCATTTATAGATGCCAGAACGTCTCATTTTGAAATCTGTCTGTTCATGACGTCACGAAACATTGCTCATTTGTATTTACACAGCCCACAACATGCATCATAGCACCCTTGGCCCTGCCCCCTGGCACTCAGTTAGAGAGAGGACTTGTGTGGCTAACAATTCCTAACATAACACCAAAGGGGACCCATCTGGACTATTTTGAATTATTTTGTATATGAACATGAATTACACAGATTCTTTGACCACTGCCATGTATCTCGATGCTTTTAAAAGATGCGGTGTCAAGTTACAACTCTGAAAGGCAATTCTGTGTGGCCTTGTGGGGAGATGATCAATGTTATTCACTTCACCTGTGAGTGGTCATAATGTTTTGGCTCATCAGTGTATGTAAACATGTATTAAGATGGACGTCTTTGAACGTTTTGATGTGTTTCCAGTGATATGCGCCTCAGTGCAGGATGATATTGTATGGATGTGCGTCTAGTTTCACTGCTCTGAACTATGTGTGTGCATTTTTTTTTCGGCTCATGTCGTCTTCTATCGCTTGTGAACTGGACATAATACGATTCAAGCTTTGCAGAGGAACTGTTATTGAAGGATGGGGCAGTTAAAAACACTTCAAAAACGTATACCGTTTCATTCATGAAGATTTCAAATGTCATGTTTGTTTGACAGTTTATGGTGCTGAGTGATAACAGTGCTTGAGATTAACAGATTAATATATTCAGATGCAATGTGTTGGATGAGCATTATGTGTAAACCCTGTTTTTTTTTAATTATATATATATATATATATATATATATATATATATAATGTTGAGGGGCTTATGTTCATTCTCTTCTGATTGAGTTTGCTAAATTTGAGGGCTGCATGATGATAGCCAATCATAACAGTGGGCATTTATGTGGGCATTTACTGTTTTGGTGCAAAAAACTTTTATTACAGGAAAGTATTATATATATATATATATATATATATATATATATATATATATATATATATATATATATTTATTTATTTTAAATAACACTTCATGACCCTTTTAACAACTCTCTTTTGGTTTGGCTGATAGTTTAAAAATGTTTTGTCAATGCAGTCATCCCGGCTCAAAAGACCAGCTAAGACCAGCATGAATTTCAAACTGGTTTATGCCGGTAAGAAAAAATTTCTGTTTCCCCTTTAGCACCATGGTGGTGAACATAAACTTTCTTTGGCTGTAGAGAATAGAGGTTTTGTTGAAGTTTGATGGTAAAAACTCTGTAAAATGGCCTTGACAGCTATTGTTTATATCAGGTTACAAAACAGAACATTTGGATGTGGGTCTATTGTGTATTGAATAGAGTGGTGAATGCAGTCATAGCATTTGTTGCTGTTGGACTGACATAATGAGGTAATGAATCGTACACTAGGTTGCATACACAAAAGATGTGGTTTCAGAAAAGATACTCAAGGCACCATTTGGGGTTCCTTAGCTGCCACACCATTATAACCCTCTGGAGATTCTCCAGACACCCTTTCATTTCTCTGAAAGGATTTTGCTGCTTGTTCAATTTACTTAATTAAAATTAACTAAAGCAAAACAATTCTAGAACATTTTATCACATCTTGATTTCATTGTGTTCTATCAATTTAAATTTGTAAAATGGAAGTTTCCTTAATCCATTTGTGTTGGGACTACATAAATACCTTTTATGGTGTCGATGTAGCATTGAAACGGCAGGGGATTTCCATTTTTCAGCATGCTTTGCATGGAACTGTAAAGGGAGAGTACATTTTAAAATTAAGTGATATTTTATTATTTGAATATCAAATAATATGATATTATTTATTATTATACTTGTTAATGTTTAATGTTTTGTTATATTGATATTTAGAAGAGTTTCTGTTATGTTG
This sequence comes from Myxocyprinus asiaticus, assembly GCF_019703515.2. Classification (NCBI taxonomy): domain Eukaryota; kingdom Metazoa; phylum Chordata; class Actinopteri; order Cypriniformes; family Catostomidae; genus Myxocyprinus; species Myxocyprinus asiaticus. Next base: position 33,784,450 of record NC_059365.1, on the reverse strand, counting down.
GAGTTTTGGGGGTTTCCGTTATGGTGAAAAGTGGAGCTTGAGCTAACGATGAGGACAGGTATATGTCACATGAAATTGATTGCTCACTTCATTGAGTAATTGCTGTGCAAACCAAAGCATAGTTACTAAACTACACTCTGTAGTGCTTCTAACCAACATGTATTTAGCATGATAACATTCACTTTCACTAGTTAATACATAAAGAAATAAAATAATTTTTTGTTTTGTTACATTGACACGTCTAATTTTGTTGGGTTTACCCAATTTAGCTAGATTCTTTCTACACAAAGTGTTTGTTTTGAGATTACATAGTAAATTTAAGTAAAGAAAACTTATTTCAAACACATGGAACCACTATCAATTAAGTTTAGCCAAAGAGCTATTTTTTTTTGTGTACTTTTAGTTCCTGCAAGAAAGACAAACTCTATGGACTGTCAATGGTTCGTTCAGAAACCCTATCTTAAGGGAAAGGCTTCAAGGCATTTTAAATATATTTTAAAGTTTCATGAGTACATATATAGGATATTTGATACGCTTTTTTCAAAGGGTGTCTGGAGGATTTCCAGAGGGTTCTGCTGGTGTGAGAAACTCTAAATGGTGCCTCAAATATCTTTACAGCATCACCCTGAAACTGTTTAGCTAAGGTGATGTGCTAGTTTGGGATAGGGGCAGTCTAATAGTTATTCATTTGGACTGCTCATGCAAGGTTGTAGGGTTGTAGTCCTAGGAACTGAAGAGTTATTGGTAAAAATTTTGCCTTTTTACCATTTTACCCCAGGTTGATTCACTGTGATTTTCTTGCATTTAGTATAGGCTACTGTAAGTTGCTTTATGGTGAAAACTGTCTAGTAATAATGAGGAAGTAATTAATAATTAGTTCCATTTAAGCTGTGACATGTAGTTGATATGTTCATTTCTTCCTTGTCAAGTTTCCAACAAATCGTAAGCGATAAAAAAATGTGATTCCAGTACTTTGTATCGGTCACATGTTCTCATTGCATTAAACAGGTTGTGATTCAAGTCTTCCCTGAAGTGAGGATATACAGTATGGGCGTTTACCAAATGGCATTTATGCACCCTTGAAGGGCACTTCGGGAAGAGGATGCCACTCGAAAAGTTGTTCCAAACAAAATTAAGAAAGTTAATTATTTCACAAAGGGCCCTTTCACAAGATTTTTAGTGAAGGCTACCCTTAAACTGTGCTACCATGCTCCCTTCAAAGTGCCCACATCAAGAGCGCTGTCTTTCGTAGTGAGTAGGGCATAGGGATGATCACTTTCGATTGGAATTCGCCCAATGTGTGCTCAGTTTGCAGTTTTTCAGCTCTTCACTGTTGTGCTGCATTACAGAAGGGTAGGAGTTAAACACCTGCTCTTATTGTTTCTTTTTATAGCCAACTAATGGCTGCTCTCCAGAATTTTACAAGGTTGTTCTATAGATCGAGATATTTAGATGTTCAGGTGCTGCTAGTTTAGAGCAAGCAGAGGGTGTTCAGCTTCAGCTTAGTTTTCGATTCTTTTTAATTTAGTTTGTAGTTATATACTAAATTGGGAACTTTATTCATAGATGTATATTTTCTGCTGTGGTCCTGATACTTTGCAAACAGTTTTCATCAATCAAATGTTATAATTGTTTTTAGTTTTAGTGTTGTTTGCTATGAAACCCCCTAACCCCTATGTGAATGTAACAATGAAGGACACCGGCAACTGGATTCTTCAAACACAGGTAGGGAACTTTTAATTGACCTCTTCTCTGGTTTACAGCTTCACAATAACTCAACAGCTTCACAATAACTCATCAACTTCACAGTAAAGTTCTCGACCCAGTCTCTCTCTCTCAATCTGGTGCTGGCATGGTCCTTTTATGCCGCTCCCCCAATCTCACTACAATTTGAGACAGGTGTTAGTCATAATTTGGCTCAGGTGTATGCACCCTTACTGTTCTCTCTCTCTCGATGGATGCTCGACCACGCCCCCGCTGCCACATATCCCCACTGCCCGACTAAGGCCGGGGAGACATCCGGACTGCCTACAGCTCCCCCCCCCCCATTTCTGGACAGGAAGTCAGCGACAGCCATCTGCGCTCCTGGTCTGTAGACCACCTTGAATTTAAAGGGCTGGAGTGCCAGATACCACAGGGTGATCCATGCGTTGGTATCCTTCATGTGGTGGAGACATTGGAGTGGGGTGTGATCTGAGCAGAGAGTGAAGGCCTGCCCCAGCAAGTAGTAACGGAGAGTGAGGACCGCCCACTTGATGTCCAGACACTCCATTTCTACGGTGCTGTACTTTGTTTCCCTCAAGGAGAGCTTGCGGCTGATGTACAGCACCGGGTGTTCCTCCCCCTCCACCACCTGCGAGAGTACGTCCCCCAGCCCCCTGTCTGAAACGTCTGTCTGCAATACAAAAGAGAGAGAGAAATTAGGTGCATGCAAAAGCGGCCTCCCGCAAAGTGCGACTTTAACCTGTGTAAATGCCTGTTGGCACTACTCTGTCCACTGGGCCGGGTCTGGAGCTCCCTTTTTAGTGAGATCAGTCAGCGGGCTGGTGACATCCGAATAGTAAGGCACAAATCTCCTATAATAGCCAGCCAGCCCCAGGAACTGTCTCACCCCCTTTTTGGTCTGGGGTCTTGGGCAGGTCGCAATCGCCACCGTCTTGTCAATTTGGGGATGCATCTGCCCGTGGCCCAAGTGGAACCCCAGATAATGTACCTCCACCCGCCCAATCGTACAGTTCTTAGGGTTTGCTGTGAGCCCTGTCCGTCGCAGCGACCTCAGAAACACCCTCAGATGCTGCATATGCCACTGCCAATCATTGCTATAAATGATGATGTCATCCAAATAGGCAGCGGCGTAAGCCGAATGCGGTCTGAGGATTCGGTCCATGGGGCGCTGAAACGTGGCTGGAGCCCCAAACAAACCGAACGGAAGTGTCGCAAATTGGTGTAATCCGAACGGAGTGGAGAAAGCCGTTTTTCATGGGAAATTGGTGTCAAGGGGATATGCCAATAACCCTTTGTCAAATCCAGTGTCAAGTAAAAGCGAGCAGTGCCCAACCGATCGAGCAACTCATCAATACAAGGCATTGAGTAGGCATCAAATTTAGACACCGTGTTGACTTTTCTATAATCCACACAGAACCGTACAGACCCATCGCCCTTAGGCACCAGAACAATCAGGCTGGACCAGTCGCTGTGGGATTCCTCTATTACTCCCATATCGAGCATTGCATCTAGTTCTTCCCGAACAATTTTTTTTTATGGTCGGGCAATAGGTAGGGACAGGTACGTACCACCACCCCCGGCTCGGTCTTGATGTGGTGTTGGATAATGTTCGTGCGACCCAGTAGAGGGGAAAACACATCTGTGAATTCTTGTTGTAGTTTGGCAACCTCTGCGAGTTGGTACGGTGAGAGGTGGTCTCCGCAAGTGTGACGTGATCGTGTTTTGTGTTTACCTCCGGCCCGAGCTTCGCCCTCTCTGGAACTACCATAGCCAACGTCACAGGGGCTGCCTCCCTCCACAATTTCAGGAGGTTAAGTTGATAAATTTGATGTGTGCCCCCTCTATCGGTTCGCTTTACCTCATAATCGAGATCCCCCACTCGTCGTGTGACCTCAAAGGTTCCTTGCCACTTGGCGAGTAATTTGAAGCTTGATGTGGGGAGTAATATGAGTACCTTATCTCCCGGTGAAAATTCCTGCAGCCGAGTTCCCCTGTTATACAGTTGGCTCTGTCGTTCTTGAGCTTGGAGCAAATTCTCCTGTGTTAGTTGCCCCAAGGTGTGGAGTTTTGCTCTAAGATCAAGAATGTATTGAATTTCATTCTCACTGTTTGAAGGTCCCTCCTCCCAAGCTTCGTGTATGACATCAAGCACGCCGTGCGGGCACGGCCAATACAGCAGCTCAAATGGGGAAAACCCAGTGGAGGCTTACGGGACCTCTCGTACTGCAAATAACAGAGGATCGAGCCATTTGTCCCAATTTCTAGCATCCTCTTGCACAAACTTACAAATCATGTTTTAAGGGTTTTATTAAATCGCTTCACCAAGCCATCTGTTTGTGGATGGTAAACGCTGATGCATATTGACTTAATGTCCAATAATTCGTAAATCTCGCATAGTGTCCGTGACATAATGTTGTGCCCTGATCGGTGAGGATTTCTTTCGGAATCCCCACCCGGGAGATTATTTTGAAGAGTGCCTCTGCAACACTACGTGCTGAGATGTTGCACAGAGATACAGATGCTTCCGGATATCGTGTTGCATAGTCCACTAGGACCAATACAAAGCGATGTCCGCGTGTTGACTGCTCTGATGGCCCGACAAGGTCCATGCCAATTCTCTCGAAGGGGACCTCGATCAGCGGAAGGGAGCGCAATGGCGCTTTTGGTGTGGCCAGTGGATTCACCAACTGACAATCGCGGCATGCCGCACACCACCTGTGAACATCGCCGCCAATGCACGGGCAATACAAACGGGCTGTATTTAATTAATCTTTTTGTTTAAACATTTTTTGTTTTATTTTTGCATTACAAAAACAGTAGCTTATTTGAAAAGTAATTTTTTTTTTTTTTAAATGTATATGCGTACTTCAATGACCTTTAAATAAGTGCTGTCTGAAAGTTCGCTCCATTGGCCATCCCAGATGCCACCCTAAAATCTTCACTACGATTAGCCAGCTCCAAAGTCGGAGGTGGGCATTCAGTACTGCCAGACAGAACCTAGTTGGTTTAAAATGGAGTGGGAACTGAAGCAGTGTCAAGAAATGACAGGTAATTAGGTGGACTCACGGAATAGTGCGTACAGTCATCCAAAAAGAAATATGTCTTGAACACGCACTATACGTTGTGCAGCATTTCACCGCTGAAGCGCACCGTGATGCAAGCTTGATAAAGTTAGGTGATGGAGCATTTCAATATAAACAACGGTTCCATTCACTCCAAACACCACACAACATTACGTCAAGCACTATAAGTAAACAGACCAGTACTCCTAATAATCCCTTTTCTGCCCTGCCAGCTAGACAAAAACAGTAATGCAGTTAACTAATTATTCACTAATACTTCATATCTGCTTATTCTGACTAAACCCCGTTTTGGGGTGTGTGTAACATCTGTGTGCATCATACTGTAATTCGTTTGTCAAATGTGAGGATATCTCATTTACTTGCAAGGAGCTGCCTAAAAACAGATAGCTGCAAGTTTTTTAATAACCATAAGATACAATGCCATATTTTGGCAGGTTCTTAATCATAATCATATTTTGGAGTCAACTAAATTAATAGGCCTGTCAATTTTTTAATTTGCAGAAATGAGCTTCGTAGCTTTTATTTCCTTTCATAATGTAATGCATTCAGCCTTAATCCATCATCGCCTCTTAAGAAAAGAAGCAAAAGTACAATTAAAGTTTTTGATATCACAACAGGAAAACAGTTTGAATGTCAAATAAAAGTAAATAGGGGGGCCTTGGTAGCTCAGTGAGTAAAGACGCTGACTACCACCCCTGGAGTCGCGAGTTCGAATCCAGGGCAAGCTGAGTGAATCCAGCCAAGTCTCCTAAGCAACCAAATTGGCCCAGTTGCTAGGGAGGATGGAGTCACATGGGGTAACCTCCTCATGGTCGCTATAATGTGGTTATCGGTGGGGTGTGTGTGGTGAGTTGTGCATGGATGCCGCAGAGAATAGCATGAAGCCTCCACACACATGTCTCTGTGGTAACATGCTCAACAAGCCACATGATAAGATGCACAGACTGACTGTCTCAGACGCAGAGGCAACTGAGATTTGTCCTCCACTGCCTGGATTGAGGCAAGTCATGCAACCATGAGGATCTAGAGAGCATTGGGAATTGGGCATTCCAAATTGAGGAGAAAAGGGGAGAAAATCACAAAAAAAAAAAAAGAAAAAAAAATAAATAAAAGTAAGTAGGCTAAATGCATTAACTGTGCAAAAACATTTGACAGCATTGTTTAATTAAATAATCCTATTACATTTGGCAGTCCCAATAAATTGTAATACTGAGTGAAATCCAGCACAATGTGTAGCCTAGGTCTATGATAAGAAATATCTTTATTATCTTCTTTGTCACAAAACAAAACAATATCTTACTTGATAGTATTATGTCATGCCATTGTATCTTCATCTCTCCAAAACTCAGCAAAACTGCACAGAACTACCGTGTGTTCAATGTGAGGAGATGCGCTGTTCTTAAAGAGACAGTAACCATGTTTTAAGAGACGCTTACCTTTTTAGCAGACATTTTATTCAAAGTGACTCACAAATGAGAGAGACACAACATACATAAAAATTATATTGAAATCAATTATGTGCATTGTGCAAGTATAGGACACTTGATGATTTTAATTTTAGAGTTCTGTGTGTTTTGCAGTATTAATATTTATTTTAAAAATAATACAGTTTGATATATGCAACGTTTACTTTTGGCCCACTGCCCTCGATCAAGTTTGATTTTTGGCCCTTCATAGGAAAAAGTTTGGGCACCTTTGCTTTAGGGTGTAAAGAGAATGGTGCGAAAAACAAAAAACATCCGGCGAGCAGCAGTTCTGTGTGCGAAAACGGCTTGTTAATGACAGAGGTCAGAGGAGAATGGCCAGACTGGTCCAAGCTGACAGGAAGGTGACAGTAGCCCAAATAATTACACATTACACCAGTGCTATGCAGAAAAGCATTTCTGAACATACAACATTTCAAACATTGAGGCAGATGCACTACAGCAGCAGAAGACCCATCTGGGTACTGTCAGCTAACAACAGAAAACTGAGGCTGCAGTGGTTACAGGCTCACAAAAACTGGACTGTAGATGATTGGAAAAACATCGCCTGGTCTGATAAGTCTGGATTTCTGCTGAGGTACAAAAATGGTAGGCCCACTGTAGCCTTTTCTGTTCTTTGCCCTGCCACACTGCACTCATTGTTCGGGAATGGTTTGAGGAACATGATGAAGAGTTCAAGGTGTTGACTTGGCCTCCAGATTCCCCAGATCTCAATCCGATTGAGCATCTGTGGGATGTGATGGACCAAATAGTCCGATCCATGGCGGCTCCACCTTGCAACTTACAGGACTTGAAGGATCTGCTGCTAATGTCTTGGTGCCAGATATCAAAGGACACCTTCTGGGGTCTTGTAGAGTCCATGCCTTGGCGGGTTGGCGCTGTTTTGGCGGCACACGGAGGACCAACAGCATATTAGGGAGGTGGTCATAATGTTTTGGCTCATCAGTATGTGTGTGTGTGTGTATATATATATATATATATACACATATACACACTACCGGTCAAATATTTGAAACACTTGACTGAAATGTTTCTCATGATCTTAAAAATCTTTTGATCTGATGGCGTATGCTAAAATGTTTGAAATTAGTTTTGTAGACAAAAATATAATTGTGCCACCATATTAATTTATTTCATTATAAAACTAATTTGTTTTTTAATTGATGACTTGGATCAAATAATAAAGAAAAGCAGCCAATAAGTGCCCAACATAGATGGGAACTCCTTCAATACTGTTTAAAAAGCATCCCAGGGTGGTACCTCAAGAAGTTGTTTGAGAAAATGTCAAGAGTACATGTCTGCAAATTCTAGGCAAAGGGTGACTACTTTGAAGATGCAAAAATATATCACAGTTTTGATTTATTTTGGATTTTGTTTAGTCACAACATAATTCCCATAGATCCATTTATGTTATTCCATAGTTTTAATGACTTTACTATTATTCTAAAATGTGAAGAAAAAAAAAAATTATTATAATAAAGAACTTCAAAAAAAAAAAAAATTACAATATTTGACCAGTAGTGTATATATATATATATATATATATATATATATATATATATATATATATATATATATATATATATATATTACATTGCTATGTGGTATTTTATGTTTATTGTTTATTTTTTTATATATTTCTTTAAACTCTGAGATCAACTCAAATTTTATTTACACTTGTGCTTTGTTGTTTCCACATTATTTCAGTCTTTTCTTCATAGTTCTCCAAGATAAACCCTTGAGAAATTGCCCCACACTGTTTTATGGTGGATTCAGGTTGAGGAAACAGGTCAGCTGTCTTTCATCAAGAGTCTGATAGATAACTGAGAGCAGGCTTAGACTTGTCTACCCTCACTACACTACACATCCTCATCTCCTCCCCTGCTCTGCTCTGTTCCGCAACTCCTTCTCAGCTCCTCTCTTATCTGGGGGAAGCTTTCTCCTTGTTGAATTTATGGAATCTTTTACATTGACTTGCTTGGAGGGGAAAAAATATGTAACACTGTATTTAAGAATCAACACTGGGGATATTTTATATCATTATAAATTCTACTTCTTCCATAAGTAGCTATTTATGTTCTTTTTGATCTTACTCTAGACTGTCAGTGAAATAACCCCCATGTAAATATGGCCTTTTCAAAAATCTCCCTCCCAGTAAGAATGTTTGTCTGGTTGATCTCGGGCCAAGAGTGACGTACTGTACTTCGGTTAAAGTGTATCACAAAATCAGCTGAAGCATTCCAGAGGTGTGAAAGGCCCTTTCTGGCGCCTGTAACAGTTTATCTCATGGTCATGTGTTGAGATCAACTGATATTGTTTTTTTTTTTTATTATTTTGCCCATTATTTTTAAGATTATTTTTATTGTTAGTTTTATTTCTGCTTGTTGACACAATAATAACTAAATAATTAATAAATTACAACAGCTTTAAAAGCATTAGGAATATATCGAATAATATTATTTATGTAATCATGTTTATTATTATTATTACGCCTTATATGCATTATGATTATATTTAATAATATTATTGAATTATTATTTAATAACAATAAAAATACTAATATCAATCATATTTATAATAACAATAATAATTATAATTATGTTGTTGTAGTTAATATTATTATTGTCTAAAATGCTACACGTTTCTCTATTTAGAATGAATGGGTGTAAAATAAAAAGTTGAGTAATGTATGCAAACATTACATTAAAGGGATAGTTCACCCAAAAATGTAAATTCTCTCATCATTTACTTACCCTCATGCCATCCCAGATGTGTATGACTTTCTTTCTTCTGCAGAACACAAATTAAGATTTTTAGAAGAATATCTCAGCTCTGTAGGTCCATACAATGCAAGTGAATGATGGCCAGAACTTTGAAGGCCCAAAAAGCATATAAGTGCAGCAGAAAAGTAATCCATGCAACTCCAGTGGATAAATCCACATCTTCAGAAGTGATTTGATAAGTGTGGGTGAGAAACAGATCAATATTTAAGTTCTTTGTTTACAATAAATCTCTACTTTCACCTACAGATTCTTCTTCTTTTGTTTTTTGTGATTTGCATTATTTGTGCATATCACCACCTATTGGGCAGGGAGGAGAATTTATAGTAAAAAGGTCTTAAATATTGATTAAAGCATCGATAACTGATTAAAAGTGTAAATATGAGTAAAAAGAATTTATCTGTAGTCACGCAGATGGTGAGAGAAACTTGCTTTCCAAAATTCTCATATAGAACAACCACCCACTAATTCAAGTATCTCCCACCAGGATGATGTAATTTCATTCTGCAGAGAGCTCACCAAGGCTGCCAGGTGTGGCGTGCAATACTAAGCCTATTGTTTAGACACATTGCAAGATGACAACACAACCTGTTTCCCATTCAACACCGTGTCCTGCGGTGAGCCCCTGAACATCTCCATCAAAACAGCATTCAATTCTGTGGCTTTAAACAAATAAAGTTATTTCCACATTTAAATAGCTAGTCAGCTCAGCATTATCAGCATTCAGTATCGCTGACCATGGCAAAAGTGATGTCCTTCACATTTGTCACAAAGCAAGGAGAACAGGTTCTTCCACACCGGCCCCATAGAATGGCGTGCTTTCTTTACAGAAAGCAACAAGGGGAGAGAGTAACCAGAGACATTCCCAGGGGTTTTCCTGGCTGTAGTCTGGCAGCAGGCCCATGGGAGTGAGAGACGAGATGCTTTAACTGCAGATGGGTCATTTGGATCAACTCTTTCCTCAGTGAAAAGAGGAAATCAGAGATACATGCATGACCGGAACAAAAGCAGAGGGCAGCCACAGCAAGTTTTACTCAGGTGAACATATTTATTTCATGTAGTCGCATTTCATTGTGTGAAAGAAGCTTCTCTCTAGTGTTTGTACTTCAAATAAATAAGAAGGATGGGCTGTTTTTTCTTAAAATACTGTCTCAGTGTGACAGTGAACTCTCTCTGCCTCACAGAAGGCTGTATCTCTCTGTCTCTCTTTCTCTCTGCATCATAAAAGATCCTCTCAGCATACAAACCTATTATGGTCCGGCTGATTAACTTCCATTCTGTTTACTGTTGAGAAAGTTGTGAAGTGAGAATATTTGTAGCCTTTGGGAAGCTTATTTGCAATTGAAATGCATTGCACCAACTTAATTCTTTAATACTGCGCAAGGGGAGCATTGTTTAATTAAATCCTTTGTGTTCTGAGACAACTGACTCTGAAAACCTTGAACTGTCATAATTAAAGGAATGTTCGGGGTTCAATGCAAGTTAAGCTCTATTGACAGCATCTGTGACATACTGTCAATTATCATTGAATGTAATTATATTATTAAAATATTTAAAATGAATTAAAATACATTAAAAAAACAGTAATTTTGACTCAACCAGTTATGCATTTACAATAGAAGTCTATGGTGAAATTCATAAAATAATAATGGTAACACTACAATGGTTCCATTTGTTTATATTAGTTAATGCATTAAGTATCATGAACTATTAATTAACAATATAATATCTACAGCATTTATTCATCTTTGTTAATGTTATTTGATAAAAATAAAATTGTTCATTGTTAGTTCATGTTAGTTCATAGTGCATTAAATAATTTTAACCTATAAATCTTTTGATTTTAAAAATGTATTACAATATGTTGAAATAAACATTAACTAAGATTACTAAATGCTGTTAAAGTACTATTCATTGTTAGTTCATATTACCTAATTTTGTTAACTAATGTTAATAAATGAAATTTGTGGTAAAATGTTACCAACCAGAAGTCAATTGCCTACCAGTAGTCCCATCGCTAAAATAACAACTTTAAAGCTCGAATAATTGTTTGTACGGAATACAAATTATAATATTGGTGCAGAAGAATGAATATAATTGCTTTACCCAAAACACAAGCTTCTCATTTCTGCTTTTAAACCCTCCTTGCCCCATAGACTTCCATTGTAAGTCCATTACTGTAAATGTGAAATTATTTTCTGTGGCAATTTTAACTTTTTTTAAACCAGTACATTCCTTTACTAATAATCCAAGATGATGTCATGACCTTGTAAGCATAAAAGGACCTGTTTGAACAGTGATACTCTGACATAGCGAAAATACTGATTTCTTAGAAAACCAATGTAATGTTTGTGAAACAGACTGAGGAGTCATTTCTGAGGATCAACAAAGCTCTGATTATATAATGCTTCACTGCCCTGCCTAGGGTCTCAGAATTCATTCGTCCATGTTTATTCCAAAGCATCTGCCTTATTCTGTGTAGATTAGACCTCTTTCTCGTGGTCTTATCTCATCATGCTAGTCAGGACAGCCATGAAGCTCATATTAATTATTACCTCCACAGAAATGTGTGGAATGCCCATTTTTAACTCACTTATCTAACTTGCTTCTTGTACAGAATGTACCACTCAGCACAGGGAACGTGTATCCCACTAAAAACAGGTCAGAGAGAGAGAGGAACTGGCTTACATTAACTCAATGAGAAAAGTAAACAGTAAAAGAGCTGGTTAAACAATAGAAGCTGATGCCCTTCCTCACTGCTGACCTCTTGCTCCATTTACTTTGCCTGCACTGTGTTGTTAATAAGGGTGGGACGATATGGTTATCTCACAGTTAGATTCGATGTACGATATGAGGTTCAAGATTTCAAATAATATTGATTCGATAAAACAACATTTAAAAGACAGAGTATGACAGAATTGTTTTTTTTTTTTTTTTGAAAAATGTTTGAGCAAAATGCAAATTATAATTTCTCATCAGAATAAAGTTATCTAATACGCAATATAAATGTTCAAATTTCAAATAAAAAGAGTTCCTCAAATACCTTTCTCTATAAGAAAAGATCACAAACAAATAAACCATCTAAAACAGTTGGCTACTTTCAGAACATTTTCGATAAAACATGACAGGTTGCAATCAAAACTCCTCTATAACATGCAAGGGACAGGAGTTCTTGTTTCTCTTAGAAGACCTTGTGCGAACCCTGTAAATAGTGTCGAAAAATCGACAGAGATTTTGATGTTTTAAGGATCATTTCATTTATGATCACATGCACAGAAATCTAGAAATAACCAATAGTTAACGGATAGTCCCAAAAAGCAACTATCGGCACCGATTAATTAGTAATACTGATATGATACCGATGTAATACCGATATATCAGTATTACGGATTAATCTGTGCCGATAGTTGCTTTTGGGAGCTATCGGATATATGCAAAAATCTATGCCTATATATATATATTTTTTTTTATTATTATTCCTCCGTATTCCTTTATGTCCGGCTCTGGATGATTCTACAGTTAAACCAGCTTTTATTCTACAGTATAACAGCGGCCTGTAGAGGTGAAATAAAAACAATCACTGAAACCTCATGGGGATTTGCTGTATCTAAATGTTTCATCATAGAAAATATTCATCCATATTTTTATACTCATTTTAATGCATATTTTGTTTTGTTTTTATTAGATAATGTTCTAAATTAAAGTGAGGGCAAGCAAAGAGAAATGCAACTACATGGAAACGTGCCCCGTCATCATATACATCTTGTTTTCAACATCATATATTGTGAAAAATAATAAACCTTATTTCTTATGAAACCTCATCTGGTGAAACATATATACAAAACCCTTCATCTGGTGAATATATATGCTATAAAATGCATTATTTGTAAATACTTACAGTACATGTAAGCGCAGCATAGTTCTAGCGGGAAGACTGGCAGCAGTACATCATCGCACCATTAGCTATGTAACTCCTAGCCAATCACATGTAAGCCATTGCTTTATAAGTCTGCTCACAATCTATCACATTGCTGATTCAGCATGCTAACACGGCAACATCATTCTATAGCACTGTCTGACGTCGAGTCCATTCACTCTCCGACTAGCTAACATCCAGCTATGAACACGGACTTATTCACTGCTCCTTACCTTATCCAGAATCAGCAGATCTTCGCGCATCACACGTCTGCATATTTCCGGATTCTCAGTGGGATCGCGCCCTCTCGGAATCATAATAGACATGTTCCGACCTCTCCAGGCCACAGGAGAACCCGTGCACAGAACATCTCTGGAAGCCCACCTTTCCTTCCCAACGACGCCGTCACTTCATCTCAACTTCTGCCCGCATCAAACCCATGGGGAGTAAACAATCAGCAAACCCAGATCTTCATCCATATCTCTCTCACTTAGAAGATCTCCCTCAATCGAGCCACCGCATCCTCAATTGGAATGCACGACCCGGCGCAGAAGGAGTGCACTCCTCGCCAAGTCTGTCAAAATCATCGGCTCAGGCAGCAGCTGATTTCCATCAGAAATAAGCTAAGTTCTCATCATATCCAACAAATGCATTCAGATTTAGTCATGGGTCTAGGCCTTCTGTTGCCTATGCTGTCTGTTCATCATAACACATCTGTATCAATATCAAAAGCCAATATTTCATGTCAACAGCACATTCGCTCTCATAGTAACGGCAGGCAACCACGCGTGCACAGCGTGATCACATGAGGGTAACTCGGTCAGGTTGACTCGCATGTTATTCACCGTGTTGCATGCCCGAGTGTTCCCCATCGGGGGATTGAGATCAATACTCAGGCATGTTATGATGATGTACAGTGCTTATTGTACGGGGTCTCATCACTCCATACAGGCGCTTTCCAATACAAGGTACCATCCCTATGCCCTACTCACTAGGAAAGACAGAGCTCATGATGTGGGCACTCCGAGGGAGCATGACATCACAGTTAATATAGTCTTCACTAAAGTCTTGTGAAAGGGTCCTTAGTGAAATTATTAACTTATTCGTTGGGTTCAACATTTCAAGCGGTGTTCCCTACCCAAGCGACTTCAAGGGCGCATTAATACTGCTTCAGAAAACGCTGTGTTTTCTTAATCTATACATACTTCCTCGTTCCCTCGGAAGCACCACTGTTGCGGCGTGCCTCTGACACCTAGCGGTAGGCTCCACACTGCATTCCCTTTTTCATCAGATAATTTCATTACCAGCGTAATGCATATCGCCTATATGATCAGGTCATACAGGGGATAATTCCCTTTTCACTGCATATTTACGTTTTATTACTCATTCAGGCATCATTAAAGTGCAGGAATTTGTATCGTATGTCTTCATAAATCATTCACTTTCTTTGGTTGGACCATGTTTCAGTCTACGGGGATCTTCAAGCATTGAGGCTTTATCAATGTTCCAAACTTCAAAGCTCACGAGTTTAACAGTTATGTCAGCCTAACTACAGTACTTTTCACTATCTATCAACACATTTCAGTATGATGCTGTTCACTTTTAATGCGCCGTGGTTGGGGACGTTACATTTAGTAGCAGGCAAGTAGGTTTGGCAATCATCAGATAAAACCTGTGCCGAATCAAGCTCATTAATTTCATCTTGCTGCTGTTAATTTCTGTTCCTGCTGGTAAGTCATAGCTCCCTCCAAATGCTTTTGTTATTTCTTTAACTATGTGGCCAAATGATTTATTTATTTTAAAGTTATCAATGTTTTCGTTTTTGCTCCACTCAATGTATGTATTTATTTATATAAAAAAAAGCCTTTTTGCATTCGGGGCAGCTCTCGTCAGCAGCAGGCAGTAGGATTCGTTCCTCTGGACATCACAGTGCTGGATAGGTGTTCACACAGCAGATACCAAAATTCAGTCCACTGGAACTGCATGTCATGGACCACGCATGGTCTGCTGGTTTTACGGGCTAAAATATAAAAATATATATAAATAAAAAAAAGGGCAGATATCAAAGATATCATGCCCATTCACCCGGCCGACAGGCCCCTCTCCGGTGTCACATGGCAGTCAAAATTTTACTTTGCTGTCTGACTCATTTTCGGGCGCAGAAGTAGCCCTCACATTTTAATTCTCTATCGGAAGGCCCATGCTGGATCCTTCTCAATCACTTTAAGCTCCCCTTCGTACTTCACCTGCTCGATGATTTCCTGCTCATCGATCACCCAGCTGCCCACACCCCTATTTTTGGATGTTCTATCGAGCTTTTTCACAAGTTGGGCGTTCCCCTCTCAAGTGAAATAACCACGGGCCCTGCCACGTCTCTCGAATTTTTCAGCATCACGCTCGATTCTCTAAACATGCAAGCTTCCCTGCCTAAAGAAACTCGACAGGATCGGGTCTATTTGCATATCGTTCTCCGGTCAGTCTGGATCTCATAACACGATCTCCTGTCCCTATTAGGCCACCTCAATTTTGCCGGACAGACTGTGCCCCCCCACCAGCAAAAAAAAAATTAATACCCTGCCTACCCCTCTCAGACCGCCTGTTGGATTAAGCCCCTCCTTACTACCCCATTTAAATTACGCTCCAACTCTCATGCAGAAAGGACTCCACACTCACTTCCTACAGCTCCGCCTGGGCCCACTATTCCTTCTCGCACAGTACTCCTCTATTTTACTTTCTGATCTCCCAGTGTGCGTGTTCATTTAATTTTGCTTTCACACTAGACATCTCAAATTTCCTCCCCCTATTCATCACTCCATCCCTAGCCCCCATGTCACGCTACTGGTTCAGAAACCGCCTCGCCGCACCCTAAAACATTGTGGTCTCTCCCCTCATGTCTTCTCAGGGCATTCTTTTCGTATCAGAGCAGCTACTACTGCTGCTCTTCGAGGTATACCAGAGTCCACTGTCAAGATGCTCAGCCGCTGGTCTTCCTCATCCTACCTGAAATATAGTCGACCTAACCCAATTCATCAAACAAGCTCAACTCTCCATCAGCCTTAAGTTGTCATACCTATCTGGTGGTGGTTGGTGGCTCTCTCTCATCACATCTATTGTGACAATTCAAGCATGTCCATTGTTTCACAATGATAACGCATAACTATGTCTACCTTCCTCGCCAGGGCCTCCATAATCTCAAGCATGGTTTCCTTTGCATAGGTATTGTACAAGCCAGCTCGCCCTCACCAGAAAGCTCACACTATCATGGGATGTCTTTCAACAGGGTATTGCACGACAACATTGCCATTATCGTATGGCTTTATGTATGCTGTTCACCTTGGCAAAGATAACCATTAAACAACGGCCACCCTCGTTTGAGGGCTTGAGCCTCATGGAATATCTTTCTGCGATGGGTATTGCACGCAACATCGCCATTATCGCATGGCTTTACGCATGTTGTTCACCTTTCGGCAAAGATATCTCAAACAACTCTTCCCTCGTCGGAGGGTTTTCATAATCAAATGTTTTCTTTCAACGAAGGGATTGCACGCAACGTCGCCATTATTGTATGGCTTTACGCAACGTTGTTCACCTTTCGGCAAAGATATCTCAAACAACTCTTCCCTCGTCGGAGGTTTTTCATAATCAAATGTTGTTTATCTTTCAACAAAGATACTGCACAACAATGCTGGCCTAACATAGGGCCTCATCCCATGTTGTTCGTCTTTGGCAAAAATTCTGCACAACCAGGGGCTCCTCGACGGAGAGCCCACAATCGCACTCAAGGACAAGGACAAAACCAAAACCAAACTCAAGGAGGAGTTAAAAAAAAAAAAAAAAAAACAAAACACACAAGGACAAAACCAAACTCAAGGAGGAGTATAAAAAAAAAAAAAAAACACATGGCTTTTCCTATTGCAAAGGCATTGCACAACCATGCCAGAGATATTGCGCATTTCATGTCAAATCTAGGTGTTCACATCTCTTATTTTTCCCCCCTCTTCTCCAGAATGAACACCTAACACAAGACCTGGTTCGTACCTGACTGGATTGTCTCTTTTGGGGGTAGTATTCTACTTTATCTCTCTTTTGGGGTAGGCTCCTCGCCCCTGCCTCCTATCTCCGGCAGGATATAACGGTTCGGAGTACAACTTCTTCGGATCGCCAGACGGGGCTTACGCCAAAGAGAGACGTTACATTTCTTATATGGCTTGTATGGACCGCACACCACTGGCACAGAGCAATTTCAGCTGAAGAACTTTCAACATTCAAATGTCACCAAATTCACAGTGAGATCAGTCTTGACAAAACCAGAAATAGATATCAGTCCTAGACAGAAATTACCTACAAAACAAGGTTCAAATGGAATCTATACATTAAGCGGTTCAGGCTAAATGAATTGTAGAATTTTAGGATTTGGTGTTAGAGGTTTTGAACAAAGGTTTCGTTTGAGTGCTGTCTTGTAAACACTGTATTGATTACTTCTTAAGTCACTACCTGCAAAATCAAATGATTATTAATGATTGCACAGAGATCTGTAATGGAGTTGTTGGTATGCTTATGACATATTGATTGTTATTACAGAACCGTAGATCAGATTTGATCGATTTTGATTTTAAACAGGGACATTTGCATTTAATTTTAGTGCAATAACTTAACAACTAAACTACATGAGCCAGATTACTGTAATATATTTGTAAATACTTTTTACTCAGCACTTTGAATACTAACCAAAATGGCAGCACAACTTAGAAGCAATGCATAAAATGCTTTGTAGGTGTTAACAGGCAAAGCACATTCTAGCTATATTTACAAAAAGTTCTGAAAGGTAGGTGTGAAGTTTCCATTCAGTTGCCATAGTGACTGTTTAAAATGCATCCATAAATCACAGACAAGTGCTCTTAAAGTTTCATGTTTCAGGCAAGTAATGGAATGTCCAAATCTACTGTTGCACAAATGTCTCACCTAGTTGTTTAAAAAAGGTTACATTCTGTGATAATGCTTGGGGAAGTTGAGGTCGCTATTGAGGCGAGGGGGTGGGGTGTGGTGACGGACAAGGATTTGGTCTGTTAAAACAAACCTGAATGGCTCAGGTTTGTGTGCTCTTCACAGCATTAGAGATAATACGATTTAACACTCTCACAGTGACCTCCTCAAATCCTCCTCGCAAGCTATTCAGCCTGTCTTCACCACATTAGATCACGTGTGGCAACTGACACACTTCAACACACATTTTGTTCTGCTCCAGACTATATTTCCCAGTTTTCTTGCCCATACATGAGCACATGTGGGGATTTTTGGTTGCATTATTCAGATGGTAGTTACTGTCATTTGTTAGATCAGGCTGGGTAGATGTTAATTTCTGTGTGGTAAATACAAGATAGGAAATGGAAATCGCCTGCCCAGTTTCATCAATGCTACATTAACACAACAAAAAAGTATTAATGTAGTCCCAACTCAAATTGATTAAGTAAACTTAATTTTACAAATTTAAATTGATAGAATGCAATGAAATTAAGTTGTGACAAAATGTTCTAGAATTGTGTTGCTTTAGTTAATTTTGATTAAGTAAATTGAACAAGCAGCAAAACCCCTTTTTTTAGGCCATCAAAGGTCATCAAAATATTAAAACAAATCGAAACTATCTTATATTTTAGTTTGACGTTTGCATTACATAATCAACTACATTTACAAGCTTGTTTAAGCACCAACATATTGCACAACTGAGCATTGCACTTGTAATGCGAAGGACTCCTGAAGAGCGAGTCGATACGTGAGACAAAAGTGTCATAGCAACATCACAAAATGATGTGGGTTGCTTCAGCAATTGTTTTTCATCTCACATTTGCATTTTATGACACTATTGGTAAGGTTTAGGTTTAAGGTTTCGGGTAGGGAGGTCGGTTCTGTTGATTTAAAACTCATAGAGCATTAACCATTAAAACCTCATCTGTTGGGGGAAAATGTAACTTGCTTTTAGCGTCACACAGTGGACATCATGTATAAAATTTTGCTACAATCTCGTAATTTTCATGAGATCATCTGATTTTCCTTCACTATCTGGTCCAAATGCTCATGTTTAATAAAAAACAAATTTTTTGTAACAATTTAACATTTTATATTAGACTACAAAACAAGCAAAAACATTTTTAAAAAGATTTAAAAAAAAAATATTCAGTCTATACACCAAGTATACACCAATGAGCCAAAACATTATGACCACTCACAGGTGAAGTGAGTAACGTTGATCATCTCCAACCAGACCACATATCAAGGTCTGGGTAGATTAGATGGTAAGCGAACAATCAGTTCTCATAGTCAACTTGTTAAATCCAGGAGAAATGGGCAGGAGTAATGACCTGAGCAACTTTGACAAGGGCCACATTGTTATGGCCAGAAGACTGAGTCAGAGCATCTCTGAAACGGCAAGGCTTGTGGGGTTCTCCCGGTCAGCAGTGGTGAGTACATACCGACAGTGGAGGGACAAACCACAAACCAGCAACAGGGTGTTGGGCACCCAAGGCTCATCGATGCTCGAGGGTAATGAAGGCTATCCCGTCTGGTCTGAACCGACAGAAGGTCTACTGTGGCACAAGACATGGAAAATTTGTATGATGGTTACGGGAGGAATGTGTCACAACACACAGTGTTGCATATGGAGCTGTGTAGCCGCAGAACGGTCAGAGTGCCCATGATGACCCCTGTCCACTGTTGAAAGCTCCTACAATGGGCACGCGAGCACGCGAGCGTTGGAACTGGACCTTAGAGTAGTGGAAGAAGGTTGCATGGTCCGATGAGTCCCGTTTTCTTTTACATCACTTTGACAGCCATGTAAGTGTGCGTCATTTACCTGGGGAAGTGATGGCACCAGGATGCACTGCGGGAAGATGACAAGCTGGTGGAGGGAGTGTGATGCTGTGGGTAATGTTCTGCTGGGAAATCCTGGGTCTGGCCATTCATGTGGACATCAATTTGACACAAGACACCTACCTAAACATCATTGCAGACCAGGTACACCCCTACATGGCAATGGTATTCCCTGATAGCAGTGGCCTCATTCAGCAGGATAATGTGCCCTGCCACACTGCACTCATAGTTCGGGAATGGTTTGAGGAACATGATAAAG
The DNA here is from genome assembly GCF_019703515.2 of Myxocyprinus asiaticus. Classification (NCBI taxonomy): domain Eukaryota; kingdom Metazoa; phylum Chordata; class Actinopteri; order Cypriniformes; family Catostomidae; genus Myxocyprinus; species Myxocyprinus asiaticus. The sequence continues at coordinate 33,764,339 of NC_059365.1, read as the reverse complement.
TGTTCAAGGTGTTGCTCTGGCCTCCAAATTCCCCAGATCTCAATCCAATTGAGCATCTGTGGGATGTGCTGGACCAACAAGTCTGATCCACAGCGGGTCCACCTCGCAACTTACAGGACTTGAAGGATCTGCTGCTAATGTCTTGGTGCCAGATACCTCAGGACAATTTTATTAAAAAAATTTTCAAAATATTTGAAAATTGAAAGATTGCAGTATCCATAAATAAGACAAGTAGATATAGGAACTGACACAAGAGAGTGGATGTCCAGTTTGCTGAATGCCCCCCCAAGGGCATAAAACTGTTTTAGACTAGTCTTACTAGTTAGTTGTCTAAAATCTTGGTCTTAATTTTTTCAGTCAGTTGCATAAAAACTTAGATCAGACTAATTTAAGACCAAAATAGGCTAAATTTTGTTTACATTGTATGTTGGCATGGAAAATAACTGTCAGCAGAGCCAGCTGGAGGCTTGAGTTGAGACTCTGTAGAAGACTTTGACTTCAATGATGGTAACAAAATGACATGTGTTTTTTATTATTTGGGTTAAAATCACTAAATTTGTTCATTAGAATAAATTTTGAAGCACTGTAGTCCTCTAATAAGCAAATATTTTTTTAGTGAATGAAAACTGTATTGAGCGTCCACTGTTGGCCATTTTTTTTTTTAAAGCTGTTCAGTGTCTTAATTTTCCCACAATGCAATGCAAATTAGACTGTCTTACTAAAGACAACTGTGAGCTTGTTTTATGCAACAGGCTTTCTATGGCGTCTTTAGCTAGTCAAACTTATTGTTAGATGCAGTCTTAAGTTAATGGCTATGTTTATGCAACTGGCCCCTGGTCATGATTCTGGGATAAAACATTCACTCTCTCTCTGACCTTCAGCCTCTAACGCTGAAGGGCCAAGTGTTTATGGAGCTTCCCCAGTGATAAATAGACCAGTACTCACTAAAGAGAATGTCTCCAGTGTGTGTGACTGTGAAAAATGAATGGTGCTTCTATACCAAAATAAGACCTTTATAGAACATGATGCAATGCCTATAAAGAGAGCTACTGTTAAGTTGGGGCCTTTTCAGTGAATGAAGTTGCCACTATTTGACTCATGTCATATTTCACAGAGAGTCATATTCAGTTTAATGACGCAGCAGTTTGGTGCTAAATCGGCGAATAATGAATGATGGCCCAGTGAAAACTCAGGTTCCAGGCAATTTCACCTCAACAGACCTTTTTTAGGCAAGAGTTATGTACATTTGTGATTGGTGAACTATACAAGATACTGTGTGTTATGTTGTGCCCTCAGGCTATGCAGGTCTTTTTCATTAAAGGGAGTTTATAATTTTTGTGCTGCTAACGTCACCAAATGGAATTGCAAAAATAACTATATAGAGAACGTTTGTCAAGACAAACTTTGATGTTGACTTGATAAAGCCTTGTCTGAAAGTTTTAACTTGTTCTAAAAGTATGACGTTTGAATCCAGACATTTCAGTAAGACAAACAGCAATTAGCTAGCTAGATAGTCAGCCAGATTGTCACATAAATAGTCAGATAAACCATCAGATAGATAGAGTGAGAGACTTAAAGCAGATCAAAGGCCTTTTGTAGGTTTGTTTACATTTAAATTTTTTGACAGTTGGAGTTTGAATTAAGGAGCATTTCGTTGGCCCATTTGAACATTCTGTCCATGTAAGTCTTTGGGATTTTCCCAATTTTTGATTGTCCACTATATGAAAACCGTAAGCCTGATCAGTTAGAAAATACAGTTAAAACAGTCTGAAGGTCTGTACCAAGTTTGGTGGATGTAGCTTAAAGGTTCTAGGAGAAGTTAGTGTTAGAAATTTTAGTCTGGGTTCAGGGATTTTGAAAAAAACCATAAACCACGTTGTAGAATAGCCCGTCTTTTTCAAGCCGGCATAATGGATGTTTTTAAAAGGTTCCCCCGAATATTCCCCATGCTTTCCACTGGTTCAACAAACAGATTGTCCCTTCGAAAACTCACAGCATTAGTTGAGCCAGTAACTACGTTTCCATCCAAGGATTTTTTGCAAAAAAAGTTTTAGCGCATCAAAATAAAGCTGATGGAAACGTAAATTATCGCTAAAATTTCACGAGTGTCGACATAATATTTTTCCATTTAACTCTAGCACATAAACTACATGTTGATACTTCAGTTGTCGCAAAAAACTGGTTTGGAAACACTTTTTGTTGAGGAAATTGGCATTAACGCAAAAATATTGTGTCACATGACAGAATTTACCCCAATCGTTAGCCTGTGTAGTCATGATGACAGTATACATCCTTGAAAGCCAATTTATTGTACGTGATTATGGATTGATCTTAACGGCATATAGATCCGATCTGCAAACACGACACTTCCAGGAGTGCCAACATAAATATCTCGTATCATGCACATCGACAAGTGCATGGAGAACAAATGAATGGCCACTGTTTGTGATTAATTAATTTGCCGTAGCCATCCGTTTATTTATTAAAGTTGCTTTTCCACACCATTCAAAATAGATGGCAGTCATGGAATTAGCAAACAATACAAAAAAACATAATTTCTGTGCAAAAGATGTTTTAAATTAAAAATAAATAAACAATACTAGGAGAACAGCATCAGTGTGCTTTTTTGGAACACAAACATAGCCCAATTCTATAAAATTATTGTTTATCTTAAAAAATGCTGGCACAATTCCCTGGATTAAATTAAAGAAATTACCAAATGAATAAAGCATTAAATAAAATAATGAATTACCAAATGAAAAAAATTATATTGTTAGGCCTATATATATATATATATATATATATATATATATATATATATATATATATATATATATTTCTGCCTTTTCTTTACACAAACTTAAATTAGCCATACCCTTTTCTGTAGATGAATAAAGTCGGCTGAATGACATTTTCTACACTTCAAGACTATAAACTATCAGAAATATTTGTCCAATGCGGAGTTCACTTTCAGAAAACGAGCTTTTGAACATTTTAAATCTTTTAAATATTTTAAATCTAACCCTCTTTACCTCGGATCGCATTTGCTGAGCTTCTTCAGAAAATATAAATTGCATTATAATGCTAAAATTAATTTTCGATGACAATCAAGTTCAGTTGGACATTAAAAGTTGCTGAAAAATATGTGGGACATAATGCAGTTGTGATGGTGATGCTTTAGATTAGATGACTGTTCAAAATAGCCTATTGAATATCAGGAATGTATCATATATGTAAACCCTGATATTACACTGCATCAGTTTTTCTTTAATAGTTGTACACACAGCATACACATCAATGGATGGTTCTTATACTAAGACCAAGAGTTTCCCCCGCTACTTGGTGCAGGATTCCAGCTTGAACAGGGCCATTACAAATAGCTTTCGGATCGGAACCGGTGGCAATCTGCCATAGGCGCAACATCAGAACCAATATTACAGTCCAATCAGAAGGGCAACTGTTCCCTTTTGATTGCAATTCCTACTCTTCTGATTGCATTTATTTGTGAAATTAAAATGACAGTTAGCTGGCTAATTTCAATGAATTGTCTCAATACTCTCCCCATTTTATCAAAACATTGGAGGAAAAAAAATTTGGGACATCTGGGAGGTGAAAGGTACACAATTAGCGATAAACACATTTCTGTATGGAAATGGCTTAAGGGCAGATTTCTTTTGCGGTAAACCAAAATTTATGCGACAAAGTGTTTTTTTAGGCACAACGTCATCATGCATGCCATTTTTAGCGATAAAAGGCTATTTGAATGGAAACAGGCAGAATTTCCCAAACGTATTTTTACGCATTTTTACTTTGTCGATAACAAAATAGTGCGAAAAGTGGATGGAAACTAGGTTAGTGTTGCTATGCCACGTATTGAAAGCGCCATATCATTTTCACTTTTTGAGGGAATCAACTTCAAATGGCTTACTTAGTTGTCTCTGTATAAGCTGGGATAAGAGAAAGTATTTTAACATCAAAATAATTACGTACCTGACCTTTCACTTTTTCAGCTTCTGTAACTTTTCTCTGTGTGATGTGCAGAAGGGTTCAGGTTTGTTACCCAATGTTGATTTTGGGTAACAGCAAATGAAGGACGGCTGAGTGAAAATGCCTAGTGGAATAACGTGTCATCCTGCTGGCAGCCATGTGACTGTGACTTTAAGTTTGATTTTAATTTGAACACATTGATCATGGGCTGTGGGTGGGTTTAGAAGTGTGCTTCTTATTTCATACTACACAGTATATATTGTACGTACAGAATACTAACTGCTGTTTTAAAAAAAATTGTATGTTGAAAAGAGCACATTATGCAACGACTAACCTTTCTGTAAGAAGTATGCTAAATCACACGTCCTCATTACATTTCATGTTTAATTGAGTAGTGATCAGTCATCATCTCAGAAATACTTATTTCATGCATACAGAAAATTAGCATACTGAGCACAGTATAATTATTATATACAACAGAAATAGTAATCATTAATAATAATTTTATGGTAGTATGCTATTCCAAACAAAACCTGCTTGTAAGTCTGTGCTCTGGAATTGTTGCACATTTTCCCAGGAAGTTATTCCCATCACATTGTGCAACAAGGCAGGAATAGGGCAGTATGAATGTTTAGTACCAGAGGAGGAAGTGAACATGATATTTTCAGAGATATGTTAAGCTAGACAGGAACTGTCTTATGAGTGAGACGGCAAGTCTTAACTTGATTTTTCAAAGTATGTTTGGAATTTGAAGGATCATTTTTTGTGTGTTCTGCTTATCTGCCTTACTTGTACACTTCCATAAAGGAACTATTTAGCTTGTGTGTATGTCATTTGAGGTTTTTATTATGTTTTTGGCCTTGGCGTTATTTTACTGTAATTATCAGGGCCAACTAATCAATGAAAGTTGTATAGTATATGGGTTTTAATACACATGTTGCATTGTTGTGAGAGTTGTGGAATGTGAAGAATTCACACTAAATATTACATAAATGGAAAGTTCCGGGTTTAAATCAAGTTCAGCTCTGTTGACAGCATCTGTGGCCTGGTGTTGATTACCACAGAAAATAATTTCCTTCAGTTTAAGACAAACAAAAAATTTTAGCGCATTCTTACAATGGAAATCTATGGGGCAAGGTATTCCAGAGCATTTAAAGCAGAAATATGAAGATTGTATTTTTGTTAAAACATGTTGTTTTCTAGTTTTATGGTTAACTCTTCAGACTCCGTGTGCTTGTGATCTGATGCATCTGTTACATAGGATCAAATATAATGCAGTACACAAAGACAGCTAAAACAGAATCAGAAGTAGGCAATGGGAAGTTTCAGGTGCTCTTTAAACAAATGAACTGACCTCCTGCTGTGAGTTAGGCAGACTTCTAATTAAAGTGTTTCCATAGCAGGAATGTGTATGTGTTTGTGAGAAAGCGTGTGTGGAAGGGCCGCTGCTTCTGAAGGGCCCAACTAGGCTGTAAATCAAGCCCAGTCTCTCAACCCACTCTGGCTGTTCAATGTCTGAGGCAATTATGGAAAAAGACTGGATGCAACATTTTTCCTGTCCTTCAGGATTTGTGGCCACTTTAAAAAGGGTTTTGAACCCTCACCAACCCTTCCGCCCACATCTCCCTTGTTCCTTTCATAATTTTGTATTTATTTATTTATTTTAAACAGAACACACACATTCCTTACACAGTGTCATTAGCGTAAACTACATGTTTCCCACAAAGGATTGCAAGATTGTATGAGAATATCACTCAGAATTTACTCTAACATGACACGAAGCACAGTCACTCAGTATGTCATCCTGTAATGAACCAACATCATCAGGCACAGCTCAGCATCTATTCATATATTCTGGTGACACACCCAGTTCCTTTATACATTCAGGGCAGTTACCTATTTCTCTGACTTCCCCCATTACGATACTTCACTGTTCATCCTGTCAGTCATAAACTAAAGTGGCACTCCAAGTCATGGCATATTTATAACAGCGCCTGTGCAGACGAAGGTCTTGTGCAACAGTCTGGTAGTTAGCTGAGGAGAGCTCAGCCACATCTCATGCATAAAATCATGAGCAGCCTTTTTGATCTCTCTGGGTGAGAGCCCAAACTTTTTGCTGTACTTTTTTTCCTCTTCTCTAACTATTTGCATAATCACTCCAGTAGCTGAAACCTGAATTTGGCAAATTATGATTTTGTTGGTGTAACAGAGAGTCCTATAGTGGATGCTGTGCTGTATGTGTTTGTTGGTGGAATGTGGTGACAGTAGGCCAGGCTGTTTATAACTGGGATGTGCTGCATACTGTTATTACATGGCTCTCTGGAATACTCGATTCTGATTAGTCAATGGCAGCATATAGCCTAGGATTAAGATATATCCGACCGGTCATTCGGGTATTGCGAGTCATCTTTTCTACTTCTTGTATCACTCTGCAATCTCTACAAGTAAGCTTGTAAAATTATTTCAAATCATATCAATGTTACATGTCCATTTATCTATTTATTTGGCAAGTAGTCTTGTAATAAGCTGGATAATGAGCAGTCAGATGGTCATTTTTGCAAAATAAACACCAACAGAACTCTGACACAAATCGGAGGTGCAAATCAGTTGTTCAGTGATTTCTTTACTGTACAAAAGCTGGTCTCCACTGGTGGTTGGTCACATTTAGTAAATGTTTGCTTTGGGTAAGATGCCAGAGGTGAAGATGCATTAGACAAGAAGGCAGCACTCAGGAACTCAACCCAGAGATGCTGAGTCGCTGTGGTCTGGCAAAATGCCGGCACTTTGGAATATTTTAGGCCTCTGAGCAGATCCATTTCTCAGTATAAGCTTCACTGCGATTAAGTATTTGGCCTTAGTGTTGTTTAAACGAGGTGATTTTATTATTTAGAACATTTTCAGAGGGCGCTGGCTGTTTTTCAATAGAATTCGGTTTATTCTTAGTTACAGAAATGAGTTCTACTTGCATATGAGAGTGTGGGTGAGTATAAATTTACAATGGATGTGCCTGTTGAGGGGTGTATTCACAGGCAAACACACTTGAGTGCATCATATTTTGTCTACACGGCTGTTTCAGGCCAATAGCATATGTTTATAGCAATGGAAGAGAAGGTCGTTGAGGTGAAATCAATACAGGTTCTTAATGAGGTGCTCTGGAAAGAGAAGATGGATTGAGAGAGAGAGCTTTGTTCAGACATGCAGCAAAAATCGGATTTTTTTGGTGTAACCGACTGAAACTGTTTCGTTTTTTTTTTTTTTTTTTTGTAGTCTGAATGGCAAAAATACATATATATTTTTTGAAATATGATGTTTACAAACCCAACCAAACCACATCCATTCATGGCTTAAAAATCTGATTAAAGTCTCAATATGAATTGTCAGATCGAATTTCAAGTCATTTTTCATCACGTGACACAAATATGTGCTCTGGAGCTATGTCCGAATACACTTATTTTTGCCTTCTCTTTCCTCATATAGTGGCACTGACTATGTAGTGAATAGTGAATGAGTCAGTAGTTTAGGACAAAGCATATTCATGGTTGCGTAAAATGCCTAAAATCGAGTGTAATGCGTAAATATAATCGATTATGTTCTCTCATGCACCCCAAGTTTAATACCCCAACGAGATGTCATGATAGACATGAGGGTGGGCAAACGTTTCCAGTTTTCCATCCTTTCTCTCCACAATGACAGCTCCTCTCTCTTGGACCGTTTACACAGAATGCATTAAAAAAGCAGTGCAACAAATGGACCAGAAAGCAGATGTCTTGAGACAGGTTTTTAAAAGCTGAAGTCCTTTTAACTTGACACAGTCAGAAAAGAAATGCTGCGCTCATGCGTCGCAACGGTCAAAAACGTCAATCTAGCGCATGTTAACATAAACTGTTCCAGAACAGTGCAAATGGACACAAAACTTGTCCCTGTGTGAACGGCCCCTTATTTCTCTTATTTCTCCCCTTATTTCACATCATTACTGTAGCAACTGATCGAGATACACTATATAATAATTTACCGTCTGAACAAATGGATCTGATTTCATCACATGGAAAACGACAGTGCGGACATTCTGCCCTAAAGATTGGATTTGTGTGCAGTGTGAGCAAAACCAAAGGAGATTACTAAGGAGACTACTATATACTAAACTGACAAATTCAAAGTTCAAACTCTTAGATAGACCATTCAGCAGCATAACAGCAATTAAGTAGTTCAGCTTCACATTGAGGGAGAGATGTTCACCACATAGGCCTAGTTGTTCGTAGTAGAGAAAGATGAAAGATTAGTGACTACCAGAGAACAACGATTAATGCAACAGGATTCCTGTATAAATTAAAAGTGGGTTTTCTGGCATTTTAAAAGGCAGTTTCCCTCCTTTTCGGAGTATTCGGCTCACTCCCAGCTTGAATCATCTCAGTTATGTAACAGACTTGTGAACTTGTGTCTGTACAGTATTTCTCATTTCTAAGAGGAAAGCAGATGCTCTTGATCCATTTTCTTTTTTTAGTCTAAAGTGAAATGACATGTATGAGAGAAAATATATGAACAGTACATATGTTTATGAGTAGCTAGTTGTCGTGACATTTGAAATGATGAAATATTTTATTTTAATATTATTATTAAGATACATGCAGTTTTTATGACATTAGATTAATTAAGAGACTATATTAAGGATTATTTAAGTGAAGAAATGGTGACTGGTCACTGCACCTAAAATATACACTTACCCTTATAGAGTGGTGTCCAGAAGTCTGGGACCACACTGAAAATATGGATTTTTTTATTGTTATTTTATTTTTATTTTTTTTTAAATACTAAGATATTCTGAAATGGTCATTTATATTAATTTATTAAGACTTTTTCACACAAATTGTTATACTGATCATATAATGTGTAATGAAACAATGGATTAAAGGAACAGTTCACCTACAAATGATAATATTTCACCCTTATGCCATCTCAAACTCATGTGACTTTCTTTTTTCTGTGGAATAAAAATGAAGATATTATTATGGAGGAATTATGTGAATATATCCATACACTGCAAGTCAATGGGGCGCAAACTTTCAAGCTCCAAAAAGAACATAACGGCAGCACAAAGGTAATCCATGACTCAAGCTTCAAATCATGATTGTACCTAGGAGACTTATAGTGAAAAATAAGTTTCATTTTGGTCTGTTTCTCATACAAAACCAACCATTTCACTTCAGAAGACATGGATTAAACCACTTGAGTCGTATGGATTACCTTTATGCTGCCTTTATGTGCACTTTGGAATTGTAAATGTAATCCCCATTCACTTGCATTGTATGGACAAAAAGACATCTCCATTAAATTATCTTCATTTGCGTTTTTCAGAAGAAAGAAAGTCTTACAAGTTTGAGATGAAATAAGGATGAGTAAATGATGGGAGAATTATCATTTAAGGGTGAACTATTCCTTTAAATGAGAAAAATGCAAAATAGACTTTTGAACATTTTAAAGAATTTTTTGTCATACACATGCGTTCATGTCTCTCATGATCACATGGACAGAGGAAAGTCAATGAAAATGTGAAATTTGTACAGATATCTGTTTTAAAAAAGCAAGACTGGATGGTAACTGAAATAGCTTTATAATTGGAGACGTGGATATGGATGCAACCAAAGCTTCTTGAAATACTAAGAAATTCTGCAGATAAAGGATTTCATATCTGATCCCCTGAAGGGTTTTTTCATCGTTTTTCCTTTCTCTTCTTCCAATTTAGAAATCCCAGTGGAGCAATTTGATCCTGTAACCAATGGCAACAGTCCAGGCCCTGTCCTTGACCCAGAACCCTGACAAAAGCATTGGTGCCGTTTACCCCGCATCCTCTCTGGCATCAGGCCACTGCATCATGGGAAGTGTAGGCAGCCTCATCGAGAAGTCAGACGTGTCGCCTACCAAGAGCAATAGAGCTGTTCCACAGGTATCAGGACGCCAGAACCACAGTCTGCTCAAGAAAGGTTTCAACCAGAGAGAGCTGCTTAACTATCTTAACATAAACAAGAAGGAAGCGAAAGGCAGCAAGCACATCATCTCTGGGTCTTCCTCCATCAAGAGAGAGCACAGGAGAGAGGAGGAGGACATCTACACTAAGGTCTACCACAGGGATGGAAAGGAAGTTGATTTGGGAAAGAACTCACTTCCCATAGGTGGCAAGTTTGACAAGGTATATAGTGTTCTACAAGTTATGCTGCGTTCATGTAGGAATTACTGTAATGTTTTCCTACTTGTAAAATCATCTCTTGCACTTGAACATTGTGACATTATGTAAAAACAACCAAATTGACAGTGGCTTCAAAACTTTAAGGTTGTTTCGTGGCAACCTCTACTCATTTTTCTTCTATGCCATTTTATTATAGCCAGTGTTACCAAGGTGATTTTTTTCAGTGTTAAAATTAGAGGTAGACCGATATATCGGTTTTACCGATTAATCGGTGCAGACTGATTAGTTGATTTTTGAAACTATCAGTTATCGCAAAAATATATGCCGATTTCTTTTTCTCTCCCCTTTTCTCCCCAATTTGGAATGCCCAATTCCCAATGCACTCTAAGTCCTCATGGTGGTGTAGTGACCCGCCTCAATCTGGGTGGCAGGGATGAATCTCAGTTGCCTCCATGTCTGAGACCGTCAATCTGGACATCTTATCACGTGGCTTGTTGAGCGTGTTACCACGGAGACAGAGCACATGTGGAGGCTTCATGCTATTCTCCACGGCATCCACGCACAACTCGCCACACGCCCCACTGAGAGCGAGATACATTATACACACATTATAGCGACCACAAGGAGGTTACCCCATGTGACTCTACCATCCCTAGCAACCGGGCCAATTTGGTTGCTTAGGAGACCTGGACTCAGCACACCCTGGATTCAAACTCGTGACTCCAGGGGTGGTATTCAGCATCAATACTCTCTGAGCTACCCAGGCCCCTAAATTCCTTATTTTTTAATACCTCACCATATAAACCTCATCTGGTGAAATATATGTACAAAACTTTTCATCTGGTGAATATATTGGCTAGAAAAAGATTAATTTGGTATATACTTACTGTACATATAGAGCATTGTAATGGAGCCAAGTCTCTGTCCTTTCAAAATATGAGTCCCTGTGTGTTTCAGGCTTGTTTATAGCTAAAAGTCCCACTCTATAAACCAAATTTTTGTTATTATTGGAATTTTGGTTATACAATAAACTGCTTTTGGGATTTTATTCATTTTCGATTCTTGTAGCCTCAGTGTCTGTTCCCTTTATATTAAGGAAAGACTTTTTTTTTTTATTCTATAAATCGATTTTAAGAAACTATCGGCCGATTAATCGGTTATCAGCCTTTTCCACCACCTTAGTTATTGGTATCTGCAAAAATCCACTATTGGTTGACCTCTAGTTAAAATACTCCTTTCCATGTTTAAAATGCAGTGACGAGATAACATATAAATAAGTTGATTTCGCAAAAAAGTATAAACACTAGTCATGTTTTCATCCAAGTTATGGATTTAATGTATGTGATAAATCAGCATAAACTATTTGCGAATAAACGGGTGTTTCCATCTCATGTGTTTAAGAGAACAAAATTGTCACTTTCGGTGAAATTGCAACAAAATGGAAGTTGCAGAGACAAAGTCACACGATTGTTTTGATGCGCATTGGTATTCCTGTGTCAATTCTATAGGAATTTATTCGGTAAATGTGTTTCTGTCGTAGTTCATGCGCATGTCTATGAATAACAAATGTATCCACCTCAAGCGAGTGTTTATGTATTTTATTAGCATCTTGGATTTGCCATACAGCATTTTTTATGTGATATACCAAAATTTGCATACAAATATGTGGATGAAAACCAAGCTATTGTGGCTATTGTGAGACTTTCAAAACATTTATCTGTTTATTTGAGCATCCCGACCAGTCTGACTCAACAAAATTTACTCAAACTAAGTTGTGATTTTGTTTTTCAGACAAACAGATAGTGAGTTGTTTGTCTGACCAGTGGCAGAAGGGGAGTATTCAGAGTTTTTTGAAAACCATTATTATTTTTGCAACTGTGTTTGGTGATGCTAGTGGCACCCAAATATCATAATTCACCTTTAAATATTTTGCAATAGCATGTGGAGGTGTGTTTTGCTGTCAACAAAAAAGTCCCACATGGATCCATTTTGGCATTAAGAGCTTTGTCATAAAAAACAATCATTTCTTAGGCTGAAGACATGAAGAACTCAGGGTAATCTTGAAATTACGATAATTCCAAAATGACATGAATGCAGCATTAATAAATGAAAAAATGGTGGAAATAGTTAATAATGATCAGTAGTAGAATCAATTATTATTATTATTTTTTTTACCCATCAGCACTTGCTTTCAGTAAGCATTCAACAAATCTCTGAAAGAGCAGGAGTTAAAAAATACACCTTAAAATGACTGAATGAAAACTAAATTAATGGGTTCCTTTTCAAATCCTGACAATGTTTCCAGTCTGGCTTAATAAAGGCAATATTTGTTTCCTCAGGCAAGTTTAATTTATTTATAGGTGGGCTACTGCCCCACTCACAAACGGAGATAAATCATATAAACAGTTCAGGCCAGCAGTGTGTAGACTAACTTACTAGCATCTGCTGGCTAAATGTATCACTGTAATCAAATACAATCTCCCTCAGGTGACATAAAATGGATGTAAAAGTGGTCTACATTACATTACGTCATGTTGTTTGGCGTGACTCCAACATTTAAAGGAACAGTGCTCTCTAAAATAAAAATTCTGTCATTATTTATTTATGTTGTTCTAAATGTTTCATAGTGGCTGACCACATCTTTTGATTGTCCGTTCATAGCGAACACATCTGTCTAGGTTTAAAAAGGACACAAAACACCATAAAAGCACCATAATGTAGTCAATGTGACTTGTGTGTTATATTCCAAGTCTTCTGCAGCCGTATGATACAGCATGGTGACCGAACATGATGCATCATTTTTTTCAATCTGGACATTACCGCAGGGTAGATAAAAGCTTTGGGGGAGGTGAAGATTATTAGTAAATAATGACTTAAATATTGTTATGTTACTCACACAGCTATCAAAGGCTTCAGAAAACTAATATACAATGTTGTAATGTCATGTAGACTACTCTTAAGATACTTTCATGGTGCATTTTGGTGCATGACAGTCATGGTCATTATGAACTGTATGGAAGGATTACTCACAATTTTCAACTTATGTTGCATGGAAAAAATAACACAATATGGGTTTGGAACAACATGAGGGTGAGTAAATAATGACAGAAATGGACTGTTACTGAAAAGAAAAGAAAGAAAAGCCCGTAACTGCCTGATCCGTGTTCCTTCACAGCCACGTTTCAGGCCTTCTGCGTTTAAACCGGTAACTCCAAAAAACTTCAGTTCCATGCAGAACATCTACCCATCCAAGTCGGAGGAGCACAAGAGCGGCTTAACCAACGGCATGCATCAGTCCTATGCCAAAGCAGCACAGAAATCACTGTCCACCTCTTCCACGTCCTCCTCCCCATCACGACCAGGCACGAGTGCCTGCAAAGGCGTACTAGCAGCAGCAGCCCGGGGCCTCAGCCAAGAAGAGGAGAACGCATCAGACTCCGGGCACAACTCTATGAACAGCCTGCCACCCTATCGGCCGCCGTTCTGCCCTCACTTGGGGCAAATCAGCGCTTCCATGGGTCACATCAACCACATTGGTTCGCTGGATCGGACCTCGCTGGGTTCAAAAGGTGCTGCTTCCACCATCACGGACGTGTCATGCCAGAGCATGGCTACGTTGAACCGGCTTCAGTGCTATGGCAGCGAGTCCCAGCCCCCCTACAAGCTGTCACACTCGCTGGAGGATGTGGTGAAGGACTTGGAGGAGCGTCTGCAGGAAAAGGAGCACGAGCTTAGGCAGATGAGGAGGAACCTGGATGAGAGTGAGGATGCCATTGCACAGGTCAGCATCTGAAAATGAATAATATATATAATTTATAATATGATTATTCATAACAAAATATAAGTCTCACATTATATTCCAGAGTGAAAAAACAAAGAAAAACAATAAAGCTAGTATTATAAAACATAGCTCCAGTTATCTTCATGTAGCCTTTTTTGCTTTTCTTCATGTTTTCTTGCACTCTTACATGTAATAAAGCAAGCAGTCCTGCCTAATGATATCATCTGGGTATAGCAGAACGTACTGACACATCGCAGTGTATACCGCCCAGCCTTATGTAGTTATAATTATAATTGTGTGTCGTGCTGCAGGTTTTTGAAGGGAAGCAGCGTCTCTGGGAAAAGGAGGTGACAGAGTTGAAGCACCTGTACACCTCCAAACTGCGTCAGGTATCCCAGCATTCCCAGCGCTCACAGCGAAACCTGCAGCTGCAGCTCTATAAGGCACAGCAGGAACGCAACAGACTGCAGGAGGAGCTGGTTGCTGTCAGGCTTGAGTGTCAGACCCTGAAAAGTCAAGACCCAAAGACACACAGTCAGAACATTAATCCCCAGCTCGAGGAGACCCAATGGGAGGTATGCATGAAGTCAAAACTGCGGGATCAGGAATTGGGGCTCGAGAGAATTTTAGCTTTTAGTTTGGAGAAAAAATGGGGATGCAATTATGTTTAGCAGGGTTGTGTGCTATTCACAATTGAATTCAGAATGCATTTTAAATTCCTGAATTTGAATTGAGGTAAATTCAAATATTATTTGAATAATAAGTAGAACTAACATGGAATAAAATTCAAAGAAATTGACAACTGCTATAAGTGCATTTTTTTTTTTTTGTTGCAGGAATTACACACAACATATATTTCCAGAAGCATTAGATGATATTAATAATCAATGGTTGAAATGCCATCTGTAGAATATTGTATTTATATTTTATATATTTCCTATTATATTTAATACATTAACTTTCATTTTAATCAACTGTTGAAATGCCATCTATAGAATTTTGCATTTAATATTATACATTTAATATTATATTTAATACATTAACTTTCATTTTATGGACATTTTATTGTTTTAATAAATATTATAATTATAATACATTATACTTACCTATTCATTTTTATACCTTAGATTATAATGCATTATAATATGACCAACATAACATTTTATCTGTAGAAGTTATAATGTATTATATCTATTTTTATTATATATATATATATATATTAGGTATATTTTAAGTAAAGTGACAAAAGCAAAGTCTTCTTTTTAACATCCATAATATTACATATGTTTTAACCTTGAAGCTTTACAAGTGTTTTTCTTCCTGTCTCAAAATTTACATCAAGGATGTGTGTTCCTTTTGTATTCCGTGCATTTTCTATAAATCTCATTATACAAGCTTGACTTGTAATGTAATGTATATTACAAGTTTACGTTATGACTGTATATAAGACATTGCTTTTGTAACTTAAAGCAGGTCAAGAACACTTTTAATTGTATATGATCATGTCAATCCTTATGAATGTTTAAACTATAATGATTTTGTAGAAAGCACTTTTATGATACCTAATATATTCTGTATATTATATTACAACTTTTGAGGATAAACTTTTGAGGACGTTTATTTTGTTATAATGCATTATACTCTTTTAGGTATAACTATGAATAAGTATTAGAATGTATTATAACTGTTCTTGCAATTATTTATGAGAAGTTATAACATATATAAGATGTATTATGGGACATTATGAATGCATTATAATGCATTTATAATGCCTTTACAATGCATTATAAATATGAACTTCATAGATGGTGTTACCTTAATGTTTATACATTTCATATTACATTTAATGAATTAACTTTCTTATTTAATAAATGAACTTTTTAATCAGTGGTTGAAATGCCATCTATAGAATTTTGTTTTTATTTTTTTATACGTGTCATATATTTAATAAATGAACTGTTCTTTTAATCACTGGTTGAAATGCCAGCTATAGAATTTTGTATTTAATTTTTAAATATTTCATATTATATTAAATAAATGTACTTTCTTATTTAATAAATTAACTTTCATTTTATGGACCACAGTGGAAGAACCCAATTTGTTTTACATATTATTACAATATTTATTTTTATATAGTTATCTGAAATGTGGTAGACATTTCATGGTACTGGATGGCAAAATTGTTTTAAGAGTATTTCTTTTAGTGTGACTGAGGAAAAAAAAAAAATCTTTAAATTAGGAAAAGGCATAACTAGTCAAAAATAATTATTAATTATGTTTTGTCACACAACCTTTGTGTGACTGTGTTGAAATTCCTCTTTCTGTCATTCCAATTTAAATTCCAATTCAACATTGTATGGGGCATGGCCAATGCAAATCAAATTCAAACTCATGATTTTTTTTAATGCCAGTATAGTAACAAAGGATTTAAACTATCCTTGACAGTCTTGTTATGATTTTTAACCTCGTATAGGTCTGTCAGAAATCAGGAGAGATCTCTTTACTGAACAGACAGCTGCGGGACTCTCAGGCAGAGGTCACCCAGAAGCTGAGCGAAATCTTCCTCTTAAAGACTCAGCTGCACGAGGCGTGCAATCAGATCCGGGCCAAAGACAGCCAGATGGACATGCTGCAGATGGCCCTACAGGGCGCCCGCCGGAAATGCCCCTTGCCTGCTTTCGAGGATGTTCGAGTGGACTCAGGTGATACCGGAGGAGCCAGTACCACAGAGGAGCGGCTCAGAGCAGAACTGCTGCTGGAGAGGCGGCAGAATGAGGCGCAGACTTCAGCCTTTGAGGCTGAGAGGAGCACGTGGCAGAACGAGAAGGAGAAGGTGATTCGGTACCAGAAGGAGATGCAGGCCAGCTACCTCGAGATGTACCACAAGAAC